>NW_027413949.1:1391500-2783000 GCF_048773025.1 Camelus bactrianus | reverse complement strand
CATGTGGTTTTACGATCTTGCATCAAAATACAAGGCATATTGACACTTTGAAGCATTTTCTCTGATTTTGCAGAGATTTTCAAACGCCAGGTTCAAAAATGAGGCAGATTTCTCAGAAAAAACTCTTAGAGCAAATTCTACCCAAGAGACATGTATTTTACATAGATTCGCTCACCGTGATATTCTGTGTTCCGAACACTCTTCACGTATCTCGGATTCGACAAATATTCACTACAGAGTAGTTAACATGCGGATTACCGATCTTTCATCTCAATACATTGAATATTGATTCTTAGAAGTATTTTCTCATATTTTGCAGCGTTTTCTAAACGCCAGGTTCAAAAATGACGAAGTTTTCACAGAAAAACTCTCTCGGAGTGAGTTCTAACTAATAGAGGATTCATTTAGATTTTTTCAATCACCGTGGAATTCCACGTTCTGAACACGGTACATGCATCATGGAGTAGAAAAAATCCTTTAATATGTTTTGAAAATGTGGTTTACCGAACTTTCTTGCAATATAAAGGCACATTTACACCTGCAAATATATACTCCATTTTTGCAGCTTTTTCCAAACTTCAGATTCGATAATCATGCAATTTTGCCAAAAAAATTATCTTCTAGCTCGTTCTACTCAGTAGAATTGTAATTTCCATAGATTCATTACCGTGAAATTCCATTTTCCATAAGCGCCACATGAATCACGGTTTAAAAAATAATTAATACACTGTTATTAACATGTGGATTACAGGACTTTCAATGACCATTCAAGGCATATTGACACTTAGAAGCATTTTCTCAGATTTCACAGGGTTCTCCTAATGGCAGTTTTCAAAATGAGGCTCATTTTGCAGAAAAGTTCTCTTGAAGTGAGTTCTACCCAATAGACATGTAACTTACATTGTTTCCTTCACTATGACATTCCGTATTCCTAAAACGTTACATTCATCACGGCTTCGACAAACATTCTTTAATGACCGTGAGCATGTGGATTACCGATTTTTCAACCACAATACAAGGCATATTTACACCTAGAAACATTTACTTACATTTCGCAGGTTTTCCTAACGTCAGTTACGAAAATCGGGCAGTTTTCGCAGAAAAATTCTCTTGGTGCATGTTCTACCCAATAGACATCTCATTTTCATAGATACCTTCACCGTAACATTCCGTGTTCCGAAAACGGTCCATGCACCACGGATTCAACAAATATTCACTGCTGAGTTCTTAGCATGTGGATTACACATCTTTAATAACCCATTGAAGACATATTGTCACCTTAAAGCATTTACTCAGATTTTGCAGCGTTTTCATAACACCAGTTTCCAAAATGAGGCATATTTTTCAGTAAAATGCTCCTGGAGCGTGTTCTAACCAAGAGATATGTAATTTACATAGTTTGCCTCACCGTGACAGTCCATGTTCCGAACACGCTACACACATCACGGATTTGACAAACATTCTTAATGAGTTGTGTACATGTGTATTACAAAACTTTCATCCACCATACAAGGCATATTGACACCTAGAATCATTAACACTGAGTTCGCAGATATTTCCTAAAAGCAGTTTCGAAAATCAGGCAGTTTTCAAAGGAAAAAGCTGTTGGAGCGTGTTCTACAAAATAGATATGTAAATTACATAGATTCTCCCGCTGTGAAATTACGTGTTTCGAACATGCTACATTCAGAAAAGTTTCGACAAAAATACACTACAGGGTTGTTTGTATGTGGATTACAGGTCTTTCTCACTATAGAAATTATATAGATGCTTTGATGCATTTTATGTGATTTCTCAGTGTTTTCCAAACGCCAGTTTCGAAAATAAGGCAGATTTCACGGTAGAAACCTCTTGGAGCGGGTTCTAACCAATAGACATGTAATTTACATGGATTCGCTCACCGTGAAATTCCGTGTTCCGAACACGCTACATGCATCTCAGATGTGACAAATATTCACTACAGAGTTGTTAGCAAGTGGATTACAGCACTATCATCCATCATACAAGGCTTACTAACACTTTGAAAATTTTCTCAGATTTCACACGTTAGTTTGAACGCCAGTTTTGAAAATGAGGCAGATTAGGCAGAAAAATGCTGTTGGAGCCAGTTCTAACCAAAAGATATGTAATTTACCTAGTTTCACTCAACGTGACATTCCGTGTTCTGAACACGATACATACACCACGGATTCAACAAACATTCTTTAATGAGTTGTGAACATGTGTATTAATGAACTTTAATCCACCTTACAGTGCATATTTATACATAGAAATTTTATTCTGATTTAGTAGTATTCTCCTAATGTCAGTCTCTAAAATCATGCAGTTTCCACAGAAAAATCTTCTTGGAGCGAGTTCTACCCAATAGACATGCAATTTACATAGAACCCGTCATCGTGAAATTCCGTGTTCTGAACACGCTACGTGCATCACTGATTCGATAAATATTCACTACAGAGATGTTAGCATAAGGATTACCGAACTTTCATCCACCATAAAAGCCATGTTACAATTTGAAGCATTTTCTCACATTTCGAAAGTTTTTCCTAATGCCAGTTTTGAAAAGGAGGCAGATTTGCAGAAATATTCTCGTGGAGCGAGTACTTCCCAATAGAAATGTAATTTACATAGTTTCCCTCACAGTGACATTCCATTTTCCGAACACGCTACATGCATCAAGGTTTCAACAAACTTTCTCGCATGAGTTGTGAACATGAAGATTACAGAACTTTCATCCACCATACATGGCATATTTACAACTAGAAACATTAACACTGAATTTGCAGCTTTTTCCTAATGCCAGTTCGGAAAATCAGGCCGTTTTCTCAGGGAAAAACTTTAGGAGCGAATTCTAACAAATAGGTGTGCAATTTAAATAGATTCCATCGCCCGTATTTTCCGTGATGCGATCACACTGCATGAATAACGCTTTCTAAGAATATTCACCACAGATTTGTTTGCATGTGGTTTTACGATCTTGCATCACAATACAAGGCATATAGACACTTTGAAGCATTTTCTCTGATTTTGCAGAGATTTTCAAACGCCAGGTTCAAAAATGAGGCAGATTTCTCAGAAAAAACTCTTAGAGCAAATTCTACCCAAGAGACATATATTTTACATAGATTCGCTCACCGTGATATTCTGTGTTCCGAACACACTTCCCGTAACTCGGATTCGACAAATATACACTACAGAGTAGTTAGCATGCGGATTACCGAACTTTCATCTCAATAAATTGAATATTGAATCTTAGAAGTATTTTCTCAGATTTTGCAGCGTTTTCTAAACGCCATGTTAAAAAATGACGAAGTTTTCGCAGAAAAACTCTCTCGGAGCGAGTTCTAACCAATAGAAAAGTCATTTACATTGTTTCAATCACCGTGGAATTCCACGTTCTAAAGGCGCTACATGCATCACGGATTAGAAAAAGATTCTTTAATATGTTGTGAAAATGTGGATTACCGAACTTTCTTGCAACATAAAGGCACATTTACACCTGCAAATATTTACTCCCTTTTTGCAGCTTTTTCCAAACTTCAGATTCGATAATCATGCACTTTTGGCAAAAAAATTATCTTCTAGCTCGTTCTACTCAATAGAATTGTAATTTCCATAGTTTCATTACCGTGAAATTCCATTTTCCATAAGCGCCACATGAATCACGGTTTAAAAAATAATTAATACACTGTTATTAACATTTGGATTACCGGACTTTCAATCACAATTCAAGGCATATTGACAATTAGAAGCATTTTCTCAGACTTCACAGGGTTCTCCTAATTTCAGTTTTCAAAATGAGGCACATTTTGCAGAAAAATTCTCTTGAAGTGAGTTCTACCGAATAGACATGTAACTTACATTGTTTCCTTCACTATGACATTCCGTATTCCGAAAACGTTACATTCATCACGGCTTCGACAACATTTTTAATGACCGTGAGCATGTGGATTACCGATTTTTCAACCACAATACAAGGCATATTTACTCCTAGAAACATTTACTTATATTTCGCAGGTTTTCCTAACGTCAGTTACAAAAATCAGGCAGTTTTCGCAGAAAAATTCTCTTGGTGCATGTTCTATCCAATAGACATCTCATTTTCATAGATACATTCACCGTAACATTCCGTGTTCCGAAAACGGTCCATGCACCACGGATTCAACAAATATTCACTGCTGAGTTCTTAGCATGTGGATTACACATCTTTAATAACCCATTGAAGACATATTGTCACCTTAAAGCATTTACTCAGATTTTGCAGCGTTTTCATAACACCAGTTTCCAAACTGAGGCATATTTTTCAGTAAAATGCTCCTGGAGCGTGTTCTAACCAAGAGATATGTAATTTACATAGTTTGCCTCACCGTGACAGTCCATGTTCCGAACGCGCTACACACATCACGGATTTGACAAACATTCTTAATGAGTTGTGTACATGTGTATTACAAAACTTTCATCCACCATACAAGGCATATTGACACCTAGAATCATTAACACTGAGTTTGCAGATATTTCCTAAAAGCAGTTTCGAAAATCAGGCAGTTTTCAAAGGAAAAAGCTGTTGGAGCGTGTTCTACAAAATAGATATGTAAATTACATAGATTCTCCCGCTGTGAAATTACGTGTTTCGAACATGCTACATGCAGAAAAGTTTCGACAAAAATACACTACAGGGTTGTTTGTATGTGGATTACAGGACTTTCTCACTATAGAAAGTATATAGATGCTTTGATGCATTTTATGTGATTTCTCAGTGTTTTATAAACGCCAGTTTCGAAAATAAGGCAGATTTCACGGTAGAAACCTCTTGGAGCGGGTTCTAACCAATAGACATGTAATTTACATGGATTCGCTCACCGTGAAATTCCGTGTTCCGAACACGCTACATGCAACTCAGATGTGACAAATATTCACTACAGAGTTGTTAGCAAGTGGATTACAGCACTATCATCCACCATACAAGGCTTACTAACACTTTGAAAATTTTCTCAGATTTCACACGTTAGTTTGAACGCCAGTTTTGAAAATGAGGCAGATTGGGCAGAAAAATGCTCTTGGAGCCAGTTCTACCCAAAAGATATGTAATTTTCCTAGTTTATCTCAACGTGACATTCCGTGTTCTGAACACGATACATGCACCACGGATTCAACAAACATTCTTTAATGAGTTGTGAACATGTGTATTAACGAACTTTAATCCACCTTACAGTGCATATTTATACATAGAAATTTTATTCTGATTTAGTAGTATTCTCCTAATGTCAGTCTCTAAAATCATGCAGTTTCCACAGAAAAATCCTCTTGGAGCGAGTTCTACCCAATAGACATGCAATTTACATAGAACCCGTCATCGTGAAATTCCGTGTTCTGAACACGCTACATGCATCACGAATTCGACAAATATTCACTACAGAGTGTTTAGCATAAGGATTACCGAACTTTCATCCACCATAAAAGCCATGTTACAATTTGAAGCATTTTCTCACATTTCGAAAGTTTTTCCTAATGCCAGTTTTGAAAAGGAGGCAGATTTGCAGAAATATTCTCGTGGAGCGAGTACTTCCCAATAGAAATGTAATTTACATAGTTTCCATCACAGTGACATTCCATTTTCCGAACACGCTACATGCATCCAGGTTTCAACAAACTTTCTCGAATGAGTTGTGAACATGTTGATTACAGAACTTTCATCCACCATACATGGCATATTTACAACTAGAAACATTAACTCTGAATTTGTAGCTTTTTCCTAATGCCAGTTTGGAAAATCAGGCCGTTTTCTCAGGGAAATACTTTTGGAGCGAATTCTAACCAATAGATGTGTAATTTACATAGATTCCATCGCCCATACTTTCCGTAATGCGATCACACTGCATGCATAACGCTTTCTAAAAATATTCACCACAGATATGTTTGCATGTGGTTTTACGATCTTGCATCAAAATACAAGGCATATTGACACTTTGAAGCATTTTCTCTGATTTTGCAGAGATTTTCAAACGCCAGGTTCAAAAATGAGGCAGATTTCTCAGAAAAAACTCTTAGAGCAAATTCTACCTAAGAGACATGTATTTTACATAGATTCGCTCACCGTGATATTCTGTGTTCCGAACACTCTTCACGTATCTCGGATTCGACAAATATTCACTACAGAGTAGTTAACATGCGGATTACCGATCTTTCATCTCAATACATTGAATATTGATTCTTAGAAGTATTTTCTCAAATTTTGCAGCGTTTTCTAAACGCCAGGTTCAAAAATGACGAAGTTTTCGCAGAAAAACCCTCTCGGAGTGAGTTCTAACTAATAGAGGATTCATTTAGATTTTTTCAATCACCGTGGAATTCCACGTTCTGAACACGGTACATGCATCACGGAGTAGAAAAAGATCCTTTAATATGTTGTGAAAATGTGGTTTACCGAACTTTCTTGCAATATAAAGGCACATTTACACCTGCAAATATTTACTCCATTTTTGCAGCTTTTTCCAAACTTCAGATTCGATAATCATGCAATTTTGCCAAAAAATTCTCTTCTAGCTCGTTCTACTCAGTAGAATTGTAATTTCCATAGATTCATTACCGTGAAATTCCATTTTCCATAAGCACCACATGAATCACGGTTTAAAAAATAATTAATACACTGTTATTAACATGTGGATTACCGGACTTTCATTCACCATTCAAGGCATATTGACACTTAGAAGCATTTTCTCAGATTTCACAGGGTTCTCCTAATGGCAGTTTTCAAAATGAGGCTCATTTTGCAGAAAAGTTCTCTTGAAGTGAGTTCTACCCAATAGACATGTAACTTACATTGTTTCCTTCACTATGACATTCCGTATTCCGAAAACGTTACATTCATCACGGCTTCGACAAACATTCTTTAATGACCGTGAGCATGTGGATTACCGATTTTTCAACCACAATACAAGGCATATTTACACCTAGAAACATTTACTTACATTTCGCAGGTTTTCCTAACGTCAGTTACGAAAATCGGGCAGTTTTCGCAGAAAAATTCTCTTGGTGCATGTTCTACCCAATAGACATCTCATTTTCATAGATACCTTCACCGTAACATTCCGTGTTCCGAAAACGGTCCATGCACCACGGATTCAACAAATATTCACTGCTGAGTTCTTAGCATGTGGATTACACATCTTTAATAACCCATTGAAGACATATTGTCACCTTAAAGCATTTACTCAGATTTTGCAGCGTTTTCATAACACCAGTTTCCAAACTGAGGCATATTTTTCAGTAAAATGCTCCTGGAGCGTGTTCTAACCAAGAGATATGTAATTTACATAGTTTGCCTCACCGTGACAGTCCATGTTCCGAACACGCTACACACATCACGGATTTGACAAACATTCTTAATGAGTTGTGTACATGTGTATTACAAAACTTTCATCCACCATACAAGGCATATTGACACCTAGAATCATTAACACTGAGTTCGCAGATATTTCCTAAAAGCAGTTTCGAAAATCAGGCAGTTTTCAAAGGAAAAAGCTGTTGGAGCGTGTTCTACAAAATAGATATGTAAATTACATAGATTCTCCCGCTGTGAAATTACGTGTTTCGAACATGCTACATTCAGAAAAGTTTCGACAAAAATACACTACAGGGTTGTTTGTATGTGGATTACAGGTCTTTCTCACTATAGAAATTATATAGATGCTTTGATGCATTTTATGTGATTTCTCAGTGTTTTCCAAACGCCAGTTTCGAAAATAAGGCAGATTTCACGGTAGAAACCTCTTGGAGCGGGTTCTAACCAATAGACATGTAATTTACATGGATTCGCTCACCGTGAAATTCCGTGTTCCGAACACGCTACATGCATCTCAGATGTGACAAATATTCACTACAGAGTTGTTAGCAAGTGGATTACAGCACTATCATCCATCATACAAGGCTTACTAACACTTTGAAAATTTTCTCAGATTTCACACGTTAGTTTGAACGCCAGTTTTGAAAATGAGGCAGATTAGGCAGAAAAATGCTCTTGGAGCCAGTTCTAACCAAAAGATATGTAATTTACCTAGTTTCACTCAACGTGACATTCCGTGTTCTGAACACGATACATACACCACGGATTCAACAAACATTCTTTAATGAGTTGTGAACATGTGTATTAATGAACTTTAATCCACCTTACAGTGCATATTTATACATAGAAATTTTATTCTGATTTAGTAGTATTCTCCTAATGTCAGTCTCTAAAATCATGCAGTTTCCACAGAAAAATCTTCTTGGAGCGAGTTCTACCCAATAGACATGCAATTTACATAGAACCCGTCATCGTGAAATTCCGTGTTCTGAACACGCTACGTGCATCACTGATTCGATAAATATTCACTACAGAGATGTTAGCATAAGGATTACCGAACTTTCATCCACCATAAAAGCCATGTTACAATTTGAAGCATTTTCTCACATTTCGAAAGTTTTTCCTAATGCCAGTTTTGAAAAGGAGGCAGATTTGCAGAAATATTCTCGTGGAGCGAGTACTTCCCAATAGAAATGTAATTTACATAGTTTCCCTCACAGTGACATTCCATTTTCCGAACACGCTACATGCATCAAGGTTTCAACAAACTTTCTCGCATGAGTTGTGAACATGAAGATTACAGAACTTTCATCCACCATACATGGCATATTTACAACTAGAAACATTAACACTGAATTTGCAGCTTTTTCCTAATGCCAGTTCGGAAAATCAGGCCGTTTTCTCAGGGAAAAACTTTAGCAGCGAATTCTAACAAATAGGTGTGCAATTTAAATAGATTCCATCGCCCGTATTTTCCGTGATGCGATCACACTGCATGAATAACGCTTTCTAAGAATATTCACCACAGATTTGTTTGCATGTGGTTTTACGATCTTGCATCACAATACAAGGCATATAGACACTTTGAAGCATTTTCTCTGATTTTGCAGAGATTTTCAAACGCCAGGTTCAAAAATGAGGCAGATTTCTCAGAAAAAACTCTTAGAGCAAATTCTACCCAAGAGACATATATTTTACATAGATTCGCTCACCGTGATATTCTGTGTTCCGAACACACTTCCCGTAACTCGGATTCGACAAATATACACTACAGAGTAGTTAGCATGCGGATTACCGAACTTTCATCTCAATAAATTGAATATTGAATCTTAGAAGTATTTTCTCAGATTTTGCAGCGTTTTCTAAACGCCATGTTAAAAAATGACGAAGTTTTCGCAGAAAAACTCTCTCGGAGCGAGTTCTAACCAATAGAGAAGTCATTTACATTGTTTCAATCACCGTGGAATTCCACGTTCTAAAGGCGCTACATGCATCACGGATTAGAAAAAGATTCTTTAATATGTTGTGAAAATGTGGATTACCGAACTTTCTTGCAACATAAAGGCACATTTACACCTGCAAATATTTACTCCCTTTTTGCAGCTTTTTCCAAACTTCAGATTCGATAATCATGCACTTTTGGCAAAAAAATTATCTTCTAGCTCGTTCTACTCAATAGAATTGTAATTTCCATAGTTTCATTACCGTGAAATTCCATTTTCCATAAGCGCCACATGAATCACGGTTTAAAAAATAATTAATACACTGTTATTAACATTTGGATTACCGGACTTTCAATCACAATTCAAGGCATATTGACAATTAGAAGCATTTTCTCAGACTTCACAGGGTTCTCCTAATGGCAGTTTTCAAAATGAGGCACATTTTGCAGAAAAATTCTCTTGAAGTGAGTTCTACCGAATAGACATGTAACTTACATTGTTTCCTTCACTATGACATTCCGTATTCCGAAAACGTTACATTCATCACGGCTTCGACAACATTTTTAATGACCGTGAGCATGTGGATTACCGATTTTTCAACCACAATACAAGGCATATTTACTCCTAGAAACATTTACTTATATTTCGCAGGTTTTCCTAACGTCAGTTACAAAAATCAGGCAGTTTTCGCAGAAAAATTCTCTTGGTGCATGTTCTATCCAATAGACATCTCATTTTCATAGATACCTTCACCGTAACATTCCGTGTTCCGAAAACGGTCCATGCACCACGGATTCAACAAATATTCACTGCTGAGTTCTTAGCATGTGGATTACACATCTTTAATAACCCATTGAAAACATATTGTCACCTTAAAGCATTTACTCAGATTTTGCAGCGTTTTCATAACACCAGTTTCCAAACTGAGGCATATTTTTCAGTAAAATGCTCCTGGAGCGTGTTCTAACCAAGAGATATGTAATTTACATAGTTTGCCTCACCGTGACAGTCCATGTTCCGAACGCGCTACACACATCACGGATTTGACAAACATTCTTAATGAGTTGTGTACATGTGTATTACAAAACTTTCATCCACCATACAAGGCATATTGACACCTAGAATCATTAACACTGAGTTCGCAGATATTTCCTAAAAGCAGTTTCGAAAATCAGGCAGTTTTCAAAGGAAAAAACTGTTGGAGCGTGTTCTACAAAATAGATACGTAAATTACATAGATTCTCCCGCTGTGAAATTACGTGTTTCGAACATGCTACATGCAGAAAAGTTTCGACAAAAATACACTACAGGGTTGTTTGCATGTGGATTACAGGACTTTCTCACTATAGAAAGCATATAGATGCTTAGATGCATTTTATGGGATTTCACAGTGTTTTCCAAACGCCAGTTTCGAAAATAAGACAGATTTCACGGCAAAAAACTCTTGGAGCGGGTTCTAACCAATAGACATATAATTTAGATGGATTCGCTCACCGTGAAATTCCGTGTTCCGAACACGTTACATGCATCTCAGATGTGACAAATATTCACTACAGAGTTGTTAGCAAGTGGATTACATCACTATCATCCACCATACAAGCTTACTGACACTTTGAAGAATTTTCTCAGATTTCACACGTTAGTTTGAACGCCAGTTTTGAAAATGAGGCAGATTGGGCAGAAAAATGCTCTTGGAGCCAGTTCTAACCAAAAGATATGTAATTTACCTAGTTTCACTCAACGTGACATTCCGTGTTCTGAACACGATACATGCACCACGGATTCAACAAACATTCTTTAATGAGTTGTGAACATGTGTATTAACGAACTTTAATCCACCTTACAGTGCATATTTATACATAGAAATTTTATTCTTATTTAGTAGTATTCTCCTAATGTCAGTCTCTAAAATCATGCAGTTTCCACAGAAAAATCCTCTTGGAGCGAGTTCTACCCAATAGACATGCAATTTACATAGAACCCGTCATCGTGAAATTCCGTGTTCTGAACACGCTACATGCATCACGAATTCGACAAATATTCACTACAGAGTGGTTAGCATAAGGATTACCGAACTTTCATCCACCATAAAAGCCATGTTACAATTTGAAGCATTTTCTCACATTTCGAAAGTTTTTCCTAATGCCAGTTTTGAAAAGGAGGCAGATTTGCAGAAATATTCTCGTGGAGCGAGTACTTCCCAATAGAAATGTAATTTACATAGTTTCCCTCACAGTGACATTCCATTTTCCGAACACGCTACATGCATCAAGGTTTCAACAAACTTTCTCGCATGAGTTGTGAACATGAAGATTACAGAACTTTCATCCACCATACATGGCATATTTACAACTAGAAACATTAACACTGAATTTGCAGCTTTTTCCTAATGCCAGTTCGGAAAATCAGGCCGTTTTCTCAGGGAAAAACTTTAGGAGCGAATTCTAACAAATAGGTGTGCAATTTAAATAGATTCCATCGCCCGTATTTTCCGTGATGCGATCACACTGCATGAATAACGCTTTCTAAGAATATTCACCACAGATTTGTTTGCATGTGGTTTTACGATCTTGCATCACAATACAAGGCATATAGACACTTTGAAGCATTTTCTCTGATTTTGCAGAGATTTTCAAACGCCAGGTTCAAAAATGAGGCAGATTTCTCAGAAAAAACTCTTAGAGCAAATTCTACCCAAGAGACATATATTTTACATAGATTCGCTCACCGTGATATTCTGTGTTCCGAACACACTTCCCGTAACTCGGATTCGACAAATATACACTACAGAGTAGTTAGCATGCGGATTACCGAACTTTCATCTCAATAAATTGAATATTGAATCTTAGAAGTATTTTCTCAGATTTTGCAGCGTTTTCTAAACGCCATGTTAAAAAATGACGAAGTTTTCGCAGAAAAACTCTCTCGGAGCGAGTTCTAACCAATAGAGAAGTCATTTACATTGTTTCAATCACCGTGGAATTCCACGTTCTAAAGGCGCTACATGCATCACGGATTAGAAAAAGATTCTTTAATATGTTGTGAAAATGTGGATTACCGAACTTTCTTGCAACATAAAGGCACATTTACACCTGCAAATATTTACTCCCTTTTTGCAGCTTTTTCCAAACTTCAGATTCGATAATCATGCACTTTTGGCAAAAAAATTATCTTCTAGCTCGTTCTACTCAATAGAATTGTAATTTCCATAGTTTCATTACCGTGAAATTCCATTTTCCATAAGCGCCACATGAATCACGGTTTAAAAAATAATTAATACACTGTTATTAACATTTGGATTACCGGACTTTCAATCACAATTCAAGGCATATTGACAATTAGAAGCATTTTCTCAGACTTCACAGGGTTCTCCTAATGGCAGTTTTCAAAATGAGGCACATTTTGCAGAAAAATTCTCTTGAAGTGAGTTCTACCGAATAGACATGTAACTTACATTGTTTCCTTCACTATGACATTCCGTATTCCGAAAACGTTACATTCATCACGGCTTCGACAACATTTTTAATGACCGTGAGCATGTGGATTACCGATTTTTCAACCACAATACAAGGCATATTTACTCCTAGAAACATTTACTTATATTTCGCAGGTTTTCCTAACGTCAGTTACAAAAATCAGGCAGTTTTCGCAGAAAAATTCTCTTGGTGCATGTTCTATCCAATAGACATCTCATTTTCATAGATACCTTCACCGTAACATTCCGTGTTCCGAAAACGGTCCATGCACCACGGATTCAACAAATATTCACTGCTGAGTTCTTAGCATGTGGATTACACATCTTTAATAACCCATTGAAAACATATTGTCACCTTAAAGCATTTACTCAGATTTTGCAGCGTTTTCATAACACCAGTTTCCAAACTGAGGCATATTTTTCAGTAAAATGCTCCTGGAGCGTGTTCTAACCAAGAGATATGTAATTTACATAGTTTGCCTCACCGTGACAGTCCATGTTCCGAACGCGCTACACACATCACGGATTTGACAAACATTCTTAATGAGTTGTGTACATGTGTATTACAAAACTTTCATCCACCATACAAGGCATATTGACACCTAGAATCATTAACACTGAGTTCGCAGATATTTCCTAAAAGCAGTTTCGAAAATCAGGCAGTTTTCAAAGGAAAAAACTGTTGGAGCGTGTTCTACAAAATAGATACGTAAATTACATAGATTCTCCCGCTGTGAAATTACGTGTTTCGAACATGCTACATGCAGAAAAGTTTCGACAAAAATACACTACAGGGTTGTTTGCATGTGGATTACAGGACTTTCTCACTATAGAAAGCATATAGATGCTTAGATGCATTTTATGGGATTTCACAGTGTTTTCCAAACGCCAGTTTCGAAAATAAGACAGATTTCACGGCAAAAAACTCTTGGAGCGGGTTCTAACCAATAGACATATAATTTAGATGGATTCGCTCACCGTGAAATTCCGTGTTCCGAACACGTTACATGCATCTCAGATGTGACAAATATTCACTACAGAGTTGTTAGCAAGTGGATTACATCACTATCATCCACCATACAAGCTTACTGACACTTTGAAGAATTTTCTCAGATTTCACACGTTAGTTTGAACGCCAGTTTTGAAAATGAGGCAGATTGGGCAGAAAAATGCTCTTGGAGCCAGTTCTAACCAAAAGATATGTAATTTACCTAGTTTCACTCAACGTGACATTCCGTGTTCTGAACACGATACATGCACCACGGATTCAACAAACATTCTTTAATGAGTTGTGAACATGTGTATTAACGAACTTTAATCCACCTTACAGTGCATATTTATACATAGAAATTTTATTCTGATTTAGTAGTATTCTCCTAATGTCAGTCTCTAAAATCATGCAGTTTCCACAGAAAAATCCTCTTGGAGCGAGTTCTACCCAATAGACATGCAATTTACATAGAACCCGTCATCGTGAAATTCCGTGTTCTGAACACGCTACATGCATCACGAATTCGACAAATATTCACTACAGAGTGGTTAGCATAAGGATTACCGAACTTTCATCCACCATAAAAGCCATGTTACAATTTGAAGCATTTTCTCACATTTCGAAAGTTTTTCCTAATGCCAGTTTTGAAAAGGAGGCAGATTTGCAGAAATATTCTCGTGGAGCGAGTACTTCCCAATAGAAATGTAATTTACATAGTTTCCCTCACAGTGACATTCCATTTTCCGAACACGCTACATGCATCAAGGTTTCAACAAACTTTCTCGCATGAGTTGTGAACATGAAGATTACAGAACTTTCATCCACCATACATGGCATATTTACAACTAGAAACATTAACACTGAATTTGCAGCTTTTTCCTAATGCCAGTTCGGAAAATCAGGCCGTTTTCTCAGGGAAAAACTTTAGGAGCGAATTCTAACAAATAGGTGTGCAATTTAAATAGATTCCATCGCCCGTATTTTCCGTGATGCGATCACACTGCATGAATAACGCTTTCTAAGAATATTCACCACAGATTTGTTTGCATGTGGTTTTACGATCTTGCATCACAATACAAGGCATATAGACACTTTGAAGCATTTTCTCTGATTTTGCAGAGATTTTCAAACGCCAGGTTCAAAAATGAGGCAGATTTCTCAGAAAAAACTCTTAGAGCAAATTCTACCCAAGAGACATATATTTTACATAGATTCGCTCACCGTGATATTCTGTGTTCCGAACACACTTCCCGTAACTCGGATTCGACAAATATACACTACAGAGTAGTTAGCATGCGGATTACCGAACTTTCATCTCAATAAATTGAATATTGAATCTTAGAAGTATTTTCTCAGATTTTGCAGCGTTTTCTAAACGCCATGTTAAAAAATGACGAAGTTTTCGCAGAAAAACTCTCTCGGAGCGAGTTCTAACCAATAGAGAAGTCATTTACATTGTTTCAATCACCGTGGAATTCCACGTTCTAAAGGCGCTACATGCATCACGGATTAGAAAAAGATTCTTTAATATGTTGTGAAAATGTGGATTACCGAACTTTCTTGCAACATAAAGGCACATTTACACCTGCAAATATTTACTCCCTTTTTGCAGCTTTTTCCAAACTTCAGATTCGATAATCATGCACTTTTGGCAAAAAAATTATCTTCTAGCTCGTTCTACTCAATAGAATTGTAATTTCCATAGTTTCATTACCGTGAAATTCCATTTTCCATAAGCGCCACATGAATCACGGTTTAAAAAATAATTAATACACTGTTATTAACATTTGGATTACCGGACTTTCAATCACAATTCAAGGCATATTGACAATTAGAAGCATTTTCTCAGACTTCACAGGGTTCTCCTAATGGCAGTTTTCAAAATGAGGCACATTTTGCAGAAAAATTCTCTTGAAGTGAGTTCTACCGAATAGACATGTAACTTACATTGTTTCCTTCACTATGACATTCCGTATTCCGAAAACGTTACATTCATCACGGCTTCGACAACATTTTTAATGACCGTGAGCATGTGGATTACCGATTTTTCAACCACAATACAAGGCATATTTACTCCTAGAAACATTTACTTATATTTCGCAGGTTTTCCTAACGTCAGTTACAAAAATCAGGCAGTTTTCGCAGAAAAATTCTCTTGGTGCATGTTCTATCCAATAGACATCTCATTTTCATAGATACCTTCACCGTAACATTCCGTGTTCCGAAAACGGTCCATGCACCACGGATTCAACAAATATTCACTGCTGAGTTCTTAGCATGTGGATTACACATCTTTAATAACCCATTGAAAACATATTGTCACCTTAAAGCATTTACTCAGATTTTGCAGCGTTTTCATAACACCAGTTTCCAAACTGAGGCATATTTTTCAGTAAAATGCTCCTGGAGCGTGTTCTAACCAAGAGATATGTAATTTACATAGTTTGCCTCACCGTGACAGTCCATGTTCCGAACGCGCTACACACATCACGGATTTGACAAACATTCTTAATGAGTTGTGTACATGTGTATTACAAAACTTTCATCCACCATACAAGGCATATTGACACCTAGAATCATTAACACTGAGTTCGCAGATATTTCCTAAAAGCAGTTTCGAAAATCAGGCAGTTTTCAAAGGAAAAAACTGTTGGAGCGTGTTCTACAAAATAGATACGTAAATTACATAGATTCTCCCGCTGTGAAATTACGTGTTTCGAACATGCTACATGCAGAAAAGTTTCGACAAAAATACACTACAGGGTTGTTTGCATGTGGATTACAGGACTTTCTCACTATAGAAAGCATATAGATGCTTAGATGCATTTTATGGGATTTCACAGTGTTTTCCAAACGCCAGTTTCGAAAATAAGACAGATTTCACGGCAAAAAACTCTTGGAGCGGGTTCTAACCAATAGACATATAATTTAGATGGATTCGCTCACCGTGAAATTCCGTGTTCCGAACACGTTACATGCATCTCAGATGTGACAAATATTCACTACAGAGTTGTTAGCAAGTGGATTACATCACTATCATCCACCATACAAGCTTACTGACACTTTGAAGAATTTTCTCAGATTTCACACGTTAGTTTGAACGCCAGTTTTGAAAATGAGGCAGATTGGGCAGAAAAATGCTCTTGGAGCCAGTTCTAACCAAAAGATATGTAATTTACCTAGTTTCACTCAACGTGACATTCCGTGTTCTGAACACGATACATGCACCACGGATTCAACAAACATTCTTTAATGAGTTGTGAACATGTGTATTAACGAACTTTAATCCACCTTACAGTGCATATTTATACATAGAAATTTTATTCTGATTTAGTAGTATTCTCCTAATGTCAGTCTCTAAAATCATGCAGTTTCCACAGAAAAATCCTCTTGGAGCGAGTTCTACCCAATAGACATGCAATTTACATAGAACCCGTCATCGTGAAATTCCGTGTTCTGAACACGCTACATGCATCACGAATTCGACAAATATTCACTACAGAGTGGTTAGCATAAGGATTACCGAACTTTCATCCACCATAAAAGCCATGTTACAATTTGAAGCATTTTCTCACATTTCGAAAGTTTTTCCTAATGCCAGTTTTGAAAAGGAGGCAGATTTGCAGAAATATTCTCGTGGAGCGAGTACTTCCCAATAGAAATGTAATTTACATAGTTTCCCTCACAGTGACATTCCATTTTCCGAACACGCTACATGCATCCAGGTTTCAACAAACTTTCTCGAATGAGTTGTGAACATGTTGATTACAGAACTTTCATCCACCATACATGGCATATTTACAACTAGAAACATTAACTCTGAATTTGTAGCTTTTTCCTAATGCCAGTTTGGAAAATCAGGCCGTTTTCTCAGGGAAATACTTTTGGAGCGAATTCTAACCAATAGATGTGTAATTTACATAGATTCCATCGCCCATACTTTCCGTAATGCGATCACACTGCATGCATAACGCTTTCTAAAAATATTTACCACAGATATGTTTGCATGTGGTTTTACGATCTTGCATGAAAATACAAGGCATATTGACACTTTGAAGCATTTTCTCTGATTTTGCAGAGATTTTCAAACGCCAGGTTCAAAAATGAGGCAGATTTCTCAGAAAAAACTCTTAGAGCAAATTCTACCCAAGAGACATGTATTTTACATAGATTCGCTCACCGTGATATTCTGTGTTCCGAACACTCTTCACGTATCTCGGATTCGACAAATATTCACTACAGAGTAGTTAACATGCGGATTACCGATCTTTCTTATCAATACATTGAATATTGATTCTTAGAAGTATTTTCTCAAATTTTGCAGCGTTTTCTAAACGCCAGGTTCAAAAATGACGAAGTTTTCGCAGAAAAACTCTCTCGGAGTGAGTTCTAACTAATAGAGGATTCATTTAGATTTTTTCAATCACCGTGGAATTCCACGTTCTGAACACGGTACATGCATCACGGAGTAGAAAAAATTCTTTAATATGTTTTGAAAATGTGGTTTACCGAACTTTCTTGCAATATAAAGGCACATTTACACCTGCAAATATTTACTCCATTTTTGCAGCTTTTTCCAAACTTCAGATTCGATAATCATGCAATTTTGCCAAAAAAATTATCTTCTAGCTCGTTCTACTCAGTAGAATTGTAATTTCCTTAGATTCATTACCGTAAAATTCCATTTTCCATAAGCGCCACATGAATCACGGTTTAAAAAATAATTAATACACTGTTATTAACATGTGGATTACAGGACTTTCAATGACCATTCAAGGCATATTGACACTTAGAAGCATTTTCTCAGATTTCACAGGGTTCTCCTAATGGCAGTTTTCAAAATGAGGCTCATTTTGCAGAAAAGTTCTCTTGAAGTGAGTTCTACCCAATAGACATGTAACTTACATTGTTTCCTTCACTATGACATTCCGTATTCCTAAAACGTTACATTCATCACGGCTTCGACAAACATTCTTTAATGACCGTGAGCATGTGGATTACCGATTTTTCAACCACAATACAAGGCATATTTACACCTAGAAACATTTACTTACATTTCGCAGGTTTTCCTAACGTCAGTTACGAAAATCAGGCATTTTTCGCAGAAAAATTCTCTTGGTGCATGTTCTATCCAATAGACATCTCATTTTCATAGATACCTTCACCGTAACATTCCGTGTTCCGAAAACGGTCCATGCACCATGGATTCAACAAATATTCACTGCTGAGTTCTTAGCATGTGGATTACACATCTTTAATAACCCATTGAAGACATATTGTCACCTTAAAGCATTTACTCAGATTTTGCAGCGTTTTCATAACACCAGTTTCCAAACTGAGGCATATTTTTCAGTAAAATGCTCCTGGAGCGTGTTCTAACCAAGAGATATGTAATTTACATAGTTTGCCTCACCGTGACAGTCCATGTTCCGAACGCGCTACACACATCACGGATTTGACAAACATTCTTAATGAGTTGTGTACATGTGTATTACAAAACTTTCATCCACCATACAAGGCATATTGACACCTAGAATCATTAACACTGAGCTCGCAGATATTTCCTAAAAGCAGTTTCGAAAATCAGGCAGTTTTCAAAGGAAAAAACTGTTGGAGCGTGTTCTACAAAATAGATACGTAAATTACATAGATTCTCCCGCTGTGAAATTACGTGTTTCGAACATGCTACATTCAGAAAAGTTTCGACAAAAATACACTACAGGGTTTTTTGTATGTGGATTACAGGACTTTCTCACTATAGAAATTATATAGATGCTTTGATGCATTTTATGTGATTTCTCAGTGTTTTCCAAACGCCAGTTTCGAAAATAAGGCAGATTTCACGGTAGAAACCTCTTGGAGCGGGTTCTAACCAATAGACATGTAATTTACATGGATTCGCTCACCGTGAAATTCCGTGTTCCGAACACGCTACATGCATCTCAGATGTGACAAATATTCACTACAGAGTTGTTAGCAAGTGGATTACAGCACTATCATCCACCATACAAGGCTTACTAACACTTTGAAAATTTTCTCAGATTTCACACGTTAGTTTGAACGCCAGTTTTGAAAATGAGGCAGATTAGGCAGAAAAATGCTCTTGGAGCCAGTTCTAACCAAAAGATATGTAATTTACCTAGTTTCACTCAACGTGACATTCCGTGTTCTGAACACGATACATGCACCACGGATTCAACAAACATTCTTTAATGAGTTGTGAACATGTGTATTAACGAAATTTAATCCACCTTATAGTGCATATTTCTACATAGAAATTTTATTCTGATTTAGTAGTATTCTCCTAATGTCAGTCTCTAAAATCATGCAGTTTCCACAGAAAAATCCTCTTGGAGCGAGTTCTACCCAATAGACATGCAATTTACATAGAACCCGTCATCGTGAAATTCTGTGTTCAGAACACGCTACATGCATCACGAATTCGACAAATATTCACTACAGAGTGGTTAGCATAAGGATTACCGAACTTTCATCCACCATAAAAGCCATGTTACAATTTGAAGCATTTTCTCACATTTCGAAAGTTTTTCCTAATGCCAGTTTTGAAAAGGAGGCAGATTTGCAGAAATATTCTCGTGGAGCGAGTACTTCCCAATAGAAATGTAATTTACATAGTTTCCCTCACAGTGACATTCCATTTTCCGAACACGCTACATGCATCCAGGTTTCAACAAACTTTCTCGAATGAGTTGTGAACATGTTGATTACAGAACTTTCATCCACCATACATGGCATATTTACAACTAGAAACATTAACTCTGAATTTGTAGCTTTTTCCTAATGCCAGTTTGGAAAATCAGGCCGTTTTCTCAGGGAAATACTTTTGGAGCGAATTCTAACCAATAGATGTGTAATTTACATAGATTCCATCGCCCATACTTTCCGTAATGCGATCACACTGCATGCATAACGCTTTCTAAAAATATTCACCACAGATATGTTTGCATGTGGTTTTACGATCTTGCATCAAAATACAAGGCATATTGACACTTTGAAGCATTTTCTCTGATTTTGCAGAGATTTTCAAACGCCAGGTTCAAAAATGAGGCAGATTTCTCAGAAAAAACTCTTAGAGCAAATTCTACCCAAGAGACATGTATTTTACATAGATTCGCTCACCGTGATATTCTGTGTTCCGAACACTCTTCACGTATCTCGGATTCGACAAATATTCACTACAGAGTAGTTAACATGCGGATTACCGATCTTTCATCTCAATACATTGAATATTGATTCTTAGAAGTATTTTCTCATATTTTGCAGCGTTTTCTAAACGCCAGGTTCAAAAATGACGAAGTTTTCACAGAAAAACTCTCTCGGAGTGAGTTCTAACTAATAGAGGATTCATTTAGATTTTTTCAATCACCGTGGAATTCCACGTTCTGAACACGGTACATGCATCATGGAGTAGAAAAAATCCTTTAATATGTTTTGAAAATGTGGTTTACCGAACTTTCTTGCAATATAAATGCACATTTACACCTGCAAATATTTACTCCATTTTTGCAGCTTTTTCCAAACTTCAGATTCGATAATCATGCAATTTTGCCAAAAAAATTATCTTCTAGCTCGTTCTACTCAGTAGAATTGTAATTTCCATAGATTCATTACCGTGAAATTCCATTTTCCATAAGCGCCACATGAATCACGGTTTAAAAAATAATTAATACACTGTTATTAACATTTGGATTACCGGACTTTCAATCACAATTCAAGGCATATTGACAATTAGAAGCATTTTCTCAGACTTCACAGGGTTCTCCTAATGGCAGTTTTCAAAATGAGGCACATTTTGCAGAAAAATTCTCTTGAAGTGAGTTCTACCGAATAGACATGTAACTTACATTGTTTCCTTCACTATGACATTCCGTATTCCGAAAACGTTACATTCATCACGGCTTCGACAACATTTTTAATGACCGTGAGCATGTGGATTACCGATTTTTCAACCACAATACAAGGCATATTTACTCCTAGAAACATTTACTTATATTTCGCAGGTTTTCCTAACGTCAGTTACAAAAATCAGGCAGTTTTCGCAGAAAAATTCTCTTGGTGCATGTTCTATCCAATAGACATCTCATTTTCATAGATACCTTCACCGTAACATTCCGTGTTCCGAAAACGGTCCATGCACCACGGATTCAACAAATATTCACTGCTGAGTTCTTAGCATGTGGATTACACATCTTTAATAACCCATTGAAGACATATTGTCACCTTAAAGCATTTACTCAGATTTTGCAGCGTTTTCATAACACCAGTTTCCAAACTGAGGCATATTTTTCAGTAAAATGCTCCTGGAGCGTGTTCTAACCAAGAGATATGTAATTTACATAGTTTGCCTCACCGTGACAGTCCATGTTCCGAACGCGCTACACACATCACGGATTTGACAAACATTCTTAATGAGTTGTGTACATGTGTATTACAAAACTTTCATCCACCATACAAGGCATATTGACACCTAGAATCATTAACACTGAGTTTGCAGATATTTCCTAAAAGCAGTTTCGAAAATCAGGCAGTTTTCAAAGGAAAAAGCTGTTGGAGCGTGTTCTACAAAATAGATATGTAAATTACATAGATTCTCCCGCTGTGAAATTACGTGTTTCGAACATGCTACATGCAGAAAAGTTTCGACAAAAATACACTACAGGGTTGTTTGTATGTGGATTACAGGACTTTCTCACTATAGAAATTATATAGATGCTTTGATGCATTTTATGTGATTTCTCAGTGTTTTATAAACGCCAGTTTCGAAAATAAGGCAGATTTCACGGTAGAAACCTCTTGGAGCGGGTTCTAACCAATAGACATGTAATTTACATGGATTCGCTCACCGTGAAATTCCGTGTCCCGAACACGCTACATGCAACTCAGATGTGACAAATATTCACTACAGAGTTGTTAGCAAGTGGATTACAGCACTATCATCCACCATACAAGGCTTACTAACACTTTGAAAATTTTCTCAGATTTCACACGTTAGTTTGAACGCCAGTTTTGAAAATGAGGCAGATTGGGCAGAAAAATGCTCTTGGAGCCAGTTCTACCCAAAAGATATGTAATTTTCCTAGTTTATCTCAACGTGACATTCCGTGTTCTGAACACGATACATGCACCACGGATTCAACAAACATTCTTTAATGAGTTGTGAACATGTGTATTAACGAACTTTAATCCACCTTACAGTGCATATTTATACATAGAAATTTTATTCTGATTTAGTAGTATTCTCCTAATGTCAGTCTCTAAAATCATGCAGTTTCCACAGAAAAATCCTCTTGGAGCGAGTTCTACCCAATAGACATGCAATTTACATAGAACCCGTCATCGTGAAATTCCGTGTTCTGAACACGCTACATGCATCACGAATTCGACAAATATTCACTACAGAGTGTTTAGCATAAGGATTACCGAACTTTCATCCACCATAAAAGCCATGTTACAATTTGAAGCATTTTCTCACATTTCGAAAGTTTTTCCTAATGCCAGTTTTGAAAAGGAGGCAGATTTGCAGAAATATTCTCGTGGAGCGAGTACTTCCCAATAGAAATGTAATTTACATAGTTTCCATCACAGTGACATTCCATTTTCCGAACACGCTACATGCATCCAGGTTTCAACAAACTTTCTCGAATGAGTTGTGAACATGTTGATTACAGAACTTTCATCCACCATACATGGCATATTTACAACTAGAAACATTAACTCTGAATTTGTAGCTTTTTCCTAATGCCAGTTTGGAAAATCAGGCCGTTTTCTCAGGGAAATACTTTTGGAGCGAATTCTAACCAATAGATGTGTAATTTACATAGATTCCATCGCCCATAATTTCCGTAATGCGATCACACTGCATGCATAACGCTTTCTAAAAATATTCACCACAGATATGTTTGCATGTGGTTTTACGATCTTGCATCAAAATACAAGGCATATTGACACTTTGAAGCATTTTCTCTGATTTTGCAGAGATTTTCAAACGCCAGGTTCAAAAATGAGGCAGATTTCTCAGAAAAAACTCTTAGAGCAAATTCTACCCAAGAGACATGTATTTTACATAGATTCGCTCACCGTGATATTCTGTGTTCCGAACACTCTTCACGTATCTCGGATTCGACAAATATTCACTACAGAGTAGTTAACATGCGGATTACCGATCTTTCATCTCAATACATTGAATATTGATTCTTAGAAGTATTTTCTCAAATTTTGCAGCGTTTTCTAAACGCCAGGTTCAAAAATGACGAAGTTTTCGCAGAAAAACCCTCTCAGAGTGAGTTCTAACTAATAGAGGATTCATTTAGATTTTTTCAATCACCGTGGAATTCCACGTTCTGAACACGGTACATGCATCACGGAGTAGAAAAAGATCCTTTAATATGTTGTGAAAATGTGGTTTACCGAACTTTCTTGCAATATAAAGGCACATTTACACCTGCAAATATTTACTCCATTTTTGCAGCTTTTTCCAAACTTCAGATTCGATAATCATGCAATTTTGCCAAAAAATTCTCTTCTAGCTCGTTCTACTCAGTAGAATTGTAATTTCCATAGATTCATTACCGTGAAATTCCATTTTCCATAAGCACCACATGAATCACGGTTTAAAAAATAATTAATACACTGTTATTAACATGTGGATTACCGGACTTTCATTCACCATTCAAGGCATATTGACACTTAGAAGCATTTTCTCAGATTTCACAGGGTTCTCCTAATGGCAGTTTTCAAAATGAGGCTCATTTTGCAGAAAAGTTCTCTTGAAGTGAGTTCTACCCAATAGACATGTAACTTACATTGTTTCCTTCACTATGACATTCCGTATTCCGAAAACGTTACATTCATCACGGCTTCGACAAACATTCTTTAATGACCGTGAGCATGTGGATTACCGATTTTTCAACCACAATACAAGGCATATTTACACCTAGAAACATTTACTTACATTTCGCAGGTTTTCCTAACGTCAGTTACGAAAATCGGGCAGTTTTCGCAGAAAAATTCTCTTGGTGCATGTTCTACCCAATAGACATCTCATTTTCATAGATACCTTCACCGTAACATTCCGTGTTCCGAAAACGGTCCATGCACCACGGATTCAACAAATATTCACTGCTGAGTTCTTAGCATGTGGATTACACATCTTTAATAACCCATTGAAGACATATTGTCACCTTAAAGCATTTACTCAGATTTTGCAGCGTTTTCATAACACCAGTTTCCAAAATGAGGCATATTTTTCAGTAAAATGCTCCTGGAGCGTGTTCTAACCAAGAGATATGTAATTTACATAGTTTGCCTCACCGTGACAGTCCATGTTCCGAACACGCTACACACATCACGGATTTGACAAACATTCTTAATGAGTTGTGTACATGTGTATTACAAAACTTTCATCCACCATACAAGGCATATTGACACCTAGAATCATTAACACTGAGTTCGCAGATATTTCCTAAAAGCAGTTTCGAAAATCAGGCAGTTTTCAAAGGAAAAAGCTGTTGGAGCGTGTTCTACAAAATAGATATGTAAATTACATAGATTCTCCCGCTGTGAAATTACGTGTTTCGAACATGCTACATGCAGAAAAGTTTCGACAAAAATACACTACAGGGTTGTTTGTATGTGGATTACAGGACTTTCTCACTATAGAAAGTATATAGATGCTTTGATGCATTTTATGTGATTTCTCAGTGTTTTATAAACGCCAGTTTCGAAAATAAGGCAGATTTCACGGTAGAAACCTCTTGGAGCGGGTTCTAACCAATAGACATGTAATTTACATGGATTCGCTCACCGTGAAATTCCGTGTTCCGAACACGCTACATGCAACTCAGATGTGACAAATATTCACTACAGAGTTGTTAGCAAGTGGATTACAGCACTATCATCCACCATACAAGGCTTACTAACACTTTGAAAATTTTCTCAGATTTCACACGTTAGTTTGAACGCCAGTTTTGAAAATGAGGCAGATTGGGCAGAAAAATGCTCTTGGAGCCAGTTCTACCCAAAAGATATGTAATTTTCCTAGTTTAACTCAACGTGACATTCCGTGTTCTGAACACGATACATACACCACGGATTCAACAAACATTCTTTAATGAGTTGTGAACATGTGTATTAATGAACTTTAATCCACCTTACAGTGCATATTTATACATAGAAATTTTATTCTGATTTAGTAGTATTCTCCTAATGTCAGTCTCTAAAATCATGCAGTTTCCACAGAAAAATCCTCTTGGAGCGAGTTCTACCCAATAGACATGCAATTTACATAGAACCCGTCATCGTGAAATTCCGTGTTCTGAACACGCTACGTGCATCACTGATTCGATAAATATTCACTACAGAGTTGTTAGCATAAGGATTACCGAACTTTCATCCACCATAAAAGCCATGTTACAATTTGAAGCATTTTCTCACATTTCGAAAGTTTTTCCTAATGCCAGTTTTGAAAAGGAGGCAGATTTGCAGAAATATTCTCGTAGAGCGAGTACTTCCCAATAGAAATGTAATTTACATAGTTTCCCTCACAGTGACATTCCATTTTCCGAACACGCTACATGCATCCAGGTTTCAACAAACTTTCTCGAATGAGTTGTGAACATGTTGATTACAGAACTTTCATCCACCATACATGGCATATTTACAACTAGAAACATTAACTCTGAATTTGTAGCTTTTTCCTAATGCCAGTTTGGAAAATCAGGCCGTTTTCTCAGGGAAATACTTTTGGAGCGAATTCTAACCAATAGATGTGTAATTTACATAGATTCCATCGCCCATACTTTCCGTAATGCGATCACACTGCATGCATAACGCTTTCTAAAAATATTCACCACAGATATGTTTGCATGTGGTTTTACGATCTTGCATGAAAATACAAGGCATATTGACACTTTGAAGCATTTTCTCTGATTTTGCAGAGATTTTCAAACGCCAGGTTCAAAAATGAGGCAGATTTCTCAGAAAAAACTCTTAGAGCAAATTCTACCCAAGAGACATGTATTTTACATAGATTCGCTCACCGTGATATTCTGTGTTCCGAACACTCTTCACGTATCTCGGATTCGACAAATATTCACTACAGAGTAGTTAACATGCGGATTACCGATCTTTCATCTCAATACATTGAATATTGATTCTTAGAAGTATTTTCTCATATTTTGCAGCGTTTTCTAAACGCCAGGTTCAAAAATGACGAAGTTTTCACAGAAAAACTCTCTCGGAGTGAGTTCTAACTAATAGAGGATTCATTTAGATTTTTTCAATCACCGTGGAATTCCACGTTCTGAACACGGTACATGCATCATGGAGTAGAAAAAATCCTTTAATATGTTTTGAAAATGTGGTTTACCGAACTTTCTTGCAATATAAATGCACATTTACACCTGCAAATATTTACTCCATTTTTGCAGCTTTTTCCAAACTTCAGATTCAATAATCATGCAATTTTGCCAAAAAAATTATCTTCTAGCTCGTTCTACTCAGTAGAATTGTAATTTCCATAGATTCATTACCGTGAAATTCCATTTTCCATAAGCGCCACATGAATCACGGTTTAAAAAATAATTAATACACTGTTATTAACATGTGGATTACAGGACTTTCAATGACCATTCAAGGTATATTGACACTTAGAAGCATTTTCTCAGATTTCACAGGGTTCTCCTAATGGCAGTTTTTAAAATGAGGCTCATTTTGCAGAAAAGTTCTCTTGAAGTGAGTTCTACCCAATAGACATGTAACTTACATTGTTTCCTTCACTATGACATTCCGTATTCCTAAAACGTTACATTCATCACGGCTTCGACCAACATTCTTTAATGACCGTGAGCATGTGGATTACCGATTTTTCAACCACAATACAAGGCATATTTACACCTAGAAACATTTACTTACATTTCGCAGGTTTTCCTAACGTCAGTTACGAAAATCAGGCATTTTTCGCAGAAAAATTCTCTTGGTGCATGTTCTATCCAATAGACATCTCATTTTCATAGATACCTTCACCGTAACATTCCGTGTTCCGAAAACGGTCCATGCACCACGGATTCAACAAATATTCACTGCTGAGTTCTTAGCATGTGGATTACACATCTTTAATAACCCATTGAAGACATATTGTCACCTAAAAGCATTTACTCAGATTTTGCAGCATTTTCATAACACCAGTTTCCAAACTGAGGCATATTTTTCAGTAAAATGCTCCTGGAGCGTGTTCTAACCAAGAGATATGTAATTTACATAGTTTGCCTCACCGTGACAGTCCATGTTCCGAACGCGCTACACACATCACGGATTTGACAAACATTCTTAATGAGTTGTGTACATGTGTATTACAAAACTTTCATCCACCATACAAGGCATATTGACACCTAGAATCATTAACACTGAGTTCGCAGATATTTCCTAAAAGCAGTTTCGAAAATCAGGCAGTTTTCAAAGGAAAAAGCTGTTGGAGCGTGTTCTACAAAATAGATATGTAAATTACATAGATTCTCCCGCTGTGAAATTACGTGTTTCGAACATGCTACATTCAGAAAAGTTTCGACAAATATACACTACAGGGTTGTTTGTATGTGGATTAGAGGACTTTCTCACTATAGAAATTATGTAGATGCTTTGATGCATTTTATGTGATTTCTCAGTGTTTTCCAAACGCCAGTTTCGAAAATAAGGCAGATTTCACGGTAGAAACCTCTTGGAGCGGGTTCTAACCAATAGACATGTAATTTACATGGATTCGCTCACCGTGAAATTCCGTGTTCCGAACACGCTACATGCATCTCAGATGTGACAAATATTCACTACAGAGTTGTTAGCAAGTGGATTACAGCACTATCATACACCATACAAGGCTTACTGACACTTTGAAGAATTTTCTCAGATTTCACAAATTAGTTTGAACGCCAGATTTGAAAATGAGGCATATTGGGCAGAAAAATGCTCTTGGAGGCAGTTTTAACCAAAAGATATGTAATTTACCTAGTTTCACTCAACGTGACATTCCGTGTTCTGAACACGATACATGCACCACGGATTCAACAAACATTCTTTAATGAGTTGTGAACATGTGTATTAACGAAATTTAATCCACCTTATAGTGCATATTTCTACATAGAAATTTTATTCTGATTTAGTAGTATTCTCCTAATGTCAGTCTCTAAAATCATGCAGTTTCCACAGAAAAATCCTCTTGGAGCGAGTTCTACCCAATAGACATGCAATTTACATAGAACCCGTCATCGTGAAATTCTGTGTTCAGAACACGCTACATGCATCACGAATTCGACAAATATTCACTACAGAGTGGTTAGCATAAGGATTACCGAACTTTCATCCACCATAAAAGCCATGTTACAATTTGAAGCATTTTCTCACATTTCGAAAGTTTTTCCTAATGCCAGTTTTGAAAAGGAGGCAGATTTGCAGAAATATTCTCGTGGAGCGAGTACTTCCCAATAGAAATGTAATTTACATAGTTTCCCTCACAGTGACATTCCATTTTCCGAACACGCTACATGCATCCAGGTTTCAACAAACTTTCTCGAATGAGTTGTGAACATGTTGATTACAGAACTTTCATCCACCATACATGGCATATTTACAACTAGAAACATTAACTCTGAATTTGTAGCTTTTTCCTAATGCCAGTTTGGAAAATCAGGCCGTTTTCTCAGGGAAATACTTTGGAGCGAATTCTAACCAATAGATGTGTAATTTACATAGATTCCATCGCCCATACTTTCCGTAATGCGATCACACTGCATGCATAACGCTTTCTAAAAATATTCACCACAGATATGTTTGCATGTGGTTTTACGATCTTGCATCAAAATACAAGGCATATTGACACTTTGAAGCATTTTCTCTGATTTTGCAGAGATTTTCAAACGCCAGGTTCAAAAATGAGGCAGATTTCTCAGAAAAAACTCTTAGAGCAAATTCTACCCAAGAGACATGTATTTTACATAGATTCGCTCACCGTGATATTCTGTGTTCCGAACACTCTTCACGTATCTCGGATTCGACAAATATTCACTACAGAGTAGTTAACATGCGGATTACCGATCTTTCATCTCAATACATTGAATATTGATTCTTAGAAGTATTTTCTCATATTTTGCAGCGTTTTCTAAACGCCAGGTTCAAAAATGACGAAGTTTTCACAGAAAAACTCTCTCGGAGTGAGTTCTAACTAATAGAGGATTCATTTAGATTTTTTCAATCACCGTGGAATTCCACGTTCTGAACACGGTACATGCATCATGGAGTAGAAAAAATCCTTTAATATGTTTTGAAAATGTGGTTTACCGAACTTTCTTGCAATATAAAGGCACATTTACACCTGCAAATATTTACTCCATTTTTGCAGCTTTTTCCAAACTTCAGATTCGATAATCATGCAATTTTGCCAAAAAAATTATCTTCTAGCTCGTTCTACTCAGTAGAATTGTAATTTCCATAGATTCATTACCGTGAAATTCCATTTTCCATAAGCGCCACATGAATCACGGTTTAAAAAATAATTAATACACTGTTATTAACATGTGGATTACAGGACTTTCAATGACCATTCAAGGCATATTGACACTTAGAAGCATTTTCTCAGATTTCACAGGGTTCTCCTAATGGCAGTTTTCAAAATGAGGCTCATTTTGCAGAAAAGTTCTCTTGAAGTGAGTTCTACCCAATAGACATGTAACTTACATTGTTTCCTTCACTATGACATTCCGTATTCCTAAAACGTTACATTCATCACGGCTTCGACAAACATTCTTTAATGACCGTGAGCATGTGGATTACCGATTTTTCAACCACAATACAAGGCATATTTACACCTAGAAACATTTACTTACATTTCGCAGGTTTTCCTAACGTCAGTTACGAAAATCGGGCAGTTTTCGCAGAAAAATTCTCTTGGTGCATGTTCTACCCAATAGACATCTCATTTTCATAGATACCTTCACCGTAACATTCCGTGTTCCGAAAACGGTCCATGCACCACGGATTCAACAAATATTCACTGCTGAGTTCTTAGCATGTGGATTACACATCTTTAATAACCCATTGAAGACATATTGTCACCTTAAAGCATTTACTCAGATTTTGCAGCGTTTTCATAACACCAGTTTCCAAAATGAGGCATATTTTTCAGTAAAATGCTCCTGGAGCGTGTTCTAACCAAGAGATATGTAATTTACATAGTTTGCCTCACCGTGACAGTCCATGTTCCGAACACGCTACACACATCACGGATTTGACAAACATTCTTAATGAGTTGTGTACATGTGTATTACAAAACTTTCATCCACCATACAAGGCATATTGACACCTAGAATCATTAACACTGAGTTCGCAGATATTTCCTAAAAGCAGTTTCGAAAATCAGGCAGTTTTCAAAGGAAAAAGCTGTTGGAGCGTGTTCTACAAAATAGATATGTAAATTACATAGATTCTCCCGCTGTGAAATTACGTGTTTCGAACATGCTACATTCAGAAAAGTTTTGACAAAAATACACTACAGGGTTGTTTGTATGTGGATTACAGGTCTTTCTCACTATAGAAATTATATAGATGCTTTGATGCATTTTATGTGATTTCTCAGTGTTTTCCAAACGCCAGTTTCGAAAATAAGGCAGATTTCACGGTAGAAACCTCTTGGAGCGGGTTCTAACCAATAGACATGTAATTTACATGGATTCGCTCACCGTGAAATTCCGTGTTCCGAACACGCTACATGCATCTCAGATGTGACAAATATTCACTACAGAGTTGTTAGCAAGTGGATTACAGCACTATCATCCATCATACAAGGCTTACTAACACTTTGAAAATTTTCTCAGATTTCACACGTTAGTTTGAACGCCAGTTTTGAAAATGAGGCAGATTAGGCAGAAAAATGCTGTTGGAGCCAGTTCTAACCAAAAGATATGTAATTTACCTAGTTTCACTCAACGTGACATTCCGTGTTCTGAACACGATACATACACCACGGATTCAACAAACATTCTTTAATGAGTTGTGAACATGTGTATTAATGAACTTTAATCCACCTTACAGTGCATATTTATACATAGAAATTTTATTCTGATTTAGTAGTATTCTCCTAATGTCAGTCTCTAAAATCATGCAGTTTCCACAGAAAAATCTTCTTGGAGCGAGTTCTACCCAATAGACATGCAATTTACATAGAACCCGTCATCGTGAAATTCCGTGTTCTGAACACGCTACGTGCATCACTGATTCGATAAATATTCACTACAGAGATGTTAGCATAAGGATTACCGAACTTTCATCCACCATAAAAGCCATGTTACAATTTGAAGCATTTTCTCACATTTCGAAAGTTTTTCCTAATGCCAGTTTTGAAAAGGAGGCAGATTTGCAGAAATATTCTCGTGGAGCGAGTACTTCCCAATAGAAATGTAATTTACATAGTTTCCCTCACAGTGACATTCCATTTTCCGAACACGCTACATGCATCAAGGTTTCAACAAACTTTCTCGCATGAGTTGTGAACATGAAGATTACAGAACTTTCATCCACCATACATGGCATATTTACAACTAGAAACATTAACACTGAATTTGCAGCTTTTTCCTAATGCCAGTTCGGAAAATCAGGCCGTTTTCTCAGGGAAAAACTTTAGGAGCGAATTCTAACAAATAGGTGTGCAATTTAAATAGATTCCATCGCCCGTATTTTCCGTGATGCGATCACACTGCATGAATAACGCTTTCTAAGAATATTCACCACAGATTTGTTTGCATGTGGTTTTACGATCTTGCATCACAATACAAGGCATATAGACACTTTGAAGCATTTTCTCTGATTTTGCAGAGATTTTCAAACGCCAGGTTCAAAAATGAGGCAGATTTCTCAGAAAAAACTCTTAGAGCAAATTCTACCCAAGAGACATATATTTTACATAGATTCGCTCACCGTGATATTCTGTGTTCCGAACACACTTCCCGTAACTCGGATTCGACAAATATACACTACAGAGTAGTTAGCATGCGGATTACCGAACTTTCATCTCAATAAATTGAATATTGAATCTTAGAAGTATTTTCTCAGATTTTGCAGCGTTTTCTAAACGCCATGTTAAAAAATGACGAAGTTTTCGCAGAAAAACTCTCTCGGAGCGAGTTCTAACCAATAGAGAAGTCATTTACATTGTTTCAATCACCGTGGAATTCCACGTTCTAAAGGCGCTACATGCATCACGGATTAGAAAAAGATTCTTTAATATGTTGTGAAAATGTGGATTACCGAACTTTCTTGCAACATAAAGGCACATTTACACCTGCAAATATTTACTCCCTTTTTGCAGCTTTTTCCAAACTTCAGATTCGATAATCATGCACTTTTGGCAAAAAAATTATCTTCTAGCTCGTTCTACTCAATAGAATTGTAATTTCCATAGTTTCATTACCGTGAAATTCCATTTTCCATAAGCGCCACATGAATCACGGTTTAAAAAATAATTAATACACTGTTATTAACATTTGGATTACCGGACTTTCAATCACAATTCAAGGCATATTGACAATTAGAAGCATTTTCTCAGACTTCACAGGGTTCTCCTAATTTCAGTTTTCAAAATGAGGCACATTTTGCAGAAAAATTCTCTTGAAGTGAGTTCTACCGAATAGACATGTAACTTACATTGTTTCCTTCACTATGACATTCCGTATTCCGAAAACGTTACATTCATCACGGCTTCGACAACATTTTTAATGACCGTGAGCATGTGGATTACCGATTTTTCAACCACAATACAAGGCATATTTACTCCTAGAAACATTTACTTATATTTCGCAGGTTTTCCTAACGTCAGTTACAAAAATCAGGCAGTTTTCGCAGAAAAATTCTCTTGGTGCATGTTCTATCCAATAGACATCTCATTTTCATAGATACATTCACCGTAACATTCCGTGTTCCGAAAACGGTCCATGCACCACGGATTCAACAAATATTCACTGCTGAGTTCTTAGCATGTGGATTACACATCTTTAATAACCCATTGAAGACATATTGTCACCTTAAAGCATTTACTCAGATTTTGCAGCGTTTTCATAACACCAGTTTCCAAACTGAGGCATATTTTTCAGTAAAATGCTCCTGGAGCGTGTTCTAACCAAGAGATATGTAATTTACATAGTTTGCCTCACCGTGACAGTCCATGTTCCGAACGCGCTACACACATCACGGATTTGACAAACATTCTTAATGAGTTGTGTACATGTGTATTACAAAACTTTCATCCACCATACAAGGCATATTGACACCTAGAATCATTAACACTGAGTTTGCAGATATTTCCTAAAAGCAGTTTCGAAAATCAGGCAGTTTTCAAAGGAAAAAGCTGTTGGAGCGTGTTCTACAAAATAGATATGTAAATTACATAGATTCTCCCGCTGTGAAATTACGTGTTTCGAACATGCTACATGCAGAAAAGTTTCGACAAAAATACACTACAGGGTTGTTTGTATGTGGATTACAGGACTTTCTCACTATAGAAAGTATATAGATGCTTTGATGCATTTTATGTGATTTCTCAGTGTTTTATAAACGCCAGTTTCGAAAATAAGGCAGATTTCACGGTAGAAACCTCTTGGAGCGGGTTCTAACCAATAGACATGTAATTTACATGGATTCGCTCACCGTGAAATTCCGTGTTCCGAACACGCTACATGCAACTCAGATGTGACAAATATTCACTACAGAGTTGTTAGCAAGTGGATTACAGCACTATCATCCACCATACAAGGCTTACTAACACTTTGAAAATTTTCTCAGATTTCACACGTTAGTTTGAACGCCAGTTTTGAAAATGAGGCAGATTGGGCAGAAAAATGCTCTTGGAGCCAGTTCTAACCAAAAGATATGTAATTTTCCTAGTTTATCTCAACGTGACATTCCGTGTTCTGAACACGATACATGCACCACGGATTCAACAAACATTCTTTAATGAGTTGTGAACATGTGTATTAACGAACTTTAATCCACCTTACAGTGCATATTTATACATAGAAATTTTATTCTGATTTAGTAGTATTCTCCTAATGTCAGTCTCTAAAATCATGCAGTTTCCACAGAAAAATCCTCTTGGAGCGAGTTCTACCCAATAGACATGCAATTTACATAGAACCCGTCATCGTGAAATTCCGTGTTCTGAACACGCTACATGCATCACGAATTCGACAAATATTCACTACAGAGTGTTTAGCATAAGGATTACCGAACTTTCATCCACCATAAAAGCCATGTTACAATTTGAAGCATTTTCTCACATTTCGAAAGTTTTTCCTAATGCCAGTTTTGAAAAGGAGGCAGATTTGCAGAAATATTCTCGTGGAGCGAGTACTTCCCAATAGAAATGTAATTTACATAGTTTCCATCACAGTGACATTCCATTTTCCGAACACGCTACATGCATCCAGGTTTCAACAAACTTTCTCGAATGAGTTGTGAACATGTTGATTACAGAACTTTCATCCACCATACATGGCATATTTACAACTAGAAACATTAACTCTGAATTTGTAGCTTTTTCCTAATGCCAGTTTGGAAAATCAGGCCGTTTTCTCAGGGAAATACTTTTGGAGCGAATTCTAACCAATAGATGTGTAATTTACATAGATTCCATCGCCCATACTTTCCGTAATGCGATCACACTGCATGCATAACGCTTTCTAAAAATATTCACCACAGATATGTTTGCATGTGGTTTTACGATCTTGCATCAAAATACAAGGCATATTGACACTTTGAAGCATTTTCTCTGATTTTGCAGAGATTTTCAAACGCCAGGTTCAAAAATGAGGCAGATTTCTCAGAAAAAACTCTTAGAGCAAATTCTACCCAAGAGACATGTATTTTACATAGATTCGCTCACCGTGATATTCTGTGTTCCGAACACTCTTCACGTATCTCGGATTCGACAAATATTCACTACAGAGTAGTTAACATGCGGATTACCGATCTTTCATCTCAATACATTGAATATTGATTCTTAGAAGTATTTTCTCAAATTTTGCAGCGTTTTCTAAACGCCAGGTTCAAAAATGACGAAGTTTTCGCAGAAAAACCCTCTCGGAGTGAGTTCTAACTAATAGAGGATTCATTTAGATTTTTTCAATCACCGTGGAATTCCACGTTCTGAACACGGTACATGCATCACGGAGTAGAAAAAGATCCTTTAATATGTTGTGAAAATGTGGTTTACCGAACTTTCTTGCAATATAAAGGCACATTTACACCTGCAAATATTTACTCCATTTTTGCAGCTTTTTCCAAACTTCAGATTCGATAATCATGCAATTTTGCCAAAAAATTATCTTCTAGCTCGTTCTACTCAGTAGAATTGTAATTTCCATAGATTCATTACCGTGAAATTCCATTTTCCATAAGCACCACATGAATCACGGTTTAAAAAATAATTAATACACTGTTATTAACATGTGGATTACCGGACTTTCATTCACCATTCAAGGCATATTGACACTTAGAAGCATTTTCTCAGATTTCACAGGGTTCTCCTAATGGCAGTTTTCAAAATGAGGCTCATTTTGCAGAAAAGTTCTCTTGAAGTGAGTTCTACCCAATAGACATGTAACTTACATTGTTTCCTTCACTATGACATTCCGTATTCCGAAAACGTTACATTCATCACGGCTTCGACAAACATTCTTTAATGACCGTGAGCATGTGGATTACCGATTTTTCAACCACAATACAAGGCATATTTACACCTAGAAACATTTACTTACATTTCGCAGGTTTTCCTAACGTCAGTTACGAAAATCGGGCAGTTTTCGCAGAAAAATTCTCTTGGTGCATGTTCTACCCAATAGACATCTCATTTTCATAGATACCTTCACCGTAACATTCCGTGTTCCGAAAACGGTCCATGCACCACGGATTCAACAAATATTCACTGCTGAGTTCTTAGCATGTGGATTACACATCTTTAATAACCCATTGAAGACATATTGTCACCTTAAAGCATTTACTCAGATTTTGCAGCGTTTTCATAACACCAGTTTCCAAACTGAGGCATATTTTTCAGTAAAATGCTCCTGGAGCGTGTTCTAACCAAGAGATATGTAATTTACATAGTTTGCCTCACCGTGACAGTCCATGTTCCGAACACGCTACACACATCACGGATTTGACAAACATTCTTAATGAGTTGTGTACATGTGTATTACAAAACTTTCATCCACCATACAAGGCATATTGACACCTAGAATCATTAACACTGAGTTCGCAGATATTTCCTAAAAGCAGTTTCGAAAATCAGGCAGTTTTCAAAGGAAAAAGCTGTTGGAGCGTGTTCTACAAAATAGATATGTAAATTACATAGATTCTCCCGCTGTGAAATTACGTGTTTCGAACATGCTACATTCAGAAAAGTTTCGACAAAAATACACTACAGGGTTGTTTGTATGTGGATTACAGGTCTTTCTCACTATAGAAATTATATAGATGCTTTGATGCATTTTATGTGATTTCTCAGTGTTTTCCAAACGCCAGTTTCGAAAATAAGGCAGATTTCACGGTAGAAACCTCTTGGAGCGGGTTCTAACCAATAGACATGTAATTTACATGGATTCGCTCACCGTGAAATTCCGTGTTCCGAACACGCTACATGCATCTCAGATGTGACAAATATTCACTACAGAGTTGTTAGCAAGTGGATTACAGCACTATCATCCATCATACAAGGCTTACTAACACTTTGAAAATTTTCTCAGATTTCACACGTTAGTTTGAACGCCAGTTTTGAAAATGAGGCAGATTAGGCAGAAAAATGCTCTTGGAGCCAGTTCTAACCAAAAGATATGTAATTTACCTAGTTTCACTCAACGTGACATTCCGTGTTCTGAACACGATACATACACCACGGATTCAACAAACATTCTTTAATGAGTTGTGAACATGTGTATTAATGAACTTTAATCCACCTTACAGTGCATATTTATACATAGAAATTTTATTCTGATTTAGTAGTATTCTCCTAATGTCAGTCTCTAAAATCATGCAGTTTCCACAGAAAAATCTTCTTGGAGCGAGTTCTACCCAATAGACATGCAATTTACATAGAACCCGTCATCGTGAAATTCCGTGTTCTGAACACGCTACGTGCATCACTGATTCGATAAATATTCACTACAGAGATGTTAGCATAAGGATTACCGAACTTTCATCCACCATAAAAGCCATGTTACAATTTGAAGCATTTTCTCACATTTCGAAAGTTTTTCCTAATGCCAGTTTTGAAAAGGAGGCAGATTTGCAGAAATATTCTCGTGGAGCGAGTACTTCCCAATAGAAATGTAATTTACATAGTTTCCCTCACAGTGACATTCCATTTTCCGAACACGCTACATGCATCAAGGTTTCAACAAACTTTCTCGCATGAGTTGTGAACATGAAGATTACAGAACTTTCATCCACCATACATGGCATATTTACAACTAGAAACATTAACACTGAATTTGCAGCTTTTTCCTAATGCCAGTTCGGAAAATCAGGCCGTTTTCTCAGGGAAAAACTTTAGCAGCGAATTCTAACAAATAGGTGTGCAATTTAAATAGATTCCATCGCCCGTATTTTCCGTGATGCGATCACACTGCATGAATAACGCTTTCTAAGAATATTCACCACAGATTTGTTTGCATGTGGTTTTACGATCTTGCATCACAATACAAGGCATATAGACACTTTGAAGCATTTTCTCTGATTTTGCAGAGATTTTCAAACGCCAGGTTCAAAAATGAGGCAGATTTCTCAGAAAAAACTCTTAGAGCAAATTCTACCCAAGAGACATATATTTTACATAGATTCGCTCACCGTGATATTCTGTGTTCCGAACACACTTCCCGTAACTCGGATTCGACAAATATACACTACAGAGTAGTTAGCATGCGGATTACCGAACTTTCATCTCAATAAATTGAATATTGAATCTTAGAAGTATTTTCTCAGATTTTGCAGCGTTTTCTAAACGCCATGTTAAAAAATGACGAAGTTTTCGCAGAAAAACTCTCTCGGAGCGAGTTCTAACCAATAGAGAAGTCATTTACATTGTTTCAATCACCGTGGAATTCCACGTTCTAAAGGCGCTACATGCATCACGGATTAGAAAAAGATTCTTTAATATGTTGTGAAAATGTGGATTACCGAACTTTCTTGCAACATAAAGGCACATTTACACCTGCAAATATTTACTCCCTTTTTGCAGCTTTTTCCAAACTTCAGATTCGATAATCATGCACTTTTGGCAAAAAAATTATCTTCTAGCTCGTTCTACTCAATAGAATTGTAATTTCCATAGTTTCATTACCGTGAAATTCCATTTTCCATAAGCGCCACATGAATCACGGTTTAAAAAATAATTAATACACTGTTATTAACATTTGGATTACCGGACTTTCAATCACAATTCAAGGCATATTGACAATTAGAAGCATTTTCTCAGACTTCACAGGGTTCTCCTAATGGCAGTTTTCAAAATGAGGCACATTTTGCAGAAAAATTCTCTTGAAGTGAGTTCTACCGAATAGACATGTAACTTACATTGTTTCCTTCACTATGACATTCCGTATTCCGAAAACGTTACATTCATCACGGCTTCGACAACATTTTTAATGACCGTGAGCATGTGGATTACCGATTTTTCAACCACAATACAAGGCATATTTACTCCTAGAAACATTTACTTATATTTCGCAGGTTTTCCTAACGTCAGTTACAAAAATCAGGCAGTTTTCGCAGAAAAATTCTCTTGGTGCATGTTCTATCCAATAGACATCTCATTTTCATAGAAACCTTCACCGTAACATTCCGTGTTCCGAAAACGGTCCATGCACCACGGATTCAACAAATATTCACTGCTGAGTTCTTAGCATGTGGATTACACATCTTTAATAACCCATTGAAAACATATTGTCACCTTAAAGCATTTACTCAGATTTTGCAGCGTTTTCATAACACCAGTTTCCAAACTGAGGCATATTTTTCAGTAAAATGCTCCTGGAGCGTGTTCTAACCAAGAGATATGTAATTTACATAGTTTGCCTCACCGTGACAGTCCATGTTCCGAACGCGCTACACACATCACGGATTTGACAAACATTCTTAATGAGTTGTGTACATGTGTATTACAAAACTTTCATCCACCATACAAGGCATATTGACACCTAGAATCATTAACACTGAGTTCGCAGATATTTCCTAAAAGCAGTTTCGAAAATCAGGCAGTTTTCAAAGGAAAAAACTGTTGGAGCGTGTTCTACAAAATAGATACGTAAATTACATAGATTCTCCCGCTGTGAAATTACGTGTTTCGAACATGCTACATGCAGAAAAGTTTCGACAAAAATACACTACAGGGTTGTTTGCATGTGGATTACAGGACTTTCTCACTATAGAAAGCATATAGATGCTTAGATGCATTTTATGGGATTTCACAGTGTTTTCCAAACGCCAGTTTCGAAAATAAGACAGATTTCACGGCAAAAAACTCTTGGAGCGGGTTCTAACCAATAGACATATAATTTAGATGGATTCGCTCACCGTGAAATTCCGTGTTCCGAACACGTTACATGCATCTCAGATGTGACAAATATTCACTACAGAGTTGTTAGCAAGTGGATTACATCACTATCATCCACCATACAAGCTTACTGACACTTTGAAGAATTTTCTCAGATTTCACACGTTAGTTTGAACGCCAGTTTTGAAAATGAGGCAGATTGGGCAGAAAAATGCTCTTGGAGCCAGTTCTAACCAAAAGATATGTAATTTACCTAGTTTCACTCAACGTGACATTCCGTGTTCTGAACACGATACATGCACCACGGATTCAACAAACATTCTTTAATGAGTTGTGAACATGTGTATTAACGAACTTTAATCCACCTTACAGTGCATATTTATACATAGAAATTTTATTCTGATTTAGTAGTATTCTCCTAATGTCAGTCTCTAAAATCATGCAGTTTCCACAGAAAAATCCTCTTGGAGCGAGTTCTACCCAATAGACATGCAATTTACATAGAACCCGTCATCGTGAAATTCCGTGTTCTGAACACGCTACATGCATCACGAATTCGACAAATATTCACTACAGAGTGGTTAGCATAAGGATTACCGAACTTTCATCCACCATAAAAGCCATGTTACAATTTGAAGCATTTTCTCACATTTCGAAAGTTTTTCCTAATGCCAGTTTTGAAAAGGAGGCAGATTTGCAGAAATATTCTCGTGGAGCGAGTACTTCCCAATAGAAATGTAATTTACATAGTTTCCCTCACAGTGACATTCCATTTTCCGAACACGCTACATGCATCAAGGTTTCAACAAACTTTCTCGCATGAGTTGTGAACATGAAGATTACAGAACTTTCATCCACCATACATGGCATATTTACAACTAGAAACATTAACACTGAATTTGCAGCTTTTTCCTAATGCCAGTTCGGAAAATCAGGCCGTTTTCTCAGGGAAAAACTTTAGGAGCGAATTCTAACAAATAGGTGTGCAATTTAAATAGATTCCATCGCCCGTATTTTCCGTGATGCGATCACACTGCATGAATAACGCTTTCTAAGAATATTCACCACAGATTTGTTTGCATGTGGTTTTACGATCTTGCATCACAATACAAGGCATATAGACACTTTGAAGCATTTTCTCTGATTTTGCAGAGATTTTCAAACGCCAGGTTCAAAAATGAGGCAGATTTCTCAGAAAAAACTCTTAGAGCAAATTCTACCCAAGAGACATATATTTTACATAGATTCGCTCACCGTGATATTCTGTGTTCCGAACACACTTCCCGTAACTCGGATTCGACAAATATACACTACAGAGTAGTTAGCATGCGGATTACCGAACTTTCATCTCAATAAATTGAATATTGAATCTTAGAAGTATTTTCTCAGATTTTGCAGCGTTTTCTAAACGCCATGTTAAAAAATGACGAAGTTTTCGCAGAAAAACTCTCTCGGAGCGAGTTCTAACCAATAGAGAAGTCATTTACATTGTTTCAATCACCGTGGAATTCCACGTTCTAAAGGCGCTACATGCATCACGGATTAGAAAAAGATTCTTTAATATGTTGTGAAAATGTGGATTACCGAACTTTCTTGCAACATAAAGGCACATTTACACCTGCAAATATTTACTCCCTTTTTGCAGCTTTTTCCAAACTTCAGATTCGATAATCATGCACTTTTGGCAAAAAAATTATCTTCTAGCTCGTTCTACTCAATAGAATTGTAATTTCCATAGTTTCATTACCGTGAAATTCCATTTTCCATAAGCGCCACATGAATCACGGTTTAAAAAATAATTAATACACTGTTATTAACATTTGGATTACCGGACTTTCAATCACAATTCAAGGCATATTGACAATTAGAAGCATTTTCTCAGACTTCACAGGGTTCTCCTAATGGCAGTTTTCAAAATGAGGCACATTTTGCAGAAAAATTCTCTTGAAGTGAGTTCTACCGAATAGACATGTAACTTACATTGTTTCCTTCACTATGACATTCCGTATTCCGAAAACGTTACATTCATCACGGCTTCGACAACATTTTTAATGACCGTGAGCATGTGGATTACCGATTTTTCAACCACAATACAAGGCATATTTACTCCTAGAAACATTTACTTATATTTCGCAGGTTTTCCTAACGTCAGTTACAAAAATCAGGCAGTTTTCGCAGAAAAATTCTCTTGGTGCATGTTCTATCCAATAGACATCTCATTTTCATAGATACCTTCACCGTAACATTCCGTGTTCCGAAAACGGTCCATGCACCACGGATTCAACAAATATTCACTGCTGAGTTCTTAGCATGTGGATTACACATCTTTAATAACCCATTGAAAACATATTGTCACCTTAAAGCATTTACTCAGATTTTGCAGCGTTTTCATAACACCAGTTTCCAAACTGAGGCATATTTTTCAGTAAAATGCTCCTGGAGCGTGTTCTAACCAAGAGATATGTAATTTACATAGTTTGCCTCACCGTGACAGTCCATGTTCCGAACGCGCTACACACATCACGGATTTGACAAACATTCTTAATGAGTTGTGTACATGTGTATTACAAAACTTTCATCCACCATACAAGGCATATTGACACCTAGAATCATTAACACTGAGTTCGCAGATATTTCCTAAAAGCAGTTTCGAAAATCAGGCAGTTTTCAAAGGAAAAAACTGTTGGAGCGTGTTCTACAAAATAGATACGTAAATTACATAGATTCTCCCGCTGTGAAATTACGTGTTTCGAACATGCTACATGCAGAAAAGTTTCGACAAAAATACACTACAGGGTTGTTTGCATGTGGATTACAGGACTTTCTCACTATAGAAAGCATATAGATGCTTAGATGCATTTTATGGGATTTCACAGTGTTTTCCAAACGCCAGTTTCGAAAATAAGACAGATTTCACGGCAAAAAACTCTTGGAGCGGGTTCTAACCAATAGACATATAATTTAGATGGATTCGCTCACCGTGAAATTCCGTGTTCCGAACACGTTACATGCATCTCAGATGTGACAAATATTCACTACAGAGTTGTTAGCAAGTGGATTACATCACTATCATCCACCATACAAGCTTACTGACACTTTGAAGAATTTTCTCAGATTTCACACGTTAGTTTGAACGCCAGTTTTGAAAATGAGGCAGATTGGGCAGAAAAATGCTCTTGGAGCCAGTTCTAACCAAAAGATATGTAATTTACCTAGTTTCACTCAACGTGACATTCCGTGTTCTGAACACGATACATGCACCACGGATTCAACAAACATTCTTTAATGAGTTGTGAACATGTGTATTAACGAACTTTAATCCACCTTACAGTGCATATTTATACATAGAAATTTTATTCTGATTTAGTAGTATTCTCCTAATGTCAGTCTCTAAAATCATGCAGTTTCCACAGAAAAATCCTCTTGGAGCGAGTTCTACCCAATAGACATGCAATTTACATAGAACCCGTCATCGTGAAATTCCGTGTTCTGAACACGCTACATGCATCACGAATTCGACAAATATTCACTACAGAGTGGTTAGCATAAGGATTACCGAACTTTCATCCACCATAAAAGCCATGTTACAATTTGAAGCATTTTCTCACATTTCGAAAGTTTTTCCTAATGCCAGTTTTGAAAAGGAGGCAGATTTGCAGAAATATTCTCGTGGAGCGAGTACTTCCCAATAGAAATGTAATTTACATAGTTTCCCTCACAGTGACATTCCATTTTCCGAACACGCTACATGCATCAAGGTTTCAACAAACTTTCTCGCATGAGTTGTGAACATGAAGATTACAGAACTTTCATCCACCATACATGGCATATTTACAACTAGAAACATTAACACTGAATTTGCAGCTTTTTCCTAATGCCAGTTCGGAAAATCAGGCCGTTTTCTCAGGGAAAAACTTTAGGAGCGAATTCTAACAAATAGGTGTGCAATTTAAATAGATTCCATCGCCCGTATTTTCCGTGATGCGATCACACTGCATGAATAACGCTTTCTAAGAATATTCACCACAGATTTGTTTGCATGTGGTTTTACGATCTTGCATCACAATACAAGGCATATAGACACTTTGAAGCATTTTCTCTGATTTTGCAGAGATTTTCAAACGCCAGGTTCAAAAATGAGGCAGATTTCTCAGAAAAAACTCTTAGAGCAAATTCTACCCAAGAGACATATATTTTACATAGATTCGCTCACCGTGATATTCTGTGTTCCGAACACACTTCCCGTAACTCGGATTCGACAAATATACACTACAGAGTAGTTAGCATGCGGATTACCGAACTTTCATCTCAATAAATTGAATATTGAATCTTAGAAGTATTTTCTCAGATTTTGCAGCGTTTTCTAAACGCCATGTTAAAAAATGACGAAGTTTTCGCAGAAAAACTCTCTCGGAGCGAGTTCTAACCAATAGAGAAGTCATTTACATTGTTTCAATCACCGTGGAATTCCACGTTCTAAAGGCGCTACATGCATCACGGATTAGAAAAAGATTCTTTAATATGTTGTGAAAATGTGGATTACCGAACTTTCTTGCAACATAAAGGCACATTTACACCTGCAAATATTTACTCCCTTTTTGCAGCTTTTTCCAAACTTCAGATTCGATAATCATGCACTTTTGGCAAAAAAATTATCTTCTAGCTCGTTCTACTCAATAGAATTGTAATTTCCATAGTTTCATTACCGTGAAATTCCATTTTCCATAAGCGCCACATGAATCACGGTTTAAAAAATAATTAATACACTGTTATTAACATTTGGATTACCGGACTTTCAATCACAATTCAAGGCATATTGACAATTAGAAGCATTTTCTCAGACTTCACAGGGTTCTCCTAATGGCAGTTTTCAAAATGAGGCACATTTTGCAGAAAAATTCTCTTGAAGTGAGTTCTACCGAATAGACATGTAACTTACATTGTTTCCTTCACTATGACATTCCGTATTCCGAAAACGTTACATTCATCACGGCTTCGACAACATTTTTAATGACCGTGAGCATGTGGATTACCGATTTTTCAACCACAATACAAGGCATATTTACTCCTAGAAACATTTACTTATATTTCGCAGGTTTTCCTAACGTCAGTTACAAAAATCAGGCAGTTTTCGCAGAAAAATTCTCTTGGTGCATGTTCTATCCAATAGACATCTCATTTTCATAGATACCTTCACCGTAACATTCCGTGTTCCGAAAACGGTCCATGCACCACGGATTCAACAAATATTCACTGCTGAGTTCTTAGCATGTGGATTACACATCTTTAATAACCCATTGAAAACATATTGTCACCTTAAAGCATTTACTCAGATTTTGCAGCGTTTTCATAACACCAGTTTCCAAACTGAGGCATATTTTTCAGTAAAATGCTCCTGGAGCGTGTTCTAACCAAGAGATATGTAATTTACATAGTTTGCCTCACCGTGACAGTCCATGTTCCGAACGCGCTACACACATCACGGATTTGACAAACATTCTTAATGAGTTGTGTACATGTGTATTACAAAACTTTCATCCACCATACAAGGCATATTGACACCTAGAATCATTAACACTGAGTTCGCAGATATTTCCTAAAAGCAGTTTCGAAAATCAGGCAGTTTTCAAAGGAAAAAACTGTTGGAGCGTGTTCTACAAAATAGATACGTAAATTACATAGATTCTCCCGCTGTGAAATTACGTGTTTCGAACATGCTACATGCAGAAAAGTTTCGACAAAAATACACTACAGGGTTGTTTGCATGTGGATTACAGGACTTTCTCACTATAGAAAGCATATAGATGCTTAGATGCATTTTATGGGATTTCACAGTGTTTTCCAAACGCCAGTTTCGAAAATAAGACAGATTTCACGGCAAAAAACTCTTGGAGCGGGTTCTAACCAATAGACATATAATTTAGATGGATTCGCTCACCGTGAAATTCCGTGTTCCGAACACGTTACATGCATCTCAGATGTGACAAATATTCACTACAGAGTTGTTAGCAAGTGGATTACATCACTATCATCCACCATACAAGCTTACTGACACTTTGAAGAATTTTCTCAGATTTCACACGTTAGTTTGAACGCCAGTTTTGAAAATGAGGCAGATTGGGCAGAAAAATGCTCTTGGAGCCAGTTCTAACCAAAAGATATGTAATTTACCTAGTTTCACTCAACGTGACATTCCGTGTTCTGAACACGATACATGCACCACGGATTCAACAAACATTCTTTAATGAGTTGTGAACATGTGTATTAACGAACTTTAATCCACCTTACAGTGCATATTTATACATAGAAATTTTATTCTGATTTAGTAGTATTCTCCTAATGTCAGTCTCTAAAATCATGCAGTTTCCACAGAAAAATCCTCTTGGAGCGAGTTCTACCCAATAGACATGCAATTTACATAGAACCCGTCATCGTGAAATTCCGTGTTCTGAACACGCTACATGCATCACGAATTCGACAAATATTCACTACAGAGTGGTTAGCATAAGGATTACCGAACTTTCATCCACCATAAAAGCCATGTTACAATTTGAAGCATTTTCTCACATTTCGAAAGTTTTTCCTAATGCCAGTTTTGAAAAGGAGGCAGATTTGCAGAAATATTCTCGTGGAGCGAGTACTTCCCAATAGAAATGTAATTTACATAGTTTCCCTCACAGTGACATTCCATTTTCCGAACACGCTACATGCATCAAGGTTTCAACAAACTTTCTCGCATGAGTTGTGAACATGAAGATTACAGAACTTTCATCCACCATACATGGCATATTTACAACTAGAAACATTAACACTGAATTTGCAGCTTTTTCCTAATGCCAGTTCGGAAAATCAGGCCGTTTTCTCAGGGAAAAACTTTAGGAGCGAATTCTAACAAATAGGTGTGCAATTTAAATAGATTCCATCGCCCGTATTTTCCGTGATGCGATCACACTGCATGAATAACGCTTTCTAAGAATATTCACCACAGATTTGTTTGCATGTGGTTTTACGATCTTGCATCACAATACAAGGCATATAGACACTTTGAAGCATTTTCTCTGATTTTGCAGAGATTTTCAAACGCCAGGTTCAAAAATGAGGCAGATTTCTCAGAAAAAACTCTTAGAGCAAATTCTACCCAAGAGACATATATTTTACATAGATTCGCTCACCGTGATATTCTGTGTTCCGAACACACTTCCCGTAACTCGGATTCGACAAATATACACTACAGAGTAGTTAGCATGCGGATTACCGAACTTTCATCTCAATAAATTGAATATTGAATCTTAGAAGTATTTTCTCAGATTTTGCAGCGTTTTCTAAACGCCATGTTAAAAAATGACGAAGTTTTCGCAGAAAAACTCTCTCGGAGCGAGTTCTAACCAATAGAGAAGTCATTTACATTGTTTCAATCACCGTGGAATTCCACGTTCTAAAGGCGCTACATGCATCACGGATTAGAAAAAGATTCTTTAATATGTTGTGAAAATGTGGATTACCGAACTTTCTTGCAACATAAAGGCACATTTACACCTGCAAATATTTACTCCCTTTTTGCAGCTTTTTCCAAACTTCAGATTCGATAATCATGCACTTTTGGCAAAAAAATTATCTTCTAGCTCGTTCTACTCAATAGAATTGTAATTTCCATAGTTTCATTACCGTGAAATTCCATTTTCCATAAGCGCCACATGAATCACGGTTTAAAAAATAATTAATACACTGTTATTAACATTTGGATTACCGGACTTTCAATCACAATTCAAGGCATATTGACAATTAGAAGCATTTTCTCAGACTTCACAGGGTTCTCCTAATGGCAGTTTTCAAAATGAGGCACATTTTGCAGAAAAATTCTCTTGAAGTGAGTTCTACCGAATAGACATGTAACTTACATTGTTTCCTTCACTATGACATTCCGTATTCCGAAAACGTTACATTCATCACGGCTTCGACAACATTTTTAATGACCGTGAGCATGTGGATTACCGATTTTTCAACCACAATACAAGGCATATTTACTCCTAGAAACATTTACTTATATTTCGCAGGTTTTCCTAACGTCAGTTACAAAAATCAGGCAGTTTTCGCAGAAAAATTCTCTTGGTGCATGTTCTATCCAATAGACATCTCATTTTCATAGATACCTTCACCGTAACATTCCGTGTTCCGAAAACGGTCCATGCACCACGGATTCAACAAATATTCACTGCTGAGTTCTTAGCATGTGGATTACACATCTTTAATAACCCATTGAAAACATATTGTCACCTTAAAGCATTTACTCAGATTTTGCAGCGTTTTCATAACACCAGTTTCCAAACTGAGGCATATTTTTCAGTAAAATGCTCCTGGAGCGTGTTCTAACCAAGAGATATGTAATTTACATAGTTTGCCTCACCGTGACAGTCCATGTTCCGAACGCGCTACACACATCACGGATTTGACAAACATTCTTAATGAGTTGTGTACATGTGTATTACAAAACTTTCATCCACCATACAAGGCATATTGACACCTAGAATCATTAACACTGAGTTCGCAGATATTTCCTAAAAGCAGTTTCGAAAATCAGGCAGTTTTCAAAGGAAAAAACTGTTGGAGCGTGTTCTACAAAATAGATACGTAAATTACATAGATTCTCCCGCTGTGAAATTACGTGTTTCGAACATGCTACATGCAGAAAAGTTTCGACAAAAATACACTACAGGGTTGTTTGCATGTGGATTACAGGACTTTCTCACTATAGAAAGCATATAGATGCTTAGATGCATTTTATGGGATTTCACAGTGTTTTCCAAACGCCAGTTTCGAAAATAAGACAGATTTCACGGCAAAAAACTCTTGGAGCGGGTTCTAACCAATAGACATATAATTTAGATGGATTCGCTCACCGTGAAATTCCGTGTTCCGAACACGTTACATGCATCTCAGATGTGACAAATATTCACTACAGAGTTGTTAGCAAGTGGATTACATCACTATCATCCACCATACAAGCTTACTGACACTTTGAAGAATTTTCTCAGATTTCACACGTTAGTTTGAACGCCAGTTTTGAAAATGAGGCAGATTGGGCAGAAAAATGCTCTTGGAGCCAGTTCTAACCAAAAGATATGTAATTTACCTAGTTTCACTCAACGTGACATTCCGTGTTCTGAACACGATACATGCACCACGGATTCAACAAACATTCTTTAATGAGTTGTGAACATGTGTATTAACGAACTTTAATCCACCTTACAGTGCATATTTATACATAGAAATTTTATTCTGATTTAGTAGTATTCTCCTAATGTCAGTCTCTAAAATCATGCAGTTTCCACAGAAAAATCCTCTTGGAGCGAGTTCTACCCAATAGACATGCAATTTACATAGAACCCGTCATCGTGAAATTCCGTGTTCTGAACACGCTACATGCATCACGAATTCGACAAATATTCACTACAGAGTGGTTAGCATAAGGATTACCGAACTTTCATCCACCATAAAAGCCATGTTACAATTTGAAGCATTTTCTCACATTTCGAAAGTTTTTCCTAATGCCAGTTTTGAAAAGGAGGCAGATTTGCAGAAATATTCTCGTGGAGCGAGTACTTCCCAATAGAAATGTAATTTACATAGTTTCCCTCACAGTGACATTCCATTTTCCGAACACGCTACATGCATCCATGTTTCAACAAACTTTCTCGAATGAGTTGTGAACATGTTGATTACAGAACTTTCATCCACCATACATGGCATATTTACAACTAGAAACATTAACTCTGAATTTGTAGCTTTTTCCTAATGCCAGTTTGGAAAATCAGGCCGTTTTCTCAGGGAAATACTTTTGGAGCGAATTCTAACCAATAGATGTGTAATTTACATAGATTCCATCGCCCATACTTTCCGTAATGCGATCACACTGCATGCATAACGCTTTCTAAAAATATTTACCACAGATATGTTTGCATGTGGTTTTACGATCTTGCATGAAAATACAAGGCATATTGACACTTTGAAGCATTTTCTCTGATTTTGCAGAGATTTTCAAACGCCAGGTTCAAAAATGAGGCAGATTTCTCAGAAAAAACTCTTAGAGCAAATTCTACCCAAGAGACATGTATTTTACATAGATTCGCTCACCGTGATATTCTGTGTTCCGAACACTCTTCACGTATCTCGGATTCGACAAATATTCACTACAGAGTAGTTAACATGCGGATTACCGATCTTTCTTATCAATACATTGAATATTGATTCTTAGAAGTATTTTCTCAAATTTTGCAGCGTTTTCTAAACGCCAGGTTCAAAAATGACGAAGTTTTCGCAGAAAAACTCTCTCGGAGTGAGTTCTAACTAATAGAGGATTCATTTAGATTTTTTCAATCACCGTGGAATTCCACGTTCTGAACACGGTACATGCATCACGGAGTAGAAAAAATTCTTTAATATGTTTTGAAAATGTGGTTTACCGAACTTTCTTGCAATATAAAGGCACATTTACACCTGCAAATATTTACTCCATTTTTGCAGGTTTTTCCAAACTTCAGATTCGATAATCATGCAATTTTGCCAAAAAAATTATCTTCTAGCTCGTTCTACTCAGTAGAATTGTAATTTCCATAGATTCATTACCGTAAAATTCCATTTTCCATAAGCGCCACATGAATCACGGTTTAAAAAATAATTAATACACTGTTATTAACATGTGGATTACAGGACTTTCAATGACCATTCAAGGCATATTGACACTTAGAAGCATTTTCTCAGATTTCACAGGGTTCTCCTAATGGCAGTTTTCAAAATGAGGCTCATTTTGCAGAAAAGTTCTCTTGAAGTGAGTTCTACCCAATAGACATGTAACTTACATTGTTTCCTTCACTATGACATTCCGTATTCCTAAAACGTTACATTCATCACGGCTTCGACAAACATTCTTTAATGACCGTGAGCATGTGGATTACCGATTTTTCAACCACAATACAAGGCATATTTACACCTAGAAACATTTACTTACATTTCGCAGGTTTTCCTAACGTCAGTTACGAAAATCAGGCATTTTTCGCAGAAAAATTCTCTTGGTGCATGTTCTATCCAATAGACATCTCATTTTCATAGATACCTTCACCGTAACATTCCGTGTTCCGAAAACGGTCCATGCACCACGGATTCAACAAATATTCACTGCTGAGTTCTTAGCATGTGGATTACACATCTTTAATAACCCATTGAAGACATATTGTCACCTTAAAGCATTTACTCAGATTTTGCAGCGTTTTCATAACACCAGTTTCCAAACTGAGGCATATTTTTCAGTAAAATGCTCCTGGAGCGTGTTCTAACCAAGAGATAAGTAATTTACATAGTTTGCCTCACCGTGACAGTCCATGTTCCGAACGCGCTACACACATCACGGATTTGACAAACATTCTTAATGAGTTGTGTACATGTGTATTACAAAACTTTCATCCACCATACAAGGCATATTGACACCTAGAATCATTAACACTGAGCTCGCAGATATTTCCTAAAAGCAGTTTCGAAAATCAGGCAGTTTTCAAAGGAAAAAACTGTTGGAGCGTGTTCTACAAAATAGATACGTAAATTACATAGATTCTCCCGCTGTGAAATTACGTGTTTCGAACATGCTACATTCAGAAAAGTTTCGACAAAAATACACTACAGGGTTTTTTGTATGTGGATTACAGGACTTTCTCACTATAGAAATTATATAGATGCTTTGATGCATTTTATGTGATTTCTCAGTGTTTTCCAAACGCCAGTTTCGAAAATAAGGCAGATTTCACGGTAGAAACCTCTTGGAGCGGGTTCTAACCAATAGACATGTAATTTACATGGATTCGCTCACCGTGAAATTCCGTGTTCCGAACACGCTACATGCATCTCAGATGTGACAAATATTCACTACAGAGTTGTTAGCAAGTGGATTACAGCACTATCATCCACCATACAAGGCTTACTAACACTTTGAAAATTTTCTCAGATTTCACACGTTAGTTTGAACGCCAGTTTTGAAAATGAGGCAGATTAGGCAGAAAAATGCTCTTGGAGCCAGTTCTAACCAAAAGATATGTAATTTACCTAGTTTCACTCAACGTGACATTCCGTGTTCTGAACACGATACATGCACCACGGATTCAACAAACATTCTTTAATGAGTTGTGAACATGTGTATTAACGAACTTTAATCCACCTTACAGTGCATATTTATACATAGAAATTTTATTCTGATTTAGTAGTATTCTCCTAATGTCAGTCTCTAAAATCATGCAGTTTCCACAGAAAAATCCTCGTGGAGCGAGTTCTACCCAATAGACATGCAATTTACATAGAACCCGTCATCGTGAAATTCCGTGTTCTGAACACGCTACATGCATCACGAATTCGACAAATATTCACTACAGAGTGGTTAGCATAAGGATTACCGAACTTTCATCCACCATAAAAGCCATGTTACAATTTGAAGCATTTTCTCACATTTCGAAAGTTTTTCCTAATGCCAGTTTTGAAAAGGAGGCAGATTTGCAGAAATATTCTCGTGGAGCGAGTACTTCCCAATAGAAATGTAATTTACATAGTTTCCCTCACAGTGACATTCCATTTTCCGAACACGCTACATGCATCCAGGTTTCAACAATCTTTCTCGAATGAGTTGTGAACATGTTGATTACAGAACTTTCATCCACCATACATGGCATATTTACAACTAGAAACATTAACTCTGAATTTGTAGCTTTTTCCTAATGCCAGTTTGGAAAATCAGGCCGTTTTCTCAGGGAAATACTTTTGGAGCGAATTCTAACCAATAGATGTGTAATTTACATAGATTCCATCGCCCATACTTTCCGTAATGCGATCACACTGCATGCATAACGCTTTCTAAAAATATTCACCACAGATATGTTTGCATGTGGTTTTACGATCTTGCATCAAAATACAAGGCATATTGACACTTTGAAGCATTTTCTCTGATTTTGCAGAGATTTTCAAACGCCAGGTTCAAAAATGAGGCAGATTTCTCAGAAAAAACTCTTAGAGCAAATTCTACCCAAGAGACATGTATTTTACATAGATTCGCTCACCGTGATATTCTGTGTTCCGAACACTCTTCACGTATCTCGGATTCGACAAATATTCACTACAGAGTAGTTAACATGCGGATTACCGATCTTTCATCTCAATACATTGAATATTGATTCTTAGAAGTATTTTCTCAAATTTTGCAGCGTTTTCTAAACGCCAGGTTCAAAAATGACGAAGTTTTCGCAGAAAAACTCTCTCGGAGTGAGTTCTAACTAATAGAGGATTCATTTAGATTTTTTCAATCACCGTGGAATTCCACGTTCTGAACACGGTACATGCATCACGGAGTAGAAAAAATCCTTTAATATGTTTTGAAAATGTGGTTTACCGAACTTTCTTGCAATATAAAGGCACATTTACACCTGCAAATATTTACTCCATTTTTGCAGCTTTTTCCAAACTTCAGATTCGATAATCATGCAATTTTGCCAAAAAGATTATCTTCTAGCTCGTTCTACTCAGTAGAATTGTAATTTCCATAGATTCATTACCGTGAAATTCCATTTTCCATAAGCGCCACATGAATCACGGTTTAAAAAATAATTAATACACTGTTATTAACATGTGGATTACAGGACTTTCAATGACCATTCAAGGCATATTGACACTTAGAAGCATTTTCTCAGATTTCACAGGGTTCTCCTAATGGCAGTTTTCAAAATGAGGCTCATTTTGCAGAAAAGTTCTCTTGAAGTGAGTTCTACCCAATAGACATGTAACTTACATTGTTTCCTTCACTATGACATTCCGTATTCCTAAAACGTTACATTCATCACGGCTTCGACAAACATTCTTTAATGACCGTGAGCATGTGGATTACCGATTTTTCAACCACAATACAAGGCATATTTACACCTAGAAACATTTACTTACATTTCGCAGGTTTTCCTAACGTCAGTTACGAAAATCAGGCATTTTTCGCAGAAAAATTCTCTTGGTGCATGTTCTATCCAATAAACATCTCATTTTCATAGATACCTTCACCGTAACATTCCGTGTTCCGAAAACGGTCCATGCACCACGGATTCAACAAATATTCACTGCTGAGTTCTTAGCATGTGGATTACACATCTTTAATAACCCATTGAAGACATATTGTCACCTTAAAGCATTTACTCAGATTTTGCAGCGTTTTCATAACACCAGTTTCCAAACTGAGGCATATTTTTCAGTAAAATGCTCCTGGAGCGTGTTCTAACCAAGAGATATGTAATTTACATAGTTTGCCTCACCGTGACAGTCCATGTTCCGAACGCGCTACACACATCACGGATTTGACAAACATTCTTAATGAGTTGTGTACATGTGTATTACAAAACTTTCATCCACCATACAAGGCATATTGACACCTAGAATCATTAACACTGAGTTCGCAGATATTTCCTAAAAGCAGTTTCGAATATCAGGCAGTTTTCAAAGGAAAAAACTGTTGGAGCGTGTTCTACAAAATAGATACGTAAATTACATAGATTCTCCCGCTGTGAAATTACGTGTTTCGAACATGCTACATTCAGAAAAGTTTCGACAAAAATACACTACAGGGTTGTTTGTATGTGGATTACAGGACTTTCTCACTATAGAAATTATATAGATGCTTTGATGCATTTTATGTGATTTCTCAGTGTTTTCCAAACGCCAGTTTCGAAAATAAGGCAGATTTCACGGTAGAAACCTCTTGGAGCGGGTTCTAACCAATAGACATGTAATTTACATGGATTCGCTCACCGTGAAATTCCGTGTTCCGAACACGCTACATGCATCTCAGATGTGACAAATATTCACTACAGAGTTGTTAGCAAGTGGATTACAGCACTATCATCCATCATACAAGGCTTACTAACACTTTGAAAATTTTCTCAGATTTCACACGTTAGTTTGAACGCCAGTTTTGAAAATGAGGCAGATTGGGCAGAAAAATGCTCTTGGAGCCAGTTCTAACCAAAAGATATGTAATTTACCTAGTTTCACTCAACGTGACATTCCGTGTTCTGAACACGATACATGCACCACGGATTCAACAAACATTCTTTAATGAGTTGTGAACATGTGTATTAACGAACTTTAATCCACCTTACAGTGCATATTTATACATAGAAATTTTATTCTGATTTAGTAGTATTCTCCTAATGTCAGTCTCTAAAATCATGCAGTTTCCACAGAAAAATCCTCTTGGAGCGAGTTCTACCCAATAGACATGCAATTTACATAGAACCCGTCATCGTGAAATTCCGTGTTCTGAACACGCTACATGCATCACGAATTCGACAAATATTCACTACAGAGTGGTTAGCATAAGGATTACCGAACTTTCATCCACCATAAAAGCCATGTTACAATTTGAAGCATTTTCTCACATTTCGAAAGTTTTTCCTAATGCCAGTTTTGAAAAGGAGGCAGATTTGCAGAAATATTCTCGTGGAGCGAGTACTTCCCAATAGAAATGTAATTTACATAGTTTCCCTCACAGTGACATTCCATTTTCCGAACACGCTACATGCATCCAGGTTTCAACAAACTTTCTCGAATGAGTTGTGAACATGTTGATTACAGAACTTTCATCCACCATACATGGCATATTTACAACTAGAAACATTAACTCTGAATTTGTAGCTTTTTCCTAATGCCAGTTTGGAAAATCAGGCCGTTTTCTCAGGGAAATACTTTTGGAGCGAATTCTAACCAATAGATGTGTAATTTACATAGATTCCATCGCCCATACTTTCCGTAATGCGATCACACTGCATGCATAACGCTTTCTAAAAATATTCACCACAGATATGTTTGCATGTGGTTTTACGATCTTGCATCAAAATACAAGGCATATTGACACTTTGAAGCATTTTCTCTGATTTTGCAGAGATTTTCAAACGCCAGGTTCAAAAATGAGGCAGATTTCTCAGAAAAAACTCTTAGAGCAAATTCTACCCAAGAGACATGTATTTTACATAGATTCGCTCACCGTGATATTCTGTGTTCCGAACACTCTTCACGTATCTCGGATTCGACAAATATTCACTACAGAGTAGTTAACATGCGGATTACCGATCTTTCATCTCAATACATTGAATATTGATTCTTAGAAGTATTTTCTCATATTTTGCAGCGTTTTCTAAAAGCCAGGTTCAAAAATGACGAAGTTTTCACAGAAAAACTCTCTCGGAGTGAGTTCTAACTAATAGAGGATTCATTTAGATTTTTTCAATCACCGTGGAATTCCACGTTCTGAACACGGTACATGCATCATGGAGTAGAGAAAATCCTTTAATATGTTTTGAAAATGTGGTTTACCGAACTTTCTTGCAATATAAAGGCACATTTACACCTGCAAATATTTACTCCATTTTTGCAGCTTTTTCCAAACTTCAGATTCGATAATCATGCAATTTTGCCAAAAAAATTATCTTCTAGCTCGTTCTACTCAGTAGAATTGTAATTTCCATAGATTCATTACCGTGAAATTCCATTTTCCATAAGCGCCACATGAATCACGGTTTAAAAAATAATTAATACACTGTTATTAACATGTGGATTACAGGACTTTCAATGACCATTCAAGGCATATTGACACTTAGAAGCATTTTCTCAGATTTCACAGGGTTCTCCTAATGGCAGTTTTCAAAATGATGCTCATTTTGCAGAAAAGTTCTCTTGAAGTGAGTTCTACCCAATAGACATGTAACTTACATTGTTTCCTTCACTATGACATTCCGTATTCCTAAAACGTTACATTCATCACGGCTTCGACAAACATTCTTTAATGACCGTGAGCATGTGGATTACCGATTTTTCAACCACAATACAAGGCATATTTACACCTAGAAACATTTACTTACATTTCGCAGGTTTTCCTAACGTCAGTTACGAAAATCAGGCAGTTTTCGCAGAAAAATTCTCTTGGTGCATGTTCTATCCAATAGACATCTCATTTTCATAGATACCTTCACCGTAACATTCCGTGTTCCGAAAACGGTCCATGCACCACGGATTCAACAAATATTCACTGCTGAGTTCTTAGCATGTGGATTACACATCTTTAATAACCCATTGAAGACATATTGTCACCTTAAAGCATTTACTCAGATTTTGCAGCGTTTTCATAACACCAGTTTCCAAACTGAGGCATATTTTTCAGTAAAATGCTCCTGGAGCGTGTTCTAACCAAGAGATATGTAATTTACATAGTTTGCCTCACCGTGACAGTCCATGTTCCGAACGCGCTACACACATCACGGATTTGACAAACATTCTTAATGAGTTGTGTACATGTGTATTACAAAACTTTCATCCACCATACAAGGCATATTGACACCTAGAATCATTAACACTGAGTTCGCAGATATTTCCTAAAAGCAGTTTCGAAAATCAGGCAGTTTTCAAAGGAAAAAACTGTTGGAGCGTGTTCTACAAAATAGATACGTAAATTACATAGATTCTCCCGCTGTGAAATTACGTGTTTCGAACATGCTACATTCAGAAAAGTTTCGACAAAAATACACTACAGGGTTGTTTGTATGTGGATTACAGGACTTTCTCACTATAGAAATTATATAGATGCTTTGATGCATTTTATGTGATTTCTCAGTGTTTTCCAAACGCCAGTTTCGAAAATAAGGCAGATTTCACGGTAGAAACCTCTTGGAGCGGGTTCTAACCAATAGACATGTAATTTACATGGATTCGCTCACCGTGAAATTCCGTGTTCCGAACACGCTACATGCATCTCAGATGTGACAAATATTCACTACAGAGTTGTTAGCAAGTGGATTACAGCACTATCATCCATCATACAAGGCTTACTAACACTTTGAAAATTTTCTCAGATTTCACACGTTAGTTTGAACGCCAGTTTTCAAAATGAGGCAGATTAGGCAGAAAAATGCTCTTGGAGCCAGTTCTAACCAAAAGATATGTAATTTACCTAGTTTCACTCAACGTGACATTCCGTGTTCTGAACACGATACATACACCACGGATTCAACAAACATTCTTTAATGAGTTGTGAACATGTGTATTAATGAACTTTAATCCACCTTACAGTGCATATTTATACATAGAAATTTTATTCTGATTTAGTAGTATTCTCCTAATGTCAGTCTCTAAAATCATGCAGTTTCCACAGAAAAATCTTCTTGGAGCGAGTTCTACCCAATAGACATGCAATTTACATAGAACCCGTCATCGTGAAATTCCGTGTTCTGAACACGCTACGTGCATCACTGATTCGATAAATATTCACTACAGAGATGTTAGCATAAGGATTACCGAAATTTCATCCACCATAAAAGCCATGTTACAATTTGAAGCATTTTCTCACATTTCGAAAGTTTTTCCTAATGCCAGTTTTGAAAAGGAGGCAGATTTGCAGAAATATTCTCGTGGAGCGAGTACTTCCCAATAGAAATGTAATTTACATAGTTTCCCTCACAGTGACATTCCATTTTCCGAACACGCTACATGCATCAAGGTTTCAACAAACTTTCTCGAATGAGTTGTGAACATGAAGATTACAGAACTTTCATCCACCATACATGGCATATTTACAACTAGAAACATTAACACTGATTTTGCAGCTTTTTCCTAATGCCAGTTCGGAAAATCAGGCCGTTTTCTCAGGGAAAAACTTTAGGAGCGAATTCTAACAAATAGGTGTGCAATTTAAATAGATTCCATCGCCCGTATTTTCCGTGATGCGATCACACTGCATGAATAACGCTTTCTAAGAATATTCACCACAGATTTGTTTGCATGTGGTTTTACGATCTTGCATCACAATACAAGGCATATAGACACTTTGAAGCATTTTCTCTGATTTTGCAGAGATTTTCAAACGCCAGGTTCAAAAATGAGGCAGATTTCTCAGAAAAAACTCTTAGAGCAAATTCTACCCAAGAGACATGTATTTTACATAGATTCGCTCACCGTGATATTCTGTGTTCCGAACACACTTCCCGTAACTCGGATTCGACAAATATACACTACAGAGTAGTTAGCATGCGGATTACCGAACTTTCATCTCAATACATTGAATATTGATTCTTAGAAGTATTTTCTCAGATTTTGCAGCGTTTTCTAAACGCCATGTTAAAAAATGATGAAGTTTTCGCAGAAAAACTCTCTCGGAGCGAGTTCTAACCAATAGAGAAGTCATTTACATTGTTTCAATCACCGTGGAATTCCACGTTCTAAAGGCGCTACATGCATTACGGATTAGAAAAAGATTTTTTAATATGTTGTGAAAATGTGGATTACCGAACTTTCTTGCAACATAAAGGCACATTTACACCTGCAAATATTTACTCCCTTTTTGCAGCTTTTTCCAAACTTCAGATTCGATATTCATGCACTTTTGGCAAAAAAATTCTCTTCTAGCTCGTTCTACTCAGTAGAATTGTAATTTCCATAGTTTCATTACCGTGAAATTCCATTTTCCATAAGCGCCACATGAATCACGGTTTAAAAAATAATTAATACACTGTTATTAACATGTGGATTACAGGACTTTCAATGACCATTCAAGGCATATTGACACTTAGAAGCATTTTCTCAGATTTCACAGGGTTCTCCTAATGGCAGTTTTCAAAATGAGGCTCATTTTGCAGAAAAGTTCTCTTGAAGTGAGTTCTACCCAATAGACATGTAACTTACATTGTTTCCTTCACTATGACATTCCGTATTCCTAAAACGTTACATTCATCACGGCTTCGACAAACATTCTTTAATGACCGTGAGCATGTGGATTACCGATTTTTCAACCACAATACAAGGCATATTTACACCTAGAAACATTTACTTACATTTCGCAGGTTTTCCTAACGTCAGTTACGAAAATCAGGCATTTTTCGCAGAAAAATTCTCTTGGTGCATGTTCTATCCAATAGACATCTCATTTTCATAGATACCTTCACCGTAACATTCCGTGTTCCGAAAACGGTCCATGCACCACGGATTCAACAAATATTCACTGCTGAGTTCTTAGCATGTGGATTACACATCTTTAATAACCCATTGAAGACATATTGTCACCTTAAAGCATTTACTCAGATTTTGCAGCATTTTCATAACACCAGTTTCCAAACTGAGGCATATTTTTCAGTAAAATGCTCCTGGAGCGTGTTCTAACCAAGAGATATGTAATTTACATAGTTTTCCTCACCGTGACAGTCCATGTTCCGAACGCGCTACACACATCACGGATTTGACAAACATTCTTAATGAGTTGTGTACATGTGTATTACAAAACTTTCATCCACCATACAAGGCATATTGACACCTAGAATCATTAACACTGAGTTCGCAGATATTTCCTAAAAGCAGTTTCGAAAATCAGGCAGTTTTCAAAGGAAAAAACTGTTGGAGCGTGTTCTACAAAATAGATACGTAAATTACATAGATTCTCCCGCTGTGAAATTACGTGTTTCGAACATGCTACATTCAGAAAAGTTTCGACAAAAGTACACTACAGGGTTGTTTGTATGTGGATTACAGGACTTTCTCACTATAGAAATTATATAGATGCTTTGATGCATTTTATGTGATTTCTCAGTGTTTTCCAAACGCCAGTTTCGAAAATAAGGCAGATTTCACGGTAGAAACCTCTTGGAGCGGGTTCTAACCAATAGACATGTAATTTACATGGATTCGCTCACCGTGAAATTCCGTGTTCCGAACACGCTACATGCATCTCAGATGTGACAAATATTCACTACAGAGTTGTTAGCAAGTGGATTACAGCACTATCATCCATCATACAAGGCTTACTAACACTTTGAAAATTTTCTCAGATTTCACACGTTAGTTTGAACGCCAGTTTTGAAAATGAGGCAGATTAGGCAGAAAAATGCTCTTGGAGCCAGTTCTAACCAAAAGATATGTAATTTACCTAGTTTCACTCAACGTGACATTCCGTGTTCTGAACACGATACATGCACCACGGATTCAACAAACATTCTTTAATGAGTTGTGAACATGTGTATTAACGAACTTTAATCCACCTTACAGTGCATATTTATACATAGAAATTTTATTCTGATTTAGTAGTATTCTCCTAATGTCAGTCTCTAAAATCATGCAGTTTCCACAGAAAAATCCTCTTGGAGCGAGTTCTACCCAATAGACATGCAATTTACATAGAACCCGTCATCGTGAAATTCTGTGTTCAGAACACGCTACATGCATCACGAATTCCACAAATATTCACTACAGAGTGGTTAGCATAAGGATTACCGAACTTTCATCCACCATAAAAGCCATGTTACAATTTGAAGCATTTTCTCACATTTCGAAAGTTTTTCCTAATGCCAGTTTTGAAAAGGAGGCAGATTTGCAGAAATATTCTCATGGAGCGAGTACTTCCCAATAGAAATGTAATTTACATAGTTTCCCTCACAGTGACATTCCATTTTCCGAACACGCTACATGCATCAAGGTTTCAACAAACTTTCTCGAATGAGTTGTGAACATGTTGATTACAGAACTTTCATCCACCATACATGGCATATTTACAACTAGAAACATTAACTCTGAATTTGTAGCTTTTTCCTAATGCCAGTTTGGAAAATCAGGCCGTTTTCTCAGGGAAATACTTTTGGAGCGAATTCTAACCAATAGATGTGTAATTTACATAGATTCCATCGCCCATACTTTCCGTAATGCGATCACACTGCATGCATAACGCTTTCTAAAAATATTCACCACAGATATGTTTGCATGTGGTTTTACGATCTTGCATCACAATACAAGGCATATAGACACTTTGAAGCATTTTCTCTGATTTTGCAGAGATTTTCAAACGCCAGGTTCAAAAATGAGGCAGATTTCTCAGAAAAAACTCTTAGAGCAAATTCTACCCAAGAGACATGTATTTTACATAGATTCGCTCACCGTGATATTCTGTGTTCCGAACACACTTCCCGTAACTCGGATTCGACAAATATACACTACAGAGTAGTTAGCATGCGGATTACCGAACTTTCATCTCAATACATTGAATATTGATTCTTAGAAGTATTTTCTCAGATTTTGCAGCGTTTTCTAAACGCCATGTTAAAAAATGATGAAGTTTTCGCAGAAAAACTCTCTCGGAGTGAGTTCTAACTAATAGAGGATTCATTTAGATTTTTTCAATCACCGTGGTATTCCACGTTCTGAACACGGTACATGCATCATGGAGTAGAAAAAATCCTTTAATATGTTTTGAAAATGTGGTTTACCGAACTTTCTTGCAATATAAAGGCACATTTACACCTGCAAATATTTACTCCATTTTTGCAGCTTTTTCCAAACTTCAGATTCGATAATCATGCAATTTTGCCAAAAATATTCTCTTCTAGCTCGTTCTACTCAGTAGAATTGTAATTTCCATAGATTCATTACCGTGAAATTCCATTTTCCATAAGCGCCACATGAATCACGGTTTAAAAAATAATTAATACACTGTTATTAACATGTGGATTACAGGACTTTCAATGACCATTCAAGGCATATTGACACTTAGAAGCATTTTCTCAGATTTCACAGGGTTCTCCTAATGGCAGTTTTCAAAATGATGCTCATTTTGCAGAAAAGTTCTCTTGAAGTGAGTTCTACCCAATAGACATGTAACTTACATTGTTTCCTTCACTATGACATTCCGTATTCCTAAAACGTTACATTCATCACGGCTTCAACAAACATTCTTTAATGACCGTGAGCATGTGGATTACCGATTTTTCAACCACAATACAAGGCATATTTACACCTAGAAACATTTACTTACATTTCGCAGGTTTTCCTAACGTCAGTTACGAAAATCAGGCATTTTTCGCAGAAAAATTCTCTTGGTGCATGTTCTATCCAATAGACATCTCATTTTCATAGATACCTTCACCGTAACATTCCGTGTTCCGAAAACGGTCCATGCACCACGGATTCAACAAATATTCACTGCTGAGTTCTTAGCATGTGGATTACACATCTTTAATAACCCATTGAAGACATATTGTCACCTTAAAGCATTTACTCAGATTTTGCAGCGTTTTCATAACACCAGTTTCCAAACTGAGGCATATTTTTCAGTAAAATGCTCCTGGAGCGTGTTCTAACCAAGAGATATGTAATTTACATAGTTTGCCTCACCGTGACAGTCCATGTTCCGAACGCGCTACACACATCACGGATTTGACAAACATTCTTAATGAGTTGTGTACATGTGTATTACAAAACTTTCATCCACCATACAAGGCATATTGACACCTAGAATCATTAACACTGAGTTCGCAGATATTTCCTAAAAGCAGTTTCGAAAATCAGGCAGTTTTCAAAGGAAAAAACTGTTGGAGCGTGTTCTACAAAATAGATACGTAAATTACATAGATTCTCCCGCTGTGAAATTACGTGTTTCGAACATGCTACATTCAGAAAAGTTTCGACAAAAATACACTACAGGGTTGTTTGTATGTGGATTACAGGACTTTCTCACTATAGAAATTATATAGATGCTTTGATGCATTTTATGTGATTTCTCAGTGTTTTCCAAACGCCAGTTTCGAAAATAAGGCAGATTTCACGGTAGAAACCTCTTGGAGCGGGTTCTAACCAATAGACATGTAATTTACATGGATTCGCTCACCGTGAAATTCCGTGTTCCGAACACGCTACATGCATCTCAGATGTGACAAATATTCACTACAGAGTTGTTAGCAAGTGGATTACAGCACTATCATCCATCATACAAGGCTTACTAACACTTTGAAAATTTTCTCAGATTTCACACGTTAGTTTGAACGCCAGTTTTGAAAATGAGGCAGATTAGGCAGAAAAATGCTCTTGCAGCCAGTTCTAACCAAAAGATATGTAATTTACCTAGTTTCACTCAACGTGACATTCCGTGTTCTGAACACGATACATACACCACGGATTCAACAAACATTCTTTAATGAGTTGTGAACATGTGTATTAATGAACTTTAATCCACCTTACAGTGCATATTTATACATAGAAATTTTATTCTGATTTAGTAGTATTCTCCTAATGTCAGTCTCTAAAATCATGCAGTTTCCACAGAAAAATCTTCTTGGAGCGAGTTCTACCCAATAGACATGCAATTTACATAGAACCCGTCATCGTGAAATTCCGTGTTCTGAACACGCTACGTGCATCACTGATTCGATAAATATTCACTACAGAGATGTTAGCATAAGGATTACCGAAATTTCATCCACCATAAAAGCCATGTTACAATTTGAAGCATTTTCTCACATTTCGAAAGTTTTTCCTAATGCCAGTTTTGAAAAGGAGGCAGATTTGCAGAAATATTCTCGTGGAGCGAGTACTTCCCAATAGAAATGTAATTTACATAGTTTCCCTCACAGTGACATTCCATTTTCCGAACACGCTACATGCATCAAGGTTTCAACAAACTTTCTCGAATGAGTTGTGAACATGAAGATTACAGAACTTTCATCCACCATACATGGCATATTTACAACTAGAAACATTAACACTGATTTTGCAGCTTTTTCCTAATGCCAGTTCGGAAAATCAGGCCGTTTTCTCAGGGAAAAACTTTAGGAGCGAATTCTAACAAATAGGTGTGCAATTTAAATAGATTCCATCGCCCGTATTTTCCGTGATGCGATCACACTGCATGAATAACGCTTTCTAAGAATATTCACCACAGATTTGTTTGCATGTGGTTTTACGATCTTGCATCACAATACAAGGCATATAGACACTTTGAAGCATTTTCTCTGATTTTGCAGAGATTTTCAAACGCCAGGTTCAAAAATGAGGCAGATTTCTCAGAAAAAACTCTTAGAGCAAATTCTACCCAAGAGACATGTATTTTACATAGATTCGCTCACCGTGATATTCTGTGTTCCGAACACACTTCCCGTAACTCGGATTCGACAAATATACACTACAGAGTAGTTAGCATGCGGATTACCGAACTTTCATCTCAATACATTGAATATTGATTCTTAGAAGTATTTTCTCAGATTTTGCAGCGTTTTCTAAACGCCATGTTAAAAAATGATGAAGTTTTCGCAGAAAAACTCTCTCGGAGCGAGTTCTAACCAATAGAGAAGTCATTTACATTGTTTCAATCACCGTGGAATTCCACGTTCTAAAGGCGCTACATGCATCACGGATTAGAAAAAGATTTTTTAATATGTTGTGAAAATGTGGATTACCGAACTTTCTTGCAACATAAAGGCACATTTACACCTGCAAATATTTACTCCCTTTTTGCAGCTTTTTCCAAACTTCAGATTCGATATTCATGCACTTTTGGCAAAAAAATTCTCTTCTAGCTCGTTCTACTCAGTAGAATTGTAATTTCCATAGTTTCATTACCGTGAAATTCCATTTTCCATAAGCGCCACATGAATCACGGTTTAAAAAATAATTACTACACTGTTATTAACATGTGGATTACAGGACTTTCAATGACCATTCAAGGCATATTGACACTTAGAAGCATTTTCTCAGATTTCACAGGGTTCTCCTAATGGCAGTTTTCAAAATGAGGCTCATTTTGCAGAAAAGTTCTCTTGAAGTGAGTTCTACCCAATAGACATGTAACTTACATTGTTTCCTTCACTATGACATTCCGTATTCCTAAAACGTTACATTCATCACGGCTTCGACAAACATTCTTTAATGACCGTGAGCATGTGGATTACTGATTTTCAACCACAATACAAGGCATATTTACACCTAGAAACATTTACTTACATTTCGCAGGTTTTCCTAACGTCAGTTACGAAAATCAGGCATTTTTCGCAGAAAAATTCTCTTGGTGCATGTTCTATCCAATAGACATCTCATTTTCATAGATACCTTCACCGTAACATTCCGTGTTCCGAAAACGGTCCATGCACCACGGATTCAACAAATATTCACTGCTGAGTTCTTAGCATGTGGATTACACATCTTTAATAACCCATTGAAGACATATTGTCACCTTAAAGCATTTACTCAGATTTTGCAGCGTTTTCATAACACCAGTTTCCAAACTGAGGCATATTTTTCAGTAAAATGCTCCTGGAGCGTGTTCTAACCAAGAGATATGTAATTTACATAGTTTGCCTCACCGTGACAGTCCATGTTCCGAACGCGCTACACACATCACGGATTTGACAAACATTCTTAATGAGTTGTGTACATGTGTATTACAAAACTTTCATCCACCATACAAGGCATATTGACACCTAGAATCATTAACACTGAGTTCGCAGATATTTCCTAAAAGCAGTTTCGAAAATCAGGCAGTTTTCAAAGGAAAAAACTGTTGGAGCGTGTTCTACAAAATAGATACGTAAATTACATAGATTCTCCCGCTGTGAAATTACGTGATTCGAACATGCTACATGCAGAAAAGTTTCGACAAAAATACACTACAGGGTTGTTTGCATGTGGATTACAGGACTTTCTCACTATAGAAAGCATATAGATGCTTAGATGCATTTTATGGGATTTCACAGTGTTTTCCAAACGCCAGTTTCGAAAATAAGACAGATTTCACGGCAAAAAACTCTTGGAGCGGGTTCTAACCAATAGACATATAATTTAGATGGATTCGCTCACCGTGAAATTCCGTGTTCCGAACACGTTACATGCATCTCAGATGTGACAAATATTCACTACAGAGTTGTTAGCAAGTGGATTACATCACTATCATCCACCATACAATCTTACTGACACTTTGAAGAATTTTCTCAGATTTCACACGTTAGTTTGAACGCCAGTTTTGAAAATGAGGCAGATTGGGCAGAAAAATGCTCTTGGAGCCAGTTCTAACCAAAAGATATGTAATTTACGTAGTTTCACTCAACGTGACATTCCGTGTTCTGAACACGATACATGCACCACGGATTCAACAAACATTCTTTAATGAGTTGTGAACATGTGTATTAACGAACTTTAATCCACCTTACAGTGCATATTTATACATAGAAATTTTCTTCTGATTTAGTAGTATTCTCCTAATGTCAGTCTCTAAAATCATGCAGTTTCCACAGAAAAATCCTCTTGGAGCGAGTTCTACCCAATAGACATGCAATTTACATAGAACCCGTCATCGTGAAATTCTGTGTTCAGAACACGCTACATGCATCACGAATTCGACAAATATTCACTACAGAGTGGTTAGCATAAGGATTACCGAACTTTCATCCACCATAAAAGCCATGTTACAATTTGAAGCATTTTCTCACATTTCGAAAGTTTTTCCTAATGCCAGTTTTGAAAAGGAGGCAGATTTGCAGAAATATTCTCGTGGGGCGAGTACTTCCCAATAGAATTGTAATTTACATAGTTTCCCTCACAGTGACATTCCATTTTCCGAACACGCTACATGCATCCAGGTTTCAACAAACTTTCTCGAATGAGTTGTGAACATGTTGATTACAGAACTTTCATCCACCATACATGGCATATTTACAACTAGAAACATTAACTCTGAATTTGTAGCTTTTTCCTAATGCCAGTTTGGAAAATCAGGCCATTTTCTCAGGGAAATACTTTTGGAGCGAATTCTAACCAATAGATGTGTAATTTACATAGATTCCTTCGCCCATACTTTCCGTAATGCGATCACACTGCATGCATAACGCTTTCTAAAAATATTCACCACAGATATGTTTGCATGTGGTTTTACGATCTTGCATCAAAATACAAGGCATATTGACACTTTGAAGCATTTTCTCTGATTTTGCAGAGATTTTCAAACGCCAGGTTCAAAAATGAGGCAGATTTCTCAGAAAAAACTCTTAGACCAAATTCTACCCAAGAGACATGTATTTTACATAGATTCGCTCACCGTGATATTCTGTGTTCCGAACACTCTTCACGTATCTCGGATTCGACAAATATTCACTACAGAGTAGTTAACATGCGGATTACCGATCTTTCATCTCAATACATTGAATATTGATTCTTAGAAGTATTTTCTCAAATTTTGCAGCGTTTTCTAAACGCCAGGTTCAAAAATGACGAAGTTTTCGCAGAAAAACTCTCTCGGAGTGAGTTCTAACCAATAGAGGATTCATTTAGATTTTTTCAATCACCGTGGAATTCCACGTTCTGAACACGGTACATACATCACGGAGTAGAAAAAATCCTTTAATATGTTTTGAAAATGTGGTTTACCGAACTTTCTTGCAATATAAAGGCACATTTACACCTGCAAATATTTACTCCATTTTTGCAGCTTTTTCCAAACTTCAGATTCGATAATCATGCAATTTTGCCAAAAAAATTATCTTCTAGCTCGTTCTACTCAGTAGAATTGTAATTTCCATAGATTCATTACCGTGAAATTCCATTTTCCATAAGCGCCACATGACTCACGGTTTAAAAAATAATTAATACACTGTTATTAACATGTGGATTACAGGACTTTCAATGACCATTCAAGGCATATTGACACTTAGAAGCATTTTCTCAGATTTCACAGGGTTCTCCTAATGGCAGTTTTCAAAATGAGGCTCATTTTGCAGAAAAGTTCTCTTGAAGTGAGTTCTACGCAATAGACATGTAACTTACATTGTTTCCTTCACTATGACATTCCGTATTCCTAAAACGTTACATTCATCACGGCTTCGACAAACATTCTTTAATGACCGTGAGCATGTGGATTACCGATTTTTCAACCACAATACAAGGCATATTTACACCTAGAAACATTTACTTACATTTCGCAGGTTTTCCTAACGTCAGTTACGAAAATCAGGCATTTTTCGCAGAAAAATTCTCTTGGTGCATGTTCTATCCAATAGACATCTCATTTTCATAGATACCTTCACCGTAACATTCCGTGTTCCGAAAACGGTCCATGCACCACGGATTCAACAAATATTCACTGCTGAGTTCTTAACATGTGGATTACACATCTTTAATAACCCATTGAAGACATATTGTCACCTTAAAGCATTTACTCAGATTTTGCAGAATTTTCATAACACCAGTTTCCAAACTGAGGCATATTTTTCAGTAAAATGCTCCTGGAGCGTGTTCTAACCAAGAGATATGTAATTTACATAGTTTGCCTCACCGTGACAGTCCATGTTCCGAACGTGCTACACACATCACGGATTTGACAAACATTCTTAATGAGTTGTGTACATGTGTATTACAAAACTTTCATCCACCATACAAGGCATATTGACACCTAGAATCATTAACACTGAGTTCGCAGATATTTCCTAAAAGCAGTTTCGAAAATCAGGCAGTTTTCAAAGGAAAAAACTGTTGGAGCGTGTTCTACAAAATAGATATGTAAATTACATAGATTCTCCCGCTGTGAAATTACGTGTTTCGAACATGCTACATGCAGAAATGTTTCGACAAAAATACACTACAGGGTTGTTTGTATGTGGATTACAGGACTTTCTCACTATAGAAATTATATAGATGCTTTGATGCATTTTATGTGATTTCTCAGTGATTTCCAAACGCCAGTTTCGAAAATAAGGCAGATTTCACGGTAGAAACCTCTTGGAGCGGGTTCTAACCAATAGACATGTAATTTACATGGATTCGCTCACCGTGAAATTCCGTGTTCCGAACACGCTACATGCATCTCAGATGTGACAAATATTCACTACAGAGTTGTTAGCAAGTGGATTACAGCACTATCATCCACCATACAAGGCTTACTAACACTTTGAAAATTTTCTCAGATTTCACACGTTAGTTTGAACGCCAGTTTTGAAAATGAGGCAGATTGGGCAGAAAAATGCTCTTGGAGCCAGTTCTAACCAAAAGATATGTAATTTACCTAGTTTCACTCAACGTGACATTCCGTGTTCTGAACACGATACATACACCCCGGATTCAACAAACATTCTTTAATGAGTTGTGAACATGTGTATTAATGAACTTTAATCCACCTTACAGTGCATATTTATACATAGAAATTTTATTCTGATTTAGTAGTATTCTCCTAATGTCAGTCTCTAAAATCATGCCGTTTCCACAGAAAAATCCTCTTGGAGCGAGTTCTACCCAATAGACATGCAATTTACATAGAACCCGTCATCGTGAAATTCCGTGTTCTGAACACGCTACGTGCATCACTGATTCGATAACTATTCACTACAGAGTTGTTAGCATAAGGATTACCGAACTTTCATCCACCATAAAAGCCATGTTACAATTTGAAGCATTTTCTCACATTTCGAAATTTTTTCCTAATGCCAGTTTTGAAAAGGAGGCAGATTTGCAGAAATATTCTCGTGGAGCGAGTACTTCCCAATAGAAATGTAATTTACATAGTTTCCCTCACAGTGACATTCCATTTTCCGAACACGCTACATGCATCAAGGTTTCAACAAACTTTCTCGAATGAGTTGTGAACATGTTGATTACAGAACTTTCATCCACCATACATGGCATATTTACAACTAGAAACATTAACACTGAATTTGCAGATTTTTCCTAATGCCAGTTTGGAAAATCAGGCCGTTTTCTCAGGGAAAAACTTTAGGAGAGAATTCTAACAAATAGGTGTGCAAGTTAAATAGATTCCATCGCCCGTATTTTCCGTGATGCGATCACACTGCATAAATAACGCTTTCTAAGAATATTCACCACAGATTTGTTTGCATGTGGTTTTACGATCTTGCATCACAATACAAGGCATATAGACTCTTTGAAGCATTTTCTCTGATTTTGCAGAGATTTTCAAACGCCAGGTTCAAAAATGAGGCAGAATTCTCAGAAAAAACTCTTAGAGCAAATTCTACCCAAGAGACATGTATTTTACATAGATTCGCTCACCGTGATATTCTGTGTTCCGAACACACTTCCCGTAACTCGGATTCGACAAATATACACTACAGAGTAGTTAGCATGCGGATTACCGAACTTTCATCTCAATACATTGAATATTGATTCTTAGAAGTATTTTCTCAGATTTTGCAGCGTTTTCTAAACGCCATGTTAAAAAATGACGAAGTTTTCGCAGAAAAACTCTCTCGGAGTGAGTTCTAACCAATAGAGGATTCATTTAGATTTTTTCAATCACCGTGGAATTCCACGTTCTGAACACGGTACATGCATCACGGAGTAGAAAAAGATCCTTTAATATGTTGTGAAAATGTGGTTTACCGAACTTTCTTGCAACATAATGGCACATTTACACCTGCAAATATTTACTCCCTTTTTGCAGCTTTTTCCAAACTTCAGATTCGATAATCATGCACTATTGGCAAAAAAATTCTCTTCTAGCTCGTTCTACTCAATAGAATTGTAATTTCCATAGTTTCATTACCGTGAAATTCCATTTTCCATAAGCGCTACATGAATCACGGTTTAAAAAATAATTAATACACTGTTATTAACATGTGGATTACAGGAATTTCAATGACCATTCAAGGCATATTGACACTTAGAAGCATTTTCTCAGATTTCACAGGGTTCTCCTAATGGCAGTTTTCAAAATGAGGCTCATTTTGCAGAAAAGTTCTCTTGAAGTGAGTTCTACCCAATAGACATGTAACTTACATTGTTTCCTTCACTATGACATTCCGTATTCCGAAAACGTTACATTCATCACGGCTTCGACAAACATTCTTTAATGACCGTGAGCATGTGGATTACCGATTTTTCAACCACAATACAAGGCATATTTACACCTAGAAACATTTACTTACATTTCGCAAGTTTTCCTAACGTCAGTTACGAAAATCGGGCAGTTTTCGCAGAAAAATTCTCTTGGTGCATCTTCTACCCAATAGACATCTCATTTTCATAGATACCTTCACCGTAACATTCCGTGTTCCGGAAATGGTCCATGCACCACGGATTCAACAAATATTCACTGCTGAGTTCTTAGCATGTGGATTACACATCTTTAATAACCCATTGAAGACATATTGTCACCTTAAAGCATTTACTCAGATTTTGCAGTGTTTTCATAACACCAGTTTCCAAACTGAGGCATATTTTTCAGTAAAATGCTCCTGGAGCGTGTTCTAACCAAGAGATATGTAATTTACATAGTTTGCTTCACCGTGACAGTCCATGTTCCGAACGCGCTACACACATCACGGATTTGACAAACATTATTAATGAGTTGTGTACATGTGTATTACAAAACTTTCATCCACCATACAAGGCATATTGACACCTAGAATCATTAACACTGAGTTTGCAGATATTTCCTAAAAGCAGTTTCGAAAATCAGGCAGTTTTCAAAGGAAAAAACTGTTGGAGCGTGTTCTACAAAATAGATATGTAAATTACATAGATTCTCCCGCTGTGAAATTACGGGTTTCGAACATGCTACATGCAGAAAAGTTTCGACAAAAATACACTACAGGGTTGTTTGTATGTGGATTACAGGACTTTCACACTATAGAAAGTATACAGATGCTTTGATGCATTTTATGTGATTTCTCAGTGATTTCCAAACGCCAGTTTCTAAAATAAGGCAGATTTCATGGTAGAAACCTCTTGGAGCGGGTTCTAACCAATAGACATGTAATTTACATGGATTCGCTCACCGTGAAATTCCGTGTTCTGAACACGCTACATGCATCTCAGATGTGACAAATATTCACTACAGAGTTGTTAGCAAGTGGATTACAGCACTATCATCCACCATACAAGGCTTACTGACACTTTGAACAATTTTCTCAGATTTCACACGTTAGTTTGAACGCCAGTTTTGAAAATGAGGCAGATTAGGCAGAAAAATGCTCTTGGAGCCAGTTCTAACCAAAAGATATGTAATTTACCTAGTTTCACTCAACGTGACATTCCGTGTTCTGAACACGATACATGCACCACGGATTCAACAAACATTCTTTAATGAGTTGTGAACATGTGTATTAACGAACTTTAATCCACCTTACAGTGCATATTTATACATAGAAATTCTATTTTGATTTAGTAGTATTCTCCTAATGTCAGTCTCTAAAATCATGCAGTTTCCACAGAAAAATCCTCTTGGAGCGAGTTCTACCCAATAGACATGCAATTTACATAGAACCCGTCATCGTGAAATTCCGTGTTCTGAACACGCTACATGCATCACGAATTCGACAAATATTCACTACAGAGTGGTTAGCATAAGGATTACCGAACTTTCATCCACCATAAAAGCCATGTTACAATTTGAAGCATTTTCTCACATTTCGAAAGTTTTTCCTAATGCCAGTTTTGAAAAGGAGGCAGATTTGCAGAAATATTCTCGTGGAGCGAGTACTTCCCAATAGAAATGTAATTTACATAGTTTCCCTCACAGTGACATTCCATTTTCCGAACACGCTACATGCATCCAGGTTTCAACAAACTTTCTCGAATGAGTTGTGAACATGTTGATTACAGAACTTTCATCCACCATACATGGCATATTTACAACTAGAAACATTAACTCTGAATTTGTAGCTTTTTCCTAATGCCAGTTTGGAAAATCAGGCCGTTTTCTCAGGGAAATACTTTTGGAGCGAATTCTAACCAATAGATGTGTAATTTACATAGATTCCATCGCCCATACTTTCCGTAATGCGATCACACTGCATGCATAACGCTTTCTAAAAATATTCACCACAGATATGTTTGCATGTGGTTTTATGATCTTGCATCAAAATACAAGGCATATTGACACTTTGAAGCATTTTCTCTGATTTTGCAGAGATTTTCAAATGCCAGGTTCAAAAATGAGGCAGATTTCTCAGAAAAAACTCTTAGAGCAAATTCTACCCAAGAGACATGTATTTTACATAGATTCGCTCACCGTGATATTCTGTGTTCTGAACACTCTTCACGTATCTTGGATTCGACAAATATTCACTACAGAGTAGTTAACATGCGGATTACCGATCTTTCATCTCAATACATTGAATATTGATTCTTAGAAGTATTTTCTCAGATTTTGCAGCGTTTTCTAAACGCCAGGTTCAAAAATGACGAAGTTTTCGCAGAAAAACTCTCTCGGAGTGAGTTCTAACCAATAGAGGATTCATTTAGATTTTTTCAATCACCGTGGAATTCCACGTTCTGAACACGGTACATGCATCACGGAGTAGAAAAAGATCCTTTAATATGTTGTGAAAATGTGGTTTACCGAACTTTCTTGCAACATTAAGGCACATTTACACCTGCAAATATTTACTCAATTTTTGCAGCTTTTTCCAAACTTCAGATTCGATAATCATGCACTTTTGGCAAAAAAATTCTCTTCTAGCTCGTTCTACTCAATAGAATTGTAATTTCCATAGTTTCATTACCGTGAAATTCCATTTTCCATAAGCGCTACATGAATCACGGTTTAAAAAATAATTAATACACTGTTATTAACATGTGGATTACAGGACTTTCAATGACCATTCAAGGCATATTGACACTTAGAAGCATTTTCTCAGATTTCACAGGGTTCTCCTAATGGCAGTTTTCAAAATGAGGCTCATTTTGCAGAAAAGTTCTCTTGAAGTGAGTTCTACCCAATAGACATGTAACTTACATTGTTTCCTTCACTATGACATTCCGTATTCCGAAAACGTTACATTCATCACGGCTTCGACAAACATTCTTTAATGACCGTGAGCATGTGGATTACCGATTTTTCAACCACAATACAAGGCATATTTACACCTAGAAACATTTACTTACATTTCGCAGGTTTTCCTAACGTCAGTTAAGAAAATCAGGCATTTTTCGCAGAAAAATTCTCTTGGTGCATGTTCTATCCAATAGACATCTCATTTTCATAGATACCTTCACCGTAACATTCCGTGTTCCGAAAACGGTCCATGCACCACGGATTCAACAAATATTCACTGCTGAGTTCTTAGCATGTGGATTACACATCTTTAATAACCCATTGAAGACATATTGTCACCTTAAAGCATTTACTCAGATTTTGCAGCATTTTCATAACACCAGTTTCCAAACTGAGGCATATTTTTCAGTAAAATGCTCCTGGAGCGTGTTCTAACCAAGAGATATGTAATTTACATAGTTTGCCTCACCGTGACAGTCCATGTTCCGAACGCGCTACACACATCACGGATTTGACAAACATTCTTAATGAGTTGTGTACATGTGTATTACAAAACTTTCATCCACCATACAAGGCATATTGACACCTAGAATCATTAACACTGAGTTCGCAGATATTTCCTAAAAGCAGTTTCGAAAATCAGGCAGTTTTCAAAGGAAAAAACTGTTGGAGCGTGTTCTACAAAATAGATATGTAAATTACATAGATTGTCCCGCTGTGAAATTACGTGTTTCGAACATGCTACATGCAGAAAAGTTTAGACAATTATACACTACAGAGTTGTTTGCATGTGGATTACAGGACATTCTCACTATAGAAATCATATAGATGCTTAGATGCATTTTATGTGATTTCACAGTGTTTTCCAAACGCCAGTTTCGAAAATTAGGCAGATTTCACGGTAGAAACCTCTTGGAGCGGGTTCTAACCAATAGACATGTAATTTGCATGGATTCGCTCACCGTGAAATTCCCTGTTCTGAACACGCTGCATGCATCTCAGATGTGACAAATACTAACTACAGAGTTGTTAGCAAGTGGATTACAGCACTATCATCCACCATACAAGGCTAACTAACACTTTGAATAATTTTCTCAGATTTCACACGTTAGTTTGAACGCCAGTTTTGAAAATAAGGGAGATTTGGCAGAAAAATGCTCTTGGAGCCAGTTCTAACCAAAAGATATGTAATTTACCTAGTTTCACTCACCGTGATATTCCGTGCTCTGAACACAGTTCATGCACCACGGATTCAACCAAAATTCTTTAATGAGTTGTGAACATGTGTATTAACGAACTTTAATCCACCTTACAGTGCATATTTATACATAGAAATTTTATTCTGATTTAGTAGTGTTCTCCTAATGTCAGTCTCTAAAATCATGCAGTTTCCACAGAAAACTCCTCTTGGAGGAAGTTCTACCCAATAGACATGCAATTTACATAGAACCCGTCATCGTGAAATTCCGTGTTCTGAACACGCTACATGCATCACTGATTCGATAAATAATCACTACAGAGTTGTTAGCATAAGGATTACCAAACTTTCATCCACCATAAAAGCCATGTTACAATTTGAAGCATTTTCTCACATTTCGAAAGTTTTTCCTAATGCCAGTTTTTAAAAGGGGGCAGATTTGCAGAAATATACTCGTGGAGCGAGTACTTCCCAATAGAAATGTAATTTACATAGTTTCCCTCACAGTGACATTCCATTTTCCGAACACGCTACATGCATCCATGTTTCAACAAACGTTCTCGAATGAGTTGTGAACATGTAGATTAAAGTACTTTCATCCACCATACAAGGCATATTTACAACTAGAAACATTAACTCTGAATTTGTAGCTTTTTCCTAATGCCAGTTTGGAAAATCAGGCCGTTTTCTCAGGGAAAAACTTTAGGAGCGAATCCTAACCAATAGGTGTGTAATTTACATAGATTTCTTTGCTGGGATTTTCTGTGATATCATCACAGTGCATGCATAACTCTTTCTAAAAATATTCACCACAGATTTGTTTGCATGTGATTTTACGATCTTGCATCACAATACAAGCATATTGACACTTTGAAGCATTTTCTCTGATTTTGCAGAGAGTTTCAAACGCCAGGTTCAAAAATGAGGCAGATTTCTCAGAAAAAACTCTTAGAGCAAATTCTACCCAAGAGACATGTATTTTACATAGATTCGCTCACCGTGATATTCTGTGTTCTGAACACACTTCACGTATCTCGGATTCGACAAATATTCACTACAGAGTAGTTAGCATGCGGATTACCGAACTTTCATCCACCATAAAAGGCAGATGTACACCGAGAATCTAGAAATCAGGGTTCGCAGGATTTTCCTAACGCCAGTTTTGAAAATCAGGCCAATTTCTCAGGAAAAAACTCTTGGGGTTATTTCTAACTAAGGGAAATGTAATTTACATAAATTCGCTGGCCGTGAAATTCCGTGTTCCGAACATGTTACATGCATAAAGGATTTGAGAAATATTCACTAAAAAATTAGGTAGCATGTGGATTACCGAACTTTCATCTCAATTTATTGAATATTGATTCTTAGAAGTATTTTCTCAGATTTTGCTGCGTTTTCAAAACTCTAGGATCAAAAATGTGAAGTTTTGTCATAAAAACTCTCTCGGAGCGAGTTCTAACCAATACAGAAGTCATTTACATTGTTTCAATCACCGTGAAATTCCACGTTCTGAACACGCTACAGCATCACGGATTAGAAAAAGATTCTTTAATGTGTTGTGAAAATGTGGATTGCCGAACTTTCTGCAACAAAAAGTCACATTTACACCTGCAAGTATTTACTCCCTTTTTGCAGCTTTTTCCAAACTTCGGATACGATAATCATGCAATTTTCGCAAAAAAACTCTCTTCTAGCTCGTTCTACTCAATAGAATTGTAATTTCCATAGTTTCATTACCGTGAAATTCCATTTTCCATAAGCGCTACATGAATCACGGTTTAAAAAATAATTACTACACTGTTATTAACATGTGGATTACCGTACTTTCATTCACCATTCAAGGCATATTGACACTTAGAAGCATTTTCTCAGATTTCACAGGATTCTCATAATGGCAGTATTCAAAATGAGGCACATTTTGCAGAAAAATTCTCTTCAAGTGAGTTCTACCCAATAGACATGTAACTTACATTGTTTCCTTCACTATGACATTCTGTATTCCGAAAACGTTAAATGCATCAAGAGTTTGACAAACATTTTTAATGAGTGTGAGCATGTGGTTTACCGAACTTTCATCCACCGTACAAGGCATATTTAAACCTAGAATTAGTTATTCTGATTTCGCAAGTTTTTCCTAACATCCAGTTTCGAAAATCATGAAATTTTCACAGAAACATTCAATTCAAGCGAGTTCTAACCAGTAGAATTTTTATTTTCAGAGCTTCACTCACCGAGACATTGCGTGTTCCGAAAACGTTACATTCATCACGGCTTGGACAAACATTATTTAATTACCGTGAGCATGTGGATTACCGATTTTTCAACCACAATACAAGGCATATTTACACCTAGAAACATTTACTTACTTTTCGCAGGTTTTCCTAACGTCAGTTACGAAAATCAGGCAGTTTTCACAGAAAAATTCTCTTGGTGCATGTTCTATCCAATAGACATCTCATTTTCATAGATATCTTCACCATAACATTCCGTGTTCCGCAAAAGGTCCATGCAACACGGATTCAACAAATATTCACTGCTGAGTTGTTAGCATGTGTATTACACATCTTTAATAAACCATTGAAGACATATTGTCACCTTAAAGCATTTACTCAGATTTTGCAGCGTTTTCATAACACCAGTTTCGAAACTGAGGCAGAATTTTCAGTAAAATTCTCCTGGAGCGTGTTCTAAACAATAGATATGTAATTTACATAGTTTGCCTCACCGTGACACTCCATGTTCCGAACGCGCTACACACATCATGGATCTGACAAACATTCTTAATGAGTTGTGTACATGTGTATTACAAACTTTCATCCACCATACAACGCATATAGACACCTAGAAACATTAACACTGAGTTTGCAGATATTTCCTAATAGCAGTTTCGAAAATCAGGCAGTTTTCAAAGGAAAAAACTGTTGGAGCGTGTTCTACAAAATAGATATGTAAGTTTCATAGATTCTCCCGCTGTCAAATTACGTGTTTCGAACATGCTACATGCAGAAAAGTTTCGACAAAAATACACTACAGAGTTGTTTGCATGTGGATTAAAGACTTTCTCACTATAGGAGGCATATAGATGCTTAGATGCATTTTATGTGATTTCGCAGTGTTTTCCAAATGCCAGTTTCTAAAATAACGCAGATTTCACGGCAAAAACCTCTTGGAGCGGGTTCTAACCAGTAGACATGTAATTTACATGGATTCGCTCACCGTGAAATTCCGTATTCCGAACACGCTGCATGCATCTCAGATGTGACAAATATTCACTACAGAGTTGTTAGCAAGTGGATTACAGCACTATCGTCTACCATACAAGGCTTACTGACACTTTGAAGAATTTTCTCAGATTTCACACGTTAGTTTGAACGCCAGTTTTGAAAATGAGGCAGATTGGGCAGAAAAATGCTCTTGGAGCCAGTTCTAACCAAAAGATATGTAACTTACCTAGTTTCAATCACCGTGACATTCCGTGGTCTGAACACGTTTCATGCACCACGGATTCAACAAACATTCTTTAATGAGTTGTGAACATGTGTATTAACGAACTTTAATCCACCTTACAGTGCATATTTATACATAGAAATTTTATTCTGATTTAGTAGTATTCTCCTAATGTCAGTCTCTAAAATCATGCAGTTTCCACAGAAAAATCCTCTTGGAGCGAGTTCTACCCAATAGACATGCAATTTACATAGAACCCGTCATCGTGAAATTCCGTGTTCTGAACACGCTACATGCATCACGGTTTCGACAAATATTCACTACAGAGTGGTTAGCGTAAAGATTACCGAACTTTCATCCACCATAAAAGCCATGTTACAATTTGAAGCATTTTCTCACATTTCGAAATCTTTTCCTAATGCCGGTTTTGAAAAGGAGGCAGATTTGCAGAAATATTCTCGTGGAGCGAGTACTTCCCAATAGAAATGTAATTTACATAGTTTCCCTCACAGTGACATTCCATTTTCCGAACACGCTACATGCATCCAGGTTTCAACAAACTTTCTCGAATGAGTTGTGAACATGTAGATTACAGAACTTTCATCCATCATACATGGCATATTTACAACTAGATACATTAAATATGAATTTGCAGCTTTTTCCTAATGCCAGTTCGGAAAATCAGGCCATTTTCTCAGGGAAAAACTTTTGGAGCGAATTCTAACCAATAGGTGTGTAATTTACATAGATTCCATATCCCGTATTTTCCGTGATGCGATCACACTGCATGCATAACTCTTTCTAAAAATATTCACCACAGATTTGTTTGCATGTGGTTTTACGATCTTGCATCCCAATACAAGGCATATTGACACTTTGAAGCATTTTCTCTGATTTTGCAGAAATTTTCAAACGCCAGGTCTAAAAATGAGGCAGATTTCTCAGAAAAAACTCTTAGAGCAAATTCTACCCAAGAGACATGTATTTTACATAGATTCGCTCACCGTGATATTCTGTGTTCCGAACACACTTCACGTATCTCGGATTCGACAAATATTCACTACAGAGTAGTTAGCATGCGGATTACCGAACTTTCATCTCAATACATTGAATATTGATTCTTAGAATTATTTTCTCAGATTTTGCAGCGTTTTTTAACGCCAGGTTCAAAAATGACGAAGTTTTCGCAGAAAAACTCTGTCGGAGTGAGTTCTAACCATGAGAGAAGTCATTTACATTGTTTCAATCACCGTGGAATTCCACGTTCTGAACACGCTACATGCATCACGGATTAGAAAAAGATTCTTTAATATGTTGTGAAAAAGTGGATTACCGATCTTTCTTGCATCATAAAGGCACATTTACACCTGCAAACATTTACTCCTTTTTGCAGCTTTTTCCAAACTTCAGATTCGATAATCATGCTATTTTGGCAAAAAAATTCTCTTTTAGCTCGTTCTCCTCAATAGAATTGTAATTTCCATAGTTTCATTACCGTGAAATTCCATTTTCCATAAGCGCTACATGAATCACGGTTTAAAAAATAATTACTACTCTGTTATTAACATGTGGATTACCGGACTTTCATTCACCATTCAAGGCATATTGACACTTAGAAGCATTTTCTCACATTTCACAGGGTTCTCCTAATGGCAGTTTTCAAAATGAGGCACATTTTGCAGAAAAATACTCTTCAAGTGAATTCTACCCAGTAGACATGTATCTTTCATTGTTTCCTTAACTATGACATTCCGTATTCCGAAAACGTTACATGCATCACGAGTTTGACAAACATTATTTAATGAGTGTGAGCATGTGGATTACCGAACTTTCATCCACCGTACAAGGCATATTTACCCCTAGAAGTATTTATTCTGATTTCGCAGGTTTTTCCTAACATCCAGTTTCGAAAATTGTGAAATTTTCACAGAAACATTCAATTCAAGCGAGTTCTAACCAGTAGAATTGTTATTTTCAGAGCTTCACTCACCGAGACATTCCGTGTTCTGAAAACGTTCCATTCATCACGGCTTGGACAAACATTATTTAATGAACTTGAGCATGTGGATTACCGATTTTTCAAACACAATAAAAGGCATATTTACACCTAGAAACATTTACTTACATTTCGCAGGTTATCCTAACGTCAGTTACGAAAATCAGGCAGTTTTCACAGAAAAATTCTCTTGGTGCATGTTCTATCCAATAGACATCTCACTTTCATAGATATGTTCACCATAACATTCCGTGTTCCGCAAATGTTCCATGCAACACGGATTCAACAAATATTCACTGCTGAGTTCTTAGTGAACTCATAAATCTTTAATAACCCATTGAAGATATATTGTCACCTTAAAGCATTTACTCAGACTTTGCAGCGTTTTCATAACACCAGTTTCCAAACTGAGGCAGATTTTTCAGTAAAATGCTCCTGGAGCGTGTTCTAACCAAGAGATATTTAATTTACATAGTTTGACTCACCGTGACAGTCCATGTTCCGAACGCGCTACACACATCACGGATTTGACAAACATTCTTAATGAGTTGTGTACATGTGTATTACAAAACTTTCATCTACCATACAAGGCATATTGACACCTAGAATCATTAACACTGAGTTCGCAGATATTTCCTAAAAGCAGTTTCGAAAATCAGGCAGTTTTCAAAGGAAAAAACTGTTGGAGCGTGTTCTACAAAATAGATATGTAAATTACATAGATTCTCCCGCTGTGAAATTACGTGTTTTGAACATGCTACATGCAGAAAAGTTTCGACAAAAATACTCTACAGAGTTGTTTGCATGTGGATTACAGGACTTTCTCACTATAGAAAGCATATAGATGCTTAGATGCATTTTATGTGATTTCACAGTGTTTTCCAAACGCCAGTTTCGAAAATAAGGCAGATTTCACGGCAAAAACCTCTTGGAGCGGGTTCTAACCAATAGACATGTAATTTACATGGATTTGCTCACCGTGAAATTCCGTGTTCCGAACACGCTACATGCATCTCAGATGTGACAAATATTCACTACAGAGTTGTTAGCAAATGGATTACAGCACTATCATCCACCATACAATGCTTACTGACACTTTGAAGAATTTTCTCAGATTTCACACTTTAGTTTGAACGCCAGTTTTGAAAATGAGGCAGATTTGGCAGAAAAATGCTCTTGGAGCCAGTTCTACCCAAAAGATATGTAATTTACCTAGTTTCACTCACTGTGACATTCCGTGTTCTGAACACGTTTCATGCACCACGGATTCAACAAACATTCTTTAATGAGTTGTGAACATGTGTACTAACGAACTTTAATCCACCTTACAGTTCATATTTATACATAGAAATTTTATTCTTATTTAGTAGTATTCTCCTAATGTCAGTCTCTAAAATCATGCAATTTCCAAAGAAAAATTCTCTTGGAGCGAGTTCTACCCAATAGACATGCAATTTACATAGAACCCGTCATCGTGAAATTCCGTGTTCTGGACACGCTACATGCATCACGGATTCGACAAATATTCACTAGAGTTGTTAGCATAAGGATTACCGAACTTTCATCCACCATAAAAGCCATGTTACAATTTGAAGCATTTACTCACATTTCGAAAGTTTTTCCTAATGCCAGTTTTGAAAAGGAGGCAGATTTGCAGAAATATACTCGTGGAGCGAGTACTTCCCAATAGAAATGTAATTTACATAGTTTCCCTCACAGTGACATTCCATTTTCCGAACACGCTACATGCATCCAGGTTTCAACAAACTTTCTCGAATGAGTTGTGAAAATGTAGATTACAGAACTTTCATCCAGCATACATGGCATATTTACAACTAGAAACATTAACTCTGAATTTGCAGCTTTTTCCTAATGCTAGTTTGGAAAATCAGGCCGTTTTCTCAGAGAAAAACTTTAGGAGCGAATTCTAACCAATAGATATGTAATTTACATAGATTCCATCGCCCATACTTTCCGTGATGCGATCACACTGCATGCATAACGCTTTCTAAAAATATTCACCACAGATTTGTTTGCATGTGGTTTTAAGATCTTGCATCAAAATACAAGGCATATTGACACTTTGAAGCATTTTCTCTGATTTTGCAGAGATTTTCAAACGCCAGGTTCAAAAATGAGGCAGATTTCTCAGAAAAATCTCTTAGAGCAAATTCTACCCAAGAGACATGTATTTTACATAGATTCGCTCACCGTGATATTCAGTGTTCCGAACAAATTTCACGTATCTTGGATTCGACAAATATTCACTACAGAGTAGTTAACATGCGGATTACCGATCTTCCATCTCAATACATTGAATATTGATTCTTAGAAGTATTTTCTCAGATTTTGTAGCGTTTTCTAAACGCCAGGTTCAAAAATGACGAAGTTTTCGCAGAAAAACTCTCTCGGAGCGAGTTCTAACCAATAGAGAAGTCATTTACATTGTTTCAATCACCATGAAATTCCACGTTCTAAACAAGCTACATGCATCACTGATTAGAAAAAGATTCTTTAATATGTTGTGAAAATGTGGTTTACCGAACTTTCTTGCAACATAAAGGCACATTTACACCTGCAAATATTTACTCCCTTTTTGCAGCTATTTCCAAAGTTCAGATTCGATAATCATGCAATTTTGCCAAAAAAATTCTCTTCTAGCTCGTTCTACTCAGTAGAATTGTAATTTCCATAGATTCATTACCGTGAAATTCCATTTTCCATAAGCGCTACATGAATCACGGTTTAAAAAATAATTAATACACTGTTATTAACATGTGGATTACCGGACTTTCAATCACCATTCAAGGCATATTGAGAATTAGAAGTATTTTCTCAGATTTCACAGGGTTCTCCTAATGGCAGTTTTCAAAATGAGGCACATTTTGCAGAAAAATTCTCTTGAAGTGAGTTCTACCCAATAGACATGTAACTTACATTGTTCCCTTCACTATGACATTCCATATTCCGAAAACGTTTCATCCATCACGTCTTCGACAAACATTCCTTAATGACCGTGAGCATGTGGATTACCGATTTTTCAACCACAATACAAGGCATATTTACACCTAGAAACATTTACTTACATTTCGCAGGTTTTCTTAACATCAGTTAAGAAAATCAGGCAGTTTTCGCAGAAAAATTTTCTTGGTGCATGTTCTATCCAATAGACATCTCATTTTCATAGATACCTTCACCGTAACATTCCGTGCTCCGAAAACGGTCCATGCACCACGGATTCAACAAATATTCACTGCTGAGTTCTTAGCATGTGGATTACACATCTTTAATAACCCATTGAAGACATATTGTCACCTTAAAGCATTTACTCAGATTTTGCAGCGTTTTCATAACACCAGTTTCCAAACTGAGGCATATTTTTCAGTAAAATGCTCCTGGAGCGTGTTCTAACCAAGAGATATGTAATTTACATAGTTTGCCTCACCGTGACAGTCCATGTTCCGAACGCGCTACACACATCACGGATTTGACAAACATTCTTAATGAGTTGTGTACATGTGTATTACAAAACTTTCATCCACCATACAAGGCATATTGACACCTAGAATCATTAACACTGAGTTCGCAGATATTTCCTAAAAGCAGTTTCGAAAATCAGGCAGTTTTCAAAGGGAAAAACTGTTGGAGCGTGTTCTACAAAATAGATATGTAAATTACATAGATTCTCCCGCTGTGAAATTACGTGTTTCGAACATGCTACATGCAGAAAACTTTCGACAAATATACACTACAGAGTTGTTTGCATGTGGATTACAGGACATTCATACCATAGAAAGCATATAGATGCTTAGATGCATTTTATGTGATTTCACAGTGTTTTCCAAACGCCAGTTTCGAAAATAAGACAGATTTCACGGCAAAAAACTCTTGGAGCGGGTTCTAACCAATAGACATGTAATTTACATGGATTCGCTCACCGTGAAATTCCGTGTTCCGAACACGCTACATGCATCTCAGATGTGACAAATACTCACTACAGAGTTGTTAGCAAGTGGATTACAGCACTATCATACACCATACAAGGCTTACTGACACTTTGAAGAATTTTCTCAAATTTCACAAATTAGTTTGAACGCCAGTTTTGAAAATGAGGCAGATTGGGCAGAAAAATGCTCTTGGAGCCAGTTTTAACCAAAAGATATGTAATTTACCTAGTTTCACTCAACGTGACATTTCGTGTTCTGAACACGATACATGCACCACGGATTCAACAAACATTCTTTAATGAGTTGTGAACATGTGTATTAACGAACTTTAATCCACCTTACAGTGCATATTTATACATAGAAATTTTATTCTGATTTAGTAGTATTCTCCTAATGTCAGTCTCTAAAATCATGCAGTTTCCACAGAAAAATCCCCTTGGAGCGAGTTCTACCCAATAGACATGCAATTTACATAGAACCCGTCATCGTGAAATTCCGTGTTCTGAACACGCTACATGCATCACGAATTCGACAAATATTCACTACAGAGTGGTTAGCATAAGGATTACCGAACTTTCATCCACCATAAAATCCATGTTACAATTTGAAGCATTTACTCACATTTCGAAAGATTTTCCTAATGCCAGTTTTGAAAAGGAGGCAGATTTGAAGAAATATACTCGTGGAACGAGTACTTCCCAATAGAAATGTAATTTACATAGTTTCCCTCTCAGTCACATTTCATTTTCCGAACATGCTACATGCATCCAGGTTTCAACAAACTTTCTCGAATGAGTTGTCAACATGTAGATTACAGATCTTTCATCCACCATACATGGCATATTTACAACTAGAAACATTAACTCTGATTTTGCATCTTTTTCCTAATGCCAGTTTGGAAAATCAGGCCGTTTTCTCAGGGAAAAACTTTTGGAGCGAATTCTAACCAATAGATGTGTAATTTACATAGATTCCATCGCCCATACTTTCCGTAATGCGATCACACTGCATGCATTACGCTTTCTAAAAATATTCACCACAGATATGTTTGCATGTGGTTTTACGATCTTGCATCAAAATACAAGGCATATTGACACTTTGAAGCATTTTCTCTGATTTTGCAGAGATTTTCAAACGCCAGGTTCAAAAATGAGGCAGATTTCTCAGAAAAACCTCTTAGAGCAAATTCTACCCAAGAGACATGTATTTTACATAGATTCGCTCACCGTGATATTCTGTGTTCCGAACACACTTCACGTATCTCGGATTCGACAAATATTCACTACAGAGTAGTTAACATGCGGATTACGGATCTTTCATCTCAATACATTGAATATTGATTCTTAGAAGTATTTTCTCAGATTTTGCAGCGTTTTCTAAACGCCAGGTTCAAAAATGACGAAGTTTTCGCAGAAAAACTCTATCGGAGCGAGTTCTAACCAATAGAGGAGTCATTTACATTGTTTCAATCACCGTGAATTTCCATGTTCTGAACACACTACATGCATCACGGATTAGAAAAAGATCCTTTAATATGTTGTGAAAATGTGGATTACCGAACTTTCTTGCAACATAAAGGCACACTTACACCTGCAAATATTTACGCCCTTTTTCAGCATTTTCCAAACTTCAGATTTCATAATCATATAATTTTCGCAAAAAAATTCTCTTCTAGCTCGTTCTACTCAATAGAATTGTAATTTCCATAGTTTCATTACCGTGAAATTCCATTTTCCATAAGCGCTACTTGAATCACGGTTTAAAAAATAATTAATACACTGTTATTAACATGTGGATTACCGGACTTTCATTCACCATTCAAGGCATATTGACACTTAGAAGCATTTTCTCAGATTTCACAGGGTTCTCTTAGTGGCAGTTTTCAAATTGAGGCACATTTTGCATAAAAGTTCTCTTGAAATGAGTTCTACCCAATAGACATGTAACTTACATTGTTTCCTTCACTATGACATTCCGTATTCCGAAAACGTTTCATTCATCACGGCTTCGACAAACATTCTTTAATGACCGTGAGCATGTGGATTACCGATTTTTCAACCACAATACAAGGCATATTTACACCTAGAAACATTTACTTACATTTCACAGGTTTTCCTAACGTCAGTTACGAAAATCAGGCATTTTTCACAGAAAAATTCTCTTGGTGCATGTTCTACCCAATAGACATCTCATTTTCATAGATACCTTCACCGTAACATTCCGTGTTCCGAAAACGGTCCATGCACCACGGATTCAACAAATATTCACTGCTGAGTTCTTAGCATGTGGATTACACATCTTTAATAACCCATTGAAGACATATTGCCACCTTAAAGCATTTACTCAGATTTTGCAGCGTTTTCATAACACCAGTTTCCAAAATGAGGCATATTTTTCAGTAAAATGCTCCTGGAGCGTGTTCTAACCAAGAGATATGTAATTTACATAGTTTGCCTCACCGTGACAGTCCATGTTCCGAACGCGCTACACACATCACGGATTTGACAAACATTCTTAATGAGTTGTGTACATGTGTATTACAAAACTTTCATCCACCATACAAGGCATATTGACACCTAGAATCATTAACACTGAGTTCGCAGATATTTCCTAAAAGCAGTTTCAAAAATCAGGCAGTTTTCAAAGGAACAAACTGTTGGAGCGTGTTCTACAAAATAGATATGTAAATTACATAGATTCTCCCGCTGTGAAATTACGGGTTTCGAACATGCTACATGCAGAAAAGTTTCGACAATAATACACTACAGAGTTGTTTGTATGTGGATTACAGGACTTTCTCACTATAGAAAGTATATAGATGCTTTGATGCATTTTATGTGATTTCTCAGTGTTTTCCAAACGCCAGGTTCAAAAATGAGGCAGATTTCTCAGAAAAAACTCTTAGAGCAAATTCTACCCAAGAGACATGTATTTTACATAGATTCACTCACCGTGATATTCTGTGTTCCGAACACACTTCACGTATCTCGGATTCGACAAATATTCACTACAGATTAGTTAACATGCGGATTACCGATCTTTCATCTCAATACATTGAATATTGATTCTTAGAAGTATTTTCTCAGATTTTCAGCGTTTTCTAAACGCCAGGTTCAAAAATGACGAAGTTTTCGCAGAAAAACTCTCTCGGAGCGAGTTCTAACCAATAGAGATGTCATTTAGATTGTTTCAATCACCGTGAATTTCCACGTTCTGAACGCGCTACATGCATCACGGAGTAGAAAAAGATCCTTTAATATGTTGTGAAAATGTGGTTTACCGAACTTTCTTGCAACATAAAGGCACATTTACACCTGCAAATTTTTACCCCCTTTTTGCAGCTTTTTCCAAACTTCAGATCCGATAATCATGCAATTTTGGCAAAAAAATTCTCTTGTAGCTCGTTCTACTCAATAGAATTGTAATTTCCATAGATTCATTACCGTGAAATTCCATTTTCCATAAGCGCTACATGAATCACGGTTTAAAAAATAATAAATACACTGTTATTAACATGTGGATTACAGGACTTTCAATCACCATTCAAGGCATATTGACACTTAGAAGCATTTTCTCAGATTTCACAGGGTTCTCCTAATGGCAGTTTTCAAAATGAGGCTCATTTTGCAGAAAAGTTCTCTTGAAGTGAGTTCTACCCAACAGACATGTAACTTAGATTGTTTCCTTCACTATGACATTCCGTATTTCGAAAACGTTACATTCATCACGGCTTCGACAAACATTCTTTAATGACCGTGAGCATGTGGATTACCGATTTTTCAACCACAATACAAGGCATATTTACACCTAGAAACATTTACTTACATTTCGCAGGTTTTCATAACGTCAGTTACGAAAATCAGGCAGTTTTCGCAGAAAAATACTCTTGGTGCATGTTCTATCCAATAGACATCTCATTTTCATAGATACCTTCACCGTAACATTCCGTGTTCCGAAAACGGTCCATGCACCACGGATTCAACAAATATTCACTGCTGAGTTCTTAGCATGTGGATTACACATCTTTAATAACCCATTGAAGACATATTGTCACCTTAAAGCATTTACTCAGATTTTGCAGCGTTTTCATAACACCAGTTTCCAAACTGAGGCATATTTTTCAGTAAAATGCTCCTGGAGCGTGTTCTAACCAAGAGATATGTAATTTACATAGTTTGCCTCACCGTGACAGTCCATGTTCCGAACGCGCTACACACATCACGGATTTGACAAACATTCTTAATGAGTTGTGTACATGTGTATTACAAAACTTTCATCCACCATACAAGGCATATTGACACCTAGAATCATTAACACTGAGTTCGCAGATATTTCCTAAAAGCAGTTTCGAAAATCAGGCAGTTTTCAAAGGAAAAAACTGTTGGAGCGTGTTCTACAAAATAGATATGTAAATTACATAGATTGTCCCGCTGTGAAATTACGTGTTTCGAACATGCTACATGCAGAAAAGTTTCGACAAATATACACTACAGAGTTGTTTGCATGTGGATTACAGGACACTCTCACTATAATAAGCATATAGATGCTTAGATGCATTTTATGTGATTTCACAGTGTTTTCCAAACGCCAGTTTTGAAAATAAGACAGATTTCACGGCAAAAAACTCTTGGAGAGGGTTCTAACCAATAGACATGTAATTTACATGGATTCGCTCACCGTGAAATTCCGTGTTCCGAACACGCTACATGCATCTCAGATGTGACAAATACTCACTACAGAGTTGTTAGCAAGTGGATTACAACACTATCATACACCATACAAGGCTTACTGACACTTTGAAGAATTTTCTCAGATTTCACAAATTAGTTTGAACGCCAGTTTTGAAAATGAGGCATATTGGGCAGAAAAATGCTCTTGGAGGCAGTTTTAACCAAAAGATATGTAATTTACCTAGTTTCACTCAACGTGACATTCCGTGTTCTGAACACGATACATGCACCACGGATTCAACAAACATTCTTTAATGAGTTGTGAACATGTGTATTAATGAACTTTAATCCACCTTACAGTGCATATTTATACATAGAAATTTTATTCTGATTTAGTAGTATTCTCCTAATGTCAGTCTCTAAAATCATGCAGTTTCCACAGAAAAATCCTCTTGGAGCGAGTTCTACCCAATAGACATGCAATTTACATAGAACCCGTCATCGTGAAATTCGGTGTTCTGAACACGCTACATGCATCACTAATTCGACAAATATACACTACAGAGTGGTTAGCATAAGGATAACCGAACTTTCATCCACCATAAAAGCCATGTTACAATTTGAAGCATTTTCTCACATTTCGAAAGTTTTTCCTAATGCCAGTTTTGAAAAGGAGGCAGATTTGCAGAAATATTCTCGTGGAGCGAGTACTTCCCAATAGAAATGTAATTTACATAGTTTCCCTCACAGTGACATTCCATTTTCCGAACACGCTACATGCATCCAGGTTTCAACACACTTTCTCGAATGAGTTGTGAACATGTTGATTACAGAACTTTCATCCACCATACATGGCATATTTACATCTAGAAATATTAACTCTGAATTTGCAGCTTTTTCCTAATGCCAGTTTGGAAAATCAGGCCGTTTTCTCAGGGAAAAACTTTTGGAGCGAATTCTAACCAATAGATGTGTAATTTACATAGATTCCATCGCCCATACTTTCCGTAATGCGATCACACTGCATGCATAACGCTTTCTAAAAATATTCACCACAGATATGTTTGCATGTGGTTTTACGATCTTGCATCAAAATACAAGGCATATTGACCCTTTGAAGAATTTTCTCTGATTTTGCAGAGATTTTCAAACGCCAGGTTCAAAAATGAGGCAGATTTCTCAGAAAAAACTCTTAGAGCAAATTCTACCCGAGACATGTATTTTACATAGATTCGCTCACCGTGATATTCTGTGTTCCGAACACACTTCACGTATCTTGGATTCGACAAATATTCACTACAGAGTAGTTAACATGCGGATTACCGATCTTTCTTCTCAATACATTGAATATTGATTCTTAGAAGTATTTTCTCAGATTTTGCAGCGTTTTCTAAACGCCAGGTTCAAAAATGACGAAGTTTTCGCAGAAAAACTCTCTCGGAGAGAGTTCTAACCAATAGAGAAGTCATTTACATTGTTTCAATCACCGTGGAATTCCACGTTCTGAACACGCTACATGCATCACGGAGTAGAAAAAGATCCTTTAATATGTTGTGAAAATGTGGTTTACCGAACTTTCTTGCAACATAAAGGCACATTTACACCTGCAAATATTTACTCCCTTTTTGCAGCTTTTTCCAAAATTCAGATTCGATAATCATGCAATTTTGCCAAAAAAATTCTCTTCTAGCTCGTTCTACTCAATAGAATTGTAATTTCCATAGATTCATTACCGTGAAATTCCATTTTCCATAAGCGCTACATGAATCACGGTTTAAAAAATAATTAATACACTGTTATTAACATCTGGATTACAGGACTTTCAATCACCATTCAAGGCATATTGACACTTAGAAGCATTTTCTCAGATTTCACAGGGTTCTCCTAATGGCAGTTTTCAAAATGAGGCTCATTTTGCAGAAAAGTTCTCTTGAAGTGAGTTCTACCGAATAGACATTTAACTTACATTGTTTCCTTCACTATGACATTCCGTATTCCGAAAACGTTACATTCATCACGGCTTCGACAAACATTCTTTAATGACCGTGAGCATGTGGATTACCGATTTTTCAACCACAATACAAGGCATATTTACACCTAGAAACATTTACTTACATTTCGCAGGTTTTCCTAACGTCAGTTACGTAAATCAGGCATTTTTCGCAGAAAAATTCTCTTGGTGCATGTTCTATCCAATAGACATCTCATTTTCATAGATACCTTCACCGTAACATTCCGTGTTCCGAAAACGGTCCATGCACCACGGATTCAACAAATATTCACTGCTGAGTTCTTAGCATGTGGATTACACATCTTTAATAACCCATTGAAGACATATTGTCACCTTAAAGCATTTACTCAGATTTTGCAGCGTTTTCATAACACCAGTTTCCAAACTGAGGCATATTTTTCAGTAAAATGCTCCTGGAGCGTGTTCTAACCAAGAGATATGTAATTTACATAGTTTGCCTCACCGTGACAGTCCATGTTCCGAACGCGCTACACACATCACGGATTTGACAAACATTCTTAATGAGTTGTGTACATGTGTATTACAAAACTTTCATCCACCATACAAGGCATATTGACACCTAGAATCATTAACACTGAGTTCGCAGATATTTCCTAAAAGCAGTTTCGAAAATCAGGCAGTTTTCAAAGGAAAAAACTGTTGGAGCGTGTTCTACAAAATAGATATGTAAATTTCATAGATTCTCCCGCTGTGAAATTACGTGTTTCGAACATGCTACATGCAGAAAAGTTTCGACAAAAATACACTACAGAGTTGTTTGTATGTGGTTTACAGGACTTTCTCACTATAGAAAGTATATAGATGCTTTGATGCATTTTATGTGATTTCTCAGTGTTTTCCAAACGCCAGTTTCGAAAATAAGGCAGATTTTACGGTAGAAATCTCTTGGAGCGGGTTCTAACCAATAGACATATAATTTACATGGATTCGCTCACCGTGAAATTCCGTGTTCCGAACACGCTACATGCATATCATATGTGACAAATATTCACTACAGAGTTGTTAGCAAGTGGATTACAGCACTATCATCCACCATACAAGGCTTACTGACACTTTGAAGAATTTTCTCAGATTTCACACGTTAGTTTGAACGCCAGTTTTGAAAATGAGGCAGATTGGGCAGAAAAATGCTCTTGGAGACAGTTCTAACCAAAAGATATGTAATTTACCTAGTTTCACTCAACGTGACATTCCGTGTTCTGAACACGATACATGCACCACGGATTCAACAAACATCCTTTAATGAGTTGTGAACATGTGTATTAACGAACTTTAATCCACCTTACAGTGCATATTTATACATAGAAATTTTATTCTGATTTAGTAGTATTCTCCTAATGTCAGTCTCTAAAATCATGCAGTTTCCACAGAAAAATCCACTTGGAGCGAGTTCTACCCAATAGACATGCAATTTACATAGAACCAGTCATCGTGAAATTCCGTGTTCTGAACACGCTACATGCATCACGAATTCGACAAATATTCACTACAGAGTGGTTAGCATAAGGATTACCGAACTTTCATCCACCATAAAAGCCATGTTACAATTTGAAACATTTTCTCACATTTCGAAAGTTTTTCCTAATGCCAGTTTTGAAAAGGAGGCAGATTTGCAGAAATATTCTCGTGGAGCGAGTACTTCCCAATAGAAATGTAATTTACATAGTTTCCCTCACAGTGACATTCCATTTTCCGAACACGCTACATGCATCCAGGTTTCAACAAACTTTCTCGAATGAGTTGTGAACATGTTGATTACAGAACTTTCATCAATCATACATGGCATATTTACAACTAGAAACATTAACTCTGAATTTGCAGCTTTTTCCTAATGCCAGTTTGGAAAATCAGGCCGTTTTCTCAGGGAAAAACTTTTGGAGCGAATTCTAACCAATAGATGTGTAATTTACATAGATTCCATCGCCCATACTTTCCGTAATGCGATCACACTGCATGCATAACGCTTTCTAAAATTATTCACCACAGATATGTTTGCATGTGGTTTTACGATCTTGCATCAAAATACAAGGCATATTGACACTTTGAAGAATTTTCTCTGATTTTGCAGAGATTTTCAAACGCCAGGTTCAAAAATGAGGCAGATTTCTCAGAAAAAACTCTTAGAGCAAATTCTACCCAAGAGACATGTATTTTACATAGATTCGCTCACCGTGATATTCTGTGTTCCGGACACACTTCACGTATCTCGGATTCGACAAATATTCACTACAGAGTAGTTAACATGCGGATTACCGATCTTTCATCTCAATACATTGAATATTGATTCTTAGAATTATTTTCTCAGATTTTGCAGCTTTTTCTAAACGCCAGGTTCAAAAATGACGAAGTTTTCGCAGAAAAACTCTCTCGGAGCGAGTTCTAACCAATAGAGGAGTCATTTAGATTGCTTCATTCACCGTGGAATTCCACGTTCTGAACGCGCTACATGCATCACGGAGTAGATAAAGATCCTTTAATATGTTGTGAAAATGTGGTTTACCGAACTTTCTTGCAACATAAAGGCACATTTACACCTGCAAATATTTACTCCATTTTTGCAGCTTTTTCCAAACTTCGGATTCGATAATCATGCAATTTTGGCAAAAAAATTCTCTTCTAGCTCGTTCTACTCAATAGAATTCTAATTTCCATAGTTTCATTACCGTGAAATTCCATTTTCCTTAAGCGCTACATGAATCACGGTTTAAAAAATAATTAATACACTGTTATTAACATGTGGATTACAGGACTTTCAATCACCCTTCAAGGCATATTGACACTTAGAAACATTTTCTCAGATTTCACAGGGTTCTCCTAGTGGCAGATTTCAAAATGAGGCTCATTTTGCAGAAAAGTTCTCTTGAAGTGAGTTCTACCCAACAGACATGTAACTTACATTGTTTCCTTCACTATGACATTCCGTATTCCGAAAACGTTACATTCATCACGGCTTCGACAAACATTCTTTAATGACCGTGAGCATGTGGATTACCGATTTTTCAACCACAATACAAGGCATATTTACACCTAGAAACATTTACTTACATTTCGCAGGTTTTCCTAACGTCAGTTACGAAAATCAGGCAGTTTTCGCAGAAAAATTCTCTTGGTGCATGTTCTATCCAATAGACATCTCATTTTCATAGATACCTTCACCGTAACATTCCGTGTTCCGAAAACGGTCCATGCACCACGGATTCAACAAATATTCACTGCTGAGTTCTTAGCATGTGGATTACACATCTTTAATAACCCATTGAAGACATATTGTCACCTTAAAGCATTTACTCAGATTTTGCAGCGTTTTCATAACACCAGTTTCCAAACTGAGGCATATTTTTCAGTAAAATGCTCCTGGAGCGTGTTCTAACCAAGAGATATGTAATTTACATAGTTTGCCTCACCGTGACAGTCCATGTTCCGAACGCGCTACACACATCACGGATTTGACAAACATTCTTAATGAGTTGTGTACATGTGTATTACAAAACTTTCATCCACCATACAAGGCATATTGACACCTAGAATCATTAACACTGAGTTCGCAGATATTTCCTAAAAGCAGTTTCGAAAATCAGGCAGTTTTCAAAGGAAAAAACTGTTGGAGCGTGTTCTACAAAATAGATATGTAAATTACATAGATTTTCCCGCTGTGAAATTACGGGTTTCGAACATGCTACATGCAGAAAAGTTTCGACAAAAATACACTACAGAGTTGTTTGTATGTGGATTACAGGACTTTCTCACTATAGAAAGTATATAGATGCTTTGATGCATTTTATGTGATTTCTCAGTGTTTTCCAAACGCCAGTTTCGAAAATAAGGCAGATTTCACGGTAGAAACCTCTTGGAGCGGGTTCTAACCAATAGACATGTAATTTACGTGGATTCGCTCACCTTGAAATTCCGTGTTCCGAACACGCTACATGCATCTCAGATGTGACAAATATTCACTACAGAGTTGTTAGCAAGTGGATTACAGCACTATCATCCACCATACAAGGCTTACTGACACTTTGAAGAATTTTCTCAGATTTCACAAGTTAGTTTGAACGCCAGTTTTGAAAATGAGGCATATTGGGCAGAAAAATGCTCTTGGAGCCAGTTCTAACCAAAAGATATGTAATTTACCTAGTTTCACTCAACGTGACATTCCGTGTTCTGAACACGATACATGAACCACGGATTCAACAAACATTCTTTAATGAGTTGTGAACATGTGTATTAACGAACTTTAATCCACCTTACAGTGCATATTTATACATAGAAATTTTATTCTGATTTAGTAGTATTCTCCTAATGTCAGTCTCTAAAATCATGCAGTTTCCACAGAAAAATCCTCTTGGAGCGAGTTCTACCCAATAGACATGCAATTTACATAGAACCCGTCATCGTGAAATTCCATGTTCTGAACACGCTACATGCATCACGAATTCGACAAATATTCACTACAGAGTGGTTAGCATAAGGATTACTGAACTTTCATCCACCATAAAAGAGATGTTACTATTTGAAGCATTTTCTCACATTTCGAAAGTTTTTCCTAATGCCAGTTTTGAAAAGGAGGCAGATTTGCAGAAATATTCTCGTGGAGCGAGTACTTCCCAATAGAAATGTAATTTACATAGTTTCCCTCACAGTGACATTCCATTTTCCGAACACGCTACATGCATCCAGGTTTCAACAAACTTTCTCGAATGAGTTGTGAACATGTTGAACACAGAACTTTCATCAACCATACATGGCATATTTACAACTAGAAACATTAACTCTGAATTTGTAGCTTTTTCCTAATGCCAGTTTGGAAAATCAGGCCGTTTTCTCAGGGAAATACTTTTAGAGCGAATTCTAACCAATAGATGTGTAATTTACATAGATTCCGTCACCCATACTTTCCGTAATGCGATCACATTGCATGCATAACGCTTTCTAAAAATATTCACCACAGATTTGTTTGCATGTGGTTTTACGATCTTGCATCACAATACAAGGCATATTGACACTTTGAAGCATTTTCTCTGATTTTGCAGAGATTTTCAAACGCCAGGTTCAAAAATGAGGCAGAATTCTCAGAAAAAACTCTTAGAGCAAATTCTACCCAAGAGACATGGATTTTACATAGATTCGCTCACCGTGGTATTCTGTGTTCTGAACACACTTCACGTATCTCGGATTCGACAAATATTCACTACAGAGTAGTTAACATGCGGATTACCGATCTTTCATCTCAATACATTGAATATTGATTCTTAGAAGTATTTTCTCAGATTTTGCAACGTTTTCTAAACCCCAGGTTCAAAAATGGTGAAGTTTTCGCAGAAAAACTCTCTCGGAGCGAGTTCTAACCAATAGAGGAGTCATTTAGATTGTTTCAATCACCGTGGAATTCCACGTTCTGAACGCGCTACATGCATCACGGAGTAGAAAAAGATCCTTTAATATGTTGTGAAAATGTGGTTTACCGAACTTTCTTGCAACATACAGGCACATTTACACCTGCAAATATTTACTCCATTTTTGCAGCTTTTTCCAAACTTCAGATTCGATAATCATGCAATTTTGGCAAAAAAATTCTCTTCTAGCTCGTTCTACTCAATAGAATTGTAATTTCCATAGTTTTATTACCGTGAAATTCCATTTTCCATAAGCGCTACATGAATCACGGTTTAAAAAATAATTAATACACTGTTATTAACATGTGGATTATAGGACTTTCAATCACCATTCAAGGCATATTGACACTTAGAAGCATTTTCTCAGATTTCACAGTGTTCTCCTAATGGCAGTTTTCAAAATGAGGCACATTTGGCAGAAAAGTTCTCTTGAAGTGAGTTCTACCCAACAGACATGTAACTTACATTGTTTCCTTCACTATGACATTCCGTATTCCGAAAACGTTACATTCATCACGGCTTCGACAAACATTCTTTAATGACCGTGAGCATGTGGATTACCGATTTTTCAACCACAATACAAGGCATATTTACACCTAGAAACATTTACTTACATTTCGCAGGTTTTCCTAACGTCAGTTACGAAAATCAGGCAGTTTTCGCAGAAAAATTCTCTTGGTGCATGTTCTATCCAATAGACATCTCATTTTCATAGATACCTTCACCGTAACATTCCGTGTTCCGAAAACGGTCCATGCACCACGGATTCAACAAATATTCACTGCTGAGTTCTTAGCATGTGGATTACACATCTTTAATAACCCATTGAAGACATATTGTCACCTTAAAGCATTTACTCAGATTTTGCAGCGTTTTCATAACACCAGTTTCCAAACTGAGGCATATTTTTCAGTAAAATGCTCCTGGAGCGTGTTCTAACCAAGAGATATGTAATTTACATAGTTTGCCTCACCGTGACAGTCCATGTTCCGAACGCGCTACACACATCACGGATTTGACAAACATTCTTAATGAGTTGTGTACATGTGTATTACAAAACTTTCATCCACCATACAAGGCATATTGACACCTAGCATCATTAACACTGAGTTCGCAGATATTTCCTAAAAGCAGTTTCGAAAATCAGGCAGTTTTCAAAGGAAAAAACTGTTGGAGCGTGTTCTACAAAATAGATATGTAAATTACATAGATTTTCCCGCTGTGAAATTACGGGTTTCGAACATGCTACATGCAGAAAAGTTTCGACAAAAATACACTACAGAGTTGTTTGTATGTGGATTACAGGACTTTCTCACTATAGAAAGTATATAGATGCTTTGATGCATTTTATGTGATTTCTCAGTGTTTTCCAAACGCCAGTTTCGAAAATAAGGCAGATTTCACGGTAGAAACCTCTTGGAGCGGGTTCTAACCAATAGACATGTAATTTACATGGATTCGCTCACCTTGAAATTCCGTGTTCCGAACACGCTACATGCATCTCAGATGTGACAAATATTCACTACAGAGTTGTTAGCAAGTGGATTACAGCACTATCATCCACCATACAAGGCTTACTGACACTTTGAAGAATTTTCTCAGATTTCACAAGTTAGTTTGAACGCCAGTTTTGAAAATGAGGCATATTGGGCAGAAAAATGCTCTTGGAGCCAGTTCTAACCAAAAGATATGTAATTTACCTAGTTTCACTCAACGTGACATTCCGTGTTCTGAACACGATACATGAACCACGGATTCAACAAACATTCTTTAATGAGTTGTGAACATGTGTATTAACGAACTTTAATCCACCTTACAGTGCATATTTATACATAGAAATTTTATTCTGATTTAGTAGTATTCTCCTAATGTCAGTCTCTAAAATCATGCAGTTTCCACAGAAAAATCCTCTTGGAGCGAGTTCTACCCAATAGACATGCAATTTACATAGAACCCGTCATCGTGAAATTCCATGTTCTGAACACGCTACATGCATCACGAATTCGACAAATATTCACTACAGAGTGGTTAGCATAAGGATTACTGAACTTTCATCCACCATAAAAGAGATGTTACTATTTGAAGCATTTTCTCACATTTCGAAAGTTTTTCCTAATGCCAGTTTTGAAAAGGAGGCAGATTTGCAGAAATATTCTCGTGGAGCGAGTACTTCCCAATAGAAATGTAATTTACATAGTTTCCCTCACAGTGACATTCCATTTTCCGAACACGCTACATGCATCCAGGTTTCAACAAACTTTCTCGAATGAGTTGTGAACATGTTGAACACAGAACTTTCATCAACCATACATGGCATATTTACAACTAGAAACATTAACTCTGAATTTGTAGCTTTTTCCTAATGCCAGTTTGGAAAATCAGGCCGTTTTCTCAGGGAAATACTTTTAGAGCGAATTCTAACCAATAGATGTGTAATTTACATAGATTCCGTCACCCATACTTTCCGTAATGCGATCACATTGCATGCATAACGCTTTCTAAAAATATTCACCACAGATTTGTTTGCATGTGGTTTTACGATCTTGCATCACAATACAAGGCATATTGACACTTTGAAGCATTTTCTCTGATTTTGCAGAGATTTTCAAACGCCAGGTTCAAAAATGAGGCAGAATTCTCAGAAAAAACTCTTAGAGCAAATTCTACCCAAGAGACATGGATTTTACATAGATTCGCTCACCGTGGTATTCTGTGTTCTGAACACACTTCACGTATCTCGGATTCGACAAATATTCACTACAGAGTAGTTAACATGCGGATTACCGATCTTTCATCTCAATACATTGAATATTGATTCTTAGAAGTATTTTCTCAGATTTTGCAACGTTTTCTAAACCCCAGGTTCAAAAATGGTGAAGTTTTCGCAGAAAAACTCTCTCGGAGCGAGTTCTAACCAATAGAGGAGTCATTTAGATTGTTTCAATCACCGTGGAATTCCACGTTCTGAACGCGCTACATGCATCACGGAGTAGAAAAAGATCCTTTAATATGTTGTGAAAATGTGGTTTACCGAACTTTCTTGCAACATACAGGCACATTTACACCTGCAAATATTTACTCCATTTTTGCAGCTTTTTCCAAACTTCAGATTCGATAATCATGCAATTTTGGCAAAAAAATTCTCTTCTAGCTCGTTCTACTCAATAGAATTGTAATTTCCATAGTTTTATTACCGTGAAATTCCATTTTCCATAAGCGCTACATGAATCACGGTTTAAAAAATAATTAATACACTGTTATTAACATGTGGATTATAGGACTTTCAATCACCATTCAAGGCATATTGACACTTAGAAGCATTTTCTCAGATTTCACAGTGTTCTCCTAATGGCAGTTTTCAAAATGAGGCACATTTGGCAGAAAAGTTCTCTTGAAGTGAGTTCTACCCAACAGACATGTAACTTACATTGTTTCCTTCACTATGACATTCCGTATTCCGAAAACGTTACATTCATCACGGCTTCGACAAACATTCTTTAATGACCGTGAGCATGTGGATTACCGATTTTTCAACCACAATACAAGGCATATTTACACCTAGAAACATTTACTTACATTTCGCAGGTTTTCCTAACGTCAGTTACGAAAATCAGGCAGTTTTCGCAGAAAAATTCTCTTGGTGCATGTTCTATCCAATAGACATCTCATTTTCATAGATACCTTCACCGTAACATTCCGTGTTCCGAAAACGGTCCATGCACCACGGATTCAACAAATATTCACTGCTGAGTTCTTAGCATGTGGATTACACATCTTTAATAACCCATTGAAGACATATTGTCACCTTAAAGCATTTACTCAGATTTTGCAGCGTTTTCATAACACCAGTTTCCAAACTGAGGCATATTTTTCAGTAAAATGCTCCTGGAGCGTGTTCTAACCAAGAGATATGTAATTTACATAGTTTGCCTCACCGTGACAGTCCATGTTCCGAACGCGCTACACACATCACGGATTTGACAAACATTCTTAATGAGTTGTGTACATGTGTATTACAAAATTTTCATCCACCATACAAGGCATATTGACACCTAGAATCATTAACACTGAGTTCGCAGATATTTCCTAAAAGCAGTTTCGAAAATCAGGCAGTTTTCAAAGGAAAAACTGTTGGAGCGTGTTCTACAAAATAGATATGTAAATTACATAGATTCTCCCGCTGTGAAATTACGGGTTTCGAACATGCTACATGCAGAAAAGTTTCGACAAAAATACACTACAGGGTTGTTTGTATGTGGATTACAGGACTTTCTCACTATAGAAAGTATATAGATGCTTTGATGCATTTTATGTGATTTCTCAGTGTTTTCCAAACACCAGTTTCGAAAATAAGGCAGATTTCACGGTAGAAACCTCTTGGAGCGGGTTCTAACCAATAGACATGTAATTAACATGGATTCGCTCACCGTGAAATTCCGTGTTCCAAACACGCTACATGCATCTCAGATGTGACAAATATTCACTACAGAGTTGTTAGCAAGTGGATTATAGCACTATCATCCACCATACAATGCTTACTGACACTTTGAAGAATTTTCTCAGATTTCACACGTTAGTTTGAACGCCAGTTTTGAAAATGAGGCAGATTGGGCAGAAAAATGCTGTTGGAGCCAGTTCTAACCAAAAGATATGTAATTTACCTAGTTTCACTCAACGTGACATTCCGTGATCTGAACACGATACATGCACCACGGATTCAACAAACATTCTTTAATGAGTTGTGAACATGTGTATTAACGAACTTTAATCCACCTTACAGTGCATATTTATACATAGAAATTTTATTCTGATTTAGTAGTATTCTCCTAATGTCAGTCTCTAAAATCATGCAGTTTCCACAGAAAAATCCTCTTGGAGCGAGTTCTACCCAATAGACATGCAATTTACATAGAACCCATCATCGTGAAATTCCGTGTTCTGAACACGCTACATGCATCACGAATTCGACAAATATTCACTACAGAGTGGTTAGCATAAGGATTACCGAACTTTCATCCACCATAAAAGCCATGTTACAATTTGAAGCATTTTCTCACATTTCGAAAGTTTTTCCTAATGCCAGTTTTGAAAAGGAGGCAGATTTGCAGAAATATTCTCGTGGAGCGAGTACTTCCCAATAGAAATGTAATTTACATAGTTTCCCTCACAGTGACATTCCATTTTCCGAACACGCTACATGCATCCAGGTTTCAACAAACTTTCTCGAATGAGTTGTGAACATGTTGAACACAGAACTTTCATCAACCATACATGGCATATTTACAACTAGAAACATTAACTCTGAATTTGTAGCTTTTTCCTAATGCCAGTTTGGAAAATCAGGCCGTTTTCTCAGGGAAATACTTTTAGAGCGAATTCTAACCAATAGATGTGTAATTTACATAGATTCCGTCACCCATACTTTCCGTAATGCGATCACATTGCATGCATAACGCTTTCTAAAAATATTCACCACAGATATGTTTGCATGTGGTTTTACGATCTTGCATCAAAATACAAGGCATATTGACACTTTGAAGCATTTTCTCTGATTTTGCAGAGATTTTCAAACGCCAGGTTCAAAAATGAGGCAGATTTCTCAGAAAAAACTCTTAGAGCAAATTCTACCCAAGAGACATGGATTTTACATAGATTCGCTCACCGTGGTATTCTGTGTTCTGAACACACTTCACGTATCTCGGATTCGACAAATATTCACTACAGAGTAGTTAACATGCGGATTACCGATCTTTCATCTCAATACATTGAATATTGATTCTTAGAAGTATTTTCTCAGATTTTGCAACGTTTTCTAAACCCCAGGTTCAAAAATGGTGAAGTTTTCGCAGAAAAACTCTCTCGGAGCGAGTTCTAACCAATAGAGGAGTCATTTAGATTGTTTCAATCACCGTGGAATTCCACGTTCTGAACGCGCTACATGCATCACGGAGTAGAAAAAGATCCTTTAATATGTTATGAAAATGTGGTTTACCGAACTTTCTTGCAACATAAAGGCACATTTAAACCTGCAAATATTTACTCCCTTTTTGCAGCTTTTTCCAAACTTCAGATTCGATAATCATGCAATTTTGGCAAAAAAATTCTCTTGTAGCTCGTTCTACTCAATAGAATTGTAATTTCCATAGTTTCATTACCGTGAAATTCCATTTTCCATAAGCGCTACATGAATCACGGTTTAAAAAATAATTAATACACTGTTATTAACATGTGGATTACAGGACTTTCAATCACCATTCAAGGCATATTGACACTTAGAAGCATTTTCTCAGATTTCACAGGGTTCTCCTAATGGCAGTTTTCAAAATGAGGCTCATTTTGCAGAAAAGTTCTCTTGAAGTGAGTTCTACCCAACAGACATGTAACTTACATTGCTTACATTGTTTCCTTCACTATGACATTCCATATTCCGAAAACGTTTCATCCATCACGTCTTCGACAAACATTCTTTAATGACCGTGAGCATGTGGATTACCGATTTTTCAACCACAATACAAGGCATATTTACACCTAGAAACATTTACTTACATTTCGCAGGTTTTCCTAAAATCAGTTAAGAAAATCAGGCAGTTTTCGCAGAAAAATTTTCTTGGTGCATGTTCTATCCAATAGACATCTCATTTTCATAGATACCGTCACCGTAACATTCCGTGTTCCGAAAACGGTCCATGCACCACGGATTCAACAAATATTCACTGCTGAGTTCTTAGCATGTGGATTACACATCTTTAATAACCCATTGAAAACATATTGTCACCTTAAAGCATTTACTCTGATTTTGCAGCGTTTTCATAACACCAGTTTCCAAACTGAGGCATATTTTTCAGTAAAATGCTCCTGGAGCGTGTTCTATCCAAGAGATATGTAATTTACATAGTTTGCCTCACCGTGACAGTCCATGTTCCGAACGCGCTACACACATCACGGATTTGACAAACATTCTTAATGAGTTGTGTACATGTGTATTACAAAATTTTCATCCACCATACAAGGCATATTGACACCTAGAATCATTAACACTGAGTTCGCAGATATTTCCTAAAAGCAGTTTCGAAAATCAGGCAGTTTTCAAAGGAAAAACTGTTGGAGCGTGTTCTACAAAATAGATATGTAAATTACATAGATTCTCCCGCTGTGAAATTACGGGTTTCGAACATGCTACATGCAGAAAAGTTTCGACAAAAATACACTACAGGGTTGTTTGTATGTGGATTACAGGACTTTCTCACTATAGAAAGTATATAGATGCTTTGATGCATTTTATGTGATTTCTCAGTGTTTTCCAAACACCAGTTTCGAAAATAAGGCAGATTTCACGGTAGAAACCTCTTGGAGCGGGTTCTAACCAATAGACATGTAATTAACATGGATTCGCTCACCGTGAAATTCCGTGTTCCAAACACGCTACATGCATCTCAGATGTGACAAATATTCACTACAGAGTTGTTAGCAAGTGGATTATAGCACTATCATCCACCATACAATGCTTACTGACACTTTGAAGAATTTTCTCAGATTTCACACGTTAGTTTGAACGCCAGTTTTGAAAATGAGGCAGATTGGGCAGAAAAATGCTGTTGGAGCCAGTTCTAACCAAAAGATATGTAATTTACCTAGTTTCACTCAACGTGACATTCCGTGATCTGAACACGATACATGCACCACGGATTCAACAAACATTCTTTAATGAGTTGTGAACATGTGTATTAACGAACTTTAATCCACCTTACAGTGCATATTTATACATAGAAATTTTATTCTGATTTAGTAGTATTCTCCTAATGTCAGTCTCTAAAATCATGCAGTTTCCACAGAAAAATCCTCTTGGAGCGAGTTCTACCCAATAGACATGCAATTTACATAGAACCCATCATCGTGAAATTCCGTGTTCTGAACACGCTACATGCATCACGAATTCGACAAATATTCACTACAGAGTGGTTAGCATAAGGATTACCGAACTTTCATCCACCATAAAAGCCATGTTACAATTTGAAGCATTTTCTCACATTTCGAAAGTTTTTCCTAATGCCAGTTTTGAAAAGGAGGCAGATTTGCAGAAATATTCTCGTGGAGCGAGTACTTCCCAATAGAAATGTAATTTACATAGTTTCCCTCACAGTGACATTCCATTTTCCGAACACGCTACATGCATCCAGGTTTCAACAAACTTTCTCGAATGAGTTGTGAACATGTTGAACACAGAACTTTCATCAACCATACATGGCATATTTACAACTAGAAACATTAACTCTGAATTTGTAGCTTTTTCCTAATGCCAGTTTGGAAAATCAGGCCGTTTTCTCAGGGAAATACTTTTAGAGCGAATTCTAACCAATAGATGTGTAATTTACATAGATTCCGTCACCCATACTTTCCGTAATGCGATCACATTGCATGCATAACGCTTTCTAAAAATATTCACCACAGATATGTTTGCATGTGGTTTTACGATCTTGCATCAAAATACAAGGCATATTGACACTTTGAAGCATTTTCTCTGATTTTGCAGAGATTTTCAAACGCCAGGTTCAAAAATGAGGCAGATTTCTCAGAAAAAACTCTTAGAGCAAATTCTACCCAAGAGACATGGATTTTACATAGATTCGCTCACCGTGGTATTCTGTGTTCTGAACACACTTCACGTATCTCGGATTCGACAAATATTCACTACAGAGTAGTTAACATGCGGATTACCGATCTTTCATCTCAATACATTGAATATTGATTCTTAGAAGTATTTTCTCAGATTTTGCAACGTTTTCTAAACCCCAGGTTCAAAAATGGTGAAGTTTTCGCAGAAAAACTCTCTCGGAGCGAGTTCTAACCAATAGAGGAGTCATTTAGATTGTTTCAATCACCGTGGAATTCCACGTTCTGAACGCGCTACATGCATCACGGAGTAGAAAAAGATCCTTTAATATGTTATGAAAATGTGGTTTACCGAACTTTCTTGCAACATAAAGGCACATTTAAACCTGCAAATATTTACTCCCTTTTTGCAGCTTTTTCCAAACTTCAGATTCGATAATCATGCAATTTTGGCAAAAAAATTCTCTTGTAGCTCGTTCTACTCAATAGAATTGTAATTTCCATAGTTTCATTACCGTGAAATTCCATTTTCCATAAGCGCTACATGAATCACGGTTTAAAAAATAATTAATACACTGTTATTAACATGTGGATTACAGGACTTTCAATCACCATTCAAGGCATATTGACACTTAGAAGCATTTTCTCAGATTTCACAGGGTTCTCCTAATGGCAGTATTCAAAATGAGGCTCATTTTGCAGAAAAGTTCTCTTGAAGTGAGTTCTACCCAACAGACATGTAACTTACATTGCTTACATTGTTTCCTTCACTATGACATTCCATATTCCGAAAACGTTTCATCCATCACGTCTTCGACAAACATTCTTTAATGACCGTGAGCATGTGGATTACCGATTTTTCAACCACAATACAAGGCATATTTACACCTAGAAACATTTACTTACATTTCGCAGGTTTTCCTAAAATCAGTTAAGAAAATCAGGCAGTTTTCGCAGAAAAATTTTCTTGGTGCATGTTCTATCCAATAGACATCTCATTTTCATAGATACCGTCACCGTAACATTCCGTGTTCCGAAAACGGTCCATGCACCACGGATTCAACAAATATTCACTGCTGAGTTCTTAGCATGTGGATTACACATCTTTAATAACCCATTGAAAACATATTGTCACCTTAAAGCATTTACTCTGATTTTGCAGCGTTTTCATAACACCAGTTTCCAAACTGAGGCATATTTTTCAGTAAAATGCTCCTGGAGCGTGTTCTATCCAAGAGATATGTAATTTACATAGTTTGCCTCACCGTGACAGTCCATGTTCCGAACGAGCTACACACATCACGGATTTGACAAACATTATTAATGAGTTGTGTACATGTGTATTAAAAATCTTTCATCCACCATACAAGGCATATTGACACCTAGAATCATTAACACTGAGTTCACAGATATTTCCTAAAAGCAGTTTCGAAAATCAGGCAGTTTTCAAAGGAAAAAACTGTTGGAGCGTGTTCTACAAAATAGATATGTAAATTACATAGATTCTCCCGCTGTGAAATTACGTGTTTTGAACATGCTACATGCAGAAAAGTTTCGACAAAAATACACTACAGAGTTGTTTGCATGTGGATTACAGGACTTTCTCACTATAGAAAGCATATAGATGCTTAGATGCATTTTATGTGATTTCACAGTGTTTTCCAAACGCCAGTTTCGAAAATAAAGCAGATTTCACGGGAAAAACCTCTTGGAGCGGGTTCTAACCAATAGACATGTAATTAACATGGATTCGCTCACCGTGAAATTCCGTTTTCCGAACATGCTACATGCATTTCAGATGTGACAAATATTCACTACAGAGTTGTTAGCAAGTGGATTACAGCACTATCATCCACCATACAATGCTTACTGACACTTTGAAAAATTTTCTCAGATTTCACACGTTAGTTTGAACGCCAGTTTTGAAAATGAGGCAGATTTGGCAGAAAAATGCTCTTGGAGCCAGTTCTACCCAAAAGAAATGTAATTGACCTAGTTTCACTCACCGTGACATTCCGTGTTCTGAACACGTTTCATGCACCACGGATTCAACAAACATTCTTTAATGAGTTGTGAACATGTGTATTAACGAACTTTAATCCACCTTACAGTGCATATATATACATAGAAATTTTATTCTGATTTAGTAGTATTCTCCTAATGTCAGTCTCTAAAATCATGCAGTTTCCACAGAAAAATCCTCTTGGAGCGAGTTCTACCCAATAGACATGCAATTTACATAGAACCCGTCATCGTGAAATTCCATGTTCTGAACACGCTACATGCATCACGAATTCGACAAATATTCACTACAGAGTGGTTAGCATAAGGATTACCGAACTTTCATCCACCATAAAAGCCATGTTACAATTTGAAGCATTTTCTCACATTTCGAAAGTTTTTCCTAATGCCAGTTTTGAAAAGGAGGCAGATTTGCAGAAATATTCTCGTGGAGCGAGTACTTCCCAATAGAAATGTAATTTACATAGTTTCCCTCACAGTGACATTCCATTTTCCGAACACGCTACATGCATCCAGGTTTCAACAAACTTTCTCGAATGAGTTGTGAACATGTTGAACACAGAACTTTCATCAACCATACATGGCATATTTACAACTAGAAACATTAACTCTGAATTTGTAGCTTTTTCCTAATGCCAGTTTGGAAAATCAGGCCGTTTTCTCAGGGAAATACTTTTAGAGCGAATTCTAACCAATAGATGTGTAATTTACATAGATTCCGTCACCCATACTTTCCGTAATGCGATCACATTGCATGCATAACGCTTTCTAAAAATATTCACCACAGATATGTTTGCATGTGGTTTTACGATCTTGCATCAAAATACAAGGCATATTGACACTTTGAAGCATTTTCTCTGATTTTGCAGAGATTTTCAAACGCCAGGTTCAAAAATGAGGCAGATTTCTCAGAAAAAACTCTTAGAGCAAATTCTACCCAAGAGACATGGATTTTACATAGATTCGCTCACCGTGGTATTCTGTGTTCTGAACACACTTCACGTATCTCGGATTCGACAAATATTCACTACAGAGTAGTTAACATGCGGATTACCGATCTTTCATCTCAATACATTGAATATTGATTCTTAGAAGTATTTTCTCAGATTTTGCAACGTTTTCTAAACCCCAGGTTCAAAAATGGTGAAGTTTTCGCAGAAAAACTCTCTCGGAGCGAGTTCTAACCAATAGAGGAGTCATTTAGATTGTTTCAATCACCGTGGAATTCCACGTTCTGAACGCGCTACATGCATCACGGGGTAGAAAAAGATCCTTTAATATGTTGTGAAAATGTGGTTTACCGAACTTTCTTGCAACATACAGGCACATTTACACCTGCAAATATTTACTCCATTTTTGCAGCTTTTTCCAAACTTCAGATTCGATAATCATGCAATTTTGGCAAAAAAATTCTCTTCTAGCTCGTTCTACTCAATAGAATTGTAATTTCCATAGTTTTATTACCGTGAAATTCCATTTTCCATAAGCGCTACATGAATCACGGTTTAAAAAATAATTAATACACTGTTATTAACATGTGGATTATAGGACTTTCAATCACCATTCAAGGCATATTGACACTTAGAAGCATTTTCTCAGATTTCACAGTGTTCTCCTAATGGCAGTTTTCAAAATGAGGCACATTTGGCAGAAAAGTTCTCTTGAAGTGAGTTCTACCCAACAGACATGTAACTTACATTGTTTCCTTCACTATGACATTCCGTATTCCGAAAACGTTACATTCATCACGGCTTCGACAAACATTCTTTAATGACCGTGAGCATGTGGATTACCGATTTTTCAACCACAATACAAGGCATATTTACACCTAGAAACATTTACTTACATTTCGCAGGTTTTCCTAACGTCAGTTACGAAAATCAGGCAGTTTTCGCAGAAAAATTCTCTTGGTGCATGTTCTATCCAATAGACATCTCATTTTCATAGATACCGTCACCGTAACATTCCGTGTTCCGAAAACGGTCCATGCACCACGGATTCAACAAATATTCACTGCTGAGTTCTTAGCATGTGGATTACACATCTTTAATAACCCATTGAAGACATATTGTCACCTTAAAGCATTTACTCAGATTTTGCAGTGTTTTCATAACACCAGTTTCCAAACTGAGGCATATTTTTCAGTAAAATGCTCCTGGAGCGTGTTCTAACCAAGAGATATGTAATTTACATAGTTTGCCTCACCGTGACAGTCCATGTTCCGAACGCGCTACACACATCACGGATTTGACAAACATTCTTAATGAGTTGTGTACATGTGTATTACAAAATTTTCATCCACCATACAAGGCATATTGACACCTAGAATCATTAACACTGAGTTCGCAGATATTTCCTAAAAGCAGTTTCGAAAATCAGGCAGTTTTCAAAGGAAAAACTGTTGGAGCGTGTTCTACAAAATAGATATGTAAATTACATAGATTCTCCCGCTGTGAAATTACGGGTTTCGAACATGCTACATGCAGAAAAGTTTCGACAAAAATACACTACAGGGTTGTTTGTATGTGGATTACAGGACTTTCTCACTATAGAAAGTATATAGATGCTTTGATGCATTTTATGTGATTTCTCAGTGTTTTCCAAACACCAGTTTCGAAAATAAGGCAGATTTCACGGTAGAAACCTCTTGGAGCGGGTTCTAACCAATAGACATGTAATTAACATGGATTCGCTCACCGTGAAATTCCGTGTTCCAAACACGCTACATGCATCTCAGATGTGACAAATATTCACTACAGAGTTGTTAGCAAGTGGATTATAGCACTATCATCCACCATACAATGCTTACTGACACTTTGAAGAATTTTCTCAGATTTCACACGTTAGTTTGAACGCCAGTTTTGAAAATGAGGCAGATTGGGCAGAAAAATGCTCTTGGAGCCAGTTCTAACCAAAAGATATTTAATTTACCTAGTTTCACTCAACGTGACATTCCGTGTTCTGAACACGATACATGCACCACGGATTCAACAAACATTCTTTAATGAGTTGTGAACATGTGTATTAACGAACTTTAATCCACCTTACAGTGCATATTTATACATAGAAATTTTATTCTGATTTAGTAGTATTCTCCTAATGTCAGTCTCTAAAATCATGCAGTTTCCACAGAAAAATCCTCTTGGAGCGAGTTCTACCCAATAGACATGCAATTTACATAGAACCCATCATCGTGAAATTCCGTGTTCTGAACACGCTACATGCATCACGAATTCGACAAATATTCACTACAGAGTGGTTAGCATAAGGATTACCGAACTTTCATCCACCATAAAAGCCATGTTACAATTTGAAGCATTTTCTCACATTTCGAAAGTTTTTCCTAATGCCAGTTTTGAAAAGGAGGCAGATTTGCAGAAATATTCTCGTGGAGCGAGTACTTCTTAATAGAAATGTAATTTATATAGCTTCCCTCACAGTGACATTCCATTTTCCGAACACGCTACATGCATCCAGGTTTCAACAAACTTTCTCGAATGAGTTGTGAACATGTTGATTACAGAACTTTCATCCACCATACATGGCATATTTACAACTAGAAACATTAACTCTGAATTTGCAGCTTTTTCCTATTGCCAGTTTGGAAAATCAGGCCGTTTTCTCAGGGAAAAACTTTTGGAGCGAATTCTAACCAATAGATGTGTAATTTACATAGATTCCATCGCCCATACTTTCCGTAATGCGATCACACTGCATGCATAACGCTTTCTAAAAATATTCACCACAGATATGTTTGCATGTGGTTTTACGATCTTGCATCAAAATACAAGGCATATTGACACTTTGAAGCATTTACTCTGATTTTGCAGAGATTTTCAAACGCCAGGTTCAAAAATGAGGCAGATTTCTCAGAAAAAACTCTTAGAGCAAATTCTACCCAAGAGACATGTATTTTACATAGATTCGCTCACCGTGATATTCTGTGTTCCGAACACACTTCACGTATCTCAGATTCGACCAATATTCACTACAGAGTAGTTAACATGCGGATTACCGATCTTTCTTATCAATACATTGAATATTGATTCTTAGAAGTATTTTCTCAAATTTTGCAGCGTTTTCTAAACGCCAGGTTCAAAAATGACGAAGTTTTCGCAGTAAAACTCTCTCGGAGCGAGTTCTAACAAATAGAGGTGTCATTTAGATTGTTTCAATCACCGTGGAATTCCACGTTCTGAACGCGCTACATGCATCACGGAGTAGAAAAAGATCCTTTAATATGTTATGAAAATGTGGTTTACCGAACTTTCTTGCAACATAAAGGCACATTTAAACCTGCAAATATTTACTCCCTTTTTGCAGCTTTTTCCAAACTTCAGATTCGATAATCATGCAATTTTGGCAAAAAAATTCTCTTGTAGCTCGTTCTACTCAATAGAATTGTAATTTCCATAGTTTCATTACCGTGAAATTCCATTTTCCATAAGCGCTACATGAATCACGGTTTAAAAAATAATTAATACACTGTTATTAACATGTGGATTACAGGACTTTCAATCACCATTCAAGGCATATTGACACTTAGAAGCATTTTCTCAGATTTCACAGGGTTCTCCTAATGGCAGTTTTCAAAATGAGGCTCATTTTGCAGAAAAGTTCTCTTGAAGTGAGTTCTACCCAACAGACATGTAACTTACATTGCTTACATTGTTTCCTTCACTATGACATTCCATATTCCGAAAACGTTTCATCCATCACGTCTTCGACAAACATTCTTTAATGACCGTGAGCATGTGGATTACCGATTTTTCAACCACAATACAAGGCATATTTACACCTAGAAACATTTACTTACATTTCGCAGGTTTTCCTAACATCAGTTAAGAAAATCAGGCAGTTTTCGCAGAAAAATTTTCTTGGTGCATGTTCTATCCAATAGACATCTCATTTTCATAGATACCTTCACCGTAACATTCCGTGTTCCGAAAACGGTCCATGCACCACGGATTCAACAAATATTCACTGCTGAGTTCTTAGCATGTGGATTACACATCTTTAATAACCCATTGAAAACATATTGTCACCTTAAAGCATTTACTCTGATTTTGCAGCGTTTTCATAACACCAGTTTCCAAACTGAGGCATATTTTTCAGTAAAATGCTCCTGGAGCGTGTTCTATCCAAGAGATATGTAATTTACATAGTTTGCCTCACCGTGACAGTCCATGTTCCGAACGAGCTACACACATCACGGATTTGACAAACATTATTAATGAGTTGTGTACATGTGTATTAAAAATCTTTCATCCACCATACAAGGCATATTGACACCTAGAATCATTAACACTGAGTTCACAGATATTTCCTAAAAGCAGTTTCGAAAATCAGGCAGTTTTCAAAGGAAAAAACTGTTGGAGCGTGTTCTACAAAATAGATATGTAAATTACATAGATTCTCCCGCTGTGAAATTACGTGTTTTGAACATGCTACATGCAGAAAAGTTTCGACAAAAATACACTACAGAGTTGTTTGCATGTGGATTACAGGACTTTCTCACTATAGAAAGCATATAGATGCTTAGATGCATTTTATGTGATTTCACAGTGTTTTCCAAACGCCAGTTTCGAAAATAAAGCAGATTTCACGGGAAAAACCTCTTGGAGCGGGTTCTAACCAATAGACATGTAATTAACATGGATTCGCTCACCGTGAAATTCCGTTTTCCGAACATGCTACATGCATTTCAGATGTGACAAATATTCACTACAGAGTTGTTAGCAAGTGGATTACAGCACTATCATCCACCATACAATGCTTACTGACAATTTGAAAAATTTTCTCAGATTTCACACGTTAGTTTGAACGCCAGTTTTGAAAATGAGGCAGATTGGGCAGAAAAATGCTCTTGGAGCCAGTTCTACCCAAAAGAAATGTAATTGACCTAGTTTCACTCACCGTGACATTCCGTGTTCTGAACACGTTTCATGCACCACGGATTCAACAAACATTCTTTAATGAGTTGTGAACATGTGTATTAACGAACTTTAATCCACCTTACAGTGCATATTTATACATAGAAATTTTATTCTGATTTAGTAGTATTCTCCTAATGTCAGTCTCTAAAATCATGCAGTTTCCACAGAAAAATCCTCTTGGAGCGAGTTCTACCCAATAGACATGCAATTTACATAGAACCCGTCATCGTGAAATTCCGTGTTCTGAACAGGCTACATGCATCACGGATTCGACAAATATTCACTACAGAGTTGTTAGCATAAGGATTACCGAACTTTCATCCACCATAAAAGCCATGTTACAATTTGAAGCATTTTCTCAGATTTCGAAATTTTTTCCTAATGCCGGTTTTTAAAAAGGAGGCAGATTTGCAGAAATATGCTCTTGGAGAGAGTACTTCCCAATAGAAATGTAATTTACATAGTTTCCCTCACAGTGACATTCCATTTTCCGAACACGCTACATGCATCCAGGTTTCAACAAACTTTCTCGAATGAGTTGTGAACATGTAGATTACAGAAATTTCATCCACCATACATGGCATATTTACAACTAGAAACATTAACCCTGAATTTGCAGCTTTTTCCTAAAGCCAGTTTGGAAAATCAGGCAGTTTTCTCAGGGAAAACTTTGGAGCGAATTCTAACCAATAGTTGTGTAATTTTCATAGATTCCTTCGCCGGGTTTTTCCGTGATATGATCACAGTTCATGCATAACGCTTTCTAAAAATATTCACCACAAATTTGTTTGCATGTGGTTTTACGATCTTGCATCACAATACAAGGCATATTGACTCTTTGAAGCATTTTCTCTGATTTTGCAGAGATTTTCAAACGCAAGTTTCAAAAATGAGGCAGATTTCTCAGAAAAACTCTTAGAGCAAATTCTACCCAAGAGACATTTATTTTAAATAGATTCGCTCACCGTGATATTTTGTGTTCCGAACACACTTCCCGTATCTCGGATTCGACAAATATACACTACAGAGTAGTCCCCATGCGTATTACCGAACTTTCATCTCAATACATTGAATATTGATTCTTAGAAGTATTTTCTCAAATTTTCCAGCGTTTCCCAAACGCCAGGTACAAAAATGACGAAGTTTTCTCAGAAAAAATCTCTCGAGCCGAGTTCTAACCAATAGAGAAGTCATTTACATTGTTTCAATCACCGTGAAATTCCACGTTCTGAATACGCTACATGCATCACGGATTAGAAAAAGATCCTTTAATATGTTGTGAAAATGTGGATTACCGATCTTTCTGCAACATAAAGGCACATTTACACCTGCAAATATTTACTCCAATTTTGCAGCTTTTTCCAAACTTCAGATTCGATAATCATGCAATTTTCGCAAAAAAATTCTCTTCTAGCTCGTTCTACTCAATAGAATTGTAATTACCATAGTTTCATTACCGTGAAATTCCATTTTCCATAAGCGCTACATGAATCACGGTTTAAAGAATAATTACTACACTGTTATTAACATGTGGATTACCGGACTTTCATTCACCATTCAAGGCATATTGACACTTAGAAGCATTTTCTCACATTTCACAGGGTTCTCCTAATGGCAGTTTTCAAAATGAGGCACATTTTGCAGAAAAATTCTCTTCAAGTGAATTCTACCCAATAGACATGTAACATACATTGTTTCCTTCACTATGACATTCCGTATTCTGAAAAAGTTTCATGCATCACGATTTTGACAAACATTCTTTAATGAGTGTGAGCATGTGGATTACCGAACTTTCATCCTCCGTACAAGGCATATTTACACCTAGAAGTAGTTATTCTGAATTCGCAGATTTTTCCTTACATCCAGTTTCGAAAATCATGAAATTTCACAGAAACATTCAATTCAAGCGAGTTCTAACCAGTAGAATTGTTACTTTCAGAGCTTCACTCACCGAGACATTCCGTGTTCCGAAAACGTTACATTCATCACGGCTTCAACAAACATTATTTAATGACCGTGAGCATGTGGATTACCGATTTTTCAACCACAATACAAGGCATATTTACTCCTAGAAACATTTACTTATATTTCGCAGGTTTTCCTAACGTCAGTTACAAAATCAGGCAGTTTTCACAGAAAAATTCTCTTGGTGAATGTTCTATCCAATAGACATCTCATTTTCATAGATACCTTCACCGTAACATTCCGTGTTCCGAAAACGGTCCATGCACCACGGATTCAACAAATATTCACTGCTGAGTTCTTAGCATGTGGATTACACATCTTTAATAACCCATTGAAGACATATTGTCACCATAAAGCATTTACTCTGATTTTGCAGCGTTTTCATAACACCAGTTTCCAAACTGAGGCATATTTTTCAGTAAAATGCTCCTGGAGCGTGTTCTATCCAAGAGATATGTAATTTACATAGTTTGCCTCACCGTGACAGTCCATGTTCCGAACGAGCTACACACATCACGGATTTGACAAACATTCTTAATGAGTTGTGTACATGTGTATTAAAAATCTTTCATCCACCATACAAGGCATATTGACACCTAGAAATATTAACACTGAGTTCGCAGATCTTTCCTAATAGCAGTTTCGAAAATCACGCAGTTTACAAAGGAAAAAACTGTTGGAGCGTGTTCTACAAAATAGATATGTAAATTACATAGATTCTCCCGCTGTGAAATTACGTGTTTCGTACATGCTACGTGCAGAAATGTTTGGACAAAAATACACTACAGAGTTGTTTGCATGTGGAATAAAAGACTTTCTCACTATAGAAGGCACATAGATGCTTAGATGCATTTTATGTGATTTCACATTGTTTTCCAAACGCCAGTTTCAAAAATAAGGCAGATTTCACGGCAAAAACCTCTTGGAGCGGGTTCTAACCAATACACATGTAATTTACATGGATTCGCTCACCGTGAAATTCCGTGTTCCAAAAACGCTACATGCATCTCAGATGTGACAAATATTCACTACAGAGTTGTTAGCAAGTGGATTACAGCACTATCATCCACCATACATGGCATACTGACACTTTGAAGAATTTTCTCAGATTTCACACGTTAGTTTGAATGCCAGATTTGAAAATGAGGCAGATTTGGCAGAAAAATGCTCTTGGAGCCAGTTCTACCCAAAAGATATGTAATTTACCTAGTTTCACTCACCGTGACATTCCGTGTTCTGAACACGTTTCACGCACCACGGATTCAACAAACATTCTTTAATGAGTTGTGAACATGTGTATTAACGAACTTTAATCCACCTTACAGTGCATATTTATACATAGAAATTTTATTCTGATTTAGTAGTATTTTCCTAATGTCAGTCTCTAAAATCATGCAGTTTCCACAGAAAAATCCTCTTGGAGCGAGTTCTACCCAATAGACATGCAATTTACATAGAACCCGTCATCGTGAAATTCCGTGTTCTGAACAGGCTACATGCATCACGGATTCGACAAATATTCACTACAGAGTTGTTAGCATAAGGATTACCGAACTTTCATCCACCATAAAACCATGTTACAATTTGAAGAATTTTCTCACATTTCGAAAGTTTTTCCTAATGCCGGTTTTTAAAAAGGAGGCAGATTTGCAGAAATATGCTCTTGGAGAGAGTACTTCCCAATAGAAATGTAATTTACATAGTTTCCCTCACAGTGACATTCCATTTTCCGAACACGCTACATGCATCCAGATTTCAACAAACTTTCTCGAATGAGTTGTGAACATGTAGATTACAGAAATTTCATCCACCATACATGGCATATTTACAACTAGAAACATTAACCCTGAATTTGCAGCTTTTTCCTAAAGCCAGTTTGGAAAATCAGGCAGTTTTCTCAGGGAAAACTTTGGAGCGAATTCTAACCAATAGTTGTGTAATTTTCATAGATTCCTTCGCCGGGTTTTTCCGTGATATGATCACAGTTCATGCATAACGCTTTCTAAAAATATTCACCACAAATTTGTTTGCATGTGGTTTTACGATCTTGCATCACAATACAAGGCATATTGACTCTTTGAAGCATTTTCTCTGATTTTGCAGAGATTTTCAAACGCAAGTTTCAAAAATGAGGCAGATTTCTCAGAAAAACTCTTAGAGCAAATTCTACCCAAGAGAAATTTATTTTAAATAGATTCGCTCACCGTGATATTTTGTGTTCCGAACACACTTCCCGTATCTCGGATTCGACAAATATACACTACAGAGTAGTTTGCATGCAGATTACCGAACTTTCATCTCAATACATTGAATATTGATTCTTAGAAGTATTTTCTCTGATTTTGCAGCGTTTCCCAAACGCCAGGTTCAAAAATGACGAATTTTTTAGCAGAAAAAATCTCTCGGACCGAGTTCTAACCAATAGAGAAGTCATTTACATTGTTTCAATCACCGTGAAATTCCACGTTCTGAACACGCTACATGCATCACGGATTAGAAAAAGATCCTTTAATATGTTGTGAAAATGTGGATTACCAAACTTTCTGCAGCATAAAGGCACATTTACACCTGCAAATATTTACTCACTTTTTGCAGCTTTTTCCAAACTTCAGATTCGATAATCATGCAATTTTGGCAAAAAAATTCTCTTCTAGCTCGTTCTACTCAATAGAATTGTAATTTCCATAGTTTCATTACCGTGAAATTCCATTTTCCATAAGCGCTACATAAATAACGGTTTAAAAAATAATTACTACACTGTTATTAACATGTGGATTACCGGACATTCATTCACAATTCAAGGCATATTGACACTTAGAAGCATTTACTCACATTTCACAGGTTTCTCCTAATGGCAGTTTTCAAAATGAGGCACATTTTGCAAAAAAATTCTCTTCAAGTGAATTCTACCCAATAGACATGTAACTTACATTGTTTCCTTCACTATGACATTCCGTATTACAAAAAAGTTACATGCATCACGAGTTTGACAAACATTATTTTATGAGTGTGAGCATGTGGATTACCGAACTTTCATCCACCGTACAAGGCATATTTACACCTAGAAGTAGTTATTCTCATTTCGCAGGTTTTTCCTAACATCTAGTTTCGAAAATCATGAAATTTTCACAGAAACATTCAATTCAAGCGAGTTCTAACCAGTAGAATTGTTATTTTCAGAGCTTCACTCACCGAGACATTCCGTGTTCCGAAAACGTTACATTCATCACGGCTTCGGCAAACATTATTTAATGACCGTGAGCATGTGGATTACCGATTTTTCAACCACAATACAAGGCATATTTACACCTAGAAACATTTACTTACATTTTGCAGGTTTTTCTAACGTCAGTTACGAAAATCAGTCAGTTTTCGCAGAAAAATTCTCTTGGTGCATGTTCTATCCTATAGACATCTCATTTTCATAGATACCTTCACCGTAACATTCCATGTTCCGAAAACGGTCCATGCACCACGGATTCAACAAATAATCACTGCTGAGTTCTTAGCATGTGGATTACACATCTTTAATAACCCATTGAAGACATATTGTCACCTTAAACATTTACTCAGATTTTGCAGAGTTTTCATAACACCAGTTTCCAAAATGAGGCATATTTTTCAGTAAAATGCTCCTGGAGCGTGTTCTAACCAAGATATATGTAATTTACATAGTTTGCCTCACCTTGAAAGTCCATGTTCCGAACGCGCTACACACATCACGGATTTGACAAACATTCTTAATGAGTTGTGTACATGTGTATTACAAAACTTTCATCCACCATACAAGGCATATTGACACCTAGAATCATTAACACTGAGTTCGCAGATATTTCCTAAAAGCAGTTTCGAAAATCAGGCAGTTTTCAAAGGAAAAAACTGTTGGAGCGTGTTCTACAAAATAGATATGTAAATTACATAGATTCTCCCGCTGTGAAATTACGTGTTTCGAACATGCTACATGCAGAAAAGTTTCGACAAAAATACACTACAGAGTTGTTTGCATGTGGATTACAGGACTTTCTCACTATAGAAATCATATAGATGTTTAGATGCATTTTACGTGATTTCACAGAGTTTTCCAAACGCCAGTTTCGAAAATGAGGCAGATTTCACGGCAAAAACTCTTGGAGCGGGTTCTAACCAATAGACATGTAATTAACATGGATTTGCTCACCGTGAAATTCCGTGTTCCGAACACGCTACATGCATCTCAGATGTGACAAATATTCACTACATTGTTGTTAGCATGTGGATTACAGCACTATCATCCACCATACAATGCTTACTGACACTTTGAAATATTTTCTCAGATTTCACACTTTAGTTTGTACGCCAGGTTTAAAAATGAGGGAGATTTGGCAGAAAAATGCTCTTGGAGCCAGTTCTACCCAAAAGATATGTAATTTACCTAGTTTCACTCACCGTGACATTCCGTGCTCTGAACACGTTTCATGCACCACGGATTCAACAAACATTCTTTAATGAGTTGTGAACATGTGTATTAACGAACTTTAATCCACCTTACAGTGCATATTTATACATAGAAATTTTATTCTGATTTAGTAGTATTCTCCTAATGTCAGTCTCTAAAATCATGCAGTTTCCACAGAAAAATCCTCTTGGAGCGAGTTCTACCCAATAGACATGCAATTTACATAGAACCCGTCATCGTGAAATTCCTTGTTCTGAACACGCTACATGCATCACTGATTCGACAAATATTCACTACAGAGTTGTTACATTAAGGATTACCGAACTTTCATCCACCATAAAAGCCATGTTGCAATTTGAAGCATTTTCTCACATTTCGAAAGTTTTTCCTAATGCCAGTTTTGAAAAGGAGGCAGATTTGCAGAAATATACTCGTGGAGCGAGTACTTCCCAATAGAAATGTAATTTACATAGTTTCCCTCACAGTGACATTCCATTTTCCGAACACGCTACATGCATCCAGGTTTCAACAAACTTTTTCGAATGAGTTGTGAACATGTAGATTACAGAACTTTCATCCACCATATATGGCATATTTACAACTAGAAACATTAACTCTGAATTTACAGCTTTTTCCTAATGCCAGTTTGGAAAATCAGGCCGTTTTCTCAGGGAAAAAGTTTTGGGGCGAATTCTAACCAATAGGTGTGTAATTTACAAAGATTCCTTCGCCGGGATTTTCCGTGATATTATCACAGTGCATACATAACGCTTTCTAAAAATATTCACCACAGATTTGTTTGCATGTGGTTTTACGATCTTGCATCACAATACAAGGCATATTGACACTTTGAAGCATTTTCTCTGATTTTGCAGAGATTTTCAAACGCCAGGTTCAAAAATGAGGCAGAATTCTCAGAAAAATCTCTTAGAGCAAATTCTACCCAAGAGACATGTATTTTACATAGATTCGCTCACCGTGATATTCAGTGTTCCGAACACACTTCACGTATCTCGGATTCGACAAATATTCACTACAGAGTAGTTAGCATGCGGATTACCGAACTTTCATCTCAATACATTGAATATTGATTCTTAGAAGTATTTTCTCAGATTTTGCAGCGTTTTCTAAACGCCAGGTTCAAAAATGACGAAGTTTTCGCAGAAAAACTCTCTCGGAGCGAGTTCTAACCAATAGAGAAGTCATTTACATTGTTTCAATCACCGTGGAATTCCACGTTCTGAATACGCTACATGCATCACGGATTAGAAAAATGTTTTTAATATGTTGTGGAAATGTGGATTATCGAACTTTCTTGCAACATAAAGGCACATTTACACCTGCAAATATTTACTCCCTTTTTGCAGCTTTTTCCAAACTTCAGATTCGATTATCATGCAATTTTGGCAAAAAAATTCTCTTCTAGCTCTTTCTACTCAATAGAATTGTAATTTCCATAGTTTCATTACCGTGAAATTCCATTTTCCATAAGCGCTACATGAATCACGGTTTAAAAAATAATTACTACACTGTTATTAACATGTGGATTACCGGACTTTCAATCACCATTCAAGGCATATTGACACTTAGAAGCATTTTCTCAGATTTCACAGGGTTCTCCTAATGGCAGTTTTCAAAATGAGGCACATTTTGCAGAAAAATTCTCTTGAAGTGAGTTCTACCCAATAGACATGTAACTTACATTGTTTCCTTAACTATGACATTCCGTATTCCAAAAAAGTTACATTCATCACGGCTTCGACAAACATTATTTAATGACCGTGAGCATGTGGATTACCGATTTTTCAACCACAATACAAGGCATATATACACCTAGAAACATTTACTTACATTTCGCAGGTTTTCCTAAATTCAGTTACAACATCAGGCAGTTTTCACAGAAAAATTCTCTTGGTGCATGTTCTATCCAATAGACATCTCATTTTCATAGATACCTTCACCGTAACATTCCATGTTCCGAAAACGGTCCATGCACCACGGATTCAACAAATATTCACTTCTGAGTTCTTAGCATGTGGATTACACATCTTTAATAACCCATTGAAGACATATTGTCACCTTAAAACATTTACTCAGGTTTTGCAGCATTTTCATAACACCAGTTTCCAAAATGAGGCATATTTTTCAGTAAAATGCTCCTGGAGCGTGTTCTAACCAAGAGATATGTAATTTACATAGTTTGCCTCACCGTGACAGTCCATGTTCCGAACGCGCTACACACATCACGGATTTGACAAACATTCTTAATGAGTTGTGTACATGTGTATTACAAAACTTTCATCCACCATACAAGGCATATTGACACCTAGAATCATTAACACTGAGTTCGCAGATATTTCCTAAAAGCAGTTTCGAAAATCAGGCAGTTTTCAAAGGAAAAAGCTGCTGGATCATGTTCTACAAAATAGATATGTAAATTACATAGATTCTCCCGCTGTGAAATTACGTGTTTCGAACATGCTACATGCAGAAAAGTTTCGACAAAAATACACTACAGAGTTTTTTGCATGTGGATTACAGTACTTTCTCATTATAGAAGGCATATAGATGCTTAGATGAATTTTATGTGATTTCACAGTGTTTTCCAAACGCCAGTTTCGAAAATAAGGCAGATTTCACGACAAAAACCTCTTGGAGCGGGTTCTAACCAATACACATGTAATTTACATGGATTCGCTCACCGTGAAATTCCGTGTTCCAAAAACGCTACATGCATCTCAGATGTGACAAATATTCACTACAGAGTTGTTAGCAAGTGGATTACAACACTATCATCCACCATACATGGCTTACTGACACATTGAAGAATTTTCTCAGATTTCACACGTTAGTTTGAATGCCAGATTTGAAAATGAGGCAGATTTGGCAGAAAAATGCTCTTGGAGCCAGTTCTACCCAAAAGATATGTAATTTACCTTGTTTCACTCACCGTGACATTCCGTGTTCTGAACACGTTTCATGCACCACGGATTCAACAAACATTCTTTAATGAGTTGTGAACATGTGTATTAACGAACTTTAATCCACCTTACAGTGCATATTTATACATAGAAATTTTATTCTGATTTAGTAGTATTCTCCTAATGTCAGACTCTAAAATCATGCAGTTTCCACAGAAAAAAACCTCTTGGAGCGAGTTCTACCCAATAGACATGCAATTTACATAGAACCCGTCATCGTGAAATTCCATGTTCTGAACACACTACATGCATCACGAATTCGACAAATATTCACTACAGAGTTGTTAGCATAATTATTACCGAATTATCATCCACCATAAAAGCCATGATACAATTTGAAGCATTTTCTCACATTTCGAAAGTTTTTCCTAATGCCAGTTTTGAAAAGGAGGCAGATTTGCAGAAATATTCTCGTGGAGCGAGTACTTCCCAATAGAAATGTAATTTACATAGTTTCCCTCACAGTGACATTCCATTTTCCGAACACGCTACATGCATCCAGGTTTCAACAAACTTTTTCGAATGAGTTGTGAACATGTAGATTACAGAACTTTCATCCACCATATATGGCATATTTACAACTAGAAACATTAACTCTGAATTTGCAGCTTTTTCCTAATGCCAGTTTGGAAAATCAGGCCGTTTTCTCAGGGAAAAACTTTTGGGGCGAATTCTAACCAATAGGTGTGTAATTTACAAAGATTCCTTCGCCGGGATTTTCCGTGATATTATCACAGTGCATACATAACGCTTTCTAAAAATATTCACCACAGATTTGTTTGCATGTGGTTTTACGATCTTGCATCACAATACAAGGCATATTGACACTTTGAAGCATTTTCTCTGATTTTGCAGAGATTTTCAAACGCCAGGTTCAAAAATGAGGCAGAATTCTCAGAAAAATCTCTTAGAGCAAATTCTACCCAAGAGACATGTATTTTACATAGATTCGCTCACCGTGATATTCTGTGTTCCGAACACACTTCACGTATCTCGGATTCGACAAATATTCACTACAGAGTAGTTAGCATGCGGATTACCGAACTTTCATCTCAATACATTGAATATTGATTCTTAGAAGTATTTTCTCAGATTTTGCAGCGTTTTCTAAACGCCAGGTTCAAAAATGACGAAGTTTTCGCAGAAAAACTCTCTCGGAGCGAGTTCTAACCAATAGAGAAGTCATTTACATTGTTTCAATCACCGTGGAATTCCACGTTCTGAATACGCTACATGCATCACGGATTAGAAAAATGTTTTTAATATGTTGTGGAAATGTGGATTATCGAACTTTCTTGCAACATAAAGGCACATTTACACCTGCAAATATTTACTCCCTTTTTGCAGCTTTTTCCAAACTTCAGATTCGATTATCATGCAATTTTGGCAAAAAAATTCTCTTCTAGCTCTTTCTACTCAATAGAATTGTAATTTCCATAGTTTCATTACCGTGAAATTCCATTTTCCATAAGCGCTACATGAATCACGGTTTAAAAAATAATTACTACACTGGTATTAACATGTGGATTACCGGACTTTCAATCACCATTCAAGGCATATTGACACTTAGAAGCATTTTCTCAGATTTCACAGGGTTCTCCTAATGGCAGTTTTCAAAATGAGGCACATTTTGCAGAAAAATTCTCTTGAAGTGAGTTCTACCCAATAGACATGTAACTTACATTGTTTCCTTAACTATGACATTCCGTATTCCAAAAAAGTTACATTCATCACGGCTTCGACAAACATTATTTAATGACCGTGAGCATGTGGATTACCGATTTTTCAACCACAATACAAGGCATATATACACCTAGAAACATTTACTTACATTTCGCAGGTTTTCCTAAATTCAGTTACAACATCAGGCAGTTTTCACAGAAAAATTCTCTTGGTGCATGTTCTATCCAATAGACATCTCATTTTCATAGATACCTTCACCGTAACATTCCATGTTCCGAAAACGGTCCATGCACCACGGATTCAACAAATATTCACTTCTGAGTTCTTAGCATGTGGATTACACATCTTTAATAACCCATTGAAGACATATTGTCACCTTAAAACATTTACTCAGATTTTGCAGCATTTTCATAACACCAGTTTCCAAAATGAGGCATATTTTTCAGTAAAATGCTCCTGGAGCGTGTTCTAACCAAGAGATATGTAATTTACATAGTTTGCCTCACCGTGACAGTCCATGTTCCGAACGCGCTACACACATCACGGATTTGACAAACATTCTTAATGAGTTGTGTACATGTGTATTACAAAACTTTCATCCACCATACAAGGCATATTGACACCTAGAATCATTAACACTGAGTTCGCAGATATTTCCTAAAAGCAGTTTCGAAAATCAGGCAGTTTTCAAAGGAAAAAGCTGCTGGAGCATGTTCTACAAAATAGATATGTAAATTACATAGATTCTCCCGCTGTGAAATTACGTGTTTCGAACATGCTACATGCAGAAAAGTTTCGACAAAAATACACTACAGAGTTGTTTGCATGTGGATTACAGGACTTTCTCATTATAGAAGGCATATAGATGCTTAGATGCATTTTATGTGATTTCACAGTGTTTTCCAAACGCCAGTTTGGAAAATAAGGCAGATTTCACGGCAAAAAACTCTTGGAGCGGGTTCTAACCAATAGACATGTAATTAACATGGATTCGCTCACTGTGAAATTCCGTGTTCCGAACACGCTACATGCATCTGAGATGTGACAAATATTCACTACAGAGTTGTTAGCAAGTGGATTACAGCACTATCATCCACCATAAAAGGCTTACTGACACTTTGAAAAATTTTCTCAGATTTCACACTTTAGTTTGAATGCCAGTTTTGAAAATGAGGCAGATTTGGCAGAAAAATAGTCTTGGAGCCAGTTCTACCCAAAAGATATGTAATTTACCTAGTTTCACTCACCGTGACATTCCGTGTTCTGAACACGTTTCATGCACCACGGATTCAACAATCATTCTTTAATGAGTTGTGAACATGTGTACTAACGAACTTTAATCCACCTTACAGTGCATATTTATACATAGAAATTTTATTCTGATTTAGTAGTATTCTCCTAATGTCAGTCTCTAAAATCATGCAGTTTTCACAGAAAAATCCTCTTGGAGCGAGTTCTACCCAATAGACATGCAATTTACAGAGAACCCATCATCGTGAAATTCCGTGTTCTGAACATGCTACATGCATCACGGATTCGACAAATATTCACTACAGAGTTCTTAGCATAATGATTACCTAAATTTCATCCACCATAAAAGCCATGTTTCAATTTGAAGCATTTACTCATATTTAGAAAATTTTTCCTAATGCCAGTTTTGAAATAGAGGCAGATTTGCAGAAATATACTCGTGGAGCGAGTACTTCCCAATAGAAATGTAATTTACATAGTTTCCCTCACAGTGACATTCCATTTTCCGAACACGCTACATGCATCCAGGTTTCAACAAACTTTCTCGAATGAGTTGTGAACATGTTGATTACAGAACTTTCATCCACCATACATGGCATATTTACAACTAGAAACATTAAGTCTGAATTTGCAGATTTTCCCTAATGCCAGATTGGAAAATCAGGCCGTATTCTCAGGGAAAAACTTTTGGAGTGAATTCTAACCAATAGGTGTGTAATTTACATAGATTCCTTCTCCGGGATTTTCCGTGATATGATCACAGTGCATGCATAACTCTTTCTAAAAATATTCACCACAGATTTGTTTTACGATCTTGCATCACAATACAAAGCATATTGACACTTTGAAGCATTTTCTCTAATTTTGCAGAGATTTTCAAACGCCAGGTTGAAAAATGAGGCAGATTTCTCAGAAAAACTCTTAGAGCAAATTCTACCCAAGAGACATGTATTTTACATAGATTCGCTCACCGTGATATTCTGTGTTCCGAAAACACTTCCCGTATCTCGGATTCGAGAAATATACACTACAGAGTAGTCCCCATGCGTATTACCGGACTTTCATCTCAATACATTGAATATTGATTCTTAGAAGTATTTTCTCAAATTTTGCAGCATTTCCCAAACGCCAGGTTCAAAAATGACGAAGTTTTCGCAGAAAAAATCTCTCGAGCCGAGTTCTAACCAATAGAGAAGTCATTTACATTGTTTCAATCACCGTGAAATTCCACGTTCTGAATACGCTACATGCATCACGGATTAGAAAAAGATCCTTTAATATGTTGTGAAAATGTTGATTACCGATCTTTCTGCAACATAAAGGCACATTTACACCTGCAAATATTTACTCCATTTTTGCAGCTTTTTCCAAACTTCAGATTCGATAATCAAGCAATTTTCGCAAAAAAATTCTCTTCTAGCTCGTTCTACTCAATAGAATTGTAATTACCATAGTTTCATTACCGTGAAATTCCATTTTCCATAAACGCTACATAAATCACTGTTTAAAAAATAATTACTACACTGTTATTAAAATGTGGATTACCGGACTTTCAATCACCATTCAAGGCATATTGACACTTAGAAGCATTTTCTCACATTTCACAGGGTTCTCCTAATGGCAGTTTTCAAAATGAGGCACATTTTGCAAAAAATTTCTCTTCAAGTGAATTCTACCCAATAGACTTGTAACTTTCATTGTTTACTTCACTATGACATTCCGTATTACAAAAAAGTTACATGCATCACGAGTTTGACAAACATTCTTTAATGAGTGTGAGCATGTGGATTACCGAACTTTCAACCACAATACAAGGCATATTTACACCTAGAAGTAGTTATTCTCATTTCGCAGGTTTTTCCTAACATCCAGTTTCGAAAATCATGAAATTTCACAGAAACATTCAATTCAAGCGAGTTCTAACCAGTAGAATTGTTACTTTCAGAGCTTCACTCACCGAGACATTCCGTGTTCCGAAAACCTTACATTCATCACGGCTTCAACAAACATTATTTAATGACCGTGAGCATGTGGATTACCGATTTTTCAACCACAATACAAGGCATATTTACACCTAGAAACATTTACTTACATTTCGCAGGTTATCCTAACGTCAGTTACAAAATCAGGCAGTTTTCACAGAAAAATTCTCTTGGTGCATGTTCTATCCAATAGACATCTCATTTTCATAGATACATTCACCGTAACATTCCGTGTTCCGAAAACGGTCCATGCACCACGGATTCAACAAATATTCACTGCTGAGTTCTTAGCATGTGAATTACACATCTTTAATAACCCATTGAAGACATATTGTCACCTTAAAGCATTTACTCAGATTTTGCAGCGTTTTCATAACACCAGTTTCCAAACTGAGGCATATTTTTCAGTAAAATGCTCCTGGAGCGTGTTCTATCCAAGAGATATGTAATTAACATAGTTTGCCTCACCGTGACAGTCCATGTTCCGAACGAGCTACACACATCACGGATTTGACAAACATTCTTAATGAGTTGTGTACATGTGTATTAAAAATCTTTCATCCACCATACAAGGCATATTGACACCTAGAAACATTAACACTTAGTTCGCAGATCTTTCCTAATAGCAGTTTCGAAAATCACGCAGTTTACAAAGGAAAAAACTGTTGGAGCGTGTTCTACAAAATAGATATGTTAATTACATAGATTCTCCCGCTGTGAAATTACGTGTTTCGTACATGCTACGTGCAGAAATGTTTGGACAAAAATACACTACAGAGTTGTTGCATGTGGAATAAAAGACTTTCTCACTATAGAAGGCATATAGATGCTTAGATGCATTTTATGTGATTTCACAGTGTTTTCCAAACACCAGTTTCGAAAATAAGGCAGATTTCACGGCAAAAACCTCTTGGAGCGGGTTCTAACCAATACACATGTAATTTACATGGATTCGCTCACCGTGAAATTCCGTGTTCCGAAAACGCTACATGCATCTCAAATGTGACAAATATTCACTACAGAGTTGTTAGCAAGGGGATTACAGCAGTATCATCCACCATACATGGCTTACTGACACTTTGAAGAATTTTCTCAGATTTCACACGTTAGTTTGAATACCAGATTTGAAAATGAGGCAGATTTGGCAAAAAAATGCTCTTGGAGCCAGTTCTACCCAAAAGATATGTAATTTACCTAGTTTCACTCAACGTGACATTCCGTGTTCTGAACACGATACATACACCACGGATTCAACAAACATTCTTTAATGAGTTGTGAACATGTGTATTAATGAACTTTAATCCACCTTACAGTGCATATTTATACATAGAAATTTTATTCTGATTTAGTAGTATTCTCCTAATGTCAGTCTCTAAAATCATGCCGTTTCCACAGAAAAATCCTCTTGGAGCGAGTTCTACCCAATAGACATGCAATTTACATAGAACACGTCATCGTGAAATTCCGTGTTCTGAACACGCTACGTGCATCACTGATTCGATAAATATTCACTACAGAGTTGTTAGCATAAGGATTACCGAACTTTCATCCACCATAAAAGCCATGTTACAATTTGAAGCATTTTCTCACATTTCGAAAGTTTTTGCTAATGCCAGTTTTGAAAAGGAGGCAGATTTGCAGAAATATTCTCGTGGAGCGAGTACTTCCCAATAGAAATGTAATTTACATAGTTTCCCTCACAGTGACATTCCATTTTCCGAACACGCTACATGCATCCAGGTTTCAACAAACTTTCTCGAATGAGTTGTGAACATGTTGATTACAGAACTTTCATCCACCATACATGGCATATTTACACCTAGAAACATTAACTCTGAATTTGCAGCTTTTTCCTAATGCCAGTTTGGAAAATCAGGCCGTTTTCTCAGGGAAAAACTTTAGGAGCGAATTCTAACAAATAGTTGTGCAATTTAAATAGATTCCATCGCCCGTATTTTCCGTGATGCGATCACACTGCATGAATAACGCTTTCTAAAAATATTCACCAGAGATATGTTTGCATGTGGTTTTACGATCTTGCGTCACAATAGAAGGCATATTGACACTTTGAAGCATTTTCTCTGATTTTGCAGAGATTTTCAAACGCCAGGTTCAAAAATGAGGCAGATTTCTCAGAAAAAACTCTTAGAGCAAATTCTACCCAAGAGACATGTATTTTACATAGATTCGCTCACCGTGATATTCTGTGTTCCGAACACACTTCACGTATCTCGGATTCGACAAATATTCACTACAGAGTAGTTAACATGCGGATTACCGATCTTTCATCTCAATACATTGAATATTGATTCTTAGAAGTATTTTCTCAAATTTTGCAGCGTTTTCTAAACGCCATGTTAAAAAATGACGAAGTTTTCGCAGAAAAACTCTCTCGGAGCGAGTTCTAACCAATAGAGGAGTCATTTAGTTTGTTTCAATCACCGTGGAATTCCACGTTCTGAACACGGTACATGCATCACGGAGTAGAAAAAGATCCTTTAATATGTTGTGAAAATGTGGTTTACCGAACTTTCTTGCAACATAAAGGCACATTTACACCTGCAAATATTTACTCCCTTTTTGCAGCTTTTTCCAAACTTCAGATTCGATAATCATGCAATTTTGCCAAAAAAATTCTCTTCTAGCTCGTTCTACTCAGTAGAATTGTAATTTCCATAGATTCATTACCGTGAAATTCCATTTTCTATAAGCGCTACATGAATCACGGTTTAAAAAATAATTAATACACTGTTATTAACATTTGGATTACCGGACTTTCAATCACCATTTAAGGCATATTGACAATTAGAAGCATTTTCTCAGATTTCACAGGGTTCTCCTAATGGCAGTTTTCAAAATGAGGCACATTTTGCAGAAAAATTCTCTTGAAGTGAGTTCTACCCAATAGACATGTAACTTACATTGTTTCCTTCACTATGACATTCCGTATTCCGAAAACGTTACATTCATCACGGCTTCGACAACATTCTTTAATGACAGTGAGCATGAGGATTACCGATTTTTCAACCACAATACAAGGCATATTTACACCTAGAAACATTTACTTACATTTCGCAGGTTTTCCTAAAGTCAGTTACGAAAATCAGGCAGTTTTCGCAGAAAAATTTTCTTGGTGCATGTTCTATCCAATAGACATCTCATTTTCATAGATACCTTCACCGTAACATTCCGTGTTCCGAAAACGGTCCATGCACCACGGATTCAACAAATATTCACTGCTGAGTTCTTAGCATGTGGATTACACATCTTTAATAACCCATTGAAGACATATTGTCACCTTAAAGCATTTACTCAGATTTTGCAGCGTTTTCATAACACCAGTTTCCAAACTGAGGCATATTTTTCAGTAAAATGCTCCTGGAGCGTGTTCTAACCAAGAGATATATAATTTACGTAGTTTGCCTCACCGTGACAGTCCATGTTCCGAACGCGCTACACACATCACGGTTTTGACAATCATTCTTAATGAGTTGTGTACATGTGTATTACAAAACTTTCATCCACCATACAAGGCATATTGACACCTAGAATCATTAACACTGAGTTCGCAGATATTTCCTAAAAGCAGTTTCGAAAATCAGGCAGTTTTCAAAGGAAAAAACTGTTGGAGCGTGTTCTACAAAATAGATATGTAAATTACATAGATTCTCCCGCTGTGAAATTACGTGTTTCGAACATGCTACATGCAGAAATGTTTCGACAAAAATACACTACAGAGTTGTTTGTATGTGGATTACAGGACTTTCTCACTATAGAAAGTATATAGATGCTTTGATGCATTTTACGTGATTTCTCAGTGTTTTCCAAACGCCAGTTTCGAAAATAAGGCAGATTTCACGGCAAAAACCTCTTGGAGCGGGTTCTAACCAATAGACATGTAATTTACATGGATTCGCTCACCGTGAAATTCCGTGTTCCGAACACGCTACATGCATCTCAGATGTGACAAATATTCACTACAGAGTTGTTAGCAAGTGGATTACAGCACTATCATCCACCATACAAGGCTTACTGACACTTTGAAGAATTTTCTCAGATTTCACACGTTAGTTTGAACGCCAGTTTTGAAAATGAGGCAGATTGGGCAGAAAAATGCTCTTGGAGCCAGTTCTAACCAAAAGATATGTAATTTACCTAGTTTCACTCAACGTGACATTCCGTGTTCTGAACACGATACATGCACCACGGATTCAACAAACATTCTTTAATGAGTTGTGAACATGTGTATTAACGAATTTCAATCCACCTTACAGTGCATATTTATACATAGAAATTTTATTCTGATTTAGTAGTATTCTCCTAATGTCAGTCTCTAAAATCATGCAGTTTCCACAGAAAAATCCTCTTGGAGCGAGTTCTACCCAATAGACATGCAATTTACATAGAACCCGTCATCGTGAAATTCCGTGTTCTGAACACGCTACATGCATCACGAATTCGACAAATATTCACTACAGAGTGGTTAGCATAAGGATTACCGAACTTTCATCCACCATAAAAGCCATGTTACAATTTGAAGCATTTTCTCACATTTCGAAAGTTTTTCCTAATGCCAGTTTTGAAAAGGAGGCAGATTTGCAGAAATATTCTCGTGGAGCGAGTACTTCCCAATAGAAATGTAATTTACATAGTTTCCCTCACAGTGACATTCCATTTTCCGAACACGCTACATGCATCCAGGTTTCAACAAACTTTCTCGAATGAGTTGTGAACATGTTGATTACAGAACTTTCATCCACCATACATGGCATATTTACACCTAGAAACATTAACTCTGAATTTGCAGCTTTTTCCTAATGCCAGTTTGGAAAATCCGGCCGTTTTCTCAGGAAAAAACTTTTGGAGCGAATTCTAACCAATAGATGTGTAATTTACATAGATTCCATCGCCCATACTTTCCGTAATGCGATCACACTGCATGCATAACGCTTTCTAAGAATATTCACCACAGATTTGTTTGCATGTGGTTTTACGATCTTGCATCACAATACAAGGCATATTGACACTTTGAAGCATTTTCTTTGATTTTGCAGAGATTTTCAAACGCCAGGTTCAAAAATGAGGCAGATTTCTCAGAAAAACTCTTAGAGCAAATTCTACCCAAGAGACATGTATTTTACATAGATTCGCTCACCGTGATATTCTGTGTTCCGAACACACTTCCCGTATCTCGGATTCGACAAATATACACTGCAGAGTAGTTAGCATGCGCATTACCGAACTTTCACCTCAATACATTGAATATTGATTCTTAGAAGTATTTTCTCAGATTTTGCAGCGTTTTCTAAACGCCAGGTTCAAAAATGACGAAGTTTTCACAGAAAAACTCTCTCCGAGCGAGTTCTAACCAATAGAGGAGTCATTTAGATTGTTTCAATCACCGTGGAATTCCACGTTCTAAACGCGCTACATGCATCACGGAGTAGAAAAAGATCCTTTAATATGTTGTGAAAATGTGGTTTACCGAACTTTCTTGCAACATAAAGGCATATTTATACCTGCAAATATTTACTCCCTTTTTGCAGCTTTTTCCATACTTCAGTTTCGATAATCATGCAATTTTGGCAAAAAAATTTTCTTGTAGCTCGTTCTACTCAATAGAATTGTAATTTCCATAGTTTCATTACCGTGAAATTCCATTTTCCATAAGCGCTACATGAATCACGGTTTAAATATAATTAATACACTGTTATTAACATGTGGATTACAGGACTTTCAATCACCATTCAAGGCATATTGACACTTAGAAGCATTTTCTCAGATTTCACAGGGTTCTCCTAATGGCAGTTTTCAAAATGAGGCTCATTTTGCAGAAAAGTTCTCTTGAAGTGAGTTCTACCCAACAGACATGTAACTTACATTGTTTCCTTCACTATGACATTCCGTATTCCGAAAACGTTACATTCATCACGGCTTCGACAAACATTCTTTAATGACCGTGAGCATGTGGATTACCGATTTTTCAACCACAATACAAGGCATATTTACACCTAGAAACATTTACTTACATTTCGCAGGTTTTCCTAACGTCAGTTACGAAAATCAGGCATTTTTCACAGAAAAATTATCTCGGTGCATGTTCTATCCAATAGACATCTCATTTTCATAGATACCTTCACCGTAACATTCCGTGTTCCGAAAACGGTCCATTCACCACGGATTCAACAAATATTCACTGCTGAGTTCTTAGCATGTGGATTACACATCTTTAATAACCCATTGAAGACATATTGTCACCTTAAAGCATTTACTCAGATTTTGCAGCGTTTTCATAACACCAGTTTCCAAACTGAGGCATATTTTTCAGTAAAATGCTCCTGGAGCGTGTTCTAACCAAGAGATATGTAATTTACATAGTTTGCCTCACCGTGACAGTCCATGTTCCGAACGCGCTACACACATCACGGATTTGACAAACATTCTTAATGAGTTGTGTACATGTGTATTACAAAACTTTCATCCACCATACAAGGCATATTGACACCTAGAATCATTAACACTGAGTTCGCAGATATTTCCTAAAAGCAGTTTCGAAAATCAGGCAGTTTTCAAAGGAAAAAACTGTTGGAGCGTGTTCTACAAAATAGATATGTAAATTACATAGATTCTCCCGCTGTGAAATTACGTGTTTCGAACATGCTACATGCAGAAAAGTTTCGACAAAAATACACTACAGAGTTGTTTGTATGTGGATTACAGGACTTTCTCACTATAGAAAGTATATAGATGCTTTGATGCATTTTATGTGATTTCTCAGTGTTTTCCAAACGCCAGTTTCGAAAATAAGGCAGATTTCACGGTAGAAACCTCTTGGAGCGGGTTCTAACCAATAGACATGTAATTTACATGGATTCGCTCACCGTGAAATTCCGTGTTCCGAACACGCTACATGCATCTCAGATGTGACAAATATTCACTACAGAGTTGTTAGAAAGTGGATTACAGCACTATCATCCACCATACAAGGCTTACTGACACTTTGAAAAATTTTCTCAGATTTCACACGTTAGTTTGAACGCCAGTTTTGAAAATGAGGCAGATTGGGCAGAAAAATGCTCTTGGAGCCAGTTCTAACCAAAAGATATGTAATTTACCTAGTTTCACTCAACGTAACATTCCGTGTTCTGAACACGATACATGTACCACGGATTCAACAAACATTCTTTAATGAGTTGTGAACATGTGTATTAACGAACTTTAATCCACCTTACAGTGCATATTTATACATAGAAATTTTATTCTGATTTAGTAGTATTCTCCTAATGTCAGTCTCTAAAATCATGCAGTTTCCACAGAAAAATCCTCTTGGAGCGAGTTCTACCCAATAGACATGCAATTTACATAGAACCCGTCATCGTGAAATTCCGTGTTCTGAACACGCTACATGCATCACGGATTCGACAAATATTCACTACATAGTGGTTAGCATAAGAATTACCGAACTTTCATCCACCATAAAAGCTATGTTACAATTTGAAGCATTTTCTCATATTTAGAAATTTTTTCCTAATGCCAGTTTTGAAAAGGAGGCAGATTTGCAGAAATATTCTCGTGGAGCGAGTACTTCCCAATAGAAATGTAATTTACATAGTTTCCCTCACAGTGACATTCCATTTTCCGAACACGCTACATGCATCCAGGTTTCAACAAACTTTCTCGAATGAGTTGTGAACATGTTGATTACAGAACTTTCATCGACCATGCATGGCATATTTACAACTAGAAACATTAACTGTGAATTTGCAGCTTTTTCCTAATGCCAGTTTGGAAAATCAGGCCGTTTTCTCATTGAAATACTTTTGGAGCGAATTCTAACCAATAGATGTGTAATTTACATAGATTCCTTCGCCCAAACTTTCCGTAATGCGATCACACTGCATGCATAACGCTTTCTAAAAATATTCACCACAGATATGTTTGCATGTGGTTTTACGATCTTGCATCAAAATACAAGGCATATTGACACTTTGAAGCATTTTCTCTGATTTTGCAGAGATTTTCAAACGCCAGGTTCAAAAATGAGGCAGATTTCTCAGGAAAAACTCTTAGAGCAAATTCTACCCAAGAGACATGTATTTTACATAGATTCGCTCACCGTGATATTCTGTGTTCCGAACACACTTCACGTATCTCGGATTCGACAAATATTCACTACAGAGTAGTTAACATGCGGATTACCGATCTTTCATCTCAATACATTGAATATTGATTCTTAGAAGTATTTTCACAGATTTTGCAGCGTTTTCCAAACGCCAGGTTCAAAAATGACGAAGTTTCCGCAGAAAAACCCTCTCGGAGCGAGTTCTAACCAATAGAGGAGTCATTTAGATTGTTTCAATCACCGTGGAATTCCACGTTCTGAACGCGCTACATGCATCACGGAGTAGAAAAAGATCCTTTAATATGTTGTGAAAATGTGGTTTACCGAACTTTCTTGAAACATAAAGGCACATTTACACCTGCAAATATTTACTCCCTTTTTGCAGCTTTTTCCAAACTTCAGATTCGATAATCATGCAATTTTGGCAAAAAAATTCTCTTCTAGCTCGTTCTACTCAATAGAATTGTAATTTCCATAGTTTCATTACCGTGAAATTCCATTTTCCATAAGCGCTACATGAATCACGGTTTAAAAAATAATTAATTCACTGTTATTAACATGTGGATTACAGGACTTTCAATCACCATTCAAGGCATATTGACACTTAGAAGCATTTTCTCAGATTTCACAGGGTTCTCCTAATGGCAGTTTTCAAAATGAGGCTCATTTTGCAGAAAAGTTCTCTTGAAGTGAGTTCTACCCAACAGACATGTAACTTACATTGTTTCCTTCACTATGACATTCCGTATTCCGAAAACGTTACATTCATCACGGCTTCGACAAACATTCTTTAATGACCGTGAGCATGTGGATTACCGATTTTTCAACCACAATACAAGGCATATTTACACCTAGAAACATTTACTTACATTTCGCAGGTTTTCCTAACGTCAGTTACGAAAATCAGGCATTTTTCGCAGAAAAATTCTCTTGGTGCATGTTCTATCCAATAGACATCTCATTTTCATAGATACCTTCACCGTAACATTCCGTGTTCCGAAAACGGTCCATGCACCACGGATTCAACAAATATTCACTGCTGAGTTCTTAGCATGTGGATTACACATCTTTAATAACCCATTGAAGACATATTGTCACCTTAAAGCATTTACTCAGATTTTGCAGCGTTTTCATAACACCAGTTTCCAAACTGAGGCATATTTTTCAGTAAAATGCTCCTGGAGCGTGTTCTAACCAAGAGATATGTAATTTACATAGTTTGCCTCACCGTGACAGTCCATGTTCCGAACGCGCTACACACATCACGGATTTGACAAACATTCTTAATGAGTTGTGTACATGTGTATTACAAAACTTTCATCCACCATACAAGGCATATTGACACCTAGAATCATTAACACTGAGTTCGCAGATATTTCCTAAAAGCAGTTTCGAAAATCAGGCAGTTTTCAAAGGAAAAAACTGTTGGAGCGTGTTTTACAAAATAGATATGTAAATTACATAGATTCTCCCGCTGTGAAATTACGTGTTTCGAACATGCTACATGCAGAAAAGTTTCGACAAAAATACACTACAGAGTTGTTTGTATGTGGATTACAGGACTTTCTCACTATAGAAAGTATATAGATGCTTTGATGCATTTTATGTGATTTCTCAGTGTTTTCCAAACGCCAGTTTCGAAAATAAGGCAGATTTCACGGTAGAAACCTCTTGGAGCGGGTTCTAACCAATAGACATGTAATTTACATGGATTCGCTCACCGTGAAATTCCGTGTTCCGAACACGCTACATGCATCTCAGATGTGACAAATATTCACTACAGAGTTGTTAGCAAGTGGATTACAGCACTATCATCCACCATACAAGGCTTACTGACACTTTGAAGAATTTTCTCAGATTTCACACGTTAGTTTGAACGCCAGTTTTGAAAATGAGGCAGATTGGGCAGAAAAATGCTCTTGGAGCCAGTTCTAACCAAAAGATATGTAATTTACCTAGTTTCACTCAACGTGACATTCCGTGTTCTGAACACGATACATGCACCACGGATTCAACAAACATTCTTTAATGAGTTGTGAACATGTGTATTAACGAACTTTAATCCACCTTACAGTGCATATTTATACATAGAAATTTTATTCTGATTTAGTAGTATTCTCCTAATGTCAGTCTCTAAAATCATGCAGTTTCCACAGAAAAATCCTCTTGGAGCGAGTTCTACCCAATAGACATGCAATTTACATAGAACCCGTCATCGTGAAATTCCGTGTTCTGAACATGCTACATGCATCACGAATTCGACAAATATTCACTACAGAGTGGTTAGCATAAGGATTACAGAACTTTCATCCACCATAAAAGCCATGTTACAATTTGAAGCATTTTCTCACATTTCGAAAGTTTTTCCTAATGCCAGTTTTGAAAAGGAGGCAGATTTGCAGAAATATTCTCGTGGAGCGAGTACTTCCCAATAGAAATGTAATTTACATAGTTTCCCTCACAGTGACATTCCATTTTCCAAACACGCTACATGCATCCAGGTTTCAACAAACTTTCTCGAATGAGTTGTGAACATGTTGATTACAGAACTTTCATCCACCATACATGGCATATTTACACCTAGAAACATTAACTCTGAATTTGCAGCTTTTTCCTAATGCCAGTTTGGAAAATCAGGCCGTTTTCTCAGGAAAAAACTTTTGGAGCGAATTCTAACCAATAGATGTGTAATTTACATAGATTCCATCGCCCATACTTTCCGTAATGCGATCACACTGCATGCATAACGCTTTCTAAGAATATTCACCACAGATTTGTTTGCATGTGGTTTTACGATCTTGCATCACAATACAAGGCATATTGACACTTTGAAGCATTTTCTTTGATTTTGCAGAGATTTTCAAACGCCAGGTTCAAAAATGAGGCAGATTTCTCAGAAAAACTCTTAGAGCAAATTCTACCCAAGAGACATGTATTTTACATAGATTCGCTCACCGTGATATTCTGTGTTCCGAACACACTTCCCGTATCTCGGATTCGACAAATATACACTGCAGAGTAGTTAGCATGCGCATTACCGAACTTTCACCTCAATACATTGAATATTGATTCTTAGAAGTATTTTCTCAGATTTTGCAGCGTTTTCTAAACGCCAGGTTCAAAAATGACGAAGTTTTCGCAGAAAAACTCTCTCGGAGCGAGTTCTAACCAATAGAGAAGTCATTTAGATTGTTTCAATCACCGTGGAATTCCACGTTCTGAACGCGCTACATGCATCACGGAGTAGAAAAAGATCCTTTAATATGTTGTGAAAATGTGGTTTACCGAACTTTCTTGCAACATAAAGGCACATTTACACCTGCAAATATTTACTCCCTTTTTGCAGCTTTTTCAAAACTTCAGATTCGATAATCATGCAATTTTGGCAAAAAAATTCTCTTCTAGCTCGTTCTACTCAATAGAATTGTAATTTCCATAGTTTCATTACCGTGAAATTCCATTTTCCATAAGCGCTACATGAATCACGGTTTAAAAAATAATTAATTCACTGTTATTAACATGTGGATTACAGGACTTTCAATCACCATTCAAGGCATATTGACACTTAGAAGCATTTTCTCAGATTTCACAGGGTTCTCCTAATGGCAGTTTTCAAAATGAGGCTCATTTTGCAGAAAAGTTCTCTTGAAGTGAGTTCTACCCAACAGACATGTAACTTACATTGTTTCCTTCACTATGACATTCCGTATTCCGAAAACGTTACATTCATCACGGCTTCGACAAACATTCTTTAATGACCGTGAGCATGTGGATTACCGATTTTTCAACCACAATACAAGGCATATTTACACCTAGAAACATTTACTTACATTTCGCAGGTTTTCCTAACGTCAGTTACGAAAATCAGGCATTTTTCGCAGAAAAATTCTCTTGGTGCATGTTCTATCCAATAGACATCTCATTTTCATAGATACCTTCACCGTAACATTCCGTGTTCCGAAAACGGTCCATGCACCACGGATTCAACAAATATTCACTGCTGAGTTCTTAGCATGTGGATTACACATCTTTAATAACCCATTGAAGACATATTGTCACCTTAAAGCATTTACTCAGATTTTGCAGCGTTTTCATAACACCAGTTTCCAAACTGAGGCATATTTTTCAGTAAAATGCTCCTGGAGCGTGTTCTAACCAAGAGATATGTAATTTACATAGTTTGCCTCACCGTGACAGTCCATGTTCCGAACGCGCTACACACATCACGGATTTGACAAACATTCTTAATGAGTTGTGTACATGTGTATTACAAAACTTTCATCCACCATACAAGGCATATTGACACCTAGAATCATTAACACTGAGTTCGCAGATATTTCCTAAAAGCAGTTTCGAAAATCAGGCAGTTTTCAAAGGAAAAAACTGTTGGAGCGTGTTTTACAAAATAGATATGTAAATTACATAGATTCTCCCGCTGTGAAATTACGTGTTTCGAACATGCTACATGCAGAAAAGTTTCGACAAAAATACACTACAGAGTTGTTTGTATGTGGATTACAGGACTTTCTCACTATAGAAAGTATATAGATGCTTTGATGCATTTTATGTGATTTCTCAGTGTTTTCCAAACGCCAGTTTCGAAAATAAGGCAGATTTCACGGTAGAAACCTCTTGGAGCGGGTTCTAACCAATAGACATGTAATTTACATGGATTCGCTCACCGTGAAATTCCGTGTTCCGAACACGCTACATGCATCTCAGATGTGACAAATATTCACTACAGAGTTGTTAGCAAGTGGATTACAGCACTATCATCCACCATACAAGGCTTACTGACACTTTGAAGAATTTTCTCAGATTTCACACGTTAGTTTGAACGCCAGTTTTGAAAATGAGGCAGATTGGGCAGAAAAATGCTCTTGGAGCCAGTTCTAACCAAAAGATATGTAATTTACCTAGTTTCACTCAACGTGACATTCCGTGTTCTGAACACGATACATGCACCACGGATTCAACAAACATTCTTTAATGAGTTGTGAACATGTGTATTAACGCACTTTAATCCACCTTACAGTGCATATTTATACATAGAAATTTTATTCTGATTTAGTAGTATTCTCCTAATGTCAGTCTCTAAAATCATGCAGTTTCCACAGAAAAATCCTCTTGGAGCGAGTTCTACCCAATAGACATGCAATTTACATAGAACCCGTCATCGTGAAATTCCGTGTTCTGAACACGCTACATGCATCACGAATTCGACAAATATTCACTACAGAGTGGTTAGCATAAGGATTACCGAACTTTCATCCACCATAAAAGCCATGTTACAATTTGAAGCATTTTCTCACATTTCGAAAGTTTTTCCTAATGCCAGTTTTGAAAAGGAGGCAGATTTGCAGAAATATTCTCGTGGAGCGAGTACTTCCCAATAGAAATGTAATTTACATAGTTTCCCTCACAGTGACATTCCATTTTCCAAACACGCTACATGCATCCAGGTTTCAACAAACTTTCTCGAATGAGTTGTGAACATGTTGATTACAGAACTTTCATCCACCATACATGGCATATTTACACCTAGAAACATTAACTCTGAATTTGCAGCTTTTTCCTAATGCCAGTTTGGAAAATCAGGCCGTTTTCTCAGGAAAAAACTTTTGGAGCGAATTCTAACCAATAGATGTGTAATTTACATAGATTCCATCGCCCATACTTTCCGTAATGCGATCACACTGCATGCATAACGCTTTCTAAAAATATTCACCACAGATATGTTTGCATGTGGTTTTAAGATCTTGCATCACAATACAAGGCATATTGACACTTTGAAGCATTTTCTTTGATTTTGCAGAAATTTTCAAACGCCAGGTTCAAAAATGAGGCAGATTTCTCAGAAAAAACACTTAGAGCAAATTCTACCCAAGAGACATGTATTTTACATAGATTCGCTCACCGTGATATTCTGTGTTCCAGACACACTTCACGTATCTCGGATTCGACAAATATTCACTACAGGTTAGTTAACATGCGGATTACCGATCTTTCATCTCAATACATTGAATATTGATTCTTAGAAGTATTTTCTCAGATTTTGCAGCGTTTTCTAAACGCCAGGTTCAAAAATGACGAAGTTTTCGCAGAAAAACTCTCTCGGAGCGAGTTCTAACCAATAGAGGAGTCATTTAGATTGTTTCATTCACCGTGGAATTCCACGTTCTAAACGCGCTACATGCATCACGGAGTAGAAAAAGATCCTTTAATATGTTGTGAAAATGTGGTTTACCGAACTTTCTTGCAACATAAAGGCACATTTACACCTGCAAATATTTACTCCCTTTTTGCAGCTTTTTCCAAACTTCAGATTCGATAATCATGCAATTTTGGCCAAAAAATTCTCTTCTAGCTCTTTCTACTCAATAGAATTGTAATTTCCATAGTTTCATTACCGTGAAATTCCAATTTCCATAAGCGCTACATGAATCACGGTTTAAAAAATAATTAATACACTGTTATTAACATGTGGATTACAGGACTTTCAATCACCATTCAAGGCATATTGACACTTAGAAGCATTTTCTCAGATTTCACAGGGTTCTCCTAATGGCAGTTTTCAAAATGAGGCTCATTTTGCAGAAAAGTTCTCTTGAAGTGAGTTCTACCCAACAGACATGTAACTTACATTGTTTCCTTCACTATGACATTCCGTATTCCGAAAACGTTACATTCATCACGGCTTCGACAAACATTCTTTAATGACCTTGAGCATGTGGATTACCGATTTTTCAACCACAATACAAGGCATATTTACACCTAGAAACATTTACTTACATTTCGCAGGTTTTCCTAACGTCAGTTACGAAAATCAGGCATTTTTCGCAGAAAAATTCTCTTGGTGCATGTTCTATCCAATAGACATCTCATTTTCGTACATACCTTCACCGTAACATTCCGTGTTCCGAAAACGGTCCATGCACCACGGATTCAACAAATATTCACTGCTGAGTTCTTAGCATGTGGATTACACATCTTTAATAACCCATTGAAGACATATTGTCACCTTAAAGCATTTACTCAGATTTTGCAGCGTTTTCATAACACCAGTTTCCAAACTGAGGCATATTTTTCAGTAAAATGCTCCTGGAGCGTGTTCTAACCAAGAGATATGTAATTTACATAGTTAGCCTCACCGTGACAGTCCATGTTCCGAACGCGCTACACACATCACGGTTTTGACAAACATTCTTAATGAGTTGTGTACATGTGTATTACAAAACTTTCATCCACCATACAAGGCATATTGACACCTAGAATCATTAACACTGATTTCGCAGATATTTCCTAAAAGCAGTTTCGAAAATCAGGCAGTTTTCAAAGGAAAAAACTGTTGGAGCGTGTTCTACAAAATAGATATGTAAATTACATAGATTCTCCCGCTGTGAAATTACGTGTTTCGAACATGCTACATGCAGAAAAGTTTCGACAAAAATACACTACAGAGTTGTTTGTATGTGGATTACAGGACTTTCTCACTATAGAAAGTATATAGATGCTTTGATGCATTTTACGTGATTTCTCAGTGTTTTCCAAACGCCAGTTTCGAAAATAAGGCAGATTTCACGGCAAAAACCTCTTGGAGCGGGTTCTAACCAATAGACATGTAATTTACATGGATTCGCTCACCGTGAAATTCCGTGTTCCGAACACGCTACATGCATCTCAGATGTGACAAATATTCACTACAGAGTTGTTAGCAAGTGGATTACAGCACTATCATCCACCATACAAGGCTTACTGACACTCTGAAGAATTTTCTCAGATTTCACATGTTAGTTTGAACGCCAGTTTTGAAAATGAGGCAGATTGGGCAGAAAAATGCTCTTGGAGCCAGTTCTAACCAAAAGATATGTAATTTACCTAGTTTCACTCAACGTGACATTCCGTGTTCTGAACACGATACATGCACCACGGATTCAACAAACATTCTTTAATGAGTTGTGAACATGTGTATTAACGAACTTTAATCCACCTTACAGTGCATATTTATACATAGAAATTTTATTCTGATTTAGTAGTATTCTCCTAATGTCAGTCTCTAAAATCATGCAGTTTCCACAGAAAAATCCTCTTGGAGAGAGTTCTACCCAATAGACATGCAATTTACATAGAACCCGTCATCGTGAAATTCCGTGTTCTGAACACGCTACATGCATCACGAATTCGACAAATATTCACTACAGAGTGGTTAGCATAAGGATTACCGAACTTTCATCCACCATAAAAGCCATGTTACAATTTGAAGCATTTTCTCACATTTCGAAAGTTTTTCCTAATGCCAGTTTTGAAAAGGAGGCAGATTTGCAGAAATATTCTCGTGGAGCGAGTACTTCCCAATAGAAATGTAATTTACATAGTTTCCCTCACAGTGACATTCCATTTTCCGAACACGCTACATGCATCCAGGTTTCAACAAACTTTCTCGAATGAGTTGTGAACATGTAGATTACAGAAATTTCATCCACCATACATGGCATATTTACAACTAGAAACATTAACCCTGAATTTGCAGCTTTTTCCTAAAGCCAGTTTGGAAAATCAGGCAGTTTTCTCAGGGAAAACTTTGGAGCGAATTCTAACCAATAGTTGTGTAATTTTCATAGATTCCTTCGCCGGGTTTTTCCGTGATATGATCACAGTTCATGCATAACGCTTTCTAAAAATATTCACCACAAATTTGTTTGCATGTGGTTTTACGATCTTGCATCAAAATACAAGGCATATTGACACTTTGAAGCATTTTCTCTGATTTTGCAGAGATTTTCAAACGCCAGGTTCAAAAATGAGGCAGATTTCTCAGAAAAAAACACTAAGAGCAAATTCTACCCAAGAGACATGTATTTTACATAGATTCGCTCACCGTGATATTCTGTGTTCTGGACACACTTCACGGATCTCGGATTCGACAAATATTCACTACAGAGTAGTTAACATGCGGATTACCGATCTTTCATCTCAATACATTGAATATTGATTCTTAGAAGTATTTTCTCAGATTTTGCAGCGTTTTCTAAACGCCAGGTTCAAAAATGACGAAGTTTTCGCAGAAAAACTCTCTCGGAGCGAGTTCTAACCAATAGAGGAGTCATTTAGATTGTTTCAATCACCGTGGAATTCCACGTTCTGAACGCGCTACATGCATCATGAAGTAGAAAAAGATCCTTTAATATGTTGTGTAAATGTGGTTTACCGAACTTTCTTGCAACATAAAGGCACATTTACACCTGCAAATATTTACTCCCTTTTTGCAGCTTTTTCCAAACTTCAGATTCGATAATCATGCAATTTTGGCCAAAAACATTCTCTTCTAGCTCGTTCTACTCAATAGAATTGTAATTTCCATAGTTTCATTACCGTGAAATTCCAATTTCCATAAGCGCTACATGAATCACGGTTTAAAAAATAATTAATACACTGTTATTAACATGTGGATTACAGGACTTTCAATCACCATTCAAGGTATATTGACACTTAGAAGCATTTTCTCAGATTTCACAGGGTTCTCCTAATGGCAGTTTTCAAAATGAGGCTCATTTTGCAGAAAAGTTTCTTGAAGTGAGTTCTACCCAACAGACATGTAACTTACATTGTTTCCTTCACTATGACATTCCGTATTCCGAAAACGTTACATTCATCACGGCTTCGACAAACATTCTTTAATGACCGTGAGCATGTGGATTACCGATTTTTCAACCACAATACAAGGCATATTTACACCTAGAAACATTTACTTACATTTCGCAGGTTTTCCTAACGTCAGTTACGAAAATCAGGCATTTTTCGCAGAAAAATTCTCTTGGTGCATGTTCTATCCAATAGACATCTCATTTTCATAGATACCTTCACCGTAACATTCCGTGTTCCGAAAACGGTCCATGCACCACGGATTCAACAAATATTCACTGCTGAGTTCTTAGCATGTGGATTACACATCTTTAATAACCCATTGAAGACATATTGTCACCTTAAAGCATTTACTCAGATTTTGCAGCGTTTTCATAACACCAGTTTCCAAACTGAGGCATATTTTTCAGTAAAATGCTCCTGGAGCGTGTTCTAACCAAGAGATATGTAATTTACATAGTTAGCCTCACCGTGACAGTCCATGTTCCGAACGCGCTAAACACATCACGGTTTTGACAAACATTCAAAATGAGTTGTGTACATGTGTATTACAAAACTTTCATCCACCATACAAGGCATATTGACACCTAGAATCATTAACACTGAGTTCGCAGATATTTCCTAAAAGCAGTTTCGAAAATCAGGCAGTTTTCAAAGGAAAAAACTGTTGGAGCGTGTTCTACAAAATAGATATGTAAATTACATAGATTCTCCCGCTGTGAAATTACGTGTTTCGAACATGCTACATGCAGAAAAGTTTCGACAAAAATACACTACAGAGTTGTTTGCATGTGGATTACAGGACTTTCTCACTATAGAAAGTATATAGATGCTTTGATGCATTTTATGTGATTTCACAGTGTTTTCCAAACGCCAGTTTCGAAAATAAGGCAGATTTCACGGTAGAAACCTCTTGGAGCGGGTTCTAACCAATAGACATATAATTTACATGGATTCGCTCACCGTGAAATTCCGTGTTCTGAACACGCTACATGCATCTCAGATGTGACAAATATTCACTACAGAGTTGTTAGCAAGTGGATTACAGCATTATCATCCACCATACAAGGTTTACTGACACTTTGAAGAATTTTCTCAGATTTCACACGTTAGTTTGAACGCCAGTTTTGAAAATGAGGCAGATTGGGCCGAAAAATGCTCTTGGAGCCAGTTCTACCCAAAAGATATGTAATTTACCTAGTTTCACTCACCGTGATATTCCGTGTTCTGAACACGTTTCATGCACCACGGATTCAACCAAAATTTTTAATGAGTTGTGAACATGTGTATTAACGAACTTTAATCCACCATACAGTGCATACTTATACATAGAAGTTTTATTCTTATTTAGTAGTATTCTCCTAATGTCAGTCTCTAAAATCATGCAGTTTCCACAGAAAAATCCTTTTGGAGCGAGTTCTACCCAATAGACATGCAATTTACATAGAACCCGTCATCGTGAAATTCCGTGTTCTGAACACGCTACATGCATCACGGATTCGACAAATATTCACTACAGAGTTGTTAGCATAAGGATTACCGAACTTTCATCCACCATAAAAGCCATGTTACAATTTGAAGCATTTTATCATATTTAGAAAGTTTTTCCTAATGCCAGTTTTGAAAAGGAGGCAGATTTGCAGAAATATTCTCGTGGAGCGAGTACTTCCCAATAGAAATGTAATTTACATAGTTTCCCTCACAGTGACATTCCATTTTGCGAACACGCTACATGCATCCAGGTTTCAACAAACTTTCTCGAATGAGTTGTGAACATGTTGATTACAGAGCTTTCATCCACCATACATGGCATATTTACAACTAGAAACATTAACTCTGAATTTGCAGCTTTTTCCTAATGCCAGTTTGGAAAATCCGGCCGTTTTCTCAGGGAAAAACTTTTGGAGCGAATTCTAACCAATAGATGTGTAATTTACATAGATTCCATCGCGCATACTTTCCGTAATGCGATCACACTGCATGCATAACGCTTTCTAAAAATATTCACCACAGATATGTTTGCATGTGGTTTTACGATCTTGCATCCCAATACATTGAATATTGATTCTTAGAAGTATTTTCTCAGATTTTGCAGCGTTTTCTAAACGCCAGGTTCAAAAATGACGAAGTTTTCACAGAAAAACTCTCTCCGAGCGAGTTCTAACCAATAGAGGAGTCATTTAGATTGTTTCAATCACCGTGGAATTCCACGTTCTAAACGCGCTACATGCATCACGGAGTAGAAAAAGATCCTTTAATATGTTGTGAAAATGTGGTTTACCGAACTTTCTTGCAACATAAAGGCATATTTATACCTGCAAATATTTACTCCCTTTTTGCAGCTTTTTCCATACTTCAGTTTCGATAATCATGCAATTTTGGCAAAAAAATTTTCTTGTAGCTCGTTCTACTCAATAGAATTGTAATTTCCATAGTTTCATTACCGTGAAATTCCATTTTCCATAAGCGCTACATGAATCACGGTTTAAATATAATTAATACACTGTTATTAACATGTGGATTACAGGACTTTCAATCACCATTCAAGGCATATTGACACTTAGAAACATTTTCTCAGATTTCACAGGGTTCTCCTAATGGCAGTTTTCAAAATGAGGCTCATTTTGCAGAAAAGTTCTCTTGAAGTGAGTTCTACCCAACAGACATGTAACTTACATTGTTTCCTTCACTATGACATTCCGTATTCCGAAAACGTTACATTCATCACGGCTTCGACAAACATTCTTTAATGACCGTGAGCATGTGGATTACCGATTTTTCAACCACAATACAAGGCATATTTACACCTAGAAACATTTACTTACATTTCGCAGGTTTTCCTAACGTCAGTTACGAAAATCAGGCATTTTTCACAGAAAAATTATCTCGGTGCATGTTCTATCCAATAGACATCTCATTTTCATAGATACCTTCACCGTAACATTCCGTGTTCCGAAAACGGTCCATTCACCACGGATTCAACAAATATTCACTGCTGAGTTCTTAGCATGTGGATTACACATCTTTAATAACCCATTGAAGACATATTGTCACCTTAAAGCATTTACTCAGATTTTGCAGCGTTTTCATAACACCAGTTTCCAAACTGAGGCATATTTTTCAGTAAAATGCTCCTGGAGCGTGTTCTAACCAAGAGATATGTAATTTACATAGTTTGCCTCACCGTGACAGTCCATGTTCCGAACGCGCTACACACATCACGGATTTGACAAACATTCTTAATGAGTTGTGTACATGTGTATTACAAAACTTTCATCCACCATACAAGGCATATTGACACCTAGAATCATTAACACTGAGTTCGCAGATATTTCCTAAAAGCAGTTTCGAAAATCAGGCAGTTTTCAAAGGAAAAAACTGTTGGAGCGTGTTCTACAAAATAGATATGTAAATTACATAGATTCTCCCGCTGTGAAATTACGTGTTTCGAACATGCTACATGCAGAAAAGTTTCGACAAAAATACACTACAGAGTTGTTTGTATGTGGATTACAGGACTTTCTCACTATAGAAAGTATATAGATGCTTTGATGCATTTTATGTGATTTCTCAGTGTTTTCCAAACGCCAGTTTCGAAAATAAGGCAGATTTCACGGTAGAAACCTCTTGGAGCGGGTTCTAACCAATAGACATGTAATTTACATGGATTCGCTCACCGTGAAATTCCGTGTTCCGAACACGCTACATGCATCTCAGATGTGACAAATATTCACTACAGAGTTGTTAAAAAGTGGATTACAGCACTATCATCCACCATACAAGGCTTACTGACACTTTGAAGAATTTTCTCAGATTTCACACGTTAGTTTGAACGCCAGTTTTGAAAATGAGGCAGATTGGGCAGAAAAATGCTCTTGGAGCCAGTTCTAACCAAAAGATATGTAATTTACCTAGTTTCACTCAACGTAACATTCCGTGTTCTGAACACGATACATGTACCACGGATTCAACAAACATTCTTTAATGAGTTGTGAACATGTGTATTAACGAACTTTAATCCACCTTACAGTGCATATTTATACATAGAAATTTTATTCTGATTTAGTAGTATTCTCCTAATGTCAGTCTCTAAAATCATGCAGTTTCCACAGAAAAATCCTCTTGGAGCGAGTTCTACCCAATAGACATGCAATTTACATAGAACCCGTCATCGTGAAATTCCGTGTTCTGAACACGCTACATGCATCACGGATTCGACAAATATTCACTATATAGTGGTTAGCATAAGAATTACCGAACTTTCATCCACCATAAAAGCTATGTTACAATTTGAAGCATTTTCTCATATTTAGAAATTTTTTCCTAATGCCAGTTTTGAAAAGGAGGCAGATTTGCAGAAATATTCTCGTGGAGCGAGTACTTCCCAATAGAAATGTAATTTACATAGTTTCCCTCACAGTGACATTCCATTTTCCGAACACGCTACATGCATCCAGGTTTCAACAAACTTTCTCGAATGAGTTGTGAACATGTTGATTACAGAACTTTCATCGACCATGCATGGCATATTTACACCTAGAAACATTAACTCTGAATTTGCAGCTTTTTCCTAATGCCAGTTTGGAAAATCAGGCCGTTTTCTCATTGAAATACTTTTGGAGCGAATTCTAACCAATAGATGTGTAATTTACATAGATTCCTTCGCCCAAACTTTCCGTAATGCGATCACACTGCATGCATAACGCTTTCTAAAAATATTCACCACAGATATGTTTGCATGTGGTTTTACGATCTTGCATCAAAATACAAGGCATATTGACACTTTGAAGCATTTTCTCTGATTTTGCAGAGATTTTCAAACGCCAGGTTCAAAAATGAGGCAGATTTCTCAGGAAAAACTCTTAGAGCAAATTCTACCCAAGAGACATGTATTTTACATAGATTCGCTCACCGTGATATTCTGTGTTCCGAACACACTTCACGTATCTCGGATTCGACAAATATTCACTACAGAGTAGTTAACATGCGGATTACCGATCTTTCATCTCAATACATTGAATATTGATTCTTAGAAGTATTTTCACAGATTTTGCAGCGTTTTCCAAACGCCAGGTTCAAAAATGACGAAGTTTCCGCAGAAAAACCCTCTCGGAGCGAGTTCTAACCAATAGAGGAGTCATTTAGATTGTTTCAATCACCGTGGAATTCCACGTTCTGAACGCGCTACATGCATCACGGAGTAGAAAAAGATCCTTTAATATGTTGTGAAAATGTGGTTTACCGAACTTTCTTGAAACATAAAGGCACATTTACACCTGCAAATATTTACTCCCTTTTTGCAGCTTTTTCCAAACTTCAGATTCGATAATCATGCAATTTTGGCAAAAAAATTCCCTTCTAGCTCGTTCTACTCAATAGAATTGTAATTTCCATAGTTTCATTACCGTGAAATTCCATTTTCCATAAGCGCTACTTGAATCACGGTTTAAAAAATAATTAATACACTGTTATTAACATGTGGATTACAGGACTTTCAATGACCATTCAAGGCATATTGACACTTAGAAGCATTTTCTCAGATTTCACAGGGTTCTCCTAATGGCAGTTTTCAAAATGAGGCTCATTTTGCAGAAAAGTTCTCTTGAAGTGAGTTCTACCCAACAGACATGTAACTTACATTGTTTCCTTCACTATGACATTCCGTATTCCAAAAACGTTACATTCATCACGGCTTCGACAAACATTCTTTAATGACCGTGATCATGTGGATTACTGATTTTCAACCACAATACAAGGCATATTTACACCTAGAAACATTTACTTACATTTCGCAGGTTTTCCTAACGTCAGTTACGAAAATCAGGCATTTATCGCAGAAAAATTCTCTTGGTGCATGTTCTATCCAATAGACATCTCATTTTCATAGATACATTCACCGTAACATTCCGTGTTCCAAAAACGGTCCATGCACCACGGATTCAACAAATATTCACTGCTGAGTTCTTAGCATGTGGATTACACATCTTTAATAACCCATTGAAGACATATTGTCACCTTAAAGCATTTACTCAGATTTTGCAGCGTTTTCATAACACCAGTTTCCAAACTGAGGCATATTTTTCAGTAAAATGCTCCTGGAGCGTGTTCTAACCAAGAGATATGTAATTTACATAGTTTGCCTCACCGTGACAGTCCATGTTCCGAACGCGCTACACAGATCACGGATTTGACAAACATTCTTAATGAGTTGTGTACATGTGTATTACAAAACTTTCATCCACCATACAAGGCATATTGACACCTAGAATCATTAACACTGAGTTCGCAGATATTTCCTAAAAGCAGTTTCGAAAATCAGGCAGTTTTCAAAGGAAAAAACTGTTGGAGCGTGTTCTACAAAATAGATATGTAAATTACATAGATTCTCCCGCTGTGAAATTACGTGTTTCGAACATGCTACATGCAGAAAAGTTTCGACAAAAATACACTACAGAGTTGTTTGTATGTGGATTACAGGACTTTCTCACTATAGAAACTATAAAGATGCTTTGATGCATTTTATGTGATTTCTCAGTGTTTTCCAAACGCCAGTTTCGAAAATAAGGCAGATTTCACGGTAGAAACCTCTTGGAGCGGGTTCTAACCAATAGAAATGTAATTTACATGGATTCGCTCACCGTGAAATTCCGTGTTCCGAACACGCTACATGCATCTCAGATGTGACAAATATTCACTACAGAGTTGTTAGCAAGTGGATTACAGCACTATCATCCACCATACAAGGCTTACTGACACTTTGAAGAATTTTCTCAGATTTCACAGGTTAGTTTGAACGCCAGTTTTGAAAATGAGGCAGATTGGGCAGAAAAATGCTCTTGGAGCCAGTTCTAACCAAAAGATATGTAATTTACCTAGTTTCACTCAACGTGACATTCCGTGTTCTGAACACGATACATGCACCACGGATTCAACAAACATTCTTCAATGAGTTGTGAACATGTGTATTAACGAACTTTAATCCACCTTACAGTGCATATTTATACATAGAAATTTTATTCTGATTTAGTAGTGTTCTCCTAATGTCAGTCTCTAAAATCATGCAGTTTCCACAGAAAAATCCTCTTGGAGCGAGTTCTACCCAATAGACATGCAATTTACATAGAACCCGTCATCGTGAAATTCCGTGTTCTGAACACGCTACATGCATCACGAATTCGACAAATATTCACTACAGAGTGGTTAGCATAAGGATTACCGAACTTTCATCCACCATAAAAGCCATGTTACAATTTGAAGCATTTTCTCACATTTCGAAAGTTTTTCCTAATGCCAGTTTTGAAAAGGAGGCAGATTTGCAGAAATATACTCGTGGAGCGAGTACTTACCAATAGAAATGTAATTTACATAGTTTCCCTCACAGTGACATTCCATTTTCCGAACACGCTACATGCATCCAGGTTTCAACAAACTTTCTCGAATGAGTTGTGAACATGTTGATTACAGAACTTTCATCGACCATGCATGGCATATTTACACCTAGAAACATTAACTCTGAATTTGCAGCTTTTTCCTAATGCCAGTTTGGAAAATCAGGCCGTTTTCTCATTGAAATACTTTTGGAGCGAATTCTAACCAATAGATGTGTAATTTACATAGATTCCTTCGCCCAAACTTTCCGTAATGCGATCACACTGCATGCATAACGCTTTCTAAAAATATTCACCACAGATATGTTTGCATGTGGTTTTACGATCTTGCATCAAAATACAAGGCATATTGACACTTTGAAGCATTTTCTCTGATTTTGCAGAGATTTTCAAACGCCAGGTTCAAAAATGAGGCAGATTTCTCAGGAAAAACTCTTAGAGCAAATTCTACCCAAGAGACATGTATTTTACATAGATTCGCTCACCGTGATATTCTGTGTTCCGAACACACTTCACGTATCTCGGATTCGACAAATATTCACTACAGAGTAGTTAACATGCGGATTACCGATCTTTCATCTCAATACATTGAATATTGATTCTTAGAAGTATTTTCACAGATTTTGCAGCGTTTTCCAAACGCCAGGTTCAAAAATGACGAAGTTTCCGCAGAAAAACCCTCTCGGAGCGAGTTCTAACCAATAGAGGACTCATTTAGATTGTTTCAATCACCGTGGAATTCCACGTTCTGAACGCGCTACATGCATCACGGAGTAGAAAAAGATCCTTTAATATGTTGTGAAAATGTGGTTTACCGAACTTTCTTGAAACATAAAGGCACATTTACACCTGCAAATATTTACTCCCTTTTTGCAGCTTTTTCCAAACTTCAGATTCGATAATCATGCAATTTTGGCAAAAAAATTCCCTTCTAGCTCGTTCTACTCAATAGAATTGTAATTTCCATAGTTTCATTACCGTGAAATTCCATTTTCCATAAGCGCTACTTGAATCACGGTTTAAAAAATAATTAATACACTGTTATTAACATGTGGATTACAGGACTTTCAATGACCATTCAAGGCATATTGACACTTAGAAGCATTTTCTCAGATTTCACAGGGTTCTCCTAATGGCAGTTTTCAAAATGAGGCTCATTTTGCAGAAAAGTTCTCTTGAAGTGAGTTCTACCCAACAGACATGTAACTTACATTGTTTCCTTCACTATGACATTCCGTATTCCAAAAACGTTACATTCATCACGGCTTCGACAAACATTCTTTAATGACCGTGATCATGTGGATTACTGATTTTCAACCACAATACAAGGCATATTTACACCTAGAAACATTTACTTACATTTCGCAGGTTTTCCTAACGTCAGTTACGAAAATCAGGCATTTATCGCAGAAAAATTCTCTTGGTGCATGTTCTATCCAATAGACATCTCATTTTCATAGATACATTCACCGTAACATTCCGTGTTCCAAAAACGGTCCATGCACCACGGATTCAACAAATATTCACTGCTGAGTTCTTAGCATGTGGATTACACATCTTTAATAACCCATTGAAGACATATTGTCACCTTAAAGCATTTACTCAGATTTTGCAGTGTTTTCATAACACCAGTTTCCAAACTGAGGCATATTTTTCAGTAAAATGCTCCTGGAGCGTGTTCTAACCAAGAGATATGTAATTTACATAGTTTGCCTCACCGTGACAGTCCATGTTCCGAACGCGCTACACAGATCACGGATTTGACAAACATTCTTAATGAGTTGTGTACATGTGTATTACAAAACTTTCATCCACCATACAAGGCATATTGACACCTAGAATCATTAACACTGAGTTCGCAGATATTTCCTAAAAGCAGTTTCGAAAATCAGGCAGTTTTCAAAGGAAAAAACTGTTGGAGCGTGTTCTACAAAATAGATATGTAAATTACATAGATTCTCCCGCTGTGAAATTACGTGTTTCGAACATGCTACATGCAGAAAAGTTTCGACAAAAATACACTACAGAGTTGTTTGTATGTGGATTACAGGACTTTCTCACTATAGAAACTATAAAGATGCTTTGATGCATTTTATGTGATTTCTCAGTGTTTTCCAAACGCCAGTTTCGAAAATAAGGCAGATTTCACGGTAGAAACCTCTTGGAGCGGGTTCTAACCAATAGAAATGTAATTTACATGGATTCGCTCACCGTGAAATTCCGTGTTCCGAACACGCTACATGCATCTCAGATGTGACAAATATTCACTACAGAGTTGTTAGCAAGTGGATTACAGCACTATCATCCACCATACAAGGCTTACTGACACTTTGAAGAATTTTCTCAGATTTCACAGGTTAGTTTGAACGCCAGTTTTGAAAATGAGGCAGATTGGGCAGAAAAATGCTCTTGGAGCCAGTTCTAACCAAAAGATATGTAATTTACCTAGTTTCACTCAACGTGACATTCCGTGTTCTGAACACGATACATGCACCACGGATTCAACAAACATTCTTCAATGAGTTGTGAACATGTGTATTAACGAACTTTAATCCACCTTACAGTGCATATTTATACATAGAAATTTTATTCTGATTTAGTAGTGTTCTCCTAATGTCAGTCTCTAAAATCATGCAGTTTCCACAGAAAAATCCTCTTGGAGCGAGTTCTACCCAATAGACATGCAATTTACATAGAACCCGTCATCGTGAAATTCCGTGTTCTGAACACGCTACATGCATCACGAATTCGACAAATATTCACTACAGAGTGGTTAGCATAAGGATTACCGAACTTTCATCCACCATAAAAGCCATGTTACAATTTGAAGCATTTTCTCACATTTCGAAAGTTTTTCCTAATGCCAGTTTTGAAAAGGAGGCAGATTTGCAGAAATATACTCGTGGAGCGAGTACTTACCAATAGAAATGTAATTTACATAGTTTCCCTCACAGTGACATTCCATTTTCCGAACACGCTACATGCATCCAGGTTTCAACAAACTTTCTCGAATGAGTTGTGAACATGTTGATTACAGAACTTTCATCCACCATACATGGCATATTTACACCTAGAAACATTAACTCTGAATTTGCAGCTTTTTCCTAATGCCAGTTTGGAAAATCAGGCCGTTTTCTCAGGGAAAAACTTTTGGAGCGAATTCTAACCAATAGATGTGTAATTTACATAGATTCCATCGCCCATACTTTCCGTAATGCGATCACACTGCATGCATAACGCTTTCTAAAAATATTCACCACAGATATGTTTGCATGAGGTTTTATGATCTTGCATCAAAATACAAGGCATATTGACACTTTGAAGCATTTTCTCTGATTTTGCAGAGATTTTCAAACGCCAGGTTCAAAAATGAGGCAGATTTCTCAGAAAAAACTCTTAGAGCAAATTCTACCCAAGAGACATGTATTTTACATAGATTCGCTCACCGTGATATTCTGTGTTCCGAACACACTTCACGTATCTCGGATTCGACAAATATTCACTACAGAGTAGTTAACATGCGGATTACCGATCTTTCATCTCAATACATTGAATATTGATTCTTAGAAGTATTTTCACAGATTTTGCAGCGTTTTCCAAACGCCAGGTTCAAAAATAACGAAGTTTTCGCAGAAAAACTCTCTCGGAGTGAGTTCTAACCAATAGAGGAGTCATTTAGATTGTTTCAATCACCGTGGAATTCCACGTTCTGAACGCGCTACATGCATCACGGAGTAGAAAAAGATCCTTTAATATGTTGTGAAAATGTGGTTTACCGAACTTTCTTGCAACATTAAGGCACATTTACACCTGCAAATATTTACTCCCTTTTTGCAGCTTTTTCCAAAATTCAGATTCGATAATCATGCAATTTTGGCAAAAAAATTCCCTTCTAGCTCGTTCTACTCAATAGAATTGTAATTTCCATAGTTTCATTTCCGTGAAATTCCATTTTCCACAAAAGCTACATGAATCACGGTTTAAAAAACAATTAATACACTGTTATTAACATGTGGATTACAGGACTTTCAATCACCATTCAAGGCATATTGACACTTAGAAGCATTTTCTCAGATTTCACAGGTTTCTCCTAATGGCAATTTTCAAAATGAGGCTCATTTTGCAGAAAAGTTCTCTTGAAGTGAGTTCTACCCAACAGACATGTAACTTACATTGTTTCCTTCACTATGACATTCCGTATTCCGAAAACGTTACATTAATCATGGCTTCGACAAACATTCTTTAATGACCGTGAGCATGTGGATTACCGATTTTTCAACCACAATACAAGGCATATTTACACCTAGAAACATTTACTTACATTTCGCAGGTTTTCCTAACGTCAGTTACGAAAATCAGGCAGTTTTCGCAAAAAATTCTCTTGGTGCATGTTCTATCCAATAGACATCTCATTTTCATAGATACCTTCACCGTAACATTCCGTGTTCCGAAAACGGTCCATGCACCACGGATTCAACAAATATTCACTGCTGAGTTCTTAGCATGTGGATTACACATCTTTAATAACCCATTGAAGACATATTGTCACCTTAAAGCATTTACTCAGATTTTGCAGCGTTTTCATAACACCAGTTTCCAAACTGAGGCATATTTTTCAGTAAAATGCTCCTGGAGCGTGTTCTAACCGAGAGATATGTAATTTACATAGTTTGCCTCACCGTGACAGTCCATGTTCCGAACGCGCTACACAAATCACGGATTTGACAAACATTCTTAATGAGTTGTGTACATGTGTATTACAAAACTTTCATCCACCCTACAAGGCATATTGACACCTAGAATCATTAACACTGAGTTTGCAGATATTTCCTAAAAGCAGTTTCGAAAATCAGGCAGTTTTCAAAGGAAAAAACTGTTGGAGCGTGTTCTACAAAATAGATATGTAAATTACATAGATTCTCCCGCTGTGAAATTACGTGTTTCGAACATGCTACATGCAGAAAAGTTTCGACAAAAATACACTACAGGGTTCTTTGTATGTGGATTACAGAACTTTCTCACTATAGAAAGTATAAAGATGCTTTGATGCATTTTATGTGATTTCTCAGTGTTTTCCAAACGCCAGTTTCGAAAATAAGGCAGATTTCACGGTAGAAACCTCTTGGAGCGGGTTCTAACCAATAGACATGTAATTTACATGGATTCGCTCACCGTGAAATTCCGTGTTCCGAACACGCTACATGCATCTCAGATGTGACAAATATTCACTACAGAGTTGTTAGCAAGTGGATTACAGCACTATCATCCACCATACAAGGCTTACTGACACTTTGAAAAATTTTCTCAGATTTCACAAGTTAGTTTGAACGCCAGTTTTGAAAATGAGGCAGATTGGGCAGAAAAATGCTCTTGGAGCCAGTTCTACCCAAAAGATATGTAATTTACCTAGTTTCACTCAACGTGACATTCCGTGTTCTGAACACGATACATGCACCACGGATTCAACAAACATTCTTCAATGAGTTGTGAACATGTGTATTAACGAACTTTAATCCACCTTACAGTGCATATTTATACATAGAAATTTTATTCTGATTTAGTAGTGTTCTCCTAATGTCAGTCTCTAAAATCATGCAGTTTCCACAGAAAAATCCTCTTGGAGCGAGTTCTACCCAATAGACATGCAATTTACATAGAACCCGTCATCGTGAAATTCCGTGTTCTGAACACGCTACATGCATCACGAATTCGACAAATATTCACTACAGAGTGGTTAGCATAAGGATTACCGAACTTTCATCCACCATAAAAGCCATGTTACAATTTGAAGCATTTTCTCACATTTCGAAAGTTTTTCCTAATGCCAGTTTTGAAAAGGAGGCAGATTTGCAGAAATATTCTCGTGGAGCGAGTACTTCCCAATAGAAATGTAATTTACATAGTTTCCCTCACAGTGACATTCCATTTTCCGAACACGCTACATGCATCCAGGTTTCAACAAACTTTCTCGAATGAGTTGTGAACATGTTGATTACAGAACTTTCATCCACCATACATGGCATATTTACACCTAGAAACATTAACTCTGAATTTGCAGCTTTTTCCTAATGCCAGTTTGGAAAATCAGGCCGTTTTCTCAGGGAAAAACTTTTGGAGCGAATTCTAACCAATAGATGTGTAATTTACATAGATTCCATCGCCCTTACTTTCCGTAATGCGATCACACTGCATGCATAACGCTTTCTAAAAATATTCACCACAGATATGTTTGCATGTGGTTTTACGATCTTGCATCAAAATACAAGGCATATTGACACTTTGAAGCATTTTCTCTGATTTTGCAGAGATTTTCAAACGCCAGGTTCAAAAATGAGGCAGATTTCTCAGAAAAAAACTCTTAGAGCAAATTCTACCCAAGAGACATGTATTTTACATAGATTCGCTCACCGTGATATTCTGTGATCCGAACACACTTCATGTATCTCGGATTCGACAAATATTCACTACAGAGTAGTTAACATGCGGATTACCGATCTTTCATCTCAATAAATTGAATATTGATTCTTAGAAGTATTTTCACAGATTTTGCAGCGTTTTCCAAACGCCAGGTTCAAAAATGACGAAGTTTTCGCAGAAAAACTCTCTCGGAGCGAGTTCTAACCAATAGAGGAGTCATTTAGATTGTTTCAATCACCGTGGAATTCAACGTTCTGAACGCGCTACATGCATCACGGAGTAGAAAAAGATCCTTTAATATGTTGTGAAAATGTGGATTACCGAACTTTCTTGCAACATAAAGGCACATTTACACCTGCAAATATTTACTCACTTTTTGCAGCTTTTTCCAAACTTCAGATTCGATAATCATGCAATTTTGGCAAAAAAATTCTCTTCTAGCTCGTTCTACTCAATAGAATTGTAATTTCCATAGTTTCATTACCGTGAAATTCCATTTTCCATAAGCGCTACATGAATCACGGTTTAAAAAATAATTAATACACTGTTATTAACATGTGGATTACAGGATTTTCAATCACCATTCAAGGCATATTGACACTTAGAAACATTTTCTCAGATTTCACAGGGTTCTCCTAATGGCAGTTTTCAAAATGAGGCTCATTTTGCAGAAAAGTTCTCTTGAAGTGAGTTCTACCCAATAGACATGTAACTTACATTGTTTCCTTCACTATGACATTCCGTATTCCGAAAACGTTACATTCATCACGGCTTCGACAAACATTCTTTAATGACCGTGAGCATGTGGATTACCGATTTTTCAACCACAATACAAGGCATATTTACACCTAGAAACATTTACTTACATTTCGCAGGTTTTCCTAACGTCAGTTACGAAAATCAGGCATTTTTCGCAGAAAAATTCTCTTGGTGCATGTTCTATCCAATAGACATCTCATTTTCATAGATACCTTCACCGTAACATTCCGTGTTCCGAAAACGGTCCATGCACCACGGATTCAACAAATATTCACTGCTGAGTTCTTAGCATGTGGATTACACATCTTTAATAACCCATTGAAGACACATTGTCACCTTAAAGCATTTACTCAGATTTTGCAGCGTTTTCATAACACCAGTTTCTAAACTGAAACATATTTTTCAGTAAAATGCTCCTGGAGCGTGTTCTAACCAAGAGATATGTAATTTACATAGTTTGCCTCACCGTGACAGTCCATGTTCCGAACGCGCTACACACATCACGGATTTGACAAACATTCTTAATGAGTTGTGTACATGTGTATTACAAAACTTTCATCCACCATACAAGGCATATTGACACCTAGAATCATTAACAATGAGTTCGCAGATATTTCCTAAAAGCAGTTTCAAAAATCAGGCAGTTTTCAAAGGAAAAAATTGTTGGAGCGTGTTCTACAAAATAGATATGTAAATTACATAGATTCTCCCGCTGTGAAATTACGTGTTTCGAACATGCTACATGCAGAAAAGTTTCGACAAAAATACACTACAGTGTTGTTTGCATGTGGATTACAGGACTTTCTCACTATAGAAAGCATATAGATGCTTAGATGCATTTTATGTGATTTCACAGTGTTTTCCAAACGCCAGTTTCGAAAATGAGGCAGATTTCACGGCAAAAACCTCTTGGAGAAGGTTCTAACCAATAGACATGTAATTTACATGGATTCGCTCACCGTGAAATTCCGTGTTCCGAACACGCTACATGCATCTCAGATGTGACAAATATTCACTACAGAGTTGTTAGCAAGTGGATTACAGCACTATCATCCACCATACAAGGCTTACTGACACTTTGAAAAATTTTCTCAGATTTCACACATTAGTTTCAACGCCAGTTTTGAAAATGAGGAAGATTGGGCAGAAAAATGCTCTTGGAGCCAGTTCTACCCAAAAGATATGTAATTTACCTAGTTTCACTCACCGTGACATTCCGTGTTCTGAACACGTTTCATGCACCACGGATTCAACAAACATTCTTTAATGAGTTGTGAACATGTGTATTAACGAACTTTAATCCACCTTACAGTGCATATTTATACATAGAAATTTTATTCTGATTTAGTAGTATTCTCCTAATGTCAGTCTCTAAAATCATGCAGTTTCCAAAGAAAAATCCTCTTGGAGCGAGTTCTACCCAATAGACATGCAATTTACATCGAACCCGTCATCGTGAAATTCCGTGTTCTGAACATGCTACGTGCATCACTGATTCGATAAATATTCACTACATAGTTGTTAGCATAAGAATTACCGAACTTTCATCCACCATAAAAGCCATGTTGACAATTTGAAGCATTTTCTCACATTTCGAAAGTTTTTCCTAATGCCAGTTTTGAAAAGGAGGCAGATTTGCAGAAATATTCTCGTGGAGCGAGTACTTCCCAATAGAAATGTAATTTACATAGTTTCCCTCACAGTGACATTCCATTTTCCGAACACGCTACATGCATCCAGGTTTCAACAATCTTTCTCGAATGAGTTGTGAACATGTAGATTACAGAACTTTCATCCAACATACATGGCATATTTACAACTAGAAACATTAACTCTGAATTTGCAGCTTTTTCCTAATGCCAGTTTGGAAAATCAGGCCGTTTTCTCAGGGAAAAACTTTAGGAGCGAAATCTCACAAATAGATGTGCAATTTACATAGATTCCATCGCCCGTATTTTCCGTGATGCGATCACACTGCATGAATAACGCTTTCTAAAAATATTCACCACAGATTTGTTTGCATGTGGTTTTACGATCTTGCATCACAATACAAGGCATATTGACACTTTGAAGCATTTTCTCTGATTTTGCAGAGATTTTCAAACGCCACGTTCAAAAATGAGGCAGATTTCTCAGAAAAAACTCTTAGAGCAAATTCTACCCAAGAGACATGTATTTTACATAGATTCGCTCACCGTGATATTCTGTGTTCCGAACACACGTCCCGTATCTCGGATTCGACAAATATACACTACAAAGTATTTAGCATGAGGATTACCGAACTTTCATCTCAATACACTGAATATTGATTCTTAGAACTATTTTCTCAGATTTTGCAGCGTTTTCTAAATGCCAGGTTCAAAAGTGACGAAGTTTTTGCAGAAAAACTGTCTCGGAGCGAGTTCTAACCAATAGAGAAGTCATTTACATTGTTTCTATCACCGTGGAATCCCACGTTCTGAACACGCTACATGCATCACTGATTAGAAAAAGATTCTAAATATGTTGTGAAAATGTGGATTACTGAACTTTCTTGCAACATAAAGGCACATTTACACCTGCAAATATTTACTCCCTTTTTGCAGCTTTTTCCAAACTTCAGATTCGATAATCATGCAATTTTGGCAAAAAAATTCTCTTCTAGCTCGTTCTACTCAATAGAATTGTAATTTCCATAGTTTCATTACCGTGAAATTCCATTTTCCATAAACGCTACATGAATCACGGTTTAAAAAATAATTAATACACTGTTATTAACATGTGGATTACAGGACTTTCAATCACCATTCAAGGCATATTGACACTTAGAAGCATTTTCTCAGATTTCACAGTGTTCTCCTAATGGCAGTTTTCAAAATGAGGCTCATTTTGCAGAAAAGTTCTCTTGAAGTGAGTTCTACCCAATAGACATGTAACTTACATTGTTTCCTTCACTATGACATTCCGTATTCCGAAAAAGTTACTTTCATCACGGCTTCGACAAACATTCTTTAATGACCGTGAGCATGTGGATTACCGATTTTTCAACCACAATACAAGGCATATTTACACCTAGAAACATTTACTTACATTTCGCAGGTTTTCCTAACGTCAGTTACGAAAATCAGGCAGTTTTCGCAGAAAAATTCTCTTGGTGCATGTTCTATCCAATAGACATCTCATTTTCATACATACCTTCACCGTAACATTCCATGTTCCGAAAACGGTCCATGCACCACGGATTCAACAAATATTCACTGCTGAGTTCTTAGCATGTGGATTACACATCTTTAATAACCCATTGAAGACATATTGTCACCTTAAAGCATTTACTCAGATTTTGCAGCGTTTTCATAACACCAGTTTCTAAACTGAGGCATATTTTTCAGTAAAATGCTCCTGGAGCGTGTTCTAACCAAGAGATATGTAATTTACATAGTTTGCCTCACCGTGACAGTCCATGTTCCGAACGCGCTTCACACATCACGGATTTGACAAACATTCTTAATGAGTTGTGTACATGTGTATTACAAAACTTCATCCACCATACAAGGCATATTGACACCTAGAATCATTAACACTGAGTTCGCAGATATTTCCTAAAAGCAGTTTCAAAAATCAGGCAGTTATCAAAGGAAACAGTGGTTGGGGCGTGTTCTACAAAATAGATATGTAAATTACATAGATTCTCCCGCTGTGAAATTACGTGTTTCGAACATGCTACATGCAGAAAAGTTTCAACAAAAATACACTACAGTGTTGTTTGCATGTGGATTACAGGACTTTCTCACTATAGAAAGCATATACATGCTTAGATGCATTTTATGTGATTTCACAGTGTTTTCCAAACGCCAGTTTCGAAAATAAGACAGATTTCACGGCAAAAACCTCTTGGAGCGGGTTCTAACCAGTAGACATGTAATTTACATGGATTTGCTCACCGTGAAATTCCGTGTTCCGAACACGCTACATGCATCTCAGATGTGACAAATATTCACTACAGAGTTGTTAGCAAGTGGATTACATCACTATCATCCACCATACAAGCTTACTGACACTTTGAAGAATTTTCTCAGATTTCACACGTTAGTTTGAACGCCAGTTTTGAAAATGAGGCAGATTGGGCAGAAAAATGCTCTTGGAGCCAGTTCTAACCAAAAGATATGTAATTTACCTAGTTTCACTCAACGTGACATTCCGTGTTCTGAACACGATACATGCACCACGGATTCAACAAACATTCTTTAATGAGTTGTGAACATGTGTATTAACGAACTTTAATCCACCTTACAGTGCATATTTATACATAGAAATTTTATTCTGATTTAGTAGTATTCTCCTAATGTCAGTCTCTAAAATCATGCAGTTTCCACAGAAAAATCCTCTTGGAGCGAGTTCTACCCAATAGACATGCAATTTACATCGAACCCGTCATTGTGAAATTCCGTGTTCTGAACATGCTACGTGCATCACTGATTCGATAAATATTCACTACAAAGTTGTTAGCATAAGAATTACCGAACTTTCATCCACCATAAAAGCCATGTTACAATTTGAAGCATTTCCTCACATTTCGAAAGTTTTTCCTAATGCCAGTTTTGAAAAGGAGGCAGATTTGCAGAAATATTCTCGCGGAGCGAGTACTTCCCAATAGAAATGTAATTTACATAGTTTCCCTCACAGTGACATTCCATTTTCCGAACACGCTACATGCATCCAGGTTTCAACAAACTTTCTCGAATGAGTTGTGAACATGTAGATTACAGAACTTTCATCCACCATACATAGCATATTTACAAGTAGAACCATTAACTCTGAATTTGCAGCTTTTTCCTAATGCCAGTTTGGAAAATCAGGCCGTTTTCTCAGGGAAAAACTTTTGGAGCGAATTCTAACCAATAGGTGTGTAATTTACATAGATACCTTCGCCGAGATTTTCCGTAGTATGATCACAGTGCATGCATAACGCTTTCTAAAAATATTCACCACAGACTTGTTTTCATGTGGTTTTACAATCTTGCATCACAATACAAGGCATATTGACACTTTGAAGCATTTTCTCTGATTTTGCAGAGATTTTCAAACGTCAGTTTCAAAAATGAGGCAGATTTCTGAGAAAAAACTCTTAGAGCAAATTCTACCCAAGAGACATGTATTTTACATAGATTCGCTCACCGTGATATTCTGTGTTCCGAACACATTTCACGTATCTCGGATTCGACAAATATACACTACAGAGTAGTTAGCATGCGGATTACCGAACTTTCATCTCAATACATTGAATATTGATTCTTAGAAGTATTTTCTCAGATTTTGCAGCGTCTTCTAAAAGCCAGGTTCAAATATGACGAAGTTTTCGCAGAAAAACTCTCTCGGAGAGAGTTCTTACCAATAGAGAAGTCATTTACATTGTTTCAATCACCGTGGAATTCCACGTTCTGAACACGCTACATGCATCACCGATTAGAATAATATACTTTAATATGTTGTGAAAATGTGGATTACCGAACTTTCTTGCAACATAAAGACACATTTACACCTGCAAATATTTACTCCCTTTTTGCAGCTTTTCCAAACTTCAAATTCGATAATCATGCAATTTTGGCAAAAAATTCTCTTCTAGCTCGTTCTACTCAATAGAATTGTAATTTCCATAGTTTCATTACCGTGAAATTCCATTTTCCATAAACGCTACATGAATCACGGTTTAAAAAATTATTAATACACTGTTATTAACATGTGGATTACCGGACTTTCAGTCACCATTCAAGGCATATTGACACTTAGAAACATTTTCTCAGATTTCACAGGGTTCTCCTAATGGCAGTTTTCAAAATGAGGCACATTTTGCAGAAAAATTCTCTTGAAGTGAGTTCTACCCTATAGACTTGTAACTTACATTGTTTCCTTCACTATGACATTCCGTATTCCGAAAACGTTACATTCATCACGGCTTCGACAAACATTCTTTAATGACCGTGAGCATGTGGATTACCGATTTTTCAACCACAATACAAGGCATATTTACACCTAGAAACATTTACTTACATTTCGCAGGTTTTCCTAACGTCAGTTAAGAAAATCAGGCAGTTTTCGCAGAAAAATTCTCTTGGTGCATGTTCTAACCAATAGACATCTCATTTTCATAGATAACTTCACCGTAACATTCCGTGTTCCGAAAACGGTCCATGCACCACGGATTCAACAAATATTCACTGCTGAGTTCTTAGCATGTGGATTACAAATCTTTAATTACCCATTGAAGACATATTGTCACCTTAAAGCATTTACTCAGATTTTGCAGCGTTTTCATAACACCAGTTTCCAAAATGAGGCATATTTTTCAGTAAAATGCTCCTGGAGCGTGTTCTAACCAAGAGATATGTAATTTACATAGTTTGCCTCACCGTGACAGTCCATGTTCCGAACGCGCTACACACATCACGGATTTGACAAACATTCTTAATGAGTTGTGTACATGTGTATTACCAAACTTTCATCCACCATACAAGGCATATTGACACCTAGAATCATTAACACTGAGTTCGCAGATATTTCCTAAAAGCAGTTTCGAAAATCAGGCAGTTTTCAAAGGAAAAAACTGTTGGAGCGTGTTCTACAAAATAGATATGTAAATTACATAGATTCTCCGCTGTGAAATTACGTGTTTCGAACATGCTACATGCAGAAAAGTTTCGACAAAAATACACTACAGAGTTGTTTGCATGTGGATTAAAAGACTTTCTCACTATAGAAAGCATATAGATGCTTAGATGAATTTTATGTGATTTCATAGTGTTTTCCAAATGCCAGTTTCGAAAATAAGGCAGATTTCACAGCAAAAACCTCTTGGAGCGGGTTCTAACCAATAGACATGTAATTTACATGGATTCACTCACCGTGAAATTCCGTGTTCCGAACACGCTACATACATCTCAGATGTGAAAAATATTCACTACAAAGTTGTTAGCAAGTGGATTACAGCACTATCATTCACCATGCAAGGCTTACTGACACTTTGAAGAATTTTCTCAGATTTCACAGGTTAGTTTGAACGCCAGTTTTGAAAATGAGGCAGATTGGGCAGAAAAATGCTCTTGGAGCCAGTTCTACCCAAAAGATATTTAATTTATCTAGTTTCACTCACCGTGACATTCCGTGTTCTGAACACGTTTCATGCACCACGGATTCAACAAACATTCTTTAATGAGTTGTGAACATGTGTATTAACGAACTTTAATCCACCTTACAGTGCATATTTATACATAGAAATTTTATTCTGATTTAGTAGTATTCTCCTAATGTCAGTCTCTAAAATCATGCAGTTTCCACAGAAAAAATCCTCTTGGAGCGAGTTCTACCCAATAGACATGCAATTTACATAGAACCCGTCATCGTGAAATTCCGTGTTCTGAACATGCTACATGGATCACGGATTCGACAAATATTCACTATAGAGTTGTTAGCATAAGGATTACCGAACTTTCATCCACCATAAAAGCCATGTTAATATTTGGAGCATTTTCTCACATTTCAAAAGTTTTTCCTAATGCCAGATTTGAAAAGGAGGCAGATTTGCAGAAATATCCTCGTGGAGCGAGTACTTCCCAATAGAAATGTAATTTACTTAGTTTCCCTCACAGTGACATTCCAATTTCCGAACACGCTACATGCATCCAGGTTTCAACAATCTTTCTCGAATGAGTTGTGAACATGTAGATTACAGAACTTTCATCCACCATACATGGCATATTTACAACTAGAAACATTAACTCTGAATTTGCAGCTTTTTCCTAATGCCAGTTTGGAAAATCAGGCCATTTTCTCAGGGAAAAACTTTTGGAGCGAATTCTAACCAATAGGTGTGTAAATTACATAGATTCCTTGGCCGGGATTTTCCGTGATATGATCAGAGTGCATGCATAAATCTTTCTAAAAATATTCACCACAGATTTTTTGCATGTGGTTTTACGATCTTGCATCACAATACAAGGCATATTGACACTTTGAAGCATTTTCTCTGATTTTGAAGTGATTTTCAAACGCCAGGTTTAAAAATGAGGCAGATTTCTCAGAAAAAACTCTTAGAGCAAATTCTACCCAAGAGACATGTATTTTACATAGATTCGCTCCCCGTGATATTCTGTGTTCAGAACACACTTCACGTATCTCGGATTCGAAAAATATTCACTACAGAGTAGTTAGCATGCGGATTACCGAACTTTCATCTCAATACATTGAATATTGATTCTTAGAAGTATTTTCTCAGATTTTGCAGCGTTTTCTAAACGCCAGGTTCAAAAATGACGAAGTTTTCGCAGAAAAACTCTCTCGGAGAGAGTTCTAACCAATAGAGAAGTCATTTACATTGTTTCAATCACCGTGGAATTCCACGTTCTGAACACGCTACATGCATCACGGATTAGAAAAAGATTTTTTAACATGTTGTGAAAATGTGGATTACCGAACTTTCTTGCAACATAAAGGCACATTTACACCTGCAAATATTTACTCCCTTTTTGCAGCTTTTTCCAAAATTCAGATTCGATAATCATGCAATTTTGGCAAAAAAGTTCTCTTGTAGCTCGTTCTACTCAATAGAATTGTAATTTCCATAGTTTCATTACCGTGAAATTCCATTTTCCATAAGCGCTACATGAATCACGGTTTAAAAAATAATTACTACACTGTTATTAACATGTGGATTAACGGACTTTCAATCACCATTCAAGACATATTGACACTTAGAAGCATTTTCTCAGATTTCACAGTGTTCTCCTTGTGGCAGTTTTCAAAATGAGGCACATTTTGCAGAAAAATTCTCTTGAAGTGAGTTCTACCCAATAGACATGTAACTTACATTGTTTCCTTCACTATGACATTCCGTATTCCGAAAACGTTTCATTCATCACAGCTTCGACAAACATTATTTAATGACCGTGAGCATGTGGATTACCGATATTTCAATCACAATACAAGGCATATTTACACCTAGAAACATTTACTTACATTTCTCAGGTTTTCCTAAAGTCAGTTACGAAAATCAGGCAGTTTTCGCAGAAAAATTCTCTTGGTGCATGTTCTATCCAATAGACATCTCATTTTCATAGATACCTTCATAGTAACATTCCGTGTTCCGAAAACGGTCCATGCACCACGGATTCAACAAATATTCACTACTGAGTTCTTAGCATTTTGATTACACATCTTTAATAACCCATTGAAGACATATTGCCACCTTAAAGCATTTACTCAGATTTTGCAGCGTTTTCATAACACCAGTTTCCAAAATGAGGCATATTTTTCAGTAAAATGCTCCTGGAGCGTGTTCTAACCAAGAGATATGTAACTTACTTAGTTTGCCTCACCATGACAGTCCATGTTCCGAACGCGCTACACACATCACGGATTTGACAAACATTCTTAATGAGTTGTGTACATGTGTATTACGAAATTTTCATCCACCATACAAGGCATATTGACACCTAGAATCATTAACACTGAGTTCGCAGATATTTCCTAAAAGCAGTTTCGAAAATCAGGCAGTTTTCAAAGGAAAAAACTGTTGGAGCGTGTTCTACAAAATAGATATGTAAATTACATAGATTCTCCCGCTGTGAAATTACGTGTTTCGAACATGCTACATGCAGAAAAGTTTCGACAAAAATACACTACAGAGTTGTTTGCATGTGGATTACAGGACTTTCTCACTATAGAAAGCATATAGATGCTTTGATGCATTTTATGTGATTTCACAGTGTTTTCCAAACGCCAGTTTCGAAAATAAGGCAGATTTCACGGCAAAAACCTCTTGGAGCGGGTTCTAACCAATAGACATGTAATTTACATGGATTCGCTCACCGTGAAATTCCGTGTTCTGAACACGCTACATGCATCTCAGATGTGACAATTATTCACTACAGAGTTGTTAGCAAGTGGATTACAGCACTATCATCCACCATACAAGGCTAACTGACACTTTGAAGAATTTTCTCAGATTTCACACTTTAGTTTGAACGCCAGTTTTGAAAATGAGGCAGATTTGGCAGAAAAATGCTCTTGGAGCCAGTTCTACCCAAAAGATATGTAATTTACCTAGTTTCACTCACCGTGACATTCCGTGTTCTGAACACGTTTCATGCACCACGGATTCAACAAACATTCTTTAATGAGTTGTGAACATGTGTATTAACGAACTTTAATCCACCTTACAGTGCATATTTATACATAGAAATTTTATTCTGATTTAGTAGTATTCTCCTAATGTCAGTCTCTAAAATCATGCAGTTTCCACAGAAAAAATCCTCTTGGAGCGAGTTCTACCCAATAGACATGCAATTTACATAGAACCCGTCATCGTGAAATTCCGTGTTCTGAACATGCTACATGGATCACGGATTCGACAAATATTCACTATAGAGTTGTTAGCATAAGGATTACCGAACTTTCATCCACCATAAAAGCCATGTTAATATTTGGAGCATTTTCTCACATTTCAAAAGTTTTTCCTAATGCCAGATTTGAAAAGGAGGCAGATTTGCAGAAATATCCTCGTGGAGCGAGTACTTCCCAATAGAAATGTAATTTACTTAGTTTCCCTCACAGTGACATTCCAATTTCCGAACACGCTACATGCATCCAGGTTTCAACAATCTTTCTCGAATGAGTTGTGAACATGTAGATTACAGAACTTTCATCCACCATACATGGCATATTTACAACTAGAAACATTAACTCTGAATTTGCAGCTTTTTCCTAATGCCAGTTTGGAAAATCAGGCCATTTTCTCAGGGAAAAACTTTTGGAGCGAATTCTAACCAATAGGTGTGTAAATTACATAGATTCCTTGGCCGGGATTTTCCGTGATATGATCAGAGTGCATGCATAAATCTTTCTAAAAATATTCACCACAGATTTTTTGCATGTGGTTTTACGATCTTGCATCACAATACAAGGCATATTGACACTTTGAAGCATTTTCTCTGATTTTGAAGTGATTTTCAAACGCCAGGTTTAAAAATGAGGCAGATTTCTCAGAAAAAACTCTTAGAGCAAATTCTACCCAAGAGACATGTATTTTACATAGATTCGCTCCCCGTGATATTCTGTGTTCAGAACACACTTCACGTATATCGGATTCGAAAAATATTCACTACAGAGTAGTTAGCATGCGGATTACCGAACTTTCATCTCAATACATTGAATATTGATTCTTAGAAGTATTTTCTCAGATTTTGCAGCGTTTTCTAAACGCCAGGTTCAAAAATGACGAAGTTTTCGCAGAAAAACTCTCTCGGAGAGAGTTCTAACCAATAGAGAAGTCATTTACATTGTTTCAATCACCGTGGAATTCCACGTTCTGAACACGCTACATGCATCACGGATTAGAAAAAGATTTTTTAACATGTTGTGAAAATGTGGATTACCGAACTTTCTTGCAACATAAAGGCACATTTACACCTGCAAATATTTACTCCCTTTTTGCAGCTTTTTCCAAAATTCAGATTCGATAATCATGCAATTTTGGCAAAAAAGTTCTCTTCTAGCTCGTTCTACTCAATAGAATTGTAATTTCCATAGTTTCATTACCGTGAAATTCCATTTTCCATAAGCGCTACATGAATCACGGTTTAAAAAATAATTACTACACTGTTATTAACATGTGGATTAACGGACTTTCAATCACCATTCAAGACATATTGACACTTAGAAGCATTTTCTCAGATTTCACAGTGTTCTCCTTGTGGCAGTTTTCAAAATGAGGCACATTTTGCAGAAAAATTCTCTTGAAGTGAGTTCTACCCAATAGACATGTAACTTACATTGTTTCCTTCACTATGACATTCCGTATTCCGAAAACGTTTCATTCATCACAGCTTCGACAAACATTATTTAATGACCGTGAGCATGTGGATTACCGATATTTCAATCACAATACAAGGCATATTTACACCTAGAAACATTTACTTACATTTCTCAGGTTTTCCTAAAGTCAGTTACGAAAATCAGGCAGTTTTCGCAGAAAAATTCTCTTGGTGCATGTTCTATCCAATAGACATCTCATTTTCATAGATACCTTCATAGTAACATTCCGTGTTCCGAAAACGGTCCATGCACCACGGATTCAACAAATATTCACTACTGAGTTCTTAGCATTTTGATTACACATCTTTAATAACCCATTGAAGACATATTGCCACCTTAAAGCATTTACTCAGATTTTGCAGCGTTTTCATAACACCAGTTTCCAAAATGAGGCATATTTTTCAGTAAAATGCTCCTGGAGCGTGTTCTAACCAAGAGATATGTAACTTACTTAGTTTGCCTCACCATGACAGTCCATGTTCCGAACGCGCTACACACATCACGGATTTGACAAACATTCTTAATGAGTTGTGTACATGTGTATTACGAAATTTTCATCCACCATACAAGGCATATTGACACCTAGAATCATTAACACTGAGTTCGCAGATATTTCCTAAAAGCAGTTTCGAAAATCAGGCAGTTTTCAAAGGAAAAAACTGTTGGAGCGTGTTCTACAAAATAGATATGTAAATTACATAGATTCTCCCGCTGTGAAATTACGTGTTTCGAACATGCTACATGCAGAAAAGTTTCGACAAAAATACACTACAGAGTTGTTTGCATGTGGATTACAGGACTTTCTCACTATAGAAAGCATATAGATGCTTTGATGCATTTTATGTGATTTCACAGTGTTTTCCAAACGCCAGTTTCGAAAATAAGGCAGATTTCACGGCAAAAACCTCTTGGAGCGGGTTCTAACCAATAGACATGTAATTTACATGGATTCGCTCACCGTGAAATTCCGTGTTCTGAACACGCTACATGCATCTCAGATGTGACAATTATTCACTACAGAGTTGTTAGCAAGTGGATTACAGCACTATCATCCACCATACAAGGCTAACTGACACTTTGAAGAATTTTCTCAGATTTCACACTTTAGTTTGAACGCCAGTTTTGAAAATGAGGCAGATTTGGCAGAAAAATGCTCTTGGAGCCAGTTCTACCCAAAAGATATGTAATTTACCTAGTTTCACTCACCGTGACATTCCGTGTTCTGAACACGTTTCATGCACCACGGATTCAACAAACATTCTTTAATGAGTTGTGAACATGTGTATTAACGAACTTTAATCCACCTTACAGTGCATATTTATACATAGAAATTTTATTCTGATTTAGTAGTATTCTCCTAATGTCAGTCTCTAAAATCATGCAGTTTCCACAGAAAAAATCCTCTTGGAGCGAGTTCTACCCAATAGACATGCAATTTACATAGAACCCGTCATCGTGAAATTCCGTGTTCTGAACACGCTACATGCATCACGGATTCGACAAATATTCACTATAGAGTTGTTAGCATAAGGATTACCGAACTTTCATCCACCATAAAAGCCATGTTACTATTTGGAGCATTTTCTCACATTTCGAAAGTTTTTCCTAATGCCAGATTTGAAAAGGAGGCAGATTTGCAGAAATATTCTCGTGGAGCGAGTACTTCCCAATAGAAATGTAATTTACATAGTTTCCCTCACAGTGACATTCCATTTTCCGAACACGCTACATGCATCCAGGTTTCAACAATCTTTCTCGAATGAGTTGTGAACATGTAGATTACAGAACTTTCATCCACCATATATGGCATATTTACAACTAGAAACATTAACTCTGAATTTGCAGCTTTTTCCTAATGCCAGTTTGGAAAATCAGGCCGTTTTCTCAGGGAAAAACTTTTGGAGCGAATTCTAACCAATAGGTGTGTAAATTACATAGATTCCTTGGCCGGGATTTTCCGTGATATGATCAGAGTGCATGCATAAATCTTTCTAAAAATATTCACCACAGATTTGTTTGCATGTGGTTTTACGATCTTGCATCAAAATACAAGGCATATTGACACTTTGAAGCATTTTCTCTGATTTTGCAGAGATTTTCAAACGCCAGGTTTAAAAATGAGGCAGATTTCTCAGAAAAAACTCTTAGAGCAAATTCTACCCAAGAGACATGTATTTTACATAGATTCGCTCCCCGTGATATTCTGTGTTCCGAACACACTTCACGTATCTCGGATTCGAAAAATATTCACTACAGAGTAGTTAGCATGCGGATTACCGAACTTTCATCTCAATACATTGAATATTGATTCTTAGAAGTATTTTCTCAGATTTTGCAGGGTTTTCTAAACGCCAGGTTCAAAAATGACGAAGTTTTCGCAGAAAAACTCTCTCGGAGCGAGTTCTAACCAATAGAGAAGTCATTTACATTGTTTCAATCACCATGGAATTCCACGTTCTGAACACGCTACATGCATCACGGATTAGAAAAAGATTCTTTAATATGTTGTGAAAATGTGGATTACCGAACTTTCTTGCAACATAAAGGCACATTTACACCTGCAAATATTTACTCCCTTTTTGCAGCTTTTTCCAAACTTCAGATTCGATTATCATGCAATTTTGGCAAAAAAGTTCTCTTCTAGCTCGTTCTACTCAATAGAATTGTAATTTCCATAGTTTCATTACCGTGAAATTCCATTTTCCATAAGCGCTACATGAATCACGGTTTAAAAAATAATTACTACACTGTTATTAACATGTGGATTAACGGACTTTCAATCACCATTCAAGGCATATTGACACTTAGAAGCATTTTCTCAGATTTCACAGGGTTCTCCTGGTGGCAGTTTTCAAAATGAGGCACATTTTGCAGAAAAATTCTCTTGAAGTGAGTTCTACCCAATAGACTTGTCACTTACATTGTTTCCTTCACTATGACATTCCGTATTCCGAAAACGATACATTAATCACGGCTTCGACAAACATTCTTTAATGACCGGGAGCATGTGGATTACCGATTTTTCAACCACAATACAAGGCATATTTACACCTAGAAACATTTACTTACATTTCGCAGGTTTTCCTAACGTCAGTTACGAAAATCAGGCAGTTTTCGCAAAAAATTCTCTTGGTGCATGTTCTATCCAATAGACATCTCATTTTCATAGATACCTTCACCGTAACATTCCGTGTTCCAAAAATGGACCATGCACCACGGATTCAACAAATATTCACTGCTGAGTTCTTAGCATGTGGATTACACATCTTTAATAACCCATTGAAGACATATTGCCACCTTAAAGCATTTACTCAGATTTTGCAGCGTTTTCATAACACCAGTTTCCAAAATGAGGCATATTTTTCAGTAAAATGCTCCTGGAGCGTGTTCTAACCAAGAGATATGTAATTTACATAGTTTGCCTCACCGTGACAGTCCATGTTCCGAACGCGCTACACACATCACGGATTTGACAAACATTCTTAATGAGTTGTGTACATGTGTATTACAAAACTTTCATCCACCATACAAGGCATATTGACACCTAGAATCATTAACACTGAGTTCGCAGATATTTCCTAAAAGCAGTTTCGAAAATCAGGCAGTTTTCAAAGGAAAAAACTGTTGGAGCGTGTTCTACAAAATAGATATGTAAATTACATAGATTCTCCCGCTGTGAAATTACGTGTTTGGAACATGCTACATGCAGAAAAGTTTCGACAAAAATACACTACAGAGTTGTTTGCATGTGGATTACAGGACTTTCTCACTATAGAAAGCATATAGATGCTTAGATGCATTTTATGTGATTTCACAGTGTTTTCCAAACGCCAGTTTCGAAAATAAGGCAGATTTCACGGCAAAAACCTCTTGGAGCGGGTTCTAACCAATAGACATGTAATTTACATGGATTCGCTCACCGTGAAATTCCGTGTTCCGAACACGCTACATGCATCTCAGATGTGACAAATATTCACTACAGAGTTGTTAGCAAGTGGATTACAGCACTATCATCCACCATACAAGGCTAACTGACACTTTGAAGAATTTTCTCAGATTTCACACGTTAGTTTGAACGCCAGTTTTAAAAATGAGGAAGATTGGGCAGAAAAATACTCTTGGAGCCAGTTCTACCCAAAAGATATGTAATTTACCTAGTTTCACTCACCGTGACATTCCGTGTTCTGAACACGTTTCATGCACCACGGATTCAACAAACATTCTTTAATGAGTTGTGAACATGTGTATTAACGAACTTTAATCCACCTTACAGTGCATATTTATACATAGAAATTTTATTCTGATTTAGTAGTATTCTCCTAATGTCAGTCTCTAAAATCATGCAGTTTCCACAGAAAAAATCCTCTTGGAGCGAGTTCTACCCAATAGACATGCAATTTACATAGAACCCGTCATCGTGAAATTCCGTGTTCTGAACACGCTACATGCATCACGGATTCGACAAATATTCACTATAGAGTTGTTAGCATAAGGATTACCGAACTTTCATCCACCATAAAAGCCATGTTAATATTTGGAGCATTTTCTCACATTTCGAAAGTTTTTCCTAATGCCAGATTTGAAAAGGAGGCAGATTTGCAGAAATATTCTCGTGGAGCGAGTACTTCCCAATAGAAATGTAATTTACATAGTTTCCCTCACAGTGACATTCCATTTTCCGAACACGCTACATGCATCCAGGTTTCAACAATCTTTCTCGAATGAGTTGTGAACATGTAGATTACAGAACTTTCATCCACCATACATGGCATATTTACAACTAGAAACATTAACTCTGAATTTGCAGCTTTTTCCTAATGCCAGTTTGGAAAATCAGGCCGTTTTCTCAGGGAAAAACTTTTGGAGCGAATTCTAACCAATAGGTGTGTAAATTACATAGATTCCTTGGCCGGGATTTTCCGTGATATGATCAGAGTGCATGCATAAATCTTTCTAAAAATATTCACCACAGATTTGTTTGCTTGTGGTTTTACGATCTTGCATGACAATACAAGGCATATTGACACTTTGAAGCATTTTCTCTGATTTTGCAGAGATTTTCAAATGCGAGATTTAAAAATGAGGCAGATTTCTCAGAAAAAACTCTTAGAGCAAATTCTACCCAAGAGACATGTATTTTACATAGATTCGCTCCCCGTGATATTCTGTGTTCCGAACACACTTCACGTATCTCGGATTCGAAAAATATTCACTACAGAGTAGTTAGCATGCGGATTACCGAACTTTCATCTCAATACATTGAATATTGATTCTTAGAAGTATTTTCTCAGATTTTGCAGGGTTTTCTAAACGCCAGGTTCAAAAATGACGAAGTTTTCGCAGAAAAACTCTCTCGGAGCGAGTTCTAACCAATAGAGAAGTCATTTACATTGTTTCAATCACCATGGAATTCCACGTTCTGAACACGCTACATGCATCACGGATTAGAAAAAGATTCTTTAATATGTTGTGAAAATGTGGATTACCGAAATTTCTTGCAACATAAAGGCACATTTACACCTGCAAATATTTACTCCCTTTTTGCAGCTTTTTCCAAACTTCAGATTCGATTATCATGCAATTTTGGCAAAAAAGTTCTCTTCTAGCTCGTTCTACTCAATAGAATTGTAATTTCCATAGTTTCATTACCGTGAAATTCCATTTTCCATAAGCGCTACATGAATCACGGTTTAAAAAATAATTACTACACTGTTATTAACATGTGGATTAACGGACTTTTAATCACCATTCAAGGCATATTGACACTTAGAAGCATTTTCTCAGATTTCACAGGGTTCTCCTGGTGGCAGTTTTCAAAATGAGGCACATTTTGCAGAAAAATTCTCTTGAAGTGAGTTCTACCCAATAGACTTGTCACTTACATTGTTTCCTTCACTATGACATTCCGTATTTTGAAAACGTTACATTAATCACGGCTTCGACAAACATTCTTTAATGACCGTGAGCATGTGGATTACCGATTTTTCAACCACAATACAAGGCATATTTACACCTAGAAACATTTACTTACATTTCGCAGGTTTTCCTAACGTCAGTTACGAAAATCAGGCAGTTTTCGCAAAAAATTCTCTTGGTGCATGTTCTATCCAATAGACATCTCATTTTCATAGATACCTTCACCGTAACATTCCGTGTTCCGAAAACGGTCCATGCACCACGGATTCAACAAATATTCACTGCTGAGTTCTTAGCATGTGGATTACACATCTTTAATAACCCATTGAAGACATATTGCCACCTTAAAGCATTTACTCAGATTTTGCAGCGTTTTCATAACACCAGTTTCCAAAATGAGGCATATTTTTCAGTAAAATGCTCCTGGAGCGTGTTCTAACCAAGAGATATGTAATTTACATTGTTTGCCTCACCGTGACAGTCCATGTTCTGAACGCGCTACACACATCACGGATTTGACAAACATTCTTAATGAGTTGTGTACATGTGTATTACAAAACTTTCATCCACCATACAAGGCATATTGACACCTAGAATCATTAACACTGAGTTCGCAGATATTTCCTAAAAGCAGTTTCGAAAATCAGGCTGTTTTCAAAGGAAAAAACTGTTGGAGCGTGTTCTACAAAATAGATATGTAAATTACATAGATTCTCCCGCTGTGAAATTACGTGTTTCGAACATGCTACATGCAGAAAAGTTTCGACAAAAATACACTACAGGGTTGTTTGCATGTGGATTACAGGACTTTCTCACTATAGAAAGCATATAGATGCTTAGATGCATTTTATGTGATTTCACAGTGTTTTCCAAACGCCAGTTTCGAAAATAAGGCAGATTTCACGGCAAAAACCTCTTGGAGCGGGTTCTAACCAATAGACATGTAATTTACATGGATTCGCTCACCGTGAAATTCCGTGTTCCGAACACGCTACATGCATCTCAGATGTGACAAATATTCACTACAGAGTTGTTAGCAAGTGGATTACAGCACTATCATCCACCATACAAGGCTAACTGACACTTTGAAGAATTTTCTCAGATTTCACACGTTAGTTTGAACGCCAGTTTTAAAAATGAGGAAGATTGGGCAGAAAAATACTCTTGGAGCCAGTTCTACCCAAAAGATATGTAATTTACCTAGTTTCACTCACCGTGACATTCCGTGTTCTGAACACGTTTCATGCACCACGGATTCAACAAACATTCTTTAATGAGTTGTGAACATGTGTATTAACGAACTTTAATCCACCTTACAGTGCATATTTATACATAGAAATTTTATTCTGATTTAGTAGTATTCTCCTAATGTCAGTCTCTAAAATCATGCAGTTTCCACAGAAAAAATCCTCTTGGAGCGAGTTCTACCCAATAGACATGCAATTTACATACAACCCGTCATCGTGAAATTCCGTGTTCTGAACACGCTACATGCATCACGGATTCGACAAATATTCACTATAGAGTTGTTAGCATAAGGATTACCGAACTTTCATCCACCATAAAAGCCATGTTAATATTTGGAGCATTTTCTCACATTTCGAAAGTTTTTCCTAATGCCAGATTTGAAAAGGAGGCAGATTTGCAGAAATATTCTCGTGGAGCGAGTACTTCCCAATAGAAATGTAATTTACATAGTTTCCCTCACAGTGACATTCCATTTTCCGAACACGCTACATGCATCCAGGTTTCAACAATCTTTCTCGAATGAGTTGTGAACATGTAGATTACAGAACTTTCATCCACCATACATGGCATATTTACAACTAGAAACATTAACTCTGAATTTGCAGGTTTTTCCTAATGCCAGTTTGGAAAATCAGGCCGTTTTCTCAGGGAAAAACTTTTGGAGCGAATTCTAACCAATAGGTGTGTAAATTACATAGATTCCTTGGCCGGGATTTTCCGTGATATGATCAGAGTGCATGCATAAATCTTTCTAAAATATTCACCACAGATTTGTTTGCATGTGGTTTTACGATCTTGCATCACAATACAAGGCATATTGACACTTTGAAGCATTTTCTCTGATTTTGCAGAGATTTTCAAACGCCAGGTTTAAAAATGAGGCAGATTTCTCAGAAAAAACTCTTAGAGCAAATTCTACCCAAGAGACATGTATTTTACATAGATTCGCTCCCCGTGATATTCTGTGTTCCGAACACACTTCACGTATATCGGATTCGAAAAATATTCACTACAGAGTAGTTAGCATGCGGATTACCGAACTTTCATCTCAATACATTGAATATTGATTCTTAGAAGTATTTTCTCAGATTTTGCAGGGTTTTCTAAACGCCAGGTTCAAAAATGACGAAGTTTTCGCAGAAAAACTCTCTCGGAGCGAGTTCTAACCAATAGAGAAGTCATTTACATTGTTTCAATCACCATGGAATTCCACGTTCTGAACACGCTACATGCATCACGGATTAGAAAAAGATTCTTTAATATGTTGTGAAAATGTGGATTACCGAACTTTCTTGCAACATAAAGGCACATTTACACCTGCAAATATTTACTCCCTTTTTGCAGCTTTTTCCAAACTTCAGATTCGATTATCATGCAATTTTGGCAAAAAAGTTCTCTTCTAGCTCGTTCTACTCAATAGAATTGTAATTTCCATAGTTTCATTACCGTGAAATTCCATTTTCCATAAGCGCTACATGAATCACGGTTTAAAAAATAATTACTACACTGTTATTAACATGTGGATTAACGGACTTTCAATCACCATTCAAGGCATATTGACACTTAGAAGCATTTTCTCAGATTTCACAGGGTTCTCCTGGTGGCAGTTTTCAAAATGAGGCACATTTTGCAGAAAAATTCTCTTGAAGTGAGTTCTACCCAATAGACTTGTCACTTACATTGTTTCCTTCACTATGACATTCCGTATTCCGAAAACGTTACATTCATCACGGCTTCGACAAACATTCTTTAATGACCGTGAGCATGTGGATTACCGATTTTTCAACCACAATACAAGGCATATTTACACCTAGAAACATTTACTTACATTTCGCAGGTTTTCCTAACGTCAGTTACGAAAATCAGGCAGTTTTCGCAAAAAATTCTCTTGGTGCATGTTCTATCCAATAGACATCTCATTTTCATAGATACCTTCACCGTAACATTCCGTGTTCCGAAAACGGTCCATGCACCACGGATTCAACAAATATTCACTGCTGAGTTCTTAGCATGTGGATTACACATCTTTAATAACCCATTGAAGACATATTGCCACCTTAAAGCATTTACTCAGATTTTGCAGCGTTTTCATAACACCAGTTTCCAAAATGAGGCATATTTTTCAGTAAAATGCTCCTGGAGCGTGTTCTAACCAAGAGATATGTAATTTACATAGTTTGCCTCACCGTGACAGTCCATGTTCCGAACGCGCTACACACATCACGGATTTGACAAACATTCTTAATGAGTTGTGTACATGTGTATTACAAAACTTTCATCCACCATACAAGGCATATTGACACCTAGAATCATTAACACTGAGTTCGCAGATATTTCCTAAAAGCAGTTTCGAAAATCAGGCTGTTTTCAAAGGAAAAAACTGTTGGAGCGTGTTCTACAAAATAGATATGTAAATTACATAGATTCTCCCGCTGTGAAATTACGTGTTTCGAACATGCTACATGCAGAAAAGTTTCGACAAAAATACACTACAGGGTTGTTTGCATGTGGATTACAGGACTTTCTCACTATAGAAAGCATATAGAGGCTTAGATGCATTTTATGTGATTTCACAGTGTTTTCCAAACGCCAGTTTCGAAAATAAGGCAGATTTCACGGCAAAAACCTCTTGGAGCGGGTTCTAACCAATAGACATGTAATTTACATGGATTCGCTCACCGTGAAATTCCGTGTTCCGAACACGCTACATGCATCTCAGATGTGACAAATATTCACTACAGAGTTGTTAGCAAGTGGATTACAGCACTATCATCCACCATACAAGGCTAACTGACACTTTGAAGAATTTTCTCAGATTTCACACGTTAGTTTGAACGCCAGTTTTAAAAATGAGGAAGATTGGGCAGAAAAATACTCTTGGAGCCAGTTCTACCCAAAAGATATGTAATTTACCTAGTTTCACTCACCGTGACATTCCGTGTTCTGAACAAGTTTCATGCACCACGGATTCAACAAACATTCTTTAATGAGTTGTGAACATGTGTATTAACGAACTTTAATCCACCTTACAGTGCATATTTATACATAGAAATTTTATTCTGATTTAGTAGTATTCTCCTAATGTCAGTCTCTAAAATCATGCAGTTTCCACAGAAAAAATCCTCTTGGAGCGAGTTCTACCCAATAGACATGCAATTTACATACAACCCGTCATCGTGAAATTCCGTGTTCTGAACACGCTACATGCATCACGGATTCGACAAATATTCACTATAGAGTTGTTAGCATAAGGATTACCGAACTTTCATCCACCATAAAAGCCATGTTAATATTTGGAGCATTTTCTCACATTTCGAAAGTTTTTCCTAATGCCAGATTTGAAAAGGAGGCAGATTTGCAGAAATATTCTCGTGGAGCGAGTACTTCCCAATAGAAATGTAATTTACATAGTTTCCCTCACAGTGACATTCCATTTTCCGAACACGCTACATGCATCCAGGTTTCAACAATCTTTCTCGAATGAGTTGTGAACATGTAGATTACAGAACTTTCATCCACCATACATGGCATATTTACAACTAGAAACATTAACTCTGAATTTGCAGGTTTTTCCTAATGCCAGTTTGGAAAATCAGGCCGTTTTCTCAGGGAAAAACTTTTGGAGCGAATTCTAACCAATAGGTGTGTAAATTACATAGATTCCTTGGCCGGGATTTTCCGTGATATGATCAGAGTGCATGCATAAATCTTTCTAAAAATATTCACCACAGATTTGTTTGCATGTGGTTTTACGATCTTGCATCACAATACAAGGCATATTGACACTTTGAAGCATTTTCTCTGATTTTGCAGAGATTTTCAAACGCCAGGTTTAAAAATGAGGCAGATTTCTCAGAAAAAACTCTTAGAGCAAATTCTACCCAAGAGACATGTATTTTACATAGATTCGCTCCCCGTGATATTCTGTGTTCCGAACACACTTCACGTATATCGGATTCGAAAAATATTCACTACAGAGTAGTTAGCATGCGGATTACCGAACTTTCATCTCAATACATTGAATATTGATTCTTAGAAGTATTTTCTCAGATTTTGCAGGGTTTTCTAAACGCCAGGTTCAAAAATGACGAAGTTTTCGCAGAAAAACTCTCTCGGAGCGAGTTCTAACCAATAGAGAAGTCATTTACATTGTTTCAATCACCATGGAATTCCACGTTCTGAACACGCTACATGCATCACGGATTAGAAAAAGATTCTTTAATATGTTGTGAAAATGTGGATTACCGAACTTTCTTGCAACATAAAGGCACATTTACACCTGCAAATATTTACTCCCTTTTTGCAGCTTTTTCCAAACTTCAGATTCGATTATCATGCAATTTTGGCAAAAAACTTCTCTTCTAGCTCGTTCTACTCAATAGAATTGTAATTTCCATAGTTTCATTACCGTGAAATTCCATTTTCCATAAGCGCTACATGAATCACGGTTTAAAAAATAATTACTACACTGTTATTAACATGTGGATTAACGGACTTTCAATCACCATTCAAGGCATATTGACACTTAGAAGCATTTTCTCAGATTTCACAGGGTTCTCCTGGTGGCAGTTTTCAAAATGAGGCACATTTTGCAGAAAAATTCTCTTGAAGTGAGTTCTACCCAATAGACTTGTCACTTACATTGTTTCCTTCACTATGACATTCCGTATTCCGAAAACGTTACATTCATCACGGCTTAAACAAACATTCTTTAATGACCGTGAGCATGTGGATTACCGATTTTTCAACCACAATACAAGGCATATTTACACCTAGAAACATTTACTTACATTTCGCAGGTTTTCCTAACGTCAGTTACGAAAATCAGGCAGTTTTCGCAAAAAATTCTCTTGGTGCATGTTCTATCCAATAGACATCTCATTTTCATAGATACCTTCACCGTAACATTCCGTGTTCCGAAAACGGTCCATGCACCACGGATTCAACAAATATTCACTGCTGAGTTCTTAGCATGTGGATTACACATCTTTAATAACCCATTGAAGACATATTGCCACCTTAAAGCATTTACTCAGATTTTGCAGCGTTTTCATAACACCAGTTTCCAAAATGAGGCATATTTTTCAGTAAAATGCTCCTGGAGCGTGTTCTAACCAAGAGATATGTAATTTACATAGTTTGCCTCACCGTGACAGTCCATGTTCCCAACGCTCTACACACATCACGGATTTGACAAACATTCTTAATGAGTTGTGTACATGTGTATTACAAAACTTTCATCCACCATACAAGGCATATTGACACCTAGAATCATTAACACTGAGTTCGCAGATATTTCCTAAAAGCAGTTTCGAAAATCAGGCAGTTTTCAAAGGAAAAAACTGTTGGAGCGTGTTCTACAAAATAGATATGTAAATTACATAGATTCTCCCGCTGTGAAATTACGTGTTTCGAACATGCTACATGCAGAAAAGTTTCGACAAAAATACACTACAGAGTTGTTTGCATGTGGATTACAGGACTTTCTCACTATAGAAAGCATATAGATGCTTAGATGCATTTTATGTGATTTCACAGTGTTTTTCAATCGCCAGTTTCGAAAATAAGGCAGATTTCACGGCAAAAACCTCTTGGAGCGGGTTCTAACCAATAGACATGTAATTTACATGGATTCGCTCACCGTGAAATTCCGTGTTCCGAACACGCTACATGCATCTCAGATGTGACAAATATTCACTACAGAGTTGTTAGCAAGTGGATTACAGCACTATCATCCACCATACAAGGCTAACTGACACTTTGAAGAATTTTCTCAGATTTCACACGTTAGTTTGAACGCCAGTTTTAAAAATGAGGAAGATTGGGCTGAAAAATACTCTTGGAGCCTGTTCTACCCAAAAGATATGTAATTTACCTAGTTTCACTCACCGTGACATTCCGTGTTCTGAACACGTTTCATGCACCACGGATTCAACAAACATTCTTTAATGAGTTGTGAACATGTGTATTAACGAACTTTAATCCACCTTACAGTGCATATTTATACATAGAAATTTTATTCTGATTTAGTAGTATTCTCCTAATGTCAGTCTCTAAAATCATGCAGTTTCCACAGAAAAAATCCTCTTGGAGCGAGTTCTACCCAATAGACATGCAATTTACATAGAACCCGTCATCGTGAAATTCCGTGTTCTGAACACGCTACATGCATCACGGATTCGATAAATATTCACTATAGAGTTGTTAGCATAAGGATTACCGAACTTTCATCCACCATAAAAGCCATGTTAATATTTGGAGCATTTTCTCACATTTCGAAAGTTTTTCCTAATGCCAGATTTGAAAAGGAGGCAGATTTGCAGAAATATTCTCGTGGAGCGAGTACTTCCCAATAGAAATGTAATTTACATAGTTTCCCTCACAGTGACATTCCATTTTCCAAACACGCTACATGAATCCAGGTTTCAACAATCTTTCTCGAATGAGTTGTGAACATGTAGATTACAGAACTTTCATCCACCATACATGGCATATTTACAACTAGAAACATTAACTCTGAATTTGCAGCTTTTTCCTAATGCCAGTTTGGAAAATCAGGCCGTTTTCTCAGGGAAAAACTTTTGGAGCGAATTCTAACCAATAGGTGTGTAAATTACATAGATTCCTTGGCCGGGATTTTCCGTGATATGATCAGAGTGCATGCATAAATCTTTCTAAAAATATTCACCACAGATTTGTTTGCATATGGTTTTACGATCTTGCATGACAATACAAGGCATATTGACACTTTGAAGCATTTTCTCTGATTTTGCAGAGATTTTCAAACGCCAGGTTTAAAAATGAGGCAGATTTCTCAGAAAAAACTCTTAGAGCAAATTCTACCCAAGAGACATGTATTTTACATAGGTTCGCTCCCCGTGATATTCTGTGTTCCGAACACACTTCACGTATCTCGGATTCGAAAAATATTCACTACAGAGTAGTTAGCATGCAGATTACCGAACTTTCATCTCAATACATTGAATATTGATTCTTAGAAGTATTTTCTCAGATTTTGCAGGGTTTTCTAAACGCCAGGTTCAAAAATGACGAAGTTTTCGCAGAAAAACTCTCTCGGAGCGAGTTCTAACCAATAGAGAAGTCATTTACATTGTTTCAATCACCATGGAATTCCATGTTCTGAACACGCTACATGCATCACTTATTAGAAAAAGATTCTTTAATATGTTGTGAAAATGTGGATTACCGAACTTTCTTGCAACATAAAGGCACATTTACACCTGCAAATATTTACTCCCTTTTTGCAGCTTTTTCCAAACTTCAGATTCGATTATCATGCAATTTTGGCAAAAAAGTTCTCTTCTAGCTCGTTCTACTCAATAGAATTGTAATTTCCATAGTTTCATTACCGTGAAATTCCAATTTCCATAAGCGCTACATGAATCACGGTTTAAAAAATAATTACTACACTGTTATTAACATGTGGATTAACGGACTTTCAATCACCATTCAAGGCATATTGACACTTAGAAGCATTTTCTCAGATTTCACAGGGTTCTGCTTGTGGCAGTTTTCAAAATGAGGCACATTTTGCAGAAAAATTCTCTTGAAGTGAGTTCTACCCAATAGACTTGTCACTTACATTGTTTCCTTCACTATGACATTCCGTATTCCGAAAACGTTACATTCATCACGGCTTCGACAAACATTCTTTAATGACCGTGAGCATGTGGATTACCGATTTTTCAACCACAATACAAGGCATATTTACACCTAGAAACATTTACTTACATTTCGCAGGTTTTCCTAACGTCAGTTACGAAAATCAGGCAGTTTTCGCAAAAAAATTCTCTTGGTGCATGTTCTATCCAATAGACATCTCATTTTCATAGATACCTTCACCGTAACATTCCGTGTTCCGAAAACGGTCCATGCACCACGGATTCAACAAATATTCACTGCTGAGTTCTTAGCATGTGGATTACACATCTTTAATAACCCATTGAAGACATATTGCCACCTTAAAGCATTTACTCAGATTTTGCCGCGTTTTCATAACACCAGTTTCCAAAATGAGGCATATTTTTCAGTAAAATGCTCCTGGAGCGTGTTCTAACCAAGAGATATGTAATTTACATAGTTTGCCTCACCGTGACAGACCATGTTCCGAACGCGCTACACATATCACGGATTTGACAAACATTCTTAATGAGTTGTGTACATGTGTATTACAAAACTTTCATCCACCATACAAGGCATATTGACACCTAGAATCATTAACACTGAGTTCGCAGATATTTCCTAAAAGCAGTTTCGAAAATCAGGCAGTTTTCAAAGGAAAAATCTGTTGGAGCGTGTTCTACAAAATAGATATGTAAATTACATAGATTCTCCCGCTGTGAAATTACGTGTTTCGAACATGCTACATGCAGAAAAGTTTCGACAAAAATACACTACAGAGTTGTTTGCATGTGGATTACAGGACTTTCTCACTATAGAAAGCATATAGATGCTTTGATGCATTTTATGTGATTTCACAGTGTTTTCCAAACGCCAGTTTCGAAAATAAGGCAGATTTCACGGCAAAAACCTCTTGGAGCGGGTTCTAACCAATAGACATGTAATTTACATGGATTCGCTCACCGTGAAATTCCGTGTTCCGAACACGCTACATGCATCTCAGATGTGACAAATATTCACTACAGAGTTGTTAGCTTAAGGATTACCGAACTTTCATCCACCATAAATGCCATGTTACAATTTGAAGCAGTTTCTCACATTTCGAAAGTTTTTCCTAACGCCAGTTTTGAAAAGGATGCAGATTCGCAGAAAAATTCTCGTGGATCAAGTACTTCCCAATAGAAATGTAATTTACATAGTTTCCCTCACAGTGACATTCCGTTTTCCGAACAAGCTATATGCATCCAGGTTTCAACAAACTTTCTCGAATGAGTTGTGAACATGTAGATTACAGAACTTTCATCCACCATACATGGCATATTTACAACTAGAAACATTAATTCTGAATTTGCAGCATTTTCCTAATGCCAGTTTGGAAAATCAGGCCGTTTTCTCAGGGAAAACATTTTGGAGCGAATTCTAACCAATAGGTGTGTTATTTACATAGATTCCTTCGCCGGGATATTCCGTGATATGATCACAGTTCATGCATAACACTTTCTAAAAATATTCACCACAGATTTGTTTGCATGTGGTTTTATGATCTTGCATCACAATACAAGGCATATTGACACTTTGAAGCATTTTCTCTGATTTTGCAGAGATTTTCAAACGCCAGGTTTAAAAATGAGGCAGATTTCTCAGAAAAAACTCTTAGAGCAAATTCTACCCAAGAGACATGTATTTTACATAGATTCGCTCCCCGTGATATTCTGTGTTCCGAACACACTTCACGTATCTCGGATTCGAAAAATATTCACTACAGAGTAGTTAGCATGCGGATTACCGAACTTTCATCTCAATACATTGAATATTGATTCTTAGAAGTATTTTCTCAGATTTTGCAGGGTTTTCTAAACGCCAGGTTCAAAAATGACGAAGTTTTCGCAGAAAAACTCTCTCGGTGCGCGTTCTAACCAATAGAGAAGTCATTTACATTGTTTCAATCACCATGGAATCCACGTTCTGAACACGCTACATGCATCACGGATTAGAAAAAGATTCTTTAATATGTTGTGAAAATGTGGATTACCGAACTTTCTTGCAACATAAAGGCACATTTACACCTGCAAATATTTACTCCCTTTTTGCAGCTTTTTCCAAACTTCAGATTCGATATTCATGCAATTTTGTCAAAAAAGTTCTCTTCTAGCTCGTTCTACTCAATAGAATTGTAATTTCCATAGTTTCATTACCGTGAAATTCCATTTTCCATAAGCGCTACATGAATCACGGTTTAAAAAATAATTACTACACTGTTATTAACATGTGGATTAACGGACTTTCAATCACCATTCAAGGCATATTGACACTTAGAAGCATTTTCTCAGATTTCACAGGGTTCTGCTTGTGGCAGTTTTCAAAATGAGGCACATTTTGCAGAAAAATTCTCTTGAAGTGAGTTCTACCCAATAGACTTGTCACTTACATTGTTTCCTTCACTATGACATTCCGTATTCCGAAAACGTTACATTCATCACGGCTTCGACAAACATTCTTTAATGACCGTGAGCATGTGGATTACCGATTTTTCAACCACAATACAAGGCATATTTACACCTAGAAACATTTACTTACATTTCGCAGGTTTTCCTAACGTCAGTTACGAAAATCAGGCAGTTTTCGCAAAAAAATTCTCTTGGTGCATGTTCTATCCAATAGACATCTCATTTTCATAGATACCTTCACCGTAACATTCCGTGTTCCGAAAACGGTCCATGCACCACGGATTCAACAAATATTCACTGCTGAGTTCTTAGCATGTGGATTACACATCTTTAATAACCCATTGAAGACATATTGCCACCTTAAAGCATTTACTCAGATTTTGCCGCGTTTTCATAACACCAGTTTCCAAAATGAGGCATATTTTTCAGTAAAATGCTCCTGGAGCGTGTTCTAACCAAGAGATATGTAATTTACATAGTTTGCCTCACCGTGACAGACCATGTTCCGAACGCGCTACACATATCACGGATTTGACAAACATTCTTAATGAGTTGTGTACATGTGTATTACAAAACTTTCATCCACCATACAAGGCATATTGACACCTAGAATCATTAACACTGAGTTCGCAGATATTTCCTAAAAGCAGTTTCGAAAATCAGGCAGTTTTCAAAGGAAAAATCTGTTGGAGCGTGTTCTACAAAATAGATATGTAAATTACATAGATTCTCCCGCTGTGAAATTACGTGTTTCGAACATGCTACATGCAGAAAAGTTTCGACAAAAATACACTACAGAGTTGTTTGCATGTGGATTACAGGACTTTCTCACTATAGAAAGCATATAGATGCTTTGATGCATTTTATGTGATTTCACAGTGTTTTCCAAACGCCAGTTTCGAAAATAAGGCAGATTTCACGGCAAAAACCTCTTGGAGCGGGTTCTAACCAATAGACATGTAATTTACATGGATTCGCTCACCGTGAAATTCCGTGTTCCGAACACGCTACATGCATCTCAGATGTGACAAATATTCACTACAGAGTTGTTAGCTTAAGGATTACCGAACTTTCATCCACCATAAATGCCATGTTACAATTTGAAGCAGTTTCTCACATTTCGAAAGTTTTTCCTAACGCCAGTTTTGAAAAGGATGCAGATTCGCAGAAAAATTCTCGTGGATCAAGTACTTCCCAATAGAAATGTAATTTACATAGTTTCCCTCACAGTGACATTCCGTTTTCCGAACAAGCTATATGCATCCAGGTTTCAACAAACTTTCTCGAATGAGTTGTGAACATGTAGATTACAGAACTTTCATCCACCATACATGGCATATTTACAACTAGAAACATTAATTCTGAATTTGCAGCATTTTCCTAATGCCAGTTTGGAAAATCAGGCCGTTTTCTCAGGGAAAACATTTTGGAGCGAATTCTAACCAATAGGTGTGTTATTTACATAGATTCCTTCGCCGGGATATTCCGTGATATGATCACAGTTCATGCATAACACTTTCTAAAAATATTCACCACAGATTTGTTTGCATGTGGTTTTATGATCTTGCATCACAATACAAGGCATATTGACACTTTGAAGCATTTTCTCTGATTTTGCAGAGATTTTCAAACGCCAGGTTTAAAAATGAGGCAGATTTCTCAGAAAAAACTCTTAGAGCAAATTCTACCCAAGAGACATGTATTTTACATAGATTCGCTCCCCGTGATATTCTGTGTTCCGAACACACTTCACGTATCTCGGATTCGAAAAATATTCACTACAGAGTAGTTAGCATGCGGATTACCGAACTTTCATCTCAATACATTGAATATTGATTCTTAGAAGTATTTTCTCAGATTTTGCAGGGTTTTCTAAACGCCAGGTTCAAAAATGACGAAGTTTTCGCAGAAAAACTCTCTCGGTGCGCGTTCTAACCAATAGAGAAGTCATTTACATTGTTTCAATCACCATGGAATCCACGTTCTGAACACGCTACATGCATCACGGATTAGAAAAAGATTCTTTAATATGTTGTGAAAATGTGGATTACCGAACTTTCTTGCAACATAAAGGCACATTTACACCTGCAAATATTTACTCCCTTTTTGCAGCTTTTTCCAAACTTCAGATTCGATATTCATGCAATTTTGTCAAAAAAGTTCTCTTCTAGCTCGTTCTACTCAATAGAATTGTAATTTCCATAGTTTCATTACCGTGAAATTCCATTTTCCATAAGCGCTACATGAATCACGGTTTAAAAAATAATTACTACACTGTTATTAACATGTGGATTAACGGACTTTCAATCACCATTCAAGGCATATAGACACTTAGAAGAATTTTCTCAGATTTCACAGTGTTCTCCTAGTGGCAGTTTTCAAAATGAGGCACATTTTGCAGAAAAATTCTCTTGAAGTGAGTTCTACCCAATAGACTTGTCACTTACATTGTTTCCTTCACTATGACATTCCGTATTCCGAAAACGTTACATTAATCACGGCTTCAACAAACATTCTTTAATGACCGTGAGCATGTGGATTACCGATTTTTCAACCACAATACAAGGCATATTTACACCTAGAAACATTTACTTACATTTCGCAGGTTTTCCTAACGTCAGTTACGAAAATCAGGCAGTTTTCGCAAAAAATTCTCTTGGTGCATGTTCTATCCAATAGACATCTCATTTTCATAGATACCTTCACCGTAACATTCCGTGTTCCGAAAACGGTCCATGCACCACGGATTCAACAAATATTCACTGCTGAGTTCTTAGCATGTGGATTAAACATCTTTAATAACCCATTGAAGACATATTGCCACCTTAAAGCATTTACTCAGATTTTGCAGCGTTTTCATAACACCAGTTTCCAAAATGAGGCATATTTTTCAGTAAAATGCTCCTGGAGCGTGTTCTAACCAAGAGAAATATAATTTATGTAGTTTGCCTCACCGTGACAGTCCATGTTCCGAACGCGCTACACACATCATGGATTTGACAAACATTCTTAATGAGTGGTGTACATGTGTATTACAAAACTTTCATCCATCATACAAGGCATATTGACACCTAGAATCATTTACATTGAGTTCGCAGATATTTCCTAAAAGCAGTTTCGAAAATCAGGCAGTTTTCAAAGGAAAAAACTGTTGGAGCGTGTTCTACAAAATAGATATGTAAATTACATAGATTCTCCCGCTGTGAAATTACGTGTTTCGAACATGCTACATGCAGAAAAGTTTCGACAAAAATACACTACAGAGTTGTTTGCATGTGGATTACAGGACTTTCTCACTATAGAAAGCATATAGATGCTTAGATGCATTTTATGTGATTTCACAGTGTTTTCCAAACGCCAGTTTCGAAAATAAGGCAGATTTCCTGGCAAAAACCTCTTGGAGCGGGTTCTAACCAATAGACATGTAATTTACATGGATTCGCTCACCGTGAAATTCCGTGTTCCGAACACGCTACATGCATCTCAGATGTGACAAATATTCACTACAGAGTTGTTAGCAAGTGGATTACAGCACTATCATCCACCATACAAGGCTAACTGACACTTTGAAGAATTTTCTCAGATTTCACACTTTAGTTTGAACGCCAGTTTTGAAAATGAGGAAGATTGGGCAGAAAAATGCTCTTGGAGCCAGTTCTACCCAAAAGATATGTAATTTACCTAGTTTCACTCACCGTGACATTCCGTGTTCTGAACACGTTTCATGCACCACGGATTCAACAAACATTCTTTAATGAGTTGTGAACATGTGTATTAACGAACTTTAATCCACCTTACAGTGCATATTTATACATAGAAATTTTATTCTGATTTAGTAGTATTCTCCTAATGTCAGTCTCTAAAATCATGCAGTTTCCACAGAAAAAATCCTCTTGGAGCGAGTTCTACCCAATAGACATGCAATTTACATAGAACCCGTCATCGTGAAATTCCGTGTTCTGAACACGCTACATGCATCACGGATTCGACAAATATTCACTATAGAGTTGTTAGCATAAGGATTACCGAACTTTCATCCACCATAAAAGCCATGTTAATATTTGGAGCATTTTCTCACATTTCGAAAGTTTTTCCTAATGCCAGATTTGAAAAGGAGGCAGATTTGCAGAAATATTCTCGTGGAGCGAGTACTTCCCAATAGAAATGTAATTTACATAGTTTCCCTCACAGTGACATTCCATTTTCCGAACACGCTACATGCATCCAGGTTTCAACAATCTTTCTCGAATGAGTTGTGAACATGTAGATTACAGAACTTTCATCCACCATACATGGCATATTTACAACTAGAAACATTAACTCTGAATTTGCAGCTTTTTCCTAATGCCAGTTTGGAAAATCAGGCCGTTTTCTCAGGGAAAAACTTTTGGAGCGAATTCTAACCAATAGGTGTGTAAATTACATAGATTCCTTGGCCGGGATTTTCCGTGATATGATCAGAGTGCATGCATAAATCTTTCTAAAAATATTCACCACAGATTTGTTTGCATGTGGTTTTACGATCTTGCATCACAATACAAGGCATATTGACAATTTGAAGCATTTTCTCTGATTTTGCAGAGATTTTCAAACGCCAGGTTTAAAAATGAGGCAGATTTCTCAGAAAAAACTCTTAGAGCAAATTCTACCCAAGAGACATGTATTTTACATAGATTCGCTCCCCGTGATATTCTGTGTTCCGAACACACTTCACGTATCTCGGATTCGAAAAATATTCACTACAGAGTAGTTAGCATGCGGATTACCGAACTTTCATCTCAATAAATTGAATGTTGATTCTTAGAAGTATTTTCTCAGATTTTGCAGGGTTTTCTAAACGCCAGGTTCAAAAATGACGAAGTTTTCGCAGAAAAACTCTCTCGGAGCTAGTACTAACCAATAGAGAAGTCATTTACATTGTTTCAATCACCATGGAATTCCACGTTCTGAACACGCTACATGCATCACGGATTAGAAAAAGATTCTTTAATATGTTGTGAAAATGTGGATTACCGAACTTTCTTGCAACATAAAGGCACATTTACACCTGCAAATATTTACTCCCTTTTTGCAGCTATTTCCAAACTTCAGATTCGATTATCATGCAATTTTGGCAAAAAAGTTCTCTTCTAGCTCGTTCTACTCAATAGAATTGTAATTTCCATAGTTTCATTACCGTGAAATTCCATTTTCCATAAGCGCTACATGAATCACGGTTTAAAAAATAATTACTACACTGTTATTAACATGTGGATTAACGGACTTTCAATCACCATTCAAGGCATATTGACACTTAGAAGCATTTTCTCAGATTTCACAGGGTTCTCCTAGTGGCAGTTTTCAAAATGAGGCACATTTTGCAGAAAAATTCTCTTGAAGTGAGTTCTACCCAATAGACTTGTCACTTACATTGTTTCCTTCACTATGACATTCCGTATTCCGAAAACGTTACATTAATCACGGCTTCAACAAACATTCTTTAATGACCGTGAGCATGTGGATTACCGATTTTTCAACCACAATACAAGGCATATTTACACCTAGAAACATTTACTTACATTTCGCAGGTTTTCCTAACGTCAGTTACGAAAATCAGGCAGTTTTCGCAAAAAAATTCTCTTGGTGCAAGTTCTATCCAATAGACATCTCATTTTCATAGATACCTTCACCGTAACATTCCGTGTTCCGAAAACGGTCCATGCACCACGGATTCAACAAATATTCACTGCTGAGTTCTTAGCATGTGGATTACACATCTTTAATAACCCATTGAAGACATATTGCCACCTTAAAGCATTTACTCAGATTTTGCAGCGTTTTCATAACACCAGTTTCCAAAATGAGGCATATTTTTCAGTAAAATGCTCCTGGAGCGTGTTCTAACCAAGAGATATGTAATTTACATAGTTTGCCTCACCGTGACAGTCCATGTTCCGAACGCGCTACACACATCACGGATTTGACAAACATTCTTAATGAGTTGTGTACATGTGTATTACAAAACTTTCATCCACCATACAAAGCATATTGACACCTAGAATCATTAACACTGAGTTCGCAGATATTTCCTAAAAGCAGTTTCGAAAATCAGGCAGTTTTCAAAGGAAAAAACTGTTGGAGCGTGTTCTACAAAATAGATATGTAAATTACATAGATTCTCCCGCTGTGAAATTACGTGTTTCGAACATGCTACATGCAGAAAAGTTTCGACAAAAATACACTACAGAGTTGTTTGCATGTGGATTACAGGACTTTCTCACTTTAGAAAGCATATAGATGCTTTGATGCATTTTATGTGATTTCACAGCGTTTTCCAAACGCCAGTTTCGAAAATAAGGCAGATTTCACGGCAAAAACCTCTTGGAGCGGGTTCTAACCAATAGACATGTAATTTACATGGATTCGCTCACCGTGAAATTCCGTGTTCCGAACACGCTACATGCATCTCAGATGTGACAAATATTCACTACAGAGTTGTTAGCAAGTGGATTACAGCACTATCATCCACCATACAAGGCTAACTGACACTTTGAAGAATTTTCTCAGATTTCACACGTTAGTTTGAACGCCAGTTTTAAAAATGAGGAAGATTGGGCAGAAAAATACTCTTGGAGCCAGTTCTACCCAAAAGATATGTAATTTACCTAGTTTCACTCACCGTGACATTCCGTGTTCTGAACACGTTTCATGCACCACGGATTCAACAAACATTCTTTAATGAGTTGTGAACATGTGTATTAACGAACTTTAATCCACCTTACAGTGCATATTTATACATAGAAATTTTATTCTGATTTAGTAGTATTCTCCTAATGTCAGTCTATAAAATCATGCAGTTTCCACAGAAAAAATCCTCTTGGAGCGAGTTCTACCCAATAGACATGCAATTTACATAGAACCCGTCATCGTGAAATTCCGTGTTCTGAACACGCTACATGCATCACGGATTCGACAAATATTCACTATAGAGTTGTTAGCATAAGGATTACCGAACTTTCATCCACCATAAAAGCCATGTTAATATTTGGGGCATTTTCTCACATTTCGAAAGTTTTTCCTAATGCCAGATTTGAAAAGGAGGCAGATTTGCAGAAATATTCTCGTGGAGCGAGTACTTCCCAATAGAAATGTAATTTACATAGTTTCCCTCACAGTGACATTCCATTTTCCGAACACGCTACATGCATCCAGGTTTCAACAATCTTTCTCGAATGAGTTGTGAACATGTAGATTACAGAACTTTCATCCACCATACATGGCATATTTACAACTAGAAACATTAACTCTGAATTTGCAGCTTTTTCCTAATGCCAGTTTGGAAAATCAGGCCGTTTTCTCAGGGAAAAACTTTTGGAGCGAATTCTAACCAATAGGTGTGTAAATTACATAGATTCCTTGGCCGGGATTTTCCGTGATATGATCAGAGTGCATGCATAAATCTTTCTAAAAATATTCACCACAGATTTGTTTGCATGTGGTTTTACGATCTTGCATCACAATACAAGGCATATTGACACTTTGAAGCATTTTCTCTGATTTTGCAGAGATTTTCAAACGCCAGGTTTAAAAATGAGGCAGATTTCTCAGAAAAAACTCTTAGAGCAAATTCTACCCAAGAGACATGTATTTTACATAGATTCGCTCCCCGTGATATTCTGTGTTCCGAACACACTTCACGTATCTCGGATTCGAAACATATTCACTACAGAGTAGTTAGCATGCGGATTACCGAACTTTAATCTCAATACATTGAATATTGATTCTTAGAAGTATTTTCTCAGATTTTGCAGGGTTTTCTAAACGCCAGGTTCAAAAATGACGAAGTTTTCGCAGAAAAACTCTCTCGGAGCGAGTTCTAACCAATAGAGAAGTCATTTACATTGTTTCAATCACCATGGAATTCCACGTTCTGAACACGCTACATGCATCACGGATTAGAAAAAGATTCTTTAATATGTTGTGAAAATGTGGATTACCGAACTTTCTTGCAACATAAAGGCACATTTACACCTGCAAATATTTACTCCCTTTTTGCAGCTTTTTCCAAACTTCAGATTCGATTATCATGCAATTTTGGCAAAAAAGTTCTCTTCTAGCTCGTTCTACTCAATAGAATTGTAATTTCCATAGTTTCATTACCGTGAAATTCCAATTTCCATAAGCGCTACATGAATCACGGTTTAAAAAATAATTACTACACTGTTATTAACATGTGGATTAACGGACTTTCAATCACCATTCAAGGCATATTGACACTTAGAAGCATTTTCTCAGATTTCACAGGGTTCTCCTGGTGGCAGTTTTCAAAATGAGGCACATTTTGCAGAAAAATTCTCTTGAAGTGAGTTCTACCCAATAGACTTGTCACTTACATTGTTTCCTTCACTATGACATTCCGTATTCCGAAAACGTTACATTAATCACGGCTTCGACAAACATTCTTTAATGACCGTGAGCATGTGTATTACCGATTTTTCAACCACAATACAAGGCATATTTACACCTAGAAACATTTACTTACATTTCGCAGGTTTTCCTAACGTCAGTTACGAAAATCAGGCAGTTTTCGCAAAAAATTCTCTTGGTGCATGTTCTATCCAATAGACATCTCATTTTCATAGATACCTTCACCGTAACATTCCGTGTTCCGAAAACGGTCCATGCACCACGGATTCAACAAATATTCACTGCTGAGTTCTTAGCATGTGGATTACACATCTTTAATAACCCATTGAAGACATATTTCCACCTTAAAGAATTTACTCAGATTTTGCAGCGTTTTCATAACACCAGTTTCCAAAATGAGGCATATTTTTCAGTAAAATGCTCCTGGAGCGTGTTCTAACCAAGAGAAATGTAATTTATGTAGTTTGCCTCACCGTGACAGTCCATGTTCCGAACGCGCTACACACATCATGGATTTGACAAACATTCTTAATGAGTGGTGTACATGTGTATTACAAAACTTTCATCCATCATACAAGGCATATTTACACCTAGAATCATTAACATTGAGTTCGCAGATATTTCCTAAAAGCAGTTTCGAAAATCAGGCAGTTTTCAAAGGAAAAAACTGTTGGAGCGTGTTCTACAAAATAGATATGTAAATTACATAGATTCTCCCGCTGTGAAATTACGTGTTTCGAACATGCTACATGCAGAAAAGTTTTGACAAAAATACACTACAGAGCTGTTTGCATGTGGATTACAGGACTTTCTCACTATAGAAAGCATATAGATGCTTAGATGCATTTTATGTGATTTCACAGTGTTTTCCAAACGCCAGTTTCGAAAATAAGGCAGATTACACGGCAAAAACCTCTTGGAGCGGGTTCTAACCAATAGACATGTAATTTACATGGATTCGCTCACCGTGAAATTCCGTGTTCCGAACACGCTACATGCATCTCAGATGTGACAAATATTCACTACAGAGTTGTTAGCAAGTGGATTACAGCACTATCATCCACCATACAAGGCTAACTGACACTTTGAAGAATTTTCTCAGATTTCACACTTTAGTTTGAACGCCAGTTTTGAAAATGAGGAAGATTGGGCAGAAAAATGCTCTTGGAGCCAGTTCTACCCAAAAGATATGTAATTTACCTAGTTTCACTCACCGTGACATTCCGTGTTCTGAACACGTTTCATGCACCACGGATTCAACAAACATTCTTTAATGAGTTGTGAACATGTGTATTAACGAACTTTAATCCACCTTACAGTGCATATTTATACATAGAAATTTTATTCTGATTTAGTAGTATTCTCCTAATGTCAGTCTCTAAAATCATGCAGTTTCCACAGAAAAAATCCTCTTGGAGCGAGTTCTACCCAATAGACATGCAATTTACATAGAACCCGTCATCGTGAAATTCCGTGTTCTGAACACGCTACATGCATCACGGATTCGACAAATATTCACTATAGAGTTGTTAGCATAAGGATTACCGAACTTTCATCCACCATAAAAGCCATGTTAATATTTGGAGCATTTTCTCACATTTCGAAAGTTTTTCCTAATGCCAGATTTGAAAAGGAGGCAGATTTGCAGAAATATTCTCGTGGAGCGAGTACTTCCCAATAGAAATGTAATTTACATAGTTTCCCTCACAGTGACATTCCATTTTCCGAACACGCTACATGCATCCAGGTTTCAACAATCTTTCTCGAATGAGTTGTGAACATATAGATTACAGAACTTTCATCCACCATACATGGCATATTTACAACTAGAAACATTAACTCTGAATTTGCAGCTTTTTCCTAATGCCAGTTTGGAAAATCAGGCCGTTTTCTCAGGGAAAAACTTTTGGAGCGAATTCTAACCAATAGGTGTGTAAATTACATAGATTCCTTGGCCGGGATTTTCCGTGATATGATCAGAGTGCATGCATAAATCTTTCTAAAAATATTCACCACAGATTTGTTTGCATGTGGTTTTACGATCTTGCATCACAATACAAGGCATATTGACAATTTGAAGCATTTTCTCTGATTTTGCAGAGATTTTCAAACGCCAGGTTTAAAAATGAGGCAGATTTCTCAGAAAAAACTCTTAGAGCAAATTCTACCCAAGAGACATGTATTTTACATAGATTCGCTCCCCGTGATATTCTGTGTTCTGAACACACTTCACGTATCTCGGATTCGAAAAATATTCACTACAGAGTAGTTAGCATGCGGATTACCGAACTTTCATCTCAATACATTGAATGTTGATTCTTAGAAGTATTTTCTCAGATTTTGCAGGGTTTTCTAAACGCCAGGTTCAAAAATGACGAAGTTTTCGCAGAAAAACTCTCTCGGAGCTAGTACTAACCAATAGAGAAGTCATTTACATTGTTTCAATCACCATGGAATTCCACGTTCTGAACACGCTACATGCATCACGGATTAGAAAAAGATTCTTTAATATGTTGTGAAAATGTGGATTACCGAACTTTCTTGCAACATAAAGGCACATTTACACCTGCAAATATTTACTCCCTTTTTGCAGCTATTTCCAAACTTCAGATTCGATTATCATGCAATTTTGGCAAAAAAGTTCTCTTCTAGCTCGTTCTACTCAATAGAATTGTAATTTCCATAGTTTCATTACCGTGAAATTCCATTTTCCATAAGCGCTACATGAATCACGGTTTAAAAAATAATTACTACACTGTTATTAACATGTGGATTAACGGACTTTCAATCACCATTCAAGGCATATTGACACTTAGAAGCATTTTCTCAGATTTCACAGGGTTCTCCTAGTGGCAGTTTTCAAAATGAGGCACATTTTGCAGAAAAATTCTCTTGAAGTGAGTTCTACCCAATAGACTTGTCACTTACATTGTTTCCTTCACTATGACATTCCGTATTCCGAAAACGTTACATTAATCACGGCTTCAACAAACATTCTTTAATGACCGTGAGCATGTGGATTACCGATTTTTCAACCACAATACAAGGCATATTTACACCTAGAAACATTTACTTACATTTCGCAGGTTTTCCTAACGTCAGTTACGAAAATCAGGCAGTTTTCGCAAAAAAATTCTCTTGGTGCAAGTTCTATCCAATAGACATCTCATTTTCATAGATACCTTCACCGTAACATTCCGTGTTCCGAAAACGGTCCATGCACCACGGATTCAACAAATATTCACTGCTGAGTTCTTAGCATGTGGATTACACATCTTTAATAACCCATTGAAGACATATTGCCACCTTAAAGCATTTACTCAGATTTTGCAGCGTTTTCATAACACCAGTTTCCAAAATGAGGCATATTTTTCAGTAAAATGCTCCTGGAGCGTGTTCTAACCAAGAGAAATGTAATTTATGTAGTTTGCCTCACCGTGACAGTCCATGTTCCGAACGCGCTACACACATCACGGATTTGACAAACATTCTTAATGAGTTGTGTACATGTGTATTACAAAACTTTCATCCACCATACAAAGCATATTGACACCTAGAATCATTAACACTGAGTTCGCAGATATTTCCTAAAAGCAGTTTCGAAAATCAGGCAGTTTTCAAAGGAAAAAACTGTTGGAGCGTGTTCTACAAAATAGATATGTAAATTACATAGATTCTCCCGCTGTGAAATTACGTGTTTCGAACATGCTACATGCAGAAAAGTTTCGACAAAAATACACTACAGAGTTGTTTGCATGTGGATTACAGGACTTTCTCACTTTAGAAAGCATATAGATGCTTTGATGCATTTTATGTGATTTCACAGTGTTTTCCAAACGCCAGTTTCGAAAATAAGGCAGATTTCACGGCAAAAACCTCTTGGAGCGGGTTCTAACCAATAGACATGTAATTTACATGGATTCGCTCACCGTGAAATTCCGTGTTCCGAACACGCTACATGCATCTCAGATGTGACAAATATTCACTACAGAGTTGTTAGCAAGTGGATTACAGCACTATCATCCACCATACAAGGCTAACTGACACTTTGAAGAATTTTCTCAGATTTCACACGTTAGTTTGAACGCCAGTTTTAAAAATGAGGAAGATTGGGCAGAAAAATACTCTTGGAGCCAGTTCTACCCAAAAGATATGTAATTTACCTAGTTTCACTCACCGTGACATTCCGTGTTCTGAACACGTTTCATGCACCACGGATTCAACAAACATTCTTTAATGAGTTGTGAACATGTGTATTAACGAACTTTAATCCACCTTACAGTGCATATTTATACATAGAAATTTTATTCTGATTTAGTAGTATTCTCCTAATGTCAGTCTATAAAATCATGCAGTTTCCACAGAAAAAATCCTCTTGGAGCGAGTTCTACCCAATAGACATGCAATTTACATAGAACCCGTCATCGTGAAATTCCGTGTTCTGAACACGCTACATGCATCACGGATTCGACAAATATTCACTATAGAGTTGTTAGCATAAGGATTACCGAACTTTCATCCACCATAAAAGCCATGTTAATATTTGGGGCATTTTCTCACATTTCGAAAGTTTTTCCTAATGCCAGATTTGAAAAGGAGGCAGATTTGCAGAAATATTCTCGTGGAGCGAGTACTTCCCAATAGAAATGTAATTTACATAGTTTCCCTCACAGTGACATTCCATTTTCCGAACACGCTACATGCATCCAGGTTTCAACAATCTTTCTCGAATGAGTTGTGAACATGTAGATTACAGAACTTTCATCCACCATACATGGCATATTTACAACTAGAAACATTAACTCTGAATTTGCAGCTTTTTCCTAATGCCAGTTTGGAAAATCAGGCCGTTTTCTCAGGGAAAAACTTTTGGAGCGAATTCTAACCAATAGGTGTGTAAATTACATAGATTCCTTGGCCGGGATTTTCCGTGATATGATCAGAGTGCATGCATAAATCTTTCTAAAAATATTCACCACAGATTTGTTTGCATGTGGTTTTACGATCTTGCATCACAATACAAGGCATATTGACACTTTGAAGCATTTTCTCTGATTTTGCAGAGATTTTCAAACGCCAGGTTTAAAAATGAGGCAGATTTCTCAGAAAAAACTCTTAGAGCAAATTCTACCCAAGAGACATGTATTTTACATAGATTCGCTCCCCGTGATATTCTGTGTTCCGAACACACTTCACGTATCTCGGATTCGAAACATATTCACTACAGAGTAGTTAGCATGCGGATTACCGAACTTTCATCTCAATACATTGAATATTGATTCTTAGAAGTATTTTCTCAGATTTTGCAGGGTTTTCTAAACGCCAGGTTCAAAAATGACGAAGTTTTCGCAGAAAAACTCTCTCGGAGCGAGTTCTAACCAATAGAGAAGTCATTTACATTGTTTCAATCACCATGGAATTCCACGTTCTGAACACGCTACATGCATCACGGATTAGAAAAAGATTCTTTAATATGTTGTGAAAATGTGGATTACCGAACTTTCTTGCAACATAAAGGCACATTTACACCTGCAAATATTTACTCCCTTTTTGCAGCTTTTTCCAAACTTCAGATTCGATTATCATGCAATTTTGGCAAAAAAGTTCTCTTCTAGCTCGTTCTACTCAATAGAATTGTAATTTCCATAGTTTCATTACCGTGAAATTCCAATTTCCATAAGCGCTACATGAATCACGGTTTAAAAAATAATTACTACACTGTTATTAACATGTGGATTAACGGACTTTCAATCACCATTCAAGGCATATTGACACTTAGAAGCATTTTCTCAGATTTCACAGGGTTCTCCTGGTGGCAGTTTTCAAAATGAGGCACATTTTGCAGAAAAATTCTCTTGAAGTGAGTTCTACCCAATAGACTGGTCACTTACATTGTTTCCTTCACTATGACATTCCGTATTCCGAAAACGTTACATTAATCACGGCTTCGACAAACATTCTTTAATGACCGTGAGCATGTGTATTACCGATTTTTCAACCACAATACAAGGCATATTTACACCTAGAAACATTTACTTACATTTCGCAGGTTTTCCTAACGTCAGTTACGAAAATCAGGCAGTTTTCGCAAAAAATTCTCTTGGTGCATGTTCTATCCAATAGACATCTCATTTTCATAGATACCTTCACCGTAACATTCCGTGTTCCGAAAACGGTCCATGCACCACGGATTCAACAAATATCCACTGCTGAGTTCTTAGCATGTGGATTACACATCTTTAATAACCCATTGAAGACATATTGCCACCTTAAAGCATTTACTCAGATTTTGCAGCGTTTTCATAACACCAGTTTCCAAAATGAGGCATATTTTTCAGTAAAATGCTCCTGGAGCGTGTTCTAACCAAGAGATATGTAATTTACATAGTTTGCCTCACCGTGACAGTCCATGTTCCGAACGCGCTACACACATCACGGATTTGACAAACATTCTTAATGAGTTGTGTACATGTGTATTACAAAACTTTCATCCACCATACAAAGCATATTGACACCTAGAATCATTAACACTGAGTTCGCAGATATTTCCTAAAAGCAGTTTCGAAAATCAGGCAGTTTTCAAAGGAAAAAACTGTTGGAGCGTGTTCTACAAAATAGATATGTAAATTACATAGATTCTCCCGCTGTGAAATTACGTGTTTCGAACATGCTACATGCAGAAAAGTTTCGACAAAAATACACTACAGAGTTGTTTGCATGTGGATTACAGGACTTTCTCACTTTAGAAAGCATATAGATGCTTTGATGCATTTTATGTGATTTCACAGTGTTTTCCAAACGCCAGTTTCGAAAATAAGGCAGATTTCACGGCAAAAACCTCTTGGAGCGGGTTCTAACCAATAGACATGTAATTTACATGGATTCGCTCACCGTGAAATTCCGTGTTCCGAACACGCTACATGCATCTCAGATGTGACAAATATTCACTACAGAGTTGTTAGCAAGTGGATTACAGCACTATCATCCACCATACAAGGCTAACTGACACTTTGAAGAATTTTCTCAGATTTCACACGTTAGTTTGAACGCCAGTTTTAAAAATGAGGAAGATTGGGCAGAAAAATACTCTTGGAGCCAGTTCTACCCAAAAGATATGTAATTTACCTAGTTTCACTCACCGTGACATTCCGTGTTCTGAACACGTTTCATGCACCACGGATTCAACAAACATTCTTTAATGAGTTGTGAACATGTGTATTAACGAACTTTAATCCACCTTACAGTGCATATTTATACATAGAAATTTTATTCTGATTTAGTAGTATTCTCCTAATGTCAGTCTATAAAATCATGCAGTTTCCACAGAAAAAATCCTCTTGGAGCGAGTTCTACCCAATAGACATGCAATTTACATAGAACCCGTCATCGTGAAATTCCGTGTTCTGAACACGCTACATGCATCACGGATTCGACAAATATTCACTATAGAGTTGTTAGCATAAGGATTACCGAACTTTCATCCACCATAAAAGCCATGTTAATATTTGGGGCATTTTCTCACATTTCGAAAGTTTTTCCTAATGCCAGATTTGAAAAGGAGGCAGATTTGCAGAAATATTCTCGTGGAGCGAGTACTTCCCAATAGAAATGTAATTTACATAGTTTCCCTCACAGTGACATTCCATTTTCCGAACACGCTACATGCATCCAGGTTTCAACAATCTTTCTCGAATGAGTTGTGAACATGTAGATTACAGAACTTTCATCCACCATACATGGCATATTTACAACTAGAAACATTAACTCTGAATTTGCAGCTTTTTCCTAATGCCAGTTTGGAAAATCAGGCCGTTTTCTCAGGGAAAAACTTTTGGAGCGAATTCTAACCAATAGGTGTGTAAATTACATAGATTCCTTGGCCGGGATTTTCCGTGATATGATCAGAGTGCATGCATAAATCTTTCTAAAAATATTCACCACAGATTTGTTTGCATGTGGTTTTACGATCTTGCATCACAATACAAGGCATATTGACACTTTGAAGCATTTTCTCTGATTTTGCAGAGATTTTCAAACGCCAGGTTTAAAAATGAGGCAGATTTCTCAGAAAAAACTCTTAGAGCAAATTCTACCCAAGAGACATGTATTTTACATAGATTCGCTCCCCGTGATATTCTGTGTTCCGAACACACTTCACGTATCTCGGATTCGAAACATATTCACTACAGAGTAGTTAGCATGCGGATTACCGAACTTTAATCTCAATACATTGAATATTGATTCTTAGAAGTATTTTCTCAGATTTTGCAGGGTTTTCTAAACGCCAGGTTCAAAAATGACGAAGTTTTCGCAGAAAAACTCTCTCGGAGCGAGTTCTAACCAATAGAGAAGTCATTTACATTGTTTCAATCACCATGGAATTCCACGTTCTGAACACGCTACATGCATCACGGATTAGAAAAAGATTCTTTAATATGTTGTGAAAATGTGGATTACCGAACTTTCTTGCAACATAAAGGCACATTTACACCTGCAAATATTTACTCCCTTTTTGCAGCTTTTTCCAAACTTCAGATTCGATTATCATGCAATTTTGGCAAAAAAGTTCTCTTCTAGCTCGTTCTACTCAATAGAATTGTAATTTCCATAGTTTCATTACCGTGAAATTCCAATTTCCATAAGCGCTACATGAATCACGGTTTAAAAAATAATTACTACACTGTTATTAACATGTGGATTAACGGACTTTCAATCACCATTCAAGGCATATTGACACTTAGAAGCATTTTCTCAGATTTCACAGGGTTCTCCTGGTGGCAGTTTTCAAAATGAGGCACATTTTGCAGAAAAATTCTCTTGAAGTGAGTTCTACCCAATAGACTTGTCACTTACATTGTTTCCTTCACTATGACATTCCGTATTCCGAAAACGTTACATTAATCACGGCTTCGACAAACATTCTTTAATGACCGTGAGCATGTGTATTACCGATTTTTCAACCACAATACAAGGCATATTTACACCTAGAAACATTTACTTACATTTCGCAGGTTTTCCTAACGTCAGTTACGAAAATCAGGCAGTTTTCGCAAAAAATTCTCTTGGTGCATGTTCTATCCAATAGACATCTCATTTTCATAGATACCTTCACCGTAACATTCCGTGTTCCGAAAACGGTCCATGCACCACGGATTCAACAAATATTCACTGCTGAGTTCTTAGCATGTGGATTACACATCTTTAATAACCCATTGAAGACATATTTCCACCTTAAAGAATTTACTCAGATTTTGCAGCGTTTTCATAACACCAGTTTCCAAAATGAGGCATATTTTTCAGTAAAATGCTCCTGGAGCGTGTTCTAACCAAGAGAAATGTAATTTATGTAGTTTGCCTCACCGTGACAGTCCATGTTCCGAACGCGCTACACACATCATGGATTTGACAAACATTCTTAATGAGTGGTGTACATGTGTATTACAAAACTTTCATCCATCATACAAGGCATATTGACACCTAGAATCATTAACATTGAGTTCGCAGATATTTCCTAAAAGCAGTTTCGAAAATCAGGCAGTTTTCAAAGGAAAAAACTGTTGGAGCGTGTTCTACAAAATAGATATGTAAATTACATAGATTCTCCCGCTGTGAAATTACGTGTTTCGAACATGCTACATGCAGAAAAGTTTTGACAAAAATACACTACAGAGCTGTTTGCATGTGGATTACAGGACTTTCTCACTATAGAAAGCATATAGATGCTTAGATGCATTTTATGTGATTTCACAGTGTTTTCCAAACGCCAGTTTCGAAAATAAGGCAGATTACACGGCAAAAACCTCTTGGAGCGGGTTCTAACCAATAGACATGTAATTTACATGGATTCGCTCACCGTGAAATTCCGTGTTCCGAACACGCTACATGCATCTCAGATGTGACAAATATTCACTACAGAGTTGTTAGCAAGTGGATTACAGCACTATCATCCACCATACAAGGCTAACTGACACTTTGAAGAATTTTCTCAGATTTCACACTTTAGTTTGAACGCCAGTTTTGAAAATGAGGAAGATTGGGCAGAAAAATGCTCTTGGAGCCAGTTCTACCCAAAAGATATGTAATTTACCTAGTTTCACTCACCGTGACATTCCGTGTTCTGAACACGTTTCATGCACCACGGATTCAACAAACATTCTTTAATGAGTTGTGAACATGTGTATTAACGAACTTTAATCCACCTTACAGTGCATATTTATACATAGAAATTTTATTCTGATTTAGTAGTATTCTCCTAATGTCAGTCTCTAAAATCATGCAGTTTCCACAGAAAAAATCCTCTTGGAGCGAGTTCTACCCAATAGACATGCAATTTACATAGAACCCGTCATCGTGAAATTCCGTGTTCTGAACACGCTACATGCATCACGGATTCGACAAATATTCACTATAGAGTTGTTAGCATAAGGATTACCGAACTTTCATCCACCATAAAAGCCATGTTACTATTTGGAGCATTTTCTCACATTTCGAAAGTTTTTCCTAATGCCAGATTTGAAAAGGAGGCAGATTTGCAGAAATATTCTCGTGGAGCGAGTACTTCCCAATAGAAATGTAATTTACATAGTTTCCCTCACAGTGACATTCCATTTTCCGAACACGCTACATGCATCCAGGTTTCAACAATCTTTCTCGAATGAGTTGTGAACATATAAATTACAGAACTTTCATCCACCATACATGGCATATTTACAACTAGAAACATTAACTCTGAATTTGCAGCTTTTTCCTAATGCCAGTTTGGAAAATCAGGCCGTTTTCTCAGGGAAAAACTTTTGGAGCGAATTCTAACCAATAGGTGTGTAAATTACATAGATTCCTTGGCCGGGATTTTCCGTGATATGATCAGAGTGCATGCATAAATCTTTCTAAAAATATTCACCACAGATTTGTTTGCATGTGGTTTTACGATCTTGCATCACAATACAAGGCATATTGACAATTTGAAGCATTTTCTCTGATTTTGCAGAGATTTTCAAACGCCAGGTTTAAAAATGAGGCAGATTTCTCAGAAAAAACTCTTAGAGCAAATTCTACCCAAGAGACATGTATTTTACATAGATTCGCTCCCCGTGATATTCTGTGTTCCGAACACACTTCACGTATCTCGGATTCGAAAAATATTCACTACAGAGTAGTTAGCATGCGGATTACCGAACTTTCATCTCAATACATTGAATGTTGATTCTTAGAAGTATTTTCTCAGATTTTGCAGGGTTTTCTAAACGCCAGGTTCAAAAATGACGAAGTTTTCGCAGAAAAACTCTCTCGGAGCTAGTACTAACCAATAGAGAAGTCATTTACATTGTTTCAATCACCATGGAATTCCACGTTCTGAACACGCTACATGCATCACGGATTAGAAAAAGATTCTTTAATATGTTGTGAAAATGTGGATTACCGAACTTTCTTGCAACATAAAGGCACATTTACACCTGCAAATATTTACTCCCTTTTTGCAGCTTTTTCCAAACTTCAGATTCGATTATCATGCAATTTTGGCAAAAAAGTTCTCTTCTAGCTCATTCTACTCAATAGAATTGTAATTTCCATAGTTTCATTACCGTGAAATTCCATTTTCCATAAGCGCTACATGAATCACGGTTTAAAAAATAATTACTACACTGTTATTAACATGTGGATTAACGGACTTTCAATCACCATTCAAGGCATATTGAAACTTAGAAGCATTTTCTCAGATTTCACAGGGTTCTCCTAGTGGCAGTTTTCAAAATGAGGCACATTTTGCAGAAAAATTCTCTTGAAGTGAGTTCTACCCAATAGACTTGTCACTTTCATTGTTTCCTTCACTATGACATTCCGTATTCCGAAAACGTTACATTCATCACGGCTTCGACAAACATTCTTTAATGACCGTGAGCATGTGTATTACCGATTTTTCAACCACAATACAAGGCATATTTACACCTAGAAACATTTACTTACATTTCGCAGGTTTTCCTAACGTCAGTTACGAAAATCAGGCAGTTTTCGCAAAAAATTCTCTTGGTGCATGTTCTATCCAATAGACATCTCATTTTCATAGATACCTTCACCGTAACATTCCGTGTTCCGAAAACGGTCCATGCACCACGGATTCAACAAATATTCACTGCTGAGTTCTTAGCATGTGGATTACACATCTTTAATAACCCATTGAAGACATATTACCACCTTAAAGCATTTACTCAGATTTTGCAGCGTTTTCATAACACCAGTTTCCAAAATGAGGCATATTTTTCAGTAAAATGCTCCTGGAGCGTGTTCTAACCAAGAGAAATGTAATTTATGTAGTTTGCCTCACCGTGACAGTCCATGTTCCGAACGCGCTACACACATCATGGATTTGACAAACATTCTTAATGAGTGGTGTACATGTGTATTACAAAACTTTCATCCATCATACAAGGCATATTGACACCTAGAATCATTAACATTGAGTTCGCAGATATTTCCTAAAAGCAGTTTCGAAAATCAGGCAGTTTTCAAAGGAAAAAACTGTTGGAGCGTGTTCTACAAAATAGATATGTAAATTACATAGATTCTCCCGCTGTGAAATTACGTGTTTCGAACATGCTACATGCAGAAAAGTTTTGACAAAAATACACTACAGAGCTGTTTGCATGTGGATTACAGGACTTTCTCACTATAGAAAGCATATAGATGCTTAGATGCATTTTATGTGATTTCACAGTGTTTTCCAAACGCCAGTTTCGAAAATAAGGCAGATTACACGGCAAAAACCTCTTGGAGCGGGTTCTAACCAATAGACATGTAATTTACATGGATTCGCTCACCGTGAAATTCCGTGTTCCGAACACGCTACATGCATCTCAGATGTGACAAATATTCACTACAGAGTTGTTAGCTTAAGGATTACCGAACTTTCATCCACCATAAATGCCATGTTACAATTTGAAGCAGTTTCTCACATTTCGAAAGTTTTTCCTAACGCCAGTTTTGAAAAGGATGCAGATTCGCAGAAAAATTCTCGTGGATCAAGTACTTCCCAATAGAAATGTAATTTACATAGTTTCCCTCACAGTGACATTCCGTTTTCCGAACAAGCTACATGCATCCAGGTTTCAACAAACTTTCTCGAATGAGTTGTGAACATGTAGATTACAGAACTTTCATCCACCATACATGGCATATTTACAACTAGAAACATTAATTCTGAATTTGCAGCATTTTCCTAATGCCAGTTTGGAAAATCAGGCCGTTTTCTCAGGGAAAACATTTTGGAGCGAATTCTAACCAATAGGTGTGTTATTTACATAGATTCCTTCGCCGGGATATTCCGTGATATGATCACAGTTCATGCATAACACTTTCTAAAAATATTCACCACAGATTTGTTTGCATGTGGTTTTATGATCTTGCATCACAATACAAGGCATATTGACACTTTGAAGCATTTTCTCTGATTTTGCAGAGATTTTCAAACGCCAGGTTTAAAAATTAGGCAGATTTCTCAGAAAAAACTCTTAGAGCAAATTCTACCCAAGAGACATGTATTTTACATAGATTCGCTCCCCGTGATATTCTGTGTTCCGAACACACTTCACGTATCTCGGATTCGAAAAATATTCACTACACAGTAGTTAGCATGCGGATTACCGAACTTTCATCTCAATACATTGAATATTGATTCTTAGAAGTATTTTCTCAGATTTTGCAGGGTTTTCTAAACGCCAGGTTCAAAAATGACGAAGTTTTCGCAGAAAAACTCTCTCGGTGCGCGTTCTAACCAATAGAGAAGTCATTTACATTGTTTCAATCACCATGGAATTCCACGTTCTGAACACGCTACATGCATCACGGATTAGAAAAAGATTCTTTAATATGTTGTGAAAGTGTGGATTACCGAACTTTCTTGCAACATAAAGGCACATTTAAACCTGCAAATATTTACTCCCTTTTTGCAGCTTTTTCCAAACTTCAGATTCGATTATCATGCAATTTTGGCAAAAAAGTTCTCTTCTAGCTCGTTCTACTCAATAGAATTGTAATTTCCATAGTTTCATTACCGTGAAATTCCATTTTCCATAAGCGCTACATGAATCACGGTTTAAAAAATAATTACTACACTGTTATTAACATGTGGATTAACGGACTTTCAATCACCATTCAAGGCATATAGACACTTAGAAGAATTTTCTCAGATTTCACAGTGTTCTCCTAGTGGCAGTTTTCAAAATGAGGCACATTTTGCAGAAAAATTCTCTTGAAGTGAGTTCTACCCAATAGACTTGTCACTTACATTGTTTCCTTCACTATGACATTCCGTATTCCGAAAACGTTACATTCATGACGGCTTCGACAAACATTCTTTAATGACCGTGAGCATGTGGATTACCGATTTTTCAACCACAATACAAGGCATATTTACACCTAGAAACATTTACTTACATTTCGCAGGTTTTCCTAACGTCAGTTACGAAAATCAGGCAGTTTTCTCAAAAAATTATCTTGGTGCATGTTCTATCCAATAGACATCTCATTTTCATAGATACCTTCACCGTAACATTCCGTGTTCCGAAAACGGTCCATGCACCACGGATTCAACAAATATTCACTGCTGAGTTCTTAGCATGTGGATTACACATCTTTAATAACCCATTGAAGACATATTGCCACCTTAAAGCATTTACTCAGATTTTGCAGCGTTTTCATAACACCAGTTTCCAAAATGAGGCATATTTGTCAGTAAAATGCTCCTGGAGCGTGTTCTAACCAAGAGAAATGTAATTTATGTAGTTTGCCTCACCGTGACAGTCCATGTTCCGAACGCGCTACACACATCATGGATTTGACAAACATTCTTAATGAGTGGTGTACATGTGTATTACAAAACTTTCATCCATCATACAAGGCATATTGACACCTAGAATCATTAACACTGAGTTCGCAGATATTTCCTAAAAGCAGTTTCGAAAATCAGGCAGTTTTCAAAGGAAAAAACTGTTGGAGCGTGTTCTACAAAATAGATATGTAAATTACATAGATTCTCCCGCTGTGAAATTACGTGTTTCGAACATGCTACATGCAGAAAAGTTTTGACAAAAATACACTACAGAGCTGTTTGCATGTGGATTACAGGACTTTCTCACTATAGAAAGCATATAGATGCTTAGATGCATTTTATGTGATTTCACAGTGTTTTCCAAACGCCAGTTTCGAAAATAAGGCAGATTACACGGCAAAAACCTCTTGGAGCGGGTTCTAACCAATAGACATGTAATTTACATGGATTCGCTCACCGTGAAATTCCGTGTTCTGAACACGCTACATGCATCTCAGATGTGACAAATATTCACTACAGAGTTGTTAGCTTAAGGATTACCGAACTTTCATCCACCATAAATGCCATGTTACAATTTGAAGCAGTTTCTCACATTTCGAAAGTTTTTCCTAACGCCAGTTTTGAAAAGGATGCAGATTCGCAGAAAAATTCTCGTGGATCAAGTACTTCCCAATAGAAATGTAATTTACATAGTTTCCCTCACAGTGACATTTCGTTTTCCGAACAAGCTACATGCATCCAGGTTTCAACAAACTTTCTCGAATGAGTTGTGAACATGTAGATTACAGAACTTTCATCCACCATACATGGCATATTTACAACTAGAAACATTAATTCTGAATTTGCAGCATTTTCCTAATGCCAGTTTGGAAAATCAGGCCGTTTTCTCAGGGAAAACATTTTGGAGCGAATTCTAACCAATAGGTGTGTTATTTACATAGATTCCTTCGCCGGGATATTCCGTGATATGATCACAGTTCATGCATAACACTTTCTAAAAATATTCACCACAGATTTGTTTGCATGTGGTTTTATGATCTTGCATCACAATACAAGGCATATTGACACTTTGAAGCATTTTCTCTGATTTTGCAGAGATTTTCAAACGCCAGGTTTAAAAATGAGGCAGATTTCTCAGAAAAAACTCTTAGAGCAAATTCTACCCAAGAGACATGTATTTTACATAGATTCGCTCCCCGTGATATTCTGTGTTCCGAACACACTTCACGTATCTCGGATTCGAAAAATATTCACTACAGAGTAGTTAGCATGCGGATTACCGAACTTTCATCTCAATACATTGAATATTGATTCTTAGAAGTATTTTCTCAGATTTTGCAGGGTTTTCTAAATGCCAGGTTCAAAAATGACGAAGTTTTCGCAGAAAAACTCTCTCGGAGCTAGTACTAACCAATAGAGAAGTCATTTACATTGTTTCAATCACCATGGAATTCCACGTTCTGAACACGCTACATGCATCACGGATTAGAAAAAGATTCTTTAATATGTTGTGAAAATGTGGATTACCGAACTTTCTTGCAACATAAAGGCACATTTAAACCTGCAAATATTTACTCCCTTTTTGCAGCTTTTTCCAAACTTCAGATTCGATTATCATGCAATTTTGGCAAAAAAGTTCTCTTCTAGCTCATTCTACTCAATAGAATTGTAATTTCCATAGTTTCATTACCGTGAAATTACATTTTCCATAAGCGCTACATGAATCACGGTTTAAAAAATAATTACTACACTGTTATTAACATGTGGATTAACGGACTTTCAATCACCATTCAAGGCATATTGACACTTAGAAGCATTTTCTCAGATTTCACAGGGTTCTCCTAGTGGCAGTTTTCAAAATGAGGCACATTTTGCAGAAAAATTCTCTTGAAGTGAGTTCTACCCAATAGACTTGTCACTTTCATTGTTTCCTTCACTATGACATTCCGTATTCCGAAAACGTTACATTCATCACGGCTTCGACAAACATTCTTTAATGACCGTGAGCATGTGTATTACCGATTTTTCAACCACAATACAAGGCATATTTACACCTAGAAACATTTACTTACATTTCGCAGGTTTTCCTAACGTCAGTTACGAAAATCAGGCAGTTTTCGCAAAAAATTCTCTTGGTGCATGTTCTATCCAATAGACATCTCATTTTCATAGATACCTTCACCGTAACATTCCGTGTTCCGAAAACGGTCCATGCACCACGGATTCAACAAATATTCACTGCTGAGTTCTTAGCATGTGGATTACACATCTTTAATAACCCATTGAAGACATATTGTCACCTTAAAGCATTTACTCAGATTTTGCAGCGTTTTCATAACACCAGTTTCCAAAATGAGGCATATTTTTCAGTAAAATGCTCCTGGAGCGTGTTCTAACCAAGAGAAATGTAATTTATGTAGTTTGCCTCACCGTGACAGTCCATGTTCCGAACGCGCTACACACATCATGGATTTGACAAACATTCTTAATGAGTGGTGTACATGTGTATTACAAAACTTTCATCCATCATACAAGGCATATTGACACCTAGAATCATTAACACTGAGTTCGCAGATATTTCCTAAAAGCAGTTTCGAAAATCAGGCAGTTTTCAAAGGAAAAAACTGTTGGAGCGTGTTCTACAAAATAGATATGTAAATTACATAGATTCTCCCGCTGTGAAATTACGTGTTTCGAACATGCTACATGCAGAAAAGTTTCGACAAAAATACACTACAGAGTTGTTTGCATGTGGATTACAGGACTTTCTCACTATAGAAAGCATATAGATGCTTAGATGCATTTTATGTGATTTCACAGTGTTTTCCAAACGCCAGTTTCGAAAATAAGGCAGATTTCACGGCAAAAACCTCTTGGAGCGGGTTCTAACCAATAGACATGTAATTTACATGGATTCGCTCACCGTGAAATTCCGTGTTCCGAACACGCTACATGCATCTCAGATGTGACAAATATTCACTACAGAGTTGTTAGCAAGTGGATTACAGCACTATCATCCACCATACAAGGCTAACTGACACTTTGAAGAATTTTCTCAGATTTCACACTTTAGTTTGAACGCCAGTTTTGAAAATGAGGAAGATTGGGCAGAAAAATGCTCTTGGAGCCAGTTCTACCCAAAAGATATGTAATTTACCTAGTTTCACTCACCGTGACATTCCGTGTTCTGAACACGTTTCATGCACCACGGATTCAACAAACATTCTTTAATGAGTTGTGAACATGTGTATTAACGAACTTTAATCCACCTTACAGTGCATATTTATACATAGAAATTTTATTCTGATTTAGTAGTATTCTCCTAATGTCAGTCTCTAAAATCATGCAGTTTCCACAGAAAAAATCCTCTTGGAGCGAGTTCTACCCAATAGACATGCAATTTACATAGAACCCGTCATCGTGAAATTCCGTGTTCTGAACACGCTACATGCATCACGGATTCGACAAATATTCACTATAGAGTTGTTAGCATAAGGATTACCGAACTTTCATCCACCATAAAACCATGTTAATATTTGGAGCATTTTCTCACATTTCGAAAGTTTTTCCTAATGCCAGATTTGAAAAGGAGGCAGATTTGCAGAAATATTCTCATGGAGCGAGTACTTCCCAATAGAAATGTAATTTACATAGTTTCCCTCACAGTGACATTCCATTTTCCGAACACGCTACATGCATCCAGGTTTCAACAATCTTTCTCGAATGAGTTGTGAACATGTAGATTACAGAACTTTCATCCACCATACATGGCATATTTACAACTAGAAACATTAACTCTGAATTTGCAGCTTTTTCCTAATGCCAGTTTGAAAAATCAGGCCGTTTTCTCAGGGAAAAACTTTTGGAGCGAATTCTAACCAATAGGTGTGTAAATTACATAGATTCCTTGGCCGGGATTTTCCGTGATATGATCAGAGTGCATGCATAAATCTTTCTAAAAATATTCACCACAGATTTGTTTGCATGTGGTTTTACGATCTTGCATCACAATACAAGGCATATTGACACTTTGAAGCATTTTCTCTGATTTTGCAGAGATTTTCAAACGCCAGGTTCAAAAATGAGGCAGATTTCTCAGAAAAAACTCTGAGAGCAAATTCTACACAAGAGACATGTATTTTACATAGATTCGCTCCCCGTGATATTCTGTGTTCCGAACACACTTCACGTATCTCGGATTCGAAAAATATTCACTACAGAGTAGTTAGCATGCGGATTACCGAACTTTCATCTCAATACATTGAATATTGATTCTTAGAAGTATTTTCTCAGATTTTGCAGGGTTTTCTAAACGCCAGGTTCAAAAATGACGAAGTTTTCGCAGAAAAACTCTCTCGGAGCGAGTTCTAACCAATAGAGAAGTCATTTACATTGTTTCAATCACCATGGAATTCCACGTTCTGAACACGCTACATGCATCACGGATTAGAAAAAGATTCTTTAATATGTTTTGAAAATGTGGATTACCGAACTTTCTTGCAACATAAAGGCACATTTACACCTGCAAATATTTACTCCCTTTTTGCAGCTTTTTCCAAACTTCAGATTCGATTATCATGCAATTTTGGCAAAAAAGTCCTCTTCTAGCTCGTTCTACTCAATAGAATTGTAATTTCCATAGTTTCATTACCGTGAAATTCCATTTTCCATAAGCGCTACATGAATCACGGTTTAAAAAATAATTACTACACTGTTATTAACATGTGGATTAACGGACTTTCAATCACCATTCAAGGCATATTGACACTTAGAAGCATTTTCTCAGATTTCACAGGGTTCTCCTAGTGGCAGTTTTCAAAATGAGGCACATTTTGCAGAAAAATTCTCTTGAAGTGAGTTCTACCCAATAGACTTGTCACTTTCATTGTTTCCTTCACTATGACATTCCGTATTCCGAAAACGTTACATTCATCACGGCTTCGACAAACATTCTTTAATGACCGTGAGCATGTGTATTACCGATTTTTCAACCACAATACAAGGCATATTTACACCTAGAAACATTTATTTACATTTCGCAGGTTTTCCTAACGTCAGTTACGAAAATCAGGCAGTTTTCGCAAAAAATTCTCTTGGTGCATGTTCTATCCAATAGACATCTCATTTTCATAGATACCTTCACCGTAACATTCCGTGTTCCGAAAACGGTCCATGCACCACGGATTCAACAAATATTCACTGCTGAGTTCTTAGCATGTGGATTACACATCTTTAATAACCCATTGAAGACATATTGTCACCTTAAAGCATTTACTCAGATTTTGCAGCGTTTTCATAACACCAGTTTCCAAAATGAGGCATATTTGTCAGTAAAATGCTCCTGGAGCGTGTTCTAACCAAGAGAAATGTAATTTATGTAGTTTGCCTCACCGTGACAGTCCATGTTCCGAACGCGCTACACACATCATGGATTTGACAAACATTCTTAATGAGTGGTGTACATGTGTATTACAAAACTTTCATCCATCATACAAGGCATATTGACACCTAGAATCATTAACACTGAGTTCGCAGATATTTCCTAAAAGCAGTTTCGAAAATCAGGCAGTTTTCAAAGGAAAAAACTGTTGGAGCGTGTTCTACCAAATAGATATGTAAATTACATAGATTCTCCCGCTGTGAAATTACGTGTTTCAAACATGCTACATGCAGAAAAGTTTCGACAAAAATACACTACAGAGTTGTTTGCATGTGGATTACAGGACTTTCTCACTATAGAAAGCATATAGATGCTTAGATGCATTTTATGTGATTTCACAGTGTTTTCCAAACGCCAGTTTCGAAAATAAGGCAGATTTCACGGCAAAAACCTCTTGGAGCGGGTTCTAACCAATAGACATGTAATTTACATGGATTCGCTCACCGTGAAATTCCGTGTTCCGAACACGCTACATGCATCTCAGATGTGACAAATATTCACTACAGAGTTGTTAGCAAGTGGATTACAGCACTATCATCCACCATACAAGGCTAACTGACACTTTGAAGAATTTTCTCAGATTTCACACTTTAGTTTGAACGCCAGTTTTGAAAATGAGGAAGATTGGGCAGAAAAATGCTCTTGGAGCCAGTTCTACCCAAAAGATATGTAATTTACCTAGTTTCACTCACCGTGACATTCCGTGTTCTGAACACGTTTCATGCACCACGGATTCAACAAACATTCTTTAATGAGTTGTGCACATGTGTATTAACGAACTTTAATCCACCTTACAGTGCATATTTATACATAGAAATTTTATTCTGATTTAGTAGTATTCTCCTAATGTCAGTCTCTAAAATCATGCAGTTTCCACAGAAAAAATCCTCTTGGATCGAGTTCTACCCAATAGACATGCAATTTACATAGAACCCGTCATCGTGAAATTCCGTGTTCTGAACACGCTACATGCATCACGGATTCGACAAATATTCACTATAGAGTTGTTAGCATAAGGATTACCGAACTTTCATCCACCATAAAAGCCATGTTAATATTTGGAGCATTTTCTCACATTTCGAAAGTTTTTCCTAATGCCAGATTTGAAAAGGAGGCAGATTTGCAGAAATATTCTCGTGGAGCGAGTACTTCCCAATAGAAATGTAATTTACATAGTTTCCCTCACAGTGACATTCCATTTTCCGAACACGCTACATGCATCCAGGTTTCAACAATCTTTCTCGAATGAGTTGTGAACATGTAGATTACAGAACTTTCATCCACCATACATGGCATATTTACAACTAGAAACATTAACTCTGAATTTGCAGCTTTTTCCTAATGCCAGTTTGGAAAATCAGGCCGTTTTCTCAGGGAAAAACTTTTGGAGCGAATTCTAACCAATAGGTGTGTAAATTACATAGATTCCTTGGCCGGGATTTTCCGTGATATGATCAGAGTGCATGCATAAATCTTTCTAAAAATATTCACCACAGATTTGTTTGCATGTGGTTTTACGATCTTGCATCACAATACAAGGCATATTGACACTTTGAAGCATTTTCTCTGATTTTGCAGAGATTTTCAAACGCCAGGTTTAAAAATGAGGCAGATTTCTCAGAAAAAACTCTTAGAGCAAATTCTACCCAAGAGACATGTATTTTACATAGATTCGCTCCCCGTGATATTCTGTGTTCCGAACACACTTCACGTATCTCGGATTCGAAAAATATTCACTACAGAGTAGTTAGCATGCGGATTACCGAACTTTCATCTCAATACATTGAATGTTGATTCTTAGAAGTATTTTCTCAGATTTTGCAGGGTTTTCTAAACGCCAGGTTCAAAAATGACGAAGTTTTCGCAGAAAAACTCTCTCGGAGCGAGTTCTAACCAATAGAGAAGTCATTTACATTGTTTCAATCACCATGGAATTCCACGTTCTGAACACGCTACATGCATCACGGATTAGAAAAAGATTCTTTAATATGTTGTGAAAATGTGGATTACCGAACTTTCTTGCAACATAAAGGCACATTTACACCTGCAAATATTTACTCCCTTTTTGCAGCTTTTTCCAAACTTCAGATTCGATTATCATGCAATTTTGGCAAAAAAGTCCTCTTCTAGCTCGTTCTACTCAATAGAATTGTAATTTCCATAGTTTCATTACCGTGAAATTCCATTTTCCATAAGCGCTACATGAATCACGGTTTAAAAAATAATTACTACACTGTTATTAACATGTGGATTAACGGACTTTCAATCACCATTCAAGGCATATTGACACTTAGAAGCATTTTCTCAGATTTCACAGGGTTCTCCTAGTGGCAGTTTACAAAATGAGGCACATTTTGCAGAAAAATTCTCTTGAAGTGAGTTCTACCCAATAGACTTGTCACTTACATTGTTTCCTTCACTATGACATTCCGTATTCCGAAAACGTTACATTCATCACGGCTTTGACAAACATTCTTTAATGACCGTGAGCATGTGGATTACCGATTTTTCAACCACAATACAAGGCATATTTACACCTAGAAACATTTACTTACATTTCGCAGGTTTTCCTAACGTCAGTTACGAAAATCAGGCAGTTTTCGCAAAAAATTCTCTTGGTGCATGTTCTATCCAATAGACATCTCATTTTCATACATACCTTCACCGTAACATTCCGTGTTCCGAAAACGGTCCATGCACCACGGATTCAACAAATATTCACTGCTGAGTTCTTAGCATGTGGATTACACATCTTTAATAACCCATTGAAGACATATTGTCACCTTAAAGCATTTACTCAGATTTTGCAGCGTTTTCATAACACCAGTTTCCAAAATGAGGCATATTTTTCAGTAAAATGCTCCTGGAGCGTGTTCTAACCAAGAGAAATGTAATTTATGTAGTTTGCCTCACCGTGACAGTCCATGTTCCGAACGCGCTACACACATCATGGATTTGACAAACATTCTTAATGAGTGGTGTACATGTGTATTACAAAACTTTCATCCATCATACAAGGCATATTGACACCTAGAATCATTAACATTGAGTTCGCAGATATTTCCTAAAAGCAGTTTCGAAAATCAGGCAGTTTTCAAAGGAAAAAACTGTTGGAGCGTGTTCTACAAAATAGATATGTAAATTACATAGATTCTCCCGCTGTGAAATTACGTGTTTCGAACATGCTACATGCAGAAAAGTTTCGACAAAAATACACTACAGAGTTGTTTGCATGTGGATTACAGGACTTTCTCACTATAGAAAGCATATAGATGCTTAGATGCATTTTATGTGATTTCACAGTGTTTTCCAAACGCCAGTTTCGAAAATAAGGCAGATTTCACGGCAAAAACCTCTTGGAGCGGGTTCTAACCAATAGACATGTAATTTACATGGATTCGCTCACCGTGAAATTCCGTGTTCCGAACACGCTACATGCATCTCAGATGTGACAAATATTCACTACAGAGTTGTTAGCAAGTGGATTACAGCACTATCATCCACCATACAAGGCTAACTGACACTTTGAAGAATTTTCTCAGATTTCACACTTTAGTTTGAACGCCAGTTTTGAAAATGAGGAAGATTGGGCAGAAAAATGCTCTTGGAGCCAGTTCTACCCAAAAGATATGTAATTTACCTAGTTTCACTCACCGTGACATTCCGTGTTCTGAACACGTTTCATGCACCACGGATTCAACAAACATTCTTTAATGAGTTGTGAACATGTGTATTAACGAACTTTAATCCACCTTACAGTGCATATTTATACATAGAAATTTTATTCTGATTTAGTAGTATTCTCCTAATGTCAGTCTCTAAAATCATGCAGTTTCCACAGAAAAAATCCTCTTGGAGCGAGTTCTACCCAATAGACATGCAATTTACATAGAACCCGTCATCGTGAAATTCCGTGTTCTGAACACGCTACATGCATCACGGATTCGACAGATATTCACTATAGAGTTATTAGCATAAGGATTACCGAACTTTCATCCACCATAAAACCATGTTAATATTTGGAGCATTTTCTCACATTTCGAAAGTTTTTCCTAATGCCAGATTTGAAAAGGAGGCAGATTTGCAGAAATATTCTCGTGGAGCGAGTACTTCCCAATAGAAATGTAATTTACATAGTTTCCCTCACAGTGACATTCCATTTTCCGAACACGCTACATGCATCCAGGTTTCAACAATCTTTCTCGAATGAGTTGTGAACATGTAGATTACAGAACTTTCATCCACCATACATGGCATATTTACAACTAGAAACATTAACTCTGAATTTGCAGCTTTTTCCTAATGCCAGTTTGGAAAATCAGGCCGTTTTCTCAGGGAAAAACTTTTGGAGCGAATTCTAACCAATAGGTGTGTAAATTACATAGATTCCTTGGCCGGGATTTTCCGTGATATGATCAGAGTGCATGCATAAATCTTTCTAAAAATATTCACCACAGATTTGTTTGCATGTGGTTTTACGATCTTGCATCACAATACAAGGCATATTGACACTTTGAAGCATTTTCTCTGATTTTGCAGAGATTTTCAAACGCCAGGTTTAAAAATGAGGCAGATTTCTCAGAAAAAACTCTTAGAGCAAATTCTACCCAAGAGACATGTATTTTACATAGATTCGCTCCCCGTGATATTCTGTGTTCCGAACACACTTCACGTATCTCGGATTCGAAAAATATTCACTACAGAGTAGTTAGCATGCGGATTACCGAACTTTCATCTCAATACATTGAATGTTGATTCTTAGAAGTATTTTCTCAGATTTTGCAGGGTTTTCTAAACGCCAGGTTCAAAAATGACGAAGTTTTCGCAGAAAAACTCTCTCGGAGCGAGTTCTAACCAATAGAGAAGTCATTTACATTGTTTCAATCACCATGGAATTCCACGTTCTGAACACGCTACATGCATCACGGATTAGAAAAAGATTCTTTAATATGTTGTGAAAATGTGGATTACCGAACTTTCTTGCAACATAAAGGCACATTTACACCTGCAAATATTTACTCCCTTTTTGCAGCTTTTTCCAAACTTCAGATTCGATTATCATGCAATTTTGGCAAAAAAGTCCTCTTCTAGCTCGTTCTACTCAATAGAATTGTAATTTCCATAGTTTCATTACCGTGAAATTCCATTTTCCATAAGCGCTACATGAATCACGGTTTAAAAAATAATTACTACACTGTTATTAACATGTGGATTAACGGACTTTCAATCACCATTCAAGGCATATTGACACTTAGAAGCATTTTCTCAGATTTCACAGGGTTCTCCTAGTGGCAGTTTTCAAAATGAGGCACATTTTGCAGAAAAATTCTCTTGAAGTGAGTTCTACCCAATAGACTTGTCACTTACATTGTTTCCTTCACTATGACATTCCGTATTCCGAAAACGTTACATTCATCACGGCTTTGACAAACATTCTTTAATGACCGTGAGCATGTGGATTACCGATTTTTCAACCACAATACAAGGCATATTTACACCTAGAAACATTTACTTACATTTCGCAGGTTTTCCTAACGTCAGTTACGAAAATCAGGCAGTTTTCTCAAAAAATTCTCTTGGTGCATGTTCTATCCAATAGACATCTCATTTTCATACATACCTTCACCGTAACATTCCGTGTTCCGAAAACGGTCCATGCACCACGGATTCAACAAATATTCACTGCTGAGTTCTTAGCATGTGGATTACACATCTTTAATAACCCATTGAAGACATATTGTCACCTTAAAGCATTTACTCAGATTTTGCAGCGTTTTCATAACACCAGTTTCCAAAATGAGGCATATTTTTCAGTAAAATGCTCCTGGAGCGTGTTCTAACCAAGAGAAATGTAATTTATGTAGTTTGCCTCACCGTGACAGTCCATGTTCCGAACGCGCTACACACATCATGGATTTGACAAACATTCTTAATGAGTGGTGTACATGTGTATTACAAAACTTTCATCCATCATACAAGGCATATTGACACCTAGAATCATTAACATTGAGTTCGCAGATATTTCCTAAAAGCAGTTTCGAAAATCAGGCAGTTTTCAAAGGAAAAAACTGTTGGAGCGTGTTCTACAAAATAGATATGTAAATTACATAGATTCTCCCGCTGTGAAATTACATGTTTCGAACATGCTACATGCAGAAAAGTTTCGACAAAAATACACTACAGAGTTGTTTGCATGTGGATTACAGGACTTTCTCACTATAGAAAGCATATAGATGCTTAGATGCATTTTATGTGATTTCACAGTGTTTTCCAAATGCCAGTTTCGAAAATAAGGCAGATTTCACGGCAAAAACCTCTTGGAGCGGGTTCTAACCAATAGACATGTAATTTACATGGATTCGCTCACCGTGAAATTCCGTGTTCCGAACACGCTACATGCATCTCAGATGTGACAAATATTCACTACAGAGTTGTTAGCTTAAGGATTACTGAACTTTCATCCACCATAAATGCCATGTTACAATTTGAAGCAGTTTCTCACATTTCGAAAGTTTTTCCTAATACCAGTTTTGAAAAGGAGGCAGATTTGCAGAAATATACTCGTGGAGCGTGTACTTCCCAATAGAAATGTAATTTACATAGTTTCCCTCACAGTGACATTCCATTTTCCGAACACGCTACATGCATCCCGGTTTCAACAAACTTTCTCGAATGGGTTGTGAACATGTAGATTACAGAACTTTCATTCACCATACATGGCATATTTACATCTAGAAACATTAACTCTGAATTTGCAGCTTTTTCCTAATGCCAGTTTGGAAAATCAGGCCGTTTTCTCAGGGAAAACTTTAGGAGCGAATTCTAACAAATAGGTGTGTAAATTACATAGATTCCTTCGCCGGGATTTTCCTTGATATGATCACAGTGCATGCATAAATCTTTCTAAAAATATTCACCACAGATTTGTTTGCATGTGGTTTTACGATCTTGCATGACAATACAAGGCATATTGACACTTTGAAGCATTTTCTCTGATTTTGCAGAGATTTTCAAACGCCAGGTTCAAAAATGAGGCAGATTTCTCACAAAAATCTCTTAGAGCACATTCTACCCAAGAGACATGTATTTTACATAGATTCGCTCCCCGTGATATTCTGTGTTCCGAACACACTTCACGTATCTCGGATTCGACAAATATTCACTACAGAGTCGTTAGCATGCAGATTACCGAACTTTCATCTCAATACATTGAATATTGATTCTTAGAATTATTTTCTCAGATTTTGCAGGGTTTTCTAAATGCCAGGTTCAAAAATGATGAAGTTTTCGCAGAAAAACTCTCTCGGTGCGAGTTCTAACCAATAGAGAAGTCATTTACATTGTTTCAATCACCGTGGAATTCCACGTTCTGAACACGCTACATGCATCACGGATTAGAAAAATATTCTTTAACATGTTGTGAAAATGTGGATTACCGAACTTTCTTGCAACATAAAGGCACATTTAAACCTGCAAATATTTACTCCCTTTTTGCAGCTGTTTCCAAACTTCAGATTCGATAATCATGCAATTTTGGCAAAAAAATTCTCTTCTAGCTCGTTCTACTCAATAGAATTGTACTTTCCATAGTTTCATTACCGTGAAATTCCATTTTCCATAAGCACTACATGAATCACGGTTTAAAAAATAATTACTACACTGTTATTAACATGTGGATTAATGGACTTTCAATCACCATTCAAGGCATATTGACACTTAGAAGCATTTTCTCAGATTTCACAGGGTTCTCCTTGTGGCAGTTTTCAAAATGAGGCACATTTTGCAGAAAAATTCTCTTGAAGTGAGTTCTACCCAATAGACTTGTCACTTACATTGTTTCCTTCACTATGACATTCCGTATTCCGAAAACGTTACATTCATCACGGCTTCGACAAACATTCTTTAATGACCGTGAGCATGTGGATTACCGATTTTTCAACCACAATACAAGGCATATTTACACCTAGAAACATTTACTTACATTTCACAGGTTTTCCTAACGTCAGTTACGAAAATCAGGCAGTTTTCGCAAAAAATTCTCTTGGTGCATGTTCTATCCAATAGACATCTCATTTTCATAGATACCTTCACCGTAACATTCCGTGTTCCGAAAACGGTCCATGCACCACGGATTCAACAAATATTCACTGCTGAGTTCTTAGCATGTGGATTACACATCTTTAATAACCCATTGAAGACATATTGTCACCTTAAAGCATTTACTCATATATTGCAGCGTTTTCATAACACCAGTTTCCAAAATGAGGCATATTTTTCAGTAAAATGCTCCTGGAGCGTGTTCTAACCAAGAGAAATGTAATTTATGTAGTTTGCCTCACCGTGACAGTCCATGTTCCGAACGCGCTACACACATCATGGATTTGACAAACATTCTTAATGAGTGGTGTACATGTGTATTACAAAACTTTCATCCATCATACAAGGCATATTGACACCTAGAATCATTAACATTGAGTTCGCAGATATTTCCTAAAAGCAGTTTCGAAAATCAGGCAGTTTTCAAAGGAAAAAACTGTTGGAGCGTGTTCTACAAAATAGATATGTAAATTACATAGATTCTCCCGCTGTGAAATTACGTGTTTCGAACATGCTACATGCAGAAAAGTTTCGACAAAAATACACTACAGAGTTGTTTGCATGTGGATTACAGGACTTTCTCACTATAGAAAGCATATAGGTGCTTAGATGCATTTTATGTGATTTCACAGTGTTTTCCAAACGCCAGTTTCGAAAATAAGGCAGATTTCACGGCAAAAACCTCTTGGAGCGGGTTCTAACCAATAGACATGTAATTTACATGGATTCGCTCACCGTGAAATTCCGTGTTCCGAACACGCTACATGCATCTCAGATGTGACAAATATTCACTACAGAGTTGTTAGCTTAAGGATTACCGAACTTTCATCCACCATAAATGCCATGTTACAATTTGAAGCAGTTTCTCACATTTCGAAAGTTTTTCCTAATACCAGTTTTGAAAAGGAGGCAGATTTGCAGAAATATACTCGTGGAGCGTGTACTTCCCAATAGAAATGTAATTTACATAGTTTCCCTCACAGTGACATTCCATTTTCCGAACACGCTACATGCATCCCGGTTTCAACAAACTTTCTCGAATGGGTTGTGAACATGTAGATTACAGAACTTTCATTCACCATACATGGCATATTTACATCTAGAAACATTAACTCTGAATTTGCAGCTTTTTCCTAATGCCAGTTTGGAAAATCAGGCCGTTTTCTCAGGGAAAATTTTAGGAGCGAATTCTAACAAATAGGTGTGTAAATTACATAGATTCCTTCGCCGGGATTTTCCTTGATATGATCACAGTGCATGCATAAATCTTTCTAAAAATATTCACCACAGATTTGTTTGCATGTGGTTTTACGATCTTGCATGACAATACAAGGCATATTGACACTTTGAAGCATTTTCTCTGATTTTGCAGAGATTTTCAAACGCCAGGTTCAAAAATGAGGCAGATTTCTCACAAAAATCTCTTAGAGCACATTCTACCCAAGAGACATGTATTTTACATAGATTCGCTCCCCGTGATATTCTGTGTTCCGAACACACTTCACGTATCTCGGATTCGACAAATATTCACTACAGAGTCGTTAGCATGCAGATTACCGAACTTTCATCTCAATACATTGAATATTGATTCTTAGAATTATTTTCTCAGATTTTGCAGGGTTTTCTAAACGCCAGGTTCAAAAATGATGAAGTTTTCGCAGAAAAACTCTCTCGGTGCGAGTTCTAACCAATAGAGAAGTCATTTACATTGTTTCAATCACCGTGGAATTCCACGTTCTGAACACGCTACATGCATCACGGATTAGAAAAAGATTCTTTAACATGTTGTGAAAATGTGGATTACCGAACTTTCTTGCAACATAAAGGCACATTTAAACCTGCAAATATTAACTCCCTTTTTGCAGCTGTTTCCAAACTTCAGATTCGATAATCATGCAATTTTGGCAAAAAAATTCTCTTCTAGCTCGTTCTACTCAATAGAATTGTAATTTCCATAGTTTCATTACCCTGAAATTCCATTTTCCATAAGCACTACATGAATCACGGTTTAAAAAATAATTACTACACTGTTATTAACATGTGGATTAACGGACTTTCAATCACCATTCAAGGCATATTGACACTTAGAAGCATTTTCTCAGATTTCACAGGGTTCTCCTAGTGGCAGTTTTCAAAATGAGGCACATTTTGCAGAAAAATTCTCTTGAAGTGAGTTCTACCCAATAGACTTGTCACTTACATTGTTTCCTTCACTATGACATTCCGTATTCCGAAAACGTTACATTAATCACGGCTTCGACAAACATTCTTTAATGACCGTGAGCATGTGGATTACCGATTTTTCAACCACAATACAAGGCATATTTACACCTAGAAACATTTACTTACATTTCGCAGGTTTTCCTAACGTCAGTTACGAAAATCAGGCAGTTTTCGCAAAAAATTCTCTTGGTGCATGTTCTATCCAATAGACATCTCATTTTCATAGATACCTTCACCGTAACATTCCGTGTTCCGAAAACGGTCCATGCACCACGGATTCAACAAATATTCACTGCTGAGTTCTTAGCATGTGGATTACACATCTTTAATAACCCATTGAAAACATATTGTCACCTTAAAGCATTTACTCAGATTTTGCAGCGTTTTCATAACACCAGTTTCCAAAATGAGGCATATTTTTCAGTAAAATGCTCCTGGAGCGTGTTCTAACCAAGAGAAATGTAATTTATGTAGTTTGCCTCACCGTGACAGTCCATGTTCCGAACGCGCTACACACATCATGGATTTGACAAACATTCTTAATGAGTGGTGTACATGTGTATTACAAAACTTTCATCCATCATACAAGGCATATTGACACCTAGAATCATTAACATTGAGTTCGCAGATATTTCCTAAAAGCAGTTTCGAAAATCAGGCAGTTTTCAAAGGAAAAAACTGTTGGAGCGTGTTCTACAAAATAGATATGTAAATTACATAGATTCTCCCGCTGTGAAATTACGTGTTTCGAACATGCTACATGCAGAAAAGTTTCGACAAAAATACACTACAGAGTTGTTTGCATGTGGATTACAGGACTTTCTCACTATAGAAAGCATATAGATGCTTAGATGCATTTTATGTGATTTCACAGTGTTTACCAAACGCCAGTTTCGAAAATAAGGCAGATTTCACGGCAAAAACCTCTTGGAGCGGGTTCTAACCAATAGACATGTAATTTACATGGATTCGCTCACCGTGAAATTCCGTGTTCCGAACACGCTACATGCATCTCAGATGTGACAAATATTCACTACAGAGTTGTTAGCTTAAGGATTACCGAACTTTCATCCACCATAAATGCCATGTTACAATTTGAAGAAGTTTCTCACATTTCGAAAGTTTTTCCTAATACCAGTTTTGAAAAGGAGGCAGATTTGCAGAAATATTCTCGTGGAGCGTGTACTTCCCAATAGAAATGTAATTTACATAGTTTCCCTCACAGTGACATTCCATTTTCCGGACACGCTACATGCATCCAGGTTTCAACAAACTTTCTCGAATGGGTTGTGAACATGTAGATTACAGAACATTCATTCACCATACATGGCATATTTACATCTAGAAACATTAACTCTGAATTTGCAGCATTTTCCTAATGCCAGTTTGGAAAATCAGGCCGTTTTCTCAGGGAAAAACTTTAGGAGCGAATTCTAACAAATAGGTGTGTAAATTACATAGATTCCTTCGCCGGGATTTTCCTTGATATGATCACAGTGCATGCATAAATCTTTCTAAAAATATTCACCACAGAATTGTTTGCATGTGGTTTTACGATCTTGCATGACAATACAAGGCATATTGACACTTTGAAGCATTTTCTCTGATTTTGCAGAGATTTTCAAACGCCAGGTTCAAAAATGAGGCAGATTTCTCACAAAAATCTCTTAGAGCAAATTCTACCCAAGAGACATGTATTTTACATAGATTCGCTCCCCGTGATATTCTGTGTTCCGAACACACTTCACGTATCTCGGATTCGACAAATATTCACTACAGAGTCGTTAGCATGCAGATTACCGAACTTTCATCTCAATACATTGAATATTGATTCTTAGAAATATTTTCTCAGATTTTGCAGGGTTTTCTAAACGCCAGGTTCAAAAATGATGAAGTTTTCGCAGAAAAACTCTCTCGGTGCGAGTTCTAACCAATAGAGAAGTCATTTACATTGTTTCAATCACCGTGGAATTCCACGTTCTGAACACGCTACATGCATCATGGATTAGAAAAAGATTCTTTAACATGTTGTGAAAATGTGGATTACCGAACTTTCTTGCAACATAAAGGCACATTTAAACCTGCAAATATTAACTCCCTTTTTGCAGCTGTTTCCAAACTTCAGATTCGATAATCATGCAATTTTGGCAAAAAAATTCTCTTCTAGCTCGTTCTACTCAATAGAATTGTAATTTCCATAGTTTCATTACCGTGAAATTCCATTTTCCATAAGCACTACATGAATCACGGTTTAAAAAATAATTACTACACTGTTATTAACATGTGGATTAACGGACTTTCAATCACCATTCAAGGCATATTGACACTTAGAAGCATTTTCTCAGATTTCACAGGGTTCTCCTAGTGGCAGTTTTCAAAATGAGGCACATTTTGCAGAAAAATTCTCTTGAAGTGAGTTCTACCCAATAGACTTGTCACTTACATTGTTTCCTTCACTATGACATTCCGTATTCCGAAAACGTTACATTAATCACGGCTTCGACAAACATTCTTTAATGACCGTGAGCATGTGGATTACCGATTTTTCAACCACAATACAAGGCATATTTACACCTAGAAACATTTACTTACATTTCGCAGGTTTTCCTAACGTCAGTTACGAAAATCAGGCAGTTTTCGCAAAAAATTCTCTTGGTGCATGTTCTATCCAATAGACATCTCATTTTCATAGATACCTTCACCGTAACATTCCGTGTTCCGAAAACGGTCCATGCACCACGGATTCAACAAATATTCACTGCTGAGTTCTTAGCATGTGGATTACACATCTTTAATAACCCATTGAAAACATATTGTCACCTTAAAGCATTTACTCAGATTTTGCAGCGTTTTCATAACACCAGTTTCCAAAATGAGGCATATTTTTCAGTAAAATGCTCCTGGAGCGTGTTCTAACCAAGAGAAATGTAATTTATGTAGTTTGCCTCACCGTGACAGTCCATGTTCCGAACGCGCTACACACATCATGGATTTGACAAACATTCTTAATGAGTGGTGTACATGTGTATTACAAAACTTTCATCCATCATACAAGGCATATTGACACCTAGAATCATTAACATTGAGTTCGCAGATATTTCCTAAAAGCAGTTTCGAAAATCAGGCAGTTTTCAAAGGAAAAAACTGTTGGAGCGTGTTCTACAAAATAGATATGTAAATTACATAGATTCTCCCGCTGTGAAATTACGTGTTTCGAACATGCTACATGCAGAAAAGTTTCGACAAAAATACACTACAGAGTTGTTTGCATGTGGATTACAGGACTTTCTCACTATAGAAAGCATATAGATGCTTAGATGCATTTTATGTGATTTCACAGTGTTTACCAAACGCCAGTTTCGAAAATAAGGCAGATTTCACGGCAAAAACCTCTTGGAGCGGGTTCTAACCAATAGACATGTAATTTACATGGATTCGCTCACCGTGAAATTCCGTGTTCCGAACACGCTACATGCATCTCAGATGTGACAAATATTCACTACAGAGTTGTTAGCTTAAGGATTACCGAACTTTCATCCACCATAAATGCCATGTTACAATTTGAAGCAGTTTCTCACATTTCGAAAGTTTTTCCTAATACCAGTTTTGAAAAGGAGGCAGATTTGCAGAAATATTCTCGTGGAGTGTGTACTTCCCAATAGAAATGTAATTTACATAGTTTCCCTCACAGTGACATTCCATTTTCCGGACACGCTACATGCATCCAGGTTTCAACAAACTTTCTCGAATGGGTTGTGAACATGTAGATTACAGAACATTCATTCACCATACATGGCATATTTACATCTAGAAACATTAACTCTGAATTTGCAGCATTTTCCTAATGCCAGTTTGGAAAATCAGGCCGTTTTCTCAGGGAAAAACTTTAGGAGCGAATTCTAACAAATAGGTGTGTAAATTACATAGATTCCTTCGCCGGGATTTTCCTTGATATGATCAAAGTGCATGCATAAATCTTTCTAAAAATATTCACCACAGATTTGTTTGCATGTGGTTTTACGATCTTGCATGACAATACAAGGCATATTGACACTTTGAAGCATTTTCTCTGATTTTGCAGAGATTTTCAAACGCCAGGTTCAAAAATGAGGCAGATTTCTCACAAAAATCTCTTAGAGCAAATTCTACCCAAGAGACATGTATTTTACATAGATTCGCTCCCCGTGATATTCTGTGTTCCGAACACACTTCACGTATCTCGGATTCGACAAATATTCACTACAGAGTCGTTAGCATGCAGATTACCGAACTTTCATCTCAATACATTGAATATTGATTCTTAGAATTATTTTCTCAGATTTTGCATGGTTTTCTAAACGCCAGGTTCAAAAATGAAGAAGTTTTCGCAGAAAAACTCTCTCGGAGCGAGTTCTAACCAATAGAGAAGTCATTTACATTGTTTCAATCACCGTGGAATTCCACGTTCTGAACACGCTACATGCATCACGGATTAGAAAAAGATTCTTTAACATGTTGTGAAAATGTGGATTACCGAACTTTCTTGCAACATAAAGGCACATTTAAAACTGCAAATATTTACTCCCTTTTTGCAGCTTTTTCCAAACTTCAAATTCGATAATCTTGCAATTTTGGCAAAAAATTCTCTTCTAGCTCGTTCTACTCAATAGAATTTTAATTTCCATAGTTTCATTACCGTGAAATTCCATTTTCCATAAGCACTACATGAATCACGGTTTAAAAAATAATTACTACACTGTTATTAACATGTGGATTAACGGACTTTCAATCACCATTCAAGGCATATTGACACTTAGAAGCATTTTCTCAGATTTCACAGGGTTCTCCTAGTGGCAGTTTTCAAAATGAGGCACATTTTGCAGAAAAATTCTCTTGAAGTGAGTTCTACCCAATAGACTTGTCACTTTCATTGTTTCCTTCACTATGACATTCCGTATTCCGAAAACGTTACATTCATCACGGCTTCGACAAACATTTTTTAATGACCGTGAGCATGTGGATTACCGATTTTTCAACCACAATACAAGGCATATTTACACCTAGAAACATTTACTTACATTTCGCAGGTTTTCCTAACGTCAGTTACGAAAATCAGGCAGTTTTTGCAAAAAATTCTCTTGGTGCATGTTCTATCCAATAGACATCTCATTTTCATACATACTTTCACCGTAACATTCCGTGTTCCGAAAACGGTCCATGCACCACGGATTCAACAAATATTCACTGCTGAGTTCTTAGCATGTGGATTACACATCTTTAATAACCCATTGAAGACATATTGTCACCTTAAAGCATTTACTCAGATTTTGCAGCGTTTTCATAACACCAGTTTCCAAAATGAGGCATATTTTTCAGTAAAATGCTCCTGGAGCGTGTTCTAACCAAGAGAAATGTAATTTATGTAGTTTGCCTCACCGTGACAGTCCATGTTCCGAACGCGCTACACACATCATGGATTTGACAAACATTCTTAATGAGTGGTGTACATGTGTATTACAAAACTTTCATCCATCATACAAGGCATATTGACACCTAGAATCATTAACATTGAGTTCGCAGATATTTCCTAAAAGCAGTTTCGAAAATCAGGCAGTTTTCAAAGGAAAAAACTGTTGGAGCGTGTTCTACAAAATAGATATGTAAATTACATAGATTCTCCCGCTGTGAAATTACGTGTTTCAAACATGCTACATGCAGAAAAGTTTCGACAAAAATACACTACAGAGTTGTTTGCATGTGGATTACAGGACTTTCTCACTATAGAAAGCATATAGATGCTTAGATGCATTTTATATGATTTCACAGTGTTTTCCAAACGCCAGTTTCGAAAATAAGGCAGATTTCACGGCAAAAAACTCTTGGAGCGGGTTCTAACCAATAGACATGTAATTTACATGGATTCGCTCACCGTGAAATTCCGTGTTCCGAACACGCTACATGCATCTCAGATGTGACAAATATTCACTACAGAGTTGTTAGCAAGTGGATTACAGCACTGTCATCCACCATACAAGGCTAACTGACACTTTGAAGAATTTTCTCAGATTTCACACTTTAGTTTGAACGCCAGTTTTGAAAATGAGGAAGATTGGGCAGAAAAATGCTCTTGGAGCCAGTTCTACCCAAAAGATATGTAATTTACCTAGTTTCACTCACCGTGACATTCCGTGTTCTGAACACGTTTCATGCACCACGGATTCAACAAACATTCTTTAATGAGTTGTGAACATGTGTATTAACGAACTTTAATCCACCTTACAGTGCATATTTATACATAGAAATTTTATTCTGATTTAGTAGTATTCTCCTAATGTCAGTCTCTAAAATCATGCAGTTTCCACAGAAAAAATCCTCTTGGAGCGAGTTCTACCCAATAGACATGCAATTTACATAGAACCCGTTATCGTGAAATTCCATGTTCTGAACACGCTACATGCATCACGTATTCGACAGATATTCACTATAGAGTTGTTAGCATAAGGATTACCGAACTTTCATCCACCATAAAAGCCATGTTACTATTTGGAGCATTTTCTCACATTTCGAAAGTTTTTCCTAATGCCAGATTTGAAAAGGAGGCAGATTTGCAGAAATATACTCGTGGAGCGAGTACTTCCCAATAGAAATGTAATTTACATAGTTTCCCTCACAGTGACATTCCATTTTCCGAACACGCTACATGCATCCAGGTTTCAACAAACTTTCTCGAATGAGTTGTGAACATGTAGATTACAGAACTTTCATCCACCATACATGGCATATTTACAACTAGAAACATTAACTCTGAATTTGCAGCTTTTTCCTAATGCCAGTTTGGAAAATCAGGCCGTTTTCTCAGGGAAAAACTTTTGGAGGGAATTCTAACCAATAGGTGTGTAAATTACATAGATTCCTTGGCCGGGATTTTCCGTGATATGATCAGAGTGCATGCATAAATCTTTCTAAAAATATTCACCACAGATTTGTTTGCATGTGGTTTTACGATCTTGCATCACAATACAAGGCATATTGACACTTTGAAGCATTTTCTCTGATTTTGCAGAGATTTTCAAACGCCAGGTTTAAAAATGAGGCAGATTTCTCAGAAAAAACTCTTAGAGCAAATTCTACCCAAGAGACATGTATTTTACATAGATTCGCTCCCCGTGATATTCTGTATTCCGAACACACTTCACGTATCTCGGATTCGAAAAATATTCACTACAGAGTAGTTAGCATGCGGATTACCGAACTTTCATCTCAATACATTGAATATTGATTCTTAGAAGTATTTTCTCAGATTTTGCAGGGTTTTCTAAACGCCAGGTTCAAAAATGACGAAGTTTTCACAGAAAAACTCTCTCGGAGCGAGTTCTAACCAATAGAGAAGTCATTTACATTGTTTCAATCACCATGGAATTCCACGTTCTGAACACGCTACATGCATCACGGATTAGAAAAAGATTCTTTAATATGTTGTGAAAATGTGGATTACCGAACTTTCTTGCAACATAAAGGCACATTTACACCGGCAAATATTTACTCCCTTTTTGCAGCTTTTTCTAAACTTCAGATTCGATTATCATGCAATTTTGGCAAAAAAGTTCTCTTCTAGCTCGTTCTACTCAATAGAATTGTAATTTCCATAGTTTCATTACCGTGAAATTCCATTTTCCATAAGCGCTACATGAATCACGGTTTAAAAAATAATTACTACAGTGTTATTAACATGTGGATTAACGGACTTTCAATCACCATTCAAGGCATATTGACACTTAGAAGCATTTTCTCAGATTTCACAGGTTTCTCCTAGTGGCAGTTTTCAAAATGAGGCACATTTTGCAGAAAAATTCTCTTGAAGTGAGTTCTACCCAATAGACTTGTCACTTTCATTGTTTCCTTCACTATGACATTCCGTATTCCGAAAACGTTACATTCATCACGGCTTCGACAAACATTTTTTAATGACCGTGAGCATGTGGATTACCGATTTTTCAACCACAATACAAGGCATATTTACACCTAGAAACATTTACTTACATTTCGCAGGTTTTCCTAACGTCAGTTACGAAAATCAGGCAGTTTTTGCAAAAAATTCTCTTGGTGCATGTTCTATCCAATAGACATCTCATTTTCATACATACCTTCACCGTAACATTCCGTGTTCCGAAAACGGTCCATGCACCACGGATTCAACAAATATTCACTGCTGAGTTCTTAGCATGTGGATTACACATCTTTAATAACCCATTGAAGACATATTGTCACCTTAAAGCATTTACTCAGATTTTGCAGCGTTTTCATAACACCAGTTTCCAAAATGAGGCATATTTTTCAGTAAAATGCTCCTGGAGCGTGTTCTAACCAAGAGAAATGTAATTTATGTAGTTTGCCTCACCGTGACAGTCCATGTTCCGAACGCGCTACACACATCATGGATTTGACAAACATACTTAATGAGTGGTGTACATGTGTATTACAAAACTTTCATCCATCATACAAGGCATATTGACACCTAGAATCATTAACATTGAGTTCGCAGATATTTCCTAAAAGCAGTTTCGAAAATCAGGCAGTTTTCAAAGGAAAAAACTGTTGGAGCGTGTTCTACAAAATAGATATGTAAATTACATAGATTCTCCCGCTGTGAAATTACGTGTTTCGAACATGCTACATGCAGAAAAGTTTCGACAAAAATACACTACAGAGTTGTTTGCATGTGGATTACAGGACTTTCTCACTATAGAAAGTATATAGATGCTTTGATGCATTTTATGTGATTTCACAGTGTTTTCCAAACGCCAGTTTCGAAAATAAGGCAGATTTCACGGCAAAAACCTCTTGGAGCGGGTTCTAACCAATAGACATGTAATTTACATGGATTCGCTCACCGTGAAATTCCGTGTTCCGAACACGCTACATGCATCTCAGATGTGACAAATATTCACTACAGAGTTGTTAGCTTAAGGATTACCGAACTTTCATCCACCATAAATGCCATGTTACAATTTGAAGCAGTTTCTCACATTTCGAAAGTTTTTCCTAATACCAGTTTTGAAAAGGAGGCAGATTTGCAGAAATATACTCGTGGAGCATGTACTTCCCAATAGAAATGTAATTTACATAGTTTCCCTCACAGTGACATTCCATTTTCCGAACACGCTACATGCATCCCGGTTTCAACAAACTTTCTCGAATGGGTTGTGAACATGTAGATTACAGAACTTTCATTCACCATACATGGCATATTTACATCTAGAAACATTAACTCTGAATTTGCAGCTTTTTCCTAATGCCAGTTTGGAAAATCAGGCCGTTTTCTCAGGGAAAAACTTTTGGAGCGAATTCTAACCAATAGGTGTGTAAATTACATAGATTCCTTGGCCGGGATTTTCCGTGATATGATCAGAGTGCATGCATAAATCTTTCTAAAAATATTCACCACAGATTTGTTTGCATGTGGTTTTACGATCTTGCATGACAATACAAGGCATATTGACACTTTGAAGCATTTTCTCTGATTTTGCAGAGATTTTCAAACGCCAGGTTCAAAAATGAGGCAGATTTCTCACAAAAATCTCTTAGAGCAAATTCTACCCAAGAGACATGTATTTTACATAGATTCGCTCCCCGTGATATTCTGTGTTCCGAACACACTTCACGTATCTCGGATTCGAAAAATATTCACTACAGAGTCGTTATCATGCAGATTACCGAACTTTCATATCAATACATTGAATATTGATTCTTAGAATTATTTTCTCAGATTTTGCAGGGTTTTCTAAACGCCAGGTTCAAAAATGATGAAGTTTTCGCAGAAAAACTCTCTCGGTGCGAGTTCTAACCAATAGAGAATTCATTTACATTGTTTCAATCACCGTGGAATTCCACGTTCTGAACACGCTACATGCATCACGGATTAGAAAAAAATTCTTTAATATGTTGTGAAAATGTGGATTACCGAACTTTCTTGCAACATAAAGGCACATTTAAACCTGCAAATATTTACTCCCTTTTTGCAGCTGTTTACAAAATTCAGATTCGATAATCATGCAATTTTGGCAAAAAAATTCTCTTCTAGCTCGTTCTACTCAATAGAATTGTAATTTCCATAGTTTCATTACCGTGAAATTCCATTTTCCATAAGCACTACATGAATCACGGTTTAAAAAATAATTACTACACTGTTATTAACATGTGGATTAACGGACTTTCAATCACCATTCAAGGCATATTGACACTTAGAAGCATTTTCTCAGATTTCACAGGGTTCTCCTAGTGGCAGTTTTCAAAATGAGGCACATTTTGCAGAAAAATTCTCTTGAAGTGAGTTCTACCCAATAGACTTGTCACTTTCATTGTTTCCTTCACTATGACATTCCGTATTCCGAAAACGTTACATTCATCACGGCTTCGACAAACATTTTTTAATGACCGTGAGCATGTGGATTACCGATTTTTCAACCACAATACAAGGCATATTTACACCTAGAAACATTTACTTACATTTCGCAGGTTTTCCTAACGTCAGTTACGAAAATCAGGCAGTTTTTGCAAAAAATTCTCTTGGTGCATGTTCTATCCAATAGACATCTCATTTTCATACATACTTTCACCGTAACATTCCGTGTTCCGAAAACGGTCCATGCACCACGGATTCAACAAATATTCACTGCTGAGTTCTTAGCATGTGGATTACACATCTTTAATAACCCATTGAAGACATATTGTCACCTTAAAGCATTTACTCAGATTTTGCAGCGTTTTCATAACACCAGTTTCCAAAATGAGGCATATTTTTCAGTAAAATGCTCCTGGAGCGTGTTCTAACCAAGAGAAATGTAATTTATGTAGTTTGCCTCACCGTGACAGTCCATGTTCCGAACGCGCTACACACATCATGGATTTGACAAACATTCTTAATGAGTGGTGTACATGTGTATTACAAAACTTTCATCCATCATACAAGGCATATTGACACCTAGAATCATTAACATTGAGTTCGCAGATATTTCCTAAAAGCAGTTTCGAAAATCAGGCAGTTTTCAAAGGAAAAAACTGTTGGAGCGTGTTCTACAAAATAGATATGTAAATTACATAGATTCTCCCGCTGTGAAATTACGTGTTTCAAACATGCTACATGCAGAAAAGTTTCGACAAAAATACACTACAGAGTTGTTTGCATGTGGATTACAGGACTTTCTCACTATAGAAAGCATATAGATGCTTAGATGCATTTTATATGATTTCACAGTGTTTTCCAAACGCCAGTTTCGAAAATAAGGCAGATTTCACGGCAAAAAACTCTTGGAGCGGGTTCTAACCAATAGACATGTAATTTACATGGATTCGCTCACCGTGAAATTCCGTGTTCCGAACACGCTACATGCATCTCAGATGTGACAAATATTCACTACAGAGTTGTTAGCAAGTGGATTACAGCACTGTCATCCACCATACAAGGCTAACTGACACTTTGAAGAATTTTCTCAGATTTCACACTTTAGTTTGAACGCCAGTTTTGAAAATGAGGAAGATTGGGCAGAAAAATGCTCTTGGAGCCAGTTCTACCCAAAAGATATGTAATTTACCTAGTTTCACTCACCGTGACATTCCGTGTTCTGAACACGTTTCATGCACCACGGATTCAACAAACATTCTTTAATGAGTTGTGAACATGTGTATTAACGAACTTTAATCCACCTTACAGTGCATATTTATACATAGAAATTTTATTCTGATTTAGTAGTATTCTCCTAATGTCAGTCTCTAAAATCATGCAGTTTCCACAGAAAAAATCCTCTTGGAGCGAGTTCTACCCAATAGACATGCAATTTACATAGAACCCGTTATCGTGAAATTCCATGTTCTGAACACGCTACATGCATCACGTATTCGACAGATATTCACTATAGAGTTGTTAGCATAAGGATTACCGAACTTTCATCCACCATAAAAGCCATGTTACTATTTGGAGCATTTTCTCACATTTCGAAAGTTTTTCCTAATGCCAGATTTGAAAAGGAGGCAGATTTGCAGAAATATACTCGTGGAGCGAGTACTTCCCAATAGAAATGTAATTTACATAGTTTCCCTCACAGTGACATTCCATTTTCCGAACACGCTACATGCATCCAGGTTTCAACAAACTTTCTCGAATGAGTTGTGAACATGTAGATTACAGAACTTTCATCCACCATACATGGCATATTTACAAGTAGAAACATTAACTCTGAATTTGCAGCTTTTTCCTAATGCCAGTTTGGAAAATCAGGCCGTTTTCTCAGGGAAAAACTTTTGGAGGGAATTCTAACCAATAGGTGTGTAAATTACATAGATTCCTTGGCCGGGATTTTCCGTGATATGATCAGAGTGCATGCATAAATCTTTCTAAAAATATTCACCACAGATTTGTTTGCATGTGGTTTTACGATCTTGCATCACAATACAAGGCATATTGACACTTTGAAGCATTTTCTCTGATTTTGCAGAGATTTTCAAACGCCAGGTTTAAAAATGAGGCAGATTTCTCAGAAAAAACTCTTAGAGCAAATTCTACCCAAGAGACATGTATTTTACATAGATTCGCTCCCCGTGATATTCTGTATTCCGAACACACTTCACGTATCTCGGATTCGAAAAATATTAACTACAGAGTAGTTAGCATGCGGATTACCGAACTTTCATCTCAATACATTGAATATTGATTCTTAGAAGTATTTTCTCAGATTTTGCAGGGTTTTCTAAACGCCAGGTTCAAAAATGACGAAGTTTTCACAGAAAAACTCTCTCGGAGCGAGTTCTAACCAATAGAGAAGTCATTTACATTGTTTCAATCACCATGGAATTCCACGTTCTGAACACGCTACATGCATCACGGATTAGAAAAAGATTCTTTAATATGTTGTGAAAATGTGGATTACCGAACTTTCTTGCAACATAAAGGCACATTTACACCTGCAAATATTTACTCCCTTTTTGCAGCTTTTTCTAAACTTCAGATTCGATTATCATGCAATTTTGGCAAAAAAGTTCTCTTCTAGCTCGTTCTACTCAATAGAATTGTAATTTCCATAGTTTCATTACCGTGAAATTCCATTTTCCATAAGCGCTACATGAATCACGGTTTAAAAAATAATTACTACAGTGTTATTAACATGTGGATTAACGGATTTTCAATGACCATTCAAGGCATATTGACACTTAGAAGCATTTTCTCAGATTTCACAGGTTTCTCCTAGTGGCAGTTTTCAAAATGAGGCACATTTTGCAGAAAAATTCTCTTGAAGTGAGTTCTACCCAATAGACTTGTCACTTTCATTGTTTCCTTCACTATGACATTCCGTATTCCGAAAACGTTACATTCATCACGGCTTCGACAAACATTTTTTAATGACCGTGAGCATGTGGATTACCGATTTTTCAACCACAATACAAGGCATATTTACACCTAGAAACATTTACTTACATTTCGCAGGTTTTCCTAACGTCAGTTACGAAAATCAGGCAGTTTTTGCAAAAAATTCTCTTGGTGCATGTTCTATCCAATAGACATCTCATTTTCATACATACCTTCACCGTAACATTCCGTGTTCCGAAAACGGTCCATGCACCACGGATTCAACAAATATTCACTGCTGAGTTCTTAGCATGTGGATTACACATCTTTAATAACCCATTGAAGACATATTGTCACCTTAAAGCATTTACTCAGATTTTGCAGCGTTTTCATAACACCAGTTTCCAAAATGAGGCATATTTTTCAGTAAAATGCTCCTGGAGCGTGTTCTAACCAAGAGAAATGTAATTTATGTAGTTTGCCTCACCGTGACAGTCCATGTTCCGAACGCGCTACACACATCATGGATTTGACAAACATACTTAATGAGTGGTGTACATGTGTATTACAAAACTTTCATCCATCATACAAGGCATATTGACACCTAGAATCATTAACATTGAGTTCGCAGATATTTCCTAAAAGCAGTTTCGAAAATCAGGCAGTTTTCAAAGGAAAAAACTGTTGGAGCGTGTTCTACAAAATAGATATGTAAATTACATAGATTCTCCCGCTGTGAAATTACGTGTTTCGAACATGCTACATGCAGAAAAGTTTCGACAAAAATACACTACAGAGTTGTTTGCATGTGGATTACAGGACTTTCTCACTATAGAAAGTATATAGATGCTTTGATGCATTTTATGTGATTTCACAGTGTTTTCCAAACGCCAGTTTCGAAAATAAGGCAGATTTCACGGCAAAAACCTCTTGGAGCGGGTTCTAACCAATAGACATGTAATTTACATGGATTCGCTCACCGTGAAATTCCGTGTTCCGAACACGCTACATGCATCTCAGATGTGACAAATATTCACTACAGAGTTGTTAGCTTAAGGATTACCGAACTTTCATCCACCATAAATGCCATGTTACAATTTGAAGCAGTTTCTCACATTTCGAAAGTTTTTCCTAATACCAGTTTTGAAAAGGAGGCAGATTTGCAGAAATATACTCGTGGAGCATGTACTTCCCAATAGAAATGTAATTTACATAGTTTCCCTCACAGTGACATTCCATTTTCCGAACACGCTACATGCATCCCGGTTTCAACAAACTTTCTCGAATGGGTTGTGAACATGTAGATTACAGAACTTTCATTCACCATACATGGCATATTTACATCTAGAAACATTAACTCTGAATTTGCAGCTTTTTCCTAATGCCAGTTTGGAAAATCAGGCCGTTTTCTCAGGGAAAAACTTTTGGAGCGAATTCTAACCAATAGGTGTGTAAATTACATAGATTCCTTGGCCGGGATTTTCCGTGATATGATCAGAGTGCATGCATAAATCTTTCTAAAAATATTCACCACAGATTTGTTTGCATGTGGTTTTACGATCTTGCATGACAATACAAGGCATATTGACACTTTGAAGCATTTTCTCTGATTTTGCAGAGATTTTCAAACGCCAGGTTCAAAAATGAGGCAGATTTCTCACAAAAATCTCTTAGAGCAAATTCTACCCAAGAGACATGTATTTTACATAGATTCGCTCCCCGTGATATTCTGTGTTCCGAACACACTTCACGTATCTCGGATTCGAAAAATATTCACTACAGAGTCGTTATCATGCAGATTACCGAACTTTCATATCAATACATTGAATATTGATTCTTAGAATTATTTTCTCAGATTTTGCAGGGTTTTCTAAACGCCAGGTTCAAAAATGATGAAGTTTTCGCAGAAAAACTCTCGGTGCGAGTTCTAACCAATAGACAATTCATTTACATTGTTTCAATCACCGTGGAATTCCACGTTCTGAACACGCTACATGCATCACGGATTAGAAAAAAATTCTTTAATATGTTGTGAAAATGTGGATTACCGAACTTTCTTGCAACATAAAGGCACATTTAAACCTGCAAATATTTACTCCCTTTTTGCAGCTGTTTACAAAATTCAGATTCGATAATCATGCAATTTTGGCAAAAAAATTCTCTTCTAGCTCGTTCTACTCAATAGAATTGTAATTTCCATAGTTTCATTACCGTGAAATTCCATTTTCCATAAGCACTACATGAATCACGGTTTAAAAAATAATTACTACACTGTTATTAACATGTGGATTAACGGACTTTCAATCACCATTCAAGGCATATTGACACTTGGAAGCATTTTCTCAGATTTCACAGGGTTCTCCTAGTGGCAGTTTTCAAAATGAGGCACATTTTGCAGAAAAATTCTCTTGAAGTGAGTTCTACCCAATAGACTTGTCACTTACATTGTTTCCTTCACTATGACATTCCGTATTCCGAAAACGTTACATTCATCATGGCTTCGACAAACATTCTTTAATGACCGTGAGCATGTGGATTACCGATTTTTCAACCACAATACAAGGCATATTTACACCTAGAAACGTTTACTTACATTTCGCAGGTTTTCCTAACGTCAGTTACGAAAATCAGGCAGTTTTCGTAAAAAATTCTCTTGGTGCATGTTCTATCCAATAGACATCTCATTTTCATAGATACCTTCACCGTAACATTCCGTGTTCCGAAAACGGTCCATGCACCACGGATTCAACAAATATTCACTGCTGAGTTCTTAGCATGTGGATTTCACATCTTTAATAACCCATTGAAGACATATTGTCACCTTAAAGAATTTACTCAGATTTTGCCGTGTTTTCATATCACCAGTTTCCAAAATGAGGCATATTTTTCAGTAAAATGCTCCTGGAGCGTGTTCTAACCAAGAGATATGTAATTTATGTAGTTTGCCTCACCGTGACAGTCCATGTTCCGAACGCGCTACACACATCATGGATTTGACAAACATTCTTAATGAGTGGTGTACATGTGTATTACAAAACTTTCATCCATCATACAAGGCATATTGACACCTAGAATCATTAACATTGAGTTCGCAGATATTTCCTAAAAGCAGTTTCGAAAATCAGGCAGTTTTCAAAGGAAAAAACTGTTGGAGCGTGTTCTACAAAATAGATATGTAAATTACATAGATTCTCCCGCTGTGAAATTACGTGTTTCGAACATGCTACATGCAGAAAAGTTTCGACAAAAATACACCACAGAGTTGTTTGCATGTGGATTACAGGACTTTCTCACTATAGAAAGCATATAGATGCTTAGATGCATTTTATGTGATTTCACAGTGTTTTCCAAACGCCAGTTTCGAAAATAAGGCAGATTTCACGGCAAAAACCTCTTGGAGCGGGTTCTAACCAATAGACATGTAATTTACATGGATTCGCTCACCGTGAAATTCCGTGTTCCGAACACGCTACATGCATCTCAGATGTGACAAATATTCACTACAGAGTTGTTAGCTTAAGGATTACCGAACTTTCATCCACCATAAATGCCATGTTACAATTTGAAGCAGTTTCTCACATTTCGAAAGTTTTTCCTAATACCAGTTTTGAAAAGGAGGCAGATTTGCAGAAATATACTCGTGGAGCGTGTACTTCCCAATAGAAATGTAATTTACATAGTTTCCCTCACAGTGACATTCCATTTTCCGAACACGCTACATGCATCCCGCTTTCAACAAACTTTCTCGAATGGGTTGTGAACATGTAGATTACAGAACTTTCATTCACCATACATGGCATATTTACATCTAGAAACATTAACTCTGAATTTGCAGCTTTTTCCTAATGCCAGTTTGGAAAATCAGGCCGTTTTCTCAGGGAAAACTTTAGGAGCAAATTCTAACAAATAGGTGTGTAAATTACATAGATTCCTTCGCCGGGATTTTCCTTGATATGATCACAGTGCATGCATAAATCTTTCTAAAAATAATCACCACAGATTTGTTTGCATGTGGTTTTACGATCTTGCATGACAATACAAGGCATATTGACACTTTGAAGCATTTTCTCTGATTTTGCAGAGATTTTCAAACGCCAGGTTCAAAAATGAGGCAGATTTCTCACAAAAATCTCTTAGAGCAAATTCTACCCAAGAGACATGTATTTTACATAGATTCGCTCCCCGTGATATTCTGTGTTCCGAACACATTTCACGTATCTCGGATTCGACTAATATTCACTACAGAGTCGTTAGCATGCAGATTACCGAACTTTCATCTCAATACATTGAATATTGATTCTTAGAATTATTTTCTCAGATTTTGCAGGGTTTTCTAAACGCCAGGTTCAAAAATGACGAAGTTTTCGCAGAAAAACTCTCTCGGTGCGAGTTCTAACCAATAGAGTATTCATTTACATTGTTTCAATCACCGTGGAATTCCACGTTCTGAACACGCTACATGCATCACGGATTAGAAAAAGATTCTTTAACATGTTGTGAAAATGTGGATTACCGAACTTTCTTGCAACATAAAGGCACATTTACACCTGCAAATATTGACTCCTTTTTGCAGCTTTTTCCAAACTTCAGATTCGATAATCATGCAATTTTGGCAAAAAAATTCTCTTCTAGCTCGTTCTACTCAATAGAATTGTAATTTCCATAGTTTCATTACCGTGAAATTCCATTTTCCGTAAGCACTACATGAATCACGGTTTAAAAAATAATTACTACACTGTTATTAACATGTGGATTAACGGACTTTCAATCACCATTCAAGGCATATTGACACTTAGAAGCATTTTCTCAGATTTCACAGGGTTCTCCTAGTGGCAGTTTTCAAAATGAGGCACATTTTGCAGAAAAATTCTCTTGAAGTGAGTTCTACCCAATAGACTTGTCACTTTCATTGTTTCCTTCACTATGACATTCCGTATTCCGAAAACGTTACATTAATCACGGCTTCGACAAACATTCTTTAATGACCGTGAGCATGTGGATTACCGATTTTTCAACCACAATACAAGGCATATTTACACCTAGAAACATTTACTTACATTTCGCAGGTTTTCCTAACGTCAGTTACGAAAATCAGGCAGTTTTCGCAAAAAATTCTCTTGGTGCATGTTCTATCCAATAGACATCTCATTTTCATAGATACCTTCACCGTAACATTCCGTGTTCCGAAAACGGTCCATGCACCAAGGATTCAACAAATATTCACTGCTGAGTTCTTAGCATGTGGATTACACATCTTTAATAACCCATTGAAGACATATTGCCACCTTAAAGCATTTACTCAGATTTTGCAGCGTTTTCATAACACCAGTTTCCAAAATGAGGCATATTTTTCAGTAAAATGCTCCTGGAGCGTGTTCTAACCAAGAGATATGTAATTTACATAGTTTGCCTCACCGTGACAGTCCATGTTCCGAACGCGCTATACACATCACGGATTTGACAAACATTCTTAATGAGTTGTGTACATGTGTATTACAAAACTTTCATCCACCATACAAGGCATATTGACACCTAGAATCATTAACACTGAGTTCGCAGATATTTCCTAAAAGCAGTTTCGAAAATCAGGCAGTTTTCAAAGGAAAAAACTGTTGGAGCGTGTTCTACAAAATAGATATGTAAATTACATAGATTCTCCCGCTGTGAAATTACGTGTTTCGAACATGCTACATGCAGAAAAGTTTCGACAAAAATACACTACAGAGTTGTTTGCATGTGGATTACAGGACTTTCTCACTATAGAAAGCATATAGATGCTTAGATGCATTTTATGTGATTTCACAGTGTTTTCCAAATGCCAGTTTCGAAAATAAGGCAGATTTCACGGCAAAAACCTCTTGGAGCGGGTTCTAACCAATAGACATGTAATTTACATGGATTCGCTCACCGTGAAATTCCGTGTTCCGAACACGCTACATGCATCTCAGATGTGACAAATATTCACTACAGAGTTGTTAGCAAGTGGATTACAGCACTATCATCCACCATACAAGGCTAACTGACACTTTGAAGAATTTTCTCAGATTTCACACTTTAGTTTGAACGCCAGTTTTGAAAATGAGGAAGATTGGGCAGAAAAATGCTCTTGGAGCCAGTTCTACCCAAAAGATATGTAATTTACCTAGTTTCACTCACCGTGACATTCCGTGTTCTGAACACGTTTCATGCACCACGGATTCAACAAACATTCTTTAATGAGTTGTGAACATGTGTATTAACGAACTTTAATCCACCTTACAGTGCATATTTATACATAGAAATTTTATTCTGATTTAGTAGTATTCTCCTAATGTCAGTCTCTAAAATCATGCAGTTTCCACAGAAAAAATCCTCTTGGAGCGAGTTCTACCCAATAGACATGCAATTTACATAGAACCCGTCATCGTGAAATTCCGTGTTCTGAACACGCTACATGCATCACGGATTCGACAAATATTCACTGTAGAGTTGTTAGCATAAAGATTACTGAACTTTCATCCACCATAAAAGCCATGTTACTATTTGGAGCGTTTTCTCACATTTCGAAAGTTTTTCCTAATGCCAGGTTTGAAAAGGAGGCAGATTTGCAGAAATATTCTCGTGGAGCGAGTACTTCCCAATAGAAATGTAATTTACATAGTTTCCCTCACAGTGACATTCCATTTTCCGAACACGCTACATGCATCCAGGTTTCAACAATCTTTCTCGAATGAGTTGTGAACATGTAGATTACAGAACTTTCATCCACCATACATGGCATATTTACAACTAGAAACATTATCTCTGAATTTGCAGCTTTTTCCTAATGCCAGTTTGGAAAATCAGGCCGTTTTCTCAGGGAAAACTTTTTGGAGCGAATTCTAACCAATAGGTGTGTAAATTACATAGATTCCTTGGCCGGGGTTTTCCGTGATATGATCAGAGTGCATGCATAAATCTTTCTAAAAATATTCACCACAGATTTGTTTGCATGTGGTTTTACGATCTTGCATCCCAATACAAGGCATATTGACACTTTGAAGCATTTTCTCTGATTTTGCAGAGATTTTCAAACGCCAGGTTTAAAAATGAGGCAGATTTCTCAGAAAAAACTTAGAGCAAATTCTACCCAAGAGACATGTATTTTACATAGATTCGCTCCCCGTGATATTCTGTGTTCCGAACACACTTCACGTATCTCGGATTCGAAAAATATTCACTACAGAGTAGTTAGCATGCGGATTACCGATCTTTCATCTCAATACATTGAATATTGATTCTTAGAAGTATTTTCTCAGATTTTGCAGGGTTTTCTAAACGCCAGGTTCAAAAATCACGAAGTTTTCGCAGAAAAACTCTCTCGGAGCGAGTTCTAACCAATAGAGAAGTCATTTACATTGTTTCAATCACCATGGAATTCCACGTTCTGAACACGCTACATGCATCACGGATTAGAAAAAGATTCTTTAATATGTTGTGAAAATGTGGATTACCAAACTTTCTTGCAACATAAAGGCACATTTACACCTGCAAATATTTACTCCCTTTTTGCAGCTTTTTCCAAACTTCAGATTCGATTATCATGCAATTTTGGCAAAAAAGTTCTCTTCTAGCTCGTTCTACTCAATAGAATTGTAATTTCCATAGTTTCATTACCGTGAAATTCCATTTTCCATAAGCGCTACATGAATCACGGTTTAAAAAATAATTACTACACTGTTATTAACATGTGGATTAACGGACTTTCAATCACCATTCAAGGCATATTGACACTTAGAAGAATTTTCTCAGATTTCACAGGGTTCTCCTAGTGGCAGTTTTCAAAATGAGGCACATTTTGCAGAAAAATTCTCTTGAAGTGAGTTCTACCCAATAGACTTGTCACTTACATTGTTTCCTTCACTATGACATTCCGTATTCCGAAAACGTTACATTAATCACGGCTTCGACAAACATTCTTTAATGACCGTGAGCATGTGGATTACCGATTTTTCAACCACAATACAAGGCATATTTACACCTAGAAACATTTACTTACATTTCGCAGGTTTTCCTAACGTCAGTTACGAAAATCAGGGAGTTTTCGCAAAAAATTCTCTTGGTGCATGTTCTATCCAATAGACATCTCATTTTCATAGATACCTTCACCGTAACATTCCGTGTTCCGAAAACGGTCCATGCACCACGGATTCAACAAATATTCACTGCTGAGTTCTTAGCATGTGGATTACACATCTTTAATAACCCATTGAAGACATATTGTCACCTTAAAGCATTTACTCAGATTTTGCAGCGTTTTCATAACACCAGTTTCCAAAATGAGGCATATTTGTCAGTAAAATGCTCCTGGAGCGTGTTCTAACCAAGAGAAATGTAATTTATGTAGTTTGCCTCACCGTGACAGTCCATGTTCCGAACGCGCTACACACATCATGGATTTGACAAACATTCTTAATGAGTGGTGTACATGTGTATTACAAAACTTTCATCCATCATACAAGGCATATTGACACCTAGAATCATTAACATTGAGTTCGCAGATATTTCCTAAAAGCAGTTTCTAAAATCAGGCAGTTTTCAAAGGAAAAAACTGTTGGAGCGTGTTCTACAAAATAGATATGTAAATTACATAGATTCTCACGCTGTGAAATTACGTGTTTCGAACATGCTACATGCAGAAAAGTTTCGACAAAAATACACTACAGAGTTGTTTGCATGTGGATTACAGGACTTTCTCACTATAGAAAGCATATAGATGCTTAGATGCATTTTATGTGATTTCACAGTGTTTACCAAACGCCAGTTTCGAAAATAAGGCAGATTTCACGGCAAAAACCTCTTGGAGCGGGTTCTAACCAATAGACATGTAATTTACATGGATTCGCTCACCGTGAAATTCCGTGTTCCGAACACGCTACATGCATCTCAGATGTGACAAATATTCACTACAGAGTTGTTAGCTTAAGGATTACCGAACTTTCATCCACCATAAATGCCATGTTACAATTTGAAGCAGTTTCTCACATTTCGAAAGTTTTTCCTAATACCAGTTTTGAAAAGGAGGCAGATTTGCAGAAATATACTCGTGGAGCGTGTACTTCCCAATAGAAATGTAATTTACATAGTTTCCCTCACAGTGACATTCCATTTTCCGGACACGCTACATGCATCCAGGTTTCAACAAACTTTCTCGAATGGGTTGTGAACATGTAGATTACAGAACATTCATTCACCATACATGGCATATTTACATCTAGAAACATTAACTCTGAATTTGCAGCATTTTCCTAATGCCAGTTTGGAAAATCAGGCCGTTTTCTCAGGGAAAAACTTTAGGAGCGAATTCTAACAAATAGGTGTGTAAATTACATAGATTCCTTCGCCGGGATTTTCCTTGATATGATCAAAGTGCATGCATAAATCTTTCTAAAAATATTCACCACAGATTTGTTTGCATGTGGTTTTACGATCTTGCATGACAATACAAGGCATATTGACACTTTGAAGCATTTTCTCTGATTTTGCAGAGATTTTCAAACGCCAGGTTCAAAAATGAGGCAGATTTCTCACAAAAATCTCTTAGAGCAAATTCTACCCAAGAGACATGTATTTTACATAGATTCGCTCCCCGTGATATTCTGTGTTCCGAACACACTTCACGTATCTCGGATTCGACAAATATTCACTACAGAGTCGTTAGCATGCAGATTACCGAACTTTCATCTCAATACATTGAATATTGATTCTTAGAATTATTTTCTCAGATTTTGCATGGTTTTCTAAACGCCAGGTTCAAAAATGAAGAAGTTTTCGCAGAAAAACTCTCTCGGTGCGAGTTCTAACCAATAGAGAAGTCATTTACATTGTTTCAATCACCGTGGAATTCCACGTTCTGAACACGCTACATGCATCACGGATTAGAAAAAGATTCTTTAACATGTTGTGAAAATGTGGATTACCGAACTTTCTTCCAACATAAAGGCACATTTAAACCTGCAAATATTAACTCCCTTTTTGCAGCTGTTTCCAAACTTCAGATTCGATAATCATGCAATTTTGGCAAAAAAATTCTCTTCTAGCTCGTTCTACTCAATAGAATTTTAATTTCCATAGTTTCATTACCGTGAAATTCCATTTTCCATAAGCACTACATGAATCACGGTTTAAAAAATAATTACTACACTGTTATTAACATGTGGATTAACGGACTTTCAATCACCATTCAAGGCATATTGACACTTAGAAGCATTTTCTCAGATTTCACAGGGTTCTCCTAGTGGCAGTTTTCAAAATGAGGCACATTTTGCAGAAAAATTCTCTTGAAGTGAGTTCTACCCAATAGACTTGTCACTTACATTGTTTCCTTCACTATGACATTCCGTATTCCAAAAACGTTACATTCATCACGGCTTCGACAAACATTTTTTAATGACCGTGAGCATGTGGATTACCGATTTTTCAACCACAATACAAGGCATATTTACACCTAGAAACATTTACTTACATTTCGCAGGTTTTCCTAACGTCAGTTACGAAAATCAGGCAGTTTTTGCAAAAAATTCTCTTGGTGCATGTTCTATCCAATAGACATCTCATTTTCATACATACTTTCACCGTAACATTCCGTGTTCCGAAAACGGTCCATGCACCACGGATTCAACAAATATTCACTGCTGAGTTCTTAGCATGTGGATTACACATCTTTAATAACCCATTGAAGACATATTGTCACCTTAAAGCATTTACTCAGATTTTGCAGCGTTTTCATAACACCAGTTTCCAAAATGAGGCATATTTTTCAGTAAAATGCTCCTGGAGCGTGTTCTAACCAAGAGAAATGTAATTTATGTAGTTTGCCTCACCGTGACAGTCCATGTTCCGAACGCGCTACACACATCATGGATTTGACAAACATTCTTAATGAGTGGTGTACATGTGTATTACAAAACTTTCATCCATCATACAAGGCATATTGACACCTAGAATCATTAACATTGAGTTCGCAGATATTTCCTAAAAGCAGTTTCGAAAATCAGGCAGTTTTCAAAGGAAAAAACTGTTGGAGCGTGTTCTACAAAATAGATATGTAAATTACATAGATTCTCCCGCTGTGAAATTACGTGTTTCGAACATGCTACATGCAGAAAAGTTTCGACAAAAATACACCACAGAGTTGTTTGCATGTGGATTACAGGACTTTCTCACTATAGAAAGCATATAGATGCTTAGATGCATTTTATGTGATTTCACAGTGTTTTCCAAACGCCAGTTTCGAAAATAAGGCAGATTTCACGGCAAAAACCTCTTGGAGCGGGTTCTAACCAATAGACATGTAATTTACATGGATTCGCTCACCGTGAAATTCCGTGTTCCGAACACGCTACATGCATCTCAGATGTGACAAATATTCACTACAGAGTTGTTAGCTTAAGGATTACCGAACTTTCATCCACCATAAATGCCATGTTACAATTTGAAGCAGTTTCTCACATTTCGAAAGTTTTTCCTAATACCAGTTTTGAAAAGGAGGCAGATTTGCAGAAATATACTCGTGGAGCGTGTACTTCCCAATAGAAATGTAATTTACATAGTTTCCCTCACAGTGACATTCCATTTTCCGAACACGCTACATGCATCCCGGTTTCAACAAACTTTCTCGAATGGGTTGTGAACATGTAGATTACAGAACTTTCATTCACCATACATGGCATATTTACATCTAGAAACATTAACTCTGAATTTGCAGCATTTTCCTAATGCCAGTTTGGAAAATCAGGCCGTTTTCTCAGGGAAAACTTTAGGAGCATATTCTAACAAATAGGTGTGTAAATTACATAGATTCCTTCGCCGGGATTTTCCTTGATATGATCACAGTGCATGCATAAATCTTTCTAAAAATATTCACCACAGATTTGTTTGCATGTGGTTTTACGATCTTGCATGAAAATACAAGGCATATTGTCACTTTGAAGCATTTTCTCTGATTTTGCAGAGATTTTCAAACGCCAGGTTCAAAAATGAGGCAGATTTCTCACAAAAATCTCTTAGAGCAAATTCTACCCAAGAGACATGTATTTTACATAGATTCGCTCCCCGTGATATTCTGTGTTCCGAACACACTTCACGTATCTCGGATTCGACAAATATTCACTACAGAGTCGTTAGCATGCAGATTACCGAACTTTCATCTCAATACATTGAATATTGATTCTTAGAATTATTTTCTCAGATTTTGCAGGGTTTTCTAAACGCCAGGTTCAAAAATGACGAAGTTTTCGCAGAAAAACTCTCTCGGTGCGAGTTCTAACCAATAGAGTATTCATTTACATTGTTTCAATCACCGTGGAATTCCACGTTCTGAACACGCTACATGCATCACGGATTAGAAAAAGATTCTTTAACATGTTGTGAAAATGTGGATTACCGAACTTTCTTGCAACATAAAGGCACATTTACACCTGCAAATATTGACTCCCTTTTTGCAGCTTTTTCCAAACTTCAGATTCGATAATCATGCAATTTTGGCAAAAAAATTCTCTTCTAGCTCGTTCTACTCAATAGAATTGTAATTTCCATAGTTTCATTACCGTGAAATTCCATTTTCCGTAAGCACTACATGAATCACGGTTTAAAAAATAATTACTACACTGTTATTAACATGTGGATTAACGGACTTTCAATCACCATTCAAGGCATATTGACACTTAGAAGCATTTTCTCAGATTTCACAGGGTTCTCCTAGTGGCAGTTTTCAAAATGAGGCACATTTTGCAGAAAAATTCTCTTGAAGTGAGTTCTACCCAATAGACTTGTCACTTTCATTGATTCCTTCACTATGACATTCCGTATTCCGAAAACGTTACATTAATCACGGCTTCGACAAACATTCTTTAATGACCGTGAGCATGTGGATTACTGATTTTTCAACCACAATACAAGGCATATTTACACCTAGAAACATTTACTTACATTTCGCAGGTTTTCCTAACGTCAGTTACGAAAATCAGGCAGTTTTCGCAAAAAATTTTCTTGGTGCATGTTCTATCCAATAGACATCTCATTTTCATAGATACCTTCACCGTAACATTCCGTGTTCCGAAAACGGTCCATGCACCAAGGATTCAACAAATATTCACTGCTGAGTTCTTAGCATGTGGATTACACATCTTTAATAACCCATTGAAGACATATTGCCACCTTAAAGCATTTACTCCGATTTTGCAGCGTTTTCATAACACCAGTTTCCAAAATGAGGCATATTTTTCAGTAAAATGCTCCTGTAGCGTGTTCTAACCAAGAGATATGTAATTTACATAGTTTGCCTCACCGTGACAGTCCATGTTCCGAACGCGCTATACACATCACGGATTTGACAAACATTCTTAATGAGTTGTGTACATGTGTATTACAAAACTTTCATCCACCATACAAGGCATATTGACACCTAGAATCATTAACACTGAGTTCGCAGATATTTCCTAAAAGCAGTTTCGAAAATCAGGCAGTTTTCAAAGGAAAAAACTCTTGGAGCGTGTTCTACAAAATAGATATGTAAATTACATAGATTCTCCCGCTGTGAAATTACGTGTTTCGAACATGCTACATGCAGAAAAGTTTCGACAAAAATACACTACAGAGTTGTTTGCATGTGGATTACAGGACTTTCTCACTATAGAAAGCATATAGATGCTTAGATGCATTTTATGTGATTTCACAGTGTTTTCCAAATGCCAGTTTCGAAAATAAGGCAGATTTCACGGCAAAAACCTCTTGGAGCGGGTTCTAACCAATAGACATGTAATTTACATGGATTCGCTCACCGTGAAATTCCGTGTTCCGAACACGCTACATGCATCTCAGATGTGACAAATATTCACTACAGAGTTGTTAGCAAGTGGATTACAGCACTATCATCCACCATACAAGGCTAACTGACACTTTGAAGAATTTTCTCAGATTTCACTCTTTAGTTTGAACGCCAGTTTTGAAAATGAGGAAGATTGGGCAGAAAAATGCTCTTGGAGCCAGTTCTACCCAAAAGATATGTAATTTACCTAGTTTCACTCACCGTGACATTCCGTGTTCTGAACACGTTTCATGCACCACGGATTCAACAAACATTCTTTAACGAGTTGTGAACATGTGTATTAACGAACTTTAATCCACCTTACAGTGCATATTTATACATAGAAATTTTATTCTGATTTAGTAGTATTCTCCTAATGTCAGTCTCTAAAATCATGCAGTTTCCACAGAAAAAATCCTCTTGGAGCGAGTTCTACCCAATAGACATGCAATTTACATAGAACCCGTCATCGTGAAATTCCGTGTTCTGAACACGCTACATGCATCACGGATTCGACAAATATTCACTATAGAGTTGTTAGCATAAAGATTACTGAACTTTCATCCACCATAAAAGCCATGTTATTATTTGGAGCGTTTTCTCACATTTCGAAAGTTTTTCCTAATGCCAGATTTGAAAAGGAGGCAGATTTGCAGAAATATTCTCGTGGAGCGAGTACTTCCCAATAGAAATGTAATTTACATAGTTTCCCTCACAGTGACATTCCATTTTCCGAACACGCTACATGCATCCAGGTTTCAACAATCTTTCTCGAATGAGTTGTGAACATGTAGATTACAGAACTTTCATCCACCATACATGGCATATTTACAACTAGAAACATTATCTCTGAATTTGCAGCTTTTTCCTAATGCCAGTTTGGAAAATCAGGCCGTTTTCTCAGGGAAAACCTTTTGGAGCGAATTCTAACCAATAGGTGTGTAAATTACATAGATTCCTTGGCCGGGATTTTCCGTGATATGATCAGAGTGCATGCATAAATCTTTCTAAAAATATTCACCACAGATTTGTTTGCATGTGGTTTTACGATCTTGCATCACAATACAAGGCATATTGACACTTTGAAGCATTTTCTCTGATTTTGCAGAGATTTTCAAACGCCAGGTTTAAAAATGAGGCAGATTTCTCAGAAAAAACTTAGAGCAAATTCTACCCAAGAGACATGTATTTTACATAGATTCGCTCCCCGTGATATTCTGTGTTCCGAACACACTTCACGTATCTCGGATTCGAAAAATATTCACTACAGAGTAGTTAGCATGCGGATTACCGAACTTTCATCTCAATACATTGAATATTGATTCTTAGAAGTATTTTCTCAAATTTTGCAGGGTTTTCTAAACGCCAGGTTCAAAAATCACGAAGTTTTCGCAGAAAAACTCTCTCGGAGCGAGTTCTAACCAATAGAGAAGTCATTTACATTGTTTCAATCACCATGGAATTCCACGTTCTGAACACGCTACATGCATCACGGATTAGAAAAAGATTCTTTAATATGTTGTGAAAATGTGGATTACCAAACTTTCTTGCAACATAAAGGCACATTTACACCTGCAAATATTTACTCCCTTTTTGCAGCTTTTTCCAAACTTCAGATTCGATTATCATGCAATTTTGGCAAAAAAGTTCTCTTCTAGCTCGTTCTACTCAATAGAATTGTAATTTCCATAGTTTCATTACCGTGAAATTCCATTTTCCATAAGCGCTACATGAATCACGGTTTAAAAAATAATTACTACACTGTTATTAACATGTGGATTAACGGACTTTCAATCACCATTCAAGGCATATTGACACTTAGAAGCATTTTCTCAGATTTCACAGGGTTCTCCTAGTGGCAGTTTTCAAAATGAGGCACATTTTGCAGAAAAATTCTCTTGAAGTGAGTTCTACCCAATAGACTTGTCACTTACATTGTTTCCTTCACTATGACATTCCGTATTCCGAAAACGTTACATTAATCACGGCTTCGACAAACATTCTTTAATGACCGTGAGCATGTGGATTACCGATTTTTCAACCACAATACAAGGCATATTTACACCTAGAAACATTTACTTACATTTCGCAGGTTTTCCTAACGTCAGTTACGAAAATCAGGGAGTTTTCGCAAAAAATTCTCTTGGTGCATGTTCTATCCAATAGACATCTCATTTTCATAGATACCTTCACCGTAACATTCCGTGTTCCGAAAACGGTCCATGCACCACGGATTCAACAAATATTCACTGCTGAGTTCTTAGCATGTGGATTACACATCTTTAATAACCCATTGAAGACATATTGTCACCTTAAAGCATTTACTCAGATTTTGCAGCGTTTTCATAACACCAGTTTCCAAAATGAGGCATATTTTTCAGTAAAATGCTCCTGGAGCGTGTTCTAACCAAGAGAAATGTAATTTATGTAGTTTGCCTCACCGTGACAGTCCATGTTCCGAACGCGCTACACACATCACGGATTTGACAAACATTCTTAATGAGTGGTGTACATGTGTATTACAAAACTTTCATCCATCATACAAGGCATATTGACACCTAGAATCATTAACATTGAGTTCGCAGATATTTCCTAAAAGCAGTTTCGAAAATCAGGCAGTTTTCAAAGGAAAAAACTGTTGGAGCGTGTTCTACAAAATAGATATGTAAATTACATAGATTCTCCCGCTGTGAAATTACGTGTTTCGAACATGCTACATGCAGAAAAGTTTCGACAAAAATACACTACAGAGTTGTTTGCATGTGGATTACAGGACTTTCTCACTATAGAAAGCATATAGATGCTTAGATGCATTTTATGTGATTTCACAGTGTTTTCCAAACGCCAGTTTCGAAAATAAGGCAGATTTCACGGCAAAAACCTCTTGGAGCGGGTTCTAACCAATAGACATGTAATTTACATGGATTCGCTCACCGTCAAATTCCGTGTTCCGAACACGCTACATGCATCTCAGATGTGACAAATATTCACTACAGAGTTGTTAGCAAGTGGATTACAGCACTATCATCCACCATACAAGGCTAACTGACACTTTGAAGAATTTTCTCAGATTTCACACTTTAGTTTGAACGCCAGTTTTGAAAATGAGGAAGATTGGGCAGAAAAATGCTCTTGGAGCCAGTTCTACCCAAAAGATATGTAATTTACCTAGTTTCACTCACCGTGACATTCCGTGTTCTGAACACGTTTCATGCACCACGGATTCAACAAACATTCTTTAATGAGTTGTGAACATGTGTATTAACGAACTTTAATCCACCTTACAGTGCATATTTATACATAGAAATTTTATTCTGATTTAGTAGTATTCTCCTAATGTCAGTCTCTAAAATCATGCAGTTTCCACAGAAAAAATCCTCTTGGAGCGAGTTCTACCCAATAGACATGCAATTTACATAGAACCCGTCATCGTGAAATTCCGTGTTCTGAACACGCTACATGCATCACGGATTCGACAAATATTCACTATAGAGTTGTTAGCATAAAGATTACTGAACTTTCATCCACCATAAAGCCATGTTACTATTTGGAGCGTTTTCTCACATTTCGAAAGTTTTTCCTAATGCCAGATTTGAAAAGGAGGCAGATTTGCAGAAATATTCTCGTGGAGCGAGTACTTCCCAATAGAAATGTAATTTACATAGTTTCCCTCACAGTGACATTCCATTTTCCGAACACGCTACATGCATCCAGGTTTCAACAATCTTTCTCGAATGAGTTGTGAACATGTAGATTACAGAACTTTCATCCACCATACATGGCATATTTACAACTAGAAACATTATCTCTGAATTTGCAGCTTTTTCCTAATGCCAGTTTGGAAAATCAGGCCGTTTTCTCAGGGAAAACCTTTTGGAGCGAATTCTAACCAATAGGTGTGTAAATTACATAGATTCCTTGGCCGGGATTTTCCGTGATATGATCAGAGTGCATGCATAAATCTTTCTAAAAATATTCACCACAGATTTGTTTCCATGTGGTTTTACGATCTTGCATCACAATACAAGGCATATTGACACTTTGAAGCATTTTCTCTGATTTTGCAGAGATTTTCAAACGCCAGGTTTAAAAATGAGGCAGATTTCTCAGAAAAAACTTAGAGCAAATTCTACCCAAGAGACATGTATTTTACATAGATTCGCTCCCCGTGATATTCTGTGTTCCGAACACACTTCACGTATCTCGGATTCGAAAAATATTCACTACAGAGTAGTTAGCATGCGGATTACCGAACTTTCATCTCAATACATTGAATATTGATTCTTAGAAGTATTTTCTCAAATTTTGCAGGGTTTTCTAAACGCCAGGTTCAAAAATCACGAAGTTTTCGCAGAAAAACTCTCTCGGAGCGAGTTCTAACCAATAGAGAAGTCATTTACATTGTTTCAATCACCATGGAATTCCACGTTCTGAACATGCTACATGCATCACGGATTAGAAAAAGATTCTTTAATATGTTGTGAAAATGTGGATTACCAAACTTTCTTGCAACATAAAGGCACATTTACACCTGCAAATATTTACTCCCTTTTTGCAGCTTTTTCCAAACTTCAGATTCGATTATCATGCAATTTTGGCAAAAAAGTTCTCTTCTAGCTCGTTCTACTCAATAGAATTGTAATTTCCATAGTTTCATTACCGTGAAATTCCATTTTCCATAAGCGCTACATGAATCACGGTTTAAAAAATAATTACTACACTGTTATTAACATGTGGATTAACGGACTTTCAATCACCATTCAAGGCATATTGACACTTAGAAGCATTTTCTCAGATTTCACAGGGTTCTCCTAGTGGCAGTTTTCAAAATGAGGCACATTTTGCAGAAAAATTCTCTTGAAGTGAGTTCTACCCAATAGACTTGTCACTTACATTGTTTCCTTCACTATGACATTCCGTATTCCGAAAACGTTACATTAATCACGGCTTCGACAAACATTCTTTAATGACCGTGAGCATGTGGATTACCGATTTTTCAACCACAATACAAGGCATATTTACACCTAGAAACATTTACTTACATTTCGCAGGTTTTCCTAACGTCAGTTACGAAAATCAGGGAGTTTTCGCAAAAAATTCTCTTGGTGCATGTTCTATCCAATAGACATCTCATTTTCATAGATACCTTCACCGTAACATTCCGTGTTCCGAAAACGGTCCATGCACCATGGATTCAACAAATATTCACTGCTGAGTTCTTAGCATGTGGATTACACATCTTTAATAACCCATTGAAGACATATTGTCACCTTAAAGCATTTACTCAGATTTTGCAGCGTTTTCATAACACCAGTTTCCAAAATGAGGCATATTTTTCAGTAAAATGCTCCTGGAGCGTGTTCTAACCAAGAGAAATGTAATTTATGTAGTTTGCCTCACCGTGACAGTCCATGTTCCGAACGCGCTACACACATCACGGATTTGACAAACATTCTTAATGAGTGGTGTACATGTGTATTACAAAACTTTCATCCATCATACAAGGCATATTGACACCTAGAATCATTAACATTGAGTTCGCAGATATTTCCTAAAAGCAGTTTCGAAAATCAGGCAGTTTTCAAAGGAAAAAACTGTTGGAGCGTGTTCTACAAAATAGATATGTAAATTACATAGATTCTCCCGCTGTGAAATTACGTGTTTCGAACATGCTACATGCAGAAAAGTTTCGACAAAAATACACTACAGAGTTGTTTGCATGTGGATTACAGGACTTTCTCACTATAGAAAGCATATAGATGCTTAGATGCATTTTATATGATTTCACAGTGTTTTCCAAACGCCAGTTTCGAAAATAAGGCAGATTTCACGGCAAAAACCTCTTGGAGCGGGTTCTAACCAATAGACATGTAATTTACATGGATTCGCTCACCGTCAAATTCCGTGTTCCGAACACGCTACATGCATCTCAGATGTGACAAATATTCACTACAGAGTTGTTAGCAAGTGGATTACAGCACTATCATCCACCATACAAGGCTAACTGACACTTTGAAGAATTTTCTCAGATTTCACACTTTAGTTTGAACGCCAGTTTTGAAAATGAGGAAGATTGGGCAGAAAAATGCTCTTGGAGCCAGTTCTACCCAAAAGATATGTAATTTACCTAGTTTCACTCACCGTGACATTCCGTGTTCTGAACACGTTTCATGCACCACGGATTCAACAAACATTCTTTAATGAGTTGTGAACATGTGTATTAACGAACTTTAATCCACCTTACAGTGCATATTTATACATAGAAATTTTATTCTGATTTAGTAGTATTCTCCTAATGTCAGTCTCTAAAATCATGCAGTTTCCACAGAAAAAATCCTCTTGGAGCGAGTTCTACCCAATAGACATGCAATTTACATAGAACCCGTCATCGTGAAATTCCGTGTTCTGAACACGCTACATGCATCACGGATTCGACAAATATTCACTATAGAGTTGTTAGCATAAAGATTACTGAACTTTCATCCACCATAAAAGCCATGTTATTATTTGGAGCGTTTTCTCACATTTCGAAAGTTTTTCCTAATGCCAGATTTGAAAAGGAGGCAGATTTGCAGAAATATTCTCGTGGAGCGAGTACTTCCCAATAGAAATGTAATTTACATAGTTTCCCTCACAGTGACATTCCATTTTCCGAACACGCTACATGCATCCAGGTTTCAACAATCTTTCTCGAATGAGTTGTGAACATGTAGATTACAGAACTTTCATCCACCATACATGGCATATTTACAACTAGAAACATTATCTCTGAATTTGCAGCTTTTTCCTAATGCCAGTTTGGAAAATCAGGCCGTTTTCTCAGGGAAAACCTTTTGGAGCGAATTCTAACCAATAGGTGTGTAAATTACATAGATTCCTTGGCCGGGATTTTCCGTGATATGATCAGAGTGCATGCATAAATCTTTCTAAAAATATTCACCACAGATTTGTTTCCATGTGGTTTTACGATCTTGCATCACAATACAAGGCATATTGACACTTTGAAGCATTTTCTCTGATTTTGCAGAGATTTTCAAACGCCAGGTTTAAAAATGAGGCAGATTTCTCAGAAAAAACTTAGAGCAAATTCTACCCAAGAGACATGTATTTTACATAGATTCGCTCCCCGTGATATTCTGTGTTCCGAACACACTTCACGTATCTCGGATTCGAAAAATATTCACTACAGAGTAGTTAGCATGCGGATTACCGAACTTTCATCTCAATACATTGAATATTGATTCTTAGAAGTATTTTCTCAAATTTTGCAGGGTTTTCTAAACGCCAGGTTCAAAAATCACGAAGTTTTCGCAGAAAAACTCTCTCGGAGCGAGTTCTAACCAATAGAGAAGTCATTTACATTGTTTCAATCACCATGGAATTCCACGTTCTGAACATGCTACATGCATCACGGATTAGAAAAAGATTCTTTAATATGTTGTGAAAATGTGGATTACCAAACTTTCTTGCAACATAAAGGCACATTTACACCTGCAAATATTTACTCCCTTTTTGCAGCTTTTTCCAAACTTCAGATTCGATTATCATGCAATTTTGGCAAAAAAGTTCTCTTCTAGCTCGTTCTACTCAATAGAATTGTAATTTCCATAGTTTCATTACCGTGAAATTCCATTTTCCATAAGCGCTACATGAATCACGGTTTAAAAAATAATTACTACACTGTTATTAACATGTGGATTAACGGACTTTCAATCACCATTCAAGGCATATTGACACTTAGAAGCATTTTCTCAGATTTCACAGGGTTCTCCTAGTGGCAGTTTTCAAAATGAGGCACATTTTGCAGAAAAATTCTCTTGAAGTGAGTTCTACCCAATAGACTTGTCACTTACATTGTTTCCTTCACTATGACATTCCGTATTCCGAAAACGTTACATTAATCACGGCTTCGACAAACATTCTTTAATGACCGTGAGCATGTGGATTACCGATTTTTCAACCACAATACAAGGCATATTTACACCTAGAAACATTTACTTACATTTCGCAGGTTTTCCTAACGTCAGTTACGAAAATCAGGGAGTTTTCGCAAAAAATTCTCTTGGTGCATGTTCTATCCAATAGACATCTCATTTTCATAGATACCTTCACCGTAACATTCCGTGTTCCGAAAACGGTCCATGCACCATGGATTCAACAAATATTCACTGCTGAGTTCTTAGCATGTGGATTACACATCTTTAATAACCCATTGAAGACATATTGTCACCTTAAAGCATTTACTCAGATTTTGCAGCGTTTTCATAACACCAGTTTCCAAAATGAGGCATATTTTTCAGTAAAATGCTCCTGGAGCGTGTTCTAACCAAGAGAAATGTAATTTATGTAGTTTGCCTCACCGTGACAGTCCATGTTCCGAACGCGCTACACACATCACGGATTTGACAAACATTCTTAATGAGTGGTGTACATGTGTATTACAAAACTTTCATCCATCATACAAGGCATATTGACACCTAGAATCATTAACATTGAGTTCGCAGATATTTCCTAAAAGCAGTTTCGAAAATCAGGCAGTTTTCAAAGGAAAAAACTGTTGGAGCGTGTTCTACAAAATAGATATGTAAATTACATAGATTCTCCCGCTGTGAAATTACGTGTTTCGAACATGCTACATGCAGAAAAGTTTCGACAAAAATACACTACAGAGTTGTTTGCATGTGGATTACAGGACTTTCTCACTATAGAAAGCATATAGATGCTTAGATGCATTTTATATGATTTCACAGTGTTTTCCAAACGCCAGTTTCGAAAATAAGGCAGATTTCACGGCAAAAACCTCTTGGAGCGGGTTCTAACCAATAGACATGTAATTTACATGGATTCGCTCACCGTCAAATTCCGTGTTCCGAACACGCTACATGCATCTCAGATGTGACAAATATTCACTACAGAGTTGTTAGCAAGTGGATTACAGCACTATCATCCACCATACAAGGCTAACTGACACTTTGAAGAATTTTCTCAGATTTCACACTTTAGTTTGAACGCCAGTTTTGAAAATGAGGAAGATTGGGCAGAAAAATGCTCTTGGAGCCAGTTCTACCCAAAAGATATGTAATTTACCTAGTTTCACTCACCGTGACATTCCGTGTTCTGAACACGTTTCATGCACCACGGATTCAACAAACATTCTTTAATGAGTTGTGAACATGTGTATTAACGAACTTTAATCCACCTTACAGTGCATATTTATACATAGAAATTTTATTCTGATTTAGTAGTATTCTCCTAATGTCAGTCTCTAAAATCATGCAGTTTCCACAGAAAAAATCCTCTTGGAGCGAGTTCTACCCAATAGACATGCAATTTACATAGAACCCGTCATCGTGAAATTCCGTGTTCTGAACACGCTACATGCATCACGGATTCGACAAATATTCACTATAGAGTTGTTAGCATAAAGATTACTGAACTTTCATCCACCATAAAAGCCATGTTATTATTTGGAGCGTTTTCTCACATTTCGAAAGTTTTTCCTAATGCCAGATTTGAAAAGGAGGCAGATTTGCAGAAATATTCTCGTGGAGCGAGTACTTCCCAATAGAAATGTAATTTACATAGTTTCCCTCACAGTGACATTCCATTTTCCGAACACGCTACATGCATCCAGGTTTCAACAATCTTTCTCGAATGAGTTGTGAACATGTAGATTACAGAACTTTCATCCACCATACATGGCATATTTACAACTAGAAACATTATCTCTGAATTTGCAGCTTTTTCCTAATGCCAGTTTGGAAAATCAGGCCGTTTTCTCAGGGAAAACCTTTTGGAGCGAATTCTAACCAATAGGTGTGTAAATTACATAGATTCCTTGGCCGGGATTTTCCGTGATATGATCAGAGTGCATGCATAAATCTTTCTAAAAATATTCACCACAGATTTGTTTGCATGTGGTTTTACGATCTTGCATCACAATACAAGGCATATTGACACTTTGAAGCATTTTCTCTGATTTTGCAGAGATTTTCAAACGCCAGGTTTAAAAATGAGGCAGATTTCTCAGAAAAAACTTAGAGCAAATTCTACCCAAGAGACATGTATTTTACATAGATTCGCTCCCCGTGATATTCTGTGTTCCGAACACACTTCACGTATCTCGGATTCGAAAAATATTCACTACAGAGTAGTTAGCATGCGGATTACCGAACTTTCATCTCAATACATTGAATATTGATTCTTAGAAGTATTTTCTCAAATTTTGCAGGGTTTTCTAAACGCCAGGTTCAAAAATCACGAAGTTTTCGCAGAAAAACTCTCTCGGAGCGAGTTCTAACCAATAGAGAAGTCATTTACATTGTTTCAATCACCATGGAATTCCACGTTCTGAACATGCTACATGCATCACGGATTAGAAAAAGATTCTTTAATATGTTGTGAAAATGTGGATTACCAAACTTTCTTGCAACATAAAGGCACATTTACACCTGCAAATATTTACTCCCTTTTTGCAGCTTTTTCCAAACTTCAGATTCGATTATCATGCAATTTTGGCAAAAAAGTTCTCTTCTAGCTCGTTCTACTCAATAGAATTGTAATTTCCATAGTTTCATTACCGTGAAATTCCATTTTCCATAAGCGCTACATGAATCACGGTTTAAAAAATAATTACTACACTGTTATTAACATGTGGATTAACGGACTTTCAATCACCATTCAAGGCATATTGACACTTAGAAGCATTTTCTCAGATTTCACAGGGTTCTCCTAGTGGCAGTTTTCAAAATGAGGCACATTTTGCAGAAAAATTCTCTTGAAGTGAGTTCTACCCAATAGACTTGTCACTTACATTGTTTCCTTCACTATGACATTCCGTATTCCGAAAACGTTACATTAATCACGGCTTCGACAAACATTCTTTAATGACCGTGAGCATGTGGATTACCGATTTTTCAACCACAATACAAGGCATATTTACACCTAGAAACATTTACTTACATTTCGCAGGTTTTCCTAACGTCAGTTACGAAAATCAGGGAGTTTTCGCAAAAAATTCTCTTGGTGCATGTTCTATCCAATAGACATCTCATTTTCATAGATACCTTCACCGTAACATTCCGTGTTCCGAAAACGGTCCATGCACCATGGATTCAACAAATATTCACTGCTGAGTTCTTAGCATGTGGATTACACATCTTTAATAACCCATTGAAGACATATTGTCACCTTAAAGCATTTACTCAGATTTTGCAGCGTTTTCATAACACCAGTTTCCAAAATGAGGCATATTTTTCAGTAAAATGCTCCTGGAGCGTGTTCTAACCAAGAGAAATGTAATTTATGTAGTTTGCCTCACCGTGACAGTCCATGTTCCGAACGCGCTACACACATCACGGATTTGACAAACATTCTTAATGAGTGGTGTACATGTGTATTACAAAACTTTCATCCATCATACAAGGCATATTGACACCTAGAATCATTAACATTGAGTTCGCAGATATTTCCTAAAAGCAGTTTCGAAAATCAGGCAGTTTTCAAAGGAAAAAACTGTTGGAGCGTGTTCTACAAAATAGATATGTAAATTACATAGATTCTCCCGCTGTGAAATTACGTGTTTCGAACATGCTACATGCAGAAAAGTTTCGACAAAAATACACTACAGAGTTGTTTGCATGTGGATTACAGGACTTTCTCACTATAGAAAGCATATAGATGCTTAGATGCATTTTATATGATTTCACAGTGTTTTCCAAACGCCAGTTTCGAAAATAAGGCAGATTTCACGGCAAAAACCTCTTGGAGCGGGTTCTAACCAATAGACATGTAATTTACATGGATTCGCTCACCGTCAAATTCCGTGTTCCGAACACGCTACATGCATCTCAGATGTGACAAATATTCACTACAGAGTTGTTAGCAAGTGGATTACAGCACTATCATCCACCATACAAGGCTAACTGACACTTTGAAGAATTTTCTCAGATTTCACACTTTAGTTTGAACGCCAGTTTTGAAAATGAGGAAGATTGGGCAGAAAAATGCTCTTGGAGCCAGTTCTACCCAAAAGATATGTAATTTACCTAGTTTCACTCACCGTGACATTCCGTGTTCTGAACACGTTTCATGCACCACGGATTCAACAAACATTCTTTAATGAGTTGTGAACATGTGTATTAACGAACTTTAATCCACCTTACAGTGCATATTTATACATAGAAATTTTATTCTGATTTAGTAGTATTCTCCTAATGTCAGTCTCTAAAATCATGCAGTTTCCACAGAAAAAATCCTCTTGGAGCGAGTTCTACCCAATAGACATGCAATTTACATAGAACCCGTCATCGTGAAATTCCGTGTTCTGAACACGCTACATGCATCACGGATTCGACAAATATTCACTATAGAGTTGTTAGCATAAAGATTACTGAACTTTCATCCACCATAAAAGCCATGTTATTATTTGGAGCGTTTTCTCACATTTCGAAAGTTTTTCCTAATGCCAGATTTGAAAAGGAGGCAGATTTGCAGAAATATTCTCGTGGAGCGAGTACTTCCCAATAGAAATGTAATTTACATAGTTTCCCTCACAGTGACATTCCATTTTCCGAACACGCTACATGCATCCAGGTTTCAACAATCTTTCTCGAATGAGTTGTGAACATGTAGATTACAGAACTTTCATCCACCATACATGGCATATTTACAACTAGAAACATTATCTCTGAATTTGCAGCTTTTTCCTAATGCCAGTTTGGAAAATCAGGCCGTTTTCTCAGGGAAAACCTTTTGGAGCGAATTCTAACCAATAGGTGTGTAAATTACATAGATTCCTTGGCCGGGATTTTCCGTGATATGATCAGAGTGCATGCATAAATCTTTCTAAAAATATTCACCACAGATTTGTTTGCATGTGGTTTTACGATCTTGCATCACAATACAAGGCATATTGACACTTTGAAGCATTTTCTCTGATTTTGCAGAGATTTTCAAACGCCAGGTTTAAAAATGAGGCAGATTTCTCAGAAAAAACTTAGAGCAAATTCTACCCAAGAGACATGTATTTTACATAGATTCGCTCCCCGTGATATTCTGTGTTCCGAACACACTTCACGTATCTCGGATTCGAAAAATATTCACTACAGAGTAGTTAGCATGCGGATTACCGAACTTTCATCTCAATACATTGAATATTGATTCTTAGAAGTATTTTCTCAAATTTTGCAGGGTTTTCTAAACGCCAGGTTCAAAAATCACGAAGTTTTCGCAGAAAAACTCTCTCGGAGCGAGTTCTAACCAATAGAGAAGTCATTTACATTGTTTCAATCACCATGGAATTCCACGTTCTGAACACGCTACATGCATCACGGATTAGAAAAAGATTCTTTAATATGTTGTGAAAATGTGGATTACCAAACTTTCTTGCAACATAAAGGCACATTTACACCTGCAAATATTTACTCCCTTTTTGCAGCTTTTTCCAAACTTCAGATTCGATTATCATGCAATTTTGGCAAAAAAGTTCTCTTCTAGCTCGTTCTACTCAATAGAATTGTAATTTCCATAGTTTCATTACCGTGAAATTCCATTTTCCATAAGCGCTACATGAATCACGGTTTAAAAAATAATTACTACACTGTTATTAACATGTGGATTAACGGACTTTCAATCACCATTCAAGGCATATTGACACTTAGAAGCATTTTCTCAGATTTCACAGGGTTCTCCTAGTGGCAGTTTTCAAAATGAGGCACATTTTGCAGAAAAATTCTCTTGAAGTGAGTTCTACCCAATAGACTTGTCACTTACATTGTTTCCTTCACTATGACATTCCGTATTCCGAAAACGTTACATTAATCACGGCTTCGACAAACATTCTTTAATGACCGTGAGCATGTGGATTACCGATTTTTCAACCACAATACAAGGCATATTTACACCTAGAAACATTTACTTACATTTCGCAGGTTTTCCTAACGTCAGTTACGAAAATCAGGGAGTTTTCGCAAAAAATTCTCTTGGTGCATGTTCTATCCAATAGACATCTCATTTTCATAGATACCTTCACCGTAACATTCCGTGTTCCGAAAACGGTCCATGCACCACGGATTCAACAAATATTCACTGCTGAGTTCTTAGCATGTGGATTACACATCTTTAATAACCCATTGAAGACATATTGTCACCTTAAAGCATTTACTCAGATTTTGCAGCGTTTTCATAACACCAGTTTCCAAAATGAGGCATATTTTTCAGTAAAATGCTCCTGGAGCGTGTTCTAACCAAGAGAAATGTAATTTATGTAGTTTGCCTCACCGTGACAGTCCATGTTCCGAACGCGCTACACACATCATGGATTTGACAAACATTCTTAATGAGTGGTGTACATGTGTATTACAAAACTTTCATCCATCATACAAGGCATATTGACACCTAGAATCATTAACATTGAGTTCGCAGATATTTCCTAAAAGCAGTTTCGAAAATCAGGCAGTTTTCAAAGGAAAAAACTGTTGGAGCGTGTTCTACAAAATAGATATGTAAATTACATAGATTCTCCCGCTGTGAAATTACGTGTTTCGAACATGCTACATGCAGAAAAGTTTCGACAAAAATACACTACAGAGTTGTTTGCATGTGGATTACAGGACTTTCTCACTATAGAAAGCATATAGATGCTTAGATGCATTTTATGTGATTTCACAGTGTTTTCCAAACGCCAGTTTCGAAAATAAGGCAGATTTCACGGCAAAAACCTCTTGGAGCGGGTTCTAACCAATAGACATGTAATTTACATGGATTCGCTCACCGTGAAATTCCGTGTTCCGAACACGCTACATGCATCTCAGATGTGACAAATATTCACTACAGAGTTGTTAGCAAGTGGATTACAGCACTATCATCCACCATACAAGGCTAACTGACACTTTGAAGAATTTTCTCAGATTTCACACTTTAGTTTGAACGCCAGTTTTGAAAATGAGGAAGATTGGGCAGAAAAATGCTCTTGGAGCCAGTTCTACCCAAAAGATATGTAATTTACCTAGTTTCACTCACCGTGACATTCCGTGTTCTGAACACGTTTCATGCACCACGGATTCAACAAACATTCTTTAATGAGTTGTGAACATGTGTATTAACGAACTTTAATCCACCTTACAGTGCATATTTATACATAGAAATTTTATTCTGATTTAGTAGTATTCTCCTAATGTCAGTCTCTAAAATCATGCAGTTTCCACAGAAAAAATCCTCTTGGAGCGAGTTCTACCCAATAGACATGCAATTTACATAGAACCCGTCATCGTGAAATTCCGTGTTCTGAACACGCTACATGCATCACGGATTCGACAGATATTCACTATAGAGTTGTTAGCATAAGGATTACCGAACTTTCATCCACCATAAAAGCCATGTTAATATTTGGAGCATTTTCTCACATTTCGAAAGTTTTTCCTAATGCCAGATTTGAAAAGGAGGCAGATTTGCAGAAATATTCTCATGGAGCGAGTACTTCCCAATAGAAATGTAATTTACATAGTTTCCCTCACAGTGACATTCCATTTTCCGAACACGCTACATGCATCCAGGTTTCAACAATCTTTCTCGAATGAGTTGTGAACATGTAGATTACAGAACTTTCATCCACCATACATGGCATATTTACAACTAGAAACATTAACTCTGAATTTGCAGCTTTTTCCTAATGCCAGTTTGGAAAATCAGGCCATTTTCTCAGGGAAAAACTTTTTGGAGCGTATTCTAACAAATAGGTGTGTAAATTACATAGATTCCTTGGACGGGATTTTCCGTGATATGATCAGAGTGCATGCATAAATCTTTCTAAAAATATTCACCACAGATTTGTTTGCATGTGGTTTTACGATCTTGCATCACAATACAAGGCATATTGACACTTTGAAGCATTTTCTCTGATTTTGCAGAGATTTTCAAACGCCAGGTTTAAAAATGAGGCAGATTTCTCAGAAAAAACTCTTAGAGCAAATTCTACCCAAGAGACATGTATTTTACATAGATTCGCTCCCCGTGATATTCTGTGTTCCGAACACACTTCACGTATCTCGGATTCGAAAAATATTCACTACAGAGTAGTTAGCATGCGGATTACCGAACTTTCATCTCAATACATTGAATATTGATTCTTAGAAGTATTTTCTCAGATTTTGCAGGGTTTTCTAAACGCCAGGTTCAAAAATCACGAAGTATTCGCAGAAAAACTCTCTCGGAGCGAGTTCTAACCAATAGAGAAGTCATTTACATTGTTTCAATCACCATGGAATTCCACGTTCTGAACACGCTACATGCATCACGGATTAGAAAAAGATTCTTTAATATGTTGTGAAAATGTGGATTACCGAACTTTCTTGCAACATAAAGGCACATTTACACCTGCAAATATTTACTCCCTTTTTGCAGCTTTTTCCAAACTTCAGATTCGATTATCATGCAATTTTGGCAAAAAAGTTCTCTTCTAGCTCGTTCTACTCAATAGAATTGTAATTTCCATAGTTTCATTACCGTGAAATTCCATTTTCCATAAGCGCTACATGAATCACGGTTTAAAAAATAATTACTACACTGTTATTAACATGTGGATTAACGGACTTTCAATCACCATTCAAGGCATATTGACACTTAGAAGCATTTTCTCAGATTTCACAGGGTTCTCCTAGTGGCAGTTTTCAAAATGAGGCACATTTTGCAGAAAAATTCTCTTGAAGTGAGTTCTACCCAATAGACTTGTCACTTACATTGTTTCCTTCACTATGACATTCCGTATTCCGAAAACGTTACATTAATCACGGCTTCGACAAACATTCTTTAATGACCGTGAGCATGTGGATTACCGATTTTTCAACCACAATACAAGGCATATTTACACCTAGAAACATTTACTTACATTTCGCAGGTTTTCCTAACGTCAGTTACGAAAATCAGGGAGTTTTCGCAAAAAATTCTCTTGGTGCATGTTCTATCCAATAGACATCTCATTTTCATAGATACCTTCACCGTAACATTCCGTGTTCCGAAAACGGTCCATGCACCATGGATTCAACAAATATTCACTGCTGAGTTCTTAGCATGTGGATTACACATCTTTAATAACCCATTGAAGACATATTGTCACCTTAAAGCATTTACTCAGATTTTGCAGCGTTTTCATAACACCAGTTTCCAAAATGAGGCATATTTTTCAGTAAAATGCTCCTGGAGCGTGTTCTAACCAAGAGAAATGTAATTTATGTAGTTTGCCTCACCGTGACAGTCCATGTTCCGAACGCGCTACACACATCACGGATTTGACAAACATTCTTAATGAGTGGTGTACATGTGTATTACAAAACTTTCATCCATCATACAAGGCATATTGACACCTAGAATCATTAACATTGAGTTCGCAGATATTTCCTAAAAGCAGTTTCGAAAATCAGGCAGTTTTCAAAGGAAAAAACTGTTGGAGCGTGTTCTACAAAATAGATATGTAAATTACATAGATTCTCCCGCTGTGAAATTACGTGTTTCGAACATGCTACATGCAGAAAAGTTTCGACAAAAATACACTACAGAGTTGTTTGCATGTGGATTACAGGACTTTCTCACTATAGAAAGCATATAGATGCTTAGATGCATTTTATATGATTTCACAGTGTTTTCCAAACGCCAGTTTCGAAAATAAGGCAGATTTCACGGCAAAAACCTCTTGGAGCGGGTTCTAACCAATAGACATGTAATTTACATGGATTCGCTCACCGTCAAATTCCGTGTTCCGAACACGCTACATGCATCTCAGATGTGACAAATATTCACTACAGAGTTGTTAGCAAGTGGATTACAGCACTATCATCCACCATACAAGGCTAACTGACACTTTGAAGAATTTTCTCAGATTTCACACTTTAGTTTGAACGCCAGTTTTGAAAATGAGGAAGATTGGGCAGAAAAATGCTCTTGGAGCCAGTTCTACCCAAAAGATATGTAATTTACCTAGTTTCACTCACCGTGACATTCCGTGTTCTGAACACGTTTCATGCACCACGGATTCAACAAACATTCTTTAATGAGTTGTGAACATGTGTATTAACGAACTTTAATCCACCTTACAGTGCATATTTATACATAGAAATTTTATTCTGATTTAGTAGTATTCTCCTAATGTCAGTCTCTAAAATCATGCAGTTTCCACAGAAAAAATCCTCTTGGAGCGAGTTCTACCCAATAGACATGCAATTTACATAGAACCCGTCATCGTGAAATTCCGTGTTCTGAACACGCTACATGCATCACGGATTCGACAAATATTCACTATAGAGTTGTTAGCATAAAGATTACTGAACTTTCATCCACCATAAAAGCCATGTTATTATTTGGAGCGTTTTCTCACATTTCGAAAGTTTTTCCTAATGCCAGATTTGAAAAGGAGGCAGATTTGCAGAAATATTCTCGTGGAGCGAGTACTTCCCAATAGAAATGTAATTTACATAGTTTCCCTCACAGTGACATTCCATTTTCCGAACACGCTACATGCATCCAGGTTTCAACAATCTTTCTCGAATGAGTTGTGAACATGTAGATTACAGAACTTTCATCCACCATACATGGCATATTTACAACTAGAAACATTATCTCTGAATTTGCAGCATTTTCCTAATGCCAGTTTGGAAAATCAGGCCGTTTTCTCAGGGAAAACCTTTTGGAGCGAATTCTAACCAATAGGTGTGTAAATTACATAGATTCCTTGGCCGGGATTTTCCGTGATATGATCAGAGTGCATGCATAAATCTTTCTAAAAATATTCACCACAGATTTGTTTCCATGTGGTTTTACGATCTTGCATCACAATACAAGGCATATTGACACTTTGAAGCATTTTCTCTGATTTTGCAGAGATTTTCAAACGCCAGGTTTAAAAATGAGGCAGATTTCTCAGAAAAAACTTAGAGCAAATTCTACCCAAGAGACATGTATTTTACATAGATTCGCTCCCCGTGATATTCTGTGTTCCGAACACACTTCACGTATCTCGGATTCGAAAAATATTCACTACAGAGTAGTTAGCATGCGGATTACCGAACTTTCATCTCAATACATTGAATATTGATTCTTAGAAGTATTTTCTCAAATTTTGCAGGGTTTTCTAAACGCCAGGTTCAAAAATCACGAAGTTTTCGCAGAAAAACTCTCTCGGAGCGAGTTCTAACCAATAGAGAAGTCATTTACATTGTTTCAATCACCATGGAATTCCACGTTCTGAACACGCTACATGCATCACGGATTAGAAAAAGATTCTTTAATATGTTGTGAAAATGTGGATTACCAAACTTTCTTGCAACATAAAGGCACATTTACACCTGCAAATATTTACTCCCTTTTTGCAGCTTTTTCCAAACTTCAGATTCGATTATCATGCAATTTTGGCAAAAAAGTTCTCTTCTAGCTCGTTCTACTCAATAGAATTGTAATTTCCATAGTTTCATTACCGTGAAATTCCATTTTCCATAAGCGCTACATGAATCACGGTTTAAAAAATAATTACTACACTGTTATTAACATGTGGATTAACGGACTTTCAATCACCATTCAAGGCATATTGACACTTAGAAGCATTTTCTCAGATTTCACAGGGTTCTCCTAGTGGCAGTTTTCAAAATGAGGCACATTTTGCAGAAAAATTCTCTTGAAGTGAGTTCTACCCAATAGACTTGTCACTTACATTGTTTCCTTCACTATGACATTCCGTATTCCGAAAACGTTACATTAATCACGGCTTCGACAAACATTCTTTAATGACCGTGAGCATGTGGATTACCGATTTTTCAACCACAATACAAGGCATATTTACACCTAGAAACATTTACTTACATTTCGCAGGTTTTCCTAACGTCAGTTACGAAAATCAGGGAGTTTTCGCAAAAAATTCTCTTGGTGCATGTTCTATCCAATAGACATCTCATTTTCATAGATACCTTCACCGTAACATTCCGTGTTCCGAAAACGGTCCATGCACCACGGATTCAACAAATATTCACTGCTGAGTTCTTAGCATGTGGATTACACATCTTTAATAACCCATTGAAGACATATTGTCACCTTAAAGCATTTACTCAGATTTTGCAGCGTTTTCATAACACCAGTTTCCAAAATGAGGCATATTTTTCAGTAAAATGCTCCTGGAGCGTGTTCTAACCAAGAGAAATGTAATGTATGTAGTTTGCCTCACCGTGACAGTCCATGTTCCGAACGCGCTACACACATCATGGATTTGACAAACATTCTTAATGAGTGGTGTACATGTGTATTACAAAACTTTCATCCATCATACAAGGCATATTGACACCTAGAATCATTAACATTGAGTTCGCAGATATTTCCTAAAAGCAGTTTTGAAAATCAGGCAGTTTTCAAAGGAAAAAACTGTTGGAGCGTGTTCTACAAAATAGATATGTAAATTACATAGATTCTCCCGCTGTGAAATTACGTGTTTCGAACATGCTACATGCAGAAAAGTTTCGACAAAAATACACTACAGAGTTGTTTGCATGTGGATTACAGGACTTTCTCACTATAGAAAGCATATAGATGCTTAGATGCATTTTATGTGATTTCACAGTGTTTTCCAAACGCCAGTTTGGAAAATAAGGCAGATTTCACGGCAAAAACCTCTTGGAGCGGGTTCTAACCAATAGACATGTAATTTACATGGATTCGCTCACCGTGAAATTCCGTGTTCCGAACACGCTACATGCATCTCAGATGTGACAAATATTCACTACAGAGTTGTTAGCAAGTGGATTACAGCACTATCATCCACCATACAAGGCTAACTGACACTTTGAAGAATTTTCTCAGATTTCACACTTTAGTTTGAACGCCAGTTTTGAAAATGAGGAAGATTGGGCAGAAAAATGCTCTTGGAGCCAGTTCTACCCAAAAGATATGTAATTTAACTAGTTTCACTCACCGTGAAATTCCGTGTTCTGAACACGTTTCATGCACCACGGATTCAACAAACATTCTTTAATGAGTTGTGAACATGTGTATTAACGAACTTTAATCCACCTTACAGTGCATATTTATACATAGAAAATTTATTCTGATTTAGTACTATTCTCCTAATGTCAGTCTCTAAAATCATGCAGTTTCCACAGAAAAAATCCTCTTGGAGCGAGTTCTACCCAATAGACATGCAATTTACATAGAACCCGTCATCGTGAAATTCCGTGTTCTGAACACGCTACATGCATCACGGATTCGACAAATATTCACTATAGAGTTGTTAGCATAAAGATTACTGAACTTTCATCCACCATAAAAGCCATGTTATTATTTGGAGCGTTTTCTCACATTTCGAAAGTTTTTCCTAATGCCAGATTTGAAAAGGAGGCAGATTTGCAGAAATATTCTCGTGGAGCGAGTACTTCCCAATAGAAATGTAATTTACATAGTTTCCCTCACAGTGACATTCCATTTTCCGAACACGCTACATGCATCCAGGTTTCAACAATCTTTCTCGAATGAGTTGTGAACATGTAGATTACAGAACTTTCATCCACCATACATGGCATATTTACAACTAGAAACATTATCTCTGAATTTGCAGCTTTTTCCTAATGCCAGTTTGGAAAATCAGGCCGTTTTCTCAGGGAAAACCTTTTGGAGCGAATTCTAACCAATAGGTGTGTAAATTACATAGATTCCTTGGCCGGGATTTTCCGTGATATGATCAGAGTGCATGCATAAATCTTTCTAAAAATATTCACCACAGATTTGTTTGCATGTGGTTTTACGATCTTGCATCACAATACAAGGCATATTGACACTTTGAAGCATTTTCTCTGATTTTGCAGAGATTTTCAAACGCCAGGTTTAAAAATGAGGCAGATTTCTCAGAAAAAACTTAGAGCAAATTCTACCCAAGAGACATGTATTTTACATAGATTCGCTCCCCGTGATATTCTGTGTTCCGAACACACTTCACGTATCTCGGATTCGAAAAATATTCACTACAGAGTAGTTAGCATGCGGATTACCGAACTTTCATCTCAATACATTGAATATTGATTCTTAGAAGTATTTTCTCAAATTTTGCAGGGTTTTCTAAACGCCAGGTTCAAAAATCACGAAGTTTTCGCAGAAAAACTCTCTCGGAGCGAGTTCTAACCAATAGAGAAGTCATTTACATTGTTTCAATCACCATGGAATTCCACGTTCTGAACACGCTACATGCATCACGGATTAGAAAAAGATTCTTTAATATGTTGTGAAAATGTGGATTACCGAACTTTCTTGCAACATAAAGGCACATTTACACCTGCAAATATTTACTCCCTTTTTGCAGCTTTTTCCAAACTTCAGATTCGATTATCATGCAATTTTGGCAAAAAAGTTCTCTTCTAGCTCGTTCTACTCAATAGAATTGTAATTTCCATAGTTTCATTACCGTGAAATTCCATTTTCCATAAGCGCTACATGAATCACGGTTTAAAAAATAATTACTACACTGTTATTAACATGTGGATTAACGGACTTTCAATCACCATTCAAGGCATATTGACACTTAGAAGCATTTTCTCAGATTTCACAGGGTTCTCCTAGTGGCAGTTTTCAAAATGAGGCACATTTTGCAGAAAAATTCTCTTGAAGTGAGTTCTACCCAATAGACTTGTCACTTACATTGTTTCCTTCACTATGACATTCCGTATTCCGAAAACGTTACATTCATCACGGCTTCGACAAACATTCTTTAATGACCGTGAGCATGTGGATTACCGATTTTTCAACCACAATACAAGGCATATTTACACCTAGAAACATTTACTTACATTTCGCAGGTTTTCCTAACGTCAGTTACGAAAATCAGGCAGTTTTCGCAAAAAATTCTCTTGGTGCATGTTCTATCCAATAGACATCTCATTTTCATAGATACCTTCACCGTAACATTCCGTGTTCCGAAAACGGTCCATGCACCACGGATTCAACAAATATTCACTGCTGAGTTCTTAGCATGTGGATTACACATCTTTAATAACCCATTGAAGACATATTGTCACCTTAAAGCATTTACTCAGATTTTGCAGCGTTTTCATAACACCAGTTTCCAAAATGAGGCATATTTTTCAGTAAAATGCTCCTGGAGCGTGTTCTAACCAAGAGAAATGTAATGTATGTAGTTTGCCTCACCGTGACAGTCCATGTTCCGAACGCGCTACACACATCATGGATTTGACAAACATTCTTAATGAGTGGTGTACATGTGTATTACAAAACTTTCATCCATCATACAAGGCATATTGACACCTAGAATCATTAACATTGAGTTCGCAGATATTTCCTAAAAGCAGTTTTGAAAATCAGGCAGTTTTCAAAGGAAAAAACTGTTGGAGCGTGTTCTACAAAATAGATATGTAAATTACATAGATTCTCCCGCTGTGAAATTACGTGTTTCGAACATGCTACATGCAGAAAAGTTTCGACAAAAATACACTACAGAGTTGTTTGCATGTGGATTACAGGACTTTCTCACTATAGAAAGCATATAGATGCTTAGATGCATTTTATGTGATTTCACAGTGTTTTCCAAACGCCAGTTTGGAAAATAAGGCAGATTTCACGGCAAAAACCTCTTGGAGCGGGTTCTAACCAATAGACATGTAATTTACATGGATTCGCTCACCGTGAAATTCCGTGTTCCGAACACGCTACATGCATCTCAGATGTGACAAATATTCACTACAGAGTTGTTAGCAAGTGGATTACAGCACTATCATCCACCATACAAGGCTAACTGACACTTTGAAGAATTTTCTCAGATTTCACACTTTAGTTTGAACGCCAGTTTTGAAAATGAGGAAGATTGGGCAGAAAAATGCTCTTGGAGCCAGTTCTACCCAAAAGATATGTAATTTAACTAGTTTCACTCACCGTGAAATTCCGTGTTCTGAACACGTTTCATGCACCACGGATTCAACAAACATTCTTTAATGAGTTGTGAACATGTGTATTAACGAACTTTAATCCACCTTACAGTGCATATTTATACATAGAAAATTTATTCTGATTTAGTACTATTCTCCTAATGTCAGTCTCTAAAATCATGCAGTTTCCACAGAAAAAATCCTCTTGGAGCGAGTTCTACCCAATAGACATGCAATTTACATAGAACCCGTCATCGTGAAATTCCGTGTTCTGAACACGCTACATGCATCACGGATTCGACAAATATTCACTATAGAGTTGTTAGCATAAAGATTACTGAACTTTCATCCACCATAAAAGCCATGTTATTATTTGGAGCGTTTTCTCACATTTCGAAAGTTTTTCCTAATGCCAGATTTGAAAAGGAGGCAGATTTGCAGAAATATTCTCGTGGAGCGAGTACTTCCCAATAGAAATGTAATTTACATAGTTTCCCTCACAGTGACATTCCATTTTCCGAACACGCTACATGCATCCAGGTTTCAACAATCTTTCTCGAATGAGTTGTGAACATGTAGATTACAGAACTTTCATCCACCATACATGGCATATTTACAACTAGAAACATTATCTCTGAATTTGCAGCTTTTTCCTAATGCCAGTTTGGAAAATCAGGCCGTTTTCTCAGGGAAAACCTTTTGGAGCGAATTCTAACCAATAGGTGTGTAAATTACATAGATTCCTTGGCCGGGATTTTCCGTGATATGATCAGAGTGCATGCATAAATCTTTCTAAAAATATTCACCACAGATTTGTTTGCATGTGGTTTTACGATCTTGCATCACAATACAAGGCATATTGACACTTTGAAGCATTTTCTCTGATTTTGCAGAGATTTTCAAACGCCAGGTTTAAAAATGAGGCAGATTTCTCAGAAAAAACTTAGAGCAAATTCTACCCAAGAGACATGTATTTTACATAGATTCGCTCCCCGTGATATTCTGTGTTCCGAACACACTTCACGTATCTCGGATTCGAAAAATATTCACTACAGAGTAGTTAGCATGCGGATTACCGAACTTTCATCTCAATACATTGAATATTGATTCTTAGAAGTATTTTCTCAAATTTTGCAGGGTTTTCTAAACGCCAGGTTCAAAAATCACGAAGTTTTCGCAGAAAAACTCTCTCGGAGCGAGTTCTAACCAATAGAGAAGTCATTTACATTGTTTCAATCACCATGGAATTCCACGTTCTGAACACGCTACATGCATCACGGATTAGAAAAAGATTCTTTAATATGTTGTGAAAATGTGGATTACCGAACTTTCTTGCAACATAAAGGCACATTTACACCTGCAAATATTTACTCCCTTTTTGCAGCTTTTTCCAAACTTCAGATTCGATTATCATGCAATTTTGGCAAAAAAGTTCTCTTCTAGCTCGTTCTACTCAATAGAATTGTAATTTCCATAGTTTCATTACCGTGAAATTCCATTTTCCATAAGCGCTACATGAATCACGGTTTAAAAAATAATTACTACACTGTTATTAACATGTGGATTAACGGACTTTCAATCACCATTCAAGGCATATTGACACTTAGAAGCATTTTCTCAGATTTCACAGGGTTCTCCTAGTGGCAGTTTTCAAAATGAGGCACATTTTGCAGAAAAATTCTCTTGAAGTGAGTTCTACCCAATAGACTTGTCACTTACATTGTTTCCTTCACTATGACATTCCGTATTCCGAAAACGTTACATTCATCACGGCTTCGACAAACATTCTTTAATGACCGTGAGCATGTGGATTACCGATTTTTCAACCACAATACAAGGCATATTTACACCTAGAAACATTTACTTACATTTCGCAGGTTTTCCTAACGTCAGTTACAAAAATCAGGCAGTTTTCGCAAAAAATTCTCTTGGTGCATGTTCTATCCAATAGACATCTCATTTTCATAGATACCTTCACCGTAACATTCCGTGTTCCGAAAACGGTCCATGCACCACGGATTCAACAAATATTCACTGCTGAGTTCTTAGCATGTGGATTACACATCTTTAATAACCCATTGAAGACATATTGTCACCTTAAAGCATTTACTCAGATTTTGCAGCGTTTTCATAACACCAGTTTCCAAAATGAGGCATATTTTTCAGTAAAATGCTCCTGGAGCGTGTTCTAACCAAGAGAAATGTAATGTATGTAGTTTGCCTCACCGTGACAGTCCATGTTCCGAACGCGCTACACACATCATGGATTTGACAAACATTCTTAATGAGTGGTGTACATGTGTATTACAAAACTTTCATCCATCATACAAGGCATATTGACACCTAGAATCATTAACATTGAGTTCGCAGATATTTCCTAAAAGCAGTTTTGAAAATCAGGCAGTTTTCAAAGGAAAAAACTGTTGGAGCGTGTTCTACAAAATAGATATGTAAATTACATAGATTCTCCCGCTGTGAAATTACGTGTTTCGAACATGCTACATGCAGAAAAGTTTCGACAAAAATACACTACAGAGTTGTTTGCATGTGGATTACAGGACTTTCTCACTATAGAAAGCATATAGATGCTTAGATGCATTTTATGTGATTTCACAGTGTTTTCCAAACGCCAGTTTGGAAAATAAGGCAGATTTCACGGCAAAAACCTCTTGGAGCGGGTTCTAACCAATAGACATGTAATTTACATGGATTCGCTCACCGTGAAATTCCGTGTTCCGAACACGCTACATGCATCTCAGATGTGACAAATATTCACTACAGAGTTGTTAGCAAGTGGATTACAGCACTATCATCCACCATACAAGGCTAACTGACACTTTGAAGAATTTTCTCAGATTTCACACTTTAGTTTGAACGCCAGTTTTGAAAATGAGGAAGATTGGGCAGAAAAATGCTCTTGGAGCCAGTTCTACCCAAAAGATATGTAATTTAACTAGTTTCACTCACCGTGAAATTCCGTGTTCTGAACACGTTTCATGCACCACGGATTCAACAAACATTCTTTAATGAGTTGTGAACATGTGTATTAACGAACTTTAATCCACCTTACAGTGCATATTTATACATAGAAAATTTATTCTGATTTAGTACTATTCTCCTAATGTCAGTCTCTAAAATCATGCAGTTTCCACAGAAAAAATCCTCTTGGAGCGAGTTCTACCCAATAGACATGCAATTTACATAGAACCCGTCATCGTGAAATTCCGTGTTCTGAACACGCTACATGCATCACGGATTCGACAAATATTCACTATAGAGTTGTTAGCATAAAGATTACTGAACTTTCATCCACCATAAAAGCCATGTTATTATTTGGAGCGTTTTCTCACATTTCGAAAGTTTTTCCTAATGCCAGATTTGAAAAGGAGGCAGATTTGCAGAAATATTCTCGTGGAGCGAGTACTTCCCAATAGAAATGTAATTTACATAGTTTCCCTCACAGTGACATTCCATTTTCCGAACACGCTACATGCATCCAGGTTTCAACAATCTTTCTCGAATGAGTTGTGAACATGTAGATTACAGAACTTTCATCCACCATACATGGCATATTTACAACTAGAAACATTATCTCTGAATTTGCAGCTTTTTCCTAATGCCAGTTTGGAAAATCAGGCCGTTTTCTCAGGGAAAACCTTTTGGAGCGAATTCTAACCAATAGGTGTGTAAATTACATAGATTCCTTGGCCGGGATTTTCCGTGATATGATCAGAGTGCATGCATAAATCTTTCTAAAAATATTCACCACAGATTTGTTTGCATGTGGTTTTACGATCTTGCATCACAATACAAGGCATATTGACACTTTGAAGCATTTTCTCTGATTTTGCAGAGATTTTCAAACGCCAGGTTTAAAAATGAGGCAGATTTCTCAGAAAAAACTTAGAGCAAATTCTACCCAAGAGACATGTATTTTACATAGATTCGCTCCCCGTGATATTCTGTGTTCCGAACACACTTCACGTATCTCGGATTCGAAAAATATTCACTACAGAGTAGTTAGCATGCGGATTACCGAACTTTCATCTCAATACATTGAATATTGATTCTTAGAAGTATTTTCTCAAATTTTGCAGGGTTTTCTAAACGCCAGGTTCAAAAATCACGAAGTTTTCGCAGAAAAACTCTCTCGGAGCGAGTTCTAACCAATAGAGAAGTCATTTACATTGTTTCAATCACCATGGAATTCCACGTTCTGAACATGCTACATGCATCACGGATTAGAAAAAGATTCTTTAATATGTTGTGAAAATGTGGATTACCAAACTTTCTTGCAACATAAAGGCACATTTACACCTGCAAATATTTACTCCCTTTTTGCAGCTTTTTCCAAACTTCAGATTCGATTATCATGCAATTTTGGCAAAAAAGTTCTCTTCTAGCTCGTTCTACTCAATAGAATTGTAATTTCCATAGTTTCATTACCATGAAATTCCATTTTCCATAAGCGCTACATGAATCACGGTTTAAAAAATAATTACTACACTGTTATTAACATGTGGATTAACGGACTTTCAATCACCATTCAAGGCATATTGACACTTAGAAGCATTTTCTCAGATTTCACAGGGTTCTCCTAGTGGCAGTTTTCAAAATGAGGCACATTTTGCAGAAAAATTCTCTTGAAGTGAGTTCTACCCAATAGACTTGTCACTTACATTGTTTCCTTCACTATGACATTCCGTATTCCGAAAACGTTACATTAATCACGGCTTTGACAAACATTCTTTAATGACCGTGAGCATGTGGATTACCGATTTTTCAACCACAATACAAGGCATATTTACACCTAGAAACATTTACTTACATTTCGCAGGTTTTCCTAACGTCAGTTACGAAAATCAGGGAGTTTTCGCAAAAAATTCTCTTGGTGCATGTTCTATCCAATAGACATCTCATTTTCATAGATACCTTCACCGTAACATTCCGTGTTCCGAAAACGGTCCATGCACCACGGATTCAACAAATATTCACTGCTGAGTTCTTAGCATGTGGATTACACATCTTTAATAACCCATTGAAGACATATTGTCACCTTAAAGCATTTACTCAGATTTTGCAGCGTTTTCATAACACCAGTTTCCAAAATGAGGCATATTTTTCAGTAAAATGCTCCTGGAGCGTGTTCTAACCAAGAGAAATGTAATTTATGTAGTTTGCCTCACCGTGACAGTCCATGTTCCGAACGCGCTACACACATCACGGATTTGACAAACATTCTTAATGAGTGGTGTACATGTGTATTACAAAACTTTCATCCATCATACAAGGCATATTGACACCTAGAATCATTAACATTGAGTTCGCAGATATTTCCTAAAAGCAGTTTCGAAAATCAGGCAGTTTTCAAAGGAAAAAACTGTTGGAGCGTGTTCTACAAAATAGATATGTAAATTACATAGATTCTCCCGCTGTGAAATTACGTGTTTCGAACATGCTACATGCAGAAAAGTTTCGACAAAAATACACTACAGAGTTGTTTGCATGTGGATTACAGGACTTTCTCACTATAGAAAGCATATAGATGCTTAGATGCATTTTATGTGATTTCACAGTGTTTTCCAAACGCCAGTTTCGAAAATAAGGCAGATTTCACGGCAAAAACCTCTTGGAGCGGGTTCTAACCAATAGACATGTAATTTACATGGATTCGCTCACCGTGAAATTCCGTGTTCCGAACACGCTACATGCATCTCAGATGTGACAAATATTCACTACAGAGTTGTTAGCAAGTGGATTACAGCACTATCATCCACCATACAAGGCTAACTGACACTTTGAAGAATTTTCTCAGATTTCACACTTTAGTTTGAACGCCAGTTTTGAAAATGAGGAAGATTGGGCAGAAAAATGCTCTTGGAGCCAGTTCTACCCAAAAGATATGTAATTTACCTAGTTTCACTCACCGTGACATTCCGTGTTCTGAACACGTTTCATGCACCACGGATTCAACAAACATTCTTTAATGAGTTGTGAACATGTGTATTAACGAACTTTAATCCACCTTACAGTGCATATTTATACATAGAAATTTTATTCTGATTTAGTAGTATTCTCCTAATGTCAGTCTCTAAAATCATGCAGTTTCCACAGAAAAAATCCTCTTGGAGCGAGTTCTACCCAATAGACATGCAATTTACATAGAACCCGTCATCGTGAAATTCCGTGTTCTGAACACGCTACATGCATCACGGATTCGACAAATATTCACTATAGAGTTGTTAGCATAAAGATTACTGAACTTTCATCCACCATAAAAGCCATGTTACTATTTGGAGCGTTTTCTCACATTTCGAAAGTTTTTCCTAATGCCAGATTTGAAAAGGAGGCAGATTTGCAGAAATATTCTCGTGGAGCGAGTACTTCCCAATAGAAATGTAATTTACATAGTTTCCCTCACAGTGACATTCCATTTTCCGAACACGCTACATGCATCCAGGTTTCAACAATCTTTCTCGAATGAGTTGTGAACATGTAGATTACAGAACTTTCATCCACCATACATGGCATATTTACAACTAGAAACATTATCTCTGAATTTGCAGCTTTTTCCTAATGCCAGTTTGGAAAATCAGGCCGTTTTCTCAGGGAAAACCTTTTGGAGCGAATTCTAACCAATAGGTGTGTAAATTACATAGATTCCTTGGCCGGGATTTTCCGTGATATGATCAGAGTGCATGCATAAATCTTTCTAAAAATATTCACCACAGATTTGTTTGCATGTGGTTTTACGATCTTGCATCACAATACAAGGCATATTGACACTTTGAAGCATTTTCTCTGATTTTGCAGAGATTTTCAAACGCCAGGTTTAAAAATGAGGCAGATTTCTCAGAAAAAACTTAGAGCAAATTCTACCCAAGAGACATGTATTTTACATAGATTCGCTCCCCGTGATATTCTGTGTTCCGAACACACTTCACGTATCTCGGATTCGAAAAATATTCACTACAGAGTAGTTAGCATGCGGATTACCGAACTTTCATCTCAATACATTGAATATTGATTCTTAGAAGTATTTTCTCAAATTTTGCAGGGTTTTCTAAACGCCAGGTTCAAAAATCACGAAGTTTTCGCAGAAAAACTCTCTCGGAGCGAGTTCTAACCAATAGAGAAGTCATTTACATTGTTTCAATCACCATGGAATTCCACGTTCTGAACATGCTACATGCATCACGGATTAGAAAAAGATTCTTTAATATGTTGTGAAAATGTGGATTACCAAACTTTCTTGCAACATAAAGGCACATTTACACCTGCAAATATTTACTCCCTTTTTGCAGCTTTTTCCAAACTTCAGATTCGATTATCATGCAATTTTGGCAAAAAAGTTCTCTTCTAGCTCGTTCTACTCAATAGAATTGTAATTTCCATAGTTTCATTACCATGAAATTCCATTTTCCATAAGCGCTACATGAATCACGGTTTAAAAAATAATTACTACACTGTTATTAACATGTGGATTAACGGACTTTCAATCACCATTCAAGGCATATTGACACTTAGAAGCATTTTCTCAGATTTCACAGGGTTCTCCTAGTGGCAGTTTTCAAAATGAGGCACATTTTGCAGAAAAATTCTCTTGAAGTGAGTTCTACCCAATAGACTTGTCACTTACATTGTTTCCTTCACTATGACATTCCGTATTCCGAAAACGTTACATTAATCACGGCTTCGACAAACATTCTTTAATGACCGTGAGCATGTGGATTACCGATTTTTCAACCACAATACAAGGCATATTTACACCTAGAAACATTTACTTACATTTCGCAGGTTTTCCTAACGTCAGTTACGAAAATCAGGGAGTTTTCGCAAAAAATTCTCTTGGTGCATGTTCTATCCAATAGACATCTCATTTTCATAGTTACCTTCACCGTAACATTCCGTGTTCCGAAAACGGTCCATGCACCACGGATTCAACAAATATTCACTGCTGAGTTCTTAGCATGTGGATTACACATCTTTAATAACCCATTGAAGACATATTGTCACCTTAAAGCATTTACTCAGATTTTGCAGCGTTTTCATAACACCAGTTTCCAAAATGAGGCATATTTTTCAGTAAAATGCTCCTGGAGCGTGTTCTAACCAAGAGAAATGTAATTTATGTAGTTTGCCTCACCGTGACAGTCCATGTTCCGAACGCGCTACACACATCATGGATTTGACAAACATTCTTAATGAGTGGTGTACATGTGTATTACAAAACTTTCATCCATCATACAAGGCATATTGACACCTAGAATCATTAACATTGAGTTCGCAGATATTTCCTAAAAGCAGTTTCGAAAATCAGGCAGTTTTCAAAGGAAAAAACTGTTGGAGCGTGTTCTACAAAATAGATATGTAAATTACATAGATTCTCCCGCTGTGAAATTACGTGTTTCGAACATGCTACATGCAGAAAAGTTTCGACAAAAATACACTACAGAGTTGTTTGCATGTGGATTACAGGACTTTCTCACTATAGAAAGCATATAGATGCTTAGATGCATTTTATGTGATTTCACAGTGTTTTCCAAACGCCAGTTTCGAAAATAAGGCAGATTTCACGGCAAAAACCTCTTGGAGCGGGTTCTAACCAATAGACATGTAATTTACATGGATTCGCTCACCGTGAAATTCCGTGTTCCGAACACGCTACATGCATCTCAGATGTGACAAATATTCACTACAGAGTTGTTAGCAAGTGGATTACAGCACTATCATCCACCATACAAGGCTAACTGACACTTTGAAGAATTTTCTCAGATTTCACACTTTAGTTTGAACGCCAGTTTTGAAAATGAGGAAGATTGGGCAGAAAAATGCTCTTGGAGCCAGTTCTACCCAAAAGATATGTAATTTACCTAGTTTCACTCACCGTGACATTCCGTGTTCTGAACACGTTTCATGCACCACGGATTCAACAAACATTCTTTAATGAGTTGTGAACATGTGTATTAACGAACTTTAATCCACCTTACAGTGCATATTTATACATAGAAATTTTATTCTGATTTAGTAGTATTCTCCTAATGTCAGTCTCTAAAATCATGCAGTTTCCACAGAAAAAATCCTCTTGGAGCGAGTTCTACCCAATAGACATGCAATTTACATAGAACCCGTCATCGTGAAATTCCGTGTTCTGAACACGCTACATGCATCACGGATTCGACAGATATTCACTATAGAGTTATTAGCATAAGGATTACCGAACTTTCATCCACCATAAAAGCCATGTTAATATTTGGAGCATTTTCTCACATTTCGAAAGTTTTTCCTAATGCCAGATTTGAAAAGGAGGCAGATTTGCAGAAATATTCTCATGGAGCGAGTACTTCCTAATAGAAATGTAATTTACATAGTTTCCCTCACAGTGACATTCCATTTTCCGAACACGCTACATGCATCCAGGTTTCAACAATCTTTCTCGAATGAGTTGTGAACATGTAGATTACAGAACTTTCATCCACCATACATGGCATATTTACAACTAGAAACATTAACTCTGAATTTGCAGCTTTTTCCTAATGCCAGTTTGGAAAATCAGGCCATTTTCTCAGGGAAAAACTTTTTGGAGCGTATTCTAACAAATAGGTGTGTAAATTACATAGATTCCTTGGACGGGATTTTCCGTGATATGATCAGAGTGCATGCATAAATCTTTCTAAAAATATTCACCACAGATTTGTTTGCATGTGGTTTTACGATCTTGCATCACAATACAAGGCATATTGACACTTTGAAGCATTTTCTCTGATTTTGCAGAGATTTTCAAACGCCAGGTTTAAAAATGAGGCAGATTTCTCAGAAAAAACTCTTAGAGCAAATTCTACCCAAGAGACATGTATTTTACATAGATTCGCTCCCCGTGATATTCTGTGTTCCGAACACACTTCACGTATCTCGGATTCGAAAAATATTCACTACAGAGTAGTTAGCATGCGGATTACCGAACTTTCATCTCAATACATTGAATATTGATTCTTAGAAGTATTTTCTCAAATTTTGCAGGGTTTTCTAAACGCCAGGTTCAAAAATCACGAAGTATTCGCAGAAAAACTCTCTCGGAGCGAGTTCTAACCAATAGAGAAGTCATTTACATTGTTTCAATCACCATGGAATTCCACGTTCTGAACACGCTACATGCATCACGGATTAGAAAAAGATTCTTTAATATGTTGTGAAAATGTGGATTACCGAACTTTCTTGCAACATAAAGGCACATTTACACCTGCAAATATTTACTCCCTTTTTGCAGCTTTTTCCAAACTTCAGATTCGATTATCATGCAATTTTGGCAAAAAAGTTCTCTTCTAGCTCGTTCTACTCAATAGAATTGTAATTTCCATAGTTTCATTACCGTGAAATTCCATTTTCCATAAGCGCTACATGAATCACGGTTTAAAAAATAATTACTACACTGTTATTAACATGTGGATTAACGGACTTTCAATCACCATTCAAGGCATATTGACACTTAGAAGCATTTTCTCAGATTTCACAGGGTTCTCCTAGTGGCAGTTTTCAAAATGAGGCACATTTTGCAGAAAAATTCTCTTGAAGTGAGTTCTACCCAATAGACTTGTCACTTACATTGTTTCCTTCACTATGACATTCCGTATTCCGAAAACGTTACATTCATCACGGCTTCGACAAACATTCTTTAATGACCGTGAGCATGTGGATTACCGATTTTTCAACCACAATACAAGGCATATTTACACCTAGAAACATTTACTTACATTTCGCAGGTTTTCCTAACGTCAGTTACAAAAATCAGGCAGTTTTCGCAAAAAATTCTCTTGGTGCATGTTCTATCCAATAGACATCTCATTTTCATAGATACCTTCACCGTAACATTCCGTGTTCCGAAAACAGTCCATGCACCACGGATTCAACAAATATTCACTGCTGAGTTCTTAGCATGTGGATTACACATCTTTAATAACCCATTGAAGACATATTGTCACCTTAAAGCATTTACTCAGATTTTGCAGCGTTTTCATAACACCAGTTTCCAAAATGAGGCATATTTTTCAGTAAAATGCTCCTGGAGCGTGTTCTAACCAAGAGAAATGTAATGTATGTAGTTTGCCTCACCGTGACAGTCCATGTTCCTAACGCGCTACACACATCATGGATTTGACAAACATTCTTAATGAGTGGTGTACATGTGTATTACAAAACTTTCATCCATCATACAAGGCATATTGACACCTAGAATCATTAACATTGAGTTCGCAGATATTTCCTAAAAGCAGTTTCGAAAATCAGGCAGTTTTCAAAGGAAAAAACTGTTGGAGCGTGTTCTACAAAATAGATATGTAAATTACATAGATTCTCCCACTGTGAAATTACGTGTTTCGAACATGCTACATGCAGAAAAGTTTCGACAAAAATACACTACAGAGTTGTTTGCATGTGGATTACAGGACTTTCTCACTATAGAAAGCATATAGATGCTTAGATGCATTTTATGTGATTTCACAGTGTTTTCCAAACGCCAGTTTCGAAAATAAGGCAGATTTCACGGCGAAAACCTCTTGGAGCGGGTTCTAACCAATAGACATGTAATTTACATGGATTCGCTCACCGTGAAATTCCGTGTTCCGAACACGCTACATGCATCTCAGATGTGACAAATATTCACTACAGAGTTGTTAGCTTAAGGATTACCGAACTTTCATCCACCATAAATGCCATGTTACAATTTGAAGCAGTTTCTCACATTTCGAAAGTTTTTCCTAATACCAGTTTTGAAAAGGAGGCAGATTTGCAGAAATATACTCGTGGAGCGTGTACTTCCTAATAGAAATGTAATTTACATAGTTTCCCTCACAGTGACATTCCATTTTCCGAACACGCTACATGCATCCAGGTTTCAACAAACTTTCTTGAATGGGTTGTGAACATGTAGATTACAGAACTTTCATTCACCATACATGGCATATTTACATCTAGAAACATTAACTCTGAATTTGCAGCTTTTTCCTAATGCCAGTTTGGAAAATCAGGCCGTTTTCTCAGGGAAAACTTTAGGAGCGAATTCTAACAAATAGGTGTGTAAATTACATAGATTCCTTCACCAGGATTTTCCTTGATATGATCACAGTGCATGCATAAATCTTTCTAAAAATATTCACCACAGATTTGTTTGCATGTGGTTTTACGATCTTGCATGACAATACAAGGCATATTGACACTTTGAAGCATTTTCTCTGATTTTGCAGAGATTTTCAAACGCCAGGTTTAAAAATGAGGCAGATTTCTCAGAAAAAACTCTTAGAGCAAATTCTACCCAAGAGACATGTATTTTACATAGATTCGCTCCCCGTGATATTCTGTGTTCCGAACACACTTCACGTATCTCGGATTCGAAAAATATTCACTACAGAGTAGTTAGCATGCGGATTACCGAACTTTCATCTCAATACATTGAATATTGATTCTTAGAAGTATTTTCTCAGATTTTGCAGGGTTTTCTAAACGCCAGGTTCAAAAATCACGAAGTATTCGCAGAAAAACTCTCTCGGAGCGAGTTCTAACCAATAGAGAAGTCATTTACATTGTTTCAATCACCATGGAATTCCACGTTCTGAACACACTACATGCATCACGGATTAGAAAAAGATTCTTTAATATGTTGTGAAAATGTGGATTACCGAACTTTCTTGCAACATAAAGGCACATTTACACCTGCAAATATTTACTCCCTTTTTGCAGCTTTTTCCAAACTTCAGATTCGATTATCATGCAATTTTGGCAAAAAAGTTCTCTTCTAGCTCGTTCTACTCAATAGAATTGTAATTTCCATAGTTTCATTACCGTGAAATTCCATTTTCCATAAGCGCTACATGAATCACGGTTTAAAAAATAATTACTACACTGTTATTAACATGTGGATTAACGGACTTTCAATCACCATTCAAGGCATATTGACACTTAGAAGCATTTTCTCAGATTTCACAGGATTCTCCTAGTGGCAGTTTTCAAAATGAGGCACATTTTGCAGAAAAATTCTCTTGAAGTGAGTTCTACCCAATAGACTTGTCACTTACATTGTTTCCTTCACTATGACATTCCGTATTCCGAAAACGTTACATTCATCACGGCTTCGACAAACATTCTTTAATGACCGTGAGCATGTGGATTACCGATTTTTCAACCACAATACAAGGCATATTTACACCTAGAAACATTTACTTACATTTCGCAGGTTTTCCTAACGTCAGTTACAAAAATCAGGCAGTTTTCGCAAAAAATTCTCTTGGTGCATGTTCTATCCAATAGACATCTCATTTTCATAGATACCTTCACCGTAACATTCCGTGTTCCGAAAACGGTCCATGCACCACGGATTCAACAAATATTCACTGCTGAGTTCTTAGCATGTGGATTACACATCTTTAATAACCCATTGAAGACATATTGTCACCTTAAAGCATTTACTCAGATTTTGCAGCGTTTTCATAACACCAGTTTCCAAAATGAGGCATATTTTTCAGTAAAATGCTCCTGGAGCGTGTTCTAACCAAGAGAAATGTAATGTATGTAGTTTGCCTCACCGTGACAGTCCATGTTCCGAACGCGCTACACACATCATGGATTTGACAAACATTCTTAATGAGTGGTGTACATGTGTATTACAAAACTTTCATCCATCATACAAGGCATATTGACACCTAGAATCATTAACATTGAGTTCGCAGATATTTCCTAAAAGCAGTTTCGAAAATCAGGCAGTTTTCAAAGGAAAAAACTGTTGGAGCGTGTTCTACAAAATAGATATGTAAATTACATAGATTCTCCCGCTGTGAAATTACGTGTTTCGAACATGCTACATGCAGAAAAGTTTCGACAAAAATACACTACAGAGTTGTTTGCATGTGGATTACAGGACTTTCTCACTATAGAAAGCATATAGATGCTTAGATGCATTTTATGTGATTTCACAGTGTTTTCCAAACGCCAGTTTCGAAAATAAGGCAGATTTCACGGCGAAAACCTCTTGGAGCGGGTTCTAACCAATAGACATGTAATTTACATGGATTCGCTCACCGTGAAATTCCGTGTTCCGAACACGCTACATGCATCTCAGATGTGACAAATATTCACTACAGAGTTGTTAGCTTAAGGATTACCGAACTTTCATCCACCATAAATGCCATGTTACAATTTGAAGCAGTTTCTCACATTTCGAAAGTTTTTCCTAATACCAGTTTTGAAAAGGAGGCAGATTTGCAGAAATATACTCGTGGAGCGTGTACTTCCTAATAGAAATGTAATTTACATAGTTTCCCTCACAGTGACATTCCATTTTCCGAACACGCTACATGCATCCAGGTTTCAACAAACTTTCTTGAATGGGTTGTGAACATGTAGATTACAGAACTTTCATTCACCATACATGGCATATTTACATCTAGAAACATTAACTCTGAATTTGCAGCTTTTTCCTAATGCCAGTTTGGAAAATCAGGCCGTTTTCTCAGGGAAAACTTTAGGAGCGAATTCTAACAAATAGGTGTGTAAATTACATAGATTCCTTCGCCGGGATTTTCCTTGATATGATCACAGTGCATGCATAAATCTTTCTAAAAATATTCACCACAGATTTGTTTGCATGTGGTTTTACGATCTTGCATGACAATACAAGGCATATTGACACTTTGAAGCATTTTCTCTGATTTTGCAGAGATTTTCAAACGCCAGGTTTAAAAATGAGGCAGATTTCTCAGAAAAAACTCTTAGAGCAAATTCTACCCAAGAGACATGTATTTTACATAGATTCGCTCCCCGTGATATTCTGTGTTCCGAACACACTTCACGTATCTCGGATTCGAAAAATATTCACTACAGAGTAGTTAGCATGCGGATTACCGAACTTTCATCTCAATACATTGAATATTGATTCTTAGAAGTATTTTCTCAGATTTTGCAGGGTTTTCTAAAAGCCAGGTTCAAAAATCACGAAGTATTCGCAAAAAAACACTCTCGGAGCGAGTTCTAACTAATAGAGAAGTCATTTACATTGTTTCAATCACCATGGAATTCCACGTTCTGAACACGCTACATGCATCACGGATTAGAAAAAGATTCTTTAATATGTTGTGAAAATGTGGATTACCGAACTTTCTTGCAACATAAAGGCACATTTACACCTGCAAATATTTACTCCCTTTTTGCAGCTTTTTCCAAACTTCAGATTCGATTATCATGCAATTTTGGCAAAAAAGTTCTCTTCTAGCTCGTTCTACTCAATAGAATTGTAATTTCCATAGTTTCATTACCGTGAAATTCCATTTTCCATAAGCGCTACATGAATCACGGTTTAAAAAATAATTACTACACTGTTATTAACATGTGGATTAACGGACTTTCAATCACCATTCAAGGCATATTGACACTTAGAAGCATTTTCTCAGATTTCACAGGGTTCTCCTAGTGGCAGTTTTCAAAATGAGGCACATTTTGCAGAAAAATTCTCTTGAAGTGAGTTCTACCCAATAGACTTGTCACTTACATTGTTTCCTTCACTATGACATTCCGTATTCCGAAAACGTTACATTAATCACGGCTTCGACAAACATTCTTTAATGACCGTGAGCATGTGGATTACCGATTTTTCAACCACAATACAAGGCATATTTACACCTAGAAACATTTACTTACATTTCGCAGGTTTTCCTAACGTCAGTTACGAAAATCAGGGAGTTTTCGCAAAAAATTCTCTTGGTGCATGTTCTATCCAATAGACATCTCATTTTCATAGATACCTTCACCGTAACATTCCGTGTTCCGAAAACGGTCCATGCACCACGGATTCAACAAATATTCACTGCTGAGTTCTTAGCATGTGGATTACACATCTTTAATAACCCATTGAAGACATATTGTCACCTTAAAGCATTTACTCAGATTTTGCAGCGTTTTCATAACACCAGTTTCCAAAATGAGGCATATTTTTCAGTAAAATGCTCCTGGAGCGTGTTCTAACCAAGAGAAATGTAATTTATGTAGTTTGCCTCACCGTGACAGTCCATGTTCCGAACGCGCTACACACATCATGGATTTGACAAACATTCTTAATGAGTGGTGTACATGTGTATTACAAAAGTTTCATCCATCATACAAGGCATATTGACACCTAGAATCATTAACATTGAGTTCGCAGATATTTCCTAAAAGCAGTTTCGAAAATCAGGCAGTTTTCAAAGGAAAAAACTGTTGGAGCGTGTTCTACAAAATAGATATGTAAATTACATAGATTCTCCCGCTGTGAAATTACGTGTTTCGAACATGCTACATGCAGAAAAGTTTCGACAAAAATACACTACAGAGTTGTTTGCATGTGGATTACAGGACTTTCTCACTATAGAAAGCATATAGATGCTTAGATGCATTTTATGTGATTTCACAGTGTTTTCCAAACGCCAGTTTGGAAAATAAGGCAGATTTCACGGCAAAAACCTCTTGGAGCGGGTTCTAACCAATAGACATGTAATTTACATGGATTCGCTCACCGTGAAATTCCGTGTTCCGAACACGCTACATGCATCTCAGATGTGACAAATATTCACTACAGAGTTGTTAGCTTAAGGATTACCGAACTTTCATCCACCATAAATGCCATGTTACAATTTGAAGCAGTTTCTCACATTTCGAAAGTTTTTCCTAATACCAGTTTTGAAAAGGAGGCAGATTTGCAGAAATATACTCGTGGAGCGTGTACTTCCTAATAGAAATGTAATTTACATAGTTTCCCTCACAGTGACATTCCATTTTCCGAACACGCTACATGCATCCAGGTTTCAACAAACTTTCTTGAATGGGTTGTGAACATGTAGATTACAGAACTTTCATTCACCATACATGGCATATTTACATCTAGAAACATTAACTCTGAATTTGCAGCTTTTTCCTAATGCCAGTTTGGAAAATCAGGCCGTTTTCTCAGGGAAAACTTTAGGAGCGAATTCTAACAAATAGGTGTGTAAATTACATAGATTCCTTCGCCGGGATTTTCCTTGATATGATCACAGTGCATGCATAAATCTTTCTAAAAATATTCACCACAGATTTGTTTGCATGTGGTTTTACGATCTTGCATGACAATACAAGGCATATTGACACTTTGAAGCATTTTCTCTGATTTTGCAGAGATTTTCAAACGCCAGGTTTAAAAATGAGGCAGATTTCTCAGAAAAAACTCTTAGAGCAAATTCTACCCAAGAGACATGTATTTTACATAGATTCGCTCCCCGTGATATTCTGTGTTCCGAACACACTTCACGTATCTCGGATTCGAAAAATATTCACTACAGAGTAGTTAGCATGCGGATTACCGAACTTTCATCTCAATACATTGAATATTGATTCTTAGAAGTATTTTCTCAGATTTTGCAGGGTTTTCTAAAAGCCAGGTTCAAAAATCACGAAGTATTCGCAAAAAAACACTCTCGGAGCGAGTTCTAACTAATAGAGAAGTCATTTACATTGTTTCAATCACCATGGAATTCCACGTTCTGAACACGCTACATGCATCACGGATTAGAAAAAGATTCTTTAATATGTTGTGAAAATGTGGATTACCGAACTTTCTTGCAACATAAAGGCACATTTACACCTGCAAATATTTACTCCCTTTTTGCAGCTTTTTCCAAACTTCAGATTCGATTATCATGCAATTTTGGCAAAAAAGTTCTCTTCTAGCTCGTTCTACTCAATAGAATTGTAATTTCCATAGTTTCATTACCGTGAAATTCCATTTTCCATAAGCGCTACATGAATCACGGTTTAAAAAATAATTACTACACTGTTATTAACATGTGGATTAAAGGACTTTCAATCACCATTCAAGGCATATTGACACTTAGAAGCATTTTCTCAGATTTCACAGGGTTCTCCTAGTGGCAGTTTTCAAAATGAGGCACATTTTGCAGAAAAATTCTCTTGAAGTGAGTTCTACCCAATAGACTTGTCACTTACATTGTTTCCTTCACTATGACATTCCGTATTCCGAAAACGTTACATTCATCACGGCTTCGACAAACATTCTTTAATGACCGTGAGCATGTGGATTACCGATTTTTCAACCACAATACAAGGCATATTTACACCTAGAAACATTTACTTACATTTCGCAGGTTTTCCTAACGTCAGTTACAAAAATCAGGCAGTTTTCGCAAAAAATTCTCTTGGTGCATGTTCTATCCAATAGACATCTCATTTTCATAGATACCTTCACCGTAACATTCCGTGTTCCGAAAACGGTCCATGCACCACGGATTCAACAAATATTCACTGCTGAGTTCTTAGCATGTGGATTACACATCTTTAATAACCCATTGAAGACATATTGTCACCTTAAAGCATTTACTCAGATTTTGCAGCGTTTTCATAACACCAGTTTCCAAAATGAGGCATATTTTTCAGTAAAATGCTCCTGGAGCGTGTTCTAACCAAGAGAAATGTAATGTATGTAGTTTGCCTCACCGTGACAGTCCATGTTCCTAACGCGCTACACACATCATGGATTTGACAAACATTCTTAATGAGTGGTGTACATGTGTATTACAAAACTTTCATCCATCATACAAGGCATATTGACACCTAGAATCATTAACATTGAGTTCGCAGATATTTCCTAAAAGCAGTTTCGAAAATCAGGCAGTTTTCAAAGGAAAAAACTGTTGGAGCGTGTTCTACAAAATAGATATGTAAATTACATAGATTCTCCCACTGTGAAATTACGTGTTTCGAACATGCTACATGCAGAAAAGTTTCGACAAAAATACACTACAGAGTTGTTTGCATGTGGATTACAGGACTTTCTCACTATAGAAAGCATATAGATGCTTAGATGCATTTTATGTGATTTCACAGTGTTTTCCAAACGCCAGTTTCGAAAATAAGGCAGATTTCACGGCGAAAACCTCTTGGAGCGGGTTCTAACCAATAGACATGTAATTTACATGGATTCGCTCACCGTGAAATTCCGTGTTCCGAACACGCTACATGCATCTCAGATGTGACAAATATTCACTACAGAGTTGTTAGCTTAAGGATTACCGAACTTTCATCCACCATAAATGCCATGTTACAATTTGAAGCAGTTTCTCACATTTCGAAAGTTTTTCCTAATACCAGTTTTAAAAGGAGGCAGATTTGCAGAAATATACTCGTGGAGCGTGTACTTCCTAATAGAAATGTAATTTACATAGTTTCCCTCACAGTGACATTCCATTTTCCGAACACGCTACATGCATCCAGGTTTCAACAAACTTTCTTGAATGGGTTGTGAACATGTAGATTACAGAACTTTCATTCACCATACATGGCATATTTACATCTAGAAACATTAACTCTGAATTTGCAGCTTTTTCCTAATGCCAGTTTGGAAAATCAGGCCGTTTTCTCAGGGAAAACTTTAGGAGCGAATTCTAACAAATAGGTGTGTAAATTACATAGATTCCTTCGCCGGGATTTTCCTTGATATGATCACAGTGCATGCATAAATCTTTCTAAAAATATTCACCACAGATTTGTTTGCATGTGGTTTTACGATCTTGCATGACAATACAAGGCATATTGACACTTTGAAGCATTTTCTCTGATTTTGCAGAGATTTTCAAACGCCAGGTTTAAAAATGAGGCAGATTTCTCAGAAAAAACTCTTAGAGCAAATTCTACCCAAGAGACATGTATTTTACATAGATTCGCTCCCCGTGATATTCTGTGTTCCGAACACACTTCACGTATCTCGGATTCGAAAAATATTCACTACAGAGTAGTTAGCATGCGGATTACCGAACTTTCATCTCAATACATTGAATATTGATTCTTAGAAGTATTTTCTCAGATTTTGCAGGGTTTTCTAAACGCCAGGTTCAAAAATCACGAAGTATTCGCAGAAAAACTCTCTCGGAGCGAGTTCTAACCAATAGAGAAGTCATTTACATTGTTTCAATCACCATGGAATTCCACGTTCTGAACACGCTACATGCATCACGGATTAGAAAAAGATTCTTTAATATGTTGTGAAAATGTGGATTACCGAACTTTCTTGCAACATAAAGGCACATTTACACCTGCAAATATTTACTCCCTTTTTGCAGCTTTTTCCAAACTTCAGATTCGATTATCATGCAATTTTGGCAAAAAAGTTCTCTTCTAGCTCGTTCTACTCAATAGAATTGTAATTTCCATAGTTTCATTACCGTGAAATTCCATTTTCCATAAGCGCTACATGAATCACGGTTTAAAAAATAATTACTACACTGTTATTAACATGTGGATTAACGGACTTTCAATCACCATTCAAGGCATATTGACACTTAGAAGCATTTTCTCAGATTTCACAGGATTCTCCTAGTGGCAGTTTTCAAAATGAGGCACATTTTGCAGAAAAATTCTCTTGAAGTGAGTTCTACCCAATAGACTTGTCACTTACATTGTTTCCTTCACTATGACATTCCGTATTCCGAAAACGTTACATTCATCACGGCTTCGACAAACATTCTTTAATGACCGTGAGCATGTGGATTACCGATTTTTCAACCACAATACAAGGCATATTTACACCTAGAAACATTTACTTACATTTCGCAGGTTTTCCTAACGTCAGTTACAAAAATCAGGCAGTTTTCGCAAAAAATTCTCTTGGTGCATGTTCTATCCAATAGACATCTCATTTTCATAGATACCTTCACCGTAACATTCCGTGTTCCGAAAACGGTCCATGCACCACGGATTCAACAAATATTCACTGCTGAGTTCTTAGCATGTGGATTACACATCTTTAATAACCCATTGAAGACATATTGTCACCTTAAAGCATTTACTCAGATTTTGCAGCGTTTTCATAACACCAGTTTCCAAAATGAGGCATATTTTTCAGTAAAATGCTCCTGGAGCGTGTTCTAACCAAGAGAAATGTAATGTATGTAGTTTGCCTCACCGTGACAGTCCATGTTCCGAACGCGCTACACACATCATGGATTTGACAAACATTCTTAATGAGTGGTGTACATGTGTATTACAAAAGTTTCATCCATCATACAAGGCATATTGACACCTAGAATCATTAACATTGAGTTCGCAGATATTTCCTAAAAGCAGTTTCGAAAATCAGGCAGTTTTCAAAGGAAAAAACTGTTGGAGCGTGTTCTACAAAATAGATATGTAAATTACATAGATTCTCCCGCTGTGAAATTACGTGTTTCGAACATGCTACATGCAGAAAAGTTTCGACAAAAATACACTACAGAGTTGTTTGCATGTGGATTACAGGACTTTCTCACTATAGAAAGCATATAGATGCTTAGATGCATTTTATGTGATTTCACAGTGTTTTCCAAACGCCAGTTTCGAAAATAAGGCAGATTTCACGGCGAAAACCTCTTGGAGCGGGTTCTAACCAATAGACATGTAATTTACATGGATTCGCTCACCGTGAAATTCCGTGTTCCGAACACGCTACATGCATCTCAGATGTGACAAATATTCACTACAGAGTTGTTAGCTTAAGGATTACCGAACTTTCATCCACCATAAATGCCATGTTACAATTTGAAGCAGTTTCTCACATTTCGAAAGTTTTTCCTAATACCAGTTTTGAAAAGGAGGCAGATTTGCAGAAATATACTCGTGGAGCGTGTACTTCCTAATAGAAATGTAATTTACATAGTTTCCCTCACAGTGACATTCCATTTTCCGAACACGCTACATGCATCCAGGTTTCAACAAACTTTCTTGAATGGGTTGTGAACATGTAGATTACAGAACTTTCATTCACCATACATGGCATATTTACATCTAGAAACATTAACTCTGAATTTGCAGCTTTTTCCTAATGCCAGTTTGGAAAATCAGGCCGTTTTCTCAGGGAAAACTTTAGGAGCGAATTCTAACAAATAGGTGTGTAAATTACATAGATTCCTTCGCCGGGATTTTCCTTGATATGATCACAGTGCATGCATAAATCTTTCTAAAAATATTCACCACAGATTTGTTTGCATGTGGTTTTACGATCTTGCATGACAATACAAGGCATATTGACACTTTGAAGCATTTTCTCTGATTTTGCAGAGATTTTCAAACGCCAGGTTTAAAAATGAGGCAGATTTCTCAGAAAAAACTCTTAGAGCAAATTCTACCCAAGAGACATGTATTTTACATAGATTCGCTCCCCGTGATATTCTGTGTTCCGAACACACTTCACGTATCTCGGATTCGAAAAATATTCACTACAGAGTAGTTAGCATGCGGATTACCGAACTTTCATCTCAATACATTGAATATTGATTCTTAGAAGTATTTTCTCAGATTTTGCAGGGTTTTCTAAAAGCCAGGTTCAAAAATCACGAAGTATTCGCAAAAAAACTCTCTCGGAGCGAGTTCTAACCAATAGAGAAGTCATTTACATTGTTTCAATCACCATGGAATTCCACGTTCTGAACACGCTACATGCATCACGGATTAGAAAAAGATTCTTTAATATGTTGTGAAAATGTGGATTACCGAACTTTCTTGCAACATAAAGGCACATTTACACCTGCAAATATTTACTCCCTTTTTGCAGCTTTTTCCAAACTTCAGATTCGATTATCATGCAATTTTGGCAAAAAAGTTCTCTTCTAGCTCGTTCTACTCAATAGAATTGTAATTTCCATAGTTTCATTACCGTGAAATTCCATTTTCCATAAGCGCTACATGAATCACGGTTTAAAAAATAATTACTACACTGTTATTAACATGTGGATTAACGGACTTTCAATCACCATTCAAGGCATATTGACACTTAGAAGCATTTTCTCAGATTTCACAGGGTTCTCCTAGTGGCAGTTTTCAAAATGAGGCACATTTTGCAGAAAAATTCTCTTGAAGTGAGTTCTACCCAATAGACTTGTCACTTACATTGTTTCCTTCACTATGACATTCCGTATTCCGAAAACGTTACATTCATCACGGCTTCGACAAACATTCTTTAATGACCGTGAGCATGTGGATTACCGATTTTTCAACCACAATACAAGGCATATTTACACCTAGAAACATTTACTTACATTTCGCAGGTTTTCCTAACGTCAGTTACAAAAATCAGGCAGTTTTCGCAAAAAATTCTCTTGGTGCATGTTCTATCCAATAGACATCTCATTTTCATAGATACCTTCACCGTAACATTCCGTGTTCCGAAAACGGTCCATGCACCACGGATTCAACAAATATTCACTGCTGAGTTCTTAGCATGTGGATTACACATCTTTAATAACCCATTGAAGACATATTGTCACCTTAAAGCATTTACTCAGATTTTGCAGCGTTTTCATAACACCAGTTTCCAAAATGAGGCATATTTTTCAGTAAAATGCTCCTGGAGCGTGTTCTAACCAAGAGAAATGTAATGTATGTATTTTGCCTCACCGTGACAGTCCATGTTCCTAACGCGCTACACACATCATGGATTTGACAAACATTCTTAATGAGTGGTGTACATGTGTATTACAAAACTTTCATCCATCATACAAGGCATATTGACACCTAGAATCATTAACACTGAGTTCGCAGATATTTCCTAAAAGCAGTTTCGAAAATCAGGCAGTTTTCAAAGGAAAAAACTGTTGGAGCGTGTTCTACAAAATAGATATGTAAATTACATAGATTCTCCCGCTGTGAAATTACGTGTTTCGAACATGCTACATGCAGAAAAGTTTCGACAAAAATACACTACAGAGTTGTTTGCATGTGGATTACAGGACTTTCTCACTATAGAAAGCATATAGATGCTTAGATGCATTTTATGTGATTTCACAGTGTTTTCCAAACGCCAGTTTCGAAAATAAGGCAGATTTCACGGCGAAAACCTCTTGGAGCGGGTTCTAACCAATAGACATGTAATTTACATGGATTCGCTCACCGTGAAATTCCGTGTTCCGAACACGCTACATGCATCTCAGATGTGACAAATATTCACTACAGAGTTGTTAGCTTAAGGATTACCGAACTTTCATCCACCATAAATGCCATGTTACAATTTGAAGCAGTTTCTCACATTTCGAAAGTTTTTCCTAATACCAGTTTTGAAAAGGAGGCAGATTTGCAGAAATATACTCGTGGAGCGTGTACTTCCTAATAGAAATGTAATTTACATAGTTTCCCTCACAGTGACATTCCATTTTCCGAACACGCTACATGCATCCAGGTTTCAACAAACTTTCTTGAATGGGTTGTGAACATGTAGATTACAGAACTTTCATTCACCATACATGGCATATTTACATCTAGAAACATTAACTCTGAATTTGCAGCTTTTTCCTAATGCCAGTTTGGAAAATCAGGCCGTTTTCTCAGGGAAAACTTTAGGAGCGAATTCTAACAAATAGGTGTGTAAATTACATAGATTCCTTCGCCGGGATTTTCCTTGATATGATCACAGTGCATGCATAAATCTTTCTAAAAATATTCACCACAGATTTGTTTGCATGTGGTTTTACGATCTTGCATGACAATACAAGGCATATTGACACTTTGAAGCATTTTCTCTGATTTTGCAGAGATTTTCAAACGCCAGGTTTAAAAATGAGGCAGATTTCTCAGAAAAAACTCTTAGAGCAAATTCTACCCAAGAGACATGTATTTTACATAGATTCGCTCCCCGTGATATTCTGTGTTCCGAACACACTTCACGTATCTCGGATTCGAAAAATATTCACTACAGAGTAGTTAGCATGCGGATTACCGAACTTTCATCTCAATACATTGAATATTGATTCTTAGAAGTATTTTCTCAGATTTTGCAGGGTTTTCTAAAAGCCAGGTTCAAAAATCACGAAGTATTCGCAAAAAAACACTCTCGGAGCGAGTTCTAACTAATAGAGAAGTCATTTACATTGTTTCAATCACCATGGAATTCCACGTTCTGAACACGCTACATGCATCACGGATTAGAAAAAGATTCTTTAATATGTTGTGAAAATGTGGATTACCGAACTTTCTTGCAACATAAAGGCACATTTACACCTGCAAATATTTACTCCCTTTTTGCAGCTTTTTCCAAACTTCAGATTCGATTATCATGCAATTTTGGCAAAAAAGTTCTCTTCTAGCTCGTTCTACTCAATAGAATTGTAATTTCCATAGTTTCATTACCGTGAAATTCCATTTTCCATAAGCGCTACATGAATCACGGTTTAAAAAATAATTACTACACTGTTATTAACATGTGGATTAAAGGACTTTCAATCACCATTCAAGGCATATTGACACTTAGAAGCATTTTCTCAGATTTCACAGGGTTCTCCTAGTGGCAGTTTTCAAAATGAGGCACATTTTGCAGAAAAATTCTCTTGAAGTGAGTTCTACCCAATAGACTTGTCACTTACATTGTTTCCTTCACTATGACATTCCGTATTCCGAAAACGTTACATTCATCACGGCTTCGACAAACATTCTTTAATGACCGTGAGCATGTGGATTACCGATTTTTCAACCACAATACAAGGCATATTTACACCTAGAAACATTTACTTACATTTCGCAGGTTTTCCTAACGTCAGTTACAAAAATCAGGCAGTTTTCGCAAAAAATTCTCTTGGTGCATGTTCTATCCAATAGACATCTCATTTTCATAGATACCTTCACCGTAACATTCCGTGTTCCGAAAACGGTCCATGCACCACGGATTCAACAAATATTCACTGCTGAGTTCTTAGCATGTGGATTACACATCTTTAATAACCCATTGAAGACATATTGTCACCTTAAAGCATTTACTCAGATTTTGCAGCGTTTTCATAACACCAGTTTCCAAAATGAGGCATATTTTTCAGTAAAATGCTCCTGGAGCGTGTTCTAACCAAGAGAAATGTAATGTATGTATTTTGCCTCACCGTGACAGTCCATGTTCCTAACGCGCTACACACATCATGGATTTGACAAACATTCTTAATGAGTGGTGTACATGTGTATTACAAAACTTTCATCCATCATACAAGGCATATTGACACCTAGAATCATTAACACTGAGTTCGCAGATATTTCCTAAAAGCAGTTTCGAAAATCAGGCAGTTTTCAAAGGAAAAAACTGTTGGAGCGTGTTCTACAAAATAGATATGTAAATTACATAGATTCTCCCGCTGTGAAATTACGTGTTTCGAACATGCTACATGCAGAAAAGTTTCGACAAAAATACACTACAGAGTTGTTTGCATGTGGATTACAGGACTTTCTCACTATAGAAAGCATATAGATGCTTAGATGCATTTTATGTGATTTCACAGTGTTTTCCAAACGCCAGTTTCGAAAATAAGGCAGATTTCACGGCGAAAACCTCTTGGAGCGGGTTCTAACCAATAGACATGTAATTTACATGGATTCGCTCACCGTGAAATTCCGTGTTCCGAACACGCTACATGCATCTCAGATGTGACAAATATTCACTACAGAGTTGTTAGCTTAAGGATTACCGAACTTTCATCCACCATAAATGCCATGTTACAATTTGAAGCAGTTTCTCACATTTCGAAAGTTTTTCCTAATACCAGTTTTGAAAAGGAGGCAGATTTGCAGAAATATACTCGTGGAGCGTGTACTTCCTAATAGAAATGTAATTTACATAGTTTCCCTCACAGTGACATTCCATTTTCCGAACACGCTACATGCATCCAGGTTTCAACAAACTTTCTTGAATGGGTTGTGAACATGTAGATTACAGAACTTTCATTCACCATACATGGCATATTTACATCTAGAAACATTAACTCTGAATTTGCAGCTTTTTCCTAATGCCAGTTTGGAAAATCAGGCCGTTTTCTCAGGGAAAACTTTAGGAGCGAATTCTAACAAATAGGTGTGTAAATTACATAGATTCCTTCGCCGGGATTTTCCTTGATATGATCACAGTGCATGCATAAATCTTTCTAAAAATATTCACCACAGATTTGTTTGCATGTGGTTTTACGATCTTGCATGACAATACAAGGCATATTGACACTTTGAAGCATTTTCTCTGATTTTGCAGAGATTTTCAAACGCCAGGTTTAAAAATGAGGCAGATTTCTCAGAAAAAACTCTTAGAGCAAATTCTACCCAAGAGACATGTATTTTACATAGATTCGCTCCCCGTGATATTCTGTGTTCCGAACACACTTCACGTATCTCGGATTCGAAAAATATTCACTACAGAGTAGTTAGCATGCGGATTACCGAACTTTCATCTCAATACATTGAATATTGATTCTTAGAAGTATTTTCTCAGATTTTGCAGGGTTTTCTAAAAGCCAGGTTCAAAAATCACGAAGTATTCGCAAAAAAACTCTCTCGGAGCGAGTTCTAACCAATAGAGAAGTCATTTACATTGTTTCAATCACCATGGAATTCCACGTTCTGAACACGCTACATGCATCACGGATTAGAAAAAGATTCTTTAATATGTTGTGAAAATGTGGATTACCGAACTTTCTTGCAACATAAAGGCACATTTACACCTGCAAATATTTACTCCCTTTTTGCAGCTTTTTCCAAACTTCAGATTCGATTATCATGCAATTTTGGCAAAAAAGTTCTCTTCTAGCTCGTTCTACTCAATAGAATTGTAATTTCCATAGTTTCATTACCGTGAAATTCCATTTTCCATAAGCGCTACATGAATCACGGTTTAAAAAATAATTACTACACTGTTATTAACATGTGGATTAACGGACTTTCAATCACCATTCAAGGCATATTGACACTTAGAAGCATTTTCTCAGATTTCACAGGGTCCTCCTAGTGGCAGTTTTCAAAATGAGGCACATTTTGCAGAAAAATTCTCTTGAAGTGAGTTCTACCCAATAGACTTGTCACTTACATTGTTTCCTTCACTATGACATTCCGTATTCCGAAAACGTTACATTCATCACGGCTTCGACAAATATTCTTTAATGACCGTGAGCATGTGGATTACCGATTTTTCAACCACAATACAAGGCATATTTACACCTAGAAACATTTACTTACATTTCGCAGGTTTTCCTAACGTCAGTTACAAAAATCAGGCAGTTTTCACAAAAAATTCTCTTGGTGCATGTTCTATCCAATAGACATCTCATTTTCATAGATACCTTCACCGTAACATTCCGTGTTCCGAAAACAGTCCATGCACCACGGATTCAACAAATATTCACTGCTGAGTTCTTAGCATGTGGATTACACATCTTTAATAACCCATTGAAGACATATTGTCACCTTAAAGCATTTACTCAGATTTTGCAGCGTTTTCATAACACCAGTTTCCAAAATGAGGCATATTTTTCAGTAAAATGCTCCTGGAGCGTGTTCTAACCAAGAGAAATGTAATGTATGTATTTTGCCTCACCGTGACAGTCCATGTTCCTAACGCGCTACACACATCATGGATTTGACAAACATTCTTAATGAGTGGTGTACATGTGTATTACAAAACTTTCATCCATCATACAAGGCATATTGACACCTAGAATCATTAACATTGAGTTCGCAGATATTTCCTAAAAGCAGTTTCGAAAATCAGGCAGTTTTCAAAGGAAAAAACTGTTGGAGCGTGTTCTACAAAATAGATATGTAAATTACATAGATTCTCCCGCTGTGAAATTACGTGTTTCGAACATGCTACATGCAGAAAAGTTTCGACAAAAATACACTACAGAGTTGTTTGCATGTGGATTACAGGACTTTCTCACTATAGAAAGCATATAGATGCTTAGATGCATTTTATGTGATTTCACAGTGTTTTCCAAACGCCAGTTTCGAAAATAAGGCAGATTTCACGGCGAAAACCTCTTGGAGCGGGTTCTAACCAATAGACATGTAATTTACATGGATTCGCTCACCGTGAAATTCCGTGTTCCGAACACGCTACATGCATCTCAGATGTGACAAATATTCACTACAGAGTTGTTAGCTTAAGGATTACCGAACTTTCATCCACCATAAATGCCATGTTACAATTTGAAGCAGTTTCTCACATTTCGAAAGTTTTTCCTAATACCAGTTTTGAAAAGGAGGCAGATTTGCAGAAATATACTCGTGGAGCGTGTACTTCCTAATAGAAATGTAATTTACATAGTTTCCCTCACAGTGACATTCCATTTTCCGAACACGCTACATGCATCCAGGTTTCAACAAACTTTCTTGAATGGGTTGTGAACATGTAGATTACAGAACTTTCATTCACCATACATGGCATATTTACATCTAGAAACATTAACTCTGAATTTGCAGCTTTTTCCTAATGCCAGTTTGGAAAATCAGGCCGTTTTCTCAGGGAAAACTTTAGGAGCGAATTCTAACAAATAGGTGTGTAAATTACATAGATTCCTTCGCCGGGATTTTCCTTGATATGATCACAGTGCATGCATAAATCTTTCTAAAAATATTCACCACAGATTTGTTTGCATGTGGTTTTACGATCTTGCATGACAATACAAGGCATATTGACACTTTGAAGCATTTTCTCTGATTTTGCAGAGATTTTCAAACGCCAGGTTTAAAAATGAGGCAGATTTCTCAGAAAAAACTCTTAGAGCAAATTCTACCCAAGAGACATGTATTTTACATAGATTCGCTCCCCGTGATATTCTGTGTTCCGAACACACTTCACGTATCTCGGATTCGAAAAATATTCACTACAGAGTAGTTAGCATGCGGATTATCGAACTTTCATCTCAATACATTGAATATTGATTCTTAGAAGTATTTTCTCAGATTTTGCAGGGTTTTCTAAACGCCAGGTTCAAAAATCACGAAGTATTCGCAGAAAAACTCTCTCGGAGCGAGTTCTAACCAATAGAGAAGTCATTTACATTGTTTCAATCACCATGGAATTCCACGTTCTGAACACGCTACATGCATCACGGATTAGAAAAAGATTCTTTAATATGTTGTGAAAATGTGGATTACCGAACTTTCTTGCAACATAAAGGCACATTTACACCTGCAAATATTTACTCCCTTTTTGCAGCTTTTTCCAAACTTCAGATTCGATTATCATGCAATTTTGGCAAAAAAGTTCTCTTCTAGCTCGTTCTACTCAATAGAATTGTAATTTCCATAGTTTCATTACCGTGAAATTCCATTTTCCATAAGCACTACATGAATCACGGTTTAAAAAATAATTACTACACTGTTATTAACATGTGGATTAACGGACTTTCAATCACCATTCAAGGCATATTGACACTTAGAAGCATTTTCTCAGATTTCACAGGATTCTCCTAGTGGCAGTTTTCAAAATGAGGCACATTTTGCAGAAAAATTCTCTTGAAGTGAGTTCTACCCAATAGACTTGTCACTTACATTGTTTCCTTCACTATGACATTCCGTATTCCGAAAACGTTACATTCATCACGGCTTCGACAAACATTCTTTAATGACCGTGAGCATGTGGATTACCGATTTTTCAACCACAATACAAGGCATATTTACACCTAGAAACATTTACTTACATTTCGCAGGTTTTCCTAACGTCAGTTACAAAAATCAGGCAGTTTTCGCAAAAAATTCTCTTGGTGCATGTTCTATCCAATAGACATCTCATTTTCATAGATACCTTCACCGTAACATTCCGTGTTCCGAAAACGGTCCATGCACCACGGATTCAACAAATATTCACTGCTGAGTTCTTAGCATGTGGATTACACATCTTTAATAACCCATTGTAGACATATTGTCACCTTAAAGCATTTACTCAGATTTTGCAGCGTTTTCATAACACCAGTTTCCAAAATGAGGCATATTTGTCAGTAAAATGCTCCTGGAGCGTGTTCTAACCAAGAGAAATGTAATTTATGTAGTTTGCCTCACCGTGACAGTCCATGTCCCGAACGCGCTACACACATCATGGATTTGACAAACATTCTTAATGAGTGGTGTACATGTGTATTACAAAACTTTCATCCATCATACAAGGCATATTGACACCTAGAATCATTAACATTGAGTTCGCAGATATTTCCTAAAAGCAGTTTCGAAAATCAGGCAGTTTTCAAAGGAAAAAATTGTTGGAGCGTGTTCTACAAAATAGATATGTAAATTACATAGATTCTCCCGCTGTGAAATTACGTGTTTCGAACATGCTACATGCAGAAAAGTTTCGACAAAAATACACTACAGAGTTGTTTGCATGTGGATTACAAGACTTTCTCACTATAGAAAGCATATAGATGCTTAGATGCATTTTATGTGATTTCACAGTGTTTTCCAAACGCCAGTTTCGAAAATAAGGCAGATTTCACGGCAAAAACCTCTTGGAGCGGGTTCTAACCAATAGACATGTAATTTACATGGATTCGCTCACCATGAAATTCCGTGTTCCGAACACGCTACATGCATCTCAGATGTGACAAATATTCACTACAGAGTTGTTAGCAAGTGGATTACAGCACTATCATCCACCATACAAGGCTAACTGACACTTTGAAGAATTTTCTCAGATTTCACACTTTAGTTTGAACGCCAGTTTTGAAAATGAGGAAGATTGGGCAGAAAAATGCTCTTGGAGCCAGTTCTACCCAAAAGATATGTAATTTACCTAGTTTCACTCACCGTGAAATTCCGTGTTCTGAACACGTTTCATGCACCACGGATTCAACAAACATTCTTTAATGAGTTGTGAACATGTGTATTAACGAACTTTAATCCACCTTACAGTGCATATTTATACATAGAAATTTTATTCTGATTTAGTAGTATTCTCCTAATGTCAGTCTCTAAAATCATGCAGTTTCCACAGAAAAAATCCTCTTGGAGCGAGTTCTACCCAATAGACATGCAATTTACATAGAACCCGTCATCGTGAAATTCCGTGTTCTGAACACGCTACATGCATCACGGATTCGACAAATATTCACTATAGAGTTGTTAGCATAAGGATTACCGAACTTTCATCCACCATAAAAGCCATGTTAATATTTGGAGCATTTTCTCACATTTCGAAAGTTTTTCCTAATGCCAGATTTGAAAAGGAGGCAGATTTGCAGAAATATTCTCATGGAGCGAGTACTTCCCAATAGAAATGTAATTTACATAGTTTCCCTCACAGTGACATTCCATTTTCCGAACACGCTACATGCATCCAGGTTTCAACAATCTTTCTCGAATGAGTTGTGAACATGTAGATTGCAGAACTTTCATCCACCATACATGGCATATTTACAACTAGAAACATTAACTCTGAATTTGCAGCTTTTTCCTAATGCCAGTTTGGAAAATCAGGCCGTTTTCTCAAGAAAAACTTTTGGAGCGAATTCTAACAAATTGGTGTGTAAACTACATAGATTCCTTCGCCGGGATTTTCCTTGATATGATCACAGTGCATGCATAAATCTTTCTAAAAATATTCACCACAGATTTGTTTGCATGTGGTTTTACGATCTTGCATGACAATACAAGGCATATTGACACTTTGAAGCATTTTCTCTGATTTTGCAGAGATTTTCAAACGCCAGGTTCAAAAATGAGGCAGATTTCTCAGAAAAATCTCTTAGAGCAAATTCTACCCAAGAGACATGTATTTTACATAGATTCGCTCCCCGTGATATTCTGTGTTCCGAACACACTTCACGTATCTCGGATTCGAAAAATATTCACTACAGAGTCGTTATCATGCAGATTACCGAACTTTCATCTCAATACATTGAATATTGATTCTTAGAATTATTTTCTCAGATTTTGCAGGGTTTTCTAAACGCCAGGTTCAAAAATGATGAAGTTTTCACAGAAAAACTCTCTCGGTGCGAGTTCTAACCAATAGAGAAGTCATTTACATTGTTTCAATCACCGTGGAATTCCACGTTCTGAACACGCTACATGCATCACGGATTAGAAAAAAATTCTTTAACATGTTGTGAAAATGTGGATTACCGAACTTTCTTGCAACATAAAGTCACATTTAAACCTGCAAATATTTACTCCCTTTTTGCAGCTGTTTCCAAACTTCAGATTCGATAATCATGCAATTTTGGCAAAAAAAATTCTCTTATAGCTCGTTCTACTCAATAGAATTGTACTTTCCATAGTTTCATTACCGTGAAATTCCATTTTCCATAAGCACTACATGAATCACGGTTTAAAAAATAATTACTACACTGTTATTAACATGTGGATTAATGGACTTTCAATCACCATTCAAGGCATATTGACACTTAGAAGCATTTTCTCAGATTTCACAGGGTTCTCCTTGTGGCAGTTTTCAAAATGAGGCACATTTTGCAGAAAAATTCTCTTGAAGTGAGTTCTACCCAATAGACTTGTCACTTACATTGTTTCCTTCACTATGACATTCCGTATTCCGAAAAAGTTACATTCATCACGGCTTCGACAAACATTCTTTAATGACCGTGAGCATGTGGATTACCGATTTTTCAACCACAATACAAGGCATATTTACACCTAGAAACATTTACTTACATTTCGCAGGTTTTCCTAACGTCAGTTACGAAAATCAGGCAGTTTTCGCAAAAAATTCTCTTGGTGCATGTTCTATCCAATAGACATCTCATTTTCATACATACCTTCACCGTAACATTCCGTGTTCCGAAAACGGTCCATGCACCACGGATTCAACAAATATTCACTGCTGAGTTCTTAGCATGTGGATTACACATCTTTAATAACCCATTGAAGACATATTGTCACCTTAAAGCATTTACTCAGATTTTGCAGCGTTTTCATAACACCAGTTTCCAAAATGAGGCATATTTTTCAGTAAAATGCTCCTGGAGCGTGTTCTAACCAAGAGAAATGTAATGTATGTAGTTTGCCTCACCGTGACAGTCCATGTTCCGAACGCGCTACACACATCATGGATTTGACAAACATTCTTAATGAGTGGTGTACATGTGTATTACAAAACTTTCATCCATCATACAAGGCATATTGACACCTAGAATCATTAACATTGAGTTCACAGATATTTCCTAAAAGCAGTTTCGAAAATCAGGCAGTTTTCAAAGGAAAAAACTGTTGGAGCGTGTTCTACAAAATAGATATGTAAATTACATAGATTCTCCCGCTGTGAAATTACGTGTTTCGAACATGCTACATGCAGAAAAGTTTCGACAAAAATACACTACAGAGTTGTTTGCATGTGGATTACAGGACTTTCTCACTATAGAAAGCATATAGATGCTTAGATGCATTTTATGTGATTTCACAGTGTTTTCCAAACGCCAGTTTCGAAAATAAGGCAGATTTCACGGCGAAAACCTCTTGGAGCGGGTTCTAACCAATAGACATGTAATTTACATGGATTCGCTCACCGTGAAATTCCGTGTTCCGAACACGCTACATGCATCTCAGATGTGACAAATATTCACTACAGAGTTGTTAGCTTAAGGATTACCGAACTTTCATCCACCATAAATGCCATGTTACAATTTGAAGCAGTTTCTCACATTTCGAAAGTTTTTCCTAATACCAGTTTTGAAAAGGAGGCAGATTTGCAGAAATATACTCGTGGAGCGTGTACTTCCCAATAGAAATGTAATTTACATAGTTTCCCTCACAGTGACATTCCATTTTCCGAACACGCTACATGCATCCCGGTTTCAACAAACTTTCTCGAATGGGTTGTGAACATGTAGATTACAGAACTTTCATTCACCATACATGGCATATTTACATCTAGAAACATTAACTCTGAATTTGCAGCTTTTTCCTAATGCCAGTTTGGAAAATCAGGCCTTTTTCTCAGGGAAAACTTTAGGAGCGAATTCTAACAAATAGATGTGTAAATTACATAGATTCCTTCGCCGGGATTTTCCTTGATATGATCACAGTGCATGCATAAATCTTTCTAAAAATATTCACCACAGATTTGTTTGCATGTGGTTTTACGATCTTGCATGACAATACAAGGCATATTGACACTTTGAAGCATTTTCTCTGATTTTGCAGAGATTTTCAAACGCCAGGTTCAAAAATGAGGCAGATATCTCACAAAAATCTCTTAGAGCAAATTCTACCCAAGAGACATGTATTTTACATAGATTCGCTCCCCGTGATATTCTGTGTTCCGAACACACTTCACGTATCTCGGATTCGAAAAATATTCACTACAGAGTAGTTAGCATGCGGATTATCGAACTTTCATCTCAATACATTGAATATTGATTCTTAGAAGTATTTTCTCAGATTTTGCAGGGTTTTCTAAACGCCAGGTTCAAAAATCACGAAGTATTCGCAGAAAAACTCTCTCGGAGCGAGTTCTAACCAATAGAGAAGTCATTTACATTGTTTCAATCACCATGGAATTCCACGTTCTGAACACGCTACATGCATCACGGATTAGAAAAAGATTCTTTAATATGTTGTGAAAATGTGGATTACCGAACTTTCTTGCAACATAAAGGCACATTTACACCTGCAAATATTTACTCCCTTTTTGCAGCTTTTTCCAAACTTCAGATTCGATTATCATGCAATTTTGGCAAAAAAGTTCTCTTCTAGCTCGTTCTACTCAATAGAATTGTAATTTCCATAGTTTCATTACCGTGAAATTCCATTTTCCATAAGCACTACATGAATCACGGTTTAAAAAATAATTACTACACTGTTATTAACATGTGGATTAACGGACTTTCAATCACCATTCAAGGCATATTGACACTTAGAAGCATTTTCTCAGATTTCACAGGATTCTCCTAGTGGCAGTTTTCAAAATGAGGCACATTTTGCAGAAAAATTCTCTTGAAGTGAGTTCTACCCAATAGACTTGTCACTTACATTGTTTCCTTCACTATGACATTCCGTATTCCGAAAACGTTACATTCATCACGGCTTCGACAAACATTCTTTAATGACCGTGAGCATGTGGATTACCGATTTTTCAACCACAATACAAGGCATATTTACACCTAGAAACATTTACTTACATTTCGCAGGTTTTCCTAACGTCAGTTACAAAAATCAGGCAGTTTTCGCAAAAAATTCTCTTGGTGCATGTTCTATCCAATAGACATCTCATTTTCATAGATACCTTCACCGTAACATTCCGTGTTCCGAAAACGGTCCATGCACCACGGATTCAACAAATATTCACTGCTGAGTTCTTAGCATGTGGATTACACATCTTTAATAACCCATTGTAGACATATTGTCACCTTAAAGCATTTACTCAGATTTTGCAGCGTTTTCATAACACCAGTTTCCAAAATGAGGCATATTTGTCAGTAAAATGCTCCTGGAGCGTGTTCTAACCAAGAGAAATGTAATTTATGTAGTTTGCCTCACCGTGACAGTCCATGTCCCGAACGCGCTACACACATCATGGATTTGACAAACATTCTTAATGAGTGGTGTACATGTGTATTACAAAACTTTCATCCATCATACAAGGCATATTGACACCTAGAATCATTAACATTGAGTTCGCAGATATTTCCTAAAAGCAGTTTCGAAAATCAGGCAGTTTTCAAAGGAAAAAATTGTTGGAGCGTGTTCTACAAAATAGATATGTAAATTACATAGATTCTCCCGCTGTGAAATTACGTGTTTCGAACATGCTACATGCAGAAAAGTTTCGACAAAAATACACTACAGAGTTGTTTGCATGTGGATTACAGGACTTTCTCACTATAGAAAGCATATAGATGCTTAGATGCATTTTATGTGATTTCACAGTGTTTTCCAAACGCCAGTTTCGAAAATAAGGCAGATTTCACGGCAAAAACCTCTTGGAGCGGGTTCTAACCAATAGACATGTAATTTACATGGATTCGCTCACCGTGAAATTCCGTGTTCCGAACACGCTACATGCATCTCAGATGTGACAAATATTCACTACAGAGTTGTTAGCAAGTGGATTACAGCACTATCATCCACCATACAAGGCTAACTGACACTTTGAAGAATTTTCTCAGATTTCACACTTTAGTTTGAACGCCAGTTTTGAAAATGAGGAAGATTGGGCAGAAAAATGCTCTTGGAGCCAGTTCTACCCAAAAGATATGTAATTTACCTAGTTTCACTCACCGTGACATTCCGTGTTCTGAACACGTTTCATGCACCACGGATTCAACAAACATTCTTTAATGAGTTGTGAACATGTGTATTAACGAACTTTAATCCACCTTACAGTGCATATTTATACATAGAAATTTTATTCTGATTTAGTAGTATTCTCCTAATGTCAGTCTCTAAAATCATGCAGTTTCCACAGAAAAAATCCTCTTGGAGCGAGTTCTACCCAATAGACATGCAATTTACATAGAACCCGTCATCGTGAAATTCCGTGTTCTGAACACGCTACATGCATCACGGATTCGACAAATATTCACTATAGAGTTGTTAGCATAAGGATTACCGAACTTTCATCCACCATAAAAGCCATGTTAATATTTGGAGCATTTTCTCACATTTCGAAAGTTTTTCCTAATGCCAGATTTGAAAAGGAGGCAGATTTGCAGAAATATTCTCATGGAGCGAGTACTTCCCAATAGAAATGTAATTTACATAGTTTCCCTCACAGTGACATTCCATTTTCCGAACACGCTACATGCATCCAGGTTTCAACAATCTTTCTCGAATGAGTTGTGAACATGTAGATTGCAGAACTTTCATCCACCATACATGGCATATTTACAACTAGAAACATTAACTCTGAATTTGCAGCTTTTTCCTAATGCCAGTTTGGAAAATCAGGCCGTTTTCTCAAGAAAAACTTTTGGAGCGAATTCTAACAAATTGGTGTGTAAACTACATAGATTCCTTCGCCGGGATTTTCCTTGATATGATCACAGTGCATGCATAAATCTTTCTAAAAATATTCACCACAGATTTGTTTGCATGTGGTTTTACGATCTTGCATGACAATACAAGGCATATTGACACTTTGAAGCATTTTCTCTGATTTTGCAGAGATTTTCAAACGCCAGGTTCAAAAATGAGGCAGATTTCTCAGAAAAATCTCTTAGAGCAAATTCTACCCAAGAGACATGTATTTTACATAGATTCGCTCCCCGTGATATTCTGTGTTCCGAACACACTTCACGTATCTCGGATTCGAAAAATATTCACTACAGAGTCGTTATCATGCAGATTACCGAACTTTCATCTCAATACATTGAATATTGATTCTTAGAATTATTTTCTCAGATTTTGCAGGGTTTTCTAAACGCCAGGTTCAAAAATGATGAAGTTTTCGCAGAAAAACTCTCTCGGTGCGAGTTCTAACCAATAGAGAAGTCATTTACATTGTTTCAATCACCGTGGAATTCCACGTTCTGAACACGCTACATGCATCACGGATTAGAAAAAAATTCTTTAACATGTTGTGAAAATGTGGATTACCGAACTTTCTTGCAACATAAAGTCACATTTAAACCTGCAAATATTTACTCCCTTTTTGCAGCTGTTTCCAAACTTCAGATTCGATAATCATGCAATTTTGGCAAAAAAAATTCTCTTATAGCTCGTTCTACTCAATAGAATTGTACTTTCCATAGTTTCATTACCGTGAAATTCCATTTTCCATAAGCACTACATGAATCACGGTTTAAAAAATAATTACTACACTGTTATTAACATGTGGATTAATGGACTTTCAATCACCATTCAAGGCATATTGACACTTAGAAGCATTTTCTCAGATTTCACAGGGTTCTCCTTGTGGCAGTTTTCAAAATGAGGCACATTTTGCAGAAAAATTCTCTTGAAGTGAGTTCTACCCAATAGACTTGTCACTTACATTGTTTCCTTCACTATGACATTCCGTATTCCGAAAAAGTTACATTCATCACGGCTTCGACAAACATTCTTTAATGACCGTGAGCATGTGGATTACCGATTTTTCAACCACAATACAAGGCATATTTACACCTAGAAACATTTACTTACATTTCGCAGGTTTTCCTAACGTCAGTTACGAAAATCAGGCAGTTTTCGCAAAAAATTCTCTTGGTGCATGTTCTATCCAATAGACATCTCATTTTCATACATACCTTCACCGTAACATTCCGTGTTCCGAAAACGGTCCATGCACCACGGATTCAACAAATATTCACTGCTGAGTTCTTAGCATGTGGATTACACATCTTTAATAACCCATTGAAGACATATTGTCACCTTAAAGCATTTACTCAGATTTTGCAGCGTTTTCATAACACCAGTTTCCAAAATGAGGCATATTTTTCAGTAAAATGCTCCTGGAGCGTGTTCTAACCAAGAGAAATGTAATGTATGTAGTTTGCCTCACCGTGACAGTCCATGTTCCGAACGCGCTACACACATCATGGATTTGACAAACATTCTTAATGAGTGGTGTACATGTGTATTACAAAACTTTCATCCATCATACAAGGCATATTGACACCTAGAATCATTAACATTGAGTTCACAGATATTTCCTAAAAGCAGTTTCGAAAATCAGGCAGTTTTCAAAGGAAAAAACTGTTGGAGCGTGTTCTACAAAATAGATATGTAAATTACATAGATTCTCCCGCTGTGAAATTACGTGTTTCGAACATGCTACATGCAGAAAAGTTTCGACAAAAATACACTACAGAGTTGTTTGCATGTGGATTACAGGACTTTCTCACTATAGAAAGCATATAGATGCTTAGATGCATTTTATGTGATTTCACAGTGTTTTCCAAACGCCAGTTTCGAAAATAAGGCAGATTTCACGGCGAAAACCTCTTGGAGCGGGTTCTAACCAATAGACATGTAATTTACATGGATTCGCTCACCGTGAAATTCCGTGTTCCGAACACGCTACATGCATCTCAGATGTGACAAATATTCACTACAGAGTTGTTAGCTTAAGGATTACCGAACTTTCATCCACCATAAATGCCATGTTACAATTTGAAGCAGTTTCTCACATTTCGAAAGTTTTTCCTAATACCAGTTTTGAAAAGGAGGCAGATTTGCAGAAATATACTCGTGGAGCGTGTACTTCCCAATAGAAATGTAATTTACATAGTTTCCCTCACAGTGACATTCCATTTTCCGAACACGCTACATGCATCCCGGTTTCAACAAACTTTCTCGAATGGGTTGTGAACATGTAGATTACAGAACTTTCATTCACCATACATGGCATATTTACATCTAGAAACATTAACTCTGAATTTGCAGCTTTTTCCTAATGCCAGTTTGGAAAATCAGGCCTTTTTCTCAGGGAAAACTTTAGGAGCGAATTCTAACAAATAGATGTGTAAATTACATAGATTCCTTCGCCGGGATTTTCCTTGATATGATCACAGTGCATGCATAAATCTTTCTAAAAATATTCACCACAGATTTGTTTGCATGTGGTTTTACGATCTTGCATGACAATACAAGGCATATTGACACTTTGAAGCATTTTCTCTGATTTTGCAGAGATTTTCAAACGCCAGGTTCAAAAATGAGGCAGATATCTCACAAAAATCTCTTAGAGCAAATTCTACCCAAGAGACATGTATTTTACATAGATTCGCTCCCCGTGATATTCTGTGTTCCGAACACACTTCACGTATCTCGGATTCGAAAAATATTCACTACAGAGTAGTTAGCATGCGGATTATCGAACTTTCATCTCAATACATTGAATATTGATTCTTAGAAGTATTTTCTCAGATTTTGCAGGGTTTTCTAAACGCCAGGTTCAAAAATCACGAAGTATTCGCAGAAAAACTCTCTCGGAGCGAGTTCTAACCAATAGAGAAGTCATTTACATTGTTTCAATCACCATGGAATTCCACGTTCTGAACACGCTACATGCATCACGGATTAGAAAAAGATTCTTTAATATGTTGTGAAAATGTGGATTACCGAACTTTCTTGCAACATAAAGGCACATTTACACCTGCAAATATTTACTCCCTTTTTGCAGCTTTTTCCAAACTTCAGATTCGATTATCATGCAATTTTGGCAAAAAAGTTCTCTTCTAGCTCGTTCTACTCAATAGAATTGTAATTTCCATAGTTTCATTACCGTGAAATTCCATTTTCCATAAGCACTACATGAATCACGGTTTAAAAAATAATTACTACACTGTTATTAACATGTGGATTAACGGACTTTCAATCACCATTCAAGGCATATTGACACTTAGAAGCATTTTCTCAGATTTCACAGGATTCTCCTAGTGGCAGTTTTCAAAATGAGGCACATTTTGCAGAAAAATTCTCTTGAAGTGAGTTCTACCCAATAGACTTGTCACTTACATTGTTTCCTTCACTATGACATTCCGTATTCCGAAAACGTTACATTCATCACGGCTTCGACAAACATTCTTTAATGACCGTGAGCATGTGGATTACCGATTTTTCAACCACAATACAAGGCATATTTACACCTAGAAACATTTACTTACATTTCGCAGGTTTTCCTAACGTCAGTTACAAAAATCAGGCAGTTTTCGCAAAAAATTCTCTTGGTGCATGTTCTATCCAATAGACATCTCATTTTCATAGATACCTTCACCGTAACATTCCGTGTTCCGAAAACGGTCCATGCACCACGGATTCAACAAATATTCACTGCTGAGTTCTTAGCATGTGGATTACACATCTTTAATAACCCATTGTAGACATATTGTCACCTTAAAGCATTTACTCAGATTTTGCAGCGTTTTCATAACACCAGTTTCCAAAATGAGGCATATTTGTCAGTAAAATGCTCCTGGAGCGTGTTCTAACCAAGAGAAATGTAATTTATGTAGTTTGCCTCACCGTGACAGTCCATGTCCCGAACGCGCTACACACATCATGGATTTGACAAACATTCTTAATGAGTGGTGTACATGTGTATTACAAAACTTTCATCCATCATACAAGGCATATTGACACCTAGAATCATTAACATTGAGTTCGCAGATATTTCCTAAAAGCAGTTTCGAAAATCAGGCAGTTTTCAAAGGAAAAAATTGTTGGAGCGTGTTCTACAAAATAGATATGTAAATTACATAGATTCTCCCGCTGTGAAATTACGTGTTTCGAACATGCTACATGCAGAAAAGTTTCGACAAAAATACACTACAGAGTTGTTTGCATGTGGATTACAGGACTTTCTCACTATAGAAAGCATATAGATGCTTAGATGCATTTTATGTGATTTCACAGTGTTTTCCAAACGCCAGTTTCGAAAATAAGGCAGATTTCACGGCAAAAACCTCTTGGAGCGGGTTCTAACCAATAGACATGTAATTTACATGGATTCGCTCACCGTGAAATTCCGTGTTCCGAACACGCTACATGCATCTCAGATGTGACAAATATTCACTACAGAGTTGTTAGCAAGTGGATTACAGCACTATCATCCACCATACAAGGCTAACTGACACTTTGAAGAATTTTCTCAGATTTCACACTTTAGTTTGAACGCCAGTTTTGAAAATGAGGAAGATTGGGCAGAAAAATGCTCTTGGAGCCAGTTCTACCCAAAAGATATGTAATTTACCTAGTTTCACTCACCGTGACATTCCGTGTTCTGAACACGTTTCATGCACCACGGATTCAACAAACATTCTTTAATGAGTTGTGAACATGTGTATTAACGAACTTTAATCCACCTTACAGTGCATATTTATACATAGAAATTTTATTCTGATTTAGTAGTATTCTCCTAATGTCAGTCTCTAAAATCATGCAGTTTCCACAGAAAAAATCCTCTTGGAGCGAGTTCTACCCAATAGACATGCAATTTACATAGAACCCGTCATCGTGAAATTCCGTGTTCTGAACACGCTACATGCATCACGGATTCGACAAATATTCACTATAGAGTTGTTAGCATAAGGATTACCGAACTTTCATCCACCATAAAAGCCATGTTAATATTTGGAGCATTTTCTCACATTTCGAAAGTTTTTCCTAATGCCAGATTTGAAAAGGAGGCAGATTTGCAGAAATATTCTCATGGAGCGAGTACTTCCCAATAGAAATGTAATTTACATAGTTTCCCTCACAGTGACATTCCATTTTCCGAACACGCTACATGCATCCAGGTTTCAACAATCTTTCTCGAATGAGTTGTGAACATGTAGATTGCAGAACTTTCATCCACCATACATGGCATATTTACAACTAGAAACATTAACTCTGAATTTGCAGCTTTTTCCTAATGCCAGTTTGGAAAATCAGGCCGTTTTCTCAAGAAAAACTTTTGGAGCGAATTCTAACAAATTGGTGTGTAAACTACATAGATTCCTTCGCCGGGATTTTCCTTGATATGATCACAGTGCATGCATAAATCTTTCTAAAAATATTCACCACAGATTTGTTTGCATGTGGTTTTACGATCTTGCATGACAATACAAGGCATATTGACACTTTGAAGCATTTTCTCTGATTTTGCAGAGATTTTCAAACGCCAGGTTCAAAAATGAGGCAGATTTCTCAGAAAAATCTCTTAGAGCAAATTCTACCCAAGAGACATGTATTTTACATAGATTCGCTCCCCGTGATATTCTGTGTTCCGAACACACTTCACGTATCTCGGATTCGAAAAATATTCACTACAGAGTCGTTATCATGCAGATTACCGAACTTTCATCTCAATACATTGAATATTGATTCTTAGAATTATTTTCTCAGATTTTGCAGGGTTTTCTAAACGCCAGGTTCAAAAATGATGAAGTTTTCGCAGAAAAACTCTCTCGGTGCGAGTTCTAACCAATAGAGAAGTCATTTACATTGTTTCAATCACCGTGGAATTCCACGTTCTGAACACGCTACATGCATCACGGATTAGAAAAAAATTCTTTAACATGTTGTGAAAATGTGGATTACCGAACTTTCTTGCAACATAAAGTCACATTTAAACCTGCAAATATTTACTCCCTTTTTGCAGCTGTTTCCAAACTTCAGATTCGATAATCATGCAATTTTGGCAAAAAAAATTCTCTTATAGCTCGTTCTACTCAATAGAATTGTACTTTCCATAGTTTCATTACCGTGAAATTCCATTTTCCATAAGCACTACATGAATCACGGTTTAAAAAATAATTACTACACTGTTATTAACATGTGGATTAATGGACTTTCAATCACCATTCAAGGCATATTGACACTTAGAAGCATTTTCTCAGATTTCACAGGGTTCTCCTTGTGGCAGTTTTCAAAATGAGGCACATTTTGCAGAAAAATTCTCTTGAAGTGAGTTCTACCCAATAGACTTGTCACTTACATTGTTTCCTTCACTATGACATTCCGTATTCCGAAAAAGTTACATTCATCACGGCTTCGACAAACATTCTTTAATGACCGTGAGCATGTGGATTACCGATTTTTCAACCACAATACAAGGCATATTTACACCTAGAAACATTTACTTACATTTCGCAGGTTTTCCTAACGTCAGTTACGAAAATCAGGCAGTTTTCGCAAAAAATTCTCTTGGTGCATGTTCTATCCAATAGACATCTCATTTTCATACATACCTTCACCGTAACATTCCGTGTTCCGAAAACGGTCCATGCACCACGGATTCAACAAATATTCACTGCTGAGTTCTTAGCATGTGGATTACACATCTTTAATAACCCATTGAAGACATATTGTCACCTTAAAGCATTTACTCAGATTTTGCAGCGTTTTCATAACACCAGTTTCCAAAATGAGGCATATTTTTCAGTAAAATGCTCCTGGAGCGTGTTCTAACCAAGAGAAATGTAATGTATGTAGTTTGCCTCACCGTGACAGTCCATGTTCCGAACGCGCTACACACATCATGGATTTGACAAACATTCTTAATGAGTGGTGTACATGTGTATTACAAAACTTTCATCCATCATACAAGGCATATTGACACCTAGAATCATTAACATTGAGTTCACAGATATTTCCTAAAAGCAGTTTCGAAAATCAGGCAGTTTTCAAAGGAAAAAACTGTTGGAGCGTGTTCTACAAAATAGATATGTAAATTACATAGATTCTCCCGCTGTGAAATTACGTGTTTCGAACATGCTACATGCAGAAAAGTTTCGACAAAAATACACTACAGAGTTGTTTGCATGTGGATTACAGGACTTTCTCACTATAGAAAGCATATAGATGCTTAGATGCATTTTATGTGATTTCACAGTGTTTTCCAAACGCCAGTTTCGAAAATAAGGCAGATTTCACGGCGAAAACCTCTTGGAGCGGGTTCTAACCAATAGACATGTAATTTACATGGATTCGCTCACCGTGAAATTCCGTGTTCCGAACACGCTACATGCATCTCAGATGTGACAAATATTCACTACAGAGTTGTTAGCTTAAGGATTACCGAACTTTCATCCACCATAAATGCCATGTTACAATTTGAAGCAGTTTCTCACATTTCGAAAGTTTTTCCTAATACCAGTTTTGAAAAGGAGGCAGATTTGCAGAAATATACTCGTGGAGCGTGTACTTCCCAATAGAAATGTAATTTACATAGTTTCCCTCACAGTGACATTCCATTTTCCGAACACGCTACATGCATCCCGGTTTCAACAAACTTTCTCGAATGGGTTGTGAACATGTAGATTACAGAACTTTCATTCACCATACATGGCATATTTACATCTAGAAACATTAACTCTGAATTTGCAGCTTTTTCCTAATGCCAGTTTGGAAAATCAGGCCTTTTTCTCAGGGAAAACTTTAGGAGCGAATTCTAACAAATAGGTGTGTAAATTACATAGATTCCTTCGCCGGGATTTTCCTTGATATGATCACAGTGCATGCATAAATCTTTCTAAAAATATTCACCACAGATTTGTTTGCATGTGGTTTTACGATCTTGCATGACAATACAAGGCATATTGACACTTTGAAGCATTTTCTCTGATTTTGCAGAGATTTTCAAACGCCAGGTTCAAAAATGAGGCAGATATCTCACAAAAATCTCTTAGAGCAAATTCTACCCAAGAGACATGTATTTTACATAGATTCGCTCCCCGTGATATTCTGTGTTCCGAACACACTTCACGTATCTCGGATTCGACAAATATTCACTACAGAGTCGTTATCATGCAGATTACCGAACTTTCATCTCAATACATTGAATATTGATTCTTAGAATTATTTTCTCAGATTTTGCAGGGTATTCTAAACGCCAGGTTCAAAAATGATGAAGTTTTCGCAGAAAAACTCTCTCGGTGCGAGTTCTAACCAATAGAGAAGTCATTTACATTGTTTCAATCACCGTGGAATTCCACGTTCTGAACACGCTACATGCATCACGGATTAGAAAAAGATTCTTTAATATGTTGTGAAAATGTGGATTACCGAACTTTCTTGCAACATAAAGTCACATTTAAACCTGCAAATATTTACTCCCTTTTTGCAGCTGTTTCCAAACTTCAGATTCGATAATCATGCAATTTTGGCAAAAAAATTCTCTTCTAGCTCGTTCTACTCAATAGAATTGTAATTTCCATAGTTTCATTACCGTGAAATTCCATTTTCCATAAGCACTACATGAATCACGGTTTAAAAAATAATTACTACACTGTTATTAACATGTGGATTAACGGACTTTCAATCACCATTCAAGGCATATTGACACTTAGAAGCATTTTCTCAGATTTCACAGGGTTCTCCTAGTGGCAGTTTTCAAAATGAGGCACATTTTGCAGAAAAATTCTCTTGAAGTGAGTTCTACCCAATAGACTTGTCACTTACATTGTTTCCTTCACTATGACATTCCGTATTCCGAAAACGTTACATTCATCACGGCTTCGACAAACATTCTTTAATGACCGTGAGCATGTGGATTACCGATTTTTCAACCACAATACAAGGCATATTTACACCTAGAAACATTTACTTACATTTCGCAGGTTTTCCTAACGTCAGTTACGAAAATCAGGCAGTTTTCGCAAAAAATTCTCTTGGTGCATGTTCTGTCCAATAGACATCTCATTTTCATAGATACCTTCACCGTAACATTCCGTGTTCCGAAAACGGTCCATGCACCACGGATTCAACAAATATTCACTGCTGAGTTCTTAGCATGTGGATTACACATCTTTAATAACCCATTGAAGACATATTGTCACCTTAAAGCATTTACTCAGATTTTGCAGCGTTTTCATAACACCAGTTTCCAAAATGAGGCATATTTTTCAGTAAAATGCTCCTGGAGCGTGTTCTAACCAAGAGAAATGTAATGTATGTAGTTTGCCTCACCGTGACAGTCCATGTTCCGAACGCGCTACACACATCATGGATTTGACAAACATTCTTAATGAGTGGTGTACATGTGTATTACAAAACTTTCATCCATCATACAAGGCATATTGACACCTAGAATCATTAACATTGAGTTCGCAGATATTTCCTAAAAGCAGTTTCGAAAATCAGGCAGTTTTCAAAGGAAAAAACTGTTGGAGCGTGTTCTACAAAATAGATATGTAAATTACATAGATTCTCCCGCTGTGAAATTACGTGTTTCGAACATGCTACATGCAGAAAAGTTTCGACAAAAATACACTACAGAGTTGTTTGCATGTGGATTACAGGACTTTCTCACTATAGAAAGCATATAGATGCTTAGATGCATTTTATGTGATTTCACAGTGTTTTCCAAACGCCAGTTTCGAAAATAAGGCAGATTTCACGGCAAAAACCTCTTGGACGGGTTCTAACCAATAGACATGTAATTTACATGGATTCGCTCACCGTGAAATTCCGTGTTCCGAACACGCTACATGCATCTCAGATGTGACAAATATTCACTACAGAGTTGTTAGCTTAAGGATTACCGAACTTTCATCCACCATAAATGCCATGTTACAATTTGAAGCAGTTTCTCACATTTCGAAAGTTTTTCCTAATACCAGTTTTGAAAAGGAGGCAGATTTGCAGAAATATACTCGTGGAGCGTGTACTTCCCAATAGAAATGTAATTTACATAGTTTCCCTCACAGTGACATTCCATTTTCCGAACACGCTACATGCATCCCGGTTTCAACAAACTTTCTCGAATGGGTTGTGAACATGTAGATTACAGAACTTTCATTCACCATACATGGCATATTTACATCTAGAAACATTAACTCTGAATTTGCAGCTTTTTCCTAATGCCAGTTTGGAAAATCAGGCCGTTTTCTCAGGGAAAACTTTAGGAGCGAATTCTAACAAATAGGTGTGTAAACTACATAGATTCCTTCGCCGGGATTTTCCTTGATATGATCACAGTGCATGCATAAATCTTTCTAAAAATATTCACCACAGATTTGTTTGCATGTGGTTTTACGATCTTGCATGACAATACAAGGCATATTGACACTTTGAAGCATTTTCTCTGATTTTGCAGAGATTTTCAAACGCCAGGTTCAAAAATGAGGCAGATTTCTCACAAAAATCTCTTAGAGCAAATTCCACCCAAGAGACATGTATTTTACATAGATTCGCTCCCCGTGATATTCTGTGTTCCGAACACACTTCACGTATCTCGGATTCGACAAATATTCACTACAGAGTCGTTAGCATGCAGATTACCGAACTTTCATCTCAATACATTGAATATTGATTCTTAGAATTATTTTCTCAGATTTTGCAGGGTTTTCTAAACGCCAGGTTCAAAAATGATGAAGTTTTCGCAGAAAAACTCTCTCGGTGCGAGTTCTAACCAATAGAGAAGTCATTTACATTGTTTCAATCACCGTGGAATTCCACGTTCTGAACACGCTACATGCATCACGGATTAGAAAAAGATTCTTTAACATGTTGTGAAAATGTGGATTACCGAACTTTCTTGCAACATAAAGGCACATTTAAACCTGCAAATATTAACTCCCTTTTTGCAGCTGTTTCCAAACTTCAGATTCGATAATCATGCAATTTTGGCAAAAAAATTCTCTTCTAGCTCGTTCTACTCAATAGAATTGTAATTTCCATAGTTTCATTACCGTGAAATTCCATTTTCCATAAGCACTACATGAATCACGGTTTAAAAAATAATTACTACACTGTTATTAACATGTGGATTAACGGACTTTCAATCACCATTCAAGGCATATTGACACTTAGAAGCATTTTCTCAGATTTCACAGGGTTCTCCTAGTGGCAGTTTTCAAAATGAGGCACATTTTGCAGAAAAATTCTCTTGAAGTGAGTTCTACCCAATAGACTTGTCACTTACATTGTTTCCTTCACTATGACATTCCGTATTCCGAAAACGTTACATTCATCACGGCTTCGACAAACATTCTTTAATGACCGTGAGCATGTGGATTACCGATTTTTCAACCACAATACAAGGCATATTTACACCTAGAAACATTTACTTACATTTCGCAGGTTTTCCTAACGTCAGTTACGAAAATCAGGCAGTTTTCGCAAAAAATTCTCTTGGTGCATGTTCTATCCAATAGACATCTCATTTCCATAGATACCTTCACCGTAACATTCCGTGTTCCGAAAACGGTCCATGCACCACGGATTCAACAAATATTCACTGCTGAGTTCTTAGCATGTGGATTACACATCATTAATAACCCATTGAAGACATATTGTCACCTTAAAGCATTTACTCAGATTTTGCAGCGTTTTCATAACACCAGTTTCCAAAATGAGGCATATTTTTCAGTAAAATGCTCCTGGAGCGTGTTCTAACCAAGAGAAATGTAATGTATGTAGTTTGCCTCACCGTGACAGTCCATGTTCCGAACGCGTTACACACATCATGGATTTGACAAACATTCTTAATGAGTGGTGTACATGTGTATTACAAAACTTTCATCCATCATACAAGGCATATTGACACCTAGAATCATTAACATTGAGTTCGCAGATATTTCCTAAAAGCAGTTTCGAAAATCAGGCAGTTTTCAAAGGAAAAAACTGTTGGAGCGTGTTCTACAAAATAGATATGTAAATTACATAGATTCTCCCGCTGTGAAATTACGTGTTTCGAACATGCTACATGCAGAAAAGTTTCGACAAAAATACACTACAGAGTTGTTTGCATGTGGATTACAGGACTTTCTCACTATAGAAAGCATATAGATGCTTAGATGCATTTTATGTGATTTCACAGTGTTTACCAAACGCCAGTTTCGAAAATAAGGCAGATTTCACGGCAAAAACCTCTTGGAGCGGGTTCTAACCAATAGACATGTAATTTACATGGATTCGCTCACCGTGAAATTCCGTGTTCCGAACACGCTACATGCATCTCAGATGTGACAAATATTCACTACAGAGTTGTTAGCTTAAGGATTACCGAACTTTCATCCACCATAAATGCCATGTTACAATTTGAAGCAGTTTCTCACATTTCGAAAGTTTTTCCTAATACCAGTTTTGAAAAGGAGGCAGATTTGCAGAAATATACTCGTGGAGCGTGTACTTCCCAATAGAAATGTAATTTACATAGTTTCCCTCACAGTGACATTCCATTTTCCGAACACGCTACATGCATTAAGGTTTCAACAAACTTTCTCGAATGGGTTGTGAACATGTAGATTACAGAACATTCATTCACCATACATGGCATATTTACATCTAGAAACATTAACTCTGAATTTGCAGCTTTTTCCTAATGCCAGTTTGGAAAATCAGGCCGTTTTCTCAGGGAAAAACTTTAGGAGCGAATTCTAACCAATAGGTGTGTAAATTACATAGATTCCTTCGCCGGGATTTTCCTTGATATGATACAGTGCATGCATAAATCTTTCTAAAAATATTCACCACAGATTTGTTTGCATGTGGTTTTACGATCTTGCATCACAATACAAGGCATATTGACACTTTGAAGCATTTTCTCTGATTTTGCAGAGATTTTCAAACGCCAGGTTCAAAAATGAGGCAGATTTCTCACAAAAATCTCTTAGAGCAAATTCTACCCAAGAGACATGTATTTTACATAGATTCGCTCCCCGTGATATTCTGTGTTCCGAACACACTTCACGTATCTCGGATTCGACAAATATTCACTACAGAGTCGTTAGCATGCAGATTACCGAACTTTCATCTCAATACATTGAATATTGTTTCTTAGAATTATTTTCTCAGATTTTGCATGGTTTTCTAAACGCCAGGTTCAAAAATGAAGAAGTTTTCGCAGAAAAACGCTCTCGGTGCGAGTTCTAACCAATAGAGAAGTCATTTACATTGTTTCAATCACCGTGGAATTCCACGTTCTGAACACGCTACATGCATCACGGATTAGAAAAAGATTCTTTAACATGTTGTGAAAATGTGGATTACCGAACTTTCTTGCAACATAAAGGCACATTTAAACCTGCAAATATTTACTACCTTTTTGCAGCTGTTTCCAAACTTCAGATTCGATAATCATGCAATTTTGGCAAAAAAATTCTCTTCTAGCTCGTTCTACTCAATAGAATTTTAATTTCCATAGTTTCATTACCGTGAAATTCCATTTTCCATAAGCACTACATGAATCACGGTTTAAAAAATAATTACTACACTGTTATTAACATGTGGATTAACGGACTTTCAATCACCATTCAAGGCATATTGACACTTAGAAGCATTTTCTCAGATTTCACAGGGTTCTCCTAGTGGCAGTTTTCAAAATGAGGCACATTTTGCAGAAAAATTCTCTTGAAGTGAGTTCTACCCAATAGGCTTGTCACTTTCATTGTTTCCTTCACTATGACATTCCGTATTCCGAAAACGTTACATTCATCACGGCTTCGACAAACATACTTTAATGACCGTGAGCATGTGGATTACCGATTTTTCAACCACAATACAAGGCATATTTACACCTAGAAACATTTACTTACATTTCGCAGGTTTTCCTAACGTCAGTTACGAAAATCAGGCAGTTTTCGCAAAAAAATTCTCTTGGTGCATGTTCTATCCAAAAGACATCTCATTTTCATAGATACCTTCACCGTAACATTCCGTGTTCCGAAAACGGTCCATGCACCACGGATTCAACAAATATTCACTGCTGAGTTCTTAGCATGTGGATTACACATCTTTAATAACCCATTGAAGACATATTGCCACCTTAAAGCATTTACTCAGATTTTGCAGCGTTTTCATAACACCAGTTTCCAAAATGAGGCATATTTTTCAGTAAAATGCTCCTGGAGCGTGTTCTAACCAAGAGAAATGTAATGTATGTAGTTTGCCTCACCGTGACAGTCCATGTTCCGAACGCGCTACACACATCATGGATTTGACAAACATTCTTAATGAGTGGTGTACATGTGTATTACAAAACTTTCATCCATCATACAAGGCATATTGACACCTAGAATCATTAACATTGAGTTCGCAGATATTTCCTAAAAGCAGTTTCGAAAATCAGGCAGTTTTCAAAGGAAAAAACTGTTGGAGCGTGTTCTACAAAATAGATATGTAAATTACATAGATTCTCCCGCTGTGAAATTACGTGTTTCAAACATGCTACATGCAGAAAAGTTTCGACAAAAATACACTACAGAGTTGTTTGCATGTGGATTACAGGACTTTCTCACTATAGAAAGCATATAGATGCTTAGATGCATTTTATGTGATTTCACAGTGTTTTCCAAACGCCAGTTTCGAAAATAAGGCAGATTTCACGGCAAAAACCTCTTGGACGGGTTCTAACCAATAGACATGTAATTTACATGGATTCGCTCACCGTGAAATTCCGTGTTCCGAACACGCTACATGCATCTCAGATGTGACAAATATTCACTACAGAGTTGTTAGCTTAAGGATTACCGAACTTTCATCCACCATAAATGCCATGTTACAATTTGAAGCAGTTTCTCACATTTCGAAAGTTTTTCCTAATACCAGTTTTGAAAAGGAGGCAGATTTGCAGAAATATACTCGTGGAGCGTGTACTTCCCAATAGAAATGTAATTTACATAGTTTCCCTCACAGTGACATTCCATTTTCCGAACACGCTACATGCATCCCGGTTTCAACAAACTTTCTCGAATGGGTTGTGAACATGTAGATTACAGAACTTTCATTCACCATACATGGCATATTTACATCTAGAAACATTAACTCTGAATTTGCAGCTTTTTCCTAATGCCAGTTTGGAAAATCAGGCCGTTTTCTCAGGGAAAACTTTAGGAGCGAATTCTAACAAATAGGTGTGTAAACTACATAGATTCCTTCGCCGGGATTTTCCTTGATATGATCACAGTGCATGCATAAATCTTTCTAAAAATATTCACCACAGATTTGTTTGCATGTGGTTTTACGATCTTGCATGACAATACAAGGCATATTGACACTATGAAGCATTTTCTCTGATTTTGCAGAGATTTTCAAACGCCAGGTTCAAAAATGAGGCAGATTTCTCACAAAAATCTCTTAGAGCAAATTCTACCCAAGAGACATGTATTTTACATAGATTCGCTCCCCGTGATATTCTGTGTTCCGAACACACTTCACGTATCTCGGATTCGACAAATATTCACTACAGAGTCGTTAGCATGCAGATTACCGAACTTTCATCTCAATACATTGAATATTGATTCTTAGAATTATTTTCTCAGATTTTGCAGGGTTTTCTAAACGCCAGGTTCAAAAATGATGAAGTTTTCGCAGAAAAACTCTCTCGGTGCGAGTTCTAACCAATAGAGAAGTCATTTACATTGTTTCAATCACCGTGGAATTCCACGTTCTGAACACGCTACATGCATCACGGATTAGAAAAAGATTCTTTAACATGTTGTGAAAATGTGGATTACCGAACTTTCTTGCAACATAAAGGCACATTTAAACCTGCAAATATTAACTCCCTTTTTGCAGCTGTTTCCAAACTTCAGATTCGATAATCATGCAATTTTGGCAAAAAAATTCTCTTCTAGCTCGTTCTACTCAATAGAATTGTAATTTCCATAGTTTCATTACCGTGAAATTCCATTTTCCATAAGCACTACATGAATCACGGTTTAAAAAATAATTACTACACTGTTATTAACATGTGGATTAACGGACTTTCAATCACCATTCAAGGCATATTGACACTTAGAAGCATTTTCTCAGATTTCACAGGGTTCTCCTAGTGGCAGTTTTCAAAATGAGGCACATTTTGCAGAAAAATTCTCTTGAAGTGAGTTCTACCCAATAGACTTGTCACTTACATTGTTTCCTTCACTATGACATTCCGTATTCCGAAAACGTTACATTCATCACGGCTTCGACAAACATTCTTTAATGACCGTGAGCATGTGGATTACCGATTTTTCAACCACAATACAAGGCATATTTACACCTAGAAACATTTACTTACATTTCGCAGGTTTTCCTAACGTCAGTTACGAAAATCAGGCAGTTTTCGCAAAAAAATTCTCTTGGTGCATGTTCTATCCAAAAGACATCTCATTTTCATAGATACCTTCACCGTAACATTCCGTGTTCCGAAAACGGTCCATGCACCACGGATTCAACAAATATTCACTGCTGAGTTCTTAGCATGTGGATTACACATCTTTAATAACCCATTGAAGACATATTGCCACCTTAAAGCATTTACTCAGATTTTGCAGCGTTTTCATAACACCAGTTTCCAAAATGAGGCATATTTTTCAGTAAAATGCTCCTGGAGCGTGTTCTAACCAAGAGAAATGTAATGTATGTAGTTTGCCTCACCGTGACAGTCCATGTTCCGAACGCGCTACACACATCATGGATTTGACAAACATTCTTAATGAGTGGTGTACATGTGTATTACAAAACTTTCATCCATCATACAAGGCATATTGACACCTAGAATCATTAACATTGAGTTCGCAGATATTTCCTAAAAGCAGTTTCGAAAATCAGGCAGTTTTCAAAGGAAAAAACTGTTGGAGCGTGTTCTACAAAATAGATATGTAAATTACATAGATTCTCCCGCTGTGAAATTACGTGTTTCAAACATGCTACATGCAGAAAAGTTTCGACAAAAATACACTACAGAGTTGTTTGCATGTGGATTACAGGACTTTCTCACTATAGAAAGCATATAGATGCTTAGATGCATTTTATGTGATTTCACAGTGTTTTCCAAACGCCAGTTTCGAAAATAAGGCAGATTTCACGGCAAAAACCTCTTGGACGGGTTCTAACCAATAGACATGTAATTTACATGGATTCGCTCACCGTGAAATTCCGTGTTCCGAACACGCTACATGCATCTCAGATGTGACAAATATTCACTACAGAGTTGTTAGCTTAAGGATTACCGAACTTTCATCCACCATAAATGCCATGTTACAATTTGAAGCAGTTTCTCACATTTCGAAAGTTTTTCCTAATACCAGTTTTGAAAAGGAGGCAGATTTGCAGAAATATACTCGTGGAGCGTGTACTTCCCAATAGAAATGTAATTTACATAGTTTCCCTCACAGTGACATTCCATTTTCCGAACACGCTACATGCATCCCGGTTTCAACAAACTTTCTCGAATGGGTTGTGAACATGTAGATTACAGAACTTTCATTCACCATACATGGCATATTTACATCTAGAAACATTAACTCTGAATTTGCAGCTTTTTCCTAATGCCAGTTTGGAAAATCAGGCCGTTTTCTCAGGGAAAACTTTAGGAGCGAATTCTAACAAATAGGTGTGTAAACTACATAGATTCCTTCGCCGGGATTTTCCTTGATATGATCACAGTGCATGCATAAATCTTTCTAAAAATATTCACCACAGATTTGTTTGCATGTGGTTTTACGATCTTGCATGACAATACAAGGCATATTGACACTTTGAAGCATTTTCTCTGATTTTGCAGAGATTTTCAAACGCCAGGTTCAAAAATGAGGCAGATTTCTCACAAAAATCTCTTAGAGCAAATTCTACCCAAGAGACATGTATTTTACATAGATTCGCTCCCCGTGATATTCTGTGTTCCGAACACACTTCACGTATCTCGGATTCGACAAATATTCACTACAGAGTCGTTAGCATGCAGATTACCGAACTTTCATCTCAATACATTGAATATTGATTCTTAGAATTATTTTCTCAGATTTTGCAGGGTTTTCTAAACGCCAGGTTCAAAAATGATGAAGTTTTCGCAGAAAAACTCTCTCGGTGCGAGTTCTAACCAATAGAGAAGTCATTTACATTGTTTCAATCACCGTGGAATTCCACGTTCTGAACACGCTACATGCATCACGGATTAGAAAAAGATTCTTTAACATGTTGTGAAAATGTGGATTACCGAACTTTCTTGCAACATAAAGGCACATTTAAACCTGCAAATATTAACTCCCTTTTTGCAGCTGTTTCCAAACTTCAGATTCGATAATCATGCAATTTTGGCAAAAAAATTCTCTTCTAGCTCGTTCTACTCAATAGAATTGTAATTTCCATAGTTTCATTACCGTGAAATTCCATTTTCCATAAGCACTACATGAATCACGGTTTAAAAAATAATTACTACACTGTTATTAACATGTGGATTAACGGACTTTCAATCACCATTCAAGGCATATTGACACTTAGAAGCATTTTCTCAGATTTCACAGGGTTCTCCTAGTGGCAGTTTTCAAAATGAGGCACATTTTGCAGAAAAATTCTCTTGAAGTGAGTTCTACCCAATAGACTTGTCACTTACATTGTTTCCTTCACTATGACATTCCGTATTCCGAAAACGTTACATTCATCACGGCTTCGACAAACATTCTTTAATGACCGTGAGCATGTGGATTACCGATTTTTCAACCACAATACAAGGCATATTTACACCTAGAAACATTTACTTACATTTCGCAGGTTTTCCTAACGTCAGTTACGAAAATCAGGCAGTTTTCGCAAAAAATTCTCTTGGTGCATGTTCTATCCAATAGACATCTCATTTCCATAGATACCTTCACCGTAACATTCCGTGTTCCGAAAACGGTCCATGCACCACGGATTCAACAAATATTCACTGCTGAGTTCTTAGCATGTGGATTACACATCATTAATAACCCATTGAAGACATATTGTCACCTTAAAGCATTTACTCAGATTTTGCAGCGTTTTCATAACACCAGTTTCCAAAATGAGGCATATTTTTCAGTAAAATGCTCCTGGAGCGTGTTCTAACCAAGAGAAATGTAATGTATGTAGTTTGCCTCACCGTGACAGTCCATGTTCCGAACGCGTTACACACATCATGGATTTGACAAACATTCTTAATGAGTGGTGTACATGTGTATTACAAAACTTTCATCCATCATACAAGGCATATTGACACCTAGAATCATTAACATTGAGTTCGCAGATATTTCCTAAAAGCAGTTTCGAAAATCAGGCAGTTTTCAAAGGAAAAAACTGTTGGAGCGTGTTCTACAAAATAGATATGTAAATTACATAGATTCTCCCGCTGTGAAATTACGTGTTTCGAACATGCTACATGCAGAAAAGTTTCGACAAAAATACACTACAGAGTTGTTTGCATGTGGATTACAGGACTTTCTCACTATAGAAAGCATATAGATGCTTAGATGCATTTTATGTGATTTCACAGTGTTTACCAAACGCCAGTTTCGAAAATAAGGCAGATTTCACGGCAAAAACCTCTTGGAGCGGGTTCTAACCAATAGACATGTAATTTACATGGATTCGCTCACCGTGAAATTCCGTGTTCCGAACACGCTACATGCATCTCAGATGTGACAAATATTCACTACAGAGTTGTTAGCTTAAGGATTACCGAACTTTCATCCACCATAAATGCCATGTTACAATTTGAAGCAGTTTCTCACATTTCGAAAGTTTTTCCTAATACCAGTTTTGAAAAGGAGGCAGATTTGCAGAAATATACTCGTGGAGCGTGTACTTCCCAATAGAAATGTAATTTACATAGTTTCCCTCACAGTGACATTCCATTTTCCGAACACGCTACATGCATTAAGGTTTCAACAAACTTTCTCGAATGGGTTGTGAACATGTAGATTACAGAACATTCATTCACCATACATGGCATATTTACATCTAGAAACATTAACTCTGAATTTGCAGCTTTTTCCTAATGCCAGTTTGGAAAATCAGGCCGTTTTCTCAGGGAAAAACTTTAGGAGCGAATTCTAACCAATAGGTGTGTAAATTACATAGATTCCTTCGCCGGGATTTTCCTTGATATGATACAGTGCATGCATAAATCTTTCTAAAAATATTCACCACAGATTTGTTTGCATGTGGTTTTACGATCTTGCATCACAATACAAGGCATATTGACACTTTGAAGCATTTTCTCTGATTTTGCAGAGATTTTCAAACGCCAGGTTCAAAAATGAGGCAGATTTCTCACAAAAATCTCTTAGAGCAAATTCTACCCAAGAGACATGTATTTTACATAGATTCGCTCCCCGTGATATTCTGTGTTCCGAACACACTTCACGTATCTCGGATTCGACAAATATTCACTACAGAGTCGTTAGCATGCAGATTACCGAACTTTCATCTCAATACATTGAATATTGTTTCTTAGAATTATTTTCTCAGATTTTGCATGGTTTTCTAAATGCCAGGTTCAAAAATGAAGAAGTTTTCGCAGAAAAACGCTCTCGGTGCGAGTTCTAACCAATAGAGAAGTCATTTACATTGTTTCAATCACCGTGGAATTCCACGTTCTGAACACGCTACATGCATCACGGATTAGAAAAAGATTCTTTAACATGTTGTGAAATTGTGGATTACCGAACTTTCTTGCAACATAAAGGCACATTTAAACCTGCAAATATTTACTACCTTTTTGCAGCTGTTTCCAAACTTCAGATTCGATAATCATGCAATTTTGGCAAAAAAATTTTCTTCTAGCTCGTTCTACTCAATAGAATTTTAATTTCCATAGTTTCATTACCGTGAAATTCCATTTTCCATAAGCACTACATGAATCACGGTTTAAAAAATAATTACTACACTGTTATTAACATGTGGATTAACGGACTTTCAATCACCATTCAAGGCATATTGACACTTAGAAGCATTTTCTCAGATTTCACAGGGTTCTCCTAGTGGCAGTTTTCAAAATGAGGCACATTTTGCAGAAAAATTCTCTTGAAGTGAGTTCTACCCAATAGACTTGTCACTTTCATTGTTTCCTTCACTATGACATTCCGTATTCCGAAAACGTTACATTCATCACGGCTTCGACAAACATTCTTTAATGACCGTGAGCATGTGGATTACCGATTTTTCAACCACAATACAAGGCATATTTACACCTAGAAACATTTACTTACATTTCGCAGGTTTTCCTAACGTCAGTTACGAAAATCAGGCAGTTTTCGCAAAAAAATTTTCTTGGTGCATGTTCTATCCAAAAGACATCTCATTTTCATAGATACCTTCACCGTAACATTCCGTGTTCCGAAAACGGTCCATGCACCACGGATTCAACAAATATTCACTGCTGAGTTCTTAGCATGTGGATTACACATCTTTAATAACCCATTGAAGACATATTGCCACCTTAAAGCATTTACTCAGATTTTGCAGCGTTTTCATAACACCAGTTTCCAAAATGAGGCATATTTTTCAGTAAAATGCTCCTGGAGCGTGTTCTAACCAAGAGATATGTAATTTACATAGTTTGCCTCACCGTGACAGTCCATGTTCCGAACGCGCTACACACATCACGGATTTGACATTCTTAAGGAGTTGTGTACATGTGTATTACAAAACTTTCATCCACCATACAAGGCATATTGACACCTAGAATCATTAACACTGAGTTCGCAGATATTTCCTAAAAGCAGTTTCGAAAATCAGGCAGTTTTCAAAGGAAAAAACTGTTGGAGCGTGTTCTACAAAATAGATATGTAAATTACATAGATTCTCCCGCTGTGAAATTACGTGTTTCAAACATGCTACATGCAGAAAAGTTTCGACAAAAATACACTACAGAGTTGTTTGCATGTGGATTACAGGACTTTCTCACTATAGAAAGCATATAGATGCTTAGATGCATTTTATGTGATTTCACAGTGTTTTCCAAACGCCAGTTTGGAAAATAAGGCAGATTTCACGGCAAAAACCTCTTGGAGCGGGTTCTAACCAATAGACATGTAATTTACATGGATTCGCTCACCGTGAAATTCCGTGTTCCGAACACGCTACATGCATCTCAGATGTGACAAATATTCACTACAGAGTTGTTAGCAAGTGGATTACCGCACTGTCATCCACCATACAAGGCTAACTGACACTTTGAAGAATTTTCTCAGATTTCACACTTTAGTTTGAACGCCAGTTTTGAAAATGAGGAAGATTGGGCAGAAAAATGCTCTTGGAGCCAGTTCTACCCAAAAGATATGTAATTTACCTAGTTTCACTCACCGTGACATTCCGTGTTCTGAACACGTTTCATGCACCAAGGATTCAACAAACATTCTTTAATGAGTTGTGAACATGTGTATTAACGAAATTTAATCCACCTTACAGTGCATATTTATACATAGAAATTTTATTCCGATTTAGTAGTATTCTCGTAATGTCAGTCTCTAAAATCATGCAGTTTCCACAGAAAAAATCCTCTTGGAGCGAGTTCTACCCAATAGACATGCAATTTACATAGAACCCGTCATCGTAAAATTCCGTGTTCTGAACACGCTACATGCATCACGGATTCGACAGATATTCACTATAGAGTTGTTAGCATAAGGATTACCGAACTTTCATCCACCATAAAAGCCATGTTACTATTTGGAGCATTTTCTCACATTTCGAAAGTTTTTCCTAATGCCAGATTTGAAAAGGAGGCAGATTTGCAGAAATATTCTCGTGGAGCGAGTACTTCCCAATACAAATGTAATTTACATAGTTTCCCTCACAGTGACATTCCATTTTCCGAACACGCTTCATGCATCCAGGTTTCAACAAACTTTCACGAATGAGTTGTGAACATGTAGATTACAGAACTTTCATCCACCATACATGGCATATTTACAACTAGAAACATTAACTCTGAATTTGCAGCTTTTTCCTAATGCCAGTTTGGAAAATCAGGCCGTTTTCTCAGGGAAAAACTTTTGGAGGGAATTCTAACCAATAGGTGTGTAAATTACATAGATTCCTTGCCGGGATTTTCCGTGATATGATCAGAGTGCATGCATAAATCTTTCTAAAAATATTCACCACAGATTTGTTTGCATGTGGTTTTACGATCTTGCATCACAATACAAGGCACATTGACACTTTGAAGCATTTTCTCTGATTTTGCAGAGATTTTCAAACGCCAGGTTTAAAAATGAGGCAGATTTCTCAGAAAAAACTCTTAGAGCAAATTCTACCCAAGAGACATGTATTTTACATAGATTCGCTCCCCGTGATATTCTGTGTTCCGAACACACTTCACGTATCTCGGATTCGAAAAATATTCACTACAGAGTAGTTAGCATGCGGATTACCGAACTTTCACCTCAATACATTGAATATTGATTCTTAGAAGTATTTTCACAGATTTTGCAGGGTTTTCTGAACGCCAGGTTCAAAAATGACGAAGTTTTCACAGAAAAACTCTCTCGGAGCGAGTTCTAACCAATAGAGAAGTCATTTACATTGTTTCAATCACCGTGGAATTCCACGTTCTGAACACGCTACATGCATCACGGATTAGAAAAAGATTCTTTAACATGTTGTGAAAATGTGGATTACCGAACTTTCTTGCAACATAAAGGCACATTTAAACCTGCAAATATTTACTCCCTTTTTGCAGCTGTTTCCAAACTTCAGATTCGATAATCATGCAATTTTGGCAAAAAAATTCTCTTCTAGCTCGTTCTACTCAATAGAATTGTAATTTCCATAGTTTCATTACCGTGAAATTCCATTTTCCATAAGCGCTACATGAATCACGGTTTAAAAAATAATTACTACACTGTTATTAACATGTGGATTAACGGACTTTCAATCACCATTCAAGGCATATTGACACTTAGAAGCATTTTCTCAGATTTCACAGGGTTCTCCTAGTGGCAGTTTTCAAAATGAGGCACATTTTGCAGAAAAATTCTCTTGAAGTGAGTTCTACCCAATAGACTTGTCACTTTCATTGTTTCCTTCACTATGACATTCCGTGACCCGAAAACGTTACATTCATCACGGCTTCGACAAACATTCTTTAATGACCGTGAGCATGTGGATTACCGATTTTTCAACCACAATACAAGGCATATTTACACCTAGAAACATTTACTTACATTTCGCAGGTTTTCCTAACGTCAGTTACGAAAATCAGGCAGTTTTCGCAAAAAATTCTCTTGGTGCATGTTCTATCCAATAGACATCTCATTTTCATACATACCTTCACCGTAACATTCCGTGTTCCGAAAACGGTCCATGCACCACGGATTCAACAAATATTCACTGCTGAGTTCTTAGCATGTGGATTACACATCTTTAATAACCCATTGAAGACATATTGTCACCTTAAATCATTTACTCAGATTTTGCAGCGTTTTCATAACACCAGTTTCCAAAATGAGGCATATTTTTCAGTAAAATGCTCCTGGAGCGTGTTCTAACCAAGAGAAATGTAATTTATGTAGTTTGCCTCACCGTGACAGTCCATGTTCCGAACGCGCTACACACATCATGGATTTGACAAACATTCTTAATGAGTGGTGTACATGTGTATTACAAAACTTTCATCCATCATACAAGGCATATTGACACCTAGAATCATTAACATTGAGTTCGCAGATATTTCCTAAAAGCAGTTTCGAAAATCAGGCAGTTTTCAAAGGAAAAAACTGTTGGAGCGTGTTCTACAAAATAGATATGTAAATTACATAGATTCTCCCGCTGTGAAATTACGTGTTTCGAACATGCTACATGCAGAAAAGTTTCGACAAAAATACACTACAGAGTTGTTTGCATGTGGATTACAGGACTTTCTCACTATAGAAAGCATATAGATGCTTAGATGCATTTTATGTGATTTCACAGTGTTTTCCAAACGCCAGTTTCGAAAATAAGGCAGATTTCACGGCAAAAACCTCTTGGAGCGGGTTCTAACCAATAGACATGTAATTTACATGGATTCGCTCACCGTGAAATTCCGTGTTCCGAACACGCTACATGCATCTCAGATGTGACAAATATTCACTACAGAGTTGTTAGCAAGTGGATTACAGCACTATCATCCACCATACAATGCTAACTGACACTTTGAAGAATTTTCTCAGATTTCACACTTTAGTTTGAACGCCAGTTTTGAAAATGAGGAAGATTGGGCAGAAAAATGCTCTTGGAGCCAGGTCTACCCAAAAGATATGTAATTTACCTAGTTTCACTCACCGTGACATTCCGTGTTCTGAACACGTTTCATGCACCACGGATTCAACAAACATTCTTTAATGAGTTGTGAACATGTGTATTAACGAACTTTAATCCACCTTACAGTGCATATTTATACATAGAAATTTTATTCTGATTTAGTAGTATTCTCCTAATGTCAGTCTCTAAAATCATGCAGTTTCCACAGAAAAAATCCTCTTGGAGCGAGTTCTACCCAATAGACATGCAATTTACATAGAACCCGTCATCGTGAAATTCCGTGTTCTGAACACGCTACATGCATCACGGATTCGACACATATTCACTATAGAGTTGTTAGCATAAGGATTACCGAACTTTCATCCACCATAAAAGCCATGTTACTATTTGGAGCATTTTCTCACATTTCGAAATTTTTTCCTAATGCCAGATTTGAAAAGGAGGCAGATTTGCAGAAATATTCTCGTGGAGCGAGTACTTCCCAATACAAATGTAATTTACATAGTTTCCCTCACAGTGACATTCCATTTTCCGAACACGCTACATGCATCCATGTTTCAACAAACTTTCGCGAATGAGTTGTGAACATGTAGATTACAGAACTTTCATCCACCATACATGGCATATTTACAACTAGAAACATTATCTCGGAATTTGCAGCTTTTTCCTAATGCCAGTTTGGAAAATCAGGCCGTTTTCTCAGGGAAAATCTTTTGGAGCGAATTCTAACCAATAGGTGTGTAAATTACATAGATTCCTTGGCCGGGATTTTCCGTGATATGATCAGAGTGCATGCATAAATCTTTCTAAAAATATTCACCACAGATTTGTTTGCATGTGGTTTTACGATCTTGCATCACAATACAAGGCATATTGACACTTTGAAGCATTTTCTCTGATTTTGCAGAGATTTTCAAACGCCAGGTTTAAAAATGAGGCAGATTTCTCAGAAAAAACTCTTAGAGCAAATTCTACCCAAGAGACATGTATTTTACATAGATTCGCTCCCCGTGATATTCTGTGTTCCGAACACACTTCACGTATCTCGGATTCGACAAATATTCACTACAGAGTAGTTAGCATGCGGATTACCGAACTTTCATCTCAATACATTGAATATTGATTCTTAGAAGTATTTTCTCAGATTTTGCAGGGTTTTCTAAACGCCAGGTTCAAAAATGACGAAGTTTTCGCAGAAAAACTCTCTCGGAGCGAGTTCTAACCAATAGAGAAGTCATTTACATTTTTTCAATCACCATGGAATTCCACGTTCTGAACACGCTACATGCATCACGGATTAGAAAAAGATTCTTTAACATGTTGTGAAAATGTGGATTACCGAACTTTCTTGCAACATAAAGGCACATTTAAACCTGCAAATATTTACTCCCTTTTTGCAGCTGTTTCCAAACTTCAGATTCGATAATCATGCAATTTTGGCAAAAAAATTCTCTTCTAGCTCGTTCTACTCAATAGAATTGTAATTTCCATAGTTTCACTACCGTGAAATTCCATTTTCCATAAGCACTACATGAATCACGGTTTAAAAAATAATTACTACACTGTTATTAACATGTGGATTAACGGACTTTCAATCACCATTCAAGGCATATTGACACTTAGAAGCATTTTCTCAGATTTCACAGGTTTCTCCTAGTGGCAGTTTTCAAAATGAGGCACATTTTGCAGAAAAATTCTCTTGAAGTGAGTTCTACCCAATAGACTTGTCACTTTCATTGTTTCCTTCACTATGACATTCCGTATTCCGAAAACGTTACATTCATCACGGCTTCGACAAACATTCTTTAATGACCGTGAGCATGTGGATTACCGATTTTTCAACCACAATACAAGGCATATTTACACCTAGAAACATTTACTTACATTTCGCAGGTTTTCCTAACGTCAGTTACGAAAATCAGGCAGTTTTCGCAGAAAAATTCTCTTGGTGCATGTTCTATCCAATAGACATCTCATTTTCATAGATACCTTCACCGTAACATTCCGTGTTCCGAAAACGGTCCATGCACCACGGATTCAACAAATATTCACTGCTGAGTTCTTAGCATGTGGATTACACATCTTTAATAACCCATTGAAGACATATTGCCACCTTAAAGCATTTACTCAGATTTTGCAGCGTTTTCATAACACCAGTTTCCAAAATGAGGCATATTTTTCAGTAAAATGCTCCTGGAGCGTGTTCTAACCAAGAGATATGTAATTTACATAGTTTGCCTCACCGTGACAGTCCATGTTCCGAACGCGCTACACACATCACGGATTTGACAAACATTCTTAATGAGATGTGTACATGTGTATTACAAAACTTTCATCCACCATACAAGGCATATTGACACCTAGAATCATTAACACTGAGTTCGCAGATATTTCCTAAAAGCAGTTTCGAAAATCAGGCAGTTTTCAAAGGAAAAAACTCTTGGAGCGTGTTCTACAAAATAGATATGTAAATTACATAGATTCTCCCGCTGTGAAATTACGTGTTTCGAACATGCTACATGCAGAAAAGTTTCGACAAATATACACTACAGAGTTGTTTGCATGTGGATTACAGGACTTTCTCACTATAGAAAGCATATAGATGCTTAGATGCATTTTATGTGATTTCACAGTGTTTTCCAAACGCCAGTTTTGAAAATAAGGCAGATTTCACGGCAAAAACCTCTTGGAGCGGGTTCTAACCAATAGACATGTAATTTACATGGATTCGCTCACCGTGAAATTCCGTGTTCCGAACACACTACATGCATCTCAGATGTGACAAATATTCACTACAGAGTTGTTAGCAAGTGGATTACAGCACTATCATCCACCATACAAGGCTAACTGACACTTTGAAGAATTTTCTCAGATTTCACACTTTAGTTTGAACGCCAGTTTTGAAAATGAGGAAGATTGGGCAGAAAAATGCTCTTGGAGCCAGTTCTACCCAAAAGATATGTAATTTACCTAGTTTCACTCACCGTGACCTTCCGTGTTCTGAACACGTTTCATGCACCACGGATTCAACAAACATTCTTTAATGAGTTGTGAACATGTGTATTAACGAACTTTAATCCACCTTACAGTGCATATTTATACATAGAAATTTTATTCTGATTTAGTAGTATTCTCCTAATGTCAGTCTCTAAAATCATGCAGTTTCCACAGAAAAAATCCTCTTGGAGCGAGTTCTACCCAATAGACATGCAATTTACATAGAACCCGTCATCGTGAATTCCGTGTTCTGAACACGCTACATGCATCACGGATTCGACAAATATTCACTATAGAGTTGTTAGCATAAGGATTACCGAACTTTCATCCACCATAAAAGCCATGTTACTATTTGGAGCATTTTCTCACATTTCGAAAGTTTTTCCTAATGCCAGATTTGAAAAGGTGGCAGATTTGCAGAAATATTCTCGTGGAGCGAGTACTTCCCAATACAAATGTAATTTACATAGTTTCCCTCACAGTGACATTCCATTTTCCGAACACGCTACATGCATCCAGGTTTCAACAATCTTTCTCGAATGAGTTGTGAACATGTAGATTGCAGAACTTTCATCCACCATACATGGCATATTTACAACTAGAAACATTATCTCTGAATTTGCAGCTTTTTCCTAATGCCAGTTTGGAAAATCAGGCCGTTTTCTCAGGGAAAAACTTTTGGAGCGAATTCTAAGCAATAGGTGTGTAAATTACATAGATTCCTTGGCCGGGATTTTCCGTGATATGATCAGAGTGCATGCATAAATCTTTCTAAAAATATTCACCACAGATTTGTTTGCATGTGGTTTTACGATCTTGCATCACAATACAAGGCATATTGACACTTTGAAGCATTTTCTCTGATTTTGCAGAGATTTTCAAACGCCAGGTTTAAAAATGAGGCAGATTTCTCAGAAAAAACTTAGAGCAAATTCTACCCAAGAGACATTTATTTCACATAGATTCGCTCACCGTGATATTCTGTGTTCCGAACACACTTCACGTATCTCGGATTCGAAAAATATTCACTACAGAGTAGTTAGCATGCGGATTACCGAACTTTCATCTCAATACATTGAATATTGATTCTTAGAAGTATTTTCTCAGATTTTGCAGGGTTTTCTAAACGCCAGGTTCAAAAATGATGAAGTTTTCGCAGAAAAACTCTCTCGGAGCGAGTTCTAACCAATAGAGAAGTCATTTACATTGTTTCAATCACCATGGAATTCCACGTTCTGAAAACGCTACATGCATCACGGATTAGAAAAAGATTCTTTAATATGTTGTGAAAATGTGGATTACCGAAATTTCTTGCAACATAAAGGCACATTTACACCTGCAAATATTTACTCCCTTTTTGCAGCTTTTTCCAAAATTCAGATTCGATTATCATGCAATTTTGGCAAAAAAGTTCTCTTCTAGCTCGTTCTACTCAATAGAATTGTAATTTCCATAGTTTCATTACCGTGAAATTCCATATTCCATAAGTGCTACATGAATCACGGTTTAAAAAATAATTACTACACTGTTATTAACATGTGGATTAACGGACTTTCAATCACCATTCAAGGCATATTGACACTTAGAAGCATTTTCTCAGATTTCACAGGGTTCTCCTAGTGGCAGTTTTCAAAATGAGGCACATTTTGCAGAAAAATTCTCTTGAAGTGAGTTCTACCCAATAGACTTGTCACTTACATTGTTTCCTTCACTATGACATTCCGTATTCCGAAAACGTTACATTAATCACGGCTTCGACAAACATTCTTTAATGACCGTGAGCATGTGGATTACCGATTTTTCAACCACAATACAAGGCATATTTACACCTAGAAACATTTACTTACATTTCGCAGGTTTTCCTAACGTCAGTTACGAAAATCACGGAGTTTTCGCAAAAAATTCTCTTGGTGCATGTTCTATCCAATAGACATCTCATTTTCATAGATACCTTCACCGTAACATTCCGTGTTCCGAAAACGGTCCATGCACCACGGATTCAACAAATATTCACTGCTGAGTTCTTAGCATGTGGATTACACATCTTTAATAACCCATTGAAGACATATTGTCACCTTAAAGCATTTACTCAGATTTTGCAGCGTTTTCATAACACCAGTTTCCAAAATGAGGCATATTTTTCAGTAAAATGCTCCTGGAGCTTGTTCTAACCAAGAGATATGTAATTTACATAGTTTGCCTCACCGTGACAGTCCATGTTCCGAACGCGCTACACACATCACGGATTTGACAAACATTCTTAATGAGTTGTGTACATGTGTATTACAAAACTTTCATCCACCATACAAGGCATATTGACACCTAGAATCATTAACACTGAGTTCGCAGATATTTCCTAAAAGCAGTTTCGAAAATCAGGCAGTTTTCAAAGGAAAAAACTGTTGGAGCGTGTTCTACAAAATAGATATGTAAATTACATAGATTCTCCCGCTGTGAAATTACGTGTTTCGAACATGCTACATGCAGAAAAGTTTCGACAAAAATACACTACAGAGTTGTTTGCATGTGGATTACAGGACTTTCTCACTATAGAAAGCATATAGATGCTTAGATGCATTTTATGTGATTTCACAGTGTTTTCCAAACGCCAGTTTCGAAAATAAGGCAGATTTCACGGCAAAAACCTCTTGGAGCTGGTTCTAACCAATAGACATGTAATTTACATGGATTCGCTCACTGTGAAATTCCGTGTTCCGAACACGCTACATGCATCTCAGATGTGACAAATATTCACTACAGAGTTGTTAGCAAGTGGATTACAGCACTTTCATCCACCATACAAGGCTAACTGACACTTTGAAGAATTTTCTCAGATTTCACACTTTAGTTTGAACGCCAGTTTTGAAAATGAGGCAGATTTGGCAGAAAAATGCTCTTGGAGCCAGTTCTACCCAAAAGATATGTAATTTACCTAGTTTCACTCACCGTGACATTCCGTGTTCTGAACACGTTTCATGCACCACGGATTCAACAAACATTCTTTAATGAGTTGTGCACATGTGTATTAACGAACTTTAATCCACCTTACAGTGCATATTTATACATAGAAATTTTATTCTGATTTAGTAGTATTCTCCTAATGTCAGTCTCTAAAATCATGCAGTTTCCACAGAAAAAATCCTCTTGGAGCGAGTTCTACCCAATAGACATGCAATTTACATAGAACCCGTCATCGTGAAATTCCGTGTTCTGAACACGCTACATGCATCACGGATTCGACAAATATACACTATAGAGTTGTTAGCATAAGGATTACCGAACTTTCATCCACCATAAAAGCCATGTTACTATTTGGAGCATTTTCTCACATTTCGAAAGTTTTTCCTAATGCCAGATTTGAAAAGGAGGCAGATTTGCAGAAATATTCTCGTGGAGCGAGTACTTCCCAATAGAAATGTAATTTACATAGTTTCCCTCACAGTGACATTCCATTTTCCGAACACGCTACATGCATCCAGGGTTCAACAAACTTTCTCGAATGAGTTGTGAACATGTAGATTACAGAACTTTCATCCACCATACATGGCATTTTTACAACTAGAAATATTAAATCTGAATTTGCAGCTTTTTCCTAATGCCAGTTTGGAAAATCAGGCCGTTTTCTCAGGGAAAAACTTTTGGAGCGAATTCTAACCAATAGGTGTGTAAATTACATAGATTCCTTGGCCGGGATTTTCCGTGATATGATCAGAGTGCATGCATAAATCTTTCTAAAAATATTCACCACAGATTTGTTTGCATGTGGTTTTACGATCTTGCATCACAATACAAGGCATATTGACACTTTGAAGCATTTTCTCTGATTTTGCAGAGATTTTCAAACGCCAGGTTTAAAAATGAGGCAGATTTCTCAGAAAAAACTCTTAGAGCAAATTCTACCCAAGAGACATGTATTTTACATAGATTCGCTCCCCGTGATATTCTGTGTTCCGAACACACTTCACGTATCTCGGATTCGAAAAATATTCACTACAGAGTAGTTAGCATGCGGATTACCGAACTTTCATCTCAATACATTGAATATTGATTCTTAGAAGTATTTTCTCAGATTTTGCAGGGTTTTCTAAACGCCAGGTTCAAAAATGACGAAGTTTTCGCAGAAAAACTCTCTCGGAGCGAGTTCTAACCAATAGAGAAGTCATTTACATTGTTTCAATCACCATGGAATTCCACGTTCTGAACACGCTACATGCATCACGGATTAGAAAAAGATTCTTTAACATGTTGTGAAAATGTGGATTACCGAACTTTCTTGCAACATAAAGGCACATTTAAACCTGCAAATATTTACTCCCTTTTTGCAGCTGTTTCCAAACTTCAGATTCGATAATCATGCAATTTTGGCAAAAAAATTCTCTTCTAGCTCGTTCTACTCAATAGAATTGTAATTTCCATAGTTTCATTACCGTGAAATTCCATTTTCCATAAGCACTACATGAATCAAGGTTTAAAAAATAATTACTACACTGTTATTAACATGTGGATTAACGGACTTTCAATCACCATTCAAGGCATATTGACACTTAGAAGCATTTTCTCAGATTTCACAGGGTTCTCCTAGTGGCAGTTTTCAAAATGAGGCACATTTTGCAGAAAAATTCTCTTGAAGTGAGTTCTACCCAATAGACTTGTCACTTTCATTGTTTCCTTCACTATGACATTCCGTATTCCGAAAACGTTACATTCATCACGGCTTCGACAAACATTCTTTAATGACCGTGAGCATGTGGATTACCGATTTTTCAACCACAATACAAGGCATATTTACACCTAGAAACATTTACTTACATTTCGCAGGTTTTCCTAACGTCAGTTACGAAAATCAGGCAGTTTTCGCAGAAAAATTCTCTTGGTGCATGTTCTATCCAATAGACATCTCATTTTCATAGATACCTTCACCGTAACATTCCGTGTTCCGAAAACGGTCCATGCACCACGGATTCAACAAATATTCACTGCTGAGTTCTTAGCATGTGGATTACACATCTTTAATAACCCATTGAAGACATATTGCCACCTTAAAGCATTTACTCAGATTTTGCAGCGTTTTCATAACACCAGTTTCCAAAATGAGGCATATTTTTCAGTAAAATGCTCCTGGAGCGTGTTCTAACCAAGAGATATGTAATTTACATAGTTTGCCTCACCGTGACAGTCCATGTTCCGAACGCGCTACACACATCACGGATTTGACAAACATTCTTAATGAGTTGTGTACATGTGTATTACAAAACTTTCATCCACCATACAAGGCATATTGACACCTAGAATCATTAACACTGAGTTCGCAGATATTTCCTAAAAGCAGTTTCGAAAATCAGGCAGTTTTCAAAGGAAAAAACTCTTGGAGCGTGTTCTACAAAATAGATATGTAAATTACATAGATTCTCCCGCTGTGAAATTACGTGTTTCGAACATGCTACATGCAGAAAAGTTTCGACAAATAAACACTACAGAGTTGTTTGCATGTGGATTACAGGACTTTCTCACTATAGAAAGCATATAGATGCTTAGATGCATTTTATGTGATTTCACAGTGTTTTCCAAACGCCAGTTTTGAAAATAAGGCAGATTTCACGGCAAAAACCTCTTGGAGCTGGTTCTAACCAATAGACATGTAATTTACATGGATTCGCTCACCGTGAAATTCCGTGTTCCGAACACACTACATGCATCTCAGATGTGACAAATATTCACTACAGAGTTGTTAGCAAGTGGATTACAGCACTATCATCCACCATACAAGGCTAACTGACACTTTGAAGAATTTTCTCAGATTTCACACTTTAGTTTGAACGCCAGTTTTGAAAATGAGGAAGATTGGGCAGAAAAATGCTCTTGGAGCCAGTTCTACCCAAAAGATATGTAATTTACCTAGTTTCACTCACCGTGACATTCCGTGTTCTGAACACGTTTCATGCACCACGGATTCAACAAACATTCTTTAATGAGTTGTGAACATGTGTATTAACGAACTTTAATCCACCTTACAGTGCATATTTATACATAGAAATTTTATTCTGATTTAGTAGTATTCTCCTAATGTCAGTCTCTAAAATCATGCAGTTTCCACAGAAAAAATCCTCTTGGAGCGAGTTCTACCCAATAGACATGCAATTTACATAGAACCCGTCATCGTGAATTCCGTGTTCTGAACACGCTACATGCATCACGGATTCGACAAATATTCACTATAGAGTTGTTAGCATAAGGATTACCGAACTTTCATCCACCATAAAAGCCATGTTACTATTTGGAGCATTTTCTCACATTTCGAAAGTTTTTCCTAATGCCAGATTTGAAAAGGAGGCAGATTTGCAGAAATATTCTCGTGGAGCGAGTACTTCCCAATAGAAATGTAATTTACATAGTTTCCCTCACAGTGACATTCCATTTTCCGAACACGCTACATGCATCCAGGTTTCAACAATCTTTCTCGAATGAGTTGTGAACATGTAGATTGCAGAACTTTCATCCACCATACATGGCATATTTACAACTAGAAACATTATCTCTGAATTTGCAGCTTTTTCCTAATGCCAGTTTGGAAAATCAGGCCGTTTTATCAGGGAAAAACTTTTGGAGCGAATTCTAACCAATAGGTGTGTAAATTACATAGATTCCTTGGCCGGGATTTTCCGTGATATGATCAGAGTGCATGCATAAATCTTTCTAAAAATATTCACCACAGATTTGTTTGCATGTGGTTTTACGATCTTGCATCACAATACAAGGCATATTGACACTTTGAAGCATTTTCTCTGATTTTGCAGAGATTTTCAAACGCCAGGTTTAAAAATGAGGCAGATTTCTCAGAAAAAACTTAGAGCAAATTCTACCCAAGAGACATATATTTCACATAGATTCGCTCACCGTGATATTCTGTGTTCCGAACACACTTCACGTATCTCGGATTCGACAAATATTCACTACAGAGTAGTTAGCATGCGGATTACCGAACTTTCATCTCAATACATTGAATATTGATTCTTAGAATTATTTTCTCAGATTTTGCAGGGTTTTCTAAACGCCAGGTTCAAAAATGATGAAGTTTTCGCAGAAAAACTCTCTCGGAGCGAGTTGTAACCAATAGAGAAGTCATTTACATTGTTTCAATCACCATGGAATTCCACGTTCTGAAAACGCTACATGCATCACGGATTAGAAAAAGATTCTTTAATATGTTGTGAAAATGTGGATTACCGAAATTTCTTGCAACATAAAGGCACATTTACACCTGCAAATATTTACTCCCTTTTTGCAGCTTTTTCCAAAATTCAGATTCGATTATCATGCAATTTTGGCAAAAAAGTTCTCTTCTAGCTCGTTCTACTCAATAGAATTGTAATTTCCATAGTTTCATTACCGTGAAATTCCATATTCCATAAGCGCTACATGAATCACGGTTTAAAAAATAATTACTACACTGTTATTAACATGTGGATTAACGGACTTTCAATCACCATTCAAGGCATATTGACACTTAGAAGCATTTTCTCAGATTTCACAGGGTTCTCCTAGTGGCAGTTTTCAAAATGAGGCACATTTTGCAGAAAAATTCTCTTGAAGTGAGTTCTACCCAATAGACTTGTCACTTACATTGTTTCCTTCACTATGACATTCCGTATTCCGAAAACGTTACATTAATCACGGCTTCGACAAACATTCTTTAATGACCGTGAGCATGTGGATTACCGATTTTTCAACCACAATACAAGCCATATTTACACCTAGAAACATTTACTTACATTTCGCAGGTTTTCCTAACGTCAGTTACGAAAATCAGGCAGTTTTCGCAAAAAATTCTCTTGGTGCATGTTCTATCCAATAGACATCTCATTTTCATAGATACCTTCACCGTAACATTCCGTGTTCCGAAAACGGTCCATGCACCACGGATTCAACAAATATTCACTGCTGAGTTCTTAGCATGTGGATTACACATCTTTAATAACCCATTGAAGACATATTGTCACCTTAAAGCATTTACTCAGATTTTGCAGCGTTTTCATAACACCAGTTTCCAAAATGAGGCATATTTTTCAGTAAAATGCTCCTGGAGCTTGTTCTAACCAAGAGATATGTAATTTACATAGTTTGCCTCACCGTGACAGTCCATGTTCCGAACGCGCTACACACATCACGGATTTGACAAACATTCTTAATGAGTTGTGTACATGTGTATTACAAAACTTTCATCCACCATACAAGGCATATTGACACCTAGAATCATTAACACTGAGTTCGCAGATATTTCCTAAAAGCAGTTTCAAAAATCAGGCAGTTTTCAAAGGAAAAAACTGTTGGAGCGTGTTCTACAAAATAGATATGTAAATTACATAGATTCTCCCGCTGTGAAATTACGTGTTTCGAACATGCTACATGCAGAAAAGTTTCGACAAAAATACACTACAGAGTTGTTTGCATGTGGATTACAGGACTTTCTCACTATAGAAAGCATATAGATGCTTAGATGCATTTTATGTGATTTCACAGTGTTTTCCAAACGCCAGTTTCGAAAATAAGGCAGATTTCACGGCAAAAACCTCTTGGAGCTGGTTCTAACCAATAGACATGTAATTTACATGGATTCGCTCACTGTGAAATTCCGTGTTCCGAACACGCTACATGCATCTCAGATGTGACAAATATTCACTACAGAGTTGTTAGCAAGTGGATTACAGCACTATCATCCACCATACAAGGCTAACTGACACTTTGAAGAATTTTCTCAGATTTCACACTTTAGTTTGAACGCCAGTTTTGAAAATGAGGCAGATTTGGCAGAAAAATGCTCTTGGAGCCAGTTCTACCCAAAAGATATGTAATTTACCTAGTTTCACTCACCGTGACATTCCGTGTTCTGAACACGTTTCATGCACCACGGATTCAACAAACATTCTTTAATGAGTTGTGCACATGTGTATTAACGAACTTTAATCCACCTTACAGTGCATATTTATACATAGAAATTTTATTCTGATTTAGTAGTATTCTCCTAATGTCAGTCTCTAAAATCATGCAGTTTCCACAGAAAAAATCCTCTTGGAGCGAGTTCTACCCAATAGACATGCAATTTACATAGAACCCGTCATCGTGAAATTCCGTGTTCTGAACACGCTACATGCATCACGGATTCGACAAATATACACTATAGAGTTGTTAGCATAAGGATTACCGAACTTTCATCCACCATAAAAGCCATGTTACTATTTGGAGCATTTTCTCACATTTCGAAAGTTTTTCCTAATGCCAGATTTGAAAAGGAGGCAGATTTGCAGAAATATTCTCGTGGAGCGAGTACTTCCCAATAGAAATGTAATTTACATAGTTTCCCTCACAGTGACATTCCATTTTCCGAACACGCTACATGCATCCAGGGTTCAACAAACTTTCTCGAATGAGTTGTGAACATGTAGATTACAGAACTTTCATCCACCATACATGGCATATTTACAACTAGAAATATTAACTCTGAATTTGCAGCTTTTTCCTAATGCCAGTTTGAAAAATCAGGCCGTTTTCTCAGGGAAAAACTTTTGGAGCGAATTCTAACCAATAGGTGTGTAAATTACATAGATTCCTTGGCCGGGATTTTCCGTGATATGATCAGAGTGCATGCATAAATCTTTCTAAAAATATTCACCACAGATTTGTTTGCATGTGGTTTTACGATCTTGCATCACAATACAAGGCATATTGACACTTTGAAGCATTTTCTCTGATTTTGCAGAGATTTTCAAACGCCAGGTTTAAAAATGAGGCAGATTTCTCAGAAAAAACTCTTAGAGCAAATTCTACCCAAGAGACATGTATTTTACATAGATTCGCTCCCCGTGATATTCTGTGTTCCGAACACACTTCACGTATCTCGGATTCGACAAATATTCACTACAGAGTAGTTAGCATGCGGATTACCGAACTTTCATCTCAATACATTGAATATTGGTTCTTAGAAGTATTTTCTCAGATTTTGCAGGGTTTTCTAAACGCCAGGTTCAAAAATGATGAAGTTTTCGCAGAAAAACTCTCTCGGAGCGAGTTCTAACCAATAGAGAAGTCATTTACATTGTTTCAATCACCATGGAATTCCACGTTCTGAAAACGCTACATGCATCACGGATTAGAAAAAGATTCTTTAATATGTTGTGAAAATGTGGATTACCGAAATTTCTTGCAACATAAAGGCACATTTACACCTGCAAATATTTACTCCCTTTTTGCAGCTTTTTCCAAAATTCAGATTCGATTATCATGCAATTTTGGCAAAAAAGTTCTCTTCTAGCTCGTTCTACTCAATAGAATTGTAATTTCCATAGTTTCATTACCGTGAAATTCCATATTCCATAAGCGCTACATGAATCACGGTTTAAAAAATAATTACTACACTGTTATTAACATGTGGATTAACGGACTTTCAATCACCATTCAAGGCATATTGACACTTAGAAGCATTTTCTCAGATTTCACAGGGTTCTCCTAGTGGCAGTTTTCAAAATGAGGCACATTTTGCAGAAAAATTCTCTTGAAGTGAGTTCTACCCAATAGACTTGTCACTTACATTGTTTCCTTCACTATGACATTCCGTATTCCGAAAACGTTACATTAATCACGGCTTCGACAAACATTCTTTAATGACCGTGAGCATGTGGATTACCGATTTTTCAACCACAATACAAGCCATATTTACACCTAGAAACATTTACTTACATTTCGCAGGTTTTCCTAACGTCAGTTACGAAAATCACGGAGTTTTCGCAAAAAATTCTCTTGGTGCATGTTCTATCCAATAGACATCTCATTTTCATAGATACCTTCACCGTAACATTCCGTGTTCCGAAAACGGTCCATGCACCACGGATTCAACAAATATTCACTGCTGAGTTCTTAGCATGTGGATTACACATCTTTAATAACCCATTGAAGACATATTGTCACCTTAAAGCATTTACTCAGATTTTGCAGCGTTTTCATAACACCAGTTTCCAAAATGAGGCATATTTTTCAGTAAAATGCTCCTGGAGCTTGTTCTAACCAAGAGATATGTAATTTACATAGTTTGCCTCACCGTGACAGTCCATGTTCCGAACGCGCTACACACATCACGGATTTGACAAACATTCTTAATGAGTTGTGTACATGTGTATTACAAAACTTTCATCCACCATACAAGGCATATTGACACCTAGAATCATTAACACTGAGTTCGCAGATATTTCCTAAAAGCAGTTTCAAAAATCAGGCAGTTTTCAAAGGAAAAAACTGTTGGAGCGTGTTCTACAAAATAGATATGTAAATTACATAGATTCTCCCGCTGTGAAATTACGTGTTTCGAACATGCTACATGCAGAAAAGTTTCGACAAAAATACACTACAGAGTTGTTTGCATGTGGATTACAGGACTTTCTCACTATAGAAAGCATATAGATGCTTAGATGCATTTTATGTGATTTCACAGTGTTTTCCAAACGCCAGTTTCGAAAATAAGGCAGATTTCACGGCAAAAACCTCTTGGAGCTGGTTCTAACCAATAGACATGTAATTTACATGGATTCGCTCACTGTGAAATTCCGTGTTCCGAACACGCTACATGCATCTCAGATGTGACAAATATTCACTACAGAGTTGTTAGCAAGTGGATTACAGCACTATCATCCACCATACAAGGCTAACTGACACTTTGAAGAATTTTCTCAGATTTCACACTTTAGTTTGAACGCCAGTTTTGAAAATGAGGCAGATTTGGCAGAAAAATGCTCTTGGAGCCAGTTCTACCCAAAAGATATGTAATTTACCTAGTTTCACTCACCGTGACATTCCGTGTTCTGAACACGTTTCATGCACCACGGATTCAACAAACATTCTTTAATGAGTTGTGCACATGTGTATTAACGAACTTTAATCCACCTTACAGTGCATATTTATACATAGAAATTTTATTCTGATTTAGTAGTATTCTCCTAATGTCAGTCTCTAAAATCATGCAGTTTCCACAGAAAAAATCCTCTTGGAGCGAGTTCTACCCAATAGACATGCAATTTACATAGAACCCGTCATCGTGAAATTCCGTGTTCTGAACACGCTACATGCATCACGGATTCGACAAATATACACTATAGAGTTGTTAGCATAAGGATTACCGAACTTTCATCCACCATAAAAGCCATGTTACTATTTGGAGCATTTTCTCACATTTCGAAAGTTTTTCCTAATGCCAGATTTGAAAAGGAGGCAGATTTGCAGAAATATTCTCGTGGAGCGAGTACTTCCCAATAGAAATGTAATTTACATAGTTTCCCTCACAGTGACATTCCATTTTCCGAACACGCTACATGCATCCAGGGTTCAACAAACTTTCTCGAATGAGTTGTGAACATGTAGATTACAGAACTTTCATCCACCATACATGGCATATTTACAACTAGAAATATTAACTCTGAATTTGCAGCTTTTTCCTAATGCCAGTTTGAAAAATCAGGCCGTTTTCTCAGGGAAAAACTTTTGGAGCGAATTCTAACCAATAGGTGTGTAAATTACATAGATTCCTTGGCCGGGATTTTCCGTGATATGATCAGAGTGCATGCATAAATCTTTCTAAAAATATTCACCACAGATTTGTTTGCATGTGGTTTTACGATCTTGCATCACAATACAAGGCATATTGACACTTTGAAGCATTTTCTCTGATTTTGCAGAGATTTTCAAACGCCAGGTTTAAAAATGAGGCAGATTTCTCAGAAAAAACTCTTAGAGCAAATTCTACCCAAGAGACATGTATTTTACATAGATTCGCTCCCCGTGATATTCTGTGTTCCGAACACACTTCACGTATCTCGGATTCGACAAATATTCACTACAGAGTAGTTAGCATGCGGATTACCGAACTTTCATCTCAATACATTGAATATTGGTTCTTAGAAGTATTTTCTCAGATTTTGCAGGGTTTTCTAAACGCCAGGTTCAAAAATCACGAAGTTTTCGCAGAAAAACTCTCTCGGAGCGAGTTCTAACCAATAGAGAAGTCATTTACATTGTTTCAATCACCATGGAATTCCACGTTCTGAAAACGCTACATGCATCACGGATTAGAAAAAGATTCTTTAATATGTTGTGAAAATGTGGATTACCGAACTTTCTTGCAACATAAAGGCACATTTACACCTGCAAATATTTACTCCCTTTTTTGCAGCTTTTTCCAAAATTCAGATTCGATTATCATGCAATTTTGGCAAAAAAGTTCTCTTCTAGCTCGTTCTACTCAATAGAATTGTAATTTCCATAGTTTCATTACCGTGAAATTCCATTTTCCATAAGCGCTACATGAATCACGGTTTAAAAAATAATAACTACACTGTTATTAACATGTGGATTAACGGACTTTCAATCACCATTCAAGGCATATTGACACTTAGAAGCATTTTCTCAGATTTCACAGGGTTCTCCTAGTGGCAGTTTTCAAAATGAGGCACATTTTGCAGAAAAATTCTCTTGAAGTGAGTTCTACCCAATAGACTTGTCACTTACATTGTTTCCTTCACTATGACATTCCGTATTCCGAAAACGTTACATTAATCACGGCTTCGACAAACATTCTTTAATGACCGTGAGCATGTGGATTACCGATTTTTCAACCACAATACAAGGCATATTTACACCTAGAAACATTTACTTACATTTCGCAGGTTTTCCTAACGTCAGTTACGAAAATCAGGGAGTTTTCGCAAAAAATTCTCTTGGTGCATGTTCTATCCAATAGACATCTCATTTTCATAGATACCTTCACCGTAACATTCCGTGTTCCGAAAACGGTCCATGCACCACGGATTCAACAAATATTCACTGCTGAGTTCTTAGCATGTGGATTACACATCTTTAATAACCCATTGAAGACATATTGTCACCTTAAAGCATTTACTCAGATTTTGCAGCGTTTTCATAACACCAGTTTCCAAAATGAGGCATATTTTTCAGTAAAATGCTCCTGGAGCTTGTTCTAACCAAGAGATATGTAATTTACATAGTTTGCCTCACCGTGACAGTCCATGTTCCGAACGCGCTACACACATCACGGATTTGACAAACATTCTTAATGAGTTGTGTACATGTGTATTACAAAACTTTCATCCACCATACAAGGCATATTGACACCTAGAATTATTAACACTGAGTTCGCAGATATTTCCTAAAAGCAGTTTCGAAAATCAGGCAGTTTTCAAAGGAAAAAACTGTTGGAGAGTGTTCTACAAAATAGATATGTAAATTACATAGATTCTCCGCTGTGAAATTACGTGTTTCGAACATGCTACATGCAGAAAAGTTTCGACAAAAATACACTACAGAGTTGTTTGCATGTGGATTACAGGACTTTCTCACTATAGAAAGCATATAGATGCTTAGATGCATTTTATGTGATTTCACAGTGTTTTCCAAATGCCAGTTTTGAAAATAAGGCAGATTTCACGGCAAAAACCTCTTGGAGCGGGTTCTAACCAATAGACATGTAATTTACATGGATTCGCTCACCGTGAAATTCCGTGTTCCGAACACACTACATGCATCTCAGATGTGACAAATATTCACTACAGAGTTGTTAGCAAGTGGATTACAGCACTATCATCCACCATACAAGGCTAACTGACACTTTGAAGAATTTTCTCAAATTTCACACTTTAGTTTGAACGCCAGTTTTGAAAATGAGGAAGATTGGGCAGAAAAATGCTCTTGGAGCCAGTTCTACCCAAAAGATATGTAATTTACCTAGTTTCACTCACCGTGACATTCCGTGTTCTGAACACGTTTCATGCACCACGGATTCAACAAACATTCTTTAATGAGTTGTGAACATGTGTATTAACGAACTTTAATCCACCTTACAGTGCATATTTATACATAGAAATTTTATTCTGATTTAGTAGTATTCTCCTAATGTCAGTCTCTAAAATCATGCAGTTTCCACAGAAAAAATCCTCTTGGAGCGAGTTCTACCCAATAGACATGCAATTTACATAGAACCCGTCATCGTGAATTCCGTGTTCTGAACACGCTACATGCATCACGGATTCGACAAATATTCACTATAGAGTTGTTAGCATAAGGATTACCGAACTTTCATCCACCATAAAAGCCATGTTACTATTTGGAGCATTTTCTCACATTTCGAAAGTTTTTCCTAATGCCAGATTTGAAAAGGAGGCAGATTTGCAGAAATATTCTCGTGGAGCGAGTACTTCCCAATAGAAATGTAATTTACATAGTTTCCCTCACAGTGACATTCCATTTTCCGAACACGCTACATGCATCCAGGTTTCAACAATCTTTCTCGAATGAGTTGTGAACATGTAGATTGCAGAACTTTCATCCACCATACATGGCATATTTACAACTAGAAACATTATCTCTGAATTTGCAGATTTTCCTAATGCCAGTTTGGAAAATCAGGCCGTTTTCTCAGGGAAAAACTTTTGGAGCGAATTCTAACCAATAGGTGTGTAAATTACATAGATTCCTTGGCCGGGATTTTCCGTGATATGATCAGAGTGCATGCATAAATCTTTCTAAAAATATTCACCACAGATTTGTTTGCATGTGGTTTTACGATCTTGCATCACAATACAAGGCATATTGACACTTTGAAGCATTTTCTCTGATTTTGCAGAGATTTTCAAACGCCAGGTTTAAAAATGAGGCAGATTTCTCAGAAAAAACTTAGAGCAAATTCTACCCAAGAGACATTTATTTCACATAGATTCGCTCACCGTGATATTCTGTGTTCCGAACACACTTCACGTATCTCGGATTCGACAAATATTCACTACAGAGTAGTTAGCATGCGGATTACCGAACTTTCATCTCAATACATTGAATATTGATTCTTAGAAGTATTTTCTCAGATTTTGCAGGGTTTTCTAAACGCCAGGTTCAAAAATGATGAAGTTTTCGCAGAAAAACTCTCTCGGAGCGAGTTCTAACCAATAGAGAAGTCATTTACATTGTTTCAATCACCATGGAATTCCACGTTCTGAAAACGCTACATGCATCACGGATTAGAAAAAGATTCTTTAATATGTTGTGAAAATGTGGATTACCGAACTTTCTTGCAACATAAAGGCACATTTACACCTGCAAATATTTACTCCCTTTTTGCAGCTTTTTCCAAAATTCAGATTCGATTATCATGCAATTTTGGCAAAAAAGTTCTCTTCTAGCTCGTTCTACTCAATAGAATTGTAATTTCCATAGTTTCATTACCGTGAAATTCCATTTTCCATAAGCGCTACATGAATCACGGTTTAAAAAATAATTACTACACTGTTATTAACATGTGGATTAACGGACTTTCAATCACCATTCAAGGCATATTGACACTTAGAAGCATTTTCTCAGATTTCACAGGGTTCTCCTAGTGGCAGTTTTCAAAATGAGGCACATTTTGCAGAAAAATTCTCTTGAAGTGAGTTCTACCCAATAGACTTGTCACTTACATTGTTTCCTTCACTATGACATTCCGTATTCCGAAAACGTTACATTAATCACGGCTTCGACAAACATTCTTTAATGACCGTGAGCATGTGGATTACCGATTTTTCAACCACAATACAAGGCATATTTACACCTAGAAACATTTACTTACATTTCGCAGGTTTTCCTAACGTCAGTTACGAAAATCAGGGAGTTTTCGCAAAAAATTCTCTTGGTGCATGTTCTATCCAATAGACATCTCATTTTCATAGATACCTTCACCGTAACATTCCGTGTTCCGAAAACGGTCCATGCACCACGGATTCAACAAATATTCACTGCTGAGTTCTTAGCATGTGGATTACACATCTTTAATAACCCATTGAAGACATATTGTCACCTTAAAGCATTTACTCAGATTTTGCAGCGTTTTCATAACACCAGTTTCCAAAATGAGGCATATTTTTCAGTAAAATGCTCCTGGAGCTTGTTCTAACCAAGAGATATGTAATTTACATAGTTTGCCTCACCGTGACAGTCCATGTTCCGAACGCGCTACACACATCACGGATTTGACAAACATTCTTAATGAGTTGTGTACATGTGTATTACAAAACTTTCATCCACCATACAAGGCATATTGACACCTAGAATTATTAACACTGAGTTCGCAGATATTTCCTAAAAGCAGTTTCGAAAATCAGGCAGTTTTCAAAGGAAAAAACTGTTGGAGAGTGTTCTACAAAATAGATATGTAAATTACATAGATTCTCCGCTGTGAAATTACGTGTTTCGAACATGCTACATGCAGAAAAGTTTCGACAAAAATACACTACAGAGTTGTTTGCATGTGGATTACAGGACTTTCTCACTATAGAAAGCATATAGATGCTTAGATGCATTTTATGTGATTTCACAGTGTTTTCCAAATGCCAGTTTTGAAAATAAGGCAGATTTCACGGCAAAAACCTCTTGGAGCGGGTTCTAACCAATAGACATGTAATTTACATGGATTCGCTCACCGTGAAATTCCGTGTTCCGAACACACTACATGCATCTCAGATGTGACAAATATTCACTACAGAGTTGTTAGCAAGTGGATTACAGCACTATCATCCACCATACAAGGCTAACTGACACTTTGAAGAATTTTCTCAGATTTCACACTTTAGTTTGAACGCCAGTTTTGAAAATGAGGAAGATTGGGCAGAAAAATGCTCTTGGAGCCAGTTCTACCCAAAAGATATGTAATTTACCTAGTTTCACTCACCGTGACATTCCGTGTTCTGAACACGTTTCATGCACCACGGATTCAACAAACATTCTTTAATGAGTTGTGAACATGTGTATTAACGAACTTTAATCCACCTTACAGTGCATATTTATACATAGAAATTTTATTCTGATTTAGTAGTATTCTCCTAATGTCAGTCTCTAAAATCATGCAGTTTCCACAGAAAAAATCCTCTTGGAGCGAGTTCTACCCAATAGACATGCAATTTACATAGAACCCGTCATCGTGAATTCCGTGTTCTGAACACGCTACATGCATCACGGATTCGACAAATATTCACTATAGAGTTGTTAGCATAAGGATTACCGAACTTTCATCCACCATAAAAGCCATGTTACTATTTGGAGCATTTTCTCACATTTCGAAAGTTTTTCCTAATGCCAGATTTGAAAAGGAGGCAGATTTGCAGAAATATTCTCGTGGAGCGAGTACTTCCCAATAGAAATGTAATTTACATAGTTTCCCTCACAGTGACATTCCATTTTCCGAACACGCTACATGCATCCAGGTTTCAACAATCTTTCTCGAATGAGTTGTGAACATGTAGATTGCAGAACTTTCATCCACCATACATGGCATATTTACAACTAGAAACATTATCTCTGAATTTGCAGATTTTCCTAATGCCAGTTTGGAAAATCAGGCCGTTTTCTCAGGGAAAAACTTTTGGAGCGAATTCTAACCAATAGGTGTGTAAATTACATAGATTCCTTGGCCGGGATTTTCCGTGATATGATCAGAGTGCATGCATAAATCTTTCTAAAAATATTCACCACAGATTTGTTTGCATGTGGTTTTACGATCTTGCATCACAATACAAGGCATATTGACACTTTGAAGCATTTTCTCTGATTTTGCAGAGATTTTCAAACGCCAGGTTTAAAAATGAGGCAGATTTCTCAGAAAAAACTTAGAGCAAATTCTACCCAAGAGACATTTATTTCACATAGATTCGCTCACCGTGATATTCTGTGTTCCGAACACACTTCACGTATCTCGGATTCGACAAATATTCACTACAGAGTAGTTAGCATGCGGATTACCGAACTTTCATCTCAATACATTGAATATTGATTCTTAGAAGTATTTTCTCAGATTTTGCAGGGTTTTCTAAACGCCAGGTTCAAAAATGATGAAGTTTTCGCAGAAAAACTCTCTCGGAGCGAGTTCTAACCAATAGAGAAGTCATTTACATTGTTTCAATCACCATGGAATTCCACGTTCTGAAAACGCTACATGCATCACGGATTAGAAAAAGATTCTTTAATATGTTGTGAAAATGTGGATTACCGAACTTTCTTGCAACATAAAGGCACATTTACACCTGCAAATATTTACTCCCTTTTTGCAGCTTTTTCCAAAATTCAGATTCGATTATCATGCAATTTTGGCAAAAAAGTTCTCTTCTAGCTCGTTCTACTCAATAGAATTGTAATTTCCATAGTTTCATTACCGTGAAATTCCATTTTCCATAAGCGCTACATGAATCACGGTTTAAAAAATAATTACTACACTGTTATTAACATGTGGATTAACGGACTTTCAATCACCATTCAAGGCATATTGACACTTAGAAGCATTTTCTCAGATTTCACAGGGTTCTCCTAGTGGCAGTTTTCAAAATGAGGCACATTTTGCAGAAAAATTCTCTTGAAGTGAGTTCTACCCAATAGACTTGTCACTTACATTGTTTCCTTCACTATGACATTCCGTATTCCGAAAACGTTACATTAATCACGGCTTCGACAAATATTCTTTAATGACCGTGAGCATGTGGATTACCGATTTTTCAACCACAATACAAGGCATATTTACACCTAGAAACATTTACTTACATTTCGCAGGTTTTCCTAACGTCAGTTACGAAAATCACGGAGTTTTCGCAAAAAATTCTCTTGGTGCATGTTCTATCCAATAGACATCTCATTTTCATAGATACCTTCACCGTAACATTCCGTGTTCCGAAAACGGTCCATGCACCACGGATTCAACAAATATTCACTGCTGATTTCTTAGCATGTGGATTACACATCTTTAATAACCCATTGAAGACATATTGTCACCTTAAAGCATTTACTCAGATTTTGCAGCGTTTTCATAACACCAGTTTCCAAAATGAGGCATATTTTTCAGTAAAATGCTCCTGGAGCTTGTTCTAACCAAGAGATATGTAATTTACATAGTTTGCCTCACCGTGACAGTCCATGTTCCGAACGCGCTACACACATCACGGATTTGACAAACATTCTTAATGAGTTGTGTACATGTGTATTACAAAACTTTCATCCACCATACAAGGCATATTGACACCTAGAATCATTAACACTGAGTTCGCAGATATTTCCTAAAAGCAGTTTCGAAAATCAGGCAGTTTTCAAAGGAAAAAACTGTTGGAGCGTGTTCTACAAAATAGATATGTAAATTACATAGATTCTCCCGCTGTGAAATTACGTGTTTCGAACATGCTACATGCAGAAAAGTTTCGACAAAAATACACTACAGAGTTGTTTGCATGTGGATTACAGGACTTTCTCACTATAGAAAGCATATAGATGCTTAGATGCATTTTATGTGATTTCACAGTGTTTTCCAAACGCCAGTTTCGAAAATAAGGCAGATTTCACGGCAAAAACCTCTTGGAGCTGGTTCTAACCAATAGACATGTAATTTACATGGATTCGCTCACTGTGAATTTCCGTGTTCCGAACACGCTACATGCATCTCAGATGTGACAAATATTCACTACAGAGTTGTTAGCAAGTGGATTACAGCACTATCATCCACCATACAAGGCTAACTGACACTTTGAAGAATTTTCTCAGATTTCACACTTTAGTTTGAACGCCAGTTTTGAAAATGAGGCAGATTTGGCAGAAAAATGCTCTTGGAGCCAGTTCTACCCAAAAGATATGTAATTTACCTAGTTTCACTCACCGTGACATTCCGTGTTCTGAACACGTTTCATGCACCACGGATTCAACAAACATTCTTTAATGAGTTGTGCACATGTGTATTAACGAACTTTAATCCACTTTACAGTGCATATTTATACATAGAAATTTTATTCTGATTTAGTAGTATTCTCCTAATGTCAGTCTCTAAAATCATGCAGTTTCCACAGAAAAAATCCTCTTGGAGCGAGTTCTACCCAATAGACATGCAATTTACATAGAACCCGTCATCGTGAAATTCCGTGTTCTGAACACGCTACATGCATCACGGATTCGACAAATATACACTATAGAGTTGTTAGCATAAGGATTACCGAACTTTCATCCACCATAAAAGCCATGTTACTATTTGGAGCATTTTCTCACATTTCGAAAGTTTTTCCTAATGCCAGATTTGAAAAGGAGGCAGATTTGCAGAAATATTCTCGTGGAGCGAGTACTTCCCAATAGAAATGTAATTTACATAGTTTCCCTCACAGTGACATTCCATTTTCCGAACACGCTACATGCATCCAGGGTTCAACAAACTTTCTCGAATGAGTTGTGAACATGTAGATTACAGAACTTTCATCCACCATACATGGCATATTTACAACTAGAAATATTAACTCTGAATTTGCAGCTTTTTCCTAATGCCAGTTTGGAAAATCAGGCCGTTTTCTCAGGGAAAAACTTTTGGAGCGAATTCTAACCAATAGGTGTGTAAATTACATAGATTCCTTGGCCGGGATTTTCCGTGATATGATCAGAGTGCATGCATAAATCTTTCTAAAAATATTCACCACAGATTTGTTTGCATGTGGTTTTACGATCTTGCATCACAATACAAGGCATATTGACACTTTGAAGCATTTTCTCTGATTTTGCAGAGATTTTCAAACGCCAGGTTTAAAAATGAGGCAGATTTCTCAGAAAAAACTCTTAGAGCAAATTCTACCCAAGAGACATGTATTTCACATAGATTCGCTCACCGTGATATTCTGTGTTCCGAACACACTTCACGTATCTCGGATTCGACAAATATTCACTACAGAGTAGTTAGCATGCGGATTACCGAACTTTCATCTCAATACATTGAATATTGGTTCTTAGAAGTATTTTCTCAGATTTTGCAGGGTTTTCTAAACGCCAGGTTCAAAAATCACGAAGTTTTCGCAGAAAAACTCTCTCGGAGCGAGTTCTAACCAATAGAGAAGTCATTTACATTGTTTCAATCACCATGGAATTCCACGTTCTGAAAACGCTACATGCATCACGGATTAGAAAAAGATTCTTTAATATGTTGTGAAAATGTGGATTACCGAACTTTCTTGCAACATAAAGGCACATTTACACCTGCAAATATTTACTCCCTTTTTTGCAGCTTTTTCCAAAATTCAGATTCGATTATCATGCAATTTTGGCAAAAAAGTTCTCTTCTAGCTCGTTCTACTCAATAGAATTGTAATTTCCATAGTTTCATTACCGTGAAATTCCATTTTCCATAAGCGCTACATGAATCACGGTTTAAAAAATAATAACTACACTGTTATTAACATGTGGATTAACGGACTTTCAATCACCATTCAAGGCATATTGACACTTAGAAGCATTTTCTCAGATTTCACAGGGTTCTCCTAGTGGCAGTTTTCAAAATGAGGCACATTTTGCAGAAAAATTCTCTTGAAGTGAGTTCTACCCAATAGACTTGTCACTTACATTGTTTCCTTCACTATGACATTCCGTATTCCGAAAACGTTACATTAATCACGGCTTCGACAAACATTCTTTAATGACCGTGAGCATGTGGATTACCGATTTTTCAACCACAATACAAGGCATATTTACACCTAGAAACATTTACTTACATTTCGCAGGTTTTCCTAACGTCAGTTACGAAAATCAGGGAGTTTTCGCAAAAAATTCTCTTGGTGCATGTTCTATCCAATAGACATCTCATTTTCATAGATACCTTCACCGTAACATTCCGTGTTCCGAAAACGGTCCATGCACCACGGATTCAACAAATATTCACTGCTGAGTTCTTAGCATGTGGATTACACATCTTTAATAACCCATTGAAGACATATTGTCACCTTAAAGCATTTACTCAGATTTTGCAGCGTTTTCATAACACCAGTTTCCAAAATGAGGCATATTTTTCAGTAAAATGCTCCTGGAGCTTGTTCTAACCAAGAGATATGTAATTTACATAGTTTGCCTCACCGTGACAGTCCATGTTCCGAACGCGCTACACACATCACGGATTTGACAAACATTCTTAATGAGTTGTGTACATGTGTATTACAAAACTTTCATCCACCATACAAGGCATATTGACACCTAGAATCATTAACACTGAGTTCGCAGATATTTCCTAAAAGCAGTTTCGAAAATCAGGCAGTTTTCAAAGGAAAAAACTGTTGGAGCGTGTTCTACAAAATAGATATGTAAATTACATAGATTCTCCGCTGTGAAATTACGTGTTTGGAACATGCTACATGCAGAAAAGTTTCGACAAAAATACACTACAGAGTTGTTTGCATGTGGATTACAGGACTTTCTCACTATAGAAAGCATATACATGCTTAGATGCATTTTATGTGATTTCACAGTGTTTTCCAAACGCCAGTTTCGAAAATAAGGCAGATTTCACGGCAAAAACCTCTTGGAGCGGGTTCTAACCAATAGACATGTAATTTACATGGATTCGCTCACTGTGAAATTCCGTGTTCCGAACACGCTACATGCATCTCAGATGTGACAAATATTCACTACAGAGTTGTTAGCAAGTGGATTACAGCACTATCATCCACCATACAAGGCTAACTGACACTTTGAAGAATTTTCTCAGATTTCACACTTTAGTTTGAACGCCAGTTTTGAAAATGAGGCAGATTTGGCAGAAAAATGCTCTTGGAGCCAGTTCTACCCAAAAGATATGTAATTTACCTAGTTTCACTCACCGTGACATTCCGTGTTCTGAACACGTTTCATGCACCACGGATTCAACAAACATTCTTTAATGAGTTGTGAACATGTGTATTAACGAACTTTAATCCACCTTACAGTGCATATTTATACATAGAAATTTTATTCTGATTTAGTAGTATTCTCCTAATGTCAGTCTCTAAAATCATGCAGTTTCCACAGAAAAAATCCTCTTGGAGCGAGTTCTACCCAATAGACATGCAATTTACATAGAACCCGTCATCGTGAAATTCCGTGTTCTGAACACGCTACATGCATCACGGATTCGACAAATATACACTATAGAGTTGTTAGCATAAGGATTACCGAACTTTCATCCACCATAAAAGCCATGTTACTATTTGGAGCATTTTCTCACATTTCGAAAGTTTTTCCTAATGCCAGATTTGAAAAGGAGGCAGATTTGCAGAAATATTCTCGTGGAGCGAGTACTTCCCAATAGAAATGTAATTTACATAGTTTCCCTCACAGTGACATTCCATTTTCCGAACACGCTACATGCATCCAGGGTTCAACAAACTTTCTCGAATGAGTTGTGAACATGTAGATTACAGAACTTTCATCCACCATACATGGCATATTTACAACTAGAAATATTAACTCTGAATTTGCAGCTTTTTCCTAATGCCAGTTTGGAAAATCAGGCCGTTTTCTCAGGGAAAAACTTTTGGAGCGAATTCTAACCAATAGATGTGTAAATTACATAGATTCCTTGGCCGGGATTTTCCGTGATATGATCAGAGTGCATGCATAAATCTTTCTAAAAATATTCACCACAGATTTGTTTGCATGTGGTTTTACGATCTTGCATCACAGTACAAGGCATATTGACACTTTGAAGCATTTTCTCTGATTTTGCAGAGATTTTCAAACGCCAGGTTTAAAAATGAGGCAGATTTCTCAGAAAAAACTTACAGCAAATTCTACCCAAGAGACATGTATTTTACATAGATTCGCTCCCCGTGATATTCTGTGTTCCGAACACACTTCACGTATCTCGGATTCGACAAATATTCACTACAGAGTAGTTAGCATGCGGATTACCGAACTTTCATCTCAATACATTGAATATTGATTCTTAGAAGTATTTTCTCAGATTTTGCAGGGTTTTCTAAACGCCAGGTTCAAAAATCACGAAGTTTTCGCAGAAAAACTCTCTCGGAGAGAGTTCTAACCAATAGAGAAGTCATTTACATTGTTTCAATCACCATGGAATTCCACGTTCTGAACACGCTACATGCATCACGGATTAGAAAAAGATTCTTTAATATGTTGTGAAAATGTGGATTACCGAACTTTCTTGCAACATAAAGGCACATTTACACCTGCAAATATTTACTCCCTTTTTGCAGCTTTTTCCAAACTTCAGATTCGATAATCATGCAATTTTGGCAAAAAAGTTCTCTTCTAGCTCGTTCTACTCAATAGAATTGTAATTTCCATAGTTTCATTACCGTGAAATTCCATTTTCCATAAGCGCTACATGAATCACGGTTTAAAAAATAATTACTACACTGTTATTAACATGTGGATTAACGGAATTTCAATCACCATACAAGGCATATTGACACTTAGAAGCATTTTCTCAGATTTCACAGGGTTCTCCTTGTGGCAGTTTTCAAAATGAGGCACATTTTGCAGAAAAATTCTCTTGAAGTGAGTTCTACCCAATAGACTTGTCACTTACATTGTTTCCTTCACTATGACATTCCGTATTCCGAAAACGTTACATTCATCACGGCTTCGACAAACATTCTTTAATGACCGTGAGCATGTGGATTACCGATTTTTCAACCACAATACAAGGCATATTTACACCTAGAAACATTTACTTACATTTCGCAGGTTTTCCTAACGTCAGTTACGAAAATCAGGCAGTTTTCGCAAAAAATTCTCTTGGTGCATGTTCTATCCAATAGACATCTCATTTTCATAGATACCTTCACCGTAACATTCCGTGTTCCGAAAACGGTCCATGCACCACGGATTCAACAAATATTCACTGCTGAGTTCTTAGCATGTGGATTACACATCTTTAATAACCCATTGAAGACATATTGCCACCTTAAAGCATTTACTCAGATTTTGCAGCGTTTTCATAACACCAGTTTCCAAAATGAGGCATATTTTTCAGTAAAATGCTCCTGGAGCGTGTTCTAACCAAGAGATTTGTAATTTACATAGTTTGCCTCACCGTGACAGTCCATGTTCCGAACGCGCTACACACATCACGGATTTGACAAACATTCTTAATGAGTTGTGTACATGTGTATTACAAAACTTTCATCCACCATACAAGGCATATTGACACCTAGAATCATTAATACTGAGTTCGCAGTTATTTCCTAAAAGCAGTTTCGAAAATCAGGCAGTTTTCAAAGGAAAAAACTGTTGGAGCGTGTTCTACAAAATAGATATGTAAATTACATAGATTCTCCCGCTGTGAAATTACGTGTTTCGAACATGCTACATGCAGAAAAGTTTCGACAAAAATACACTACAGAGTTGTTTGCATGTGGATTACAGGACTTTCTCACTATAGAAAGCATATAGATGCTTAGATGCATTTTATGTGATTTCACAGTGTTTTCCAAACGCCAGTTTCGAAAATAAGGCAGATTTCACGGCAAAAACCTCTTGGAGCTGGTTCTAACCAATAGACATGTAATTTACATGGATTCGCTCACTGTGAAATTCCGTGTTCCGAACACGCTACATGCATCTCAGATGTGACAAATATTCACTACAGAGTTGTTAGCAAGTGGATTACAGCACTATCATCCACCATACAAGGCTAACTGACACTTTGAAGAATTTTCTCAGATTTCACACTTTAGTTTGAACGCCAGTTTTGAAAATGAGGAAGATTGGGCAGAAAAATGCTCTTGGAGCCAGTTCTACCCAAAAGATATGTAATTTACCTAGTTTCACTCACCGTGACATTCCGTGTTCTGAACACGTTTCATGCACCACGGATTCAACAAACATTCTTTAATGAGTTGTGCACATGTGTATTAACGAACTTTAATCCACCTTACAGTGCATATTTATACATAGAAATTTTATTCTGATTTAGTAGTATTCTCCTAATGTCAGTCTCTAAAATCATGCAGTTTCCACAGAAAAAATCCTCTTGGAGCGAGTTCTACCCAATAGACATGCAATTTACATAGAACCCGTCATCGTGAAATTCCGTGTTCTGAACACGCTACATGCATCACGGATTCGACAAATATTCACTATAGAGTTGTTAGCATAAGGATTACCGAACTTTCATCCACCATAAAAGCCATGTTACTATTTGGAGCATTTTCTCACATTTCGAAAGTTTTTCCTAATGCCAGATTTGAAAAGGAGGCAGATTTGCAGAAATATTCTCGTGGAGCGAGTACTTCCCAATAGAAATGTAATTTACATAGTTTCCCTCACAGTGACATTCCATTTTCCGAACACGCTACATGCATCCAGGGTTCAACAAACTTTCTCGAATGAGTTGTGAACATGTAGATTACAGAACTTTCATCCACCATACATGGCATATTTACAACTAGAAATATTAACTCTGAATTTGCAGCTTTTTCCTAATGCCAGTTTGGAAAATCAGGCCGTTTTCTCAGGGAAAAACTTTTGGAGCGAATTCTAACCAATAGGTGTGTAAATTACATAGATTCCTTGGCCGGGATTTTCCGTGATATGATCAGAGTGCATGCATAAATCTTTCTAAAAATATTCACCACAGATTTGTTTGCATGTGGTTTTACGATCTTGCATCACAATACAAGGCATATTGACACTTTGAAGCATTTTCTCTGATTTTGCAGAGATTTTCAAACGCCAGGTTTAAAAATGAGGCAGATTTCTCAGAAAAAACTTAGAGCAAATTCTACCCAAGAGACATGTATTTTACATAGATTCGCTCCCCGTGATATTCTGTGTTCCGAACACACTTCACGTATCTCGGATTCGACAAATATTCACTACAGAGTAGTTAGCATGCGGATTACCGAACTTTCATCTCAATACATTGAATATTGATTCTTAGAAGTATTTTCTCAGATTTTGCAGGGTTTTCTAAACGCCAGGTTCAAAAATCACGAAGTTTTCGCAGAAAAACTCTCTCGGAGAGAGTTCTAACCAATAGAGAAGTCATTTACATTGTTTCAATCACCATGGAATTCCACGTTCTGAACACGCTACATGCATCACGGATTAGAAAAAGATTCTTTAATATGTTGTGAAAATGTGGATTACCGAACTTTCTTGCAACATAAAGGCACATTTACACCTGCAAATATTTACTCCCTTTTTGCAGCTTTTTCCAAACTTCAGATTCGATAATCATGCAATTTTGGCAAAAAAGTTCTCTTCTAGCTCGTTCTACTCAATAGAATTGTAATTTCCATAGTTTCATTACCGTGAAATTCCATTTTCCATAAGCGCTACATGAATCACGGTTTAAAAAATAATTACTACACTGTTATTAACATGTGGATTAACGGAATTTCAATCACCATACAAGGCATATTGACACTTAGAAGCATTTTCTCAGATTTCACAGGGTTCTCCTTGTGGCAGTTTTCAAAATGAGGCACATTTTGCAGAAAAATTCTCTTGAAGTGAGTTCTACCCAATAGACTTGTCACTTACATTGTTTCCTTCACTATGACATTCCGTATTCCGAAAACGTTACATTCATCACGGCTTCGACAAACATTCTTTAATGACCGTGAGCATGTGGATTACCGATTTTTCAACCACAATACAAGGCATATTTACACCTAGAAACATTTACTTACATTTCGCAGGTTTTCCTAACGTCAGTTACGAAAATCAGGCAGTTTTCGCAAAAAATTCTCTTGGTGCATGTTCTATCCAATAGACATCTCATTTTCATAGATACCTTCACCGTAACATTCCGTGTTCCGAAAACGGTCCATGCACCACGGATTCAACAAATATTCACTGCTGAGTTCTTAGCATGTGGATTACACATCTTTAATAACCCATTGAAGACATATTGTCACCTTAAAGCATTTACTCAGATTTTGCAGCGTTTTCATAACACCAGTTTCCAAAATGAGGCATATTTTTCAGTAAAATGCTCCTGGAGCGTGTTCTAACCAAGAGATTTGTAATTTACATAGTTTGCCTCACCGTGACAGTCCATGTTCCGAACGCGCTACACACATCACGGATTTGACAAACATTCTTAATTAGTTGTGTACATGTGTATTACAAAACTTTCATCCACCATACAAGGCATATTGACACCTAGAATCATTAACACTGAGTTCGCAGATATTTCCTAAAAGCAGTTTCCAAAATCAGGCAGTTTTCAAAGGAAAAAACTGTTGGAGCGTGTTCTACAAAATAGATATGTAAATTACATAGATACTTCCGCTGTGAAATTACGTGTTTCGAACATGCTACATGCAGAAAAGTTTCGACAAAAATACACTACAGAGTTGTTTGCATGTGGATTACAGGACTTTCTCACTATAGAAAGCATATAGATGCTTAGATGCATTTTATGTGATTTCACAGTGTTTTCCAAACGCCAGTTTCGAAAATAAGGCAGATTTCACGGCAAAAACCTCTTGGAGCTGGTTCTAACCAATAGACATGTAATTTACATGGATTCGCTCACTGTGAAATTCCGTGTTCCGAACACGCTACATGCATCTCAGATGTGACAAATATTCACTACAGAGTTGTTAGCAAGTGGATTACAGCACTATCATCCACCATACAAGGCTAACTGACACTTTGAAGAATTTTCTCAGATTTCACACTTTAGTTTGAACGCCAGTTTTGAAAATGAGGAAGATTGGGCAGAAAAATGCTCTTGGAGCCAGTTCTACCCAAAAGATATGTAATTTACCTAGTTTCACTCACCGTGACATTCCGTGTTCTGAACACGTTTCATGCACCACGGATTCAACAAACATTCTTTAATGAGTTGTGCACATGTGTATTAACGAACTTTAATCCACCTTACAGTGCATATTTATACATAGAAATTTTATTCTGATTTAGTAGTATTCTCCTAATGTCAGTCTCTAAAATCATGCAGTTTCCACAGAAAAAATCCTCTTGGAGCGAGTTCTACCCAATAGACATGCAATTTACATAGAACCCGTCATCGTGAAATTCCGTGTTCTGAACACGCTACATGCATCACGGATTCGACAAATATACACTATAGAGTTGTTAGCATAAGGATTACCGAACTTTCATCCACCATAAAAGCCATGTTACTATTTGGAGCATTTTCTCACATTTCGAAAGTTTTTCCTAATGCCAGATTTGAAAAGGAGGCAGATTTGCAGAAATATTCTCGTGGAGCGAGTACTTCCCAATAGAAATGTAATTTACATAGTTTCCCTCACAGTGACATTCCATTTTCCGAACACGCTACATGCATCCAGGGTTCAACAAACTTTCTCGAATGAGTTGTGAACATGTAGATTACAGAACTTTCATCCACCATACATGGCATATTTACAACTAGAAATATTAACTCTGAATTTGCAGCTTTTTCCTAATGCCAGTTTGGAAAATCAGGCCGTTTTCTCAGGGAAAAACTTTTGGAGCGAATTCTAACCAATAGATGTGTAAATTACATAGATTCCTTGGCCGGGATTTTCCGTGATATGATCAGAGTGCATGCATAAATCTTTCTAAAAATATTCACCACAGATTTGTTTGCATGTGGTTTTACGATCTTGCATCACAGTACAAGGCATATTGACACTTTGAAGCATTTTCTCTGATTTTGCAGAGATTTTCAAACGCCAGGTTTAAAAATGAGGCAGATTTCTCAGAAAAAACTTAGAGCAAATTCTACCCAAGAGACATGTATTTTACATAGATTCGCTCCCCGTGATATTCTGTGTTCCGAACACACTTCACGTATCTCGGATTCGACAAATATTCACTACAGAGTAGTTAGCATGCGGATTACCGAACTTTCATCTCAATACATTGAATATTGATTCTTAGAAGTATTTTCTCAGATTTTGCAGGGTTTTCTAAACGCCAGGTTCAAAAATCACGAAGTTTTCGCAGAAAAACTCTCTCGGAGAGAGTTCTAACCAATAGAGAAGTCATTTACATTGTTTCAATCACCATGGAATTCCACGTTCTGAACACGCTACATGCATCACGGATTAGAAAAAGATTCTTTAATATGTTGTGAAAATGTGGATTACCGAACTTTCTTGCAACATAAAGGCACATTTACACCTGCAAATATTTACTCCCTTTTTGCAGCTTTTTCCAAACTTCAGATTCGATAATCATGCAATTTTGGCAAAAAAGTTCTCTTCTAGCTCGTTCTACTCAATAGAATTGTAATTTCCATAGTTTCATTACCGTGAAATTCCATTTTCCATAAGCGCTACATGAATCACGGTTTAAAAAATAATTACTACACTGTTATTAACATGTGGATTAACGGAATTTCAATCACCATACAAGGCATATTGACACTTAGAAGCATTTTCTCAGATTTCACAGGGTTCTCCTTGTGGCAGTTTTCAAAATGAGGCACATTTTGCAGAAAAATTCTCTTGAAGTGAGTTCTACCCAATAGACTTGTCACTTACATTGTTTCCTTCACTATGACATTCCGTATTCCGAAAACGTTACATTCATCACGGCTTCGACAAACATTCTTTAATGACCGTGAGCATGTGGATTACCGATTTTTCAACCACAATACAAGGCATATTTACACCTAGAAACATTTACTTACATTTCGCAGGTTTTCCTAACGTCAGTTACGAAAATCAGGCAGTTTTCGCAAAAAATTCTCTTGGTGCATGTTCTATCCAATAGACATCTCATTTTCATAGATACCTTCACCGTAACATTCCGTGTTCCGAAAACGGTCCATGCACCACGGATTCAACAAATATTCACTGCTGAGTTCTTAGCATGTGGATTACACATCTTTAATAACCCATTGAAGACATATTGCCACCTTAAAGCATTTACTCAGATTTTGCAGCGTTTTCATAACACCAGTTTCCAAAATGAGGCATATTTTTCAGTAAAATGCTCCTGGAGCGTGTTCTAACCAAGAGATTTGTAATTTACATAGTTTGCCTCACCGTGACAGTCCATGTTCCGAACGCGCTACACACATCACGGATTTGACAAACATTCTTAATGAGTTGTGTACATGTGTATTACAAAACTTTCATCCACCATACAAGGCATATTGACACCTAGAATCATTAACACTGAGTTCGCAGATATTTCCTAAAAGCAGTTTCGAAAATCAGGCAGTTTTCAACGGAAAAAACTGTTGGAGCGTGTTCTACAAAATAGATATGTAAATTACATAGATTCTCCCGCTGTGAAATTACGTGTTTCGAACATGCTACATGCAGAAAAGTTTCGACAAAAATACACTACAGAGTTGTTTGCATGTGGATTACAGGACTTTCTCACTATAGAAAGCATATAGATGCTTAGATGCATTTTATGTGATTTCACAGTGTTTTCCAAACGCCAGTTTCGAAAATAAGGCAGATTTCACGGCAAAAACCTCTTGGAGCGGGTTCTAACCAATAGACATGTAATTTACATGGATTCGCTCACCGTGAAATTCCGTGTTCCGAACACGCTACATGCATCTCAGATGTGACAAATATTCACTACAGAGTTGTTAGCAACTGGATTACAGCACTATCATCCACCATACAAGGCTAACTGACACTTTGAAGAATTTTCTCAGATTTCACACTTTAGTTTGAACGCCAGTTTTGAAAATGAGGAAGATTGGGCAGAAAAATGCTCTTGGAGCCAGTTCTACCCAAAAGATATGTAATTTACCTAGTTTCACTCACCGTGACATTCCGTGTTCTGAACACGTTTCATGCACCACGGATTCAACAAACATTCTTTAATGAGTTGTGAACATGTGTATTAACGAACTTTAATCCACCTTACAGTGCATATTTATACATAGAAATTTTATTCTGATTTAGTAGTATTCTCCTAATGTCAGTCTCTAAAATCATGCAGTTTCCACAGAAAAAATCCTCTTGGAGCGAGTTCTACCCAATAGACATGCAATTTACATAGAACCCGTCATCGTGAAATTCCGTGTTCTGAACACGCTACATGCATCACGGATTCGACAAATATTCACTATAGAGTTGTTAGCATAAGGATTACCGAACTTTCATCCACCATAAAAGCCATGTTACTATTTGGAGCATTTTCTCACATTTCGAAAGTTTTTCCTAATGCCAGATTTGAAAAGGAGGCAGATTTGCAGAAATATTCTCGTGGAGCGAGTACTTCCCAATAGAAATGTAATTTACATAGTTTCCCTCACAGTGACATTCCATTTTCCGAACACGCTACATGCATCCAGGGTTCAACAAACTTTCTCGAATGAGTTGTGAACATGTAGATTACAGAACTTTCATCCACCATACATGGCATATTTACAACTAGAAATATTAACTCTGAATTTGCAGCTTTTTCCTAATGCCAGTTTGGAAAATCAGGCCGTTTTCTCAGGGAAAAACTTTTGGAGCGAATTCTAACCAATAGGTGTGTAAATTACATAGATTCCTTGGCCGGGATTTTCCGTGATATGATCAGAGTGCATGCATAAATCTTTCTAAAAATATTCACCACAGATTTGTTTGCATGTGGTTTTACGATCTTGCATCACAATACAAGGCATATTGACACTTTGAAGCATTTTCTCTGATTTTGCAGAGATTTTCAAACGCCAGGTTTAAAAATGAGGCAGATTTCTCAGAAAAAAACTCTTAGAGCAAATTCTACCCAAGAGACATGTATTTTACATAGATTCGCTCCCCGTGATATTCTGTGTTCCGAACACACTTCACGTATCTCGGATTCGACAAATATTCACTACAGAGTAGTTAGCATGCGGATTACCGAACTTTCATCTCAATACATTGAATATTGGTTCTTAGAAGTATTTTCTCAGATTTTGCAGGGTTTTCTAAACGCCAGGTTCAAAAATCACGAAGTTTTCGCAGAAAAACTCTCTCGGAGCGAGTTCTAACCAATAGAGAAGTCATTTACATTGTTTCAATCACCATGGAATTCCACGTTCTGAACACGCTACATGCATCACGGATTAGAAAAAGATTCTTTAATATGTTGTGAAAATGTGGATTACCGAACTTTCTTGCAACATAAAGGCACATTTACACCTGCAAATATTTACTCCCTTTTTTGCAGCTTTTTCCAAAATTCAGATTCGATTATCATGCAATTTTGGCAAAAAAGTTCTCTTCTAGCTCGTTCTACTCAATAGAATTGTAATTTCCATAGTTTCATTACCGTGAAATTCCATTTTCCATAAGCGCTACATGAATCACGGTTTAAAAAATAATTACTACACTGTTATTAACATGTGGATTAACGGACTTTCAATCACCATTCAAGGCATATTGACACTTAGAAGCATTTTCTCAGATTTCACAGGGTTCTCCTAGTGGCAGTTTTCAAAATGAGGCACATTTTGCAGAAAAATTCTCTTGAAGTGAGTTCTACCCAATAGACTTGTCACTTACATTGTTTCCTTCACTATGACATTCCGTATTCCGAAAACGTTACATTAATCACGGCTTCGACAAACATTCTTTAATGACCGTGAGCATGTGGATTACCGATTTTTCAACCACAATACAAGGCATATTTACACCTAGAAACATTTACTTACATTTCGCAGGTTTTCCTAACGTCAGTTACGAAAATCAGGCAGTTTTCGCAAAAAATTCTCTTGGTGTATGTTCTATCCAATAGACATCTCATTTTCATAGATACCTTCACCGTAACATTCCGTGTTCCGAAAACGGTCCATGCACCACGGATTCAACAAATATTCACTGCTGAGTTCTTAGCATGTGGATTACACATCTTTAATAACCCATTGAAGACATATTGCCACCTTAAAGCATTTACTCAGATTTTGCAGCGTTTTCTTAACACCAGTTTCCAAAATGAGGCATATTTGTCAGTAAAATGCTCCTGGAGCGTGTTCTAACCAAGAGAAATGTAATTTATGTAGTTTGCCTCACCGTGACAGTCCATGTTCCGAACGCGCTACACACATCACGGATTTGACAAACATTCTTAATTAGTTGTGTACATGTGTATTACAAAACTTTCATCTAGCATACAAGGCATATTGACACCTAGAATCATTAACACTGAGTTCGCAGATATTTCCTAAAAGCAGTTTCGAAAATCAGGCAGTTTTCAACGGAAAAAACTGTTGGAGCGTGTTCTACAAAATAGATATGTAAATTACATAGATTCTCCCGCTGTGAAATTACGTGTTTCGAACATGCTACATGCAGAAAAGTTTCGACAAAAATACACTACAGAGTTGTTTGCATGTGGATTACAGGACTTTCTCACTATAGAAAGCATATAGATGCTTAGATGCATTTTATGTGATTTCACAGTGTTTTCCAAACGCCAGTTTCGAAAATAAGGCAGATTTCACGGCAAAAACCTCTTGGAGCGGGTTCTAACCAATAGACATGTAATTTACATGGATTCGCTCACCGTGAAATTCCGTGTTCCGAACACGCTACATGCATCTCAGATGTGACAAATATTCACTACAGAGTTGTTAGCAAGTGGATTACAGCACTATCATCCACCATACAAGGCTAACTGACACTTTGAAGAATTTTCTCAGATTTCACACTTTAGTTTGAACGCCAGTTTTGAAAATGAGGAAGATTGGGCAGAAAAATGCTCTTGGAGCCAGTTCTACCCAAAAGATATGTAATTTACCTAGTTTCACTCACCGTGACATTCCGTGTTCTGAACACGTTTCATGCACCACGGATTCAACAAACATTCTTTAATGAGTTGTGCACATGTGTATTAACGAACTTTAATCCACCTTACAGTGCATATTTATACATAGAAATTTTATTCTGATTTAGTAGTATTCTCCTAATGTCAGTCTCTAAAATCATGCAGTTTCCACAGAAAAAATCCTCTTGGAGCGAGTTCTACCCAATAGACATGCAATTTACATAGAACCCGTCATCGTGAAATTCCGTGTTCTGAACACGCTACATGCATCACGGATTCGACAAATATTCACTATAGAGTTGTTAGCATAAGGATTACCGAACTTTCATCCACCATAAAAGCCATGTTACTATTTGGAGCATTTTCTCACATTTCGAAAGTTTTTCCTAATGCCAGATTTGAAAAGGAGGCAGATTTGCAGAAATATTCTCGTGGAGCGAGTACTTCCCAATAGAAATGTAATTTACATAGTTTCCCTCACAGTGACATTCCATTTTCCGAACACGCTACATGCATCCAGGGTTCAACAAACTTTCTCGAATGAGTTGTGAACATGTAGATTACAGAACTTTCATCCACCATACATGGCATATTTACAACTAGAAATATTAACTCTGAATTTGCAGCTTTTTCCTAATGCCAGTTTGGAAAATCAGGCCGTTTTCTCAGGGAAAAACTTTTGGAGCGAATTCTAACCAATAGGTGTGTAAATTACATAGATTCCTTGGCCGGGATTTTCCGTGATATGATCAGAGTGCATGCATAAATCTTTCTAAAAATATTCACCACAGATTTGTTTGCATGTGGTTTTACGATCTTGCATCACAATACAAGGCATATTGACACTTTGAAGCATTTTCTCTGATTTTGCAGAGATTTTCAAACGCCAGGTTTAAAAATGAGGCAGATTTCTCAGAAAAAACTTAGAGCAAATTCTACCCAAGAGACATGTATTTTACATAGATTCGCTCCCCGTGATATTCTGTGTTCCGAACACACTTCACGTATCTCGGATTCGACAAATATTCACTACAGAGTAGTTAGCATGCGGATTACCGAACTTTCATCTCAATACATTGAATATTGATTCTTAGAAGTATTTTCTCAGATTTTGCAGGGTTTTCTAAACGCCAGGTTCAAAAATCACGAAGTTTTCGCAGAAAAACTCTCTCGGAGAGAGTTCTAACCAATAGAGAAGTCATTTACATTGTTTCAATCACCATGGAATTCCACGTTCTGAACACGCTACATGCATCACGGATTAGAAAAAGATTCTTTAATATGTTGTGAAAATGTGGATTACCGAACTTTCTTGCAACATAAAGGCACATTTACACCTGCAAATATTTACTCCCTTTTTGCAGCTTTTTCCAAACTTCAGATTCGATAATCATGCAATTTTGGCAAAAAAGTTCTCTTCTAGCTCGTTCTACTCAATAGAATTGTAATTTCCATAGTTTCATTACCGTGAAATTCCATTTTCCATAAGCGCTACATGAATCACGGTTTAAAAAATAATTACTACACTGTTATTAACATGTGGATTAACGGAATTTCAATCACCATACAAGGCATATTGACACTTAGAAGCATTTTCTCAGATTTCACAGGGTTCTCCTTGTGGCAGTTTTCAAAATGAGGCACATTTTGCAGAAAAATTCTCTTGAAGTGAGTTCTACCCAATAGACTTGTCACTTACATTGTTTCCTTCACTATGACATTCCGTATTCCGAAAACGTTACATTCATCACGGCTTCGACAAACATTCTTTAATGACCGTGAGCATGTGGATTACCGATTTTTCAACCACAATACAAGGCATATTTACACCTAGAAACATTTACTTACATTTCGCAGGTTTTCCTAACGTCAGTTACGAAAATCAGGCAGTTTTCGCAAAAAATTCTCTTGGTGCATGTTCTATCCAATAGACATCTCATTTTCATAGATACCTTCACCGTAACATTCCGTGTTCCGAAAACGGTCCATGCACCACGGATTCAACAAATATTCACTGCTGAGTTCTTAGCATGTGGATTACACATCTTTAATAACCCATTGAAGACATATTGCCACCTTAAAGCATTTACTCAGATTTTGCAGCGTTTTCATAACACCAGTTTCCAAAATGAGGCATATTTTTCAGTAAAATGCTCCTGGAGCGTGTTCTAACCAAGAGATTTGTAATTTACATAGTTTGCCTCACCGTGACAGTCCATGTTCCGAACGCGCTACACACATCACGGATTTGACAAACATTCTTAATTAGTTGTGTACATGTGTATTACAAAACTTTCATCCACCATACAAGGCATATTGACACCTAGAATCATTAACACTGAGTTCGCAGATATTTCCTAAAAGCAGTTTCCAAAATCAGGCAGTTTTCAAAGGAAAAAACTGTTGGAGCGTGTTCTACAAAATAGATATGTAAATTACATAGATACTTCCGCTGTGAAATTACGTGTTTCGAACATGCTACATGCAGAAAAGTTTCGACAAAAATACACTACAGAGTTGTTTGCATGTGGATTACAGGACTTTCTCACTATAGAAAGCATATAGATGCTTAGATGCATTTTATGTGATTTCACAGTGTTTTCCAAACGCCAGTTTCGAAAATAAGGCAGATTTCACGGCAAAAACCTCTTGGAGCTGGTTCTAACCAATAGACATGTAATTTACATGGATTCGCTCACTGTGAAATTCCGTGTTCCGAACACGCTACATGCATCTCAGATGTGACAAATATTCACTACAGAGTTGTTAGCAAGTGGATTACAGCACTATCATCCACCATACAAGGCTAACTGACACTTTGAAGAATTTTCTCAGATTTCACACTTTAGTTTGAACGCCAGTTTTGAAAATGAGGAAGATTGGGCAGAAAAATGCTCTTGGAGCCAGTTCTACCCAAAAGATATGTAATTTACCTAGTTTCACTCACCGTGACATTCCGTGTTCTGAACACGTTTCATGCACCACGGATTCAACAAACATTCTTTAATGAGTTGTGCACATGTGTATTAACGAACTTTAATCCACCTTACAGTGCATATTTATACATAGAAATTTTATTCTGATTTAGTAGTATTCTCCTAATGTCAGTCTCTAAAATCATGCAGTTTCCACAGAAAAAATCCTCTTGGAGCGAGTTCTACCCAATAGACATGCAATTTACATAGAACCCGTCATCGTGAAATTCCGTGTTCTGAACACGCTACATGCATCACGGATTCGACAAATATTCACTATAGAGTTGTTAGCATAAGGATTACCGAACTTTCATCCACCATAAAAGCCATGTTACTATTTGGAGCATTTTCTCACATTTCGAAAGTTTTTCCTAATGCCAGATTTGAAAAGGAGGCAGATTTGCAGAAATATTCTCGTGGAGCGAGTACTTCCCAATAGAAATGTAATTTACATAGTTTCCCTCACAGTGACATTCCATTTTCCGAACACGCTACATGCATCCAGGGTTCAACAAACTTTCTCGAATGAGTTGTGAACATGTAGATTACAGAACTTTCATCCACCATACATGGCATATTTACAACTAGAAATATTAACTCTGAATTTGCAGCTTTTTCCTAATGCCAGTTTGGAAAATCAGGCCGTTTTCTCAGGGAAAAACTTTTGGAGCGAATTCTAACCAATAGGTGTGTAAATTACATAGATTCCTTGGCCGGGATTTTCCGTGATATGATCAGAGTGCATGCATAAATCTTTCTAAAAATATTCACCACAGATTTGTTTGCATGTGGTTTTACGATCTTGCATCACAATACAAGGCATATTGACACTTTGAAGCATTTTCTCTGATTTTGCAGAGATTTTCAAACGCCAGGTTTAAAAATGAGGCAGATTTCTCAGAAAAAACTCTTAGAGCAAATTCTACCCAAGAGACATGTATTTTACATAGATTCGCTCCCCGTGATATTCTGTGTTCCGAACACACTTCACGTATCTCGGATTCGACAAATATTCACTACAGAGTAGTTAGCATGCGGATTACCGAACTTTCATCTCAATACATTGAATATTGGTTCTTAGAAGTATTTTCTCAGATTTTGCAGGGTTTTCTAAACGCCAGGTTCAAAAATCACGAAGTTTTCGCAGAAAAACTCTCTCGGAGCGAGTTCTAACCAATAGAGAAGTCATTTACATTGTTTCAATCACCATGGAATTCCACGTTCTGAACACGCTACATGCATCACGGATTAGAAAAAGATTCTTTAATATGTTGTGAAAATGTGGATTACCGAACTTTCTTGCAACATAAAGGCACATTTACACCTGCAAATATTTACTCCCTTTTTTGCAGCTTTTTCCAAAATTCAGATTCGATTATCATGCAATTTTGGCAAAAAAGTTCTCTTCTAGCTCGTTCTACTCAATAGAATTGTAATTTCCATAGTTTCATTACCGTGAAATTCCATTTTCCATAAGCGCTACATGAATCACGGTTTAAAAAATAATTACTACACTGTTATTAACATGTGGATTAACGGACTTTCAATCACCATTCAAGGCATATTGACACTTAGAAGCATTTTCTCAGATTTCACAGGGTTCTCCTAGTGGCAGTTTTCAAAATGAGGCACATTTTGCAGAAAAATTCTCTTGAAGTGAGTTCTACCCAATAGACTTGTCACTTACATTGTTTCCTTCACTATGACATTCCGTATTCCGAAAACGTTACATTAATCACGGCTTCGACAAACATTCTTTAATGACCGTGAGCATGTGGATTACCGATTTTTCAACCACAATACAAGGCATATTTACACCTAGAAACATTTACTTACATTTCGCAGGTTTTCCTAACGTCAGTTACGAAAATCAGGCAGTTTTCGCAAAAAATTCTCTTGGTGTATGTTCTATCCAATAGACATCTCATTTTCATAGATACCTTCACCGTAACATTCCGTGTTCCGAAAACGGTCCATGCACCACGGATTCAACAAATATTCACTGCTGAGTTCTTAGCATGTGGATTACACATCTTTAATAACCCATTGAAGACATATTGCCACCTTAAAGCATTTACTCAGATTTTGCAGCGTTTTCTTAACACCAGTTTCCAAAATGAGGCATATTTGTCAGTAAAATGCTCCTGGAGCGTGTTCTAACCAAGAGAAATGTAATTTATGTAGTTTGCCTCACCGTGACAGTCCATGTTCCGAACGCGCTACACACATCACGGATTTGACAAACATTCTTAATTAGTTGTGTACATGTGTATTACAAAACTTTCATCTAGCATACAAGGCATATTGACACCTAGAATCATTAACACTGAGTTCGCAGATATTTCCTAAAAGCAGTTTCGAAAATCAGGCAGTTTTCAACGGAAAAAACTGTTGGAGCGTGTTCTACAAAATAGATATGTAAATTACATAGATTCTCCCGCTGTGAAATTACGTGTTTCGAACATGCTACATGCAGAAAAGTTTCGACAAAAATACACTACAGAGTTGTTTGCATGTGGATTACAGGACTTTCTCACTATAGAAAGCATATAGATGCTTAGATGCATTTTATGTGATTTCACAGTGTTTTCCAAACGCCAGTTTCGAAAATAAGGCAGATTTCACGGCAAAAACCTCTTGGAGCGGGTTCTAACCAATAGACATGTAATTTACATGGATTCGCTCACCGTGAAATTCCGTGTTCCGAACACGCTACATGCATCTCAGATGTGACAAATATTCACTACAGAGTTGTTAGCAACTGGATTACAGCACTATCATCCACCATACAAGGCTAACTGACACTTTGAAGAATTTTCTCAGATTTCACACTTTAGTTTGAACGCCAGTTTTGAAAATGAGGAAGATTGGGCAGAAAAATGCTCTTGGAGCCAGTTCTACCCAAAAGATATGTAATTTACCTAGTTTCACTCACCGTGACATTCCGTGTTCTGAACACGTTTCATGCACCACGGATTCAACAAACATTCTTTAATGAGTTGTGAACATGTGTATTAACGAACTTTAATCCACCTTACAGTGCATATTTATACATAGAAATTTTATTCTGATTTAGTAGTATTCTCCTAATGTCAGTCTCTAAAATCATGCAGTTTCCACAGAAAAAATCCTCTTGGAGCGAGTTCTACCCAATAGACATGCAATTTACATAGAACCCGTCATCGTGAAATTCCGTGTTCTGAACACGCTACATGCATCACGGATTCGACAAATATTCACTATAGAGTTGTTAGCATAAGGATTACCGAACTTTCATCCACCATAAAAGCCATGTTACTATTTGGAGCATTTTCTCACATTTCGAAAGTTTTTCCTAATGCCAGATTTGAAAAGGAGGCAGATTTGCAGAAATATTCTCGTGGAGCGAGTACTTCCCAATAGAAATGTAATTTACATAGTTTCCCTCACAGTGACATTCCATTTTCCGAACACGCTACATGCATCCAGGGTTCAACAAACTTTCTCGAATGAGTTGTGAACATGTAGATTACAGAACTTTCATCCACCATACATGGCATATTTACAACTAGAAATATTAACTCTGAATTTGCAGCTTTTTCCTAATGCCAGTTTGGAAAATCAGGCCGTTTTCTCAGGGAAAAACTTTTGGAGCGAATTCTAACCAATAGGTGTGTAAATTACATAGATTCCTTGGCCGGGATTTTCCGTGATATGATCAGAGTGCATGCATAAATCTTTCTAAAAATATTCACCACAGATTTGTTTGCATGTGGTTTTACGATCTTGCATCACAATACAAGGCATATTGACACTTTGAAGCATTTTCTCTGATTTTGCAGAGATTTTCAAACGCCAGGTTTAAAAATGAGGCAGATTTCTCAGAAAAAAACTCTTAGAGCAAATTCTACCCAAGAGACATGTATTTTACATAGATTCGCTCCCCGTGATATTCTGTGTTCCGAACACACTTCACGTATCTCGGATTCGAAAAATATTCACTACAGAGTAGTTAGCATGCGGATTACCGAACTTTCATCTCAATACATTGAATATTGATTCTTAGAAGTATTTTCTCAGATTTTGCAGGGTTTTCTAAATGCCAGGTTCAAAAATCACGAAGTTTTCGCAGAAAAACTCTCTCGGAGCGAGTTCTAACCAATAGAGAAGTCATTTACATTGTTTCAATCACCATGGAATTCCACGTTCTGAACACGCTACATGCATCACGGATTAGAAAAAGATTCTTTAATATGTTGTGAAAATGTGGATTACCGAACTTTCTTGCAACATAAAGGCACATTTACACCTGCAAATATTTACTCCCTTTTTGCAGCTTTTTCCAAAATTCAGATTCGATTATCATGCAATTTTGGCAAAAAAGTTCTCTTCTAGCTCGTTCTACTCAATAGAATTGTAATTTCCATAGTTTCATTACCGTGAAATTCCATTTTCCATAAGCGCTACATGAATCACGGTTTAAAAAATAATTACTACACTGTTATTAACATGTGGATTAACGGACTTTCAATCACCATACAAGGCATATTGACACTTAGAAGCATTTTCTCAGATTTCACAGGGTTCTCCTAGTGGCAGTTTTCAAAATGAGGCACATTTTGCAGAAAAATTCTCTTGAAGTGAGTTCTACCCAATAGACTTGTCACTTACATTGTTTCCTTCACTATGACATTCCGTATTCCGAAAACGTTACATTCATCACGGCTTCGACAAACATTCTTTAATGACCGTGAGCATGTGGATTACCGATTTTTCAACCACAATACAAGGCATATTTACACCTAGAAACATTTACTTACATTTCGCAGGTTTTCCTAACGTCAGTTACGAAAATCAGGCAGTTTTCGCAAAAAATTCTCTTGGTGCATGTTCTATCCAATAGACATCTCATTTTCATAGATACCTTCACCGTAACATTCCGTGTTCCGAAAACGGTCCATGCACCACGGATTCAACAAATATTCACTGCTGAGTTCTTAGCATGTGGATTACACATCTTTAATAACCCATTGAAGACATATTGCCACCTTAAAGCATTTACTCAGATTTTGCAGCGTTTTCATAACACCAGTTTCCAAAATGAGGCATATTTTTCAGTAAAATGCTCCTGGAGCGTGTTCTAACCAAGAGATTTGTAATTTACATAGTTTGCCTCACCGTGACAGTCCATGTTCCGAACGCGCTACACACATCACGGATTTGACAAACATTCTTAATGAGTTGTGTACATGTGTATTACAAAACTTTCATCCACCATACAAGGCATATTGACACCTAGAATCATTAACACTGAGTTCGCAGATATTTCCTAAAAGCAGTTTCGAAAATCAGGCAGTTTTCAAAGGAAAAAACTGTTGGAGCGTGTTCTACAAAATAGATATGTAAATTACATAGATTCTCCCGCTGTGAAATTACGTGTTTCGAACATGCTACATGCAGAAAAGTTTCGACAAAAATACACTACAGAGTTGTTTGCATGTGGATTACAGGACTTTCTCACTATAGAAAGCATATAGATGCTTAGATGCATTTTATGTGATTTCACAGTGTTTTCCAAACGCCAGTTTCGAAAATAAGGCAGATTTCACGGCAAAAACCTCTTGGAGCTGGTTCTAACCAATAGACATGTAATTTACATGGATTCGCTCACTGTGAAATTCCGTGTTCCGAACACGCTACATGCATCTCAGATGTGACAAATATTCACTACAGAGTTGTTAGCAAGTGGATTACAGCACTATCATCCACCATACAAGGCTAACTGACACTTTGAAGAATTTTCTCAGATTTCACACTTTAGTTTGAACGCCAGTTTTGAAAATGAGGCAGATTTGGCAGAAAAATGCTCTTGGAGCCAGTTCTACCCAAAAGATATGTAATTTACCTAGTTTCACTCACCATGACATTCCGTGTTCTGAACACGTTTCATGCACCACGGATTCAACAAACATTCTTTAATGAGTTGTGCACATGTGTATTAACGAACTTTAATCCACCTTACAGTGCATATTTATACATAGAAATTTTATTCTGATTTAGTAGTATTCTCCTAATGTCAGTCTCTAAAATCATGCAGTTTCCACAGAAAAAATCCTCTTGGAGCGAGTTCTACGCAATAGACATGCAATTTACATAGAACCCGTCATCGTGAAATTCCGTGTTCTGAACACGCTACATGCATCACGGATTCGACAAATATTCACTATAGAGTTGTTAGCATAAGGATTACCGAACTTTCATCCACCATAAAAGCCATGTTACTATTTGGAGCATTTTCTCACATTTCGAAAGTTTTTCCTAATGCCAGATTTGAAAAGGAGGCAGATTTGCAGAAATATTCTCGTGGAGCGAGTACTTCCCAATAGAAATGTAATTTACATAGTTTCCCTCACAGTGACATTCCATTTTCCGAACACGCTACATGCATCCAGGGTTCAACAAACTTTCTCGAATGAGTTGTGAACATGTAGATTACAGAACTTTCATCCACCATACATGGCATATTTACAACTAGAAATATTAACTCTGAATTTGCAGCTTTTTCCTAATGCCAGTTTGGAAAATCAGGCCGTTTTCTCAGGGAAAAACTTTTGGAGCGAATTCTAACCAATAGGTGTGTAAATTACATAGATTCCTTGGCCGGGATTTTCCGTGATATGATCAGAGTGCATGCATAAATCTTTCTAAAAATATTCACCACAGATTTGTTTGCATGTGGTTTTACGATCTTGCATCACAATACAAGGCATATTGACACTTTGAAGCATTTTCTCTGATTTTGCAGAGATTTTCAAACGCCAGGTTTAAAAATGAGGCAGATTTCTCAGAAAAAACTCTTAGAGCAAATTCTACCCAAGAGACATGTATTTTACATAGATTCGCTCCCCGTGATATTCTGTGTTCCGAACACACTTCACGTATCTCGGATTCGACAAATATTCACTACAGAGTAGTTAGCATGCGGATTACCGAACTTTCATCTCAATACATTGAATATTGATTCTTAGAAGTATTTTCTCAGATTTTGCAGGGTTTTCTAAACGCCAGGTTCAAAAATCACGAAGTTTTCGCAGAAAAACTCTCTCGGAGCGAGTTCTAACCAATAGAGAAGTCATTTACATTGTTTCAATCACCATGGAATTCCACGTTCTGAAAACGCTACATGCATCACGGATTAGAAAAAGATTCTTTAATATGTTGTGAAAATGTGGATTACCGAACTTTCTTGCAACATAAAGGCACATTTACACCTGCAAATATTTACTCCCTTTTTTGCAGCTTTTTCCAAAATTCAGATTCGATTATCATGCAATTTTGGCAAAAAAGTTCTCTTCTAGCTCGTTCTACTCAATAGAATTGTAATTTCCATAGTTTCATTACCGTGAAATTCCATTTTCCATAAGCGCTACATGAATCACGGTTTAAAAAATAATAACTACACTGTTATTAACATGTGGATTAACGGACTTTCAATCACCATTCAAGGCATATTGACACTTAGAAGCATTTTCTCAGATTTCACAGGGTTCTCCTAGTGGCAGTTTTCAAAATGAGGCACATTTTGCAGAAAAATTCTCTTGAAGTGAGTTCTACCCAATAGACTTGTCACTTACATTATTTCCTTCACTATGACATTCCGTATTCCGAAAACGTTACATTAATCACGGCTTCGACAAACATTCTTTAATGACCGTGAGCATGTGGATTACCGATTTTTCAACCACAATACAAGGCATATTTACACCTAGAAACATTTACTTACATTTCGCAGGTTTTCCTAACGTCAGTTACGAAAATCAGGCAGTTTTCGCAAAAAATTCTCTTGGTGCATGTTCTATCCAATAGACATCTCATTTTCATAGATACCTTCACCGTAACATTCCGTGTTCCGAAAACGGTCCATGCACCACGGATTCAACAAATATTCACTGCTGAGTTCTTAGCATGTGGATTACACATCTTTAATAACCCATTGAAGACATATTGCCACCTTAAAGCATTTACTCAGATTTTGCAGCGTTTTCATAACACCAGTTTCCAAAATGAGGCATATTTTTCAGTAAAATGCTCCTGGAGCGTGTTCTAACCAAGAGATTTGTAATTTACATAGTTTGCCTCACCGTGACAGTCCATGTTCCGAACGCGCTACACACATCACGGATTTGACAAACATTCTTAATGAGTTGTGTACATGTGTATTACAAAACTTTCATCCACCATACAAGGCATATTGACACCTAGAATCATTAACACTGAGTTCGCAGATATTTCCTAAAAGCAGTTTCGAAAATCAGGCAGTTTTCAAAGGAAAAAACTGTTGGAGCGTGTTCTACAAAATAGATATGTAAATTACATAGATTCTCCCGCTGTGAAATTACGTGTTTCGAACATGCTACATGCAGAAAAGTTTCGACAAAAATACACTACAGAGTTGTTTGCATGTGGATTACAGGACTTTCTCACTATAGAAAGCATATAGATGCTTAGATGCATTTTATGTGATTTCACAGTGTTTTCCAAACGCCAGTTTCGAAAATAAGGCAGATTTCACGGCAAAAACCTCTTGGAGCTGGTTCTAACCAATAGACATGTAATTTACATGGATTCGCTCACTGTGAAATTCCGTGTTCCGAACACGCTACATGCATCTCAGATGTGACAAATATTCACTACAGAGTTGTTAGCAAGTGGATTACAGCACTATCATCCACCATACAAGGCTAACTGACACTTTGAAGAATTTTCTCAGATTTCACACTTTAGTTTGAACGCCAGTTTTGAAAATGAGGCAGATTTGGCAGAAAAATGCTCTTGGAGCCAGTTCTACCCAAAAGATATGTAATTTACCTAGTTTCACTCACCGTGACATTCCGTTTCTGAACACGTTTCATGCACCACGGATTCAACAAACATTCTTTAATGAGTTGTGCACATGTGTATTAACGAACTTTAATCCACCTTACAGTGCATATTTATACATAGAAATTTTATTCTGATTTAGTAGTATTCTCCTAATGTCAGTCTCTAAAATCATGCAGTTTCCACAGAAAAAATCCTCTTGGAGCGAGTTCTACCCAATAGACATGCAATTTACATAGAACCCGTCATCGTGAAATTCCGTGTTCTGAACACGCTACATGCATCACGGATTCGACAAATATACACTATAGAGTTGTTAGCATAAGGATTACCGAACTTTCATCCACCATAAAAGCCATGTTACTATTTGGAGCATTTTCTCACATTTCGAAAGTTTTTCCTAATGCCAGATTTGAAAAGGAGGCAGATTTGCAGAAATATTCTCGTGGAGCGAGTACTTCCCAATAGAAATGTAATTTACATAGTTTCCCTCACAGTGACATTCCATTTTCCGAACACGCTACATGCATCCAGGGTTCAACAAACTTTCTCGAATGAGTTGTGAACATGTAGATTACAGAACTTTCATCCACCATACATGGCATATTTACAACTAGAAATATTAACTCTGAATTTGCAGCTTTTTCCTAATGCCAGTTTGGAAAATCAGGCCGTTTTCTCAGGGAAAAACTTTTGGAGCGAATTCTAACCAATAGGTGTGTAAATTACATAGATTCCTTGGCCGGGATTTTCCGTGATATGATCAGAGTGCATGCATAAATCTTTCTAAAAATATTCACCACAGATTTGTTTGCATGTGGTTTTACGATCTTGCATCACAATACAAGGCATATTGACACTTTGAAGCATTTTCTCTGATTTTGCAGAGATTTTCAAACGCCAGGTTTAAAAATGAGGCAGATTTCTCAGAAAAAACTTAGAGCAAATTCTACCCAAGAGACATGTATTTTACATAGATTCGCTCCCCGTGATATTCTGTGTTCCGAACACACTTCACGTATCTCGGATTCGACAAATATTCACTACAGAGTAGTTAGCATGCGGATTACCGAACTTTCATCTCAATACATTGAATATTGGTTCTTAGAAGTATTTTCTCAGATTTTGCAGGGTTTTCTAAACGCCAGGTTCAAAAATCACGAAGTTTTCGCAGAAAAACTCTCTCGGAGAGAGTTCTAACCAATAGAGAAGTCATTTACATTGTTTCAATCACCATGGAATTCCACGTTCTGAACACGCTACATGCATCACGGATTAGAAAAAGATTCTTTAATATGTTGTGAAAATGTGGATTACCGAACTTTCTTGCAACATAAAGGCACATTTACACCTGCAAATATTTACTCACTTTTTGCAGCTGTTTCCAAACTTCAGATTCGATAATCATGCAATTTTGGCAAAAAAGTTCTCTTCTAGCTCGTTCTACTCAATAGAATTGTAATTTCCATAGTTTCATTACCGTGAAATTCCATTTTCCATAAGCGCTACATGAATCACGGTTTAAAAAATAATTACTACACTGTTATTAACATGTGGATTAACGGAATTTCAATCACCATACAAGGCATATTGACTCTTAGAAGCATTTTCTCAGATTTCACAGGGTTCTCCTTGTGGCAGTTTTCAAAATGAGGCACATTTTGCAGAAAATTTCTCTTGAAGTGAGTTCTACCCAATAGACAAGTAACTTACATTGTTTCCTTCACTATGACATTCCGTATTCCGAAAACTTTACATTAATCACGGCTTCGACAAACATTCTTTAATGACCTTGAGCATGTGGATTACCGATTTTTCAACCACAATACAAGGCATATTTACACCTAGAAACATTTACTTACATTTCGCAGGTTTTCCTAACGTCAGTTACGAAAATCAGGCAGTTTTCGCAAAAAATTCTCTTGGTGCATGTTCTATCCAATAGACATCTCATTTTCATACATACCTTCACCGTAACATTCCGTGTTCCGAAAACGGTCCATGCACCACGGATTCAACAAATATTCACTGCTGAGTTCTTAGCATGTGGATTACACATCTTTAATAACCCATTGAAGACATATTGTCACCTTAAAGCATTTACTCAGATTTTGCAGCGTTTTCATAACACCAGTTTCCAAAATGAGGCATATTTGTCAGTAAAATGCTCCTGGAGCGTGTTCTAACCAAGAGATTTGTAATTTACATTGTTTGCCTCACCGTGACAGTCCATGTTCCGAACGCGCTACACACATCACGGATTTGACAAACATTCTTAATGAGTTGTGTACATGTGTATTACAAAACTTTCATCCACCATACAAGGCATATTGACACCTAGAATCATTAACACTGAGTTCGCAGATATTTCCTAAAAGCAGTTTCGAAAATCAGGCAGTTTTCAAAGGAAAAAACTGTTGGAGCGTGTTCTACAAAATAGATATGTAAATTACATAGATTCTCCCGCTGTGAAATTACGTGTTTCGAACATGCTACATGCAGAAAAGTTTCGACAAAAATACACTACAGAGTTGTTTGCATGTGGATTACAGGACTTTCTCACTATAGAAAGCATATAGATGCTTAGATGCATTTTATGTGATTTCACAGTGTTTTCCAAACGCCAGTTTCGAAAATAAGGCAGATTTCACGGCAAAAACCTCTTGGAGCTGGTTCTAACCAATAGACATGTAATTTACATGGATTCGCTCACTGTGAAATTCCGTGTTCCGAACACGCTACATGCATCTCAGATGTGACAAATATTCACTACAGAGTTGTTAGCAAGTGGATTACAGCACTATCATCCACCATACAAGGCTAACTGACACTTTGAAGAATTTTCTCAGATTTCACACTTTAGTTTGAACGCCAGTTTTGAAAATGAGGCAGATTTGGCAGAAAAATGCTCTTGGAGCCAGTTCTACCCAAAAGATATGTAATTTACCTAGTTTCACTCACCGTGACATTCCGTGTTCTGAACACGTTTCATGCACCACGGATTCAACAAACATTCTTTAATGAGTTGTGCACATGTGTATTAACGAACTTTAATCCACCTTACAGTGCATATTTATACATAGAAATTTTATTCTGATTTAGTAGTATTCTCCTAATGTCAGTCTCTAAAATCATGCAGTTTCCACAGAAAAAATCCTCTTGGAGCGAGTTCTACCCAATAGACATGCAATTTACATAGAACCCGTCATCGTGAAATTCCGTGTTCTGAACACGCTACATGCATCACGGATTCGACAAATATTCACTATAGAGTTGTTAGCATAAGGATTACCGAACTTTCATCCACCATAAAAGCCATGTTACTATTTGGAGCATTTTCTCACATTTCGAAAGTTTTTCCTAATGCCAGATTTGAAAAGGAGGCAGATTTGCAGAAATATTCTCGTGGAGCGAGTACTTCCCAATAGAAATGTAATTTACATAGTTTCCCTCACAGTGACATTCCATTTTCCGAACACGCTACATGCATCCAGGGTTCAACAAACTTTCTCGAATGAGTTGTGAACATGTAGATTACAGAACTTTCATCCACCATACATGGCATATTTACAACTAGAAATATTAACTCTGAATTTGCAGCTTTTTCCTAATGCCAGTTTGGAAAATCAGGCCGTTTTCTCAGGGAAAAACTTTTGGAGCGAATTCTAACCAATAGGTGTGTAAATTACATAGATTCCTTGGCCGGGATTTTCCGTGATATGATCAGAGTGCATGCATAAATCTTTCTAAAAATATTCACCACAGATTTGTTTGCATGTGGTTTTACGATCTTGCATCACAATACAAGGCATATTGACACTTTGAAGCATTTTCTCTGATTTTGCAGAGATTTTCAAACGCCAGGTTTAAAAATGAGGCAGATTTCTCAGAAAAAACTCTTAGAGCAAATTCTACCCAAGAGACATGTATTTTACATAGATTCGCTCCCCGTGATATTCTGTGTTCCGAACACACTTCACGTATCTCGGATTCGAAAAATATTCACTACAGAGTAGTTAGCATGCGGATTACCGAACTTTCATCTCAATACATTGAATATTGATTCTTAGAAGTATTTTCTCAGATTTTGCAGGGTTTTCTAAACGCCAGGTTCAAAAATCACGAAGTTTTCGCAGAAAAACTCTCTCGGAGCGAGTTCTAACCAATAGAGAAGTCATTTACATTGTTTCAATCACCATGGAATTCCACGTTCTGAACACGCTACATGCATCACGGATTAGAAAAAGATTCTTTAATATGTTGTGAAAATGTGGATTACCGAACTTTCTTGCAACATAAAGGCACATTTACACCTGCAAATATTTACTCCCTTTTTGCAGCTTTTTCCAAACTTCAGATTTGATAATCATGCAATTTTGGCAAAAAAGTTCTCTTCTAGCTCGTTCTACTCAATAGAATTGTAATTTCCATAGTTTCATTACCGTGAAATTCCATTTTCCATAAGCGCTACATGAATCACGGTTTAAAAAATAATTACTACACTGTTATTAACATGTGGATTAACGGAATTTCAATCACCATACAAGGCATATTGACACTTAGAAGCATTTTCTCAGATTTCACAGGGTTCTCCTTGTGGCAGTTTTCAAAATGAGGCACATTTTGCAGAAAATTTCTCTTGAAGTGAGTTCTACCCAATAGACAAGTAACTTACATTGTTTCCTTCACTATGACATTCCGTATTCCGAAAACGTTACATTAATCACGGCTTCGACAAACATTCTTTAATGACCGTGAGCATGTGGATTACCGATTTTTCAACCACAATACAAGGCATATTTACACCTAGAAACATTTACTTACATTTCGCAGGTTTTCCTAACGTCAGTTACGAAAATCAGGCAGTTTTCGCAAAAAATTCTCTTGGTGCATGTTCTATCCAATAGACATCTCATTTTCATAGATACCTTCACCGTAACATTCCGTGTTCCGAAAACGGTCCATGCACCACGGATTCAACAAATATTCACTGCTGAGTTCTTAGCATGTGGATTACACATCTTTAATAACCCATTGAAGACATATTGCCACCTTAAAGCATTTACTCAGATTTTGCAGCGTTTTCTTAACACCAGTTTCCAAAATGAGGCATATTTGTCAGTAAAATGCTCCTGGAGCGTGTTCTAACCAAGAGAAATGTAATTTATGTAGTTTGCCTCACCGTGACAGTCCATGTTCCGAACGCGCTACACACATCACGGATTTGACAAACATTCTTAATTAGTTGTGTACATGTGTATTACAAAACTTTCATCTAGCATACAAGGCATATTGACACCTAGAATCATTAACACTGAGTTCGCAGATATTTCCTAAAAGCAGTTTCGAAAATCAGGCAGTTTTCAACGGAAAAAACTGTTGGAGCGTGTTCTACAAAATAGATATGTAAATTACATAGATTCTCCCGCTGTGAAATTACGTGTTTCGAACATGCTACATGCAGAAAAGTTTCGACAAAAATACACTACAGAGTTGTTTGCATGTGGATTACAGGACTTTCTCACTATAGAAAGCATATAGATGCTTAGATGCATTTTATGTGATTTCACAGTGTTTTCCAAACGCCAGTTTCGAAAATAAGGCAGATTTCACGGCAAAAACCTCTTGGAGCTGGTTCTAACCAATAGACATGTAATTTACATGGATTCGCTCACTGTGAAATTCCGTGTTCCGAACACGCTACATGCATCTCAGATGTGACAAATATTCACTACAGAGTTGTTAGCAAGTGGATTACAGCACTATCATCCACCATACAAGGCTAACTGACACTTTGAAGAATTTTCTCAGATTTCACACTTTAGTTTGAACGCCAGTTTTGAAAATGAGGAAGATTGGGCAGAAAAATGCTCTTGGAGCCAGTTCTACCCAAAAGATATGTAATTTACCTAGTTTCACTCACCGTGACATTCCGTGTTCTGAACACGTTTCATGCACCACGGATTCAACAAACATTCTTTAATGAGTTGTGAACATGTGTATTAACGAACTTTAATCCACCTTACAGTGCATATTTATACATAGAAATTTTATTCTGATTTAGTAGTATTCTCCTAATGTCAGTCTCTAAAATCATGCAGTTTCCACAGAAAAAATCCTCTTGGAGCGAGTTCTACCCAATAGACATGCAATTTACATAGAACCCGTCATCGTGAAATTCCGTGTTCTGAACACGCTACATGCATCACGGATTCGACAAATATTCACTATAGAGTTGTTAGCATAAGGATTACCGAACTTTCATCCACCATAAAAGCCATGTTACTATTTGGAGCATTTTCTCACATTTCGAAAGTTTTTCCTAATGCCAGATTTGAAAAGGAGGCAGATTTGCAGAAATATTCTCGTGGAGCGAGTACTTCCCAATAGAAATGTAATTTACATAGTTTCCCTCACAGTGACATTCCATTTTCCGAACACGCTACATGCATCCAGGGTTCAACAAACTTTCTCGAATGAGTTGTGAACATGTAGATTACAGAACTTTCATCCACCATACATGGCATATTTACAACTAGAAATATTAACTCTGAATTTGCAGCTTTTTCCTAATGCCAGTTTGGAAAATCAGGCCGTTTTCTCAGGGAAAAACTTTTGGAGCGAATTCTAACCAATAGGTGTGTAAATTACATAGATTCCTTGGCCGGGATTTTCCGTGATATGATCAGAGTGCATGCATAAATCTTTCTAAAAATATTCACCACAGATTTGTTTGCATGTGGTTTTACGATCTTGCATCACAATACAAGGCATATTGACACTTTGAAGCATTTTCTCTGATTTTGCAGAGATTTTCAAACGCCAGGTTTAAAAATGAGGCAGATTTCTCAGAAAAAACTCTTAGAGCAAATTCTACCCAAGAGACATGTATTTTACATAGATTCGCTCCCCGTGATATTCTGTGTTCCGAACACACTTCACGTATCTCGGATTCGAAAAATATTCACTACAGAGTAGTTAGCATGCGGATTACCGAACTTTCATCTCAATACATTGAATATTGATTCTTAGAAGTATTTTCTCAGATTTTGCAGGGTTTTCTAAACGCCAGGTTCAAAAATCACGAAGTTTTCGCAGAAAAACTCTCTCGGAGCGAGTTCTAACCAATAGAGAAGTCATTTACATTGTTTCAATCACCATGGAATTCCACGTTCTGAACACGCTACATGCATCACGGATTAGAAAAAGATTCTTTAATATGTTGTGAAAATGTGGATTACCGAACTTTCTTGCAACATAAAGGCACATTTACACCTGCAAATATTTACTCCCTTTTTGCAGCTTTTTCCAAACTTCAGATTCGATAATCATGCAATTTTGGCAAAAAAGTTCTCTTCTAGCTCGTTCTACTCAATAGAATTGTAATTTCCATAGTTTCATTACCGTGAAATTCCATTTTCCATAAGCGCTACATGAATCACGGTTTAAAAAATAATTACTACACTGTTATTAACATGTGGATTAACGGAATTTCAATCACCATACAAGGCATATTGACACTTAGAAGCATTTTCTCAGATTTCACAGGGTTCTCCTTGTGGCAGTTTTCAAAATGAGGCACATTTTGCAGAAAATTTCTCTTGAAGTGAGTTCTACCCAATAGACAAGTAACTTACATTGTTTCCTTCACTATGACATTCCGTATTCCGAAAACGTTACATTAATCACGGCTTCGACAAACATTCTTTAATGACCGTGAGCATGTGGATTACCGATTTTTCAACCACAATACAAGGCATATTTACACCTAGAAACATTTACTTACATTTCGCAGGTTTTCCTAACGTCAGTTACGAAAATCAGGCAGTTTTCGCAAAAAATTCTCTTGGTGCATGTTCTATCCAATAGACATCTCATTTTCATAGATACCTTCACCGTAACATTCCGTGTTCCGAAAACGGTCCATGCACCACGGATTCAACAAATATTCACTGCTGAGTTCTTAGCATGTGGATTACACATCTTTAATAACCCATTGAAGACATATTGCCACCTTAAAGCATTTACTCAGATTTTGCAGCGTTTTCTTAACACCAGTTTCCAAAATGAGGCATATTTGTCAGTAAAATGCTCCTGGAGCGTGTTCTAACCAAGAGAAATGTAATTTATGTAGTTTGCCTCACCGTGACAGTCCATGTTCCGAACGCGCTACACACATCACGGATTTGACAAACATTCTTAATTAGTTGTGTACATGTGTATTACAAAACTTTCATCTAGCATACAAGGCATATTGACACCTAGAATCATTAACACTGAGTTCGCAGATATTTCCTAAAAGCAGTTTCGAAAATCAGGCAGTTTTCAACGGAAAAAACTGTTGGAGCGTGTTCTACAAAATAGATATGTAAATTACATAGATTCTCCCGCTGTGAAATTACGTGTTTCGAACATGCTACATGCAGAAAAGTTTCGACAAAAATACACTACAGAGTTGTTTGCATGTGGATTACAGGACTTTCTCACTATAGAAAGCATATAGATGCTTAGATGCATTTTATGTGATTTCACAGTGTTTTCCAAACGCCAGTTTCGAAAATAAGGCAGATTTCACGGCAAAAACCTCTTGGAGCTGGTTCTAACCAATAGACATGTAATTTACATGGATTCGCTCACTGTGAAATTCCGTGTTCCGAACACGCTACATGCATCTCAGATGTGACAAATATTCACTACAGAGTTGTTAGCAAGTGGATTACAGCACTATCATCCACCATACAAGGCTAACTGACACTTTGAAGAATTTTCTCAGATTTCACACTTTAGTTTGAACGCCAGTTTTGAAAATGAGGAAGATTGGGCAGAAAAATGCTCTTGGAGCCAGTTCTACCCAAAAGATATGTAATTTACCTAGTTTCACTCACCGTGACATTCCGTGTTCTGAACACGTTTCATGCACCACGGATTCAACAAACATTCTTTAATGAGTTGTGAACATGTGTATTAACGAACTTTAATCCACCTTACAGTGCATATTTATACATAGAAATTTTATTCTGATTTAGTAGTATTCTCCTAATGTCAGTCTCTAAAATCATGCAGTTTCCACAGAAAAAATCCTCTTGGAGCGAGTTCTACCCAATAGACATGCAATTTACATAGAACCCGTCATCGTGAAATTCCGTGTTCTGAACACGCTACATGCATCACGGATTCGACAAATATTCACTATAGAGTTGTTAGCATAAGGATTACCGAACTTTCATCCACCATAAAAGCCATGTTACTATTTGGAGCATTTTCTCACATTTCGAAAGTTTTTCCTAATGCCAGATTTGAAAAGGAGGCAGATTTGCAGAAATATTCTCGTGGAGCGAGTACTTCCCAATAGAAATGTAATTTACATAGTTTCCCTCACAGTGACATTCCATTTTCCGAACACGCTACATGCATCCAGGGTTCAACAAACTTTCTCGAATGAGTTGTGAACATGTAGATTACAGAACTTTCATCCACCATACATGGCATATTTACAACTAGAAATATTAACTCTGAATTTGCAGCTTTTTCCTAATGCCAGTTTGGAAAATCAGGCCGTTTTCTCAGGGAAAAACTTTTGGAGCGAATTCTAACCAATAGGTGTGTAAATTACATAGATTCCTTGGCCGGGATTTTCCGTGATATGATCAGAGTGCATGCATAAATCTTTCTAAAAATATTCACCACAGATTTGTTTGCATGTGGTTTTACGATCTTGCATCACAATACAAGGCATATTGACACTTTGAAGCATTTTCTCTGATTTTGCAGAGATTTTCAAACGCCAGGTTTAAAAATGAGGCAGATTTCTCAGAAAAAACTCTTAGAGCAAATTCTACCCAAGAGACATGTATTTTACATAGATTCGCTCCCCGTGATATTCTGTGTTCCGAACACACTTCACGTATCTCGGATTCGACAAATATTCACTACAGAGTAGTTAGCATGCGGATTACCGAACTTTCATCTCAATACATTGAATATTGATTCTTAGAAGTATTTTCTCAGATTTTGCAGGGTTTTCTAAACGCCAGGTTCAAAAATCACGAAGTTTTCGCAGAAAAACACTCTCGGAGCGAGTTCTAACCAATAGAGAAGTCATTTACATTGTTTCAATCACCATGGAATTCCACGTTCTGAACACGCTACATGCATCACGGATTAGAAAAAGATTCTTTAATATGTTGTGAAAATGTGGATTACCGAACTTTCTTGCAACATAAAGGCACATTTACACCTGCAAATATTTACTCCCTTTTTGCAGCTTTTTCCAAAATTCAGATTCGATTATCATGCAATTTTGGCAAAAAAGTTCTCTTCTAGCTCGTTCTACTCAATAGAATTGTAATTTCCATAGTTTCATTACCGTGAAATTCCATTTTCCATAAGCGCTACATGAATCACGGTTTAAAAAATAATTACTACACTGTTATTAACATGTGGATTAACGGACTTTCAATCACCATTCAAGGCATATTGACACTTAGAAGCATTTTCTCAGATTTCACAGGGTTCTCCTAGTGGCAGTTTTCAAAATGAGGCACATTTTGCAGAAAAATTCTCTTGAAGTGAGTTCTACCCAATAGACTTGTCACTTACATTGTTTCCTTCACTATGACATTCCGTATTCCGAAAACGTTACATTCATCACGGCTTCGACAAACATTCTTTAATGACCGTGAGCATGTGGATTACCGATTTTTCAACCACAATACAAGGCATATTTACACCTAGAAACATTTACTTACATTTCGCAGGTTTTCCTAACGTCAGTTACGAAAATCAGGCAGTTTTCGCAAAAAATTCTCTTGGTGCATGTTCTATCCAATAGACATCTCATTTTCATAGATACCTTCACCGTAACATTTCGTGTTCCGAAAACGGTCCATGCACCACGGATTCAACAAATATTCACTGCTGAGTTCTTAGCATGTGGATTACACATCTTTAATAACCCATTGAAGACATATTGCCACCTTAAAGCATTTACTCAGATTTTGCAGCGTTTTAATAACACCAGTTTCCAAAATGAGGCATATTTTTCAGTAAAATGCTCCTGGAGCGTGTTCTAACCAAGAGATATGTAATTTACATAGATTGCCTCACCGTGACAGTCCATGTTCCTAACGCGCTACACACATCACGGATTTGACAAACATTCTTAATGAGTTGTGTACATCTGCATTACAAAACTTTCATCCACCATACAAGGCATATTGACACCTAGAATCATTAACACTGAGTTCGCAGATATTTCCTAAAAGCTGTTTCGAAAATCAAGCAGTTTTCAAAGGAAAAAACTGTTGGAGCGTGTTCTACAAAATAGATATGTAAATTACATAGATTCTCCCGCTGTGAAATTACGTGTTTCGAACATGCTACATGCAGAAAAGTTTCGACAAAAATACACTACAGAGTTGTTTGCATGTGGATTACAGGACTTTCTCACTATAGAAAGCATATACATGCTTAGATGCATTTTATGTGATTTCACAGTGTTTTCCAAACGCCAGTTTCGAAAATAAGGCAGATTTCACGGCAAAAACCTCTTGGAGCTGGTTCTAACCAATAGACATGTAATTTACATGGATTCGCTCACTGTGAAATTCCGTGTTCCGAACACGCTACATGCATCTCAGATGTGACAAATATTCACTACAGAGTTGTTAGCAAGTGGATTACAGCACTATCATCCACCATACAAGGCTAACTGACACTTTGAAGAATTTTCTCAGATTTCACACTTTAGTTTGAACGCCAGTTTTGAAAATGAGGAAGATTGGGCAGAAAAATGCTCTTGGAGCCAGTTCTACCCAAAAGATATGTAATTTACCTAGTTTCACTCACCGTGACATTCCGTGTTCTGAACACGTTTCATGCACCACGGATTCAACAAACATTCTTTAATGAGTTGTGAACATGTGTATTAACGAACTTTAATCCACCTTACAGTGCATATTTATACATAGAAATTTTATTCTGATTTAGTAGTATTCTCCTAATGTCAGTCTCTAAAATCATGCAGTTTCCACAGAAAAAATCCTCTTGGAGCGAGTTCTACCCAATAGACATGCAATTTACATAGAACCCGTCATCGTGAAATTCCGTGTTCTGAACACGCTACATGCATCACGGATTCGACAAATATTCACTATAGAGTTGTTAGCATAAGGATTACCGAACTTTCATCCACCATAAAAGCCATGTTACTATTTGGAGCATTTTCTCACATTTCGAAAGGTTTTCCTAATGCCAGATTTGAAAAGGAGGCAGATTTGCAGAAATATTCTCGTGGAGCGAGTACTTCCCAATAGAAATGTAATTTACATAGTTTCCCTCACAGTGACATTCCATTTTCCGAACACGCTACATGCATCCAGGGTTCAACAAACTTTCTCGAATGAGTTGTGAACATGTAGATTACAGAACTTTCATCCACCATACATGGCATATTTACAACTAGAAATATTAACTCTGAATTTGCAGCTTTTTCCTAATGCCAGTTTGGAAAATCAGGCCGTTTTCTCAGGGAAAAACTTTTGGAGCGAATTCTAACCAATAGGTGTGTAAATTACATAGATTCCTTGGCCGGGATTTTCCGTGATATGATCAGAGTGCATGCATAAATCTTTCTAAAAATATTCACCACAGATTTGTTTGCATGTGGTTTTACGATCTTGCATCACAATACAAGGCATATTGACACTTTGAAGCATTTTCTCTGATTTTGCAGAGATTTTCAAACGCCAGGTTTAAAAATGAGGCAGATTTCTCAGAAAAAACTCTTAGAGCAAATTCTACCCAAGAGACATGTATTTTACATAGATTCGCTCCCCGTGATATTCTGTGTTCCGAACACACTTCACGTATCTCGGATTCGACAAATATTCACTACAGAGTAGTTAGCATGCGGATTACCGAACTTTCATCTCAATACATTGAATATTGATTCTTAGAAGTATTTTCTCGGATTTTGCAGGGTTTTCTAAACGCCAGGTTCAAAAATCACGAAGTTTTCGCAGAAAAACACTCTCAGAGCGAGTTCTAACCAATAGAGAAGTCATTTACATTGTTTCAATCACCATGGAATTCCACGTTCTGAACACGCTACATGCATCACGGATTAGAAAAATATTCTTTAATATGTTGTGAAAATGTGGATTACCGAACTTTCTTGCAACATAAAGGCACATTTACACCTGCAAATATTTACTCCCTTTTTGCAGCTTTTTCCAAACTTCAGATTCGATAATCATGCAATTTTGGCAAAAAAGTTCTCTTCTAGCTCGTTCTACTCAATAGAATTGTAATTTCCATAGTTTCATTACCGTGAAATTCCATTTTCCATAAGCGCTACATGAATCACGGTTTAAAAAATAATTACTACACTGTTATTAACATGTGGATTAACGGAATTTCAATCACCATACAAGGCATATTGACACTTAGAAGCATTTTCTCAGATTTCACAGGGTTCTCCTTGTGGCAGTTTTCAAAATGAGGCACATTTTGCAGAAAATTTCTCTTGAAGTGAGTTCTACCCAATAGACAAGTAACTTACATTGTTTCCTTCACTATGACATTCCGTATTCCGAAAACTTTACATTAATCACGGCTTCGACAAACATTCTTTAATGACCGTGAGCATGTGGATTACCGATTTTTCAACCACAATACAAGGCATATTTACACCTAGAAACATTTACTTACATTTCGCAGGTTTTCCTAACGTCAGTTACGAAAATCAGGCAGTTTTCGCAAAAAATTCTCTTGGTGCATGTTCTATCCAATAGACATCTCATTTTCATAGATACCTTCACCGTAACATTCCGTGTTCCGAAAACGGTCCATGCACCACGGATTCAACAAATATTCACTGCTGAGTTCTTAGCATGTGGATTACACATCTTTAATAACCCATTGAAGACATATTGCCACCTTAAAGCATTTACTCAGATTTTGCAGCGTTTTCTTAACACCAGTTTCCAAAATGAGGCATATTTGTCAGTAAAATGCTCCTGGAGCGTGTTCTAACCAAGAGAAATGTAATTTATGTAGTTTGCCTCACCGTGACAGTCCATGTTCCGAACGCGCTACACACATAACGGATTTGACAAACATTCTTAATTAGTTGTGTACATGTGTATTACAAAACTTTCATCTAGCATACAAGGCATATTGACACCTAGAATCATTAACACTGAGTTCGCAGATATTTCCTAAAAGCAGTTTCGAAAATCAGGCAGTTTTCAACGGAAAAAACTGTTGGAGCGTGTTCTACAAAATAGATATGTAAATTACATAGATTCTCCCGCTGTGAAATTACGTGTTTGGAACATGCTACATGCAGAAAAGTTTCGACAAAAATACACTACAGAGTTGTTTGCATGTGGATTACAGGACTTTCTCACTATAGAAAGCATATAGATGCTTAGATGCATTTTATGTGATTTCACAGTGTTTTCCAAACGCCAGTTTCGAAAATAAGGCAGATTTCACGGCAAAAACCTCTTGGAGCTGGTTCTAACCAATAGACATGTAATTTACATGGATTCGCTCACTGTGAAATTCCGTGTTCCGAACACGCTACATGCATCTCAGATGTGACAAATATTCACTACAGAGTTGTTAGCAAGTGGATTACAGCACTATCATCCACCATACAAGGCTAACTGACACTTTGAAGAATTTTCTCAGATTTCACACTTTAGTTTGAACGCCAGTTTTGAAAATGAGGAAGATTGGGCAGAAAAATGCTCTTGGAGCCAGTTCTACCCAAAAGATATGTAATTTACCTAGTTTCACTCACCGTGACATTCCGTGTTCTGAACACGTTTCATGCACCACAGATTCAACAAACATTCTTTAATGAGTTGTGAACATGTGTATTAACGAACTTTAATCCACCTTACAGTGCATATTTATACATAGAAATTTTATTCTGATTTAGTAGTATTCTCCTAATGTCAGTCTCTAAAATCATGCAGTTTCCACAGAAAAAATCCTCTTGGAGCGAGTTCTACCCAATAGACATGCAATTTACATAGAACCCGTCATCGTGAAATTCCGTGTTCTGAACACGCTACATGCATCACGGATTCGACAAATATTCACTATAGAGTTGTTAGCATAAGGATTACCGAACTTTCATCCACCATAAAAGCCATGTTACTATTTGGAGCATTTTCTCACATTTCGAAAGTTTTTCCTAATGCCAGATTTGAAAAGGAGGCAGATTTGCAGAAATATTCTCGTGGAGCGAGTACTTCCCAATAGAAATGTAATTTACATAGTTTCCCTCACAGTGACATTCCATTTTCCGAACACGCTACATGCATCCAGGGTTCAACAAACTTTCTCGAATGAGTTGTGAACATGTAGATTACAGAACTTTCATCCACCATACATGGCATATTTACAACTAGAAATATTAACTCTGAATTTGCAGCTTTTTCCTAATGCCAGTTTGGAAAATCAGGCCGTTTTCTCAGGGAAAAACTTTTGGAGCGAATTCTAACCAATAGGTGTGTAAATTACATAGATTCCTTGGCCGGGATTTTCCGTGATATGATCAGAGTGCATGCATAAATCTTTCTAAAAATATTCACCACAGATTTGTTTGCATGTGGTTTTACGATCTTGCATCACAATACAAGGCATATTGACACTTTGAAGCATTTTCTCTGATTTTGCAGAGATTTTCAAACGCCAGGTTTAAAAATGAGGCAGATTTCTCAGAAAAAACTCTTAGAGCAAATTCTACCCAAGAGACATGTATTTTACATAGATTCGCTCCCCGTGATATTCTGTGTTCCGAACACACTTCACGTATCTCGGATTCGAAAAATATTCACTACAGAGTAGTTAGCATGCGGATTACCGAACTTTCATCTCAATACATTGAATATTGATTCTTAGAAGTATTTTCTCAGATTTTGCAGGGTTTTCTAAACGCCAGGTTCAAAAATCACGAAGTTTTCGCAGAAAAACTCTCTCGGAGCGAGTTCTAACCAATAGAGAAGTCATTTACATTGTTTCAATCACCATGGAATTCCACGTTCTGAACACGCTACATGCATCACGGATTAGAAAAAGATTCTTTAATATGTTGTGAAAATGTGGATTACCGAACTTTCTTGCAACATAAAGGCACATTTACACCTGCAAATATTTACTCCCTTTTTGCAGCTGTTTCCAAACTTCAGATTCGATTATCATGCAATTTTGGCAAAAAAGTTCTCTTCTAGCTCGTTCTACTCAATAGAATTGTAATTTCCATAGTTTCATTACCGTGAAATTCCATTTTCCATAAGCGCTACATGAATCACGGTTTAAAAAATAATTACTACACTGTTATTAACATGTGGATTAACGGAATTTCAATCACCATACAAGGCATATTGACACTTAGAAGCATTTTCTCAGATTTCACAGGGTTCTCCTTGTGGCAGTTTTCAAAATGAGGCACATTTTGCAGAAAATTTCTCTTGAAGTGAGTTCTACCCAATAGACAAGTAACTTACATTGTTTCCTTCACTATGACATTCCGTATTCCGAAAACTTTACATTAATCACGGCTTCGACAAACATTCTTTAATGACCGTGAGCATGTGGATTACCGATTTTTCAACCACAATACAAGGCATATTTACACCTAGAAACATTTACTTACATTTCGCAGGTTTTCCTAACGTCAGTTACGAAAATCAGGCAGTTTTCGCAAAAAATTCTCTTGGTGCATGTTCTATCCAATAGACATCTAATTTTCATAGATACCTTCACCGTAACATTCCGTGTTCCGAAAACGGTCCATGCACCACGGATTCAACAAATATTCACTGCTGAGTTCTTAGCATGTGGATTACACATCTTTAATAACCCATTGAAGACATATTGCCACCTTAAAGCATTTACTCAGATTTTGCAGCGTTTTCTTAACACCAGTTTCCAAAATGAGGCATATTTGTCAGTAAAATGCTCCTGGAGCGTGTTCTAACCAAGAGAAATGTAATTTATGTAGTTTGCCTCACCGTGACAGTCCATGTTCCTAACGCGCTACACACATAACGGATTTGACAAACATTCTTTATTAGTTGTGTACATGTGTATTACAAAACTTTCATCTAGCATACAAGGCATATTGACACCTAGAATCATTAACACTGAGTTCGCAGATATTTCCTAAAAGCAGTTTCGAAAATCAGGCAGTTTTCAACGGAAAAAACTGTTGGAGCGTGTTCTACAAAATAGATATGTAAATTACATAGATTCTCCCGCTGTGAAATTACGTGTTTGGAACATGCTACATGCGGAAAAGTTTCGACAAAAATACACTACAGAGTTGTTTGCATGTGGATTACAGGACTTTCTCACTATAGAAAGCATATAGATGCTTAGATGCATTTTATGTGATTTCACAGTGTTTTCCAAACGCCAGTTTCGAAAATAAGGCAGATTTCACGGCAAAAACCTCTTGGAGCTGGTTCTAACCAATAGACATGTAATTTACATGGATTCGCTCACTGTGAAATTCCGTGTTCCGAACACGCTACATGCATCTCAGATGTGACAAATATTCACTACAGAGTTGTTAGCAAGTGGATTACAGCACTATCATCCACCATACAAGGCTAACTGACACTTTGAAGAATTTTCTCAGATTTCACACTTTAGTTTGAACGCCAGTTTTGAAAATGAGGAAGATTGGGCAGAAAAATGCTCTTGGAGCCAGTTCTACCCAAAAGATATGTAATTTACCTAGTTTCACTCACCGTGACATTCCGTGTTCTGAACACGTTTCATGCACCACGGATTCAACAAACATTCTTTAATGAGTTGTGAACATGTGTATTAACGAACTTTAATCCACCTTACAGTGCATATTTATACATAGAAATTTTATTCTGATTTAGTAGTATTCTCCTAATGTCAGTCTCTAAAATCATGCAGTTTCCACAGAAAAAATCCTCTTGGAGCGAGTTCTACCCAATAGACATGCAATTTACATAGAACCCGTCATCGTGAAATTCCGTGTTCTGAACACGCTACATGCATCACGGATTCGACAAATATTCACTATAGAGTTGTTAGCATAAGGATTACCGAACTTTCATCCACCATAAAAGCCATGTTACTATTTGGAGCATTTTCTCACATTTCGAAAGTTTTTCCTAATGCCAGATTTGAAAAGGAGGCAGATTTGCAGAAATATTCTCGTGGAGCGAGTACTTCCCAATAGAAATGTAATTTACATAGTTTCCCTCACAGTGACATTCCATTTTCCGAACACGCTACATGCATCCAGGGTTCAACAAACTTTCTCGAATGAGTTGTGAACATGTAGATTACAGAACTTTCATCCACCATACATGGCATATTTACAACTAGAAACATTAACTCTGAATTTGCAGCTTTTTCCTAATGCCAGTTTGGAAAATCAGGCCGTTTTCTCAGGGAAAAACTTTTGGAGCGAATTCTAACCAATAGGTGTGTAAATTACATAGATTCCTTGGCCGGGATTTTCCGTGATATGATCAGAGTGCATGCATAAATCTTTCTAAAAATATTCACCACAGATTTGTTTGCATGTGGTTTTACGATCTTGCATCACAATACAAGGCATATTGACACTTTGAAGCATTTTCTCTGATTTTGCAGAGATTTTCAAACGCCAGGTTTAAAAATGAGGCAGATTTCTCAGAAAAAACTCTTAGAGCAAATTCTACCCAAGAGACATGTATTTTACATAGATTCGCTCCCCGTGATATTCTGTGTTCCGAACACACTTCACGTATCTCGGATTCGAAAAATATTCACTACAGAGTAGTTAGCATGCGGATTACCGAACTTTCATCTCAATACATTGAATATTGATTCTTAGAAGTATTTTCTCAGATTTTGCAGGGTTTTCTAAACGCCAGGTTCAAAAATCACGAAGTTTTCGCAGAAAAACTCTCTCGGAGCGAGTTCTAACCAATAGAGAAGTCATTTACATTGTTTCAATCAACATGGAATTCCACGTTCTGAACACGCTACATGCATCACGGATTAGAAAAAGATTCTTTAATATGTTGTGAAAATGTGGATTACCGAACTTTCTTGCAAGATAAAGGCACATTTACACCTGCAAATATTTACTCCCTTTTTGCAGCTGTTTCCAAACTTCAGATTCGATTATCATGCAATTTTGGCAAAAAAGTTCTCTTCTAGCTCGTTCTACTCAATAGAATTGTAATTTCCATAGTTTCATTACCGTGAAATTCCATTTTCCATAAGCGCTACATGAATCACGGTTTAAAAAATAATTACTACACTGTTATTAACATGTGGATTAACGGAATTTCAATCACCATACAAGGCATATTGACACTTAGAAGCATTTTCTCAGATTTCACAGGGTTCTCCTTGTGGCAGTTTTCAAAATGAGGCACATTTTGCAGAAAATTTCTCTTGAAGTGAGTTCTACCCAATAGACAAGTAACTTACATTGTTTCCTTCACTATGACATTCCGTATTCCGAAAACTTTACATTAATCACGGCTTCGACAAACATTCTTTAATGACCGTGAGCATGTGGATTACCGATTTTTCAACCACAATACAAGGCATATTTACACCTAGAAACATTTACTTACATTTCGCAGGTTTTCCTAACGTCAGTTACGAAAATCAGGCAGTTTTCGCAAAAAATTCTCTTGGTGCATGTTCTATCCAATAGACATCTCATTTTCATACATACCTTCACCATAACATTCCGTGTTCCGAAAACGGTCCATGCACCACGGATTCAACAAATATTCACTGCTGAGTTCTTAGCATGTGGATTACACATCTTTAATAACCCATTGAAGACATATTGCCACCTTAAAGCATTTACTCAGATTTTGCAGCGTTTTCTTAACACCAGTTTCCAAAATGAGGCATATTTGTCAGTAAAATGCTCCTGGAGCGTGTTCTAACCAAGAGAAATGTAATTTATGTAGTTTGCCTCACCGTGACAGTCCATGTTCCTAACGCGCTACACACATAACGGATTTGACAAACATTCTTTATTAGTTGTGTACATGTGTATTACAAAACTTTCATCTAGCATACAAGGCATATTGACACCTAGAATCATTAACACTGAGTTCGCAGATATTTCCTAAAAGCAGTTTCGAAAATCAGGCAGTTTTCAACGGAAAAAACTGTTGGAGCGTGTTCTACAAAATAGATATGTAAATTACATAGATTCTCCCGCTGTGAAATTACGTGTTTGGAACATGCTACATGCGGAAAAGTTTCGACAAAAATACACTACAGAGTTGTTTGCATGTGGATTACAGGACTTTCTCACTATAGAAAGCATATAGATGCTTAGATGCATTTTATGTGATTTCACAGTGTTTTCCAAACGCCAGTTTCGAAAATAAGGCAGATTTCACGGCAAAAACCTCTTGGAGCTGGTTCTAACCAATAGACATGTAATTTACATGGATTCGCTCACTGTGAAATTCCGTGTTCCGAACACGCTACATGCATCTCAGATGTGACAAATATTCACTACAGAGTTGTTAGCAAGTGGATTACAGCACTATCATCCACCATACAAGGCTAACTGACACTTTGAAGAATTTTCTCAGATTTCACACTTTAGTTTGAACGCCAGTTTTGAAAATGAGGAAGATTGGGCAGAAAAATGCTCTTGGAGCCAGTTCTACCCAAAAGATATGTAATTTACCTAGTTTCACTCACCGTGACATTCCGTGTTCTGAACACGTTTCATGCACCACGGATTCAACAAACATTCTTTAATGAGTTGTGAACATGTGTATTAACGAACTTTAATCCACCTTACAGTGCATATTTATACATAGAAATTTTATTCTGATTTAGTAGTATTCTCCTAATGTCAGTCTCTAAAATCATGCAGTTTCCACAGAAAAAATCCTCTTGGAGCGAGTTCTACCCAATAGACATGCAATTTACATAGAACCCGTCATCGTGAAATTCCGTGTTCTGAACACGCTACATGCATCACGGATTCGACAAATATTCACTATAGAGTTGTTAGCATAAGGATTACCGAACTTTCATCCACCATAAAAGCCATGTTACTATTTGGAGCATTTTCTCACATTTCGAAAGTTTTTCCTAATGCCAGATTTGAAAAGGAGGCAGATTTGCAGAAATATTCTCGTGGAGCGAGTACTTCCCAATAGAAATGTAATTTACATAGTTTCCCTCACAGTGACATTCCATTTTCCGAACACGCTACATGCATCCAGGGTTCAACAAACTTTCTCGAATGAGTTGTGAACATGTAGATTACAGAACTTTCATCCACCATACATGGCATATTTACAACTAGAAATATTAACTCTGAATTTGCAGCTTTTTCCTAATGCCAGTTTGGAAAATCAGGCCGTTTTCTCAGGGAAAAACTTTTGGAGCGAATTCTAACCAATAGGTGTGTAAATTACATAGATTCCTTGGCCGGGATTTTCCGTGATATGATCAGAGTGCATGCATAAATCTTTCTAAAAATATTCACCACAGATTTGTTTGCATGTGGTTTTACGATCTTGCATCACAATACAAGGCATATTGACACTTTGAAGCATTTTCTCTGATTTTGCAGAGATTTTCAAACGCCAGGTTTAAAAATGAGGCAGATTTCTCAGAAAAAACTCTTAGAGCAAATTCTACCCAAGAGACATGTATTTTACATAGATTCGCTCCCCGTGATATTCTGTGTTCCGAACACACTTCACGTATCTCGGATTCGACAAATATTCACTACAGAGTAGTTAGCATGCGGATTACCGAACTTTCATCTCAATACATTGAATATTGATTCTTAGAAGTATTTTCTCGGATTTTGCAGGATTTTCTAAACGCCAGGTTCAAAAATCACGAAGTTTTCGCAGAAAAACTCTCTCGGAGCGAGTTCTAACCAATAGAGAAGTCATTTACATTGTTTCAATCACCATGGAATTCCACGTTCTGAACACGCTACATGCATCACGGATTAGAAAAAGATTCTTTAATATGTTGTGAAAATGTGGATTACCGAACTTTCTTGCAACATAAAGGCACATTTACACCTGCAAATATTTACTCCCTTTTTGCAGCTGTTTCCAAACTTCAGATTCGATTATCATGCAATTTTGGCAAAAAAGTTCTCTTCTAGCTCGTTCTACTCAATAGAATTGTAATTTCCATAGTTTCATTACCGTGAAATTCCATTTTCCATAAGCGCTACATGAATCACGGTTTAAAAAATAATTACTACACTGTTATTAACATGTGGATTAACGGAATTTCAATCACCATACAAGGCATATTGACCCTTAGAAGCATTTTCTCAGATTTCACAGGGTTCTCCTTGTGGCAGTTTTCAAAATGAGGCACATTTTGCAGAAAATTTCTCTTGAAGTGAGTTCTACCCAATAGACAAGTAACTTACATTGTTTCCTTCACTATGACATTCCGTATTCCGAAAACGTTACATTAATCACGGCTTCGACAAACATTCTTTAATGACCGTGAGCATGTGGATTACCGATTTTTCAACCACAATACAAGGCATATTTACACCTAGAAACATTTACTTACATTTCGCAGGTTTTCCTAACGTCAGTTACGAAAATCAGGCAGTTTTCGCAAAAAATTCTCTTGGTGCATGTTCTATCCAATAGACATCTCATTTTCATAGATACCTTCACCGTAACATTCCGTGTTCCGAAAACGGTCCATGCACCACGGATTCAACAAATATTCACTGCTGAGTTCTTAGCATGTGGATTACACATCTTTAATAACCCATTGAAGACATATTGCCACCTTAAAGCATTTACTCAGATTTTGCAGCGTTTTCTTAACACCAGATTCCAAAATGAGGCATATTTGTCAGTAAAATGCTCCTGGAGCGTGTTCTAACCAAGAGAAATGTAATTTATGTAGTTTGCCTCACCGTGACAGTCCATGTTCCGAACGCGCTACACACATCACGGATTTGACAAACATTCTTAATTAGTTGTGTACATGTGTATTACAAAACTTTCATCTAGCATACAAGGCATATTGACACCTAGAATCATTAACACTGAGTTCGCAGATATTTCCTAAAAGCAGTTTCGAAAATCAGGCAGTTTTCAACGGAAAAAACTGTTGGAGCGTGTTCTACAAAATAGATATGTAAATTACATAGATTCTCCCGCTGTGAAATTACGTGTTTCGAACATGCTACATGCAGAAAAGTTTCGACAAAAATACACTACAGAGTTGTTTGCATGTGGATTACAGGACTTTCTCACTATAGAAAGCATATAGATGCTTAGATGCATTTTATGTGATTTCACAGTGTTTTCCAAACGCCAGTTACGAAAATAAGGCAGATTTCACGGCAAAAACCTCTTGGAGCTGGTTCTAACCAACAGACATGTAATTTACATGGATTCGCTCACTGTGAAATTCCGTGTTCCGAACACGCTACATGCATCTCAGATGTGACAAATATTCACTACAGAGTTGTTAGCAAGTGGATTACAGCACTATCATCCACCATACAAGGCTAACTGACACTTTGAAGAATTTTCTCAGATTTCACACTTTAGTTTGAACGCCAGTTTTGAAAATGAGGAAGATTGGGCAGAAAAATGCTCTTGGAGCCAGTTCTACCCAAAAGATATGTAATTTACCTAGTTTCACTCACCGTGACATTCCGTGTTCTGAACACGTTTCATGCACCACGGATTCAACAAACATTCTTTAATGAGTTGTGAACATGTGTATTAACGAACTTTAATCCACCTTACAGTGCATATTTATACATAGAAATTTTATTCTGATTTAGTAGTATTCTCCTAATGTCAGTCTCTAAAATCATGCAGTTTCCACAGAAAAAAATCCTCTTGGAGCGAGTTCTACCCAATAGACATGCAATTTACATAGAACCCGTCATCGTGAAATTCCGTGTTCTGAACACGCTACATGCATCACGGATTCGACAAATATTCACTATAGAGTTGTTAGCATAAGGATTACCGAACTTTCATCCACCATAAAAGCCATGTTACTATTTGGAGCATTTTCTCACATTTCGAAAGTTTTTCCTAATGCCAGATTTGAAAAGGAGGCAGATTTGCAGAAATATTCTCGTGGAGCGAGTACTTCCCAATAGAAATGTAATTTACATAGTTTCCCTCACAGTGACATTCCATTTTCCGAACACGCTACATGCATCCAGGGTTCAACAAACTTTCTCGAATGAGTTGTGAACATGTAGATTACAGAACTTTCATCCACCATACATGGCATATTTACAACTAGAAATATTAACTCTGAATTTGCAGCTTTTTCCTAATGCCAGTTTGGAAAATCAGGCCGTTTTCTCAGGGAAAAACTTTTGGAGCGAATTCTAACCAATAGGTGTGTAAATTACATAGATTCCTTGGCCGGGATTTTCCGTGATATGATCAGAGTGCATGCATAAATCTTTCTAAAAATATTCACCACAGATTTGTTTGCATGTGGTTTTACGATCTTGCATGACAATACAAGGCATATTGACACTTTGAAGCATTTTCTCTGATTTTGCAGAGATTTTCAAACGCCAGGTTTAAAAATGAGGCAGATTTCTCAGAAAAAACTCTTAGAGCAAATTCTACCCAAGAGACATGTATTTTACATAGATTCGCTCCCCGTGATATTCTGTGTTCCGAACACTCTTCACGTATCTCGGATTCGACAAATATTCACTACAGAGTAGTTAGCATGCGGATTACCGAACTTTCATCTCAATACATTGAATATTGATTCTTAGAAGTATTTTCTCGGATTTTGCAGGGTTTTCTAAACGCCAGGTTCAAAAATCACGAAGTTTTCGCAGAAAAACTCTCTCGGAGCGAGTTCTAACCAATAGAGAAGTCATTTACATTGTTTCAATCACCATGGAATTCCACGTTCTGAACACGCTACATGCATCACGGATTAGAAAAAGATTCTTTAATATGTTGTGAAAATGTGGATTACCGAACTTTCTTGCAACATAAAGGCACATTTACACCTGCAAATATTTACTCCCTTTTTGCAGCTTTTTCCAAACTTCAGATTCGATAATCATGCAATTTTGGCAAAAAAGTTCTCTTCTAGCTCGTTCTACTCAATAGAATTGTAATTTCCATAGTTTCATTACCGTGAAATTCCATTTTCCATAAGCGCTACATGAATCACGGTTTAAAAAATAATTACTACACTGTTATTAACATGTGGATTAACGGAATTTCAATCACCATACAAGGCATATTGACACTTAGAAGCATTTTCTCAGATTTCACAGGGTTCTCCTTGTGGCAGTTTTCAAAATGAGGCACATTTTGCAGAAAAATTCTCTTGAAGTGAGTTCTACCCAATAGACAAGTAACTTACATTGTTTCCTTCACTATGACATTCCGTATTCCGAAAACGTTACATTAATCACGGCTTCGACAAACATTCTTTAATGACCGTGAGCATGTGGATTACCGATTTTTCAACCACAATACAAGGCATATTTACACCTAGAAACATTTACTTACATTTCGCAGGTTTTCCTAACGTCAGTTACGAAAATCAGGCAGTTTTCGCAAAAAATTCTCTTGGTGCATGTTCTATCCAATAGACATCTCATTTTCATAGATACCTTCACCGTAACATTCCGTGTTCCGAAAACGGTCCATGCACCACGGATTCAACAAATATTCACTGCTGAGTTCTTAGCATGTGGATTACACATCTTTAATAACCCATTGAAGACATATTGCCACCTTAAAGCATTTACTCAGATTTTGCAGCGTTTTCTTAACACCAGATTCCAAAATGAGGCATATTTGTCAGTAAAATGCTCCTGGAGCGTGTTCTAACCAAGAGAAATGTAATTTATGTAGTTTGCCTCACCGTGACAGTCCATGTTCCGAACGCGCTACACACATCACGGATTTGACAAACATTCTTAATTAGTTGTGTACATGTGTATTACAAAACTTTCATCTAGCATACAAGGCATATTGACACCTAGAATCATTAACACTGAGTTCGCAGATATTTCCTAAAAGCAGTTTCGAAAATCAGGCAGTTTTCAACGGAAAAAACTGTTGGAGCGTGTTCTACAAAATAGATATGTAAATTACATAGATTCTCCCGCTGTGAAATTACGTGTTTCGAACATGCTACATGCAGAAAAGTTTCGACAAAAATACACTACAGAGTTGTTTGCATGTGGATTACAGGACTTTCTCACTATAGAAAGCATATAGATGCTTAGATGCATTTTATGTGATTTCACAGTGTTTTCCAAACGCCAGTTTCGAAAATAAGGCAGATTTCACGGCAAAAACCTCTTGGAGCTGGTTCTAACCAATAGACATGTAATTTACATGGATTCGCTCACTGTGAAATTCCGTGTTCCGAACACGCTACATGCATCTCAGATGTGACAAATATTCACTACAGAGTTGTTAGCAAGTGGATTACAGCACTATCATCCACCATACAAGGCTAACTGACACTTTGAAGAATTTTCTCAGATTTCACACTTTAGTTTGAACGCCAGTTTTGAAAATGAGGAAGATTGGGCAGAAAAATGCTCTTGGAGCCAGTTCTACCCAAAAGATATGTAGTTTACCTAGTTTCACTCACCGTGACATTCCGTGTTCTGAACACGTTTCATGCACCACAGATTCAACAAACATTCTTTAATGAGTTGTGAACATGTGTATTAACGAACTTTAATCCACCTTACAGTGCATATTTATACATAGAAATTTTATTCTGATTTAGTAGTATTCTCCTAATGTCAGTCTCTAAAATCATGCAGTTTCCACAGAAAAAAATCCTCTTGGAGCGAGTTCTACCCAATAGACATGCAATTTACATAGAACCCGTCATCGTGAAATTCCGTGTTCTGAACACGCTACATGCATCACGGATTCGACAAATATTCACTATAGAGTTGTTAGCATAAGGATTACCGAACTTTCATCCACCATAAAAGCCATGTTACTATTTGGAGCATTTTCTCACATTTCGAAAGTTTTTCCTAATGCCAGATTTGAAAAGGAGGCAGATTTGCAGAAATATTCTCGTGGAGCGAGTACTTCCCAATAGAAATGTAATTTACATAGTTTCCCTCACAGTGACATTCCATTTTCCGAACACGCTACATGCATCCAGGGTTCAACAAACTTTCTCGAATGAGTTGTGAACATGTAGATTACAGAACTTTCATCCACCATACATGGCATATTTACAACTAGAAATATTAACTCTGAATTTGCAGCTTTTTCCTAATGCCAGTTTGGAAAATCAGGCCGTTTTCTCAGGGAAAAACTTTTGGAGCGAATTCTAACCAATAGGTGTGTAAATTACATAGATTCCTTGGCCGGGATTTTCCGTGATATGATCAGAGTGCATGCATAAATCTTTCTAAAAATATTCACCACAGATTTGTTTGCATGTGGTTTTACGATCTTGCATGACAATACAAGGCATATTGACACTTTGAAGCATTTTCTCTGATTTTGCAGAGATTTTCAAACGCCAGGTTTAAAAATGAGGCAGATTTCTCAGAAAAAACTCTTAGAGCAAATTCTACCCAAGAGACATGTATTTTACATAGATTCGCTCCCCGTGATATTCTGTGTTCCGAACACTCTTCACGTATCTCGGATTCGACAAATATTCACTACAGAGTAGTTAGCATGCGGATTACCGAACTTTCATCTCAATACATTGAATATTGATTCTTAGAAGTATTTTCTCGGATTTTGCAGGGTTTTCTAAACGCCAGGTTCAAAAATCACGAAGTTTTCGCAGAAAAACTCTCTCGGAGCGAGTTCTAACCAATAGAGAAGTCATTTACATTGTTTCAATCACCATGGAATTCCACGTTCTGAACACGCTACATGCATCACGGATTAGAAAAAGATTCTTTAATATGTTGTGAAAATGTGGATTACCGAACTTTCTTGCAACATAAAGGCACATTTACACCTGCAAATATTTACTCCCTTTTTGCAGCTTTTTCCAAACTTCAGATTCGATAATCATGCAATTTTGGCAAAAAAGTTCTCTTCTAGCTCGTTCTACTCAATAGAATTGTAATTTCCATAGTTTCATTACCGTGAAATTCCATTTTCCATAAGCGCTACATGAATCACGGTTTAAAAAATAATTACTACACTGTTATTAACATGTGGATTAACGGAATTTCAATCACCATACAAGGCATATTGACACTTAGAAGCATTTTCTCAGATTTCACAGGGTTCTCCTTGTGGCAGTTTTCAAAATGAGGCACATTTTGCAGAAAAATTCTCTTGAAGTGAGTTCTACCCAATAGACAAGTAACTTACATTGTTTCCTTCACTATGACATTCCGTATTCCGAAAACGTTACATTAATCACGGCTTCGACAAACATTCTTTAATGACCGTGAGCATGTGGATTACCGATTTTTCAACCACAATACAAGGCATATTTACACCTAGAAACATTTACTTACATTTCGCAGGTTTTCCTAACGTCAGTTACGAAAATCAGGCAGTTTTCGCAAAAAATTCTCTTGGTGCATGTTCTATCCAATAGACATCTCATTTTCATAGATACCTTCACCGTAACATTCCGTGTTCCGAAAACGGTCCATGCACCACGGATTCAACAAATATTCACTGCTGAGTTCTTAGCATGTGGATTACACATCTTTAATAACCCATTGAAGACATATTGCCACCTTAAAGCATTTACTCAGATTTTGCAGCGTTTTCTTAACACCAGATTCCAAAATGAGGCATATTTGTCAGTAAAATGCTCCTGGAGCGTGTTCTAACCAAGAGAAATGTAATTTATTTAGTTTGCCTCACCGTGACTGTCCATGTTCCGAACGCGTTACACACATCATGGATTTGACAAACATTCTTAATTAGTTGTGTACATGTGTATTACAAAACTTTCATCTAGCATACAAGGCATATTGACACCTAGAATCATTAACACTGAGTTCGCAGATATTTCCTAAAAGCAGTTTCGAAAATCAGGCAGTTTTCAACGGAAAAAACTGTTGGAGCGTGTTCTACAAAATAGATATGTAAATTACATAGATTCTCCCGCTGTGAAATTACGTGTTTCGAACATGCTACATGCAGAAAAGTTTCGACAAAAATACACTACAGAGTTGTTTGCATGTGGATTACAGGACTTTCTCACTATAGAAAGCATATAGATGCTTAGATGCATTTTATGTGATTTCACAGTGTTTTCCAAACGCCAGTTTCGAAAATAAGGCAGATTTCACGGCAAAAACCTCTTGGAGCTGGTTCTAACCAATAGACATGTAATTTACATGGATTCGCTCACTGTGAAATTCCGTGTTCCGAACACGCTACATGCATCTCAGATGTGACAAATATTCACTACAGAGTTGTTAGCAAGTGGATTACAGCACTATCATCCACCATACAAGGCTAACTGACACTTTGAAGAATTTTCTCAGATTTCACACTTTAGTTTGAACGCCAGTTTTGAAAATGAGGAAGATTGGGCAGAAAAATGCTCTTGGAGCCAGTTCTACCCAAAAGATATGTAGTTTACCTAGTTTCACTCACCGTGACATTCCGTGTTCTGAACACGTTTCATGCACCACAGATTCAACAAACATTCTTTAATGAGTTGTGAACATGTGTATTAACGAACTTTAATCCACCTTACAGTGCATATTTATACATAGAAATTTTATTCTGATTTAGTAGTATTCTCCTAATGTCAGTCTCTAAAATCATGCAGTTTCCACAGAAAAAATCCTCTTGGAGCGAGTTCTACCCAATAGACATGCAATTTACATAGAACCCGTCATCGTGAAATTCCGTGTTCTGAACATGCTACATGCATCACGGATTCGACAAATATTCACTATAGAGTTGTTAGCATAAGGATTACCGAACTTTCATCCACCATAAAAGCCATGTTACTATTTGGAGCATTTTCTCACATTTCGAAAGTTTTTCCTAATGCCAGATTTGAAAAGGAGGCAGATTTGCAGAAATATTCTCGTGGAGCGAGTACTTCCCAATAGAAATGTAATTTACATAGTTTCCCTCACAGTGACATTCCATTTTCCGAACACGCTACATGCATCCAGGGTTCAACAAACTTTCTCGAATGAGTTGTGAACATGTAGATTACAGAACTTTCATCCACCATACATGGCATATTTACAACTAGAAATATTAACTCTGAATTTGCAGCTTTTTCCTAATGCCAGTTTGGAAAATCAGGCCGTTTTCTCAGGGAAAAACTTTTGGAGCGAATTCTAACCAATAGGTGTGTAAATTACATAGATTCCTTGGCCGGGATTTTCCGTGATATGATCAGAGTTCATGCATAAATCTTTCTAAAAATATTCACCACAGATTTGTTTGCATGTGGTTTTACGATCTTGCATGACAATACAAGGCATATTGACACTTTGAAGCATTTTCTCTGATTTTGCAGAGATTTTCAAACGCCAGGTTTAAAAATGAGGCAGATTTCTCAGAAAAAACTCTTAGAGCAAATTCTACCCAAGAGACATGTATTTTACATAGATTCGCTCCCCGTGATATTCTGTGTTCCGAACACACTTCACGTATCTCGGATTCGACAAATATTCACTACAGAGTAGTTAGCATGCGGATTACCGAACTTTCATCTCAATACATTGAATATTGATTCTTAGAAGTATTTTCTCAGATTTTGCAGGGTTTTCTAAACGCCAGGTTCAAAAATCACGAAGTTTTCGCAGAAAAACTCTCTCGGAGCGAGTTCTAACCAATAGAGAAGTCATTTACATTGTTTCAATCACCATGGAATTCCACGTTCTGAACACGCTACATGCATCACGGATTAGAAAAAGATTCTTTAATATGTTGTGAAAATGTGGATTACCGAACTTTCTTGCAACATAAAGGCACATTTACACCTGCAAATATTTACTCCCTTTTTGCAGCTGTTTCCAAACTTCAGATTCGATTATCATGCAATTTTGGTAAAAAAGTTCTCTTCTAGCTCGTTCTACTCAATAGAATTGTAATTTCCATAGTTTCATTACCGTGAAATTCCATTTTCCATAAGCGCTACATGAATCACGGTTTAAAAAATAATTACTACACTGTTATTAACATGTGGATTAACGGACTTTCAATCACCATTCAAGGCATATTGACACTTAGAAGCATTTTCTCAGATTTCACAGGGTTCTCCTAGTGGCAGTTTTCAAAATGAGGCACATTTTGCAGAAAAATTCTCTTGAAGTGAGTTCTACACAATAGACTTGTCACTTACATTGTTTCCTTCACTATGACAGTCCGTATTCCGAAAACGTTACATTCATCACGGCTTCGACAAACATTCTTTAATGACCGTGAGCATGTGGATTACCGATTTTTCAACCACAATACAAGGCATATTTACACCTAGAAACATTTACTTACATTTCGCAGGTTTTCCTAACGTCAGTTACGAAAATCAGGCAGTTTTCGCAAAAAATTCTCTTGGTGCATGTTCTATCCAATAGACATCTCATTTTCATAGATACCTTCACCGTAACATTCCGTGTTCCGAAAACGGTCCATGCACCACGGATTCAACAAATATTCACTGCTGAGTTCTTAGCATGTGGATTACACATCTTTAATAACCCATTGAAGACATATTGCCACCTTAAAGCATTTACTCAGATTTTGCAGCGTTTTCATAACACCAGTTTCCAAAATGAGGCATATTTGTCAGTAAAATGCTCCTGGAGCGTGTTCTAACCAAGAGATATGTAATTTACATAGTTTGCCTCACCGTGACAGTCCATGTTCCGAACGCGCTACACACATCACGGATTTGACAAACATTCTTAATGAGTTGTGTACATCTGTATTACAAAACTTTCATCCACCATACAAGGCATATTGACACCTAGAATCATTAACACTGAGTTCGCAGATATTTCCTAAAAGCTGTTTCGAAAATCAGGCAGTTTTCAAAGGAAAAAACTGTTGGAGCGTGTTCTACAAAATAGATATGTAAATTACATAGATTCTCCCGCTGTGAAATTACGTGTTTCGAACATGCTACATGCAGAAAAGTTTCGACAAAAATACACTACAGAGTTGTTTGCATGTGGATTACAGGACTTTCTCACTATAGAAAGCATATACATGCTTAGATGCATTTTACGTGATTTCACAGTGTTTTCCAAACGCCAGTTTCGAAAATAAGGCAGATTTCACGGCAAAAACCTCTTGGAGCTGGTTCTAACCAATAGACATGTAATTTACATGGATTCGCTCACTGTGAAATTCCGTGTTCCGAACACGCTACATGCATCTCAGATGTGACAAATATTCACTACAGAGTTGTTAGCAAGTGGATTACAGCACTATCATCCACCATACAAGGCTAACTGACACTTTGAAGAATTTTCTCAGATTTCACACTTTAGTTTGAACGCCAGTTTTGAAAATGAGGAAGATTGGGCAGAAAAATGCTCTTGGAGCCAGTTCTACCCAAAAGATATGTAATTTACCTAGTTTCACTCACCGTGACATTCCGTGTTCTGAACACGTTTCATGCACCACGGATTCAACAAACATTCTTTAATGAGTTGTGAACATGTGTATTAACGAACTTTAATCCACCTTACAGTGCATATTTATACATAGAAATTTTATTCTGATTTAGTAGTATTCTCCTAATGTCAGTCTCTAAAATCATGCAGTTTCCACAGAAAAAATCCTCTTGGAGCGAGTTCTACCCAATAGACATGCAATTTACATAGAACCCGTCATCGTGAAATTCCGTGTTCTGAACACGCTGCATGCATCACGGATTCGACAAATATTCACTACAGAGTTGTTAGCATAATGATTACCGAACTTTCATCCACCATAAAAGCCATGTTTCAATTTGAAGCATTTTCTCACATTTCGAAAGGTTTTCCTAATGCCAGATTTGAAAAGGAGGCAGATTTGCAGAAATATTCTCGTGGAGCGAGTACTTCCCAATAGAAATGTAATTTACATAGTTTCCCTCACAGTGACATTCCATTTTCCGAACACGCTACATGCATCCAGGTTTCAAAAAACTTTCTCGAATGAGTTGTGAACATGTAGATTACAGAACTTTCATCCACCATACATGGCATATTTACAACTAGAAACATTAACTCTGAATTTGCAGCTTTTTCCTAATGCCAGTTTGGAAAATCAGGCCGTTTTCTCAGGTAAAAACTTTTGGATGCGAATTCAAACCAATAGGTGTGTAAATTACATAGATTCCTTGGCCGGGATTTTCTGTGATATGATCAGAGTGCATGCATAAATCTTTCTAAAAATATTCACCACAGATTTGTTTGCATGTGGTTTTACGATCTTGCATCACAATACAAGGCATATTGACACTTTGAAGCATTTTCTCTGATTTTGCAGAGATTTTCAAACGCCAGGTTTAAAAATGAGGCAGATTTCTCAGAAAAAACTCTTAGAGCAAATTCTACCCAAGAGACATGTATTTTACATAGATTCGCTCCCCGTGATATTCTGTGTTCCGAACACACTTCACGTATCTCGGATTCGAAAAATATTCACTACAGAGTAGTTAGCATGCGGATTACCGAACTTTCATCTCAATACATTGAATATTGATTCTTAGAAGTATTTTCTCAGATTTTGCAGGGTTTTCTAAACGCCAGGTTCAAAAATCACGAAGTTTTCGCAGAAAAACTCTCTCGGAGCGAGTTCTAACCAATAGAGAAGTCATTTACATTGTTTCAATCACCATGGAATTCCACGTTCTGAACACGCTACATGCATCACGGATTAGAAAAAGATTCTTTAATATGTTGTGAAAATGTGGATTACCGAACTTTCTTGCAACATAAAGGCACATTTACACCTGCAAATATTTACTCCCTTTTTGCAGCTTTTTCCAAACTTCAGATTCGATAATCATGCAATTTTGGCAAAAAAGTTCTCTTCTAGCTCGTTCTACTCAATAGAATTGTAATTTCCATAGTTTCATTACCGTGAAATTCCATTTTCCATAAGCGCTACATGAATCACGGTTTAAAAAATAATTACTACACTGTTATTAACATGTGGATTAACGGAATTTCAATCACCATACAAGGCATATTGACACTTAGAAGCATTTTCTCAGATTTCACAGGGTTCTCCTTGTGGCAGTTTTCAAAATGAGGCACATTTTGCAGAAAATTTCTCTTGAAGTGAGTTCTACCCAATAGACAAGTAACTTACATTGTTTCCTTCACTATGACATTCCGTATTCCGAAAACTTTACATTAATCACGGCTTCGACAAACATTCTTTAATGACCGTGAGCATGTGGATTACCGATTTTTCAACCACAATACAAGGCATATTTACACCTAGAAACATTTACTTACATTTCGCAGGTTTTCCTAACGTCAGTTACGAAAATCAGGCAGTTTTCGCAAAAAATTCTCTTGGTGCATGTTCTATCCAATAGACATCTCATTTTCATAGATACCTTCACCGTAACATTCCGTGTTCCGAAAACGGTCCATGCACCACGGATTCAACAAATATTCACTGCTGAGTTCTTAGCATGTGGATTACACATCTTTAATAACCCATTGAAGACATATTGTCACCTTAAAGCATTTACTCAGATTTTGCAGCGTTTTCATAACACCAGTTTCCAAAATGAGGCATATTTGTCAGTAAAATGCTCCTGGAGCGTGTTCTAACCAAGAGAAATGTAATTTATGTAGTTTGCCTCACCGTGACAGTCCATGTTCCGAACGCGCTACACACATCACGGATTTGACAAACATTCTTAATGAGTTGTGTACATGTGTATTACAAAACTTTCATCCACCATACAAGGCATATTGACACCTAGAATCATTAACACTGAGTTCGCAGATATTTCCTAAAAGCAGTTCCGAAAATCAGGCAGTTTTCAAAGGAAAAAACTGTTGGAGCGTGTTTTACAAAATAGATATGTAAATTACATAGATTCTCCCGCTGTGAAATTACGTGTTTCGAACATGCTACATGCAGAAAAGTTTCGACAAAAATACACTACAGAGTTGTTTGCATGTGGATTACAGGACTTTCTCACTATAGAAAGCATATAGATGCTTAGATGCATTTTATGTGATTTCACAGTGTTTTCCAAACGCCAGTTTCGAAAATAAGGCAGATTTCACGGCAAAAACCTCTTGGAGCGGGTTCTAACCAATAGACATGTAATTTACATGGATTCGCTCACCGTGAAATTCCGTGTTCCGAACACGCTACATGCATCTCAGATGTGACAAATATTCACTACAGAGTTGTTAGCAAGTGGATTACAGCACTATCATCCACCATACAAGGCTAACTGACACTTTGAAGAATTTTCTCAGATTTCACACTTTAGTTTGAACGCCAGTTTTGAAAATGAGGAAGATTGGGCAGAAAAATGCTCTTGGAGCCAGTTCTACCCAAAAGATATGTAATTTACCTAGTTTCACTCACCATGACATTCCGTGTTCTGAACACGTTTCATGCACCACGGATTCAACAAACATTCTTTAATGAGTTGTGAACATGTGTATTAACGAACTTTAATCCACCTTACAGTGCATATTTATACATAGAAATTTTATTCTGATTTAGTAGTATTCTCCTAATGTCAGTCTCTAAAATCATGCAGTTTCCACAGAAAAAATCCTCTTGGAGCGAGTTCTACCCAATAGACATGCAATTTACATAGAACCCGTCATCGTGAAATTCCGTGTTCTGAACACGCTACATGCATCACGGATTCGACAAATATACACTATAGAGTTGTTAGCATAAGGATTACCGAACTTTCATCCACCATAAAAGCCATGTTACTATTTGGAGCATTTTCTCACATTTCGAAAGTTTTTCCTAATGCCAGATTTGAAAAGGAGGCAGATTTGCAGAAATATTCTCGTGGAGCGAGTACTTCCCAATAGAAATGTAATTTACATAGTTTCCCTCACAGTGACATTCCATTTTCCGAACACGCTACATGCATCCAGGGTTCAACAAACTTTCTCGAATGAGTTGTGAACATGTAGATTACAGAACTTTCATCCACAATACATGGCATATTTACAACTAGAAATATTAACTCTGAATTTGCAGCTTTTTCCTAATGCCAGTTTGGAAAATCAGGCCGTTTTCTCAGGGAAAAACTTTTGGAGCGAATTCTAACCAATAGGTGTGTAAATTACATAGATTCCTTGGCCGGGATTTTCCGTGATATGATCAGAGTTCATGCATAAATCTTTCTAAAAATATTCACCACAGATTTGTTTGCATGTGGTTTTACGATCTTGCATGACAATACAAGGCATATTGACACTTTGAAGCATTTTCTCTGATTTTGCAGAGATTTTCAAACGCCAGGTTTAAAAATGAGGCAGATTTCTCAGAAAAAACTCTTAGAACAAATTCTACCCAAGAGACATGTATTTTAAATTGATTCGCTCCCCGTGATATTCTGTGTTCCGAACACACTTCACGTATCTCGGATTCGAAAAATATTCACTACAGAGTAGTTAGCATGCGGATTACCGAACTTTCATCTCAATACATTGAATATTGATTCTTAGAAGTATTTTCTCAGATTTTGCAGGGTTTTCTAAACGCCAGGTTCAAAAATCACGAAGTTTTCGCAGAAAAACTCTCTCGGAGCGAGTTCTAACCAATAGAGAAGTCATTTACATTGTTTCAATCACCATGGAATTCCACGTTCTGAACACGCTACATGCATCACGGATTAGAAAAAGATTCTTTAATATGTTGTGAAAATGTGGATTACCGAACTTTCTTGCAACATAAAGGCACATTTACACCTGCAAATATTTACTCCCTTTTTGCAGCTTTTTCCAAACTTCAGATTCGATAATCATGCAATTTTGGCAAAAAAGTTCTCTTCTAGCTCGTTCTACTCAATAGAATTGTAATTTCCATAGTTTCATTACCGTGAAATTCCATTTTCCATAAGCGCTACATGAATCACGGTTTAAAAAATAATTACTACACTGTTATTAACATGTGGATTAACGGAATTTCAATCACCATACAAGGCATATTGACACTTAGAAGCATTTTCTCAGATTTCACAGGGTTCTCCTTGTGGCAGTTTTCAAAATGTGGCACATTTTGCAGAAAATTTCTCTTGAAGTGAGTTCTACCCAATAGACAAGTAACTTACATTGTTTCCTTCACTATGACATTCCGTATTCCGAAAACTTTACATTAATCACGGCTTCGACAAACAGTCTTTAATGATCGTGAGCATGTGGATTACCGATTTTTCAACCACAATACAAGGCATATTTACACCTAGAAACATTTACTTACATTTCGCAGGTTTTCCTAACGTCAGTTACGAAAATCAGGCAGTTTTCGCAAAAAATTCTCTTGGTGCATGTTCTATCCAATAGACATCTCATTTTCATAGATACCTTCACCGTAACATTCCGTGTTCCGAAAACGGTCCATGCACCACGGATTCAACAAATATTCACTGCTGAGTTCTTAGCATGTGGATTACACATCTTTAATAACCCATTGAAGACATATTGCCACCTTAAAGCATTTACTCAGATTTTGCAGCGTTTTCATAACACCAGTTTCCAAAATGAGGCATATTTGTCAGTAAAATGCTCCTGGAGCGTGTTCTAACCAAGAGATATGTAATTTACATAGTTTGCCTCACCGTGACAGTCCATGTTCCGAACGCGCTAGACACATCACGTATTTGACAAACATTCTTAATGAGTTGTGTACATGTGTATTACAAAACTTTCATCAACCATACAAGGCATATTGACACCTAGAATCATTAACACTGAGTTCGCAGATATTTCCTAAAAGCTGTTTCGAAAATCAGGCAGTTTTCAAAGGAAAAAACTGTTGGAGCGTGTTCTACAAAATAGATATGTAAATTACATAGATTATCCCGCTGTGAAATTACGTGTTTCGAACATGCTACATGCAGAAAAGTTTCGACAAAAATACACTACAGAGTTGTTTGCATGTGGATTACAGGACTTTCTCACTATAGAAAGCATATACATGCTTAGATGCATTTTACGTGATTTCACAGTGTTTTCCAAACGCCAGTTTCGAAAATAAGGCAGATTTCACGGCAAAAACCTCTTGGAGCGGGTTCTAACCAATAGACATGTAATTTACATGGATTCGCTCACCGTGAAATTCCGTGTTCCGAACACGCTACATGCATCTCAGATGTGACAAATATTCACTACAGAGTTGTTAGCAAGTGGATTACAGCACTATCATCCACCATACAAGGCTAACTGACACTTTGAAGAATTTTCTCAGATTTCACACTTTAGTTTGAACGCCAGTTTTGAAAATGAGGAAGATTGGGCAGAAAAATGCTCTTGGAGCCAGTTCTACCCAAAAGATATGTAATTTACCTAGTTTCACTCACCGTGACATTCCGTGTTCTGAACACGTTTCATGCACCACGGATTCAACAAACATTCTTTAATGAGTTGTGAACATGTGTATTAACGAACTTTAATCCACCTTACAGTGCATATTTATACATAGAAATTTTATTCTGATTTAGTAGTATTCTCCTAATGTCAGTCTCTAAAATCATGCAGTTTCCACAGAAAAAATCCTCTTGGAGCGAGTTCTACCCAATAGACATGCAATTTACATAGAACCCGTCATCGTGAAATTCCGTGTTCTGAACACGCTGCATGCATCACGGATTCGACAAATATTCACTACAGAGTTGTTAGCATAATGATTACCGAACTTTCATCCACCATAAAAGCCATGTTTCAATTTGAAGCATTTTCTCACATTTCGAAAGGTTTTCCTAATGCCAGATTTGAAAAGGAGGCAGATTTGCAGAAATATTCTCGTGGAGCGAGTACTTCCCAATAGAAATGTAATTTACATAGTTTCCCTCACAGTGACATTCCATTTTCCGAACACGCTACATGCATCCAGGTTTCAAAAAACTTTCTCGAATGAGTTGTGAACATGTAGATTACAGAACTTTCATCCACCATACATGGCATATTTACAACTAGAAACATTAACTCTGAATTTGCAGCTTTTTCCTAATGCCAGTTTGGAAAATCAGGCCGTTTTCTCAGGGAAAAACTTTTGGATGCGAATTCAAACCAATAGGTGTGTAAATTACATAGATTCCTTGGCCGGGATTTTCTGTGATATGATCAGAGTGCATGCATAAATCTTTCTAAAAATATTCACCACAGATTTGTTTGCATGTGGTTTTACGATCTTGCATCACAATACAAGGCATATTGACACTTTGAAGCATTTTCTCTGATTTTGCAGAGATTTTCAAACGCCAGGTTTAAAAATGAGGCAGATTTCTCAGAAAAAACTCTTAGAGCAAATTCTACCCAAGAGACATGTATTTTACATAGATTCGCTCCCCGTGATATTCTGTGTTCCGAACACACTTCACGTATCTCGGATTCGAAAAATATTCACTACAGAGTAGTTAGCATGCGGATTACCGAACTTTCATCTCAATACATTGAATATTGATTCTTAGAAGTATTTTCTCAGATTTTGCAGGGTTTTCTAAACGCCAGGTTCAAAAATCACGAAGTTTTCGCAGAAAAACTCTCTCGGAGCGAGTTCTAACCAATAGAGAAGTCATTTACATTGTTTCAATCACCATGGAATTCCACGTTCTGAACACGCTACATGCATCACGGATTAGAAAAAGATTCTTTAATATGTTGTGAAAATGTGGATTACCGAACTTTCTTGCAACATAAAGGCACATTTACACCTGCAAATATTTACTCCCTTTTTGCAGCTTTTTCCAAACTTCAGATTCGATAATCATGCAATTTTGGCAAAAAAGTTCTCTTCTAGCTCGTTCTACTCAATAGAATTGTAATTTCCATAGTTTCATTACCGTGAAATTCCATTTTCCATAAGCGCTACATGAATCACGGTTTAAAAAATAATTACTACACTGTTATTAACATGTGGATTAACGGAATTTCAATCACCATACAAGGCATATTGACACTTAGAAGCATTTTCTCAGATTTCACAGGGTTCTCCTTGTGGCAGTTTTCAAAATGAGGCACATTTTGCAGAAAATTTCTCTTGAAGTGAGTTCTACCCAATAGACAAGTAACTTACATTGTTTCCTTCACTATGACATTCCGTATTCCGAAAACTTTACATTAATCACGGCTTCGACAAACATTCTTTAATGACCTTGAGCATGTGGATTACCGATTTTTCAACCACAATACAAGGCATATTTACACCTAGAAACATTTACTTACATTTCGCAGGTTTTCCTAACGTCAGTTACGAAAATCAGGCAGTTTTCGCAAAAAATTCTCTTGGTGCATGTTCTATCCAATAGACATCTCATTTTGATACATACCTTCACCGTAACATTCCGTGTTCCGAAAACGGTCCATGCACCACGGATTCAACAAATATTCACTGCTGAGTTCTTAGCATGTGGATTACACATCTTTAATAACCCATTGAAGACATATTGTCACCTTAAAGCATTTACTCAGATTTTGCAGCGTTTTCATAACACCAGTTTCCAAAATGAGGCATATTTGTCAGTAAAATGCTCCTGGAGCGTGTTCTAACCAAGAGAAATGTAATTTATGTAGTTTGCCTCACCGTGACAGTCCATGTTCCGAACGCGCTACACACATCACGGATTTGACAAACATTCTTAATGAGTTGTGTACATGTGTATTACAAAACTTTCATCCACCATACAAGGCATATTGACACCTAGAATCATTAACACTGAGTTCGCAGATATTTCCTAAAAGCAGTTCCGAAAATCAGGCAGTTTTCAAAGGAAAAAACTGTTGGAGCGTGTTCTACAAAATAGATATGTAAATTACATAGATTCTCCCGCTGTGAAATTACGTGTTTCGAACATGCTACATGCAGAAAAGTTTCGACAAAAATACACTACAGAGTTGTTTGCATGTGGATTACAGGACTTTCTCACTATAGAAAGCATATAGATGCTTAGATGCATTTTATGTGATTTCACAGTGTTTTCCAAACGCCAGTTTCGAAAATAAGGCAGATTTCACGGCAAAAACCTCTTGGAGCGGGTTCTAACCAATAGACATGTAATTTACATGGATTCGCTCACCGTGAAATTCCGTGTTCCGAACACGCTACATGCATCTCAGATGTGACAAATATTCACTACAGAGTTGTTAGCAAGTGGATTACAGCACTATCATCCACCATACAAGGCTAACTGACACTTTGAAGAATTTTCTCAGATTTCACACTTTAGTTTGAACGCCAGTTTTGAAAATGAGGAAGATTGGGCAGAAAAATGCTCTTGGAGCCAGTTCTACCCAAAAGATATGTAATTTACCTAGTTTCACTCACCATGACATTCCGTGTTCTGAACACGTTTCATGCACCACGGATTCAACAAACATTCTTTAATGAGTTGTGAACATGTGTATTAACGAACTTTAATCCACCTTACAGTGCATATTTATACATAGAAATTTTATTCTGATTTAGTAGTATTCTCCTAATGTCAGTCTCTAAAATCATGCAGTTTCCACAGAAAAAATCCTCTTGGAGCGAGTTCTACCCAATAGACATGCAATTTACATAGAACCCGTCATCGTGAAATTCCGTGTTCTGAACACGCTACATGCATCACGGATTCGACAAATATACACTATAGAGTTGTTAGCATAAGGATTACCGAACTTTCATCCACCATAAAAGCCATGTTACTATTTGGAGCATTTTCTCACATTTCGAAAGTTTTTCCTAATGCCAGATTTGAAAAGGAGGCAGATTTGCAGAAATATTCTCGTGGAGCGAGTACTTCCCAATAGAAATGTAATTTACATAGTTTCCCTCACAGTGACATTCCATTTTCCGAACACGCTACATGCATCCAGGGTTCAACAAACTTTCTCGAATGAGTTGTGAACATGTAGATTACAGAACTTTCATCCACAATACATGGCATATTTACAACTAGAAATATTAACTCTGAATTTGCAGCTTTTTCCTAATGCCAGTTTGGAAAATCAGGCCGTTTTCTCAGGGAAAAACTTTTGGAGCGAATTCTAACCAATAGGTGTGTAAATTACATAGATTCCTTGGCCGGGATTTTCCGTGATATGATCAGAGTTCATGCATAAATCTTTCTAAAAATATTCACCACAGATTTGTTTGCATGTGGTTTTACGATCTTGCATGACAATACAAGGCATATTGACACTTTGAAGCATTTTCTCTGATTTTGCAGAGATTTTCAAACGCCAGGTTTAAAAATGAGGCAGATTTCTCAGAAAAAACTCTTAGAACAAATTCTACCCAAGAGACATGTATTTTACATAGATTCGCTCCCCGTGATATTCTGTGTTCCGAACACACTTCACGTATCTCGGATTCGAAAAATATTCACTACAGAGTAGTTAGCATGCGGATTACCGAACTTTCATCTCAATACATTGAATATTGGTTCTTAGAAGTATTTTCTCAGATTTTGCAGGGTTTTCTAAACGCCAGGTTCAAAAATCACGAAGTTTTCGCAGAAAAACTCTCTCGGAGCGAGTTCTAACCAATAGAGAAGTCATTTACATTGTTTCAATCACCATGGAATTCCACGTTCTGAACACGCTACATGCATCACGGATTAGAAAAAGATTCTTTAATATGTTGTGAAAATGTGGATTACCGAACTTTCTTGCAACATAAAGGCACATTTACACCTGCAAATATTTACTCCCTTTTTGCAGCTTTTTCCAAACTTCAGATTCGATAATCATGCAATTTTGGCAAAAAAGTTCTCTTCTAGCTCGTTCTACTCAATAGAATTGTAATTTCCATAGTTTCATTACCGTGAAATTCCATTTTCCATAAGCGCTACATGAATCACGGTTTAAAAAATAATTACTACACTGTTATTAACATGTGGATTAACGGAATTTCAATCACCATACAAGGCATATTGACACTTAGAAGCATTTTCTCAGATTTCACAGGGTTCTCCTTGTGGCAGTTTTCAAAATGTGGCACATTTTGCAGAAAATTTCTCTTGAAGTGAGTTCTACCCAATAGACAAGTAACTTACATTGTTTCCTTCACTATGACATTCCGTATTCCGAAAACTTTACATTAATCACGGCTTCGACAAACAGTCTTTAATGATCGTGAGCATGTGGATTACCGATTTTTCAACCACAATACAAGGCATATTTACACCTAGAAACATTTACTTACATTTCGCAGGTTTTCCTAACGTCAGTTACGAAAATCAGGCAGTTTTCGCAAAAAATTCTCTTGGTGCATGTTCTATCCAATAGACATCTCATTTTCATAGATACCTTCACCGTAACATTCCGTGTTCCGAAAACGGTCCATGCACCACGGATTCAACAAATATTCACTGCTGAGTTCTTAGCATGTGGATTACACATCTTTAATAACCCATTGAAGACATATTGCCACCTTAAAGCATTTACTCAGATTTTGCAGCGTTTTCATAACACCAGTTTCCAAAATGAGGCATATTTGTCAGTAAAATGCTCCTGGAGCGTGTTCTAACCAAGAGATATGTAATTTACATAGTTTGCCTCACCGTGACAGTCCATGTTCCGAACGCGCTAGACACATCACGTATTTGACAAACATTCTTAATGAGTTGTGTACATGTGTATTACAAAACTTTCATCAACCATACAAGGCATATTGACACCTAGAATCATTAACACTGAGTTCGCAGATATTTCCTAAAAGCTGTTTCGAAAATCAGGCAGTTTTCAAAGGAAAAAACTGTTGGAGCGTGTTCTACAAAATAGATATGTAAATTACATAGATTATCCCGCTGTGAAATTACGTGTTTCGAACATGCTACATGCAGAAAAGTTTCGACAAAAATACACTACAGAGTTGTTTGCATGTGGATTACAGGACTTTCTCACTATAGAAAGCATATACATGCTTAGATGCATTTTACGTGATTTCACAGTGTTTTCCAAACGCCAGTTTCGAAAATAAGGCAGATTTCACGGCAAAAACCTCTTGGAGCGGGTTCTAACCAATAGACATGTAATTTACATGGATTCGCTCACTGTGAAATTCCGTGTTCCGAACACGCTACATGCATCTCAGATGTGACAAATATTCACTACAGAGTTGTTAGCAAGTGGATTACAGCACTATCATCCACCATACAAGGCTAACTGACACTTTGAAGAATTTTCTCAGATTTCACACTTTAGTTTGAACGCCAGTTTTGAAAATGAGGAAGATTTGGCAGAAAAATGCTCTTGGAGCCAGTTCTACCCAAAAGATATGTAATTTACCTAGTTTCACTCACCGTGACATTCCGTGTTCTGAACACGTTTCATGCACCACGGATTCAACAAACATTCTTTAATGAGTTGTGAACATGTGTATTAACGAACTTTAATCCACCTTACAGTGCATATTTATACATAGAAATTTTATTCTGATTTAGTAGTATTCTCCTAATGTCAGTCTCTAAAATCATGCAGTTTCCACAGAAAAAATCCTCTTGGAGCGAGTTCTACCCAATAGACATGCAATTTACATAGAACCCGTCATCGTGAAATTCCGTGTTCTGAACACGCTGCATGCATCACGGATTCGACAAATATTCACTACAGAGTTGTTAGCATAATGATTACCGAACTTTCATCCACCATAAAAGCCATGTTTCAATTTGAAGCATTTTCTCACATTTCGAAAGGTTTTCCTAATGCCAGATTTGAAAAGGAGGCAGATTTGCAGAAATATTCTCGTGGAGCGAGTACTTCCCAATAGAAATGTAATTTACATAGTTTCCCTCACAGTGACATTCCATTTTCCGAACACGCTACATGCATCCAGGTTTCAACAAACTTTCTCGAATGAGTTTTGAACATGTAGATTACAGAACTTTCATCCACAATACATGGCATATTTACAACTAGAAACATTAACTCTGAATTTGCAGCTTTTTCCTAATGCCAGTTTGGAAAATCAGGCCGTTTTCTCAGGGAAATCTTTTGGATGCGAATTCTAACCAATAGGTGTGTAAATTACATAGAATCCTTGGCCGGGATTTTCTGTGATATGATCAGAGTGCATGCATAAATCTTTCTAAAAATATTCACCACAGATTTGTTTGCATGTGGTTTTACGATCTTGCATCACAATACAAGGCATATTGACACTTTGAAGAATTTTCTCTGATTTTGCAGAGATTTTCAAACGCCAGGTTTAAAAATGAGGCAGATTTCTCAGAAAAAACTCTTAGAGCAAATTCTACCCAAGAGACATGTATTTTACATAGATTCGCTCCCCGTGATATTCTGTGTTCCGAACACACTTCACGTATCTCGGATTCGAAAAATATTCACTACAGAGTATTTAGCATGCGGATTAACGAACTTTCATCTCAATACATTGAATATTGATTCTTAGAAGTATTTTCTCAGATTTTGCAGGGTTTTCTAAACGCCAGGTTCAAAAATGACGAAGTTTTCGCAGAAAAACTCTCTCGGAGCGAGTTCTAACCAATAGAGAAGTCATTTACATTGTTTCAATCACCATGGAATTCCACGTTCTGAACACGCTACATGCATCACGGATTAGAAAAAGATTCTTTAACATGTTGTGAAAATGTGGATTACCGAACTTTCTTGCAACATAAAGGCACATTTACACCTGCAAATATTTACTCACTTTTTGCAGCTTTTTCCAAACTTCAGATTCGATAATCATGCAATTTTGGCAAAAAAGTTCTCTTCTAGCTCGTTCTACTCAATAGAATTGTAATTTCCATAGTTTCATTACCGTGAAATTCCATTTTCCATAAGCGCTACATGAATCACGGTTTAAAAAATAATTACTACACTGTTATTAACATGTGGATTAACGGAATTTCAATCACCATACAAGGCATATTGACACTTAGAAGCATTTTCTCAGATTTCACAGGGTTCTCCTTGTGGCAGTTTTCAAAATGAGGCACATTTTGCAGAAAATTTCTCTTGAAGTGAGTTCTACCCAATAGACAAGTAACTTACATTGTTTCCTTCACTATGACATTCCGTATTCCGAAAACTTTACATTAATCACGGCTTCGACAAACATTCTTTAATGACCTTGAGCATGTGGATTACCGATTTTTCAACCACAATACAAGGCATATTTACACCTAGAAACATTTACTTACATTTCGCAGGTTTTCCTAACGTCAGTTACGAAAATCAGGCAGTTTTCGCAAAAAATTCTCTTGGTGCATGTTCTATCCAATAGACATCTCATTTTCATACATACCTTCACCGTAACATTCCGTGTTCCGAAAACGGTCCATGCACCACGGATTCAACAAATATTCACTGCTGAGTTCTTAGCATGTGGATTACACATCTTTAATAACCCATTGAAGACATATTGTCACCTTAAAGCATTTACTCAGATTTTGCAGCGTTTTCATAACACCAGTTTCCAAAATGAGGCATATTTGTCAGTAAAATGCTCCTGGAGCGTGTTCTAACCAAGAGAAATGTAATTTATGTAGTTTGCCTCACCGTGACAGTCCATGTTCCGAACGCGCTACACACATCACGGATTTGAGAAACATTCTTAATTAGTTGTGTACATGTGTATTACAAAACTTTCATCCACCATACAAGGCATATTGACACCTAGAATCATTAACACTGAGTTCGCAGATATTTCCTAAAAGCAGTTTCGAAAATCAGGCAGTTTTCAAAGGAAAAAACTGTTGGAGCGTGTTCTACAAAATAGATATGTAAATTACATAGATTCTCCCGCTGTGAAATTACGTGTTTCGAACATGCTACATGCAGAAAAGTTTCGACAAAAATACACTACAGAGTTGTTTGCATGTGGATTACAGGACTTTCTCACTATAGAAAGCATATAGATGCTTAGATGCATTTTATGTGATTTCACAGTGTTTTCCAAACGCCAGTTTCGAAAATAAGGCAGATTTCACGGCAAAAACCTCTTGGAGCGGGTTCTAACCAATAGACATGTAATTTACATGGATTCGCTCACCGTGAAATTCCGTGTTCCGAACACGCTACATGCATCTCAGATGTGACAAATATTCACTACAGAGTTGTTAGCAAGTGGATTACAGCACTATCATCCACCATACAAGGCTAACTGACACTTTGAAGAATTTTCTCAGATTTCACACTTTAGTTTGAACGCCAGTTTTGAAAATGAGGAAGATTGGGCAGAAAAATGCTCTTGGAGCCAGTTCTACCCAAAAGATATGTAATTTACCTAGTTTCACTCACCATGACATTCCGTGTTCTGAACACGTTTCATGCACCACGGATTCAACAAACATTCTTTAATGAGTTGTGAACATGTGTATTAACGAACTTTAATCCACCTTACAGTGCATATTTATACATAGAAATTTTATTCTGATTTAGTAGTATTCTCCTAATGTCAGTCTCTAAAATCATGCAGTTTCCACAGAAAAAATCCTCTTGGAGCGAGTTCTACCCAATAGACATGCAATTTACATAGAACCCGTCATCGTGAAATTCCGTGTTCTGAACACGCTGCATGCATCACGGATTCGACAAATATTCACTACAGAGTTGTTAGCATAATGATTACCGAACTTTCATCCACCATAAAAGCCATGTTTCAATTTGAAGCATTTTCTCACATTTCGAAAGGTTTTCCTAATGCCAGATTTGAAAAGGAGGCAGATTTGCAGAAATATTCTCGTGGAGCGAGTACTTCCCAATAGAAATGTAATTTACATAGTTTCCCTCACAGTGACATTCCATTTTCCGAACACGCTACATGCATCCAGGTTTCAACAAACTTTCTCGAATGAGTTTTGAACATGTAGATTACAGAACTTTCATCCACCATACATGGCATATTTACAACTAGAAACATTAACTCTGAATTTGCAGCTTTTTCCTAATGCCAGTTTGGAAAATCAGGCCGTTTTCTCAGGGAAAAACTTTTGGATGCGAATTCTAACCAATAGGTGTGTAAATTACATAGAATCCTTGGCCGGGATTTTCTGTGATATGATCAGAGTGCATGCATAAATCTTTCTAAAAATATTCACCACAGATTTGTTTGCATGTGGTTTTACGATCTTGCATCACAATACAAGGCATATTGACACTTTGAAGAATTTTCTCTGATTTTGCAGAGATTTTCAAACGCCAGGTTTAAAAATGAGGCAGATTTCTCAGAAAAAACTCTTAGAGCAAATTCTACCCAAGAGACATGTATTTTACATAGATTCGCTCCCCGTGATATTCTGTGTTCCGAACACACTTCACGTATCTCGGATTCGAAAAATATTCACTACAGAGTATTTAGCATGCGGATTAACGAACTTTCATCTCAATACATTGAATATTGATTCTTAGAAGTATTTTCTCAGATTTTGCAGGGTTTTCTAAACGCCAGGTTCAAAAATCACGAAGTTTTCGCAGAAAAACTCTCTCGGAGCGAGTTCTAACCAATAGAGAAGTCATTTACATTGTTTCAATCACCATGGAATTCCACGTTCTGAACACGCTACATGCATCACGGATTAGAAAAAGATTCTTTAACATGTTGTGAAAATGTGGATTACCGAACTTTCTTGCAACATAAAGGCACATTTACACCTGCAAATATTTACTCACTTTTTGCAGCTGTTTCCAAACTTCAGATTCGATAATCATGCAATTTTGGCAAAAAAGTTCTCTTCTAGCTCGTTCTACTCAATAGAATTGTAATTTCCATAGTTTCATTACCGTGAAATTCCATTTTCCATAAGCGCTACATGAATCACGGTTTAAAAAATAATTACTACACTGTTATTAACATGTGGATTAACGGAATTTCAATCACCATACAAGGCATATTGACACTTAGAAGCATTTTCTCAGATTTCACAGGGTTCTCCTAGTGGCAGTTTTCAAAATGAGGCACATTTTGCAGAAAATTTCTCTTGAAGTGAGTTCTACCCAATAGACAAGTAACTTACATTGTTTCCTTCACTATGACATTCCGTATTCCGAAAACTTTACATTAATCACGGCTTCGACAAACATTCTTTAATGACCTTGAGCATGTGGATTACCGATTTTTCAACCACAATACAAGGCATATTTACACCTAGAAACATTTACTTACATTTCGCAGGTTTTCCTAACGTCAGTTACGAAAATCAGGCAGTTTTCGCAAAAAATTCTCTTGGTGCATGTTCTATCCAATAGACATCTCATTTTCATACATACCTTCACCGTAACATTCCGTGTTCCGAAAACGGTCCATGCACCACGGATTCAACAAATATTCACTGCTGAGTTCTTAGCATGTGGATTACACATCTTTAATAACCCATTGAAGACATATTGTCACCTTAAAGCATTTACTCAGATTTTGCAGCGTTTTCATAACACCAGTTTCCAAAATGAGGCATATTTGTCAGTAAAATGCTCCTGGAGCGTGTTCTAACCAAGAGAAATGTAATTTATGTAGTTTGCCTCACCGTGACAGTCCATGTTCCGAACGCGCTACACACATCACGGATTTGACAAACATTCTTAATTAGTTGTGTACATGTGTATTACAAAACTTTCATCCACCATACAAGGCATATTGACACCTAGAATCATTAACACTGAGTTCGCAGATATTTCCTAAAAGCAGTTTCGAAAATCAGGCAGTTTTCAAAGGAAAAAACTGTTGGAGCGTGTTCTACAAAATAGATATGTAAATTACATAGATTCTCCCGCTGTGAAATTACGTGTTTCGAACATGCTACATGCAGAAAAGTTTCGACAAAAATACACTACAGAGTTGTTTGCATGTGGATTACAGGACTTTCTCACTATAGAAAGCATATAGATGCTTAGATGCATTTTATGTGATTTCACAGTGTTTTCCAAACGCCAGTTTCGAAAATAAGGCAGATTTCACGGCAAAAACCTCTTGGAGCGGGTTCTAACCAATAGACATGTAATTTACATGGATTCGCTCACCGTGAAATTCCGTGTTCCGAACACGCTACATGCATCTCAGATGTGACAAATATTCACTACAGAGTTGTTAGCAAGTGGATTACAGCACTATCATCCACCATACAAGGCTAACTGACACTTTGAAGAATTTTCTCAGATTTCACACTTTAGTTTGAACGCCAGTTTTGAAAATGAGGAAGATTGGGCAGAAAAATGCTCTTGGAGCCAGTTCTACCCAAAAGATATGTAATTTACCTAGTTTCACTCACCATGACATTCCGTGTTCTGAACACGTTTCATGCACCACGGATTCAACAAACATTCTTTAATGAGTTGTGAACATGTGTATTAACGAACTTTAATCCACCTTACAGTGCATATTTATACATAGAAATTTTATTCTGATTTAGTAGTATTCTCCTAATGTCAGTCTCTAAAATCATGCAGTTTCCACAGAAAAAATCCTCTTGGAGCGAGTTCTACCCAATAGACATGCAATTTACATAGAACCCGTCATCGTGAAATTCCGTGTTCTGAACACGCTGCATGCATCACGGATTCGACAAATATTCACTACAGAGTTGTTAGCATAATGATTACCGAACTTTCATCCACCATAAAAGCCATGTTTCAATTTGAAGCATTTTCTCACATTTCGAAAGGTTTTCCTAATGCCAGATTTGAAAAGGAGGCAGATTTGCAGAAATATTCTCGTGGAGCGAGTACTTCCCAATAGAAATGTAATTTACATAGTTTCCCTCACAGTGACATTCCATTTTCCGAACACGCTACATGCATCCAGGTTTCAACAAACTTTCTCGAATGAGTTTTGAACATGTAGATTACAGAACTTTCATCCACCATACATGGCATATTTACAACTAGAAACATTAACTCTGAATTTGCAGCTTTTTCCTAATGCCAGTTTGGAAAATCAGGCCGTTTTCTCAGGGAAAAACTTTTGGATGCGAATTCTAACCAATAGGTGTGTAAATTACATAGAATCCTTGGCCGGGATTTTCTGTGATATGATCAGAGTGCATGCATAAATCTTTCTAAAAATATTCACCACAGATTTGTTTGCATGTGGTTTTACGATCTTGCATCACAATACAAGGCATATTGACACTTTGAAGAATTTTCTCTGATTTTGCAGAGATTTTCAAACGCCAGGTTTAAAAATGAGGCAGATTTCTCAGAAAAAACTCTTAGAGCAAATTCTACCCAAGAGACATGTATTTTACATAGATTCGCTCCCCGTGATATTCTGTGTTCCGAACACACTTCACGTATCTCGGATTCGAAAAATATTCACTACAGAGTATTTAGCATGCGGATTAACGAACTTTCATCTCAATACATTGAATATTGATTCTTAGAAGTATTTTCTCAGATTTTGCAGGGTTTTCTAAACGCCAGGTTCAAAAATCACGAAGTTTTCGCAGAAAAACTCTCTCGGAGCGAGTTCTAACCAATAGAGAAGTCATTTACATTGTTTCAATCACCATGGAATTCCACGTTCTGAACACGCTACATGCATCACGGATTAGAAAAAGATTCTTTAACATGTTGTGAAAATGTGGATTACCGAACTTTCTTGCAACATAAAGGCACATTTACACCTGCAAATATTTACTCACTTTTTGCAGCTGTTTCCAAACTTCAGATTCGATAATCATGCAATTTTGGCAAAAAAGTTCTCTTCTAGCTCGTTCTACTCAATAGAATTGTAATTTCCATAGTTTCATTACCGTGAAATTCCATTTTCCATAAGCGCTACATGAATCACGGTTTAAAAAATAATTACTACACTGTTATTAACATGTGGATTAACGGAATTTCAATCACCATACAAGGCATATTGACACTTAGAAGCATTTTCTCAGATTTCACAGGGTTCTCCTAGTGGCAGTTTTCAAAATGAGGCACATTTTGCAGAAAATTTCTCTTGAAGTGAGTTCTACCCAATAGACAAGTAACTTACATTGTTTCCTTCACTATGACATTCCGTATTCCGAAAACTTTACATTAATCACGGCTTCGACAAACATTCTTTAATGACCTTGAGCATGTGGATTACCGATTTTTCAACCACAATACAAGGCATATTTACACCTAGAAACATTTACTTACATTTCGCAGGTTTTCCTAACGTCAGTTACGAAAATCAGGCAGTTTTCGCAAAAAATTCTCTTGGTGCATGTTCTATCCAATAGACATCTCATTTTCATACATACCTTCACCGTAACATTCCGTGTTCCGAAAACGGTCCATGCACCACGGATTCAACAAATATTCACTGCTGAGTTCTTAGCATGTGGATTACACATCTTTAATAACCCATTGAAGACATATTGTCACCTTAAAGCATTTACTCAGATTTTGCAGCGTTTTCATAACACCAGTTTCCAAAATGAGGCATATTTGTCAGTAAAATGCTCCTGGAGCGTGTTCTAACCAAGAGAAATGTAATTTATGTAGTTTGCCTCACCGTGACAGTCCATGTTCCGAACGCGCTACACACATCACGGATTTGACAAACATTCTTAATTAGTTGTGTACATGTGTATTACAAAACTTTCATCCACCATACAAGGCATATTGACACCTAGAATCATTAACACTGAGTTCGCAGATATTTCCTAAAAGCAGTTTCGAAAATCAGGCAGTTTTCAAAGGAAAAAACTGTTGGAGCGTGTTCTACAAAATAGATATGTAAATTACATAGATTCTCCCGCTGTGAAATTACGTGTTTCGAACATGCTACATGCAGAAAAGTTTCGACAAAAATACACTACAGAGTTGTTTGCATGTGGATTACAGGACTTTCTCACTATAGAAAGCATATAGATGCTTAGATGCATTTTATGTGATTTCACAGTGTTTTCCAAACGCCAGTTTCGAAAATAAGGCAGATTTCACGGCAAAAACCTCTTGGAGCGGGTTCTAACCAATAGACATGTAATTTACATGGATTCGCTCACCGTGAAATTCCGTGTTCCGAACACGCTACATGCATCTCAGATGTGACAAATATTCACTACAGAGTTGTTAGCAAGTGGATTACAGCACTATCATCCACCATACAAGGCTAACTGACACTTTGAAGAATTTTCTCAGATTTCACACTTTAGTTTGAACGCCAGTTTTGAAAATGAGGAAGATTGGGCAGAAAAATGCTCTTGGAGCCAGTTCTACCCAAAAGATATGTAATTTACCTAGTTTCACTCACCATGACATTCCGTGTTCTGAACACGTTTCATGCACCACGGATTCAACAAACATTCTTTAATGAGTTGTGAACATGTGTATTAACGAACTTTAATCCACCTTACAGTGCATATTTATACATAGAAATTTTATTCTGATTTAGTAGTATTCTCCTAATGTCAGTCTCTAAAATCATGCAGTTTCCACAGAAAAAATCCTCTTGGAGCGAGTTCTACCCAATAGACATGCAATTTACATAGAACCCGTCATCGTGAAATTCCGTGTTCTGAACACGCTGCATGCATCACGGATTCGACAAATATACACTATAGAGTTGTTAGCATAAGGATTACCGAACTTTCATCCACCATAAAAGCCATGTTACTATTTGGAGCATTTTCTCACATTTCGAAAGGTTTTCCTAATGCCAGATTTGAAAAGGAGGCAGATTTGCAGAAATATTCTCGTGGAGCGAGTACTTCCCAATAGAAATGTAATTTACATAGTTTCCCTCACAGTGACATTCCATTTTCCGAACACGCTACATGCATCCAGGGTTCAACAAACTTTCTCGAATGAGTTGTGAACATGTAGATTACAGATCTTTCATCCACCATACATGGCATATTTACAACTAGAAATATTAACTCTGAATTTGCAGCTTTTTCCTAATGCCAGTTTGGAAAATCAGGCCGTTTTCTCAGGGAAAAACTTTTGGAGCGAATTCTAACCAATAGGTGTGTAAATTACATAGATTCCTTGGCCGGGATTTTCCGTGATATGATCAGAGTTCATGCATAAATCTTTCTAAAAATATTCACCACAGATTTGTTTGCATGTGGTTTTACGATCTTACATGACAATAAAAGGCATATTGACCCTTTGAAGCATTTTCTCTGATTTTGCAGAGATTTTCAATCGCCAGGTTCAAAAATGAGGCAGATTTCTCAGAAAAAACTCTTAGAACAAATTCTACCCAAGAGACATGTATTTTAAATTGATTCGCTCCCCGTGATATTCTGTGTTCCGAACACACTTCACGTATCTCGGATTCGACAAATATTCACTACAGAGTAGTTAGCATGCGGATTACCGAACTTTCATCTCAATACATTGAATATTGATTCTTAGAAGTATTTTCTCAGATTTTGCAGGGTTTTCTAAACGCCAGGTTCAAAAATGACGAAGTTTTCGCAGAAAAACACTCTCGGAGAGAGTTCTAACCAATAGAGAAGTCATTTACATTGTTTCAATCACCATGGAATTCCACGTTCTGAACACGCTACATGCATCACGGATTAGAAAAATATTCTTTAATATGTTGTGAAAATGTGGATTACCGAACTTTCTTGCAACATAAAGGCACATTTACACCTGCAAATATGTACTCCCTTTTTGCAGCTTTTTCCAAACTTCAGATTCGATTATCATGCAATTTTGGCAAAAAAGTTCTCTTCTAGCTCGTTCTACTCAATAGAATTTTAATTTCCATTGTTTCATTTCCGTGAAATTCCATTTTCCATAAGCACTACATGAATCACGGTTTAAAAAATAATTACTACACTGTTATTAACATGTGGATTAACGGACTTTCAATCACCATTCAAGGCATATTGACACTTAGAAGCATTTTCTCAGATTTCACAGGGTTCTCCTTGTGGCAGTTTTCAAAATGAGGCACATTTTGCAGAAAAATTCTCTTGAAGTGAGTTCTACCCAATAGACTTGTCACTTACATTGTTTCCTTCACTATGACATTCCGTATTCCGAAAACGTTACATTAATCACGGCTTCGACAAACATTCTTTAATGACCTTGAGCATGTGGATTACCGATTTTTCAACCACAATACAAGGCATATTTACACCTAGAAACATTTACTTACATTTCGCAGGTTTTCCTAACGTCAGTTACGAAAATCAGGCAGTTTTCGCAAAAAATTCTCTTGGTGCATGTTCTATCCAATAGACATCTCATTTTCATAGATACCTTCACCGTAACATTCCGTGTTCCGAAAACGGTCCATGCACCACGGATTCAACAAATATTCACTGCTGAGTTCTTAGCATGTGGATTACACATCTTTAATAACCCATTGAAGACATATTGCCATCTTAAAGCATTTACTCAGATTTTGCAGCGTTTTCATAACACCAGTTTCCAAAATGAGGCATATTTGTCAGTAAAATGCTCCTGGAGCGTGTTCTAACCAAGAGAAATGTAATTTATGTAGTTTGCCTCACCGTGACAGTCCATGTTCCGAACGCGCTACACACATCACGGATTTGACAAACATTCTTAATTAGTTGTGTACATGTGTATTACAAAACTTTCATCCACCATACAAGGCATATTGACACCTAGAATCATTAACACTGAGTTCGCAGATATTTCCTAAAAGCAGTTTCGAAAATCAGGCAGTTTTCAAAGGAAAAAACTGTTGGAGCGTGTTCTACAAAATAGATATGTAAATTACATAGATTCTTCCGCTGTGAAATTACGTGTTTCGAACATGCTACATGCAGAAAAGTTTCGACAAAAATACACTACAGAGTTGTTTGCATGTGGATTACAGGACTTTCTCACTATAGAAAGCATATAGATGCTTAGATGCATTTTATGTGATTTCACAGTGTTTTCCAAACGCCAGTTTCGAAAATAAGGCAGATTTCACGGCAAAAACCTCTTGGAGCGGGTTCTAACCAATAGACATGTAATTTACATGGATTCGCTCACCGTGAAATTCCGTGTTCCGAACACGCTACATGCATCTCAGATGTGACAAATATTCACTACAGAGTTGTTAGCAAGTGGATTACAGCACTATCATCCACCATACAAGGCTAACTGACACTTTGAAGAATTTTCTCAGATTTCACACTTTAGTTTGAACGCCAGTTTTGAAAATGAGGAAGATTGGGCAGAAAAATGCTCTTGGAGCCAGTTCTACCCAAAAGATATGTAATTTACCTAGTTTCACTCACCGTGACATTCCGTGTTCTGAACACGTTTCATGCACCACGGATTCAACAAACATTCTTTAATGAGTTGTGAACATGTGTATTAACGAACTTTAATCCACCTTACAGTGCATATTTATACATAGAAATTTTATTCTGATTTAGTAGTATTCTCCTAATGTCAGTCTCTAAAATCATGCAGTTTCCACAGTAAAAATCCTCTTGGAGCGAGTTCTACCCAATAGACATGCAATTTACATAGAACCCGTCATCGTGAAATTCCGTGTTCTGAACACGCTGCATGCATCACGGATTCGACAAATATTCACTACAGAGTTGTTAGCATAATGATTACCGAACTTTCATCCACCATAAAAGCCATGTTTCAATTTGAAGCATTTTCTCACATTTCGAAAGGTTTTCCTAATGCCAGATTTGAAAAGGAGGCAGATTTGCAGAAATATTCTCGTGGAGCGAGTACTTCCCAATAGAAATGTAATTTACATAGTTTCCCTCACAGTGACATTCCATTTTCCGAACACGCTACATGCATCCAGGTTTCAACAAACTTTCTCGAATGAGTTGTGAACATGTAGATTACAGAACTTTCATCCACCATACATGGCATATTTACAACTAGAAACATTAATTCTGAATTTGCAGCTTTTTCCTAATGCCAGTTTGGAAAATCAGGCCGTTTTCTCAGGGAAAAATTTTGGATGCGAATTCTAACCAATAGGTGTGTAAATTACATAGAATCCTTGGCCGGGATTTTCTGTGATATGATCAGAGTGCATGCATAAATCTTTCTAAAAATATTCACCACAGATTTGTTTGCATGTGGTTTTACGATCTTGCATCACAATACAAGGCATATTGACACTTTGAAGCATTTTCTCTGATTTTGCAGAGATTTTCAAATGCCAGGTTTAAAAATGAGGCAGATTTCTCAGAAAAAACTCTTAGAGCAAATTCTACCCAAGAGACATGTATTTTACATAGATTCGCTCCCCGTGATATTCTGTGTTCCGAACACACTTCACGTATCTCGGATTCGAAAAATATTCACTACAGAGTAGTTAGCATGCGGATTAACGAACTTTCATCTCAATACATTGAATATTGATTCTTAGAAGTATTTTCTCAGATTTTGCAGGGTTTTCTAAACGCCAGGTTCAAAAATCACGAAGTTTTCGCAGAAAAACTCTCTCGGAGCGAGTTCTAACCAATAGAGAAGTCATTTACATTGTTTCAATCACCATGGAATTCCACGTTCTGAACACGCTACATGCATCACGGATTAGAAAAAGATTCTTTAATATGTTGTGAAAATGTGGATTACCGAACTTTCTTGCAACATAAAGGCACATTTACACCTGCAAATATTTACTCCCTTTTTGCAGCTGTTTCCAAACTTCAGATTCGATAATCATGCAATTTTGGCAAAAAAGTTCTCTTCTAGCTCGTTCTACTCAATAGAATTGTAATTTCCATAGTTTCATTACCGTGAAATTCCATTTTCCATAAGCGCTACATGAATCACGGTTTAAAAAATAATTACTACACTGTTATTAACATGTGGATTAACGGAATTTCAATCACCATACAAGGCATATTGACACTTAGAAGCATTTTCTCAGATTTCACAGGGTTCTCCTTGTGGCAGTTTTCAAAATGAGGCACATTTTGCAGAAAATTTCTCTTGAAGTGAGTTCTACCCAATAGACAAGTAACTTACATTGTTTCCTTCACTATGACATTCCGTATTCCGAAAACTTTACATTAATCACGGCTTCGACAAACATTCTTTAATGACCTTGAGCATGTGGATTACCGATTTTTCAACCACAATACAAGGCATATTTACACCTAGAAACATTTACTTACATTTCGCAGGTTTTCCTAACGTCAGTTACGAAAATCAGGCAGTTTTCGCAAAAAATTCTCTTGGTGCATGTTCTATCCAATAGACATCTCATTTTCATACATACCTTCACCGTAACATTCCGTGTTCCGAAAACGGTCCATGCACCACGGATTCAACAAATATTCACTGCTGAGTTCTTAGCATGTGGATTACACATCTTTAATAACCCATTGAAGACATATTGTCACCTTAAAGCATTTACTCAGATTTTGCAGCGTTTTCATAACACCAGTTTCCAAAATGAGGCATATTTGTCAGTAAAATGCTCCTGGAGCGTGTTCTAACCAAGAGAAATGTAATTTATGTAGTTTGCCTCACCGTGACAGTCCATGTTCCGAACGCGCTACACACATCACGGATTTGACAAACATTCTTAATTAGTTGTGTACATGTGTATTACAAAACTTTCATCCACCATACAAGGCATATTGACACCTAGAATCATTAACACTGAGTTCGCAGATATTTCCTAAAAGCAGTTTCGAAAATCAGGCAGTTTTCAAAGGAAAAAACTGTTGGAGCGTGTTCTACAAAATAGATATGTAAATTACATAGATTCTCCCGCTGTGAAATTACGTGTTTCGAACATGCTACATGCAGAAAAGTTTCGACAAAAATACACTACAGAGTTGTTTGCATGTGGATTACAGGACTTTCTCACTATAGAAAGCATATAGATGCTTAGATGCATTTTATGTGATTTCACAGTGTTTTCCAAACGCCAGTTTCGAAAATAAGGCAGATTTCACGGCAAAAACCTCTTGGAGCGGGTTCTAACCAATAGACATGTAATTTACATGGATTCGCTCACCGTGAAATTCCGTGTTCCGAACACGCTACATGCATCTCAGATGTGACAAATATTCACTACAGAGTTGTTAGCAAGTGGATTACAGCACTATCATCCACCATACAAGGCTAACTGACACTTTGAAGAATTTTCTCAGATTTCACACTTTAGTTTGAACGCCAGTTTTGAAAATGAGGAAGATTGGGCAGAAAAATGCTCTTGGAGCCAGTTCTACCCAAAAGATATGTAATTTACCTAGTTTCACTCACCATGACATTCCGTGTTCTGAACACGTTTCATGCACCACGGATTCAACAAACATTCTTTAATGAGTTGTGAACATGCGTATTAACGAACTTTAATCCACCTTACAGTGCATATTTATACATAGAAATTTTATTCTGATTTAGTAGTATTCTCCTAATGTCAGTCTCTAAAATCATGCAGTTTCCACAGAAAAAATCCTCTTGGAGCGAGTTCTACCCAATAGACATGCAATTTACATAGAACCCGTCATCGTGAAATTCCGTGTTCTGAACACGCTGCATGCATCACGGATTCGACAAATATACACTATAGAGATGTTAGCATAAGGATTACCGAACTTTCATCCACCATAAAAGCCATGTTACTATTTGGAGCATTTTCTCACATTTCGAAAGTTTTTCCTAATGCCAGATTTGAAAAGGAGGCAGATTTGCAGAAATATTCTCGTGGAGCGAGTACTTCCCAATAGAAATGTAATTTACATAGTTTCCCTCACAGTGACATTCCATTTTCCGAACACGCTACATGCATCCAGGGTTCAACAAACTTTCTCGAATGAGTTGTGAACATGTAGATTACAGAACTTTCATCCACCATACATGGCATATTTACAATTAGAAATATTAACTCTGAATTTGCAGCTTTTTCCTAATGCCAGTTTGGAAAATCAGGCCGTTTTCTCAGGGAAAAACTTTTGGAGCGAATTCTAACCAATAGGTGTGTAAATTACATAGATTCCTAGGCCGGGATTTTCCGTGATATGATCAGAGTGCATGCATAAATCTTTCTAAAAATATTCACCACAGATTTGTTTGCATGTGGTTTTACGATCTTACATGACAATACAAGGCATATTGACACTTTGAAGCATTTTCTCTGATTTTGCAGAGATTTTCAAACGCCAGGTTCAAAAATGAGGCAGATTTCTCAGAAAAAACTCTTAGAACAAATTCTACCCAAGAGACATGTATTTTAAATTGATTCGCTCCCCGTGATATTCTGTGTTCCGAACACACTTCACGTATCTCGGATTCGAAAAATATTCACTACAGAGTAGTTAGCATGCGGATTACCGAACTTTCATCTCAATACATTGAATATTGATTCTTAGAAGTATTTTCTCAGATTTTGCAGGGTTTTCTAAACGCCAGGTTGAAAAATGACGAAGTTTTCGCAGAAAAACTCTCTCGGAGAGAGTTCTAACCAATAGAGAAGTCATTTACATTGTTTCAATCACCATGGAATTCCACGTTCTGAACACGCTACATGCATCACGGATTAGAAAAAGATTCTTTAATATGTTGTGAAAATGTGGATTACCGAACTTTCTTGCAACATAAAGGCACATTTACACCTGCAAATATGTACTCCCTTTTTGCAGCTTTTTCCAAACTTCAGATTCGATTATCATGCAATTTTGGCAAAAAAGTTCTCTTCTAGCTCGTTCTACTCAATAGAATTTTAATTTCCATTGTTTCATTTCCGTGAAATTCCATTTTCCATAAGCACTACATGAATCACGGTTTAAAAAATAATTACTACACTGTTATTAACATGTGGATTAACGGACTTTCAATCACCATTCAAGGCATATTGACACTTAGAAGCATTTTCTCAGATTTCACAGTGTTCTCCTTGTGGCAGTTTTCAAAATGAGGCACATTTTGCAGAAAAATTCTCTTGAAGTGAGTTCTACCCAATAGACTTGTCACTTACATTGTTTCCTTCACTATGACATTCCGTATTCCGAAAACGTTACATTAATCACGGCTTCGACAAACATTCTTTAATGACCTTGAGCATGTGGATTACCGATTTTTCAACCACAATACAAGGCATATTTACACCTAGAAACATTTACTTACATTTCGCAGGTTTTCCTAACGTCAGTTACGAAAATCAGGCAGTTTTCGCAAAAAATTCTCTTGGTGCATGTTCTATCCAATAGACATCTCATTTTCATACATACCTTCACCGTAACATTCCGTGTTCCGAAAACGGTCCATGCACCACGGATTCAACAAATATTCACTGCTGAGTTCTTAGCATGTGGATTACACATCTTTAATAACCCATTGAAGACATATTGCCATCTTAAAGCATTTACTCAGATTTTGCAGCGTTTTCATAACACCAGTTTCCAAAATGAGGCATATTTGTCAGTAAAATGCTCCTGGAGCGTGTTCTAACCAAGAGAAATGTAATTTATGTAGTTTGCCTCACCGTGACAGTCCATGTTCCGAACGCGCTACACACATCACGGATTTGACAAACATTCTTAATTAGTTGTGTACATGTGTATTACAAAACTTTCATCCACCATACAAGGCATATTGACACCTAGAATCATTAACACTGAGTTCGCAGATATTTCCTAAAAGCAGTTTCGAAAATCAGGCAGTTTTCAAAGGAAAAAACTGTTGGAGCGTGTTCTACAAAATAGATATGTAAATTACATAGATTCTCCCGCTGTGAAATTACGTGTTTCGAACATGCTACATGCAGAAAAGTTTCGACAAAAATACACTACAGAGTTGTTTGCATGTGGATTACAGGACTTTCTCACTATAGAAAGCATATAGATGCTTAGATGCATTTTATGTGATTTCACAGTGTTTTCCAAACGCCAGTTTCGAAAATAAGGCAGATTTCACGGCAAAAACCTCTTGGAGCGGGTTCTAACCAATAGACATGTAATTTACATGGATTCGCTCACCGTGAAATTCCGTGTTCCGAACACGCTACATGCATCTCAGATGTGACAAATATTCACTACAGAGTTGTTAGCAAGTGGATTACAGCACTATCATCCACCATACAAGGCTAACTGACACTTTGAAGAATTTTCTCAGATTTCACACTTTAGTTTGAACGCCAGTTTTGAAAATGAGGAAGATTGGGCAGAAAAATGCTCTTGGAGCCAGTTCTACCCAAAAGATATGTAATTTACCTAGTTTCACTCACCATGACATTCCGTGTTCTGAACACGTTTCATGCACCACGGATTCAACAAACATTCTTTAATGAGTTGTGAACATGCGTATTAACGAACTTTAATCCACCTTACAGTGCATATTTATACATAGAAATTTTATTCTGATTTAGTAGTATTCTCCTAATGTCAGTCTCTAAAATCATGCAGTTTCCACAGAAAAAATCCTCTTGGAGCGAGTTCTACCCAATAGACATGCAATTTACATAGAACCCGTCATCGTGAAATTCCGTGTTCTGAACACGCTGCATGCATCACGGATTCGACAAATATACACTATAGAGATGTTAGCATAAGGATTACCGAACTTTCATCCACCATAAAAGCCATGTTACTATTTGGAGCATTTTCTCACATTTCGAAAGTTTTTCCTAATGCCAGATTTGAAAAGGAGGCAGATTTGCAGAAATATTCTCGTGGAGCGAGTACTTCCCAATAGAAATGTAATTTACATAGTTTCCCTCACAGTGACATTCCATTTTCCGAACACGCTACATGCATCCAGGGTTCAACAAACTTTCTCGAATGAGTTGTGAACATGTAGATTACAGAACTTTCATCCACCATACATGGCATATTTACAACTAGAAATATTAACTCTGAATTTGCAGCTTTTTCCTAATGCCAGTTTGGAAAATCAGGCCGTTTTCTCAGGGAAAAACTTTTGGAGCGAATTCTAACCAATAGGTGTGTAAATTACATAGATTCCTAGGCCGGGATTTTCCGTGATATGATCAGAGTGCATGCATAAATCTTTCTAAAAATATTCACCACAGATTTGTTTGCATGTGGTTTTACGATCTTACATGACAATACAAGGCATATTGACACTTTGAAGCATTTTCTCTGATTTTGCAGAGATTTTCAAACGCCAGGTTCAAAAATGAGGCAGATTTCTCAGAAAAAACTCTTAGAACAAATTCTACCCAAGAGACATGTATTTTAAATTGATTCGCTCCCCGTGATATTCTGTGTTCCGAACACACTTCACGTATCTCGGATTCGAAAAATATTCACTACAGAGTAGTTAGCATGCGGATTACCGAACTTTCATCTCAATACATTGAATATTGATTCTTAGAAGTATTTTCTCAGATTTTGCAGGGTTTTCTAAACGCCAGGTTCAAAAATGACGAAGTTTTCGCAGAAAAACTCTCTCGGAGAGAGTTCTAACCAATAGAGAAGTCATTTACATTGTTTCAATCACCATGGAATTCCACGTTCTGAACACGCTACATGCATCACGGATTAGAAAAAGATTCTTTAATATGTTGTGAAAATGTGGATTACCGAACTTTCTTGCAACATAAAGGCACATTTACACCTGCAAATATGTACTCCCTTTTTGCAGCTTTTTCCAAACTTCAGATTCGATTATCATGCAATTTTGGCAAAAAAGTTCTCTTCTAGCTCGTTCTACTCAATAGAATTTTAATTTCCATTGTTTCATTTCCGTGAAATTCCATTTTCCATAAGCACTACATGAATCACGGTTTAAAAAATAATTACTACACTGTTATTAACATGTGGATTAACGGACTTTCAATCACCATTCAAGGCATATTGACACTTAGAAGCATTTTCTCAGATTTCACAGGGTTCTCCTTGTGGCAGTTTTCAAAATGAGGCACATTTTGCAGAAAAATTCTCTTGAAGTGAGTTCTACCCAATAGACTTGTCACTTACATTGTTTCCTTCACTATGACATTCCGTATTCCGAAAACGTTACATTAATCACGGCTTCGACAAACATTCTTTAATGACCTTGAGCATGTGGATTACCGATTTTTCAACCACAATACAATGCATATTTACACCTAGAAACATTTACTTACATTTCGCAGGTTTTCCTAACGTCAGTTACGAAAATCAGGCAGTTTTCGCAAAAAATTCTCTTGGTGCATGTTCTATCCAATAGACATCTCATTTTCATACATACCTTCACCGTAACATTCCGTGTTCCGAAAACGGTCCATGCACCACGGATTCAACAAATATTCACTGCTGAGTTCTTAGCATGTGGATTACACATCTTTAATAACCCATTGAAGACATATTGCCATCTTAAAGCATTTACTCAGATTTTGCAGCGTTTTCATAACACCAGTTTCCAAAATGAGGCATATTTGTCAGTAAAATGCTCCTGGAGCGTGTTCTAACCAAGAGAAATGTAATTTATGTAGTTTGCCTCACCGTGACAGTCCATGTTCCGAACGCGCTACACACATCACGGATTTGACAAACATTCTTAATTAGTTGTGTACATGTGTATTACAAAACTTTCATCCACCATACAAGGCATATTGACACCTAGAATCATTAACACTGAGTTCGCAGATATTTCCTAAAAGCAGTTTCGAAAATCAGGCAGTTTTCAAAGGAAAAAACTGTTGGAGCGTGTTCTACAAAATAGATATGTAAATTACATAGATTCTCCCGCTGTGAAATTACGTGTTTCGAACATGCTACATGCAGAAAAGTTTCGACAAAAATACACTACAGAGTTGTTTGCATGTGGATTACAGGACTTTCTCACTATAGAAAGCATATAGATGCTTAGATGCATTTTATGTGATTTCACAGTGTTTTCCAAACGCCAGTTTCGAAAATAAGGCAGATTTCACGGCAAAAACCTCTTGGAGCGGGTTCTAACCAATAGACATGTAATTTACATGGATTCGCTCACCGTGAAATTCCGTGTTCCGAACACGCTACATGCATCTCAGATGTGACAATTATTCACTACAGAGTTGTTAGCAAGTGGATTACAGCACTATCATCCACCATACAAGGCTAACTGACACTTTGAAGAATTTTCTCAGATTTCACACTTTAGTTTGAACGCCAGTTTTGAAAATGAGGAAGATTGGGCAGAAAAATGCTCTTGGAGCCAGTTCTACCCAAAAGATATGTAATTTACCTAGTTTCACTCACCATGACATTCCGTGTTCTGAACACGTTTCATGCACCACGGATTCAACAAACATTCTTTAATGAGTTGTGAACATGCGTATTAACAAACTTTAATCCACCTTACAGTGCATATTTATACATAGAAATTTTATTCTGATTTAGTAGTATTCTCCTAATGTCAGTCTCTAAAATCATGCAGTTTCCACAGAAAAAATCCTCTTGGAGCGAGTTCTACCCAATAGACATGCAATTTACATAGAACCCGTCATCGTGAAATTCCGTGTTCTGAACACGCTGCATGCATCACGGATTCGACAAATATACACTATAGAGATGTTAGCATAAGGATTACCGAACTTTCATCCACCATAAAAGCCATGTTACTATTTGGAGCATTTTCTCACATTTCGAAAGTTTTTCCTAATGCCAGATTTGAAAAGGAGGCAGATTTGCAGAAATATTCTCGTGGAGCGAGTACTTCCCAATAGAAATGTAATTTACATAGTTTCCCTCACAGTGACATTCCATTTTCCGAACACGCTACATGCATCCAGGGTTCAACAAACTTTCTCGAATGAGTTGTGAACATGTAGATTACAGAACTTTCATCCACCATACATGGCATATTTACAACTAGAAATATTAACTCTGAATTTGCAGCTTTTTCCTAATGCCAGTTTGGAAAATCAGGCCGTTTTCTCAGGGAAAAACTTTTGGAGCGAATTCTAACCAATAGGTGTGTAAATTACATAGATTCCTTGGCCGGGATTTTCCGTGATATGATCAGAGTGCATGCATAAATCTTTCTAAAAATATTCACCACAGATTTGTTTGCATGTGGTTTTACGATCTTACATGACAATACAAGGCATATTGACACTTTGAAGCATTTTCTCTGATTTTGCAGAGATTTTCAAACGCCAGGTTCAAAAATGAGGCAGATTTCTCAGAAAAAACTCTTAGAACAAATTCTACCCAAGAGACATGTATTTTAAATTGATTCGCTCCCCGTGATATTCTGTGTTCCGAACACACTTCACGTATCTCGGATTCGAAAAATATTCACTACAGAGTAGTTAGCATGCGGATTACCGAACTTTCATCTCAATACATTGAATATTGATTCTTAGAAGTATTTTCTCAGATTTTGCAGGGTTTTCTAAACGCCAGGTTCAAAAATGACGAAGTTTTCGCAGAAAAACACTCTCGGAGAGAGTTCTAACCAATAGAGAAGTCATTTACATTGTTTCAATCACCATGGAATTCCACGTTCTGAACACGCTACATGCATCACGGATTAGAAAAAGATTCTTTAATATGTTGTGAAAATGTGGATTACCGAACTTTCTTGCAACATAAAGGCACATTTACACCTGCAAATATGTACTCCCTTTTTGCAGCTTTTTCCAAACTTCAGATTCGATTATCATGCAATTTTGGCAAAAAAGTTCTCTTCTAGCTCGTTCTACTCAATAGAATTTTAATTTCCATTGTTTCATTTCCGTGAAATTCCATTTTCCATAAGCACTACATGAATCACGGTTTAAAAAATAATTACTACACTGTTATTAACATGTGGATTAACGGACTTTCAATCACCATTCAAGGCATATTGACACTTAGAAGCATTTTCTCAGATTTCACAGGGTTCTCCTTGTGGCAGTTTTCAAAATGAGGCACATTTTGCAGAAAAATTCTCTTGAAGTGAGTTCTACCCAATAGACTTGTCACTTACATTGTTTCCTTCACTATGACATTCCGTATTCCGAAAACGTTACATTAATCACGGCTTCGACAAACATTCTTTAATGACCTTGAGCATGTGGATTACCGATTTTTCAACCACAATACAAGGCATATTTACACCTAGAAACATTTACTTACATTTCGCAGGTTTTCCTAACGTCAGTTACGAAAATCAGGCAGTTTTCGCAAAAAATTCTCTTGGTGCATGTTCTATCCAATAGACATCTCATTTTCATAGATACCTTCACCGTAACATTCCGTGTTCCGAAAACGGTCCATGCACCACGGATTCAACAAATATTCACTGCTGAGTTCTTAGCATGTGGATTACACATCTTTAATAACCCATTGAAGACATATTGCCATCTTAAAGCATTTACTCAGATTTTGCAGCGTTTTCATAACACCAGTTTCCAAAATGAGGCATATTTGTCAGTAAAATGCTCCTGGAGCGTGTTCTAACCAAGAGAAATGTAATTTATGTAGTTTGCCTCACCGTGACAGTCCATGTTCCGAACGCGCTACACACATCACGGATTTGACAAACATTCTTAATTAGTTGTGTACATGTGTATTACAAAACTTTCATCCACCATACAAGGCATATTGACACCTAGAATCATTAACACTGAGTTCGCAGATATTTCCTAAAAGCAGTTTCGAAAATCAGGCAGTTTTCAAAGGAAAAAACTGTTGGAGCGTGTTCTACAAAATAGATATGTAAATTACATAGATTCTCCCGCTGTGAAATTACGTGTTTCGAACATGCTACATGCAGAAAAGTTTCGACAAAAATACACTACAGAGTTGTTTGCATGTGGATTACAGGACTTTCTCACTATAGAAAGCATATAGATGCTTAGATGCATTTTATGTGATTTCACAGTGTTTTCCAAACGCCAGTTTCGAAAATAAGGCAGATTTCACGGCAAAAACCTCTTGGAGCGGGTTCTAACCAATAGACATGTAATTTACATGGATTCGCTCACCGTGAAATTCCGTGTTCCGAACACGCTACATGCATCTCAGATGTGACAAATATTCACTACAGAGTTGTTAGCAAGTGGATTACAGCACTATCATCCACCATACAAGGCTAACTGACACTTTGAAGAATTTTCTCAGATTTCACACGTTAGTTTGAACGCCAGTTTTGAAAATGAGGAAGATTGGGCAGAAAAATGCTCTTGGAGCCAGTTCTACCCAAAAGATATGTAATTTACCTAGTTTCACTCACCGTGACATTCCGTGTTCTGAACACGTTTCATGCACCACGGATTCAACAAACATTCTTTAATGAGTTGTGAACATGTGTATTAACGAACTTTAATCCACCTTACAGTGCATATTTATACATAGAAATTTTATTCTGATTTAGTAGTATTCTCCTAATGTCAGTCTCTAAAATCATGCAGTTTCCACAGAAAAAATCCTCTTGGAGCGAGTTCTACCCAATAGACATGCAATTTACATAGAACCCGTCATCGTGAAATTCCGTGTTCTGAACACGCTGCATGCATCACGGATTCGACAAATATTCACTACAGAGTTGTTAGCATAATGATTACCGAACTTTCATCCACCATAAAAGCCATGTTTCAATTTGAAGCATTTTCTCACATTTCGAAAGGTTTTCCTAATGCCAGATTTGAAAAGGAGGCAGATTTGCAGAAATATTCTCGTGGAGCGAGTACTTCCCAATAGAAATGTAATTTACATAGTTTCCCTCACAGTGACATTCCATTTTCCGAACACGCTACATGCATCCAGGTTTCAACAAACTTTCTCGAATGAGTTGTGAACATGTAGATTACAGAACTTTCATCCACCATACATGGCATATTTACAACTAGAAACATTAACTCTGAATTTGCAGCTTTTTCCTAATGCCAGTTTGGAAAATCAGGCCGTTTTCTCAGGGAAAAACTTTTGGATGCGAATTCTAACCAATAGGTGTGTAAATTACATAGATTCCTTGGCCGGGATTTTCTGTGATATGATCAGAGTGCATGCATAAATCTTTCTAAAAATATTCACCACAGATTTGTTTGCATGTGGTTTTACGATCTTGCATCACAATACAAGGCATATTGACACTTTGAAGCATTTTCTCTGATTTTGCAGAGATTTTCAAACGCCAGGTTTAAAAATGAGGCAGATTTCTCAGAAAAAACTCTTAGAACAAATTCTACCCAAGAGACATGTATTTTAAATTGATTCGCTCCCCTTGATATTCTGTGTTCCGAACACACTTCACGTATCTCGGATTCGAAAAATATTCACTACAGAGTAGTTAGCATGCGGATTACCGAACTTTCATCTCAATACATTGAATATTGATTCTTAGAAGTATTTTCTCAGATTTTGCAGGGTTTTCTAAACGCCAGGTTCAAAAATGACGAAGTTTTCGCAGAAAAACTCTCTCGGAGAGAGTTCTAACCAATAGAGAAGTCATTTACATTGTTTCAATCACCATGGAATTCCACGTTCTGAACACGCTACATGCATCACGGATTAGAAAAAGATTCTTTAATATGTTGTGAAAATGTGGATTACCGAACTTTCTTGCAACATAAAGGCACATTTACACCTGCAAATATTTACTCCCTTTTTGCAGCTTTTTCCAAACTTCAGATTCGATTATCATGCAATTTTGGCAAAAAAGTTCTCTTCTAGCTCGTTCTACTCAATAGAATTGTAATTTCCATAGTTTCATTTCCGTGAAATTCCATTTTCCATAAGCACTACATGAATCACGGTTTAAAAAATAATTACTACACTGTTATTAACATGTGGATTAACGGACTTTCAATCACCATTCAAGGCATATTGACACTTAGAAGCATTTTCTCAGATTTCACAGGGTTCTCCTAGTGGCAATTTTCAAAATGAGGCACATTTTGCAAAAAAATTCTCTTGAAGTGAGTTCTACCCAATAGACTTGTCACTTTCATTGTTTCCTTCACTATGACATTCCGTATTCCGAAAACGTTACATTAATCACGGCTTCGACAAACATTCTTTAATGACCGTGAGCATGTGGATTACCGATTTTTCAACCACAATACAAGGCATATTTACACCTAGAAACATTTACTTACATTTCGCAGGTTTTCCTAACGTCAGTTACGAAAATCAGGCAGTTTTCGCAAAAAATTCTCTTGGTGCATGTTCTATCCAATAGACATCTCATTTTCATAGATACCTTCACCGTAACATTCCGTGTTCCGAAAACGGTCCATGCAGCACGGATTCAACAAATATTCACTGCTGAGTTCTTAGCATGTGGATTACACATCTTTAATAACCCATTGAAGACATATTGCCACCTTAAAGCATTTACTCAGATTTTGCAGCGTTTTCATAACACCAGTTTCCAAAATGAGGCATATTTTTCAGTAAAATGCTCCTGGAGCGTGTTCTAACCAAGAGATATGTAATTTACATAGTTTGCCTCACCGTGACAGTCCATGTTCCGAACGCACTACACACATCACGGATTTGACAAACATTCTTAATGAGTTGTGTACATGTGTATTACAAAACTTTCATCCACCATACAAGGCATATTGACACCTAGAATCATTAACACTGAGTTCGCAGATATTTCCTAAAAGCAGTTTCGAAAATCAGGCAGTTTTCAAAGGAAAAAACTGTTGGAGCGTGTTCTACAAAATAGATATGTAAATTACATAGATTCTCCCGCTGTGAAATTACGTGTTTCGAACATGCTACATGCAGAAAAGTTTCGACAAAAATACACTACAGAGTTGTTTGCATGTGGATTACAGGACTTTCTCACTATAGAAAGCATATAGATGCTTAGATGCATTTTATGTGATTTCACAGTTTTTTCCAAACGCCAGTTTCGAAAATAAGGCAGATTTCACGGCAAAAACCTCTTGGAGCGGGTTCTAACCAATAGACATGTAATTTACATGGATTCGCTCACCGTGAAATTCCGTGTTCCGAACACGCTACATGCATCTCAGATGTGACAAATATTCACTACAGAGTTGTTAGCAAGTGGATTACAGCACTATCATCCACCATACAAGGCTAACTGACACTTTGAAGAATTTTCTCAGATTTCACACTTTAGTTTGAACGCCAGTTTTGAAAATGAGGAAGATTGGGCAGAAAAATGCTCTTGGAGCCAGTTCTACCCAAAAGATATGTAATTTACCTAGTTTCACTCACCGTGACATTCCGTGTTCTGAACACGTTTCATGCACCACGGATTCAACAAACATTCTTTAATGAGTTGTGAACATGTGTATTAACGAACTTTAATCCACCTTACAGTGCATATTTATACATAGAAATTTTATTCTGATTTAGTAGTATTCTCCTAATGTCAGTCTCTAAAATCATGCAGTTTCCACAGAAAAAATCCTCTTGGAGCGAGTTCTACCCAATAGACATGCAATTTACATAGAACCCGTCATCGTGAAATTCCGTGTTCTGAACACGCTGCATGCATCACGGATTCGACAAATATTCACTACAGAGTTGTTAGCATAATGATTACCGAACTTTCATCCACCATAAAAGCCATGTTTCAATTTGAAGCATTTTCTCACATTTCGAAAGGTTTTCCTAATGCCAGATTTGAAAAGGAGGCAGATTTGCAGAAATATTCTCGTGGAGCGAGTACTTCCCAATAGAAATGTAATTTACATAGTTTCCCTCACAGTGACATTCCATTTTCCGAACACGCTACATGCATCCAGGTTTCAACAAACTTTCTCGAATGAGTTGTGAACATGTAGATTACAGAACTTTCATCCACCATACATGGCATATTTACAACTAGAAACATTAACTCTGAATTTGCAGCTTTTTCCTAATGCCAGTTTGGAAAATCAGGCCGTTTTCTCAGGGAAAAACTTTTGGATGCGAATTCTAACCAATAGGTGTGTAAATTTCATAGATTCCTTGGCCGGGATTTTCTGTGATATGATCAGAGTGCATGCATAAATCTTTCTAAAAATATTCACCACAGATTTGTTTGCATGTGGTTTTACGATCTTGCATCACAATACAAGGCATATTGACACTTTGAAGCATTTTCTCTGATTTTGCAGAGATTTTCAAACGCCAGGTTTAAAAATGAGGCAGATTTCTCAGAAAAAACTCTTAGAGCAAATTCTACCCAAGAGACATGTATTTTACATAGATTCGCTCCCCGTGATATTCTGTGTTCCGAACACACTTCACGTATCTCGGATTCGACAAATATTCACTACAGAGTAGTTAGCATGCGGATTACCGAACTTTCATCTCAATACATTGAATATTGATTCTTAGAAGTATTTTCTCAGATTTTGCAGGGTTTTCTAAATGCCAGGTTCAAAAATCACGAAGTTTTCGCAGAAAAACTCTCTCGGAGCGAGTTCTAACCAATAGAGAAGTCATTTACATTGTTTCAATCACCATGGAATTCCACGTTCTGAACACGCTACATGCATCACGGATTAGAAAAAGATTTTTTAATATGTTGTGAAAATGTGGATTACCGAACTTTCTTGCAACATAAAGGCACATTTACACCTGCAAATATTTACTCCCTTTTTGCAGCTTTTTCCAAACTTCAGATTCGATAATCATGCAATTTTGGCAAAAAAGTTCTCTTCTAGCTCGTTCTACTCAATAGAATTGTAATTTCCATAGTTTCATTACCGTGAAATTCCATTTTCCATAAGCGCTACATGAATCACGGTTTAAAAAATAATTACTACACTGTTATTAACATGTGGATTAACGGAATTTCAATCACCATACAAGGCATATTGACACTTAGAAGCATTTTCTCCGATTTCACAGGGTTCTCCTTGTGGCAGTTTTCAAAATGAGGCACATTTTGCAGAAAATTTCTCTTGAAGTGAGTTCTACCCAATAGACAAGTAACTTACATTGTTTCCTTCACTATGACATTCCGTATTCTGAAAACGTTACATTAATCACGGCTTCGACAAACATTCTTTAATGACCGTGAGCATGTGGATTACCGATTTTTCAACCACAATACAAGGCATATTTACACCTAGAAACATTTACTTACATTTCGCAGGTTTTCCTAACGTCAGTTACGAAAATCAGGCAGTTTTCGCAAAAAATTCTCTTGGTGCATGTTCTATCCAATAGACATCTCATTTTCATAGATACCTTCACCGTAACATTCCGTGTTCCGAAAACGGTCCATGCACCACGGATTCAACAAATATTCACTGCTGAGTTCTTAGCATGTGGATTACACATCTTTAATAACCCATTGAAGACATATTGTCACCTTAAAGCATTTATTCAGATTTTGCAGCGTTTTCATAACACCAGTTTCCAAAATGAGGCATATTTTTCAGTAAAATGCTCCTGGAGCGTGTTCTAACCAAGAGAAATGTAATTTATGTAGTTTGCCTCACCGTGACAGTCCATGTTCCGAACACGCTACACACATCATGGATTTGACAAACATTCTTAATGAGTGGTGTACATGTGTATTACAAAACTTTCATCCACCATACAAGGCATATTGACACCTAGAATCATAAACATTGAGTTCGCAGATATTTCCTAAAAGCAGTTTCGAAAATCAGGCAGTTTTCAAAGGAAAAAACTGTTGGAGCATGTTCTACAAAATAGATATGTAAATTACATAGATTCTCCCGCTGTGAAATTACGTGTTTTGAACATGCTACATGCAGAAAAGTTTCGACAAAAATACACTACAGAGTTGTTTGCATGTGGATTACAGGACTTTCTCACTATAGAAAGCATATAGATGCTTAGATGCATTTTATGTGATTTCACAGTGTTTTCCAAACGCCAGTTTCGAAAATAAGGCAGATTTCACGGCAAAAACCTCTTGGAGCGGGTTCTAACCAATAGACATGTAATTTACATGGATTCGCTCACCGTGAAATTCCGTGTTCCGAACACGCTACATGCATCTCAGATGTGACAAATATTCACTACAGAGTTGTTAGCTTAAGGATTACCGAACTTTCATCCACCATAAATGCCATGTTACAATTTGAAGCAGTTTCTCACATTTCGAAAGTTTTTCCTAATACCAGTTTTGAAAAGGAGGCAGATTTGCAGAAATATACTCGTGGAGCGTGTACTTCCCAATAGAAATGTAATTTACATAGTTTCCCTCACAGTGACATTCCATTTTCCGAACACGCAACATGCATCCCGGTTTCAACAAACTTTCTCGAATGGGTTGTGAACATGTAGATTACAGAACTTTCATTCACCATACATGGCATATTAACATCTAGAAACATTAACTCTGAATTTGCAGCTTTTTCCTAATGCCAGTTTGGAAAATCAGGCCGTTTTCTCAGGGAAAAACTTTTGGAGCGAATTCTAACCAATAGGTGTGTAAATTACATAGATTCCTTTGCCGGGATTTTCCTTGATATGATCACAGTGCATGCATAAATCTTTCTAAAAATATTCACCACAGATTTGTTTGCATGTGGTTTTACGATCTTGCATCACAATACAAGGCATATTGACACTTTGAAGCATTTTCTCTGATTTTGCAGAGATTTTCAAACGCCAGGTTCAAAAATGAGGCAGATTTCTCAGAAAAATCTCTTAGAGCAAATTCTACCCAAGAGACATGTATTTTACATAGATTCGCTCCCCGTGATATTCTGTGTTCCGAACACACTTCACGTATCTCAGATTCGACAAATATTCACTACAGAGTAGTTAGCATGCAGATTACCGAACTTTCATCTCAATACATTGAATATTGATTCTTAGAATTATTTTCTCAGATTTTGCAGGGTTTTCTAAACGCCAGGTTCTAAAATGACGAAGTTTTCGCAGAAAAACTCTCTCGGTGCGAGTTCTAACCAATAGAGAAGTCATTTACATTGTTTCAATCACCGTGGAATTCCACATTCTGAACACGCTACATGCATCACGGATTAGAAAAAGATTCTTTAACATGTTGTGAAAATGTGGATTACCGAACTTTCTTGCATCATAAAGGCACATTTACACCTGCAAATATTTACTCCCTTTTTGCAGCTTTTTCCAAACTTCAGATTCGATAATCATGCAATTTTGGCAAAAAAGTTCTCTTCTAGCTCGTTCTACTCAATAGAATTGTAATTTCCATAGTTTCATTACCGTGAAATTCCATTTTCCATAAGCGCTACATGAATCACGGTTTAAAAAATAATTACTACACTGTTATTAACATGTGGATTAACGGAATTTCAATCACCATACAAGGCATATTGACACTTAGAAGCATTTTCTCAGATTTCACAGGGATCTCCTTGTGGCAGTTTTCAAAATGAGGCACATTTTGCAGAAAATTTCTCTTGAAGTGAGTTCTACCCAATAGACAAGTAACTTACATTGTTTCCTTCACTATGACATTCCGTATTCCGAAAACTTTACATTAATCACGGCTTCGACAAACATTCTTTAATGACCGTGAGCATGTGAATTACCGATTTTTCAACCACAATACAAGGCATATTTACACCTAGAAACATTTACTTACATTTCGCAGGTTTTCCTAACGTCAGTTACGAAAATCAGGCAGTTTTCGCAAAAAATTCTCTTGGTGCATGTTCTATCCAATAGACATCTCATTTTCATAGATACCTTCACCGTAACATTCCGTGTTCCGAAAACGGTCCATGCACCACGGATTCAACAAATATTCACTGCTGAGTTCTTAGCATGTGGATTACACATCTTTAATAACCCATTGAAGACATATTGTCACCTTAAAGCATTTATTCAGATTTTGCAGCGTTTTCATAACACCAGTTTCCAAAATGAGGCATATTTTTCAGTAAAATGCTCCTGGAGCGTGTTCTAACCAAGAGAAATGTAATTTATGTAGTTTGCCTCACCGTGACAGTCCATGTTCCGAACACGCTACACACATCATGGATTTGACAAACATTCTTAATGAGTGGTGTACATGTGTATTACAAAACTTTCATCCACCATACAAGGCATATTGACACCTAGAATCATAAACATTGAGTTCGCAGATATTTCCTAAAAGCAGTTTCGAAAATCAGGCAGTTTTCAAAGGAAAAAACTGTTGGAGCATGTTCTACAAAATAGATATGTAAATTACATAGATTCTCCCGCTGTGAAATTACGTGTTTTGAACATGCTACATGCAGAAAAGTTTCGACAAAAATACACTACAGAGTTGTTTGCATGTGGATTACAGGACTTTCTCACTATAGAAAGCATATAGATGCTTAGATGCATTTTATGTGATTTCACAGTGTTTTCCAAACGCCAGTTTCGAAAATAAGGCAGATTTCACGGCAAAAACCTCTTGGAGCGGGTTCTAACCAATAGACATGTAATTTACATGGATTCGCTCACCGTGAAATTCCGTGTTCCGAACACGCTACATGCATCTCAGATGTGACAAATATTCACTACAGAGTTGTTAGCTTAAGGATTACCGAACTTTCATCCACCATAAATGCCATGTTACAATTTGAAGCAGTTTCTCACATTTCGAAAGTTTTTCCTAATACCAGTTTTGAAAAGGAGGCAGATTTGCAGAAATATACTCGTGGAGCGTGTACTTCCCAATAGAAATGTAATTTACATAGTTTCCCTCACAGTGACATTCCATTTTCCGAACACGCAACATGCATCCCGGTTTCAACAAACTTTCTCGAATGGGTTGTGAACATGTAGATTACAGAACTTTCATTCACCATACATGGCATATTAACATCTAGAAACATTAACTCTGAATTTGCAGCTTTTTCCTAATGCCAGTTTGGAAAATCAGGCCGTTTTCTCAGGGAAAAACTTTTGGAGCGAATTCTAACCAATAGGTGTGTAAATTACATAGATTCCTTTGCCGGGATTTTCCTTGATATGATCACAGTGCATGCATAAATCTTTCTAAAAATATTCACCACAGATTTGTTTGCATGTGGTTTTACGATCTTGCATCACAATACAAGGCATATTGACACTTTGAAGCATTTTCTCTGATTTTGCAGAGATTTTCAAACGCCAGGTTCAAAAATGAGGCAGATTTCTCAGAAAAATCTCTTAGAGCAAATTCTACCCAAGAGACATGTATTTTACATAGATTCGCTCCCCGTGATATTCTGTGTTCCGAACACACTTCACGTATCTCAGATTCGACAAATATTCACTACAGAGTAGTTAGCATGCAGATTACCGAACTTTCATCTCAATACATTGAATATTGATTCTTAGAATTATTTTCTCAGATTTTGCAGGGTTTTCTAAACGCCAGGTTCTAAAATGACGAAGTTTTCGCAGAAAAACTCTCTCGGTGCGAGTTCTAACCAATAGAGAAGTCATTTACATTGTTTCAATCACCGTGGAATTCCACATTCTGAACACGCTACATGCATCACGGATTAGAAAAAGATTCTTTAACATGTTGTGAAAATGTGGATTACCGAACTTTCTTGCATCATAAAGGCACATTTACACCTGCAAATATTTACTCCCTTTTTGCAGCTTTTTCCAAACTTCAGATTCGATAATCATGCAATTTTGGCAAAAAAGTTCTCTTCTAGCTCGTTCTACTCAATAGAATTGTAATTTCCATAGTTTCATTACCGTGAAATTCCATTTTCCATAAGCGCTACATGAATCACGGTTTAAAAAATAATTACTACACTGTTATTAACATGTGGATTAACGGAATTTCAATCACCATACAAGGCATATTGACACTTAGAAGCATTTTCTCAGATTTCACAGGGATCTCCTTGTGGCAGTTTTCAAAATGAGGCACATTTTGCAGAAAATTTCTCTTGAAGTGAGTTCTACCCAATAGACAAGTAACTTACATTGTTTCCTTCACTATGACATTCCGTATTCCGAAAACTTTACATTAATCACGGCTTCGACAAACATTCTTTAATGACCGTGAGCATGTGAATTACCGATTTTTCAACCACAATACAAGGCATATTTACACCTAGAAACATTTACTTACATTTCGCAGGTTTTCCTAACGTCAGTTACGAAAATCAGGCAGTTTTCGCAAAAAATTCTCTTGGTGCATGTTCTATCCAATAGACATCTCATTTTCATAGATACCTTCACCGTAACATTCCGTGTTCCGAAAACTGTCCATGCACCACGGATTCAACAAATATTCACTGCTGAGTTCTTAGCATGTGGATTACACATCTTTAATAACCCATTGAAGACATATTGTCACCTTAAAGCATTTATTCAGATTTTGCAGCGTTTTCATAACACCAGTTTCCAAAATGAGGCATATTTTTCAGTAAAATGCTCCTGGAGCGTGTTCTAACCAAGAGAAATGTAATTTATGTAGTTTGCCTCACCGTGACAGTCCATGTTCCGAACACGCTACACACATCATGGATTTGACAAACATTCTTAATGAGTGGTGTACATGTGTATTACAAAACTTTCATCCACCATACAAGGCATATTGACACCTAGAATCATTAACATTGAGTTCGCAGATATTTCCTAAAAGCAGTTTCGAAAATCAGGCAGTTTTCAAAGGAAAAAACTGTTGGAGCATGTTCTACAAAATAGATATGTAAATTACATAGATTCTCCCGCTGTGAAATTACGTGTTTTGAACATGCTACATGCAGAAAAGTTTCGACAAAAATACACTACAGAGTTGTTTGCATGTGGATTACAGGACTTTCTCACTATAGAAAGCATATAGATGCTTAGATGCATTTTATGAGATTTCACAGTGTTTTCCAAACGCCAGTTTCGAAAATAAGGCAGATTTCACGGCAAAAACCTCTTGGAGCGGGTTCTAACCAATAGACATGTAATTTACATGGATTCGCTCACCGTGAAATTCCGTGTTCCGAACACGCTACATGCATCTCAGATGTGACAAATATTCACTACAGAGTTGTTAGCTTAAGGATTACCGAACTTTCATCCACCATAAATGCCATGTTACAATTTGAAGCAGTTTCTCACATTTCGAAAGTTTTTCCTAATACCAGTTTTGAAAAGGAGGCAGATTTTCAGAAATATACTCGTGGAGCGTGTACTTCCCAATAGAAATGTAATTTACATAGTTTCCCTCACAGTGACATTCCATTTTCCGAACACGCAACATGCATCCCGGTTTCAACAAACTTTCTCGAATGGGTTGTGAACATGTAGATTACAGAACTTTCATTCACCATACATGGCATATTTACATCTAGAAACATTAACTCTGAATTTGCAGCTTTTTCCTAATGCCAGTTTGGAAAATCAGGCCGTTTTCTCAGGGAAAAACTTTTGGAGTGAATTCTAACCAATAGGTGTGTAAATTACATAGATTCCTTTGCCGGGATTTTCCGTGATATGATCAGAGTGCATGCATAAATCTTTCTAAAAATATTCACCACAGATTTGTTTGCATGTGGTTTTACGATCTTGCATCACAATACAAGGCATATTGACACTTTGAAGCATTTTCTCTGATTTTGCAGAGATTTTCAAACGCCAGGTTCAAAAATGAGGCAGATTTCTCAGAAAAATCTCTTAGAGCAAATTCTACCCAAGAGACATGTATTTTACATAGATTCGCTCCCCGTGATATTCTGTGTTCCGAACACACTTCACGTATCTCAGATTCGACAAATATTCACTACAGAGTAGTTAGCATGCAGATTACCGAACTTTCATCTCAATACATTGAATATTGATTCTTAGAATTATTTTCTCAGATTTTGCAGGGTTTTCTAAACGCCAGGTTCTAAAATGACGAAGTTTTCGCAGAAAAACTCTCTCGGTGCGAGTTCTAACCAATAGAGAAGTCATTTACATTGTTTCAATCACCGTGGAATTCCACGTTCTGAACACGCTACATGCATCACGGATTAGAAAAAGATTCTTTAACATGTTGTGAAAATGTGGATTACCGAACTTTCTTGCATCATAAAGGCACATTTAAACCTGCAAATATTTACTCCCTTTTTGCAGCTGTTTCCAAACTTTAGATTCGATAATCATGCAATTTTGGCAAAAAAATTCTCTTCTAGCTCGTTCTACTCAATAGAATTGTAATTTCCATAGTTTCATTACCGTGAAATTCCATTTTCCATAAGCACTACATGAATCACGGTTTAAAAAATAATTACTACACTGTTATTAACATGTGGATTAACGGACTTTCAATCACCATTCAAGGCATATTGACACTTAGAAGCATTTTCTCAGATTTCACAGGGTTCTCCTAGTGGCAGTTTTCAAAATGAGGCACATTTTGCAGAAAATTTCTCTTGAAGTGAGTTCTACCCAATAGACTTGTCACTTTCATTGTTTCCTTCACTATGACATTCCGTATTCCGAAAACGTTACATTAATCACGGCTTCGACAAACATTCTTTAATGACCGTGAGCATGTGGATTACCGATTTTTCAACCACAATACAAGGCATATTTACACCTAGAAACATTTACTTACATTTCGCAGGTTTTCCTAACGTCAGTTACGAAAATCAGGCAGTTTTCGCAAAAAATTCTCTTGGTGCATGTTCTATCCAATAGACATCTCATTTTCATAGATACCTTCACCGTAACATTCCGTGTTCCGAAAACGGTCCATGCACCACGGATTCAACAAATATTCACTGCTGAGTTCTTAGCATGTGGATTACACATCTTTAATAACCCATTGAAGACATATTGTCACCTTAAAGCATTTATTCAGATTTTGCAGCGTTTTCATAACACCAGTTTCCAAAATGAGGCATATTTTTCAGTAAAATGCTCCTGGAGCGTGTTCTAACCAAGAGAAATGTAATTTATGTAGTTTGCCTCACCGTGACAGTCCATGTTCCGAACACGCTACACACATCATGGATTTGACAAACATTCTTAATGAGTGGTGTACATGTGTATTACAAAACTTTCATCCACCATACAAGGCATATTGACACCTAGAATCATTAACATTGAGTTCGCAGATATTTCCTAAAAGCAGTTTCGAAAATCAGGCAGTTTTCAAAGGAAAAAACTGTTGGAGCATGTTCTACAAAATAGATATGTAAATTACATAGATTCTCCCGCTGTGAAATTACGTGTTTTGAACATGCTACATGCAGAAAAGTTTCGACAAAAATACACTACAGAGTTGTTTGCATGTGGATTACAGGACTTTCTCACTATAGAAAGCATATAGATGCTTAGATGCATTTTATGTGATTTCACAGTGTTTTCCAAACGCCAGTTTCGAAAATAAGGCAGATTTCACGGCAAAAACCTCTTGGAGCGGGTTCTAACCAATAGACATGTAATTTACATGGATTCGCTCACCGTGAAATTCCGTGTTCCGAACACGCTGCATGCATCTCAGATGTGACAAATATTCACTACAGAGTTGTTAGCTTAAGGATTACCGAACTTTCATCCACCATAAATGCCATGTTACAATTTGAAGCAGTTTCTCACATTTCGAAAGTTTTTCCTAATACCAGTTTTGAAAAGGAGGCAGATTTTCAGAAATATACTCGTGGAGCGTGTACTTCCCAATAGAAATGTAATTTACATAGTTTCCCTCACAGTGACATTCCATTTTCCGAACACGCAACATGCATCCCGGTTTCAACAAACTTTCTCGAATGGGTTGTGAACATGTAGATTACAGAACTTTCATTCACCATACATGGCATATTTACATCTAGAAACATTAACTCTGAATTTGCAGCTTTTTCCTAATGCCAGTTTGGAAAATCAGGCCGTTTTCTCAGGGAAAAACTTTTGGAGCGAATTCTAACCAATAGGTGTGTAAATTACATAGATTCCTTTGCCGGGATTTTCCTTGATATGATCACAGTGCATGCATAAATCTTTCTAAAAATATTCACCACAGATTTGTTTGCATGTGGTTTTACGATCTTGCATCACAATACAAGGCATATTGACACTTTGAAGCATTTTCTCTGATTTTGCAGAGATTTTCAAACGCCAGGTTCAAAAATGAGGCAGATTTCTCAGAAAAATCTCTTAGAGCAAATTCTACCCAAGAGACATGTATTTTACATAGATTCGCTCCCCGTGATATTCTGTGTTCCGAACACACTTCACGTATCTCAGATTCGACAAATATTCACTACAGAGTAGTTAGCATGCAGATTACCGAACTTTCATCTCAATACATTGAATATTGATTCTTAGAATTATTTTCTCAGATTTTGCAGGGTTTTCTAAACGCCAGGTTCTAAAATGACGAAGTTTTCGCAGAAAAACTCTCTCGGTGCGAGTTCTAACCAATAGAGAAGTCATTTACATTGTTTCAATCACCGTGGAATTCCACGTTCTGAACACGCTACATGCATCACGGATTAGAAAAAGATTCTTTAACATGTTGTGAAAATGTGGATTACCGAACTTTCTTGCATCATAAAGGCACATTTAAACCTGCAAATATTTACTCCCTTTTTGCAGCTGTTTCCAAACTTTAGATTCGATAATCATGCAATTTTGGCAAAAAAATTCTCTTCTAGCTCGTTCTACTCAATAGAATTGTAATTTCCATAGTTTCATTACCGTGAAATTCCATTTTCCATAAGCACTACATGAATCACGGTTTAAAAAATAATTACTACACTGTTATTAACATGTGGATTAACGGACTTTCAATCACCATTCAAGGCATATTGACACTTAGAAGCATTTTCTCAGATTTCACAGGGTTCTCCTAGTGGCAGTTTTCAAAATGAGGCACATTTTGCAGAAAAATTCTCTTGAAGTGAGTTCTACCCAATAGACTTGTCACTTTCATTGTTTCCTTCACTATGACATTCCGTATTCCGAAAACGTTACATTAATCACGGCTTCGACAAACATTCTTTAATGACCGTGAGCATGTGGATTACCGATTTTTCAACCACAATACAAGGCATATTTACACCTAGAAACATTTACTTACATTTCGCAGGTTTTCCTAACGTCAGTTACGAAAATCAGGCAGTTTTCGCAAAAAATTCTCTTGGTGCATGTTCTATCCAATAGACATCTCATTTTCATAGATACCTTCACCGTAACATTCCGTGTTCCGAAAACGGTCCATGCACCACGGATTCAACAAATATTCACTGCTGAGTTCTTAGCATGTGGATTACACATCTTTAATAACCCATTGAAGACATATTGTCACCTTAAAGCATTTATTCAGATTTTGCAGCGTTTTCATAACACCAGTTTCCAAAATGAGGCATATTTTTCAGTAAAATGCTCCTGGAGCGTGTTCTAACCAAGAGAAATGTAATTTATGTAGTTTGCCTCACCGTGACAGTCCATGTTCCGAACACGCTACACACATCATGGATTTGACAAACATTCTTAATGAGTGGTGTACATGTGTATTACAAAACTTTCATCCACCATACAAGGCATATTGACACCTAGAATCATTAACATTGAGTTCGCAGATATTTCCTAAAAGCAGTTTCGAAAATCAGGCAGTTTTCAAAGGAAAAAACTGTTGGAGCATGTTCTACAAAATAGATATGTAAATTACATAGATTCTCCCGCTGTGAAATTACGTGTTTTGAACATGCTACATGCAGAAAAGTTTCGACAAAAATACACTACAGAGTTGTTTGCATGTGGATTACAGGACTTTCTCACTATAGAAAGCATATAGATGCTTAGATGCATTTTATGTGATTTCACAGTGTTTTCCAAACGCCAGTTTCGAAAATAAGGCAGATTTCACGGCAAAAACCTCTTGGAGCGGGTTCTAACCAATAGACATGTAATTTACATGGATTCGCTCACCGTGAAATTCCGTGTTCCGAACACGCTACATGCATCTCAGATGTGACAAATATTCACTACAGAGTTGTTAGCTTAAGGATTACCGAACTTTCATCCACCATAAATGCCATGTTACAATTTGAAGCAGTTTCTCACATTTCGAAAGTTTTTCCTAATACCAGTTTTGAAAAGGAGGCAGATTTTCAGAAATATACTCGTGGAGCGTGTACTTCCCAATAGAAATGTAATTTACATAGTTTCCCTCACAGTGACATTCCATTTTCCGAACACGCAACATGCATCCCGGTTTCAACAAACTTTCTCGAATGGGTTGTGAACATGTAGATTACAGAACTTTCATTCACCATACATGGCATATTAACATCTAGAAACATTAACTCTGAATTTGCAGCTTTTTCCTAATGCCAGTTTGGAAAATCAGGCCGTTTTCTCAGGGAAAAACTTTTGGAGCGAATTCTAACCAATAGGTGTGTAAATTACATAGATTCCTTTGCCGGGATTTTCCTTGATATGATCACAGTGCATGCATAAATCTTTCTAAAAATATTCACCACAGATTTGTTTGCATGTGGTTTTACGATCTTGCATCACAATACAAGGCATATTGACACTTTGAAGCATTTTCTCTGATTTTGCAGAGATTTTCAAACGCCAGGTTCAAAAATGAGGCAAATTTCTCAGAAAAATCTCTTAGAGCAAATTCTACCCAAGAGACATGTATTTTACATAGATTCGCTCCCCGTGATATTCTGTGTTCCGAACACACTTCACGTATCTCAGATTCGACAAATATTCACTACAGAGTAGTTAGCATGCAGATTACCGAACTTTCATCTCAATACATTGAATATTGATTCTTAGAATTATTTTCTCAGATTTTGCAGGGTTTTCTAAACGCCAGGTTCTAAAATGACGAAGTTTTCGCAGAAAAACTCTCTCGGTGCGAGTTCTAACCAATAGAGAAGTCATTTACATTGTTTCAATCACCGTGGAATTCCACGTTCTGAACACGCTACATGCATCACGGATTAGAAAAAGATTCTTTAACATGTTGTGAAAATGTGGATTACCGAACTTTCTTGCATCATAAAGGCACATTTACACCTGCAAATATTTACTCCCTTTTTGCAGCTTTTTCCAAACTTCAGATTCGATAATCATGCAATTTTGGCAAAAAAGTTCTCTTCTAGCTCGTTCTACTCAATAGAATTGTAATTTCCATAGTTTCATTACCGTGAAATTCCATTTTCCATAAGCGCTACATGAATCACGGTTTAAAAAATAATTACTACACTGTTATTAACATGTGGATTAACGGAATTTCAATCACCATACAAGGCATATTGACACTTAGAAGCATTTTCTCAGATTTCACAGGGTTCTCCTTGTGGCAGTTTTCAAAATGAGGCACATTTTGCAGAAAATTTCTCTTGAAGTGAGTTCTACCCAATAGACAAGTAACTTACATTGTTTCCTTCACTATGACATTCCGTATTCCGAAAACTTTACATTAATCACGGCTTCGACAAACATTCTTTAATGACCGTGAGCATGTGGATTACCGATTTTTCAACCACAATACAAGGCATATTTACACCTAGAAACATTTACTTACATTTCGCAGGTTTTCCTAACGTCAGTTACGAAAATCAGGCAGTTTTCGCAAAAAATTCTCTTGGTGCATGTTCTATCCAATAGACATCTCATTTTCATAGATACCTTCACCGTAACATTCCGTGTTCCGAAAACGGTCCATGCACCACGGATTCAACAAATATTCACTGCTGAGTTCTTAGCATGTGGATTACACATCTTTAATAACCCATTGAAGACATATTGTCACCTTAAAGCATTTATTCAGATTTTGCAGCGTTTTCATAACACCAGTTTCCAAAATGAGGCATATTTTTCAGTAAAATGCTCCTGGAGCGTGTTCTAACCAAGAGAAATGTAATTTATGTAGTTTGCCTCACCGTGACAGTCCATGTTCCGAACACGCTACACACATCATGGATTTGACAAACATTCTTAATGAGTGGTGTACATGTGTATTACAAAACTTTCATCCACCATACAAGGCATATTGACACCTAGAATCATTAACATTGAGTTCGCAGATATTTCCTAAAAGCAGTTTCGAAAATCAGGCAGTTTTCAAAGGAAAAAACTGTTGGAGCATGTTCTACAAAATAGATATGTAAATTACATAGATTCTCCCGCTGTGAAATTACGTGTTTTGAACATGCTACATGCAGAAAAGTTTCGACAAAAATACACTACAGAGTTGTTTGCATGTGGATTACAGGACTTTCTCACTATAGAAAGCATATAGATGCTTAGATGCATTTTATGAGATTTCACAGTGTTTTCCAAACGCCAGTTTCGAAAATAAGGCAGATTTCACGGCAAAAACCTCTTGGAGCGGGTTCTAACCAATAGACATGTAATTTACATGGATTCGCTCACCGTGAAATTCCGTGTTCCGAACACGCTGCATGCATCTCAGATGTGACAAATATTCACTACAGAGTTGTTAGCTTAAGGATTACCGAACTTTCATCCACCATAAATGCCATGTTACAATTTGAAGCAGTTTCTCACATTTCGAAAGTTTTTCCTAATACCAGTTTTGAAAAGGAGGCAGATTTTCAGAAATATACTCGTGGAGCGTGTACTTCCCAATAGAAATGTAATTTACATAGTTTCCCTCACAGTGACATTCCATTTTCCGAACACGCAACATGCATCCCGGTTTCAACAAACTTTCTCGAATGGGTTGTGAACATGTAGATTACAGAACTTTCATTCACCATACATGGCATATTTACATCTAGAAACATTAACTCTGAATTTGCAGCTTTTTCCTAATGCCAGTTTGGAAAATCAGGCCGTTTTCTCAGGGAAAAACTTTTGGAGCGAATTCTAACCAATAGGTGTGTAAATTACATAGATTCCTTTGCCGGGATTTTCCTTGATATGATCACAGTGCATGCATAAATCTTTCTAAAAATATTCACCACAGATTTGTTTGCATGTGGTTTTACGATCTTGCATCACAATACAAGGCATATTGACACTTTGAAGCATTTTCTCTGATTTTGCAGAGATTTTCAAACGCCAGGTTCAAAAATGAGGCAGATTTCTCAGAAAAATCTCTTAGAGCAAATTCTACCCAAGAGACATGTATTTTACATAGATTCGCTCCCCGTGATATTCTGTGTTCCGAACACACTTCACGTATCTCAGATTCGACAAATATTCACTACAGAGTAGTTAGCATGCAGATTACCGAACTTTCATCTCAATACATTGAATATTGATTCTTAGAATTATTTTCTCAGATTTTGCAGGGTTTTCTAAACGCCAGGTTCTAAAATGACGAAGTTTTCGCAGAAAAACTCTCTCGGTGCGAGTTCTAACCAATAGAGAAGTCATTTACATTGTTTCAATCACCGTGGAATTCCACGTTCTGAACACGCTACATGCATCACTGATTAGAAAAAGATTCTTTAACATGTTGTGAAAATGTGGATTACCGAACTTTCTTGCATCATAAAGGCACATTTAAACCTGCAAATATTTACTCCCTTTTTGCAGCTGTTTCCAAACTTTAGATTCGATAATCATGCAATTTTGGCAAAAAAATTCTCTTCTAGCTCGTTCTACTCAATAGAATTGTAATTTCCATAGTTTCATTTCCGTGAAATTCCATTTTCCATAAGCACTACATGAATCACGGTTTAAAAAATAATTACTACACTGTTATTAACATGTGGATTAACGGACTTTCAATCACCATTCAAGGCATATTGACACTTAGAAGCATTTTCTCAGATTTCACAGGGTTCTCCTAGTGGCAGTTTTCAAAATGAGGCACATTTTGCAGAAAAATTCTCTTGAAGTGAGTTCTACCCAATAGACTTGTCACTTTCATTGTTTCCTTCACTATGACATTCCGTATTCCGAAAACTTTACATTAATCACGGCTTCGACAAACATTCTTTAATGACCGTGAGCATGTGGATTACCGATTTTTCAACCACAATACAAGGCATATTTACACCTAGAAACATTTACTTACATTTCGCAGGTTTTCCTAACGTCAGTTACGAAAATCAGGCAGTTTTCGCAAAAAATTCTCTTGGTGCATGTTCTATCCAATAGACATCTCATTTTCATAGATACCTTCACCGTAACATTCCGTGTTCCGAAAACGGTCCATGCACCACGGATTCAACAAATATTCACTGCTGAGTTCTTAGCATGTGGATTACACATCTTTAATAACCCATTGAAGACATATTGTCACCTTAAAGCATTTACTCAGATTTTGCAGCGTTTTCATAACACCAGTTTCCAAAATGAGGCATATTTTTCAGTAAAATGCTCCTGGAGCGTGTTCTAACCAAGAGAAATGTAATTTATGTAGTTTGCCTCACCGTGACAGTCCATGTTCCGAACACGCTACACACATCATGGATTTGACAAACATTCTTAATGAGTGGTGTACATGTGTATTACAAAACTTTCATCCACCATACAAGGCATATTGACACCTAGAATCATTAACATTGAGTTCGCAGATATTTCCTAAAAGCAGTTTCGAAAATCAGGCAGTTTTCAAAGGAAAAAACTGTTGGAGCATGTTCTACAAAATAGATATGTAAATTACATAGATTCTCCCGCTGTGAAATTACGTGTTTTGAACATGCTACATGCAGAAAAGTTTCGACAAAAATACACTACAGAGTTGTTTGCATGTGGATTACAGGACTTTCTCACTATAGAAAGCATATAGATGCTTAGATGCATTTTATGTGATTTCACAGTGTTTTCCAAACGCCAGTTTCGAAAATAAGGCAGATTTCACGGCAAAAACCTCTTGGAGCGGGTTCTAACCAATAGACATGTAATTTACATGGATTCGCTCACCGTGAAATTCCGTGTTCCGAACACGCTGCATGCATCTCAGATGTGACAAATATTCACTACAGAGTTGTTAGCTTAAGGATTACCGAACTTTCATCCACCATAAATGCCATGTTACAATTTGAAGCAGTTTCTCACATTTCGAAAGTTTTTCCTAATACCAGTTTTGAAAAGGAGGCAGATTTTCAGAAATATACTCGTGGAGCGTGTACTTCCCAATAGAAATGTAATTTACATAGTTTCCCTCACAGTGACATTCCATTTTCCGAACACGCAAAATGCATCCCGGTTTCAACAAACTTTCTCGAATGGGTTGTGAACATGTAGATTACAGAACTTTCATTCACCATACATGGCATATTTACATCTAGAAACATTAACTCTGAATTTGCAGCTTTTTCCTAATGCCAGTTTGGAAAATCAGGCCGTTTTCTCAGGGAAAAACTTTTGGAGCGAATTCTAACCAATAGGTGTGTAAATTACATAGATTCCTTTGCCGGGATTTTCCTTGATATGATCACAGTGCATGCATAAATCTTTCTAAAAATATTCACCACAGATTTGTTTGCATGTGGTTTTACGATCTTGCATCACAATACAAGGCATATTGACACTTTGAAGCATTTTCTCTGATTTTGCAGAGATTTTCAAACGCCAGGTTCAAAAATGAGGCAGATTTCTCAGAAAAATCTCTTAGAGCAAATTCTACCCAAGAGACATGTATTTTACATAGATTCGCTCCCCGTGATATTCTGTGTTCCGAACACACTTCACGTATCTCAGATTCGACAAATATTCACTACAGAGTAGTTAGCATGCAGATTACCGAACTTTCATCTCAATACATTGAATATTGATTCTTAGAATTATTTTCTCAGATTTTGCAGGGTTTTCTAAACGCCAGGTTCTAAAATGACGAAGTTTTCGCAGAAAAACTCTCTCGGTGCGAGTTCTAACCAATAGAGAAGTCATTTACATTGTTTCAATCACCGTGGAATTCCACGTTCTGAACACGCTACATGCATCACTGATTAGAAAAAGATTCTTTAACATGTTGTGAAAATGTGGATTACCGAACTTTCTTGCATCATAAAGGCACATTTAAACCTGCAAATATTTACTCCCTTTTTGCAGCTGTTTCCAAACTTTAGATTCGATAATCATGCAATTTTGGCAAAAAAATTCTCTTCTAGCTCGTTCTACTCAATAGAATTGTAATTTCCATAGTTTCATTTCCGTGAAATTCCATTTTCCATAAGCACTACATGAATCACGGTTTAAAAAATAATTACTACACTGTTATTAACATGTGGATTAACGGACTTTCAATCACCATTCAAGGCATATTGACACTTAGAAGCATTTTCTCAGATTTCACAGGGTTCTCCTAGTGGCAGTTTACAAAATGAGGCACATTTTGCAGAAAAATTCTCTTGAAGTGAGTTCTACCCAATAGACTTGTCACTTTCATTGTTTCCTTCACTATGACATTCCGTATTCCGAAAACTTTACATTAATCACGGCTTCGACAAACATTCTTTAATGACCGTGAGCATGTGGATTACCGATTTTTCAACCACAATACAAGGCATATTTACACCTAGAAACATTTACTTACATTTCGCAGGTTTTCCTAACGTCAGTTACGAAAATCAGGCAGTTTTCGCAAAAAATTCTCTTGGTGCATGTTCTATCCAATAGACATCTCATTTTCATAGATACCTTCACCGTAACATTCCGTGTTCCGAAAACGGTCCATGCACCACGGATTCAACAAATATTCACTGCTGAGTTCTTAGCATGTGGATTACACATCTTTAATAACCCATTGAAGACATATTGTCACCTTAAAGCATTTATTCAGATTTTGCAGCGTTTTCATAACACCAGTTTCCAAAATGAGGCATATTTTTCAGTAAAATGCTCCTGGAGCGTGTTCTAACCAAGAGAAATGTAATTTATGTAGTTTGCCTCACCGTGACAGTCCATGTTCCGAACACGCTACACACATCATGGATTTGACAAACATTCTTAATGAGTGGTGTACATGTGTATTACAAAACTTTCATCCACCATACAAGGCATATTGACACCTAGAATCATTAACATTGAGTTCGCAGATATTTCCTAAAAGCAGTTTCGAAAATCAGGCAGTTTTCAAAGGAAAAAACTGTTGGAGCATGTTCTACAAAATAGATATGTAAATTACATAGATTCTCCCGCTGTGAAATTACGTGTTTTGAACATGCTACATGCAGAAAAGTTTCGACAAAAATACACTACAGAGTTGTTTGCATGTGGATTACAGGACTTTCTCACTATAGAAAGCATATAGATGCTTAGATGCATTTTATGTGATTTCACAGTGTTTTCCAAACGCCAGTTTCGAAAATAAGGCAGATTTCACGGCAAAAACCTCTTGGAGCGGGTTCTAACCAATAGACATGTAATTTACATGGATTCGCTCACCGTGAAATTCCGTGTTCCGAACACGCTACATGCATCTCAGATGTGACAAATATTCACTACAGAGTTGTTAGCTTAAGGATTACCGAACTTTCATCCACCATAAATGCCATGTTACAATTTGAAGCAGTTTCTCACATTTCGAAAGTTTTTCCTAATACCAGTTTTGAAAAGGAGGCAGATTTTCAGAAATATATTCGTGGAGCGTGTACTTCCCAATAGAAATGTAATTTACATAGTTTCCCTCACAGTGACATTCCATTTTCCGAACACGCAACATGCATCCCGGTTTCAACAAACTTTCTCTAATGGGTTGTGAACATGTAGATTACAGAACTTTCATTCACCATACATGGCATATTTACATCTAGAAACATTAACTCTGAATTTGCAGCTTTTTCCTAATGCCAGTTTGGAAAATCAGGCCGTTTTCTCAGGGAAAAACTTTTGGAGCGAATTCTAACCAATAGGTGTGTAAATTACATAGATTCCTTTGCCGGGATTTTCCTTGATATGATCACAGTGCATGCATAAATCTTTCTAAAAATATTCACCACAGATTTGTTTGCATGAGATTTTACGATCTTGCATCACAATAAAAGGCATATTGACACTTTGAAGCATTTTCTCTGATTTTGCAGAGATTTTCAAACGCCAGGTTCAAAAATGTGGCAGATTTCTCAGAAAAATCTCTTAGAGCAAATTCTACCCAAGAGACATGTATTTTACATAGATTCGCTCCCCGTGATATTCTGTGTTCCGAACACACTTCACGTATCTCAGATTCGACAAATATTCACTACAGAGTAGTTAGCATGCAGATTACCGAACTTTCATCTCAATACATTGAATATTGATTCTTAGAAGTATTTTCTCAGATTTTGCAGGGTTTTCTAAACGCCAGGTTCTAAAATGACGAAGTTTTCGCAGAAAAACTCTGTCGGTGCGAGTTCTAACCAATAGAGAAGTCATTTACATTGTTTCAATCACCGTGGAATTCCACGTTCTGAACACGCTACATGCATCACGGATTAGAAAAAGATTCTTTAACATGTTGTGAAAATGTGGATTACCGAACTTTCTTGCATCATAAAGGCACATTTAAACCTGCAAATATTTACTCCCTTTTTGCAGCTGTTTCCAAACTTTAGATTCGATAATCATGCAATTTTGGCAAAAAAATTCTCTTCTAGCTCGTTCTACTCAATAGAATTGTAATTTCCATAGTTTCATTACCGTGAAATTCCATTTTCCATAAGCACTACATGAATCACGGTTTAAAAAATAATTACTACACTGTTATTAACATGTGGATTAACGGACTTTCAATCACCATTCAAGGCATATTGACACTTAGAAGCATTTTCTCAGATTTCACAGGGTTCTCCTAGTGGCAGTTTTCAAAATGAGGCACATTTTGCAGAAAAATTCTCTTGAAGTGAGTTCTACCCAATAGACTTGTCACTTTCATTGTTTCCTTCACTATGACATTCCGTATTCCGAAAACGTTACATTAATCACGGCTTCGACAAACATTCTTTAATGACCGTGAGCATGTGGATTACCGATTTTTCAACCACAATACAAGGCATATTTACACCTAGAAACATTTACTTACATTTCGCAGGTTTTCCTAAAGTCAGTTACGAAAATCAGGCAGTTTTCGCAAAAAATTCTCTTGGTGCATGTTCTATCCAATAGACATCTCATTTTCATAGATACCTTCACCGTAACATTCCGTGTTCCGAAAACGGTCCATGCACCACGGATTCAACAAATATTCACTGCTGAGTTCTTAGCATGTGGATTACACATCTTTAATAACCCATTGAAGACATATTGTCACCTTAAAGCATTTATTCAGATTTTGCAGCGTTTTCATAACACCAGTTTCCAAAATGAGGCATATTTTTCAGTAAAATGCTCCTGGAGCGTGTTCTAACCAAGAGAAATGTAATTTATGTAGTTTGCCTCACCGTGACAGTCCATGTTCCGAACACGCTACACACATCATGGATTTGACAAACATTCTTAATGAGTGGTGTACATGTGTATTACAAAACTTTCATCCACCATACAAGGCATATTGACACCTAGAATCATTAACATTGAGTTCGCAGATATTTCCTAAAAGCAGTTTCGAAAATCAGGCAGTTTTCAAAGGAAAAAACTGTTGGAGCATGTTCTACAAAATAGATATGTAAATTACATAGATTCTCCCGCTGTGAAATTACGTGTTTTGAACATGCTACATACAGAAAAGTTTCGACAAAAATACACTACAGAGTTGTTTGCATGTGGATTACAGGACTTTCTCACTATAGAAAGCATATAGATGCTTAGATGCATTTTATGTGATTTCACAGTGTTTTCCAAACGCCAGTTTCGAAAATAAGGCAGATTTCACGGCAAAAACCTCTTGGAGCGGGTTCTAACCAATAGACATGTAATTTACATGGATTCGCTCACCGTGAAATTCCGTGTTCCGAACACGCTACATGCATCTCAGATGTGACAAATATTCACTACAGAGTTTTTAGCTTAAGGATTACCGAACTTTCATCCACCATAAATGCCATGTTACAATTTGAAGCAGTTTCTCACATTTCGAAAGTTTTTCCTAATACCAGTTTTGAAAAGGAGGCAGATTTTCAGAAATATACTCGTGGAGCGTGTACTTCCCAATAGAAATGTAATTTACATAGTTTCCCTCACAGTGACATTCCATTTTCCGAACACGCAAAATGCATCCCGGTTTCAACAAACTTTCTCGAATGGGTTGTGAACATGTAGATTACAGAACTTTCATTCACCATACATGGCATATTTACATCTAGAAACATTAACTCTGAATTTGCAGCTTTTTCCTAATGCCAGTTTGGAAAATCAGGCCGTTTTCTCAGGGAAAAACTTTTCGAGCGAATTCTAACCAATAGGTGTGTAAATTACATAGATTCCTTTGCCGGGATTTTCCTTGATATGATCACAGTGCATGCATAAATCTTTCTAAAAATATTCACCACAGATTTGTTTGCATGTGGTTTTACGATCTTGCATGACAATACAAGGCATATTGACACTTTGAAGCATTTTCTCTGATTTTGCAGAGATTTTCAAACGCCAGGTTCAAAAATGAGGCAGATTTCTCAGAAAAATCTCTTAGAGCAAATTCTACCCAAGAGACATGTATTTTACATAGATTCGCTCCCCGTGATATTCTGTGTTCCGAACACACTTCACGTATCTCAGATTCGAAAAATATTCACTACAGAGTAGTTAGCATGCAGATTACCGAACTTTCATCTCAATACATTGAATATTGATTCTTAGAATTATTTTCTCAGATTTTGCAGGGTTTTCTAAACGCCAGGTTCTAAAATGACGAAGTTTTCGCAGAAAAACTCTCTCGGTGCGAGTTCTAACCAATAGAGAAGTCATTTATATTGTTTCAATCACCGTGGAATTCCACGTTCTGAACACGCTACATGCATCACGGATTAGAAAAAGATTCTTTAACATGTTGTGAAAATGTGGATTACCGAACTTTCTTGCATCATAAAGGCACATTTAAACCTGCAAATATTTACTCCTTTTTTGCAGCTGTTTCCAAACTTTAGATTCGATAATCATGCAATTTTGGCAAAAAAATTCTCTTCTAGCTCGTTCTACTCAATAAAATTGTAATTTCCATAGTTTCATTACCGTGAAATTCCATTTTCCATAAGCACTACATGAATCACGGTTTAAAAAATAAATACTACACTGTTATTAACATGTGGATTAACGGACTTTCAATCACCATTCAAGGCATATTGACACTTAGAAGCATTTTCTCAGATTTCACAGGGTTCTCCTAGTGGCAGTTTTCAAAATGAGGCACATTTTGCAGAAAAATTCTCTTGAAGTGAGTTCTACCCAATAGACTTGTCACTTTCATTGTTTCCTTCACTATGACATTCCGTATTCCGAAAACGTTACATTAATCACGGCTTCGACAAACATTCTTTAATGACCGTGAGCATGTGGATTACCGATTTTTCAACCACAATACAAGGCATATTTACACCTAGAAACATTTACTTACATTTCGCAGGTTTTCCTAAAGTCAGTTACGAAAATCAGGCAGTTTTCGCAAAAAATTCTCTTGGTGCATGTTCTATCCAATAGACATCTCATTTTCATAGATACCTTCACCGTAACATTCCGTGTTCCGAAAACGGTCCATGCACCACGGATTCAACAAATATTCACTGCTGAGTTCTTAGCATGTGGATTACACATCTTTAATAACCCATTGAAGACATATTGCCACCTTAAAGCATTTACTCAGATTTTGCAGCGTTTTCATAACACCAGTTTCCAAAATGAGGCATATTTGTCAGTAAAATGCTCCTGGAGCTTGTTCTAACCAAGAGATATGTAATTTACATAGTTTGCCTCACCGTGACTGTCCATGTTCCGAACGCGCTACACACATCACGGATTTGACAAACATTCTTAATGAGTTGTGTACATGTGTATTACAAAACTTTCATCCACCATACAAGGCATATTGACACCTAGAATCATTAACACTGAGTTCGCAGATATTTCCTAAAAGCAGTTTCGAAAATCAGGCAGTTTTCAAAGGAAAAAACTGTTGGAGCGTGTTCTACAAAATAGATATGTAAATTACATAGATTCTCCCGCTGTGAAATTACGTGTTTCGAACATGCTACATGCAGAAAAGTTTCGACAAAAATACACTACAGAGTTGTTTGCATGTGGATTACAGGACTTTCTCACTATAGAAAGCATATAGATGCTTAGATGCATTTTATGTGATTTCACAGTGTTTTCCAAACGCCAGTTTCGAAAATAAGGCAGATTTCACGGCAAAAACCTCTTGGAGCGGGTTCTAACCAATAGACATGTAATTTACATGGATTCGCTCACCGTGAAATTCCGTGTTCCGAACACGCTACATGCATCTCAGATGTGACAAATATTCACTACAGAGTTGTTAGCAAGTGGATTACAGCACTATCATCCACCATACAAGGCTAACTGACACTTTGAAGAATTTTCTCAGATTTCACACGTTAGTTTGAACGCCACGTTTGAAAATGAGGAAGATTGGGCAGAAAAATGCTCTTGGAGCCAGTTCTACCTAAAAGATATGTAATTTACCTAGTTTCACTCACCGTGACATTCCGTGTTCTGAACACGTTTCATGCACCACGGATTCAACAAACATTCTTTAATGAGTTGTGAACATGTGTATTAACGAACTTTAATCCACCTTACAGTGCATATTTATACATTGAAATTTTATTCTGATTTAGTAGTATTCTCCTAATGTCAGTCTCTAAAATCATGCAGTTTCCACAGAAAAAATCCTCTTGGAGCGAGTTCTACCCAATAGACATGCAATTTACATAGAACCCGTCATCGTGAAATTCCGTGTTCTGAACACGCTACATGCATCACGGATTCGACAAATATTCTCTATAGAGTTGTTAGCATAAGGATTACCGAACTTTCATCCACCATAATAGCCATGTTAAAATTTGAAGCATTTTCTCACATTTCGAAACTTTTTCCTAATGCCAGATTTGAAAAGTAGGCAGATTTGCAGAAATATTCTCGTGGAGCGAGTTCTTCCCTATAGAAATGTAATTTACATAGTTTCCCTCACAGTGACATTCCATTTTCCGAACACGCTACATGCATCCAGGTTTCAACAAACTTTCTCGAATGAGTTGTGAACATGTAGATTACAGAAATTTCATCCACCATACATGGCATATTTACAACTAGAAACATTAACTCTGAATTTGCAGCTTTTTCCTAATGCCAGTTTGGAAAATCAGGCCGTTTTCTCAGGGAAAAACTTTTGGATGCGAATTCTAACCAATAGGTGTGTAAATTACATAGTTTCCTTGGCCGGGATTTTCTGTGATATGATCAGAGTGCATGCATAAATCTTTCTAAAAATATTCACCACAGATTTGTTTGCATGTGGTTTTACGATCTTGCATCACAATACAAGGCATATTGACACTTTGAAGCATTTTCTCTGATTTTGCAGAGATTTTCAAACACCAGGTTTAAAAATGAGGGAGATTTCTCAGAAAAAACTCTTAGAGCAAATTCTACCCAAGAGACATGTATTTTACATAGATTCGCTCCCCGTGATATTCTGTGTTCCGAACACACTTCACATATCTCGGATTCGACAAATATTCACTACAGAGTAGTTAGCATGCGGATTACCGAACTTTCATCTCAATACATTGAATATTGATTCTTAGAAGTATTTTCTCAGATTTTGCAGGGTTTTCTAAACGCCAGGTTCAAAAATGACGAAGTTTTCGCAGAAAAACTCTCTCGGAGCGAGTTCTAACCAATAGAGAATTCATTTACATTGTTTCAATCACCATGGAATTCCACGTTCTGAACACGCTACATGCATCACGGATTAGAAAAAGATTTTTTAATATGTTGTGAAAATGTTGATTACCGAACTTTCTTGCAACATAAAGGCACATTTACACCTGCAAATATTTACTCCCTTTTTGCAGCTTTTTCCAAACTTCAGATTCGATAATCATGCAATTTTGGCAAAAAAGTTCTCTTCTAGCTCGTTCTACTCAATAGAATTGTAATTTCCATAGTTTCATTACCGTGAAATTCCATTTTCCATAAGCGCTACATGAATCACGGTTTAAAAAATAATTACTACACTGTTATTAACATGTGGATTAACGGAATTTCAATCACCATACAAGGCATATTGACACTTAGAAGCATTTTCTCAGATTTCACAGGGTTCTCCTTGTGGCAGGTTTCAAAATGAGGCACATTTTGCAGAAAATTTCTCTTGAAGTGAGTTCTACCCAATAGACTTGTCACTTTCATTGTTTCCTTCACTATGACATTCCGTATTCCGAAAACTTTACATTAATCACGGCTTCGACAAACATTCTTTAATGACCTTGAGCATGTGGATTACCGATTTTTCAACCACAATACAAGGCATATTTACACCTAGAAACATTTACTTACATTTCGCAGGTTTTCCTAACGTCAGTTACGAAAATCAGGCAGTTTTCGCAGAAAAATTCTCTTGGTGCATGTTCTATCCAATAGACATCTCATTTTCATAGATACCTTCACCGTAACATTCCGTGTTCCGAAAACGGTCCATGCACCACGGATTCAACAAATATTCACTGCTGAGTTCTTAGCATGTGGATTACACATCTTTAATAACCCATTGAAGACATATTGTCACCTTAAAGCATTTACTCAGATTTTGCAGCGTTTTCATAACACCAGTTTCCAAAATGAGGCATATTTGTCAGTAAAATGCTCCTGGAGCGTGTTCTAAAAAAGAGAAATGTAATTTATGTAGTTTGCCTCACCGTGACAGTCCATGTTCCGAACGCGCTACACACATCACGGATTTGACAAACATTCTTAATTAGTTGTGTACATGTGTATTACAAAACTTTCATCCACCATACAAGGCATATTGACACCTAGAATCATTAACACTGAGTTCGCAGATATTTCCTAAAAGCAGTTTCGAAAATCAGGCAGTTTTCAAAGGAAAAAACTGTTGGAGCGTGTTCTACAAAATAGATATGTAAATTACATAGATTGTCCCGCTGTGAAATTACGTGTTTCGAACATGCTACATGCAGAAAAGTTTCGACAAAAATACACTACAGAGTTGTTTGCATGTGGATTACAGGACTTTCTCACTATAGAAAGCATATAGATGCTTAGATGCATTTTATGTGATTTCACAGTGTTTTCCAAACGCCAGTTTCGAAAATAAGGCAGATTTCACGGCAAAAACCTCTTGGAGCGGGTTCTAACCAATAGACATGTAATTTACATGGATTCGCTCACCGTGAAATTCCGTGTTCCGAACACGCTACATGCATCTCAGATGTGACAAATATTCACTACAGAGTTGTTAGCAAGTGGATTACAGCACTATCATCCACCATACAAGGCTAACTGACACTTTGAAGAATTTTCTCAGATTTCACACTTTAGTTTGAACGCCAGTTTTGAAAATGAGGAAGATTGGGCAGAAAAATGCTCTTGGAGCCAGTTCTACCCAAAAGATATGTAATTTACCTAGTTTCACTCACCATGACATTCCGTGTTCTGAACACGTTTCATGCACCACGGATTCAACAAACATTCTTTAATGAGTTGTGAACATGTGTATTAACGAACTTTAATCCACCTTACAGTGCATATTTATACATAGAAATTTTATTCTGATTTAGTAGTATTCTCCTAATGTCAGTCTCTAAAATCATGCAGTTTCCACAGAAAAAATCCTCTTGGAGCGAGTTCTACCCAATAGACATGCAATTTACATAGAACCCGTCATCGTGAAATTCCGTGTTCTGAACACGCTACATGCATCACGGATTCGACAAATATACACTATAGAGTTGTTAGCATAAGGATTACCGAACTTTCATCCACCATAAAAGCCATGTTACTATTTGGAGCATTTTCTCACATTTCGAAAGTTTTTCCTAATGCCAGATTTGAAAAGGAGGCAGATTTGCAGAAATATTCTCGTGGAGCGAGTACTTCCCAATAGAAATGTAATTTACATAGTTTCCCTCACAGTGACATTCCATTTTCTGAACACGCAACATGCATCCCGGTTTCAACAAACTTTCTCGAATGGGTTCTGAACATGTAGATTACAGAACTTTCATTCACCATACATGGCATATTTACATCTAGAAACATTAACTCTGAATTTGCAGCTTTTTCCTAATGCCAGTTTGGAAAATCAGGCCGTTTTCTCAGGGAAAAACTTTTGGAGCGAATTCTAACCAATAGGTGTGTAAATTACATAGATTCCTTTGCCGGGATTTTCCTTGATATGATCACAGTGCATGCATAAATCTTTCTAAAAATATTCACCACAGATTTGTTTGCATGTGGTTTTACGATCTTGCATCACAATACAAGGCATATTGACACTTTGAAGCATTTTCTCTGATTTTGCAGAGATTTTCAAACGCCAGGTTCAAAAATGAGGCAGATTTCTCAGAAAAATCTCTTAGAGCAAATTCTACCCAAGAGACATGTATTTTACATAGATTCGCTCCCCGTGATATTCTGTGTTCCGAACACACTTCACGTATCTCGGATTCGACAAATATTCACTACAGAGTAGTTAGCATGCAGATTACCGAACTTTCATCTCAATACATTGAATATTGATTCTTAGAATTATTTTCTCAGATTTTGCAGGGTTTTCTAAACGCCAGGTTCTAAAATGACGAAGTTTTCGCAGAAAAACTCTGTCGGTGCGAGTTCTAACCAATAGAGAAGTCATTTACATTGTTTCAATCACCGTGGAATTCCACGTTCTGAACACGCTACATGCATCACGGATTAGAAAAAGATTCTTTAACATGTTGTGAAAATGTGGATTACCGAACTTTCTTGCATCATAAAGGCACATTTAAACCTGCAAATATTTACTCCCTTTTTGCAGCTGTTTCCAAACTTTAGATTCGATAATCATGCAATTTTGGCAAAAAAATTCTCTTCTAGCTCGTTCTACTCAATAGAATTGTAATTTCCATAGTTTCATTACCGTGAAATTCCATTTTCCATAAGCACTACATGAATCACGGTTTAAAAAATAATTACTACACTGTTATTAACATGTGGATTAACGGACTTTCAATCACCATTCAAGGCATATTGACACTTAGAAGCATTTTCTCAGATTTCACAGGGTTCTCCTAGTGGCAGTTTTCAAAATGAGGCACATTTTGCAGAAAAATTCTCTTGAAGTGAGTTCTACCCAATAGACTTGTCACTTTCATTGTTTCCTTCACTATGACATTCCGTATTCCGAAAACGTTACATTAATCACGGCTTCGACAAACATTCTTTAATGACCGTGAGCATGTGGATTACCGAGTTTTCAACCACAATACAAGGCATATTTACACCTAGAAACATTTACTTACATTTCGCAGGTTTTCCTAAAGTCAGTTACGAAAATCAGGCAGTTTTCGCAAAAAATTCTCTTGGTGCATGTTCTATCCAATAGACATCTCATTTTCATAGATACCTTCACCGTAACATTCCGTGTTCCGAAAACGGTCCATGCACCACGGATTCAACAAATATTCACTGCTGAGTTCTTAGCATGTGGATTACACATCTTTAATAACCCATTGAAGACATATTGTCACCTTAAAGCATTTATTCAGATTTTGCAGCGTTTTCATAACACCAGTTTCCAAAATGAGGCATATTTTTCAGTAAAATGCTCCTGGAGCGTGTTCTAACCAAGAGAAATGTAATTTATGTAGTTTGCCTCACCGTGACAGTCCATGTTCCGAACACGCTACACACATCATGGATTTGACAAACATTCTTAATGAGTGGTGTACATGTGTATTACAAAACTTTCATCCACCATACAAGGCATATTGACACCTAGAATCATTAACATTGAGTTCGCAGATATTTCCTAAAAGCAGTTTCGAAAATCAGGCAGTTTTCAAAGGAAAAAACTGTTGGAGCATATTCTACAAAATAGATATGTAAATTACATAGATTCTCCCGCTGTGAAATTACGTGTTTTGAACATGCTACATACAGAAAAGTTTCGACAAAAATACACTACAGAGTTGTTTGCATGTGGATTACAGGACTTTCTCACTATAGAAAGCATATAGATGCTTAGATGCATTTTATGTGATTTCACAGTGTTTTCCAAACGCCAGTTTCGAAAATAAGGCAGATTTCACGGCAAAAACCTCTTGGAGCGGGTTCTAACCAATAGACATGTAATTTACATGGATTCGCTCACCGTGAAATTCCGTGTTCCGAACACGCTACATGCATCTCAGATGTGACAAATATTCACTACAGAGTTTTTAGCTTAAGGATTACCGAACTTTCATCCACCATAAATGCCATGTTACAATTTGAAGCAGTTTCTCACATTTCGAAAGTTTTTCCTAATACCAGTTTTGAAAAGGAGGCAGATTTTCAGAAATATACTCGTGGAGCGTGTACTTCCCAATAGAAATGTAATTTACATAGTTTCCCTCACAGTGACATTCCATTTTCCGAACACGCAAAATGCATCCCGGTTTCAACAAACTTTCTCGAATGGGTTGTGAACATGTAGATTACAGAACTTTCATTCACCATACATGGCATATTTACATCTAGAAACATTAACTCTGAATTTGCAGCTTTTTCCTAATGCCAGTTTGGAAAATCAGGCCGTTTTCTCAGGGAAAAACTTTTCGAGCGAATTCTAACCAATAGGTGTGTAAATTACATAGATTCCTTTGCCGGGATTTTCCTTGATATGATCACAGTGCATGCATAAATCTTTCTAAAAATATTCACCACAGATTTGTTTGCATGTGGTTTTACGATCTTGCATGACAATACAAGGCATATTGACACTTTGAAGCATTTTCTCTGATTTTGCAGAGATTTTCAAACGCCAGGTTCAAAAATGAGGCAGATTTCTCAGAAAAATCTCTTAGAGCAAATTCTACCCAAGAGACATGTATTTTACATAGATTCGCTCCCCGTGATATTCTGTGTTCCGAACACACTTCACGTATCTCAGATTCGAAAAATATTCACTACAGAGTAGTTAGCATGCAGATTACCGAACTTTCATCTCAATACATTGAATATTGATTCTTAGAATTATTTTCTCAGATTTTGCAGGGTTTTCTAAACGCCAGGTTCTAAAATGACGAAGTTTTCGCAGAAAAACTCTCTCGGTGCGAGTTCTAACCAATAGAGAAGTCATTTATATTGTTTCAATCACCGTGGAATTCCACGTTCTGAACACGCTACATGCATCACGGATTAGAAAAAGATTCTTTAACATGTTGTGAAAATGTGGATTACCGAACTTTCTTGCATCATAAAGGCACATTTAAACCTGCAAATATTTACTCCTTTTTTGCAGCTGTTTCCAAACTTTAGATTCGATAATCATGCAATTTTGGCAAAAAAATTCTCTTCTAGCTCGTTCTACTCAATAAAATTGTAATTTCCATAGTTTCATTACCGTGAAATTCCATTTTCCATAAGCACTACATGAATCACGGTTTAAAAAATAAATACTACACTGTTATTAACATGTGGATTAACGGACTTTCAATCACCATTCAAGGCATATTGACACTTAGAAGCATTTTCTCAGATTTCACAGGGTTCTCCTAGTGGCAGTTTTCAAAATGAGGCACATTTTGCAGAAAAATTCTCTTGAAGTGAGTTCTACCCAATAGACTTGTCACTTTCATTGTTTCCTTCACTATGACATTCCGTATTCCGAAAACGTTACATTAATCACGGCTTCGACAAACATTCTTTAATGACCGTGAGCATGTGGATTACCGATTTTTCAACCACAATACAAGGCATATTTACACCTAGAAACATTTACTTACATTTCGCAGGTTTTCCTAAAGTCAGTTACGAAAATCAGGCAGTTTTCGCAAAAAATTCTCTTGGTGCATGTTCTATCCAATAGACATCTCATTTTCATAGATACCTTCACCGTAACATTCCGTGTTCCGAAAACGGTCCATGCACCACGGATTCAACAAATATTCACTGCTGAGTTCTTAGCATGTGGATTACACATCTTTAATAACCCATTGAAGACATATTGCCACCTTAAAGCATTTACTCAGATTTTGCAGCGTTTTCATAACACCAGTTTCCAAAATGAGGCATATTTGTCAGTAAAATGCTCCTGGAGCGTGTTCTAACCAAGAGATATGTAATTTACATAGTTTGCCTCACCGTGACTGTCCATGTTCCGAACGCGCTACACACATCACGGATTTGACAAACATTCTTAATGAGTTGTGTACATGTGTATTACAAAACTTTCATCCACCATACAAGGCATATTGACACCTAGAATCATTAACACTGAGTTCGCAGATATTTCCTAAAAGCAGTTTCGAAAATCAGGCAGTTTTCAAAGGAAAAAACTGTTGGAGCGTGTTCTACAAAATAGATATGTAAATTACATAGATTATCCCGCTGTGAAATTACGTGTTTCGAACATGCTACATGCAGAAAAGTTTCGACAAAAATACACTACAGAGTTGTTTGCATGTGGATTACAGGACTTTCTCACTATAGAAAGCATATAGATGCTTAGATGCATTTTATGTGATTTCACAGTGTTTTCCAAACGCCAGTTTCGAAAATAAGGCAGATTTCACGGCAAAAACCTCTTGGAGCGGGTTCTAACCAATAGACATGTAATTTACATGGATTCGCTCACCGTGAAATTCCGTGTTCCGAACACGCTACATGCATCTCAGATGTGACAAATATTCACTACAGAGTTGTTAGCAAGTGGATTACAGCACTATCATCCACCATACAAGGCTAACTGACACTTTGAAGAATTTTCTCAGATTTCACACGTTAGTTTGAACGCCACGTTTGAAAATGAGGAAGATTGGGCAGAAAAATGCTCTTGGAGCCAGTTCTACCTAAAAGATATGTAATTTACCTAGTTTCACTCACCGTGACATTCCGTGTTCTGAACACGTTTCATGCACCACGGATTCAACAAACATTCTTTAATGAGTTGTGAACATGTGTATTAACGAACTTTAATCCACCTTACAGTGCATATTTATACATTGAAATTTTATTCTGATTTAGTAGTATTCTCCTAATGTCAGTCTCTAAAATCATGCAGTTTCCACAGAAAAAATCCTCTTGGAGCGAGTTCTACCCAATAGACATGCAATTTACATAGAACCCGTCATCGTGAAATTCCGTGTTCTGAACACGCTACATGCATCACGGATTCGACAAATATTCTCTATAGAGTTGTTAGCATAAGGATTACCGAACTTTCATCCACCATAATAGCCATGTTAAAATTTGAAGCATTTTCTCACATTTCGAAACTTTTTCCTAATGCCAGATTTGAAAAGTAGGCAGATTTGCAGAAATATTCTCGTGGAGCGAGTTCTTCCCTATAGAAATGTAATTTACATAGTTTCCCTCACAGTGACATTCCATTTTCCGAACACGCTACATGCATCCAGGTTTCAACAAACTTTCTCGAATGAGTTGTGAACATGTAGATTACAGAAATTTCATCCACCATACATGGCATATTTACAACTAGAAACATTAACTCTGAATTTGCAGCTTTTTCCTAATGCCAGTTTGGAAAATCAGGCCGTTTTCTCAGGGAAAAACTTTTGGATGCGAATTCTAACCAATAGGTGTGTAAATTACATAGTTTCCTTGGCCGGGATTTTCTGTGATATGATCAGAGTGCATGCATAAATCTTTCTAAAAATATTCACCACAGATTTGTTTGCATGTGGTTTTACGATCTTGCATCACAATACAAGGCATATTGACACTTTGAAGCATTTTCTCTGATTTTGCAGAGATTTTCAAACACCAGGTTTAAAAATGAGGGAGATTTCTCAGAAAAAACTCTTAGAGCAAATTCTACCCAAGAGACATGTATTTTACATAGATTCGCTCCCCGTGATATTCTGTGTTCCGAACACACTTCACATATCTCGGATTCGACAAATATTCACTACAGAGTAGTTAGCATGCGGATTACCGAACTTTCATCTCAATACATTGAATATTGATTCTTAGAAGTATTTTCTCAGATTTTGCAGGGTTTTCTAAACGCCAGGTTCAAAAATGACGAAGTTTTCGCAGAAAAACTCTCTCGGAGCGAGTTCTAACCAATAGAGAATTCATTTACATTGTTTCAATCACCATGGAATTCCACGTTCTGAACACGCTACATGCATCACGGATTAGAAAAAGATTTTTTAATATGTTGTGAAAATGTTGATTACCGAACTTTCTTGCAACATAAAGGCACATTTACACCTGCAAATATTTACTCCCTTTTTGCAGCTTTTTCCAAACTTCAGATTCGATAATCATGCAATTTTGGCAAAAAAGTTCTCTTCTAGCTCGTTCTACTCAATAGAATTGTAATTTCCATAGTTTCATTACCGTGAAATTCCATTTTCCATAAGCGCTACATGAATCACGGTTTAAAAAATAATTACTACACTGTTATTAACATGTGGATTAACGGAATTTCAATCACCATACAAGGCATATTGACACTTAGAAGCATTTTCTCAGATTTCACAGGGTTCTCCTTGTGGCAGGTTTCAAAATGAGGCACATTTTGCAGAAAATTTCTCTTGAAGTGAGTTCTACCCAATAGACTTGTCACTTTCATTGTTTCCTTCACTATGACATTCCGTATTCCGAAAACTTTACATTAATCACGGCTTCGACAAACATTCTTTAATGACCGTGAGCATGTGGATTACCGATTTTTCAACCACAATACAAGGCATATTTACACCTAGAAACATTTACTTACATTTCGCAGGTTTTCCTAACGTCAGTTACGAAAATCAGGCAGTTTTCGCAGAAAAATTCTCTTGGTGCATGTTCTATCCAATAGACATCTCATTTTCATAGATACCTTCACCGTAACATTCCGTGTTCCGAAAACGGTCCATGCACCACGGATTCAACAAATATTCACTGCTGAGTTCTTAGCATGTGGATTACACATCTTTAATAACCCATTGAAGACATATTGTCACCTTAAAGCATTTACTCAGATTTTGCAGCGTTTTCATAACACCAGTTTCCAAAATGAGGCATATTTGTCAGTAAAATGCTCCTGGAGCGTGTTCTAAAAAAGAGAAATGTAATTTATGTAGTTTGCCTCACCGTGACAGTCCATGTTCCGAACGCGCTACACACATCACGGATTTGACAAACATTCTTAATTAGTTGTGTACATGTGTATTACAAAACTTTCATCCACCATACAAGGCATATTGACACCTAGAATCATTAACACTGAGTTCGCAGATATTTCCTAAAAGCAGTTTCGAAAATCAGGCAGTTTTCAAAGGAAAAAACTGTTGGAGCGTGTTCTACAAAATAGATATGTAAATTACATAGATTGTCCCGCTGTGAAATTACGTGTTTCGAACATGCTACATGCAGAAAAGTTTCGACAAAAATACACTACAGAGTTGTTTGCATGTGGATTACAGGACTTTCTCACTATAGAAAGCATATAGATGCTTAGATGCATTTTATGTGATTTCACAGTGTTTTCCAAACGCCAGTTTCGAAAATAAGGCAGATTTCACGGCAAAAACCTCTTGGAGCGGGTTCTAACCAATAGACATGTAATTTACATGGATTCGCTCACCGTGAAATTCCGTGTTCCGAACACGCTACATGCATCTCAGATGTGACAAATATTCACTACAGAGTTGTTAGCAAGTGGATTACAGCACTATCATCCACCATACAAGGCTAACTGACACTTTGAAGAATTTTCTCAGATTTCACACTTTAGTTTGAACGCCAGTTTTGAAAATGAGGAAGATTGGGCAGAAAAATGCTCTTGGAGCCAGTTCTACCCAAAAGATATGTAATTTACCTAGTTTCACTCACCATGACATTCCGTGTTCTGAACACGTTTCATGCACCACGGATTCAACAAACATTCTTTAATGAGTTGTGAACATGTGTATTAACGAACTTTAATCCACCTTACAGTGCATATTTATACATAGAAATTTTATTCTGATTTAGTAGTATTCTCCTAATGTCAGTCTCTAAAATCATGCAGTTTCCACAGAAAAAATCCTCTTGGAGCGAGTTCTACCCAATAGACATGCAATTTACATAGAACCCGTCATCGTGAAATTCCGTGTTCTGAACACGCTACATGCATCACGGATTCGACAAATATACACTATAGAGTTGTTAGCATAAGGATTACCGAACTTTCATCCACCATAAAAGCCATGTTACTATTTGGAGCATTTTCTCACATTTCGAAAGTTTTTCCTAATGCCAGATTTGAAAAGGAGGCAGATTTGCAGAAATATTCTCGTGGAGCGAGTACTTCCCAATAGAAATGTAATTTACATAGTTTCCCTCACAGTGACATTCCATTTTCCGAACACGCTACATGCATCCAGGGTTCAACAAACTTTCTCGAATGAGTTGTGAACATGTAGATTACAGAACTTTCATCCACCATACATGGCATATTTACAACTAGAAATATTAACTCTGAATTTGCAGCTTTTTCCTAATGCCAGTTTGGAAAATCAGGCCGTTTTCTCAGGGAAAAACTTTTGGAGCGAATTCTAACCAATAGGTGTGTAAATTACATAGATTCCTTGGCCGGGATTTTCCGTGATATGATCACAGTGCATGCATAAATCTTTCTAAAAATATTCACCACAGATTTGTTTGCATGTGGTTTTACGATCTTGCATGACAATACAAGGCATATTGACACTTTGAAGCATTTTCTCTGATTTTGCAGAGATTTTCAAACGCCAGGTTTAAAAATGAGGCAGATTTCTCAGAAAAAACTCTTAGAACAAATTCTACCCAAGAGACATGTATTTTAAATTGATTCGCTCCCCGTGATATTCTGTGTTCCGAAAACACTTCACGTATCTCTGATTCGAAAAATATTCACTACAGAGTAGTTAGCATGCGGATTACCGAACTTTCATCTCAATACATTGAATATTGATTCTTAGAAGTATTTTCTCAGATTTTGCAGGGTTTTCTAAACGCCAGGTTCAAAAATGACGAAGTTTTCGCAGAAAAACTCTCTCGGAGAGAGTTCTAACCAATAGAGTAGTCATTTACATTGTTTCAATCACCATGGAATTCCACGTTCTGAACACGCTACATGCATCACGGATTAGAAAAAGATTCTTTAATAAGTTGTGAAAATATGGATTACCGAACTTTCTTGCAACATAAAGGCACATTTACACCTGCAAATATTTACTCCCTTTTTGCAGCTTTTTCCAAAATTCAGATTCGATTATCATGCAATTTTGGCAAAAAAGTTCTCTTCTAGCTCGTTCTACTCAATAGAATTTTAATTTCCATAGTTTCATTTCCGTGAAATTCCATTTTCCATAAGCACTACATGAATCACGGTTTAACAAATAATTACTACACTGTTATTAACATGTGGATTAACGGACTTTCAATCACCATTCAAGGCATATTGACACTTAGAAGCATTTTCTCAGATTTCACAGGGTTCTCCTAGTGGCAGTTTTCAAAATGAGGCACATTTTGCAGAAAAATTCTCTTGAAGTGAGTTCTACCCAATAGACTTGTCACTTTCATTGTTTCCTTCACTATGACATTCCGTATTCCGAAAACTTTACATTAATCACGGCTTCGACAAACATTCTTTAATGACCGTGAGCATGTGGATTACCGATTTTTCAACCACAATACAAGGCATATTTACACCTAGAAACATTTACTTACATTTCGCAGGTTTTCCTAACGTCAGTTACGAAAATCAGGCAGTTTTCGCAAAAAATTCTCTTGGTGCATGTTCTATCCAATAGACATCTCATTTTCATAGATACCTTCACCGTAACATTCCGTGTTCCGAAAACGGTCCATGCACCACGGATTCAACAAATATTCACTGCTGAGTTCTTAGCATGTGGATTACACATCTTTAATAACCCATTGAAGACATATTGCCACCTTAAAGCATTTACTCAGATTTTGCAGCGTTTTCATAACACCAGTTTCCAAAATGAGGCATATTTTTCAGTAAAATGCTCCTGGAGCGTGTTCTAACCAAGAGATATGTAATTTACATAGTTTGCCTCACCGTGACAGTCCATGTTCCGAACGCGCTATACACATCACGGATTTGACAAACATTCTTAATGAGTTGTGTACATGTGTATTACAAAACTTTCATCCACCATACAAGGCATATTGACACCTAGAATCATTAACACTGAGTTCGCAGTTATTTCCTAAAAGCAGTTTCGAAAATCAGGCAGTTTTCAAAGGAAAAAACTCTTGGAGCGTGTTCTACAAAATAGATATGTAAATTACATAGATTCTCCCGCTGTGAAATTACGTGTTTCGAACATGCTACATGCAGAAAATTTTCGACAAAAATACACTACAGAGTTGTTTGCATGTGGATTACAGGACTTTCTCACTATAGAAAGCATATAGATGCTTAGATGCATTTTATGTGATTTCACAGTGTTTTCCAAACGCCAGTTTCGAAAATAAGGCAGATTTCACGGCAAAAACCTCTTGGAGCGGGTTCTAACCAATAGACATGTAATTTACATGGATTCGCTCACCGTGAAATTCCGTGTTCCGAACACGCTACATGCATCTCAGATGTGACAAATATTCACTACAGAGTTGTTAGCAAGTGGATTACAGCACTATCATCCACCATACAAGGCTAACTGACACTTTGAAGAATTTTCTCAGATTTCACACTTTAGTTTGAACGCCAGTTTTGAAAATGAGGAAGATTGGGCAGAAAAATGCTCTTGGAGCCAGTTCTACCCAAAAGATATGTAATTTACCTAGTTTCACTCACCGTGACATTCCGTGTTCTGAACACGTTTCATGCACCACGGATTCAACAAACATTCTTTAATGAGTTGTGAACATGTGTATTAACGAACTTTAATCCACCTTACAGTGCATATTTATACATAGAAATTTTATTCTGATTTAGTAGTATTCTCCTAATGTCAGTCTCTAAAATCATGCAGTTTCCACAGAAAAAATCCTCTTGGAGCGAGTTCTACCCAATAGACATGCAATTTACATAGAACCCGTCATCGTGAAATTCCGTGTTCTGAACACGCTACATGCATCACGGATTCGACAAATATTCACTATAGAGTTGTTAGCATAAAGATTACTGAACTTTCATCCACCATAAAAGCCATGTTACTATTTGGAGCGTTTTCTCACATTTCGAAAGTTTTTCCTAATGCCAGATTTGAAAAGGACGCAGATTTGCAGAAATATTCTCATGGAGCGAGTACTTCCCAATAGAAATGTAATTTACATAGTTTCCCTCACAGTGACATTCCATTTTCCGAACACGCTACATGCATCCAGGTTTCAACAATCTTTCTCGAATGAGTTGTGAACATGTAGATTACAGAACTTTCATCCACCATACATGGCATATTTACAACTAGAAACATTATCTCTGAATTTGCAGCTTTTTCCTAATGCCAGTTTGGAAAATCAGGCCGTTTTCTCAGGGAAAAACTTTTGGATGCGAATTCTAACCAATAGGTGTGTAAATTACATAGTTTCCTTGGCCGGGATTTTCTGTGATATGATCAGAGTGCATGCATAAATCTTTCTAAAAATATTCACCACAGATTTGTTTGCATGTGGTTTTACGATCTTGCATCACAATACAAGGCATATTGACACTTTGAAGCATTTTCTCTGATTTTGCAGAGATTTTCAAACACCAGGTTTAAAAATGAGGGAGATTTCTCAGAAAAAACTCTTAGAGCAAATTCTACCCAAGAGACATGTATTTTACATAGATTCGCTCCCCGTGATATTCTGTGTTCCGAACACACTTCACATATCTCGGATTCGACAAATATTCACTACAGAGTAGTTAGCATGCGGATTACCGAACTTTCATCTCAATACATTGAATATTGATTCTTAGAAGTATTTTCTCAGATTTTGCAGGGTTTTCTAAACGCCAGGTTCAAAAATGACGAAGTTTTCGCAGAAAAACTCTCTCGGAGCGAGTTCTAACCAATAGAGAATTCATTTACATTGTTTCAATCACCATGGAATTCCACGTTCTGAACACGCTACATGCATCACGGATTAGAAAAAGATTTTTTAATATGTTGTGAAAATGTTGATTACCGAACTTTCTTGCAACATAAAGGCACATTTACACCTGCAAATATTTACTCCCTTTTTGCAGCTTTTTCCAAACTTCAGATTCGATAATCATGCAATTTTGGCAAAAAAGTTCTCTTCTAGCTCGTTCTACTCAATAGAATTGTAATTTCCATAGTTTCATTACCGTGAAATTCCATTTTCCATAAGCGCTACATGAATCACGGTTTAAAAAATAATTACTACACTGTTATTAACATGTGGATTAACGGAATTTCAATCACCATACAAGGCATATTGACACTTAGAAGCATTTTCTCAGATTTCACAGGGTTCTCCTTGTGGCAGGTTTCAAAATGAGGCACATTTTGCAGAAAATTTCTCTTGAAGTGAGTTCTACCCAATAGACTTGTCACTTTCATTGTTTCCTTCACTATGACATTCCGTATTCCGAAAACTTTACATTAATCACGGCTTCGACAAACATTCTTTAATGACCTTGAGCATGTGGATTACCGATTTTTCAACCACAATACAAGGCATATTTACACCTAGAAACATTTACTTACATTTCGCAGGTTTTCCTAACGTCAGTTACGAAAATCAGGCAGTTTTCGCAGAAAAATTCTCTTGGTGCATGTTCTATCCAATAGACATCTCATTTTCATAGATACCTTCACCGTAACATTCCGTGTTCCGAAAACGGTCCATGCACCACGGATTCAACAAATATTCACTGCTGAGTTCTTAGCATGTGGATTACACATCTTTAATAACCCATTGAAGACATATTGTCACCTTAAAGCATTTACTCAGATTTTGCAGCGTTTTCATAACACCAGTTTCCAAAATGAGGCATATTTGTCAGTAAAATGCTCCTGGAGCGTGTTCTAAAAAAGAGAAATGTAATTTATGTAGTTTGCCTCACCGTGACAGTCCATGTTCCGAACGCGCTACACACATCACGGATTTGACAAACATTCTTAATTAGTTGTGTACATGTGTATTACAAAACTTTCATCCACCATACAAGGCATATTGACACCTAGAATCATTAACACTGAGTTCGCAGATATTTCCTAAAAGCAGTTTCGAAAATCAGGCAGTTTTCAAAGGAAAAAACTGTTGGAGCGTGTTCTACAAAATAGATATGTAAATTACATAGATTGTCCCGCTGTGAAATTACGTGTTTCGAACATGCTACATGCAGAAAAGTTTCGACAAAAATACACTACAGAGTTGTTTGCATGTGGATTACAGGACTTTCTCACTATAGAAAGCATATAGATGCTTAGATGCATTTTATGTGATTTCACAGTGTTTTCCAAACGCCAGTTTCGAAAATAAGGCAGATTTCACGGCAAAAACCTCTTGGAGCGGGTTCTAACCAATAGACATGTAATTTACATGGATTCGCTCACCGTGAAATTCCGTGTTCCGAACACGCTACATGCATCTCAGATGTGACAAATATTCACTACAGAGTTGTTAGCAAGTGGATTACAGCACTATCATCCACCATACAAGGCTAACTGACACTTTGAAGAATTTTCTCAGATTTCACACGTTAGTTTGAACGCCACGTTTGAAAATGAGGAAGATTGGGCAGAAAAATGCTCTTGGAGCCAGTTCTACCTAAAAGATATGTAATTTACCTAGTTTCACTCACCGTGACATTCCGTGTTCTGAACACGTTTCATGCACCACGGATTCAACAAACATTCTTTAATGAGTTGTGAACATGTGTATTAACGAACTTTAATCCACCTTACAGTGCATATTTATACATTGAAATTTTATTCTGATTTAGTAGTATTCTCCTAATGTCAGTCTCTAAAATCATGCAGTTTCCACAGAAAAAATCCTCTTGGAGCGAGTTCTACCCAATAGACATGCAATTTACATAGAACCCGTCATCGTGAAATTCCGTGTTCTGAACACGCTACATGCATCACGGATTCGACAAATATTCTCTATAGAGTTGTTAGCATAAGGATTACCGAACTTTCATCCACCATAATAGCCATGTTAAAATTTGAAGCATTTTCTCACATTTCGAAACTTTTTCCTAATGCCAGATTTGAAAAGTAGGCAGATTTGCAGAAATATTCTCGTGGAGCGAGTTCTTCCCTATAGAAATGTAATTTACATAGTTTCCCTCACAGTGACATTCCATTTTCCGAACACGCTACATGCATCCAGGTTTCAACAAACTTTCTCGAATGAGTTGTGAACATGTAGATTACAGAAATTTCATCCACCATACATGGCATATTTACAACTAGAAACATTAACTCTGAATTTGCAGCTTTTTCCTAATGCCAGTTTGGAAAATCAGGCCGTTTTCTCAGGGAAAAACTTTTGGATGCGAATTCTAACCAATAGGTGTGTAAATTACATAGTTTCCTTGGCCGGGATTTTCTGTGATATGATCAGAGTGCATGCATAAATCTTTCTAAAAATATTCACCACAGATTTGTTTGCATGTGGTTTTACGATCTTGCATCACAATACAAGGCATATTGACACTTTGAAGCATTTTCTCTGATTTTGCAGAGATTTTCAAACACCAGGTTTAAAAATGAGGGAGATTTCTCAGAAAAAACTCTTAGAGCAAATTCTACCCAAGAGACATGTATTTTACATAGATTCGCTCCCCGTGATATTCTGTGTTCCGAACACACTTCACATATCTCGGATTCGACAAATATTCACTACAGAGTAGTTAGCATGCGGATTACCGAACTTTCATCTCAATACATTGAATATTGATTCTTAGAAGTATTTTCTCAGATTTTGCAGGGTTTTCTAAACGCCAGGTTCAAAAATGACGAAGTTTTCGCAGAAAAACTCTCTCGGAGCGAGTTCTAACCAATAGAGAATTCATTTACATTGTTTCAATCACCATGGAATTCCACGTTCTGAACACGCTACATGCATCACGGATTAGAAAAAGATTTTTTAATATGTTGTGAAAATGTTGATTACCGAACTTTCTTGCAACATAAAGGCACATTTACACCTGCAAATATTTACTCCCTTTTTGCAGCTTTTTCCAAACTTCAGATTCGATAATCATGCAATTTTGGCAAAAAAGTTCTCTTCTAGCTCGTTCTACTCAATAGAATTGTAATTTCCATAGTTTCATTACCGTGAAATTCCATTTTCCATAAGCGCTACATGAATCACGGTTTAAAAAATAATTACTACACTGTTATTAACATGTGGATTAACGGAATTTCAATCACCATACAAGGCATATTGACACTTAGAAGCATTTTCTCAGATTTCACAGGGTTCTCCTTGTGGCAGGTTTCAAAATGAGGCACATTTTGCAGAAAATTTCTCTTGAAGTGAGTTCTACCCAATAGACTTGTCACTTTCATTGTTTCCTTCACTATGACATTCCGTATTCCGAAAACTTTACATTAATCACGGCTTCGACAAACATTCTTTAATGACCTTGAGCATGTGGATTACCGATTTTTCAACCACAATACAAGGCATATTTACACCTAGAAACATTTACTTACATTTCGCAGGTTTTCCTAACGTCAGTTACGAAAATCAGGCAGTTTTCGCAGAAAAATTCTCTTGGTGCATGTTCTATCCAATAGACATCTCATTTTCATAGATACCTTCACCGTAACATTCCGTGTTCCGAAAACGGTCCATGCACCACGGATTCAACAAATATTCACTGCTGAGTTCTTAGCATGTGGATTACACATCTTTAATAACCCATTGAAGACATATTGTCACCTTAAAGCATTTACTCAGATTTTGCAGCGTTTTCATAACACCAGTTTCCAAAATGAGGCATATTTGTCAGTAAAATGCTCCTGGAGCGTGTTCTAAAAAAGAGAAATGTAATTTATGTAGTTTGCCTCACCGTGACAGTCCATGTTCCGAACGCGCTACACACATCACGGATTTGACAAACATTCTTAATTAGTTGTGTACATGTGTATTACAAAACTTTCATCCACCATACAAGGCATATTGACACCTAGAATCATTAACACTGAGTTCGCAGATATTTCCTAAAAGCAGTTTCGAAAATCAGGCAGTTTTCAAAGGAAAAAACTGTTGGAGCGTGTTCTACAAAATAGATATGTAAATTACATAGATTGTCCCGCTGTGAAATTACGTGTTTCGAACATGCTACATGCAGAAAAGTTTCGACAAAAATACACTACAGAGTTGTTTGCATGTGGATTACAGGACTTTCTCACTATAGAAAGCATATAGATGCTTAGATGCATTTTATGTGATTTCACAGTGTTTTCCAAACGCCAGTTTCGAAAATAAGGCAGATTTCACGGCAAAAACCTCTTGGAGCGGGTTCTAACCAATAGACATGTAATTTACATGGATTCGCTCACCGTGAAATTCCGTGTTCCGAACACGCTACATGCATCTCAGATGTGACAAATATTCACTACAGAGTTGTTAGCAAGTGGATTACAGCACTATCATCCACCATACAAGGCTAACTGACACTTTGAAGAATTTTCTCAGATTTCACACGTTAGTTTGAACGCCACGTTTGAAAATGAGGAAGATTGGGCAGAAAAATGCTCTTGGAGCCAGTTCTACCTAAAAGATATGTAATTTACCTAGTTTCACTCACCGTGACATTCCGTGTTCTGAACACGTTTCATGCACCACGGATTCAACAAACATTCTTTAATGAGTTGTGAACATGTGTATTAACGAACTTTAATCCACCTTACAGTGCATATTTATACATTGAAATTTTATTCTGATTTAGTAGTATTCTCCTAATGTCAGTCTCTAAAATCATGCAGTTTCCACAGAAAAAATCCTCTTGGAGCGAGTTCTACCCAATAGACATGCAATTTACATAGAACCCGTCATCGTGAAATTCCGTGTTCTGAACACGCTACATGCATCACGGATTCGACAAATATTCTCTATAGAGTTGTTAGCATAAGGATTACCGAACTTTCATCCACCATAATAGCCATGTTAAAATTTGAAGCATTTTCTCACATTTCGAAACTTTTTCCTAATGCCAGATTTGAAAAGTAGGCAGATTTGCAGAAATATTCTCGTGGAGCGAGTTCTTCCCTATAGAAATGTAATTTACATAGTTTCCCTCACAGTGACATTCCATTTTCCGAACACGCTACATGCATCCAGGTTTCAACAAACTTTCTCGAATGAGTTGTGAACATGTAGATTACAGAAATTTCATCCACCATACATGGCATATTTACAACTAGAAACATTAACTCTGAATTTGCAGCTTTTTCCTAATGCCAGTTTGGAAAATCAGGCCGTTTTCTCAGGGAAAAACTTTTGGATGCGAATTCTAACCAATAGGTGTGTAAATTACATAGTTTCCTTGGCCGGGATTTTCTGTGATATGATCAGAGTGCATGCATAAATCTTTCTAAAAATATTCACCACAGATTTGTTTGCATGTGGTTTTACGATCTTGCATCACAATACAAGGCATATTGACACTTTGAAGCATTTTCTCTGATTTTGCAGAGATTTTCAAACACCAGGTTTAAAAATGAGGGAGATTTCTCAGAAAAAACTCTTAGAGCAAATTCTACCCAAGAGACATGTATTTTACATAGATTCGCTCCCCGTGATATTCTGTGTTCCGAACACACTTCACATATCTCGGATTCGACAAATATTCACTACAGAGTAGTTAGCATGCGGATTACCGAACTTTCATCTCAATACATTGAATATTGATTCTTAGAAGTATTTTCTCAGATTTTGCAGGGTTTTCTAAACGCCAGGTTCAAAAATGACGAAGTTTTCGCAGAAAAACTCTCTCGGAGCGAGTTCTAACCAATAGAGAATTCATTTACATTGTTTCAATCACCATGGAATTCCACGTTCTGAACACGCTACATGCATCACGGATTAGAAAAAGATTCTTTAATATGTTGTGAAAATGTGGATTACCGAACTTTCTTGCAACATAAAGGCACATTTACACCTGCAAATATTTACTCCCTTTTTGCAGCTTTTTCCAAACTTCAGATTCGATTATCATGCAATTTTGGCAAAAAAGTTCTCTTCTAGCTCGTTCTACTCAATAGAATTGTAATTTCCATAGTTTCATTACCGTGAAATTCCATTTTCCATAAGCGCTACATGAATCACGGTTTAAAAAATAATTACTACACTGTTATTAACATGTGGATTAACGGACTTTCAATCACCATTCAAGGCATATTGACACTTAGAAGCATTTTCTCAGATTTCACAGGGTTCTCCTAGTGGCAGTTTTCAAAATGAGGCACATTTTGCAGAAAAATTCTCTTGAAGTGAGTTCTACCCAATAGACTTGTCACTTACATTGTTTCCTTCACTATGACATTCCGTATTCCGAAAACGTTACATTAATCACGGCTTCGACAAACATACTTTAATGACCGTGAGCATGTGGATTACCGATTTTTCAACCACAATACAAGGCATATTTACACCTAGAAACATTTACTTACATTTTGCAGGTTTTCCTAACGTCAGTTACGAAAATCAGGGAGTTTTTGCAAAAAATTCTCTTGGTGCATGTTCTATCCAATAGACATCTCATTTTCATAGATACCTTCACCGTAACATTCCGTGTTCCGAAAACGGACCATGCACCACGGATTCAACAAATATTCACTGCTGAGTTCTTAGCATGTGGATTACACATCTTTAATAACCCATTGAAGACATATTGCCACCTTAAAGCATTTACTCAGATTTTGCAGCGTTTTCATAACACCAGTTTCCAAAATGAGGCATATTTTTCAGTAAAATGCTCCTGGAGCGTGTTCTAACCAAGAGATATGTAATTTACATAGTTTGCCTCACCGTGACAGTCCATGTTCCGAACGCGCTATACACATCACGGATTTGACAAACATTCTTAATGAGTTGTGTACATGTGTATTACAAAACTTTCATCCACCATACAAGGCATATTGACACCTAGAATCATTAACACTGAGTTCGCAGATATTTCCTAAAAGCAGTTTCGAAAATCAGGCAGTTTTCAAAGGAAAAAACTCTTGGAGCGTGTTCTACAAAATAGATATGTAAATTACATAGATTCTCCCGCTGTGAAATTACGTGTTTCGAACATGCTACATGCAGAAAAGTTTCGACAAAAATACACTACAGAGTTGTTTGCATGTGGATTACAGGACTTTCTCACTATAGAAAGCATATAGATGCTTAGATGCATTTTATGTGATTTCACAGTGTTTTCCAAACGCCAGTTTCGAAAATAAGGCAGATTTCACGGCAAAAACCTCTTGGAGCGGGTTCTAACCAATAGACATGTAATTTACATGGATTCGCTCACCGTGAAATTCCGTGTTCCGAACACGCTACATGCATCTCAGATGTGACAAATATTCACTACAGAGTTGTTAGCAAGTGGATTACAGCACTATCATCCACCATACAAGGCTAACTGACACTTTGAAGAATTTTCTCAGATTTCACACTTTAGTTTGAACGCCAGTTTTGAAAATGAGGAAGATTGGGCAGAAAAATGCTCTTGGAGCCAGTTCTACCCAAAAGATATGTAATTTACCTAGTTTCACTCACCGTGACATTCCGTGTTCTGAACACGTTTCATGCACCACGGATTCAACAAACATTCTTTAATGAGTTGTGAACATGTGTATTAACGAACTTTAATCCACCTTACAGTGCATATTTATACATAGAAATTTTATTCTGATTTAGTAGTATTCTCCTAATGTCAGTCTCTAAAATCATGCAGTTTCCACAGAAAAAATCCTCTTGGAGTGAGTTCTACCCAATAGACATGCAATTTACATAGAACCCGTCATCGTGAAATTCCGTGTTCTGAACACGCTACATGCATCACGGATTCGACAAATATTCACTATAGAGTTGTTAGCATAAAGATTACTGAACTTTCATCCACCATAAAAGCCATGTTACTATTTGGAGCGTTTTCTCACATTTCGAAAGTTTTTCCTAATGCCAGATTTGAAAAGGAGGCAGATTTGCAGAAATATTCTCATGGAGCGAGTACTTCCCAATAGAAATGTAATTTACATAGTTTCCCTCACAGTGACATTCCATTTTCCGAACACGCTACATGCATCCAGGTTTCAACAATCTTTCTCGAATGAGTTGTGAACATGTAGATTACAGAACTTTCATCCACCATACATGGCATATTTACAACTAGAAACATTATCTCTGAATTTGCAGCTTTTTCCTAATGCCAGTTTGGAAAATCAGGCCGTTTTCTCAGGGAAAACCTTTTGGAGCGAATTCTAACCAATAGGTGTGTAAATTACATAGATTCCTTGGCCGGGATTTTCCGTGATATGATCAGAGTGCATGCATAAATCTTTCTAAAAATATTCACCACAGATTTGTTTGCATGTGGTTTTACGATCTTGCATCACAATACAAGGCATATTGACACTTTGAAGCATTTTCTCTGATTTTGCAGAGATTTTCAAACGCCAGTTTTAAAAATGAGGCAGATTTCTCAGAAAAAACTTAGAGCAAATTCTACCCAAGAGACATGTATTTTACATAGATTCGCTCCCCGTGATATTCTGTGTTCCGAACACACTTCACGTATCTCGGATTCGACAAATATTCACTACAGAGTAGTTAGCATGCGGATTACCGAACTTTCATCTCAATACATTGAATATTGATTCTTAGAAGTATTTTCTCAGATTTTGCAGGGTTTTCTAAACGCCAGGTTCAAAAATCACGAAGTTTTCGCAGAAAAACTCTCTCGGAGCGAGTTCTAACCAATAGAGAAGTCATTTACATTGTTTCAATCACCATGGAATTCCACGTTCTGAACACGCTACATGCATCACGGATTAGAAAAAGATTCTTTAATATGTTGTGAAAATGTGGATTACCGAACTTTCTTGCAACATAAAGGCACATTTACACCTGCAAATATTTACTCCCTTTTTGCAGCTTTTTCCAAACTTCAGATTCGATTATCATGCAATTTTGGCAAAAAAGTTCTCTTCTAGCTCGTTCTACTCAATAGAATTGTAATTTCCATAGTTTCATTACCGTGAAATTCCATTTTCCATAAGCGCTACATGAATCACGGTTTAAAAAATAATTACTACACTGTTATTAACATGTGGATTAACGGACTTTCAATCACCATTCAAGGCATATTGACACTTAGAAGCATTTTCTCAGATTTCACAGGGTTCTCCTAGTGGCAGTTTTCAAAATGAGGCACATTTTGCAGAAAAATTCTCTTGAAGTGAGTTCTACCCAATAGACTTGTCACTTACATTGTTTCCTTCACTATGACATTCCGTATTCCGAAAACGTTACATTAATCACGGCTTCGACAAACATACTTTAATGACCGTGAGCATGTGGATTACCGATTTTTCAACCACAATACAAGGCATATTTACACCTAGAAACATTTACTTACATTTCGCAGGTTTTCCTAACGTCAGTTACGAAATCAGGGAGTTTTTGCAAAAAATTCTCTTGGTGCATGTTCTATCCAATAGACATCTCATTTTCATAGATACCTTCACCGTAAAATTCCGTGTTCCGAAAACGGACCATGCACCACGGATTCAACAAATATTCACTGCTGAGTTCTTAGCATGTGGATTACACATCTTTAATAACCCATTGAAGACATATTGCCACCTTAAAGCATTTACTCAGATTTTGCAGCGTTTTCATAACACCAGTTTCCAAAATGAGGCATATTTTTCAGTAAAATGCTCCTGGAGCGTGTTCTAACCAAGAGATATGTAATTTACATAGTTTGCCTCACCGTGACAGTCCATGTTCCGAACGCGCTATACACATCACGGATTTGACAAACATTCTTAATGAGTTGTGTACATGTGTATTACAAAACTTTCATCCACCATACAAGGCATATTGACACCTAGAATCATTAACACTGAGTTCGCAGATATTTCCTAAAAGCAGTTTCGAAAATCAGGCAGTTTTCAAAGGAAAAAACTCTTGGAGCGTGTTCTACAAAATAGATATGTAAATTACATAGATTCTCCCGCTGTGAAATTACGTGTTTCGAACATGCTACATGCAGAAAAGTTTCGACAAAAATACACTACAGAGTTGTTTGCATGTGGATTACAGGACTTTCTCACTATAGAAAGCATATAGATGCTTAGATGCATTTTATGTGATTTCACAGTGTTTTCCAAACGCCAGTTTCGAAAATAAGGCAGATTTCACGGCAAAAACCTCTTGGAGCGGGTTCTAACCAATAGACATGTAATTTACATGGATTCGCTCACCGTGAAATTCCGTGTTCCGAACACGCTACATGCATCTCAGATGTGACAAATATTCACTACAGAGTTGTTAGCAAGTGGATTACAGCACTATCATCCACCATACAAGGCTAACTGACACTTTGAAGAATTTTCTCAGATTTCACACTTTAGTTTGAACGCCAGTTTTGAAAATGAGGAAGATTGGGCAGAAAAATGCTCTTGGAGCCAGTTCTACCCAAAAGATATGTAATTTACCTAGTTTCACTCACCGTGACATTCCGTGTTCTGAACACGTTTCATGCACCACGGATTCAACAAACATTCTTTAATGAGTTGTGAACATGTGTATTAACGAACTTTAATCCACCTTACAGTGCATATTTATACATAGAAATTTTATTCTGATTTAGTAGTATTCTCCTAATGTCAGTCTCTAAAATCATGCAGTTTCCACAGAAAAAATCCTCTTGGAGTGAGTTCTACCCAATAGACATGCAATTTACATAGAACCCGTCATCGTGAAATTCCGTGTTCTGAACACGCTACATGCATCACGGATTCGACAAATATTCACTATAGAGTTGTTAGCATAAAGATTACTGAACTTTCATCCACCATAAAAGCCATGTTACTATTTGGAGCGTTTTCTCACATTTCGAAAGTTTTTCCTAATGCCAGATTTGAAAAGGAGGCAGATTTGCAGAAATATTCTCATGGAGCGAGTACTTCCCAATAGAAATGTAATTTACATAGTTTCCCTCACAGTGACATTCCATTTTCCGAACACGCTACATGCATCCAGGTTTCAACAATCTTTCTCGAATGAGTTGTGAACATGTAGATTACAGAACTTTCATCCACCATACATGGCATATTTACAACTAGAAACATTATCTCTGAATTTGCAGCTTTTTCCTAATGCCAGTTTGGAAAATCAGGCCGTTTTCTCAGGGAAAACCTTTTGGAGCGAATTCTAACCAATAGGTGTGTAAATTACATAGATTCCTTGGCCGGGATTTTCCGTGATATGATCAGAGTGCATGCATAAATCTTTCTAAAAATATTCACCACAGATTTGTTTGCATGTGGTTTTACGATCTTGCATCACAATACAAGGCATATTGACACTTTGAAGCATTTTCTCTGATTTTGCAGAGATTTTCAAACGCCAGTTTTAAAAATGAGGCAGATTTCTCAGAAAAAACTTAGAGCAAATTCTACCCAAGAGACATGTATTTTACATAGATTCGCTCCCCGTGATATTCTGTGTTCCGAACACACTTCACGTATCTCGGATTCGACAAATATTCACTACAGAGTAGTTAGCATGCGGATTACCGAACTTTCATCTCAATACATTGAATATTGATTCTTAGAAGTATTTTCTCAGATTTTGCAGGGTTTTCTAAACGCCAGGTTCAAAAATCACGAAGTTTTCGCAGAAAAACTCTCTCGGAGCGAGTTCTAACCAATAGAGAAGTCATTTACATTGTTTCAATCACCATGGAATTCCACGTTCTGAACACGCTACATGCATCACGGATTAGAAAAAGATTCTTTAATATGTTGTGAAAATGTGGATTACCGAACTTTCTTGCAACATAAAGGCACATTTACACCTGCAAATATTTACTCCCTTTTTGCAGCTTTTTCCAAACTTCAGATTCGATTATCATGCAATTTTGGCAAAAAAGTTCTCTTCTAGCTCGTTCTACTCAATAGAATTGTAATTTCCATAGTTTCATTACCGTGAAATTCCATTTTCCATAAGCGCTACATGAATCACGGTTTAAAAAATAATTACTACACTGTTATTAACATGTGGATTAACGGACTTTCAATCACCATTCAAGGCATATTGACACTTAGAAGCATTTTCTCAGATTTCACAGGGTTCTCCTAGTGGCAGTTTTCAAAATGAGGCACATTTTGCAGAAAAATTCTCTTGAAGTGAGTTCTACCCAATAGACTTGTCACTTACATTGTTTCCTTCACTATGACATTCCGTATTCCGAAAACGTTACATTAATCACGGCTTCGACAAACATACTTTAATGACCGTGAGCATGTGGATTACCGATTTTTCAACCACAATACAAGGCATATTTACACCTAGAAACATTTACTTACATTTCGCAGGTTTTCCTAACGTCAGTTACGAAAATCAGGGAGTTTTTGCAAAAAATTCTCTTGGTGCATGTTCTATCCAATAGACATCTCATTTTCATAGATACCTTCACCGTAAAATTCCGTGTTCCGAAAACGGACCATGCACCACGGATTCAACAAATATTCACTGCTGAGTTCTTAGCATGTGGATTACACATCTTTAATAACCCATTGAAGACATATTGCCACCTTAAAGCATTTACTCAGATTTTGCAGCGTTTTCATAACACCAGTTTCCAAAATGAGGCATATTTTTCAGTAAAATGCTCCTGGAGCGTGTTCTAACCAAGAGATATGTAATTTACATAGTTTGCCTCACCGTGACAGTCCATGTTCCGAACGCGCTATACACATCACGGATTTGACAAACATTCTTAATGAGTTGTGTACATGTGTATTACAAAACTTTCATCCACCATACAAGGCATATTGACACCTAGAATCATTAACACTGAGTTCGCAGATATTTCCTAAAAGCAGTTTCGAAAATCAGGCAGTTTTCAAAGGAAAAAACTCTTGGAGCGTGTTCTACAAAATAGATATGTAAATTACATAGATTCTCCCGCTGTGAAATTACGTGTTTCGAACATGCTACATGCAGAAAAGTTTCGACAAAAATACACTACAGAGTTGTTTGCATGTGGATTACAGGACTTTCTCACTATAGAAAGCATATAGATGCTTAGATGCATTTTATGTGATTTCACAGTGTTTTCCAAACGCCAGTTTCGAAAATAAGGCAGATTTCACGGCAAAAACCTCTTGGAGCGGGTTCTAACCAATAGACATGTAATTTACATGGATTCGCTCACCGTGAAATTCCGTGTTCCGAACACGCTACATGCATCTCAGATGTGACAAATATTCACTACAGAGTTGTTAGCAAGTGGATTACAGCACTATCATCCACCATACAAGGCTAACTGACACTTTGAAGAATTTTCTCAGATTTCACACTTTAGTTTGAACGCCAGTTTTGAAAATGAGGAAGATTGGGCAGAAAAATGCTCTTGGAGCCAGTTCTACCCAAAAGATATGTAATTTACCTAGTTTCACTCACCGTGACATTCCGTGTTCTGAACACGTTTCATGCACCACGGATTCAACAAACATTCTTTAATGAGTTGTGAACATGTGTATTAACGAACTTTAATCCACCTTACAGTGCATATTTATACATAGAAATTTTATTCTGATTTAGTAGTATTCTCCTAATGTCAGTCTCTAAAATCATGCAGTTTCCACAGAAAAAATCCTCTTGGAGTGAGTTCTACCCAATAGACATGCAATTTACATAGAACCCGTCATCGTGAAATTCCGTGTTCTGAACACGCTACATGCATCACGGATTCGACAAATATTCACTATAGAGTTGTTAGCATAAAGATTACTGAACTTTCATCCACCATAAAAGCCATGTTACTATTTGGAGCGTTTTCTCACATTTCGAAAGTTTTTCCTAATGCCAGATTTGAAAAGGAGGCAGATTTGCAGAAATATTCTCATGGAGCGAGTACTTCCCAATAGAAATGTAATTTACATAGTTTCCCTCACAGTGACATTCCATTTTCCGAACACGCTACATGCATCCAGGTTTCAACAATCTTTCTCGAATGAGTTGTGAACATGTAGATTACAGAACTTTCATCCACCATACATGGCATATTTACAACTAGAAACATTATCTCTGAATTTGCAGCTTTTTCCTAATGCCAGTTTGGAAAATCAGGCCGTTTTCTCAGGGAAAACCTTTTGGAGCGAATTCTAACCAATAGGTGTGTAAATTACATAGATTCCTTGGCCGGGATTTTCCGTGATATGATCAGAGTGCATGCATAAATCTTTCTAAAAATATTCACCACAGATTTGTTTGCATGTGGTTTTACGATCTTGCATCACAATACAAGGCATATTGACACTTTGAAGCATTTTCTCTGATTTTGCAGAGATTTTCAAACGCCAGTTTTAAAAATGAGGCAGATTTCTCAGAAAAAACTTAGAGCAAATTCTACCCAAGAGACATGTATTTTACATAGATTCGCTCCCCGTGATATTCTGTGTTCCGAACACACTTCACGTATCTCGGATTCGACAAATATTCACTACAGAGTAGTTAGCATGCGGATTACCGAACTTTCATCTCAATACATTGAATATTGATTCTTAGAAGTATTTTCTCAGATTTTGCAGGGTTTTCTAAACGCCAGGTTCAAAAATCACGAAGTTTTCGCAGAAAAACTCTCTCGGAGCGAGTTCTAACCAATAGAGAAGTCATTTACATTGTTTCAATCACCATGGAATTCCACGTTCTGAACACGCTACATGCATCACGGATTAGAAAAAGATTCTTTAATATGTTGTGAAAATGTGGATTACCGAACTTTCTTGCAACATAAAGGCACATTTACACCTGCAAATATTTACTCCCTTTTTGCAGCTTTTTCCAAACTTCAGATTCGATTATCATGCAATTTTGGCAAAAAAGTTCTCTTCTAGCTCGTTCTACTCAATAGAATTGTAATTTCCATAGTTTCATTACCGTGAAATTCCATTTTCCATAAGCGCTACATGAATCACGGTTTAAAAAATAATTACTACACTGTTATTAACATGTGGATTAACGGACTTTCAATCACCATTCAAGGCATATTGACACTTAGAAGCATTTTCTCAGATTTCACAGGGTTCTCCTAGTGGCAGTTTTCAAAATGAGGCACATTTTGCAGAAAAATTCTCTTGAAGTGAGTTCTACCCAATAGACTTGTCACTTACATTGTTTCCTTCACTATGACATTCCGTATTCCGAAAACGTTACATTAATCACGGCTTCGACAAACATACTTTAATGACCGTGAGCATGTGGATTACCGATTTTTCAACCACAATACAAGGCATATTTACACCTAGAAACATTTACTTACATTTCGCAGGTTTTCCTAACGTCAGTTACGAAAATCAGGGAGTTTTTGCAAAAAATTCTCTTGGTGCATGTTCTATCCAATAGACATCTCATTTTCATAGATACCTTCACCGTAAAATTCCGTGTTCCGAAAACGGACCATGCACCACGGATTCAACAAATATTCACTGCTGAGTTCTTAGCATGTGGATTACACATCTTTAATAACCCATTGAAGACATATTGCCACCTTAAAGCATTTACTCAGATTTTGCAGCGTTTTCATAACACCAGTTTCCAAAATGAGGCATATTTTTCAGTAAAATGCTCCTGGAGCGTGTTCTAACCAAGAGATATGTAATTTACATAGTTTGCCTCACCGTGACAGTCCATGTTCCGAACGCGCTATACACATCACGGATTTGACAAACATTCTTAATGAGTTGTGTACATGTGTATTACAAAACTTTCATCCACCATACAAGGCATATTGACACCTAGAATCATTAACACTGAGTTCGCAGATATTTCCTAAAAGCAGTTTCGAAAATCAGGCAGTTTTCAAAGGAAAAAACTCTTGGAGCGTGTTCTACAAAATAGATATGTAAATTACATAGATTCTCCCGCTGTGAAATTACGTGTTTCGAACATGCTACATGCAGAAAAGTTTCGACAAAAATACACTACAGAGTTGTTTGCATGTGGATTACAGGACTTTCTCACTATAGAAAGCATATAGATGCTTAGATGCATTTTATGTGATTTCACAGTGTTTTCCAAACGCCAGTTTCGAAAATAAGGCAGATTTCACGGCAAAAACCTCTTGGAGCGGGTTCTAACCAATAGACATGTAATTTACATGGATTCGCTCACCGTGAAATTCCGTGTTCCGAACACGCTACATGCATCTCAGATGTGACAAATATTCACTACAGAGTTGTTAGCAAGTGGATTACAGCACTATCATCCACCATACAAGGCTAACTGACACTTTGAAGAATTTTCTCAGATTTCACACTTTAGTTTGAACGCCAGTTTTGAAAATGAGGAAGATTGGGCAGAAAAATGCTCTTGGAGCCAGTTCTACCCAAAAGATATGTAATTTACCTAGTTTCACTCACCGTGACATTCCGTGTTCTGAACACGTTTCATGCACCACGGATTCAACAAACATTCTTTAATGAGTTGTGAACATGTGTATTAACGAACTTTAATCCACCTTACAGTGCATATTTATACATAGAAATTTTATTCTGATTTAGTAGTATTCTCCTAATGTCAGTCTCTAAAATCATGCAGTTTCCACAGAAAAAATCCTCTTGGAGTGAGTTCTACCCAATAGACATGCAATTTACATAGAACCCGTCATCGTGAAATTCCGTGTTCTGAACACGCTACATGCATCACGGATTCGACAAATATTCACTATAGAGTTGTTAGCATAAAGATTACTGAACTTTCATCCACCATAAAAGCCATGTTACTATTTGGAGCGTTTTCTCACATTTCGAAAGTTTTTCCTAATGCCAGATTTGAAAAGGAGGCAGATTTGCAGAAATATTCTCATGGAGCGAGTACTTCCCAATAGAAATGTAATTTACATAGTTTCCCTCACAGTGACATTCCATTTTCCGAACACGCTACATGCATCCAGGTTTCAACAATCTTTCTCGAATGAGTTGTGAACATGTAGATTACAGAACTTTCATCCACCATACATGGCATATTTACAACTAGAAACATTATCTCTGAATTTGCAGCTTTTTCCTAATGCCAGTTTGGAAAATCAGGCCGTTTTCTCAGGGAAAACCTTTTGGAGCGAATTCTAACCAATAGGTGTGTAAATTACATAGATTCCTTGGCCGGGATTTTCCGTGATATGATCAGAGTGCATGCATAAATCTTTCTAAAAATATTCACCACAGATTTGTTTGCATGTGGTTTTACGATCTTGCATCACAATACAAGGCATATTGACACTTTGAAGCATTTTCTCTGATTTTGCAGAGATTTTCAAACGCCAGGTTTAAAAATGAGGCAGATTTCTCAGAAAAAACTTAGAGCAAATTCTACCCAAGTGACATGTATTTTACATAGATTCGCTCCCCGTGATATTCTGTGTTCCGAACACACTTCACGTATCTCGGATTCGACAAATATTCACTACAGAGTAGTTAGCATGCGGATTACCGAACTTTCATCTCAATACATTGAATATTGATTCTTAGAAGTATTTTCTCAGATTTTGCAGGGTTTTCTAAACGCCAGGTTCAAAAATGACGAAGTTTTCGCAGAAAAACTCTCTCGGAGCGAGTTCTAACCAATAGAGAAGTCATTTACATTGTTTCAATCACCATGGAATTCCACGTTCTGAACACGCTACATGCATCACGGATTAGAAAAAGATTCTTTAATATGTTGTGAAAATGTGGATTACCGAACTTTCTTGCAACATAAAGGCACATTTACACCTGCAAATATTTACTCCCTTTTTGCAGCTTTTTCCAAACTTCAGATTCGATTATCATGCAATTTTGGCAAAAAAGTTCTCTTCTAGCTCGTTCTACTCAATAGAATTGTAATTTCCATAGTTTCATTACCGTGAAATTCCATTTTCCATAAGCGCTACATGAATCACGGTTTAAAAAATAATTACTACACTGTTATTAACATGTGGATTAACGGACTTTCAATCACCATTCAAGGCATATTGACACTTAGAAGCATTTTCTCAGATTTCACAGGGTTCTCCTAGTGGCAGTTTTCAAAATGAGGCACATTTTGCAGAAAAATTCTCTTGAAGTGAGTTCTACCCAATAGACTTGTCACTTACATTGTTTCCTTCACTATGACATTCCGTATTCCGAAAACGTTACATTAATCACGGCTTCGACAAACATTCTTTAATGACCGTGAGCATGTGGATTACCGATTTTTCAACCACAATACAAGGCATATTTACACCTAGAAACATTTACTTACATTTCGCAGGTTTTCCTAACGTCAGTTACGAAAATCAGGCAGTTTTCGCAAAAAATTCTCTTGGTGCATGTTCTATCCAATAGACATCTCATTTTCATACATACCTTCACCGTAACATTCCGTGTTCCGAAAACGGTCCATGCACCACGGATTCAACAAATATTCACTGCTGAGTTCTTAGCATGTGGATTACACATCTTTAATAACCCATTGAAGACATATTGCCACCTTAAAGCATTTACTCAGATTTTGCAGCGTTTTCATAACACCAGTTTCCAAAATGAGGCATATTTTTCAGTAAAATGCTCCTGGAGCGTGTTCTAACCAAGAGATATGTAATTTACGTAGTTTGCCTCACCGTGACAGTCCATGTTCCGAACGCGCTATACACATCACGGATTTGACAAACATTCTTAATGAGTTGTGTACATGTGTATTACAAAACTTTCATCCACCATACAAGGCATATTGACACCTAGAATCATTAACACTGAGTTCGCAGATATTTCCTAAAAGCAGTTTCGAAAATCAGGCAGTTTTCAAAGGAAAAAACTCTTGGAGCGTGTTCTACAAAATAGATATGTAAATTACATAGATTCTCCCGCTGTGAAATTACGTGTTTCGAACATGCTACATGCAGAAAAGTTTCGACAAAAATACACTACAGAGTTGTTTGCATGTGGATTACAGGACTTTCTCACTATAGAAAGCATATAGATGCTTAGATGCATTTTATGTGATTTCACAGTGTTTTCCAAACGCCAGTTTCGAAAATAAGGCAGATTTCACGGCAAAAACCTCTTGGAGCGGGTTCTAACCAATAGACATGTAATTTACATGGATTCGCTCACCGTGAAATTCCGTGTTCCGAACACGCTACATGCATCTCAGATGTGACAAATATTCACTACAGAGTTGTTAGCAAGTGGATTACAGCACTATCATCCACCATACAAGGCTAACTGACACTTTGAAGAATTTTCTCAGATTTCACACTTTAGTTTGAATGCCAGTTTTGAAAATGAGGAAGATTGGGCAGAAAAATGCTCTTGGAGCCAGTTCTACCCAAAAGATATGTAATTTACCTAGTTTCACTCACCGTGACATTCCGTGTTCTGAACACGTTTCATGCACCACGGATTCAACAAACATTCTTTAATGAGTTGTGAACATGTGTATTAACGAACTTTAATCCACCTTACAGTGCATATTTATACATAGAAATTTTATTCTGATTTAGTAGTATTCTCCTAATGTCAGTCTCTAAAATCATGCAGTTTCCACAGAAAAAATCCTCTTGGAGCGAGTTCTACCCAATAGACATGCAATTTACATAGAACCCGTCATCGTGAAATTCCGTGTTCTGAACACGCTACATGCATCACGGATTCGACAAATATTCACTATAGAGTTGTTAGCATAAAGATTACCGAACTTTCATCCACCATAAAAGCCATGTTACTATTTGGAGCGTTTTCTCACATTTCGAAAGATTTTCCTAATGCCAGATTTGAAAAGGAGGCAGATTTGCAGAAATATTCTCGTGGAGCGAGTACTTCCCAATAGAAATGTAATTTACATAGTTTCCCTCACAGTGACATTCCATTTTCCGAACACGCTACATGCATCCAGGTTTCAACAATCTTTCTCGAATGAGTTGTGAACATGTAGATTACAGAACTTTCATCCACCATACATGGCATATTTACAACTAGAAACATTATCTCTGAATTTGCAGCTTTTTCCTAATGCCAGTTTGGAAAATCAGGCCGTTTTCTCAGGGAAAACCTTTTGGAGCGAATTCTAACCAATAGGTGTGTAAATTACATAGATTCCTTGGCCGGGATTTTCCGTGATATGATCAGAGTGCATGCATAAATCTTTCTAAAAATATTCACCACAGATTTGTTTGCATGTGGTTTTACGTTCTTGCATCACAATACAAGGCATATTGACACTTTGAAGCATTTTCTCTGATTTTGCAGAGATTTTCAAACGCCAGGTTTAAAAATGATGCAGATTTCTCAGAAAAAACTTAGAGCAAATTCTACCCAAGAGACATGTATTTTACATAGATTCGCTCCCCGTGATATTCTGTGTTCCGAACACACTTCACATATCTCGGATTCGACAAATATTCACTACAGAGTAGTTAGCATGCGGATTACCGAACTTTCATCTCAATACATTGAATATTGATTCTTAGAAGTATTTTCTCAGATTTTGCAGGGTTTTCTAAACGCCAGGTTCAAAAATGACGAAGTTTTCGCAGAAAAACTCTCTCGGAGCGAGTTCTAACCAATAGAGAAGTCATTTACATTGTTTCAATCACCATGGAATTCCACGTTCTGAACACGCTACATGCATCACGGATTAGAAAAAGATTCTTTAATATGTTGTGAAACTGTGGATTACCGAACTTTCTTGCAACATAAAGGCACATTTACACCTGCAAATATTTACTCCCTTTTTGCAGCTTTTTCCAAACTTCAGATTCGATTATCATGCAATTTTGGCAAAAAAGTTCTCTTCTAGCTCGTTCTACTCAATAGAATTGTAATTTCCATAGTTTCATTACCGTGAAATTCCATTTTCCATAAGCGCTACATGAATCACGGTTTAAAAAATAATTACTACACTGTTATTAACATGTGGATTAATGGACTTTCAATCACCATTCAAGGCATATTGACACTTAGAAGCATTTTCTCAGATTTCACAGGGTTCTCCTTGTGGCAGTTTTCAAAATGAGGCACATTTTGCAGAAAATTTCTCTTGAAGTGAGTTCTACCCAATAGACAAGTAACTTACATTGTTTCCTTCACTATGACATTCCGTATTCCGAAAACGTTACATTAATCACGGCTTCGACAAACATTCTTTAATGACCGTGAGCATGTGGATTACCGATTTTTCAACCACAATACAAGGCATATTTACACCTAGAAACATTTACTTACATTTCGCAGGTTTTCCTAACGTCAGTTACGAAAATAAGGCAGTTTTCGCAAAAAATTCTCTTGGTGCATGTTCTATCCAATAGACATCTCATTTTCATAGATACCTTCACCGTAACATTCCGTGTTCCGAAAACGGTCCATGCACCACGGATTCAACAAATATTCACTGCTGAGTTCTTAGCATGTGGATTACACATCTTTAATAACCCATTGAAGACATATTGTCACCTTAAAGCATTTACTCAGATTTTGCAGCGTTTTCATAACACCAGTTTCCAAAATGAGGCATATTTTTCAGTAAAATGCTCCTGGAGCGTGTTCTAACCATGAGAAATGTAATTTATTTAGTTTGCCTCACCGTGACTGTCCATGTTCCGAACGCGTTACACACATCATGGATTTGACAAACATTCTTAATGAGTGGTGTACATGTGTATTACAAAACTTTCATCCATCATACAAGGCATATTGACACCTAGAATCATTAACATTGAGTTCGCAGATATTTCCTAAAAGCAGTTTCGAAAATCAGGCAGTTTTCAAAGGAAAAAACTGTTGGAGCGTGTTCTACAAAATAGATATGTAAATTACATAGATTATCCCGCTGTGAAATTACGTGTTTCGAACATGCTACATGCAGAAAAGTTTCGACAAAAATACACTACAGAGTTGTTTGCATGTGGATTACAGGACTTTCTCACTATAGAAAGCATATACATGCTTAGATGCATTTGACGTGATTTCACAGTGTTTTCCAAACGCCAGTTTCGAAAATAAGGCAGATTTCACGGCAAAAACCTCTTGGAGCGGGTTCTAACCAATAGACATGTAATTTACATGGATTCGCTCACCGTGAAATTCCGTGTTCCGAACACGCTACATGCATCTCAGATGTGACAAATATTCACTACAGAGTTGTTAGCAAGTGGATTACAGCACTATCATCCACCATACAAGGCTAATTGACACTTTGAAAAATTTTCTCAGATTTCACACTTTAGTTTGAACGCCAGTTTTGAAAATGAGGAAGATTGGGCAGAAAAATGCTCTTGGAGCCAGTTCTACCCAAAAGATATGTAATTTACCTAGTTTCACTCACCGTGACATTCCGTGTTCTGAACACGTTTCATGCACCACGGATTCAACAAACATTCTTTAATGAGTTGTGAACATGTGTATTAACGAACTTTAATCCACCTTACAGTGCATATTTATACATAGAAATTTTATTCTGATTTAGTAGTATTCTCCTAATGTCAGTCTCTAAAATCATGCAGTTTCCACAGAAAAAATCCTCTTGGAGCGAGTTCTACCCAATAGTCATGCAATTTACATAGAACCCGTCATCGTGAAATTCCGTGTTCTGAACACGCTGCATGCATCACGGATTCGACAAATATTCACTACAGAGTTGTTAGCATAATGATTACCGAACTTTCATCCACCATAAAAGCCATGTTTCAATTTGAAGCATTTTCTCACATTTCGAAAGTTTTTCCTAATGCCAGATTTGAAAAGGAGGCAGATTTGCAGAAATATTCTCGTGGAGCGAGTACTTCACAATAGAAATGTAATTTACATAGTTTCCCTCACAGTGACATTCCATTTTCCGAACACGCTACATGCATCCAGGTTTCAACAAACTTTCTCGAATGACTTGTGAACATGTAGATTACAGAACTTTCATCCACCATACATGGCATATTTACAACTAGAAACATTAACTCTGAATTTGCAGCTTTTTCCTAATGCCAGTTTGGAAAATCAGGCCGTTTTCTCAGGGAAAAATTTTTGGATGCGAATTCTAACCAATAGGTGTGTAAATTACATAGATTCCTTGGCCGGGATTTTCTGTGATATGATCAGAGTGCATGCATAAATCTTTCTAAAAATATTCACCACAGATTTGTTTGCATGTGGTTTTACGATCTTGCATCACAATACAAGGCATATTGACACTTTGAAGCATTTTCTCTGATTTTGCAGAGATTTTCAAACGCCAGGTTTAAAAATGAGGCAGATTTCTCAGAAAAAACTCTTAGAGCAAATTCTACCCAAGAGACATGTATTTTACATAGATTCGCTCCCCGTGATATTCTGTGTTCCGAACACACTTCACGTATCTCGGATTCGAAAAATATTCACTACAGAGTAGTTAGCATGCGGATTACCGAACTTTCATCTCAATACATTGAATATTGATTCTTAGAAGTATTTTCTCAGATTTTGCAGGGTTTTCTAAACGCCAGGTTCAAAAATGACGAAGTTTTCGCAGAAAAACTCTCTCGGAGAGAGTTCTAACCAATAGAGAAGTCATTTACATTGTTTCAATCACCATGGAATTCCACGTTCTGAACACGCTACATGCATCACGGATTAGAAAAAGATTCTTTAATATGTTGTGAAAATGTGGATTACCGAACTTTCTTGCAACATAAAGGCACATTTACACCTGCAAATATTTACTCCCTTTTTTGCAGCTTTTTCCAAACTTCAGATTCGATTATCATGCAATTTTGGCAAAAAAGTTCTCTTCTAGCTCGTTCTACTCAATAGAATTTTAATTTCCATAGTTTCATTTCCGTGAAATTCCATTTTCCATAAGCACTACATGAATCACGGTTTAAAAAATAATTACTACACTGTTATTAACATGTGGATTAACGGACTTTCAATCACCATTCAAGGCATATTGACACTTAGAAGCATTTTCTCAGATTTCACAGGGTTCTCCTAGTGGCAGTTTTCAAAATGAGGCACATTTTGCAGAAAAATTCTCTTGAAGTGAGTTCTACCCAATAGACTTGTCACTTACATTGTTTCCTTCACTATGACATTCCGTATTCCGAAAACTTTACATTAATCACGGCTTCGACAAACATTCTTTAATGACCGTGAGCATGTGGATTACCGATTTTTCAACCACAATACAAGGCATATTTACACCTAGAAACATTTACTTACATTTCGCAGGTTTTCCTAACGTCAGTTACGAAAATTAGGGAGTTTTCGCAAAAAATTCTCTTGGTGCATGTTCTATCCAATAGACATCTCATTTTCATAGATACCTTCACCGTAACATTCCGTGTTCCGAAAACGGTCCATGCACCACGGATTCAACAAATATTCACTGCTGAGTTCTTAGCATGTGGATTACACATCTTTAATAACCCATTGAAGACATATTGCCACCTTAAAGCATTTACTCAGATTTTGCAGCGTTTTCATAACACCAGTTTCCAAAATGAGGCATATTTTTCAGTAAAATGCTACTGGAGCGTGTTCTAACCAAGAGATATGTAATTTACATAGTTTGCCTCACCGTGACAGTCCATGTTCCGAACGCGCTATACACATCACGGATTTGACAAACATTCTTAATGAGTTGTGTACATGTGTATTACAAAACTTTCATCCACCATACAAGGCATATTGACACCTAGAATCATTAACACTGAGTTCGCAGATATTTCCTAAAAGCAGTTTCGAAAATCAGGCAGTTTTCAAAGGAAAAAACTCTTGGAGCGTGTTCTACAAAATAGATATGTAAATTACATAGATTCTCCCGCTGTGAAATTACGTGTTTCGAACATGCTACATGCAGAAAAGTTTCGACAAAAATACACTACAGAGTTGTTTGCATGTGGATTACAGGACTTTCTCACTATAGAAAGCATATAGATGCTTAGATGCATTTTATGTGATTTCACAGTGTTTTCCAAACGCCAGTTTCGAAAATAAGGCAGATTTCACGGCAAAAACCTCTTGGAGCGGGTTCTAACCAATAGACATGTAATTTACATGGATTCGCTCACTGTGAAATTCCGTGTTCCGAACACGCTACATGCATCTCAGATGTGACAAATATTCACTACAGAGTTGTTATCAAGTGGATTACAGCACTATCATCCACCATACAAGGCTAACTGACACTTTGAAGAATTTTCTCAGATTTCACACTTTAGTTTGAACGCCAGTTTTGAAAATGAGGAAGATTGGGCAGAAAAATGCTCTTGGAGCCAGTTCTACCCAAAAGATATGTAATTTACCTAGTTTCACTCACCGTGACATTCCGTGTTCTGAACACGTTTCATGCACCACGGATTCAACAAACATTCTTTAATGAGTTGTGAACATGTGTATTAACGAACTTTAATCCACCTTACAGTGCATATTTATACATAGAAATTTTATTCTGATTTAGTAGTATTCTCCTAATGTCAGTCTCTAAAATCATGCAGTTTCCACAGAAAAAATCCTCTTGGAGCGAGTTCTACCCAATAGACATGCAATTTACATAGAACCCGTCATCGTGAAATTCCGTGTTCTGAACACGCTACATGCATCACGGATTCGACAAATATTCTCTATAGAGTTGTTAGCATAAAGATTACCGAACTTTCATCCACCATAAAAGCCATGTTACTATTTGGAGCGTTTTCTCACATTTCGAAAATTTTTCCTAATGCCAGATTTGAAAAGGAGGCAGATTTGCAGAAATATTCTCGTGGAGCGAGTACTTCCCAATAGAAATGTAATTTACATAGTTTCCCTCACAGTGACATTCCATTTTCCGAACACGCTACATGCATCCAGGTTTCAACAATCTTTCTCGAATGAGTTGTGAACATGTAGATTACAGAACTTTCATCCACCATACATGGCATATTTACAACTAGAAACATTATCTCTGAATTTGCAGCTTTTTCCTAATGCCAGTTTGGAAAATCAGGCCGTTTTCTCAGGGAAAAACTTTTGGAGCGAATTCTAACCAATAGGTGTGTAAATTACATAGATTCCTTGGCCGGGATTTTCCGTGATATGATCAGAGTGCATGCATAAATCTTTCTAAAAATATTCACCACAGATTTGTTTGCATGTGGTTTTACGATCTTGCATCACAATACAAGGCATATTGACACTTTGAAGCATTTTCTCTGATTTTGCAGAGATTTTCAAACGCCAGGTTTAAAAATGAGGCAGATTTCTCAGAAAAAACTTAGAGGAAATTCTACCCAAGAGACATGTATTTTACATAGATTCGCTCCCCGTGATATTCTGTGTTCCGAACACACTTCACGTATCTCGGATTCGAAAAATATTCACTACAGAGTAGTTAGCATGCGGATTACCGAACTTTCATCTCAATACATTGAATATTGATTCTTAGAAGTATTTTCTCAGATTTTGCAGGGTTTTCTAAACGCCAGGTTCAAAAATGACGAAGTTTTCGCAGAAAAACTCTCTCGGAGCGAGTTCTAACCAATAGAGAAGTCATTTACATTGTTTCAATCACCATGGAATTCCACGTTCTGAACACGCTACATGCATCACGGATTAGAAAAAGATTCTTTAATATGTTGTGAAAATGTGGATTACCGAACTTTCTTGCAACATAAAGGCACATTTACACCTGCAAATATTTACTCCCTTTTTGCAGCTTTTTCCAAACTTCAGATTCGATTATCATGCAATTTTGGCAAAAAAGTTCTCTTCTAGCTCGTTCTACTCAATAGAATTGTAATTTCCATAGTTTCATTACCGTGAAATTCCATTTTCCATAAGCGCTACATGAATCACGGTTTAAAAAATAATTACTACACTGTTATTAACATGTGGATTAACGGACTTTCAATCACCATTCAAGGCATATTGACACTTAGAAGCATTTTCTCAGATTTCACAGGGTTCTCCTAGTGGCAGTTTTCAAAATGAGGCACATTTTGCAGAAAAATTCTCTTGAAGTGAGTTCTACCCAATAGACTTGTCACTTACATTGTTTCCTTCACTATGACATTCCGTATTCCGAAAACGTTACATTAATCACGGCTTCGACAAACATTCTTTAATGACCGTGAGCATGTGGATTACCGATTTTTCAACCACAATACAAGGCATATTTACACCTAGAAACATTTACTTACATTTCGCAGGTTTTCCTAACGTCAGTTACGAAAATCAGGGAGTTTTCGCAAAAAATTCTCTTGGTGCATGTTCTATCCAATAGACATCTCATTTTCATAGATACCTTCACCGTAACATTCCGTGTTCCGAAAACGGTCCATGCACCACGGATTCAACAAATATTCACTGCTGAGTTCTTAGCATGTGGATTACACATCTTTAATAACCCATTGAAGACATATTGTCACCTTAAAGCATTTACTCAGATTTTGCAGCGTTTTCATAACACCAGTTTCCAAAATGAGGCATATTTGTCAGTAAAATGCTCCTGGAGCGTGTTCTAACCAAGAGAAATGTAATTTATGTAGTTTGCCTCACCGTGACAGTCCATGTTCCGAACGCGCTACACACATCACGGATTTGACAAACATTCTTAATGAGTTGTGTACATGTGTATTACAAAACTTTCATCCACCATACAAGGCATATTGACACCTAGAATCATTAACACTGAGTTCGCAGATATTTCCTAAAAGCAGTTTCGAAAATCAGGCAGTTTTCAAAGGAAAAAACTGTTGGAGCGTGTTCTACAAAATAGATATGTAAATTACATAGATTCTCCCGCTGTGAAATTACGTGTTTCGAACATGCTACATGCAGAAAAGTTTCGACAAAAATACTCTACAGAGTTGCTTGCATGTAGATTACAGGACTTTCTCACTATAGAAAGCATATAGATGCTTAGATGCATTTTATGTGATTTCACAGTGTTTTCCAAACGCCAGTTTCGAAAATAAGGCAGATTTCATGGCAAAAACCTCTTGGAGCGGGTTCTAACCAATAGACATGTAATTTACATGGATTCGCTCACCGTGAAATTCCGTGTTCCGAACACGCTACATGCATCTCAGATGTGACAAATATTCACTACAGAGTTGTTAGCAAGTGGATTACAGCACTATCATCCACCATACAAGGCTAACTGACACTTTGAAGAATTTTCTCAGATTTCACACTTTAGTTTGAACGCCAGTTTTGAAAATGAGGAAGATTGGGCAGAAAAATGCTCTTGGAGCCAGTTCTACCCAAAAGATATGTAATTTACCTAGTTTCACTCACCGTGACATTCCGTGTTCTGAACACGTTTCATGCACCACGGATTCAACAAACATTCTTTAATGAGTTGTGAACATGTGTATTAACGAACTTTAATCCACCTTACAGTGCATATTTATACATAGAAATTTTATTCTGATTTAGTAGTATTCTCCTAATGTCAGTCTCTAAAATCATGCAGTTTCCACAGAAAAAATCCTCTTGGAGCGAGTTCTACCCAATAGACATGCAATTTACATAGAACCCGTCATCGTGAAATTCCGTGTTCTGAACACGCTACATGCATCACGGATTCGACAAATATACACTATAGAGTTGTTAGCATAAGGATTACCGAACTTTCATCCACCATAAAAGCCATGTTACTATTTGGAGCATTTTCTCACATTTCGAAAGTTTTTCCTAATGCCAGATTTGAAAAGGAGGCAGATTTGCAGAAATATTCTCGTGGAGCGAGTACTTCCCAATAGAAATGTAATTTACATAGTTTCCCTCACAGTGACATTCCATTTTCCGAACACGCTACATGCATCCAGGGTTCAACAAACTTTCTCGAATGAGTTGTGAACATGTAGATTACAGAAATTTCATCCACCATACATGGCATATTTACAACTAGAAATATTAACTCTCAATTTGCAGCTTTTTCCTAATGCCAGTTTGGAAAATCAGGCCGTTTTCTCAGGGAAAAACTTTTGGAGCGAATTCTAACCAATAGGTGTGTAAATTACATAGATTCCTTGGCCGGGATTTTCCGTGATATGATCAGAGTGCATGCATAAATCTTTCTAAAAATATTCACCACAGATTTGTTTGCATGTGGTTTTACGATCTTGCATCACAATACAAGGCATATTGACACTTTGAAGCATTTTCTCTGATTTTGCAGAGATTTTCAAACGCCAGGTTTAAAAATGAGGCAGATTTCTCAGAAAAAACTCTTAGAACAAATTCTACCCAAGAGACATGTATTTTAAATAGATTCGCTCCCCGTGATATTCTGTGTTCTGAACACACTTCACGTATCTCGGATTCGAAAAATATTCACTACAGAGTAGTTAGCATGCGGATTACCGAACTTTCATCTCAATACATTGAATATTGATTCTTAGAAGTATTTTCTCAGATTTTGCAGGGTTTTCTAAACGCCAGGTTCAAAAATGATGAAGTTTTCGCAGAAAAACTCTCTCGGAGCGAGTTCTAACCAATAGAGAAGTCATTTATATTGTTTCAATCACCATGGAATTCCACGTTCTGAACACGCTACATGCATCACGGATTAGAAAAAGATTCTTTAATATGTTGTGAAAATGTGGATTACCGAACTTTCTTGCAACATAAAGGCACATTTATACCTGCAAATATTTACTCCCTTTTTGCAGCTTTTTCCAAACTTCAGATTCGATAATCATGCAATTTTGGCAAAAAAGTTCTCTTCTAGCTCGTTCTACTCAATAGAATTGTAATTTCCATAGTTTCATTACCGTGAAATTCCATTTTCCATAAGCGCTACATGAATCACGGTTTAAAAAATAATTACTACACTGTTATTAACATGTGGATTAACGGAATTTCAATCACCATACAAGGCATATTGACACTTAGAAGCATTTTCTCAGATTTCACAGTTTTCTCCTTGTGGCAGTTTTTAAAATGAGGCACATTTTGCAGAAAATTTCTCTTGAAGTGAGTTCTACCCAATAGACAAGTAACTTACATTGTTTCCTTCACTATGACATTCCGTATTCCGAAAACGTTACATTAATCACGGCTTCGACAAACATTCTTTAATGACCGTGAGCATGTGGATTACCGATTTTTCAACCACAATACAAGGCATATTTACACCTAGAAACATTTACTTACATTTCGCAGGTTTTCCTAACGTCAGTTACGAAAATCAGGCAGTTTTCGCAAAAAATTCTCTTGGTGCATGTTCTATCCAATAGACATCTCATTTTCATAGATACCTTCACCGTAACATTCCGTGTTCCGAAAACGGTCCATGCACCACGGATTCAACAAATATTCACTGCTGAGTTCTTAGCATGTGGATTACACATCTTTAATAACCCATTGAAGACATATTGTCACCTTAAAGCATTTACTCAGATTTTGCAGCGTTTTCATAACACCAGTTTCCAAAATGAGGCATATTTTTCAGTAAAATGCTCCTGGAGCGTGTTCTAACCAAGAGAAATGTAATTTATGTAGTTTGCCTCACCGTGACTGTCCATGTTCCGAACGCGCTACACACATCATGGATTTGACAAACATTCTTAATGAGTGGTGTACATGTGTATTACAAAACTTTCATCCATCATACAAGGCATATTGACACCTAGAATCATTAACATTGAGTTCGCAGGTATTTCCTAAAAGCAGTTTCGAAAATCAGGCAGTTTTCAAAGGAAAAAACTGTTGGAGCGTGTTCTACAAAATAGATATGTAAATTACATAGATTATCCCGCTGTGAAATTACGTGTTTCGAACATGCTACATGCAGAAAAGTTTCGACAAAAATACACTACAGAGTTGTTTGCATGTGGATTACAGGACTTTCTCACTATAGAAAGCATATACATGCTTAGATGCATTTGACGTGATTTCACAGTGTTTTCCAAACGCCAGTTTCGAAAATAAGGCAGATTTCACGGCAAAAACCTCTTGGAGCGGGTTCTAACCAATAGACATGTAATTTACATGGATTCTCTCACCGTGAAATTCCGTGTTCCGAACACGCTACATGCATCTCAGATGTGACAAATATTCACTACAGAGTTGTTAGCAAGTGGATTACAGCACTATCATCCACCATACAAGGCTAACTGACACTTTGAAGAATTTTCTCAGATTTCACACTTTAGTTTGAACGCCAGTTTTGAAAATGAGGAAGATTGGGCAGAAAAATGCTCTTGGAGCCAGTTCTACCCAAAAGATATGTAATTTACCTAGTTTCACTCACCGTGACATTCCGTGTTCTGAACACGTTTCATGCACCACGGATTCAACAAACATTCTTTAATGAGTTGTGAACATGTGTATTAATGAACTTTAATCCACCTTACAGTGCATATTTATACATAGAAATTTTATTCTGATTTAGTAGTATTCTCCTAATGTCAGTCTCTAAAATCATGCAGTTTCCACAGAAAAAATCCTCTTGGAGCGAGTTCTACCCAATAGACATGCAATTTACATAGAACCCGTCATCGTGAAATTCCGTGTTCTGAACACGCTGCATGCATCACGGATTCGACAAATATTCACTACAGAGTTGTTAGCATAATGATTACCGAACTTTCATCCACCATAAAAGCCATGTTTCAATTTGAAGCATTTTCTCACATTTCGAAAGTTTTTCCTAATGCCAGATTTGAAAAGGAGGCAGATTTGCAGAAATATTCTCGTGGAGCGAGTACTTCCCAATAGAAATGTAATTTACATAGTTTCCCTCACAGTGACATTCCATTTTCCGAACACGCTACATGCATCCAGGTTTCAACAAACTTTCTCGAATGAGTTGTGAACATGTAGATTACAGAACTTTCATCCACCATACATGGCATATTTACAACTAGAAACATTAACTCTGAATTTGCAGCTTTTTCCTAATGCCAGTTTGGAAAATCAGGCCGTTTTCTCAGGGAAAAACTTTTGGATGCGAATTCTAACCAATAGGTGTGTAAATTACATAGATTCCTTGGCCGGGATTTTCTGTGATATGATCAGAGTGCATGCATAAATCTTTCTAAAAATATTCACCACAGATTTGTTTGCATGTGGTTTTATGATCTTGCATCACATTACAAGGCATATTGACACTTTGAAGCATTTTCTCTGATTTTGCAGAGATTTTCAAACGCCAGGTTTAAAAATGAGGCAGATTTCTCAGAAAAAACTCTTAGAGCAAATTCTACCCAAGAGACATGTATTTTACATAGATTCGCTCCCCGTGATATTCTGTGTTCCGAACACACTTCACGTATCTCGGATTCGAAAAATATTCACTACAGAGTAGTTAGCATGCGGATTACCGAACTTTCATCTCAATACATTGAATATTGATTCTTAGAAGTATTTTCTCAGATTTTGCAGGGTTTTCTAAACGCCAGGTTCAAAAATCACGAAGTTTTCGCAGAAAAACTCTCTCGGAGCGAGTTCTAACCAATAGAGAAGTCATTTACATTGTTTCAATCACCATGGAATTCCACGTTCTGAACACGCTACATGCATCACGGATTAGAAAAAGATTCTTTAATATGTTGTGAAAATGTGGATTACCGAACTTTCTTGCAACATAAAGGCACATTTACACCTGCAAATATTTACTCCCTTTTTGCAGCTTTTTCCAAACTTCAGATTCGATAATCATGCAATTTTGGCAAAAAAGTTCTCTTCTAGCTCGTTCTACTCAATAGAATTGTAATTTCCATAGTTTCATTACCGTGAAATTCCATTTTCCATAAGCGCTACATGAATCACGGTTTAAAAAATAATTACTACACTGTTATTAACATGTGGATTAACGGAATTTCAATCACCATACAAGGCATATTGACACTTAGAAGCATTTTCTCAGATTTCACAGGGTTCTCCTTGTGGCAGTTTTCAAAATGAGGCACATTTTGCAGAAAATTTCTCTTGAAGTGAGTTCTACCCAATAGACAAGTAACTTACATTGTTTCCTTCACTATGACATTCCATATTCCGAAAACTTTACATTAATCACGGCTTCGACAAACATTCTTTAATGACCTTGAGCATGTGGATTACCGATTTTTCAACCACAATACAAGGCATATTTACTCCTAGAAACATTTACTTACATTTTGCAGGTTTTCCTAACGTCAGTTACGAAAATCAGGCAGTTTTCGCAAAAAATTCTCTTGGTGCATGTTCTATCCAATAGACATCTCATTTTCATAGATACCTTCACCGTAACATTCCGTGTTCCGAAAACGGTCCATGCACCACGGATTCAACAAATATTCACTGCTGAGTTCTTAGCATGTGGATTACACATCTTTAATAACCCATTGAAGACATATTGTCACCTTAAAGCATTTACTCAGATTTTGCAGCGTTTTCATAACACCAGTTTCCAAAATGAGGCATATTTGTCAGTAAAATGCTCCTGGAGCGTGTTCTAACCAAGAGAAATGTAATGTATGTAGTTTGCCTCACCGTGACAGTCCATGTTCCGAACGCGCTACACACATCACGGATTTGACAAACATTCTTAATGAGTTGTGTACATGTTTATTACAAAACTTTCATCCACCATACAAGGCATATTGACACCTAGAATCATTAACACTGAGTTCGCAGATATTTCCTAAAAGCAGTTTCGAAAATCAGGCAGTTTTCAAAGGAAAAAACTCTTGGAGCGTGTTCTACAAAATAGATATGTAAATTACATAGATTCTCCCGCTGTGAAATTACGTGTTTCGAACATGCTACATGCAGAAAAGTTTCGACAAAAATACACTACAATGTTGTTTGCATGTGGATTACAGGACTTTCTCACTATAGAAAGCATATAGATGCTTAGATGCATTTTATGTGATTTCACAGTGTTTTCCAAACGCCAGTTTCGAAAATAAGGCAGATTTCACGGCAAAAACCTCTTGGAGCGGGTTCTAACCAATAGACATGTAATTTACATGGATTCGCTCACCGTGAAATTCCGTGTTCCGAACACGCTACATGCATCTCAGATGTGACAAATATTCACTACAGAGTTGTTAGCAAGTGGATTACAGCACTATCATCCACCATACAAGGCTAACTGACACTTTGAAGAATTTTCTCAGATTTCACACTTTAGTTTGAACGCCAGTTTTGAAAATGAGGAAGATTGGGCAGAAAAATTCTCTTGGAGCCAGTTCTACCCAAAAGATATGTAATTTACCTAGTTTCACTCACCGTGACATTCCGTGTTCTGAACACGTTTCATGCACCACGGATTCAACAAACATTCTTTAATGAGTTGTGAACATGTGTATTAACGAACTTTAATCCACCTTACAGTGCATATTTATACATAGAAATTTTATTCTGATTTAGTAGTATTCTCCTAATGTCAGTCTCTAAAATCATGCAGTTTCCACAGAAAAAATCCTCTTGGAGCGAGTTCTACACAATAGACATGCAATTTACATAGAACCCGTCATCGTGAAATTCCGTGTTCTGAACACGCTGCATGCATCACGGATTCGACAAATATTCACTACAGAGTTGTTAGCATAATGATTACCGAACTTTCATCCACCATAAAAGCCATGTTTCAATTTGAAGCATTTTCTCACATTTCGAAAGGTTTTCCTAATGCCAGATTTGAAAAGGAGGCAGATTTGCAGAAATATTCTCGTGGAGCGAGTACTTCCCAATAGAAATGTAATTTACATAGTTTCCCTCACAGTGACATTCCATTTTCCGAACACACTACATGCATCCAGGTTTCAACAAACTTTCTCGAATGAGTTGTGAACATGTAGATTACAGAACTTTCATCCACCATACATGGCATATTTACAACTAGAAACATTAACTCTGAATTTGCAGCTTTTTCCTAATGCCAGTTTGGAAAATCAGGCCGTTTTCTCAGGGAAAAACTTTTGGATGCGAATTCTAACCAATAGGTGTGTAAATTACATAGATTCCTTGGCCGGGATTTTCTGTGATATGATCAGAGTGCATGCATAAATCTTTCTAAAAATATTCACCACAGATTTGTTTGCATGTGGTTTTACGATCTTGCATCACAATACAAGGCATATTGACACTTTGAAGCATTTTCTCTGATTTTGCAGAGATTTTCAAACGCCAGGTTTAAAAATGAGGCAGATTTCTCAGAAAAAACTCTTAGAGCAAATTCTACCCAAGAGACATGTATTTTACATAGATTCGCTCCCCGTGATATTCTGTGTTCCGAACACACTTCACGTATCTCGGATTCGAAAAATATTCACTACAGAGTAGTTAGCATGCGGATTACCGAACTTTCATCTCAATACATTGAATATTGATTCTTAGAAGTATTTTCTCAGATTTTGCAGGGTTTTCTAAACGCCAGGTTCAAAAATCACGAAGTTTTCGCAGAAAAACTCTCTCGGAGCGAGTTCTAACCAATAGAGAAGTCATTTACATTGTTTCAATCACCATGGAATTCCACGTTCTGAACACGCTACATGCATCACGGATTAGAAAAAGATTCTTTAATATGTTGTGAAAATGTGGATTACCGAACTTTCTTGCAACATAAAGGCACATTTACACCTGCAAATATTTACTCCCTTTTTGCAGCTTTTTCCAAACTTCAGATTCGATAATCATGCAATTTTGGCAAAAAAGTTCTCTTCTAGCTCGTTCTACTCAATAGAATTGTAATTTCCATATTTTCATTACCGTGAAATTCCATTTTCCATAAGCGCTACATGAATCACGGTTTAAAAAATAATTACTACACTGTTATTAACATGTGGATTAACGGAATTTCAATCACCATACAAGGCATATTGACACTTAGAAGCATTTTCTAAGATTTCACAGGGTTCTCCTTGTGGCAGTTTTCAAAATGAGGCACATTTTGCAGAAAATTTCTCTTGAAGTGAGTTCTACCCAATAGACAAGTAACTTACATTGTTTCCTTAACTATGACATTCCGTATTCCGAAAACTTTACATTAATCACGGCTTCGACAAACATTCTTTAATGACCTTGAGCATGTGGATTACCGATTTTTCAACCACAATACAAGGCATATTTACACCTAGAAACATTTACTTACATTTCGCAGGTTTTCCTAACGTCAGTTACGAAAATCAGGCAGTTTTCGCAAAAAATTCTCTTGGTGCATGTTCTATCCAATAGACATCTCATTTTCATAGATACCTTCACCGTAACATTCCGTGTTCCAAAAACGGTCCATGCACCACGGATTCAACAAATATTCACTGCTGAGTTCTTAGCATGTGGATTACACATCTTTAATAACCCATTGAAGACATATTGTCACCTTAAAGCATTTACTCAGATTTTGCAGCGTTTTCATAACACCAGTTTCCAAAATGAGGCATATTTGTCAGTAAAATGCTCCTGGAGCGTGTTCTAACCAAGAGAAATGTAATGTATGTAGTTTGCCTCACCGTGACAGTCCATGTTCCGAACGCGCTACACACATCACGGATTTGACAAACATTCTTAATGAGTTGTGTACATGTGTATTACAAAACTTTCATCCACCATACAAGGCATATTGACACCTAGAATCATTAACACTGAGTTCGCAGATATTTCCTAAAAGCAGTTTCGAAAATCAGGCAGTTTTCAAAGGAAAAAACTGTTGGAGCGTGTTCTACAAAATAGATATGTAAATTACATAGATTCTCCCGCTGTGAAATTACGTGTTTCGAACATGCTACATGCAGAAAAGTTTCGACAAAAATACACTACAATGTTGTTTGCATGTGGATTACAGGACTTTCTCACTATAGAAAGCATATAGATGCTTAGATGCATTTTATGTGATTTCACAGTGTTTTCCAAACGCCAGTTTCGAAAATAAGGCAGATTTCACGGCAAAAACCTCTTGGAGCGGGTTCTAACCAATAGACATGTAATTTACATGGATTCGCTCACCGTGAAATTCCGTGTTCCGAACACGCTACATGCATCTCAGATGTGACAAATATTCACTACAGAGTTGTTAGCAAGTGGATTACAGCACTATCATCCACCATACAAGGCTAACTGACACTTTGAAGAATTTTCTCAGATTTCACACTTTAGTTTGAACGCCAGTTTTGAAAATGAGGAAGATTGGGCAGAAAAATTCTCTTGGAGCCAGTTCTACCCAAAAGATATGTAATTTACCTAGTTTCACTCACCGTGACATTCCGTGTTCTGAACACGTTTCATGCACCACGGTTTCAACAAACATTCTTTAATGAGTTGTGAACATGTGTATTAACGAACTTTAATCCACCTTACAGTGCATATTTATACATAGAAATTTTATTCTGATTTAGTAGTATTCTCCTAATGTCAGTCTCTAAAATCATGCAGTTTCCACAGAAAAAATCCTCTTGGAGCGAGTTCTACACAATAGACATGCAATTTACATAGAACCCGTCATCGTGAAATTCCGTGTTCTGAACACGCTGCATGCATCACGGATTCGACAAATATTCACTACAGAGTTGTTAGCATAATGATTACCGAACTTTCATCCACCATAAAAGCCATGTTTCAATTTGAAGCATTTTCTCACATTTCGAAAGGTTTTCCTAATGCCAGATTTGAAAAGGAGGCAGATTTGCAGAAATATTCTCGTGGAGCGAGTACTTCCCAATAGAAATGTAATTTACATAGTTTCCCTCACAGTGACATTCCATTTTCCGAACACACTACATGCATCCAGGTTTCAACAAACTTTCTCGAATGAGTTGTGAACATGTAGATTACAGAACTTTCATCCACCATACATGGCATATTTACAACTAGAAACATTAACTCTGAATTTGCAGCTTTTTCCTAATGCCAGTTTGGAAAATCAGGCCGTTTTCTCAGGGAAAAACTTTTGGATGCGAATTCTAACCAATAGGTGTGTAAATTACATAGATTCCTTGGCCGGGATTTTCTGTGATATGATCAGAGTGCATGCATAAATCTTTCTAAAAATATTCACCACAGATTTGTTTGCATGTGGTTTTACGATCTTGCATCACAATACAAGGCATATTGACACTTTGAAGCATTTTCTCTGATTTTGCAGAGATTTTCAAACGCCAGGTTTAAAAATGAGGCAGATTTCTCAGAAAAAACTCTTAGAGCAAATTCTACCCAAGAGACATGTATTTTACATAGATTCGCTCCCCGTGATATTCTGTGTTCCGAACACACTTCACGTATCTCGGATTCGAAAAATATTCACTACAGAGTAGTTAGCATGCGGATTACCGAACTTTCATCTCAATACATTGAATATTGATTCTTAGAAGTATTTTCTCAGATTTTGCAGGGTTTTCTAAACGCCAGGTTCAAAAATCACGAAGTTTTCGCAGAAAAACTCTCTCGGAGCGAGTTCTAACCAATAGAGAAGTCATTTACATTGTTTCAATCACCATGGAATTCCACGTTCTGAACACGCTACATGCATCACGGATTAGAAAAAGATTCTTTAATATGTTGTGAAAATGTGGATTACCGAACTTTCTTGCAACATAAAGGCACATTTACACCTGCAAATATTTACTCCCTTTTTGCAGCTTTTTCCAAACTTCAGATTCGATAATCATGCAATTTTGGCAAAAAAGTTCTCTTCTAGCTCGTTCTACTCAATAGAATTGTAATTTCCATATTTTCATTACCGTGAAATTCCATTTTCCATAAGCGCTACATGAATCACGGTTTAAAAAATAATTACTACACTGTTATTAACATGTGGATTAACGGAATTTCAATCACCATACAAGGCATATTGACACTTAGAAGCATTTTCTCAGATTTCACAGGGTTCTCCTTGTGGCAGTTTTCAAAATGAGGCACATTTTGCAGAAAATTTCTCTTGAAGTGAGTTCTACCCAATAGACAAGTAACTTACATTGTTTCCTTAACTATGACATTCCGTATTCCGAAAACTTTACATTAATCACGGCTTCGACAAACATTCTTTAATGACCTTGAGCATGTGGATTACCGATTTTTCAACCACAATACAAGGCATATTTACACCTAGAAACATTTACTTACATTTCGCAGGTTTTCCTAACGTCAGTTACGAAAATCAGGCAGTTTTCGCAAAAAATTCTCTTGGTGCATGTTCTATCCAATAGACATCTCATTTTCATAGATACCTTCACCGTAACATTCCGTGTTCCAAAAACGGTCCATGCACCACGGATTCAACAAATATTCACTGCTGAGTTCTTAGCATGTGGATTACACATCTTTAATAACCCATTGAAGACATATTGTCACCTTAAAGCATTTACTCAGATTTTGCAGCGTTTTCATAACACCAGTTTCCAAAATGAGGCATATTTGTCAGTAAAATGCTCCTGGAGCGTGTTCTAACCAAGAGAAATGTAATGTATGTAGTTTGCCTCACCGTGACAGTCCATGTTCCGAACGCGCTACACACATCACGGATTTGACAAACATTCTTAATGAGTTGTGTACATGTGTATTACAAAACTTTCATCGACCATACAAGGCATATTGACACCTAGAATCATTAACACTGAGTTCGCAGATATTTCCTAAAAGCAGTTTCGAAAATCAGGCAGTTTTCAAAGGAAAAAACTCTTGGAGCGTGTTCTACAAAATAGATATGTAAATTACATAGATTCTCCCGCTGTGAAATTACGTGTTTCGAACATGCTACATGCAGAAAAGTTTCGACAAAAATACACTACAATGTTGTTTGCATGTGGATTACAGGACTTTCTCACTATAGAAAGCATATAGATGCTTAGATGCATTTTATGTGATTTCACAGTGTTTTCCAAACGCCAGTTTCGAAAATAAGGCAGATTTCACGGCAAAAACCTCTTGGAGCGGGTTCTAACCAATAGACATGTAATTTACATGGATTCGCTCACCGTGAAATTCCGTGTTCCGAACACGCTACATGCATCTCAGATGTGACAAATATTCACTACAGAGTTGTTAGCAAGTGGATTACAGCACTATCATCCACCATACAAGGCTAACTGACACTTTGAAGAATTTTCTCAGATTTCACACTTTAGTTTGAACGCCAGTTTTGAAAATGAGGAAGATTGGGCAGAAAAATTCTCTTGGAGCCAGTTCTACCCAAAAGATATGTAATTTACCTAGTTTCACTCACCGTGACATTCCGTGTTCTGAACACGTTTCATGCACCACGGATTCAACAAACATTCTTTAATGAGTTGTGAACATGTGTATTAACGAACTTTAATCCACCTTACAGTGCATATTTATACATAGAAATTTTATTCTGATTTAGTAGTATTCTCCTAATGTCAGTCTCTAAAATCATGCAGTTTCCACAGAAAAAATCCTCTTGGAGCGAGTTCTACCCAATAGACATGCAATTTACATAGAACCCGTCATCGTGAAATTCCGTGTTCTGAACACGCTGCATGCATCACGGATTCGACAAATATTCACTACAGAGTTGTTAGCATAATGATTACCGAACTTTCATCCACCATAAAAGCCATGTTTCAATTTGAAGCATTTTCTCACATTTCGAAAGTTTTTCCTAATGCCAGATTTGAAAAGGAGGCAGATTTGCAGAAATATTCTCGTGGAGCGAGTACTTCCCAATAGAAATGTAATTTACATAGTTTCCCTCACAGTGACATTCCATTTTCCGAACACGCTACATGCATCCAGGTTTCAACAAACTTTCTCGAATGAGTTGTGAACATGTAGATTACAGAACTTTCATCCACCATACATGGCATATTTACAACTAGAAACATTAACTCTGAATTTGCAGCTTTTTCCTAATGCCAGTTTGGAAAATCAGGCCGTTTTCTCAGGGAAAAACTTTTGGATGCGAATTCTAACCAATAGGTGTGTAAATTACATAGATTCCTTGGCCGGGATTTTCTGTGATATGATCAGAGTGCATGCATAAATCTTTCTAAAAATATTCACCACAGATTTGTTTGCATGTGGTTTTACGATCTTGCATCACAATACAAGGCATATTGACACTTTGAAGCATTTTCTCTGATTTTGCAGAGATTTTCAAACGCCAGGTTTAAAAATGAGGCAGATTTCTCAGAAAAAACTCTTAGAGCAAATTCTACCCAAGAGACATGTATTTTACATAGATTCGCTCCCCGTGATATTCTGTGTTCCGAACACACTTCACGTATCTCGGATTCGAAAAATATTCACTACAGAGTAGTTAGCATGCGGATTACCGAACTTTCATCTCAATACATTGAATATTGATTCTTAGAAGTATTTTCTCAGATTTTGCAGGGTTTTCTAAACGCCAGGTTCAAAAATCACGAAGTTTTCGCAGAAAAACTCTCTCGGAGCGAGTTCTAACCAATAGAGAAGTCATTTACATTGTTTCAATCACCATGGAATTCTACGTTCTGAACACGCTACATGCATCACGGATTAGAAAAAGATTCTTTAATATGTTGTGAAAATGTGGATTACCGAACTTTCTTGCAACATAAAGGCACATTTACACCTGCAAATATTTACTCCCTTTTTGCAGCTTTTTCCAAACTTCAGATTCGATAATCATGCAATTTTGGCAAAAAAGTTCTCTTCTAGCTCGTTCTACTCAATAGAATTGTAATTTCCATATTTTCATTACCGTGAAATTCCATTTTCCATAAGCGCTACATGAATCACGGTTTAAAAAATAATTACTACACTGTTATTAACATGTGGATTAACGGAATTTCAATCACCATACAAGGCATATTGACACTTAGAAGCATTTTCTAAGATTTCACAGGGTTCTCCTTGTGGCAGTTTTCAAAATGAGGCACATTTTGCAGAAAATTTCTCTTGAAGTGAGTTCTACCCAATAGACAAGTAACTTACATTGTTTCCTTCACTATGACATTCCGTATTCCGAAAACTTTACATTAATCACGGCTTCGACAAACATTCTTTAATGACCTTGAGCATGTGGATTACCGATTTTTCAACCACAATACAAGGCATATTTACACCTAGAAACATTTACTTACATTTCGCAGGTTTTCCTAACGTCAGTTACGAAAATCAGGCAGTTTTCGCAAAAAATTCTCTTGGTGCATGTTCTATCCAATAGACATCTCATTTTCATAGATACCTTCACCGTAACATTCCGTGTTCCGAAAACGGTCCATGCACCACGGATTCAACAAATATTCACTGCTGAGTTCTTAGCATGTGGATTACACATCTTTAATAACCCATTGAAGACATATTGTCACCTTAAAGCATTTACTCAGATTTTGCAGCGTTTTCATAACACCAGTTTCCAAAATGAGGCATATTTTTCAGTAAAATGCTCCTGGAGCGTGTTCTAACCAAGAGAAATGTAATTTATGTAGTTTGCCTCACCGTGACAGTCCATGTTCCGAACGCGCTACACACATCACGGATTTGACAAACATTCTTAATGAGTTGTGTACATGTGTATTACAAAACTTTCATCCACCATACAAGGCATATTGACACCTAGAATCATTAACACTGAGTTCGCAGATATTTCCTAAAAGCAGTTTCGAAAATCAGGCAGTTTTCAAAGGAAAAAACTCTTGGAGCGTGTTCTACAAAATAGATATGTAAATTACATAGATTCTCCCGCTGTGAAATTACGTGTTTCGAACATGCTACATGCAGAAAAGTTTCGAAAAAATACACTACAATGTTGTTTGCATGTGGATTACAGGACTTTCTCACTATAGAAAGCATATAGATGCTTAGATGCATTTTATGTGATTTCACAGTGTTTTCCAAACGCCAGTTTCGAAAATAAGGCAGATTTCACGGCAAAAACCTCTTGGAGCGGGTTCTAACCAATAGACATGTAATTTACATGGATTCGCTCACCGTGAAATTCCGTGTTCCGAACACGCTACATGCATCTCAGATGTGACAAATATTCACTACAGAGTTGTTAGCAAGTGGATTACAGCACTATCATCCACCATACAAGGCTAACTGACACTTTGAAGAATTTTCTCAGATTTCACACTTTAGTTTGAACGCCAGTTTTGAAAATGAGGAAGATTGGGCAGAAAAATGCTCTTGGAGCCAGTTCTACCCAAAAGATATGTAATTTACCTAGTTTCACTCACCGTGACATTCCGTGTTCTGAACACGTTTCATGCACCACGGATTCAACAAACATTCTTTAATGAGTTGTGAACATGTGTATTAACGAACTTTAATCCACCTTACAGTGCATATTTATACATAGAAATTTTATTCTGATTTAGTAGTATTCTCCTAATGTCAGTCTCTAAAATCATGCAGTTTCCACAGAAAAAATCCTCTTGGAGCGAGTTCTACCCAATAGACATGCAATTTACATAGAACCCGTCATCGTGAAATTCCGTGTTCTGAACACGCTGCATGCATCACGGATTCGACAAATATTCACTACAGAGTTGTTAGCATAATGATTACCGAACTTTCATCCACCATAAAAGCCATGTTTCAATTTGAAGCATTTTCTCACATTTCGAAAGTTTTTCCTAATGCCAGATTTGAAAAGGAGGCAGATTTGCAGAAATATTCTCGTGGAGCGAGTACTTCCCAATAGAAATGTAATTTACATAGTTTCCCTCACAGTGACATTCCATTTTCCGAACACGCTACATGCATCCAGGTTTCAACAAACTTTCTCGAATGAGTTGTGAACATGTAGATTACAGAACTTTCATCCACCATACATGGCATATTTACAACTAGAAACATTAACTCTGAATTTGCAGCTTTTTCCTAATGCCAGTTTGGAAAATCAGGCCGTTTTCTCAGGGAAAAACTTTTGGATGCGAATTCTAACCAATAGGTGTGTAAATTACATAGATTCCTTGGCCGGGATTTTCTGTGATATGATCAGAGTGCATGCATAAATCTTTCTAAAAATATTCACCACAGATTTGTTTGCATGTGGTTTTACGATCTTGCATCACAATACAAGGCATATTGACACTTTGAAGCATTTTCTCTGATTTTGCAGAGATTTTCAAACGCCAGGTTTAAAAATGAGGCAGATTTCTCAGAAAAAACTCTTAGAGCAAATTCTACCCAAGAGACATGTATTTTACATAGATTCGCTCCCCGTGATATTCTGTGTTCCGAACACACTTCACGTATCTCGGATTCGAAAAATATTCACTACAGAGTAGTTAGCATGCGGATTACCGAACTTTCATCTCAATACATTGAATATTGATTCTTAGAAGTATTTTCTCAGATTTTGCAGGGTTTTCTAAACGCCAGGTTCAAAAATCACGAAGTTTTCGCAGAAAAACTCTCTCGGAGCGAGTTCTAACCAATAGAGAAGTCATTTACATTGTTTCAATCACCATGGAATTCCACGTTCTGAACACGCTACATGCATCACGGATTAGAAAAAGATTCTTTAATATGTTGTGAAAATGTGGATTACCGAACTTTCTTGCAACATAAAGGCACATTTACACCTGCAAATATTTACTCCCTTTTTGCAGCTTTTTCCAAACTTCAGATTCGATAATCATGCAATTTTGGCAAAAAAGTTCTCTTCTAGCTCGTTCTACTCAATAGAATTGTAATTTCCATAGTTTCATTACCGTGAAATTCCATTTTCCATAAGCGCTACATGAATCACGGTTTAAAAAATAATTACTACACTGTTATTAACATGTGGATTAACGGAATTTCAATCACCATACAAGGCATATTGACACTTAGAAGCATTTTCTCAGATTTCACAGGGTTCTCCTTGTGGCAGTTTTCAAAATGAGGCACATTTTGCAGAAAATTTCTCTTGAAGTGAGTTCTACCCAATAGACAAGTAACTTACATTGTTTCCTTCACTATGACATTCCGTATTCCGAAAACTTTACATTAATCACGGCTTCGACAAACATTCTTTAATGACCGTGAGCATGTGGATTACCGATTTTTCAACCACAATACAAGGCATATTTACACCTAGAAACATTTACTTACATTTCGCAGGTTTTCCTAACGTCAGTTACGAAAATCAGGCAGTTTTCGCAAAAAATTCTCTTGGTGCATGTTCTATCCAATAGACATCTCATTTTCATAGATACCTTCACCGTAACATTCCGTGTTCCGAAAACGGTCCATGAACCACGGATTCAACAAATATTCACTGCTGAGTTCTTAGCATGTGGATTACACATCTTTAATAACCCATTGAAGACATATTGTCACCTTAAAGCATTTATTCAGATTTTGCAGCGTTTTCATAACACCAGTTTCCAAAATGAGGCATATTTTTCAGTAAAATGCTCCTGGAGCGTGTTCTAACCAAGAGAAATGTAATTTATGTAGTTGGCCTCACCGTGACAGTCCATGTTCTGAACACGCTACACACATCATGGATTTGACAAACATTCTTAATGAGTGGTTTACATGTGTATTACAAAACTTTCATCCACCATACAAGGCATATTGACACCTAGAATCATTAACATTGAGTTCGCAGATGTTTCCTAAAAGCAGTTTCGAAAATCAGGCAGTTTTCAAAGGAAAAAACTGTTGGAGCATGTTCTACAAAATAGATATGTAAATTACATAGATTCTCCCGCTGTGAAATTACGTGTTTTGAACATGCTACATGCAGAAAAGTTTCGACAAAAATACACTACAGAGTTGTTTGCATGTGGATTACAGGACTTTCTCACTATAGAAAGCATATAGATGCTTAGATGCATTTTATGTGATTTCACAGTGTTTTCCAAACGCCAGTTTCGAAAATAAGGCAGATTTCACGGCAAAAACCTCTTGGAGCGGGTTCTAACCAATAGACATGTAATTTACATGGATTCGCTCACCGTGAAATTCCGTGTTCCGAACACGCTACATGCATCTCAGATGTGACAAATATTCACTACAGAATTGTTAGCTTAAGGATTACCGAACTTTCATCCACCATAAATGCCATGTTACAATTTGAAGCAGTTTCTCACATTTCGAAAGTTTTTCCTAATACCAGTTTTGAAAAGGAGGCAGATTTTCAGAAATATACTCGTGGAGCGTGTACTTCCCAATAGAAATGTAATTTACATAGTTTCCCTCACAGTGACATTCCATTTTCCGAACACGCAACATGCATCCCGGTTTCAACAAACTTTCTCGAATGGGTTGTGAACATGTAGATTACAGAACTTTCATTCACCATACATGGCATATTTACATCTAGAAACATTAACTCTGAATTTGCAGCTTTTTCCTAATGCCAGTTTGGAAAATCAGGCCGTTTTCTCAGGGAAAAACTTTTGGAGCGAATTCTAACCAATAGGTGTGTAAATTACATAGATTCCTTTGCCGGGATTTTCCTTGATATGATCACAGTGCATGCATAAATCTTTCTAAAAATATTCACCACAGATTTGTTTGCATGTGGTTTTACGATCTTGCATGACAATACAAGGCATATTGACACTTTGAAGCATTTTCTCTGATTTTGCAGAGATTTTCAAACGCCAGGTTCAAAAATGAGGCAGATTTCTCAGAAAAATCTCTTAGAGCAAATTCTACCCAAGAGACATGTATTTTACATAGATTCGCTCCCCGTGATATTCTGTGTTCCGAACACACTTCACGTATCTCAGATTCGACAAATATTCACTACAGAGTAGTTAGCATGCAGATTACCGAACTTTCATCTCAATACATTGAATATTGATTCTTAGAATTATTTTCTCAGATTTTACAGGGTTTTCTAAACGCCAGGTTCTAAAATGATGAAGTTTTCGCAGAAAAACTCTCTCGGTGCGAGTTCTAACCAATAGAGAATTCATTTACATTGTTTCAATCACAGTGGAATTCCACGTTCTGAACACGCTACATGCATCACGGATTAGAAAAAGATTCTTTAACATGTTGTGAAAATGTGGATTACCGAACTTTCTAGCATCATAAAGGCACATTTAAACCTGCAAATATTTACTCCCTTTTTGCAGCTGTTTCCAAACTTTAGATTTGATAATCATGCAATTTTGGCAAAAAAATTCTCTTCTAGCTCGTTCTACTCAATAGAATTTTAATTTCCATTGTTTCATTACCGTGAAATTCCATTTTCCATAAGCACTACATGAATCACGGTTTAAAAAATAATTACTACACTGTTATTAACATGTGGATTAACGGACTTTCAATCACCATTCAAGGCATATTGACACTTAGAAGCATTTTCTCAGATTTCACAGGGTTCTCCTTGTGGCAGTTTTCAAAATGAGGCACATTTTGCAGAAAATTTCTCTTGAAGTGAGTTCTACCCAATAGACAAGTAACTTACATTGTTTCCTTCACTATGACATTCCGTATTCCGAAAACTTTACATTAATCACGGCTTCGACAAACATTCTTTAATGACCGTGAGCATGTGGATTACCGATTTTTCAACCACAATACAAGGCATATTTACACCTAGAAACATTTACTTACATTTCGCAGGTTTTCCTAACGTCAGTTACGAAAATCAGGCAGTTTTCGCAAAAAATTCTCTTGGTGCATGTTCTATCCAATAGACATCTCATTTTCATAGATACCTTCACCGTAACATTCCGTGTTCCGAAAACGGTCCATGCACCACGGATTCAACAAATATTCACTGCTGAGTTCTTAGCATGTGGATTACACATCTTTAATAACCCATTGAAGACATATTGTCACCTTAAAGCATTTACTCAGATTTTGCAGCGTTTTCATAACACCAGTTTCCAAAATGAGGCATATTTGTCAGTAAAATGCTCCTGGAGCGTGTTCTAACCAAGAGAAATGTAATGTATGTAGTTTGCCTCACCGTGACAGTCCATGTTCCGAACGCGCTACACACATCACGGATTTGACAAACATTCTTAATGAGTTGTGTACATGTTTATTACAAAACTTTCATCCACCATACAAGGCATATTGACACCTAGAATCATTAACACTGAGTTCGCAGATATTTCCTAAAAGCAGTTTCGAAAATCAGGCAGTTTTCAAAGGAAAAAACTCTTGGAGCGTGTTCTACAAAATAGATATGTAAATTACATAGATTCTCCCGCTGTGAAATTACGTGTTTCGAACATGCTACATGCAGAAAAGTTTCGACAAAAATACACTAAAGTGTTGTTTGCATGTGGATTACAGGACTTTCTCACTATAGAAAGCATATAGATGCTTAGATGCATTTTATGTGATTTCACAGTGTTTTCCAAACGCCAGTTTCGAAAATAAGGCAGATTTCACGGCAAAAACCTCTTGGAGCGGGTTCTAACCAATAGACATGTAATTTACATGGATTCGCTCACCGTGAAATTCCGTGTTCCGAACACGCTACATGCATCTCAGATGTGACAAATATTCACTACAGAGTTGTTAGCAAGTGGATTACAGCACTATCATCCACCATACAAGGCTAACTGACACTTTGAAGAATTTTCTCAGATTTCACACTTTAGTTTGAACGCCAGTTTTGAAAATGAGGAAGATTGGGCAGAAAAATGCTCTTGGAGCCAGTTCTACCCAAAAGATATGTAATTTACCTAGTTTCACTCACCGTGACATTCCGTGTTCTGAACACGTTTCATGCACCACGGATTCAACAAACATTCTTTAATGAGTTGTGAACATGTGTATTAACGAACTTTAATCCACCTTACAGTGCATATTTATACATAGAAATTTTATTCTGATTTAGTAGTATTCTCCTAATGTCAGTCTCTAAAATCATGCAGTTTCCACAGAAAAAATCCTCTTGGAGCGAGTTCTACCCAATAGACATGCAATTTACATAGAACCCGTCATCGTGAAATTCCGTGTTCTGAACACGCTGCATGCATCACGGATTCGACAAATATTCACTACAGAGTTGTTAGCATAATGATTACCGAACTTTCATCCACCATAAAAGCCATGTTTCAATTTGAAGCATTTTCTCACATTTCGAAAGTTTTTCCTAATGCCAGATTTGAAAAGGAGGCAGATTTGCAGAAATATTCTCGTGGAGCGAGTACTTCCCAATAGAAATGTAATTTACATAGTTTCCCTCACAGTGACATTCCATTTTCCGAACACGCTACATGCATCCAGGTTTCAACAAACTTTCTCGAATGAGTTGTGAACATGTAGATTACAGAACTTTCATCCACCATACATGGCATATTTACAACTAGAAACATTAACTCTGAATTTGCAGCTTTTTCCTAATGCCAGTTTGGAAAATCAGGCCGTTTTCTCAGGGAAAAACTTTTGGATGCGAATTCTAACCAATAGGTGTGTAAATTACATAGATTCCTTGGCCGGGATTTTCTGTGATATGATCAGAGTGCATGCATAAATCTTTCTAAAAATATTCACCACAGATTTGTTTGCATGTGGTTTTACGATCTTGCATCACAATACAAGGCATATTGACACTTTGAAGCATTTTCTCTGATTTTGCAGAGATTTTCAAACGCCAGGTTTAAAAATGAGGCAGATTTCTCAGAAAAAACTCTTAGAGCAAATTCTACCCAAGAGACATGTATTTTACATAGATTCGCTCCCCGTGATATTCTGTGTTCCGAACACACTTCACGTATCTCGGATTCGAAAAATATTCACTACAGAGTAGTTAGCATGCGGATTACCGAACTTTCATCTCAATACATTGAATATTGATTCTTAGAAGTATTTTCTCAGATTTTGCAGGGTTTTCTAAACGCCAGGTTCAAAAATGACGAAGTTTTCGCAGAAAAACTCTCTCGGAGCGAGTTCTAACCAATAGAGAAGTCATTTACATTGTTTCAATCACCATGGAATTCTACGTTCTGAACACGCTACATGCATCACGGATTAGAAAAAGATTCTTTAATATGTTGTGAAAATGTGGATTACCGAACTTTCTTGCAACATAAAGGCACATTTACACCTGCAAATATTTACTCCCTTTTTGCAGCTTTTTCCAAACTTCAGATTCGATAATCATGCAATTTTGGCAAAAAAGTTCTCTTCTAGCTCGTTCTACTCAATAGAATTGTAATTTCCATATTTTCATTACCGTGAAATTCCATTTTCCATAAGCGCTACATGAATCACGGTTTAAAAAATAATTACTACACTGTTATTAACATGTGGATTAACGGAATTTCAATCACCATACAAGGCATATTGACACTTAGAAGCATTTTCTCAGATTTCACAGGGTTCTCCTTGTGGCAGTTTTCAAAATGAGGCACATTTTGCAGAAAATTTCTCTTGAAGTGAGTTCTACCCAATAGACAAGTAACTTACATTGTTTCCTTCACTATGACATTCCGTATTCCGAAAACTTTACATTAATCACGGCTTCGACAAACATTCTTTAATGACCTTGAGCATGTGGATTACCGATTTTTCAACCACAATACAAGGCATATTTACACCTAGAAACATTTACTTACATTTCGCAGGTTTTCCTAACGTCAGTTACGAAAATCAGGCAGTTTTCGCAAAAAATTCTCTTGGTGCATGTTCTATCCAATAGACATCTCATTTTCATAGATACCTTCACCGTAACATTCCGTGTTCCGAAAACGGTCCATGCACCACGGATTCAACAAATATTCACTGCTGAGTTCTTAGCATGTGGATTACACATCTTTAATAACCCATTGAAGACATATTGTCACCTTAAAGCATTTACTCAGATTTTGCAGCGTTTTCATAACACCAGTTTCCAAAATGAGGCATATTTGTCAGTAAAATGCTCCTGGAGCGTGTTCTAACCAAGAGAAATGTAATGTATGTAGTTTGCCTCACCGTGACAGTCCATGTTCCGAACGCGCTACACACATCACGGATTTGACAAACATTCTTAATGAGTTGTGTACATGTTTATTACAAAACTTTCATCCACCATACAAGGCATATTGACACCTAGAATCATTAACACTCAGTTCGCAGATATTTCCTAAAAGCAGTTTCGAAAATCAGGCAGTTTTCAAAGGAAAAAACTCTTGGAGCGTGTTCTACAAAATAGATATGTAAATTACATAGATTCTCCCGCTGTGAAATTACGTGTTTCGAACATGCTACATGCAGAAAAGTTTCGACAAAAATACACTAAAGTGTTGTTTGCATGTGGATTACAGGACTTTCTCACTATAGAAAGCATATAGATGCTTAGATGCATTTTATGTGATTTCACAGTGTTTTCCAAACGCCAGTTTCGAAAATAAGGCAGATTTCACGGCAAAAACCTCTTGGAGCGGGTTCTAACCAATAGACATGTAATTTACATGGATTCGCTCACCGTGAAATTCCGTGTTCCGAACACGCTACATGCATCTCAGATGTGACAAATATTCACTACAGAGTTGTTAGCAAGTGGATTACAGCACTATCATCCACCATACAAGGCTAACTGACACTTTGAAGAATTTTCTCAGATTTCACACTTTAGTTTGAACGCCAGTTTTGAAAATGAGGAAGATTGGGCAGAAAAATGCTCTTGGAGCCAGTTCTACCCAAAAGATATGTAATTTACCTAGTTTCACTCACCGTGACATTCCGTGTTCTGAACACGTTTCATGCACCACGGATTCAACAAACATTCTTTAATGAGTTGTGAACATGTGTATTAACGAACTTTAATCCACCTTACAGTGCATATTTATACATAGAAATTTTATTCTGATTTAGTAGTATTCTCCTAATGTCAGTCTCTAAAATCATGCAGTTTCCACAGAAAAAATCCTCTTGGAGCGAGTTCTACCCAATAGACATGCAATTTACATAGAACCCGTCATCGTGAAATTCCGTGTTCTGAACACGCTGCATGCATCACGGATTCGACAAATATTCACTACAGAGTTGTTAGCATAATGATTACCGAACTTTCATCCACCATAAAAGCCATGTTTCAATTTGAAGCATTTTCTCACATTTCGAAAGTTTTTCCTAATGCCAGATTTGAAAAGGAGGCAGATTTGCAGAAATATTCTCGTGGAGCGAGTACTTCCCAATAGAAATGTAATTTACATAGTTTCCCTCACAGTGACATTCCATTTTCCGAACACGCTACATGCATCCAGGTTTCAACAAACTTTCTCGAATGAGTTGTGAACATGTAGATTACAGAACTTTCATCCACCATACATGGCATATTTACAACTAGAAACATTAACTCTGAATTTGCAGCTTTTTCCTAATGCCAGTTTGGAAAATCAGGCCGTTTTCTCAGGGAAAAACTTTTGGATGCGAATTCTAACCAATAGGTGTGTAAATTACATAGATTCCTTGGCCGGGATTTTCTGTGATATGATCAGAGTGCATGCATAAATCTTTCTAAAAATATTCACCACAGATTTGTTTGCATGTGGTTTTACGATCTTGCATCACAATACAAGGCATATTGACACTTTGAAGCATTTTCTCTGATTTTGCAGAGATTTTCAAACGCCAGGTTTAAAAATGAGGCAGATTTCTCAGAAAAAACTCTTAGAGCAAATTCTACCCAAGAGACATGTATTTTACATAGATTCGCTCCCCGTGATATTCTGTGTTCCGAACACACTTCACGTATCTCGGATTCGAAAAATATTCACTACAGAGTAGTTAGCATGCGGATTACCGAACTTTCATCTCAATACATTGAATATTGATTCTTAGAAGTATTTTCTCAGATTTTGCAGGGTTTTCTAAACGCCAGGTTCAAAAATCACGAAGTTTTCGCAGAAAAACTCTCTCGGAGCGAGTTCTAACCAATAGAGAAGTCATTTACATTGTTTCAATCACCATGGAATTCCACGTTCTGAACACGCTACATGCATCACGGATTAGAAAAAGATTCTTTAATATGTTGTGAAAATGTGGATTACCGAACTTTCTTGCAACATAAAGGCACATTTACACCTGCAAATATTTACTCCCTTTTTGCAGCTTTTTCCAAACTTCAGATTCGATAATCATGCAATTTTGGCAAAAAAGTTCTCTTCTAGCTCGTTCTACTCAATAGAATTGTAATTTCCATAGTTTCATTACCGTGAAATTCCATTTTCCATAAGCGCTACATGAATCACGGTTTAAAAAATAATTACTACACTGTTATTAACATGTGGATTAACGGAATTTCAATCACCATACAAGGCATATTGACACTTAGAAGCATTTTCTCAGATTTCACAGGGTTCTCCTTGTGGCAGTTTTCAAAATGAGGCACATTTTGCAGAAAATTTCTCTTGAAGTGAGTTCTACCCAATAGACAAGTAACTTACATTGTTTCCTTCACTATGACATTCCGTATTCCGAAAACTTTACATTAATCACGGCTTCGACAAACATTCTTTAATGACCGTGAGCATGTGGATTACCGATTTTTCAACCACAATACAAGGCATATTTACACCTAGAAACATTTACTTACATTTCGCAGGTTTTCCTAACGTCAGTTACGAAAATCAGGCAGTTTTCGCAAAAAATTCTCTTGGTGCATGTTCTATCCAATAGACATCTCATTTTCATAGATACCTTCACCGTAACATTCCGTGTTCCGAAAACGGTCCATGAACCACGGATTCAACAAATATTCACTGCTGAGTTCTTAGCATGTGGATTACACATCTTTAATAACCCATTGAAGACATATTGTCACCTTAAAGCATTTATTCAGATTTTGCAGCGTTTTCATAACACCAGTTTCCAAAATGAGGCATATTTTTCAGTAAAATGCTCCTGGAGCGTGTTCTAACCAAGAGAAATGTAATTTATGTAGTTGGCCTCACCGTGACAGTCCATGTTCCGAACACGCTACACACATCATGGATTTGACAAACATTCTTAATGAGTGGTGTACATGTGTATTACAAAACTTTCATCCACCATACAAGGCATATTGACACCTAGAATCATTAACATTGAGTTCGCAGATGTTTCCTAAAAGCAGTTTCGAAAATCAGGCAGTTTTCAAAGGAAAAAACTGTTGGAGCATGTTCTACAAAATAGATATGTAAATTACATAGATTCTCCCGCTGTGAAATTACGTGTTTTGAACATGCTACATGCAGAAAAGTTTCGACAAAAATACACTACAGAGTTGTTTGCATGTGGATTACAGGACTTTCTCACTATAGAAAGCATATAGATGCTTAGATGCATTTTATGTGATTTCACAGTGTTTTCCAAACGCCAGTTTCGAAAATAAGGCAGATTTCACGGCAAAAACCTCTTGGAGCGGGTTCTAACCAATAGACATGTAATTTACATGGATTCGCTCACCGTGAAATTCCGTGTTCCGAACACGCTACATGCATCTCAGATGTGACAAATATTCACTACAGAATTGTTAGCTTAAGGATTACCGAACTTTCATCCACCATAAATGCCATGTTACAATTTGAAGCAGTTTCTCACATTTCGAAAGTTTTTCCTAATACCAGTTTTGAAAAGGAGGCAGATTTTCAGAAATATACTCGTGGAGCGTGTACTTCCCAATAGAAATGTAATTTACATAGTTTCCCTCACAGTGACATTCCATTTTCCGAACACGCAACATGCATCCCGGTTTCAACAAACTTTCTCGAATGGGTTGTGAACATGTAGATTACAGAACTTTCATTCACCATACATGGCATATTTACATCTAGAAACATTAACTCTGAATTTGCAGCTTTTTCCTAATGCCAGTTTGGAAAATCAGGCCGTTTTCTCAGGGAAAAACTTTTGGAGCGAATTCTAACCAATAGGTGTGTAAATTACATAGATTCCTTTGCCGGGATTTTCCTTGATATGATCACAGTGCATGCATAAATCTTTCTAAAAATATTCACCACAGATTTGTTTGCATGTGGTTTTACGATCTTGCATGACAATACAAGGCATATTGACACTTTGAAGCATTTTCTCTGATTTTGCAGAGATTTTCAAACGCCAGGTTCAAAAATGAGGCAGATTTCTCAGAAAAATCTCTTAGAGCAAATTCTACCCAAGAGACATGTATTTTACATAGATTCGCTCCCCGTGATATTCTGTGTTCCGAACACACTTCACGTATCTCAGATTCGACAAATATTCACTACAGAGTAGTTAGCATGCAGATTACCGAACTTTCATCTCAATACATTGAATATTGATTCTTAGAATTATTTTCTCAGATTTTACAGGGTTTTCTAAACGCCAGGTTCTAAAATGATGAAGTTTTCGCAGAAAAACTCTCTCGGTGCGAGTTCTAACCAATAGAGAATTCATTTACATTGTTTCAATCACCGTGGAATTCCACGTTCTGAACACGCTACATGCATCACGGATTAGAAAAAGATTCTTTAACATGTTGTGAAAATGTGGATTACCGAACTTTCTAGCATCATAAAGGCACATTTAAACCTGCAAATATTTACTCCCTTTTTGCAGCTGTTTCCAAACTTTAGATTTGATAATCATGCAATTTTGGCAAAAAAATTCTCTTCTAGCTCGTTCTACTCAATAGAATTTTAATTTCCATTGTTTCATTACCGTGAAATTCCATTTTCCATAAGCACTACATGAATCACGGTTTAAAAAATAATTACTACACTGTTATTAACATGTGGATTAACGGACTTTCAATCACCATTCAAGGCATATTGACACTTAGAAGCATTTTCTCAGATTTCACAGGGTTCTCCTAGTGGCAGTTTTCAAAATGAGGCACATTTTGCAGAAATATTCTCTTGAAGTGAGTTCTACCCAATAGACTTGTCACTTTCATTGTTTCCTTCACTATGACATTCCGTATTCCGAAAACGTTACATTAATCACGGCTTCGACAAACATTCTTTAATGACCGTGAGCATGTGGATTACCGATTTTTCAACCACAATACAAGGCATATTTACACCTAGAAACATTTACTTACATTTCGCAGGTTTTCCTAACGTCAGTTACGAAAATCAGGCAGTTTTCGCAAAAAATTCTCTTGGTGCATGTTCTATCCAATAGACATCTCATTTTCATAGATACCTTCACCGTAACATTCCGTGTTCTGAAAACGGTCCATGCACCACGGATTCAACAAATATTCACTGCTGAGTTCTTAGCATGTGGATTACACATCTTTAATAACCCATTGAAGACATATTGTCACCTTAAAGCATTTACTCAGATTTTGCAGCGTTTTCATAACACCAGTTTCCAAAATGAGGCATATTTTTCAATGAAATGCTCCTGGAGCGTGTTCTAACCAAGAGATATGTAATTTACATAGTTTGCCTCACCGTGACTGTCCATGTTCCGAACGCGCTACACACATCACGGATTTGACAAACATTCTTAATGAGTTGTGTACATGTGTATTACAAAACTTTCATCCACCATACAAGGCATATTGACACCTAGAATCATTAACACTGAGTTCGCAGATATTTCCTAAAAGCAGTTTCGAAAATCAGGCTGTTTTCAAAGGAAAAAACTGTTGGAGCGTGTTCTACAAAATAGATATGTAAATTACATAGATTCTCCCGCTGTGAAGTTACGTGTTTCGAACATGCTACATGCAGAAAAGTTTCGACAAAAATACACTACAGAGTTGTTTGCATGTGGATTACAGGACTTTCTCACTATAGAAAGCATATAGATGCTTAGATGCATTTTATGTGATTTCACAGTGTTTTCCAAACGCCAGTTTCGAAAATAAGGCAGATTTCACGGCAAAAAACTCTTGGAGCGGGTTCTAACCAATAGACATGTAATTTACATGGATTCGCTCACCGTGAAATTCCGTGTTCCGAACACGCTACATGCATCTCAGATGTGACAATTATTCACTACAGAGTTGTTAGCAAGTGGATTACAGCACTATCATCCACCATACAAGGCTAACTGACACTTTGAAGAATTTTCTCAGATTTCACACGTTAGTTTGAACGCCAGGTTTGAAAATGAGGAAGATTGGGCAGAAAAATGCTCTTGGAGCCAGTTCTACCCAAAAGATATGTAATTTACCTAGTTTCACTCACCGTGACATTCCGTGTTCTGAACACGTTTCATGCACCACGGATTCAACAAACATTCTTTAATGAGTTGTGAACATGTGTATTAACGAACTTTAATCCACCTTACAGTGCATATTTATACATAGAAATTTTATTCTGATTTAGTAGTATTCTCCTAATGTCAGTCTCTAAAATCATGCAGTTTCCACAGAAAAAATCCTCTTGGAGCGAGTTCTACCCAATAGACATGCAATTTACATAGAACCCGTCATCGTGAAATTCCGTGTTCTGAACACGCTACATGCATCACGGATTCGACAAATATTCTCTATAGAGTTGTTAGCATAAGGATTACCGAACTTTCATCCACCATAATAGCCATGTTAAAATTTGAAGCATTTTCTCACATTTCGAAACTTTTTCCTAATGCCAGATTTGAAAAGGAGGCAGATTTGCAGAAATATTCTCGTGGAGCGAGTTCTTCCCAATAGAAATGTAATTTACATAGTTTCCCTCACAGTGACATTCCATTTTCCGAACACGCTACATGCATCCAGGTTTCAACAAACTTTCTCGAATGAGTTGTGAACATGTAGATTACAGAACTTTCATCCACCATACATGGCATATTTACAACTAGAAACATTAACTCTGAATTTGCAGCTTTTTCCTAATGCCAGTTTGGAAAATCAGGCCGTTTTCTCAGGGAAAAACTTTTGGAGTGAATTCTAAACAATAGGTGTGTAAATTACATAGATTCCTTGGCCGGGATTTTCCGTGATATGATCAGAGTGCATGCATAAATCTTTCTAAAAATATTCACCACAGATTTGTTTGCATGTGGTTTTACGATCTTGCATCACAATACAAGGCATATTGACACTTTGAAGCATTTTCTCTGATTTTGCAGAAATTTTCAAACGCCAGCTTTAAAAATGAGGCAGATTTCTCAGAAAAATCTCTTAGAGCAAATTCTACCCAAGAGACATGTATTTTACATAGATTCGCTCCCCGTGATATTCTGTGTTCCGAACACACTTCACGTATCTCGGATTCGACAAATATTCACTACAGAGTAGTTAGCATGCGGATTACCGAACTTTCATCTCAATACATTGAATATTGACTCTTAGAATTATTTTCTCAGATTTTGCAGGGTTTTCTAAACGCCAGGTTCAAAAATGACGAAGTTTTCGCAGAAAAACTCTCTCGGTGCGAGTTCTAACCAATAGAGAAGTCATTTACATTGTTTCAATCACCGTGGAATTCCGCGTTCTGAACACGCTACATGCATCACGGATTAGAAAAAGATTCTTTAACATGTTGTGAAAATGTGGATTACCGAACTTTCTTGCAACATAAAGGCACATTTAAACCTGCAAATATTTACTCCCTTTTTGCAGCTGTTTCCAAACTTTAGATTCGATAATCATGCAATTTTGGCAAAAAAATTCTCTTCAAGCTCGTTATACTCAATAGAATTGTAATTTCCATAGTTTCATTACCGTGAAATTCCATTTTCCATAAGCACTACATGAATCACGGTTTAAAAAATAATTACTACACTGTTATTAACATGTGGATTAACGGACTTTCAATCACCATTCAAGGCATATTGACACTTAGAAGCATTTTCTCAGATTTCACAGTGTTCTCCTAGTGGCAGTTTTCAAAATGAGGCACATTTTGCAGAAAAATTCTCTTGATGTGAGCTCTACCAAATAGACTTGTCACTTTCATTGTTTCCTTCACTATGACATTCCGTATTCCGAAAACGTTACATTAATCACGGCTTCGACAAACATTCTTTAATGACCGTGAGCATGTGGATTACCGATTTTTCAACCACAATACAAGGCATATTTACACCTAGAAACATTTACTTACATTTCACAGGTTTTCCTAACGTCAGTTACGAAAATCAGGCAGTTTTCGCAAAAAATTCTCTTGGTGCATGTTCTATCCAATAGACATCTCATTTTCATAGATACCTTCACCGTAATATTCCGTGTTCTGAAAACGGTCCATGCACCACGGATTCAACAAATATTCACTGCTGAGTTCTTAGCATGTGGATTACACATCTTTAATAACCCATTGATGACATATTGTCACCTTAAAGCATTTACTCAGATTTTGCAGCGTTTTCATAACACCAGTTTCCAAAATGAGGCATATTTTTCAGTAAAATGCTCCTGGAGCGTGTTCTAACCAAGAGAAATGTAATTTATGTAGTTTGCCTCACCGTGACTGTCCATGTTCCGAACGCGCTACACACATCATGGATTTGACAAACATTCTTAATGAGTGGTGTACATGTGTATTACAAAACTTTCATCCATCATACAAGGCATATTGACACCTAGAATGATTAACATTGAGTTCTCAGATATTTCCTAAAAGCAGTTTCGAAAATCAGGCAGTTTTCAAAGGAAAAAACTGTTGGAGCGTGTTCTACAAAATAGATATGTAAATTACATAGATTCTCCCGCTGTGAAATTACGTGTTTCGAACATGCTACATGCAGAAAAGTTTCGACAAAAATACACTACAGAGTTGTTTGCATGTGGATTACAGGACTTTCTCACTATAGAAAGCATATAGATGCTTAGATGCATTTTATGTGATTTCACAGTGTTTTCCAAACGCCAGTTTCGAAAATAAGGCAGATTTCACGGCAAAAACCTCTTGGAGCGGGTTCTAACCAATAGACATGTAATTTACATGGATTCGCTCACCGTGAAATTCCGTGTTCCGAACACGCTACATGCATCTCAGATGTGACAAATATTCACTACAGAGTTGTTAGCTTAAGGATTACCGAACTTTCATCCACCATAAATGCCATGTTACAATTTGAAGCAGTTTCTCACATTTCGAAAGTTTTTCCTAATACCAGTTTTGAAAAGGAGGCAGATTTGCAGAAATATACTCGTGGAGCGTGTACTTCCCAATAGAAATGTAATTTACATAGTTTCCCTCACAGTGACATTCCATTTTCCGAACACGCTACATGCATCCCGGTTTCAACAAACTTTCTCGGATGGGTTGTGAACATGTAGATTACGGAACTTTCATTCACCATGCATGGCATATTTACATCTAGAAACATTAACTCTGAATTTGCAGCTTTTTCCTAATGCCAGTTTGGAAAATCAGGCCGTTTTCTCAGGGAAAAACTTTAGGAGCGAATTCTAACCAATAGGTGTGTAAATTACATAGATTCCTTCGCCGGGATTTTCCTTGATATGATCACAGTGCATGCATAAATCTTTCTAAAAATATTCACCACAGATTTGTTTGCATGTGGTTTTACGATCTTGCATGACAATACAAGGCATATTGACACTTTGAAGCATTTTCTCTAATTTTGCAGAGATTTTCAAACGCCAGGTTCAAAAATGAGGCAGATTTCTCAGAAAAATCTCTTAGAGCAAATTCTACCCAAGAGACATGTATTTTACATAGATTCGCTCCCCGTGATATTCTGTGTTCCGAACACACTTCACGTATCTCGGATTCGACAAATATTCACTACAGAGTAGTTAGCATGCAGATTACCGAACTTTCATCTCAATACATTGAATATTGACTCTTAGAATTATTTTCTCAGATTTTGCAGGGTTTTCTAAACGCCAGGTTCAAAAATGACGAAGATTTCGCAGAAAAACTCCCTCGGTGCGAGTTCTAACCAATAGAGAAGTCATTTACATTGTTTCAATCACCGTGGAATTCCGCGTTCTGAACACGCTACATGCATCACGGATTAGAAAAAGATTCTTTAACATGTTGTGAAAATGTGGATTACCGAACTTTCTTGCAACATAAAGGCACATTTAAACCTGCAAATATTTACTCCCTTTTTGCAGCTGTTTCCAAACTTTAGATTCGATAATCATGCAATTTTGGCAAAAAAATTCTCTTCAAGCTCGTTCTACTCAATAGAATTGTAATTTCCATAGTTTCATTACCGTGAAATTCCATTTTCCATAAGCACTACATGAATCACGGTTTAAAAAATAATTACTACACTGTTATTAACATGTGGATTAACGGACTTTCAATCACCATTCAAGGCATATTGACACTTAGAAGCATTTTCTCAGATTTCACAGTGTTCTCCTAGTGGCAGTTTTCAAAATGAGGCACATTTTGCAGAAAAATTCTCTTGAAGTGAGTTCTACCCAATAGACTTGTCACTTTCATTGTTTCCTTCACTATGACATTCCGTATTCCGAAAACGTTACATTAATCACGGCTTCGACAAACATTCTTTAATGACCGTGAGCATGTGGATTACCGATTTTTCAACCACAATACAAGGCATATTTACACCTAGAAACATTTACTTACATTTCGCAGGTTTTCCTAACGTCAGTTACGAAAATCAGGCAGTTTTCGCAAAAAATTCTCTTGGTGCATGTTCTATCCAATAGACATCTCATTTTCATAGATACCTTCACCGTAACATTCCGTGTTCCGAAAACGGTCCATGCACCACGGATTCAACAAATATTCACTGCTGAGTTCTTAGCATGTGGATTACACATCTTTAATAACCCATTGAAGACATATTGTCACCTTAAAGCATTTACTCAGATTTTGCAGCGTTTTCATAACACCAGTTTCCAAAATGAGGCATATTTTTCAGTAAAATGCTCCTGGAGCGTGTTCTAACCAAGAGAAATGTAATTTATGTAGTTTGCCTCACCGTGACTGTCCATGTTCCGAACGCGCTACACACATCATGGATTTGACAAACATTCTTAATGAGTGGTGTACATGTGTATTACAAAACTTTCATCCATCATACAAGGCATATTGACACCTAGAATGATTAACATTGAGTTCTCAGATATTTCCTAAAAGCAGTTTCGAAAATCAGGCAGTTTTCAAAGGAAAAAACTGTTGGAGCGTGTTCTACAAAATAGATATGTAAATTACATAGATTCTCCCGCTGTGAAATTACGTGTTTCGAACATGCTACATGCAGAAAAGTTTCGACAAAAATACACTACAGAGTTGTTTGCATGTGGATTACAGGACTTTCTCACTATAGAAAGCATATAGATGCTTAGATGCATTTTATGTGATTTCACAGTGTTTTCCAAACGCCAGTTTCGAAAATAAGGCAGATTTCACGGCAAAAACCTCTTGGAGCGGGTTCTAACCAATAGACATGTAATTTACATGGATTCGCTCACCGTGAAATTCCGTGTTCCGAACACGCTACATGCATCTCAGATGTGACAAATATTCACTACAGAGTTGTTAGCTTAAGGATTACCGAACTTTCATCCACCATAAATGCCATGTTACAATTTGAAGCAGTTTCTCACATTTCGAAAGTTTTTCCTAATACCAGTTTTGAAAAGGAGGCAGATTTGCAGAAATATACTCGTGGAGCGTGTACTTCCCAATAGAAATGTAATTTACATAGTTTCCCTCACAGTGACATTCCATTTTCCGAACACGCTACATGCATCCCGGTTTCAACAAACTTTCTCGGATGGGTTGTGAATATGTAGATTACGGAACTTTCATTCACCATGCATGGCATATTTACATCTAGAAACATTAACTCTGAATTTGCAGCTTTTTCCTAATGCCAGTTTGGAAAATCAGGCCGTTTTCTCAGGGAAAACTTTAGGAGCGAATTCTAACCAATAGGTGTGTAAATTACATAGATTCCTTCGCCGGGATTTTCCTTGATATGATCACAGTGCATGCATAAATCTTTCTAAAAATATTCACCACAGATTTGTTTGCATGTGGTTTTACGATCTTGCATGACAATACAAGGCATATTGACACTTTGAAGCATTTTCTCTGATTTTGCAGAGATTTTCAAACGCCAGGTTCAAAAATGAGGCAGATTTCTCAGAAAAATCTCTTAGAGCAAATTCTACCCAAGAGACATGTATTTTACATAGATTCGCTCCCCGTGATATTCTGTGTTCCGAACACACTTCACGTATCTCGGATTCGACAAATATTCACTACAGAGTAGTTAGCATGCAGATTACCGAACTTTCATCTCAATACATTGAATATTGACTCTTAGAATTATTTTCTCAGATTTTGCAGGGTTTTCTAAACGCCAGGTTCAAAAATGACGAAGATTTCGCAGAAAAACTCCCTCGGTGCGAGTTCTAACCAATAGAGAAGTCATTTACATTGTTTCAATCACCGTGGAATTCCGCGTTCTGAACACGCTACATGCATCACGGATTAGAAAAAGATTCTTTAACATGTTGTGAAAATGTGGATTACCGAACTTTCTTGCAACATAAAGGCACATTTAAACCTGCAAATATTTACTCCCTTTTTGCAGCTGTTTCCAAACTTTAGATTCGATAATCATGCAATTTTGGCAAAAAAATTCTCTTCAAGCTCGTTCTACTCAATAGAATTGTAATTTCCATAGTTTCATTACCGTGAAATTCCATTTTCCATAAGCACTACATGAATCACGGTTTAAAAAATAATTACTACACTGTTATTAACATGTGGATTACCGGACTTTCAATCACCATTCAAGGCATATTGACACTTAGAAGCATTTTCTCAGATTTCACAGTGTTCTCCTAGTGGCAGTTTTCAAAATGAGGCACATTTTGCAGAAAAATTCTCTTGAAGTGAGTTCTACCCAATAGACTTGTCACTTTCATTGTTTCCTTCACTATGACATTCCGTATTCCGAAAACGTTACATTAATCACGGCTTCGACAAACATTCTTTAATGACCGTGAGCATGTGGATTACCGATTTTTCAACCACAATACAAGGCATATTTACACCTAGAAACATTTACTTACATTTCGCAGGTTTTCCTAACGTCAGTTACGAAAATCAGGCAGTTTTCGCAAAAAATTCTCTTGGTGCATGTTCTATCCAATAGACATCTCATTTTCATAGATACCTTCACCGTAACATTCTGTGTTCCGAAAACGGTCCATGCACCACGGATTCAACAAATATTCACTGCTGAGTTCTTAGCATGTGGATTACACATCTTTAATAACCCATTGAAGACATATTGTCACCTTAAAGCATTTACTCAGATTTTGCAGCGTTTTCATAACACCAGTTTCCAAAATGAGGCATATTTTTCAGTAAAATGCTCCTGGAGCGTGTTCTAACCAAGAGAAATGTAATTTATGTAGTTTGCCTCACCGTGACTGTCCATGTTCCGAACGCGCTACACACATCATGGATTTGACAAACATTCTTAATGAGTGGTGTACATGTGTATTACAAAACTTTCATCCATCATACAAGGCATATTGACACCTAGAATGATTAACATTGAGTTCTCAGATATTTCCTAAAAGCAGTTTCGAAAATCAGGCAGTTTTCAAAGGAAAAAACTGTTGGAGCGTGTTCTACAAAATAGATATGTAAATTACATAGATTCTCCCGCTGTGAAATTACGTGTTTCGAACATGCTACATGCAGAAAAGTTTCGACAAAAATACACTACAGAGTTGTTTGCATGTGGATTACAGGACTTTCTCACTATAGAAAGCATATAGATGCTTAGATGCATTTTATGTGATTTCACAGTGTTTTCCAAACGCCAGTTTCGAAAATAAGGCAGATTTCACGGCAAAAACCTCTTGGAGCGGGTTCTAACCAATAGACATGTAATTTACATGGATTCGCTCACCGTGAAATTCCGTGTTCCGAACACGCTACATGCATCTCAGATGTGACAAATATTCACTACAGAGTTGTTAGCTTAAGGATTACCGAACTTTCATCCACCATAAATGCCATGTTACAATTTGAAGCAGTTTCTCACATTTCGAAAGTTTTTCCTAATACCAGTTTTGAAAAGGAGGCAGATTTGCAGAAATATACTCGTGGAGCGTGTACTTCCCAATAGAAATGTAATTTACATAGTTTCCCTCACAGTGACATTCCATTTTCCGAACACGCTACATGCATCCCGGTTTCAACAAACTTTCTCGGATGGGTTGTGAACATGTAGATTACGGAACTCTCATTCACCATGCATGGCATATTTACATCTAGAAACATTAACTCTGAATTTGCAGCTTTTTCCTAATGCCAGTTTGGAAAATCAGGCCGTTTTCTCAGGGAAAAACATTTGGAGCGAATTCTAACCAATAGGTGTGTAAATTACATAGATTCCTTGGCCGGGATTTTCCGTGATATGATCAGAGTGCATGCATAAATCTTTCTAAAAATATTCACCACAGATTTGTTTGCATGTGGTTTTACGATCTTGCATCACAATACAAGGCATATTGACACTTTGAAGCATTTTCTCTGATTTTGCTGAGATTTTCAAACGCCAGCTTTAAAAATGAGGCAGATTACTCAGAAAAAAACTCTTAGAGCAAATTCTACCCAAGAGACATGTATTTTACATAGATTCGCTCCCCGTGATATTCTGTGTTCCGAACACACTTCACGTATCTCGGATTCGAAAAATATTCACTACAGAGTAGTTAGCATGCGGATTACCGAACTTTCATCTCAAAACATTGAATATTGATTCTTAGAAGTATTTTCTCAGATTTTGCAGGGTTTTCTAAACGCCAGGTTCAAAAATGACGAAGTTTTCGCAGAAAAACTAGCTTGGAGCGAGTTCTAACCAATAGAGAAGTCATTTATATTGTTTCAATCACCATGGAATTCCACGTTCTGAACACGCTACATGCATCACGGATTAGAAAAAGATTCTTTAACATGTTGTGAAAATGTGGATTACCGAAATTTCTTGCAACATAAAGGCACATTTAAACCTGCAAATATTTACTCCCTTTTTGCAGCTGTTTCCAAACTTCAGATTCGATAATCATGCAATTTTGGCAAAAAAATTCTCTTCTAGCTCGATCTACTCAATAGAATTTTAATTTCCATAGTTTCATTAGCGTGAAATTCCATTTTCCATAAGCGCTACATGAATCACGGTTTAAAAAATAATTACTACACTGTTATTAACATGTGGATTAACGGACTTTCAATCACCATTCAAGGCATATTGACACTTAGAAGCATTTTCTCAGATTTCACAGTGTTCTCCTAGTGGCAGTTTTCAAAATGAGGCACATTTTGCAGAAAAATTCTCTTGAAGTGAGTTCTACCCAATAGACTTGTCACTTTCATTGTTTCCTTCACTATGACATTCCGTATTCCAAAAACGTTACATTCATCACGGCTTCGACAAACATTCTTTAATGACCGTGAGCATGTGGATTACCGATTTTTCAACCACAATACAAGGCATATTTACACCTAGAAACATTTACTTACATTTCGCAGGTTTTCCTAACGTCAGTTACGAAAATCAGGCAGTTTTCGCAAAAAATTCTCTTGGTGCATGTTCTATCCAATAGACATCTCATTTTCATAGATACCTTCACCGTAACATTCCGTGTTCCGAAAACGGTCCATGCACCACGGATTCAACAAATATTCACTGCTGAGTTCTTAGCATGTGGATTACACATCTTTAATAACCTATTGAAGACATATTGCCACCTTAAAGCATTTACTCAGATTTTGCAGCGTTTTCATAACACCAGTTTCCAAAATGAGGCATATTTTTCAATGAAATGCTCCTGGAGCGTGTTCTAACCAAGAGATATGTAATTTACATAGTTTGCCTCACCGTGACTGTCCATGTTCCGAACGCGCTACACACATCACGGATTTGACAAACATTCTTAATGAGTTGTGTACATGTGTATTACAAAACTTTCATCCACCATACAAGGCATATTGACACCTAGAATCATTAACACTGAGTTCGCAGATATTTCCTAAAAGCAGTTTCGAAAATCAGGCTGTTTTCAAAGGAAAAAACTGTTGGAGCGTGTTCTACAAAATAGATATGTAAATTACATAGATTCTCCCGCTGTGAAGTTACGTGTTTCGAACATGCTACATGCAGAAAAGTTTCGACAAAAATACACTACAGAGTTGTTTGCATGTGGATTACAGGACTTTCTCACTATAGAAAGCATATAGATGCTTAGATGCATTTTATGTGATTTCACAGTGTTTTCCAAACGCCAGTTTCGAAAATAAGGCAGATTTCACGGCAAAAAACTCTTGGAGCGGGTTCTAACCAATAGACATGTAATTTACATGGATTCGCTCACCGTGAAATTCCGTGTTCCGAACACGCTACATGCATCTCAGATGTGACAATTATTCACTACAGAGTTGTTAGCAAGTGGATTACAGCACTATCATCCACCATACAAGGCTAACTGACACTTTGAAGAATTTTCTCAGATTTCACACGTTAGTTTGAACGCCAGGTTTGAAAATGAGGAAGATTGGGCAGAAAAATGCTCTTGGAGCCAGTTCTACCCAAAAGATATGTAATTTACCTAGTTTCACTCACCGTGACATTCCGTGTTCTGAACACGTTTCATGCACCACGGATTCAACAAACATTCTTTAATGAGTTGTGAACATGTGTATTAACGAACTTTAATCCACCTTACAGTGCATATTTATACATAGAAATTTTATTCTGATTTAGTAGTATTCTCCTAATGTCAGTCTCTAAAATCATGCAGTTTCCACAGAAAAAATCCTCTTGGAGCGAGTTCTACCCAATAGACATGCAATTTACATAGAACCCGTCATCGTGAAATTCCGTGTTCTGAACACGCTACATGCATCACGGATTCGACAAATATTCTCTATAGAGTTGTTAGCATAATGATTACCGAACTTTCATCCACCATAATAGCCATGTTAAAATTTGAAGCATTTTCTCACATTTCGAAACTTTTTCCTAATGCCAGATTTGAAAAGGAGGCAGATTTGCAGAAATATTCTCGTGGAGCGAGTTCTTCCCAATAGAAATGTAATTTACATAGTTTCCCTCACAGTGACATTCCATTTTCCGAACACGCTACATGCATCCAGGTTTCAACAAACTTTCTCGAATGAGTTGTGAACATGTAGATTACAGAACTTTCATCCACCATACATGGCATATTTACAACTAGAAACATTAACTCTGAATTTGCAGCTTTTTCCTAATGCCAGTTTGGAAAATCAGGCCGTTTTCTCAGGGAAAAACTTTTGGAGCGAATTCTAACCAATAGGTGTGTAAATTACATAGATTCCTTGGCCGGGATTTTCCGTGATATGATCAGAGTGCATGCATAAATCTTTCTAAAAATATTCACCACAGATTTGTTTGCATGTGGTTTTACGATCTTGCATCACAATACAAGGCATATTGACACTTTGAAGCATTTTCTCTGATTTTGCAGAAATTTTCAAACGCCAGCTTTAAAAATGAGGCAGATTTCTCAGAAAAATCTCTTAGAGCAAATTCTACCCAAGAGACATGTATTTTACATAGATTCGCTCCCCGTGATATTCTGTGTTCCGAACACACTTCACGTATCTCGGATTCGACAAATATTCACTACAGAGTAGTTAGCATGCGGATTACCGAACTTTCATCTCAATACATTGAATATTGACTCTTAGAATTATTTTCTCAGATTTTGCAGGGTTTTCTAAACGCCAGGTTCAAAAATGATGAAGTTTTCGCAGAAAAACTCTCTCGGTGCGAGTTCTAACCAATAGAGAAGTCATTTACATTGTTTCAATCACCGTGGAATTCCGCGTTCTGAACACGCTACATGCATCACGGATTAGAAAAAGATTCTTTAACATGTTGTGAAAATGTGGATTACCGAACTTTCTTGCAACATAAAGGCACATTTAAACCTGCAAATATTTACTCCCTTTTTGCAGCTGTTTCCAAACTTTAGATTCGATAATCATGCAATTTTGGCAAAAAAATTCTCTTCAAGCTCGTTATACTCAATAGAATTGTAATTTCCATAGTTTCATTACCGTGAAATTCCATTTTCCATAAGCACTACATGAATCACGGTTTAAAAAATAATTACTACACTGTTATTAACATGTGGATTACCGGACTTTCAATCACCATTCAAGGCATATTGACACTTAGAAGCATTTTCTCAGATTTCACAGTGTTCTCCTAGTGGCAGTTTTCAAAATGAGGCACATTTTGCAGAAAAATTCTCTTGATGTGAGCTCTACCAAATAGACTTGTCACTTTCATTGTTTCCTTCACTATGACATTCCGTATTCCGAAAACGTTACATTAATCACGGCTTCGACAAACATTCTTTAATGACCGTGAGCATGTGGATTACCGATTTTTCAACCACAATACAAGGCATATTTACACCTAGAAACATTTACTTACATTTCACAGGTTTTCCTAACGTCAGTTACGAAAATCAGGCAGTTTTCGCAAAAAATTCTCTTGGTGCATGTTCTATCCAATAGACATCTCATTTTCATAGATACCTTCACCGTAATATTCCGTGTTCTGAAAACGGTCCATGCACCACGGATTCAACAAATATTCACTGCTGAGTTCTTAGCATGTGGATTACACATCTTTAATAACCCATTGAAGACATATTGTCACCTTAAAGCATTTACTCAGATTTTGCAGCGTTTTCATAACACCAGTTTCCAAAATGAGGCATATTTTTCAGTAAAATGCTCCTGGAGCGTGTTCTAACCAAGAGAAATGTAATTTATGTAGTTTGCCTCACCGTGACTGTCCATGTTCCGAACGCGCTACACACATCATGGATTTGACAAACATTCTTAATGAGTGGTGTACATGTGTATTACAAAACTTTCATCCATCATACAAGGCATATTGACACCTAGAATGATTAACATTGAGTTCTCAGATATTTCCTAAAAGCAGTTTCGAAAATCAGGCAGTTTTCAAAGGAAAAAACTGTTGGAGCGTGTTCTACAAAATAGATATGTAAATTACATAGATTCTCCCGCTGTGAAATTACGTGTTTCGAACATGCTACATGCAGAAAAGTTTCGACAAAAATACACTACAGAGTTGTTTGCATGTGGATTACAGGACTTTCTCACTATAGAAAGCATATAGATGCTTAGATGCATTTTATGTGATTTCACAGTGTTTTCCAAACGCCAGTTTCGAAAATAAGGCAGATTTCACGGCAAAAACCTCTTGGAGCGGGTTCTAACCAATAGACATGTAATTTACATGGATTCGCTCACCGTGAAATTCCGTGTTCCGAACACGCTACATGCATCTCAGATGTGACAAATATTCACTACAGAGTTGTTAGCTTAAGGATTACCGAACTTTCATCCACCATAAATGCCATGTTACAATTTGAAGCAGTTTCTCACATTTCGAAAGTTTTTCCTAATACCAGTTTTGAAAAGGAGGCAGATTTGCAGAAATATACTCGTGGAGCGTGTACTTCCCAATAGAAATGTAATTTACATAGTTTCCCTCACAGTGACATTCCATTTTCCGAACACGCTACATGCATCCCGGTTTCAACAAACTTTCTCGGATGGGTTGTGAACATGTAGATTACGGAACTTTCATTCACCATGCATGGCATATTTACATCTAGAAACATTAACTCTGAATTTGCAGCTTTTTCCTAATGCCAGTTTGGAAAATCAGGCCGTTTTCTCAGGGAAAAACTTTAGGAGCGAATTCTAACCAATAGGTGTGTAAATTACATAGATTCCTTCGCCGGGATTTTCCTTGATATGATCACAGTGCATGCATAAATCTTTCTAAAAATATTCACCACAGATTTGTTTGCATGTGGTTTTACGATCTTGCATGACAATACAAGGCATATTGACACTTTGAAGCATTTTCTCTAATTTTGCAGAGATTTTCAAACGCCAGGTTCAAAAATGAGGCAGATTTCTCAGAAAAATCTCTTAGAGCAAATTCTACCCAAGAGACATGTATTTTACATAGATTCGCTCCCCGTGATATTCTGTGTTCCGAACACACTTCACGTATCTCGGATTCGACAAATATTCACTACAGAGTAGTTAGCATGCAGATTACCGAACTTTCATCTCAATACATTGAATATTGACTCTTAGAATTATTTTCTCAGATTTTGCAGGGTTTTCTAAACGCCAGGTTCAAAAATGACGAAGATTTCGCAGAAAAACTCCCTCGGTGCGAGTTCTAACCAATAGAGAAGTCATTTACATTGTTTCAATCACCGTGGAATTCCGCGTTCTGAACACGCTACATGCATCACGGATTAGAAAAAGATTCTTTAACATGTTGTGAAAATGTGGATTACCGAACTTTCTTGCAACATAAAGGCACATTTAAACCTGCAAATATTTACTCCCTTTTTGCAGCTGTTTCCAAACTTTAGATTCGATAATCATGCAATTTTGGCAAAAAAATTCTCTTCAAGCTCGTTCTACTCAATAGAATTGTAATTTCCATAGTTTCATTACCGTGAAATTCCATTTTCCATAAGCACTACATGAATCACGGTTTAAAAAATAATTACTACACTGTTATTAACATGTGGATTACCGGACTTTCAATCACCATTCAAGGCATATTGACACTTAGAAGCATTTTCTCAGATTTCACAGTGTTCTCCTAGTGGCAGTTTTCAAAATGAGGCACATTTTGCAGAAAAATTCTCTTGAAGTGAGTTCTACCCAATAGACTTGTCACTTTCATTGTTTCCTTCACTATGACATTCCGTATTCCGAAAACGTTACATTAATCACGGCTTCGACAAACATTCTTTAATGACCGTGAGCATGTGGATTACCGATTTTTCAACCACAATACAAGGCATATTTACACCTAGAAACATTTACTTACATTTCGCAGGTTTTCCTAACGTCAGTTACGAAAATCAGGCAGTTTTCGCAAAAAATTCTCTTGGTGCATGTTCTATCCAATAGACATCTCATTTTCATAGATACCTTCACCGTAACATTCCGTGTTCCGAAAACGGTCCATGCACCACGGATTCAACAAATATTCACTGCTGAGTTCTTAGCATGTGGATTACACATCTTTAATAACCCATTGAAGACATATTGTCACCTTAAAGCATTTACTCAGATTTTGCAGCGTTTTCATAACACCAGTTTCCAAAATGAGGCATATTTTTCAGTAAAATGCTCCTGGAGCGTGTTCTAACCAAGAGAAATGTAATTTATGTAGTTTGCCTCACCGTGACTGTCCATGTTCCGAACGCGCTACACACATCATGGATTTGACAAACATTCTTAATGAGTGGTGTACATGTGTATTACAAAACTTTCATCCATCATACAAGGCATATTGACACCTAGAATGATTAACATTGAGTTCTCAGATATTTCCTAAAAGCAGTTTCGAAAATCAGGCAGTTTTCAAAGGAAAAAACTGTTGGAGCGTGTTCTACAAAATAGATATGTAAATTACATAGATTCTCCCGCTGTGAAATTACGTGTTTCGAACATGCTACATGCAGAAAAGTTTCGACAAAAATACACTACAGAGTTGTTTGCATGTGGATTACAGGACTTTCTCACTATAGAAAGCATATAGATGCTTAGATGCATTTTATGTGATTTCACAGTGTTTTCCAAACGCCAGTTTCGAAAATAAGGCAGATTTCACGGCAAAAACCTCTTGGAGCGGGTTCTAACCAATAGACATGTAATTTACATGGATTCGCTCACCGTGAAATTCCGTGTTCCGAACACGCTACATGCATCTCAGATGTGACAAATATTCACTACAGAGTTGTTAGCTTAAGGATTACCGAACTTTCATCCACCATAAATGCCATGTTACAATTTGAAGCAGTTTCTCACATTTCGAAAGTTTTTCCTAATACCAGTTTTGAAAAGGAGGCAGATTTGCAGAAATATACTCGTGGAGCGTGTACTTCCCAATAGAAATGTAATTTACATAGTTTCCCTCACAGTGACATTCCATTTTCCGAACACGCTACATGCATCCCGGTTTCAACAAACTTTCTCGGATGGGTTGTGAATATGTAGATTACGGAACTTTCATTCACCATGCATGGCATATTTACATCTAGAAACATTAACTCTGAATTTGCAGCTTTTTCCTAATGCCAGTTTGGAAAATCAGGCCGTTTTCTCAGGGAAAACTTTAGGAGCGAATTCTAACCAATAGGTGTGTAAATTACATAGATTCCTTCGCCGGGATTTTCCTTGATATGATCACAGTGCATGCATAAATCTTTCTAAAAATATTCACCACAGATTTGTTTGCATGTGGTTTTACGATCTTGCATGACAATACAAGGCATATTGACACTTTGAAGCATTTTCTCTGATTTTGCAGAGATTTTCAAACGCCAGGTTCAAAAATGAGGCAGATTTCTCAGAAAAATCTCTTAGAGCAAATTCTACCCAAGAGACATGTATTTTACATAGATTCGCTCCCCGTGATATTCTGTGTTCCGAACACACTTCACGTATCTCGGATTCGACAAATATTCACTACAGAGTAGTTAGCATGCAGATTACCGAACTTTCATCTCAATACATTGAATATTGACTCTTAGAATTATTTTCTCAGATTTTGCAGGGTTTTCTAAACGCCAGGTTCAAAAATGACGAAGATTTCGCAGAAAAACTCCCTCGGTGCGAGTTCTAACCAATAGAGAAGTCATTTACATTGTTTCAATCACCGTGGAATTCCGCGTTCTGAACACGCTACATGCATCACGGATTAGAAAAAGATTCTTTAACATGTTGTGAAAATGTGGATTACCGAACTTTCTTGCAACATAAAGGCACATTTAAACCTGCAAATATTTACTCCCTTTTTGCAGCTGTTTCCAAACTTTAGATTCGATAATCATGCAATTTTGGCAAAAAAATTCTCTTCAAGCTCGTTCTACTCAATAGAATTGTAATTTCCATAGTTTCATTACCGTGAAATTCCATTTTCCATAAGCACTACATGAATCACGGTTTAAAAAATAATTACTACACTGTTATTAACATGTGGATTACCGGACTTTCAATCACCATTCAAGGCATATTGACACTTAGAAGCATTTTCTCAGATTTCACAGTGTTCTCCTAGTGGCAGTTTTCAAAATGAGGCACATTTTGCAGAAAAATTCTCTTGAAGTGAGTTCTACCCAATAGACTTGTCACTTTCATTGTTTCCTTCACTATGACATTCCGTATTCCGAAAACGTTACATTAATCACGGCTTCGACAAACATTCTTTAATGACCGTGAGCATGTGGATTACCGATTTTTCAACCACAATACAAGGCATATTTACACCTAGAAACATTTACTTACATTTCGCAGGTTTTCCTAACGTCAGTTACGAAAATCAGGCAGTTTTCGCAAAAAATTCTCTTGGTGCATGTTCTATCCAATAGACATCTCATTTTCATAGATACCTTCACCGTAACATTCCGTGTTCCGAAAACGGTCCATGCACCACGGATTCAACAAATATTCACTGCTGAGTTCTTAGCATGTGGATTACACATCTTTAATAACCCATTGAAGACATATTGTCACCTTAAAGCATTTACTCAGATTTTGCAGCGTTTTCATAACACCAGTTTCCAAAATGAGGCATATTTTTCAGTAAAATGCTCCTGGAGCGTGTTCTAACCAAGAGAAATGTAATTTATGTAGTTTGCCTCACCGTGACTGTCCATGTTCCGAACGCGCTACACACATCATGGATTTGACAAACATTCTTAATGAGTGGTGTACATGTGTATTACAAAACTTTCATCCATCATACAAGGCATATTGACACCTAGAATGATTAACATTGAGTTCTCAGATATTTCCTAAAAGCAGTTTCGAAAATCAGGCAGTTTTCAAAGGAAAAAACTGTTGGAGCGTGTTCTACAAAATAGATATGTAAATTACATAGATTCTCCCGCTGTGAAATTACGTGTTTCGAACATGCTACATGCAGAAAAGTTTCGACAAAAATACACTACAGAGTTGTTTGCATGTGGATTACAGGACTTTCTCACTATAGAAAGCATATAGATGCTTAGATGCATTTTATGTGATTTCACAGTGTTTTCCAAACGCCAGTTTCGAAAATAAGGCAGATTTCACGGCAAAAACCTCTTGGAGCGGGTTCTAACCAATAGACATGTAATTTACATGGATTCGCTCACCGTGAAATTCCGTGTTCCGAACACGCTACATGCATCTCAGATGTGACAAATATTCACTACAGAGTTGTTAGCTTAAGGATTACCGAACTTTCATCCACCATAAATGCCATGTTACAATTTGAAGCAGTTTCTCACATTTCGAAAGTTTTTCCTAATACCAGTTTTGAAAAGGAGGCAGATTTGCAGAAATATACTCGTGGAGCGTGTACTTCCCAATAGAAATGTAATTTACATAGTTTCCCTCACAGTGACATTCCATTTTCCGAACACGCTACATGCATCCCGGTTTCAACAAACTTTCTCGGATGGGTTGTGAACATGTAGATTACGGAACTCTCATTCACCATGCATGGCATATTTACATCTAGAAACATTAACTCTGAATTTGCAGCTTTTTCCTAATGCCAGTTTGGAAAATCAGGCCGTTTTCTCAGGGAAAAACATTTGGAGCGAATTCTAACCAATAGGTGTGTAAATTACATAGATTCCTTGGCCGGGATTTTCCGTGATATGATCAGAGTGCATGCATAAATCTTTCTAAAAATATTCACCACAGATTTGTTTGCATGTGGTTTTACGATCTTGCATCACAATACAAGGCATATTGACACTTTGAAGCATTTTCTCTGATTTTGCTGAGATTTTCAAACGCCAGCTTTAAAAATGAGGCAGATTACTCAGAAAAAAACTCTTAGAGCAAATTCTACCCAAGAGACATGTATTTTACATAGATTCGCTCCCCGTGATATTCTGTGTTCCGAACACACTTCACGTATCTCGGATTCGAAAAATATTCACTACAGAGTAGTTAGCATGCGGATTACCGAACTTTCATCTCAATACATTGAATATTGATTCTTAGAAGTATTTTCTCAGATTTTGCAGGGTTTTCTAAACGCCAGGTTCAAAAATGACGAAGTTTTCGCAGAAAAACTCTCTTGGAGCGAGTTCTAACCAATAGAGAAGTCATTTATATTGTTTCAATCACCATGGAATTCCACGTTCTGAACACGCTACATGCATCACGGATTAGAAAAAGATTCTTTAACATGTTGTGAAAATGTGGATTACCGAAATTTCTTGCAACATAAAGGCACATTTAAACCTGCAAATATTTACTCCCTTTTTGCAGCTGTTTCCAAACTTCAGATTCGATAATCATGCAATTTTGGCAAAAAAATTCTCTTCTAGCTCGATCTACTCAATAGAATTTTAATTTCCATAGTTTCATTAGCGTGAAATTCCATTTTCCATAAGCGCTACATGAATCACGGTTTAAAAAATAATTACTACACTGTTATTAACATGTGGATTAACGGACTTTCAATCACCATTCAAGGCATATTGACACTTAGAAGCATTTTCTCAGATTTCACAGTGTTCTCCTAGTGGCAGTTTTCAAAATGAGGCACATTTTGCAGAAAAATTCTCTTGAAGTGAGTTCTACCCAATAGACTTGTCACTTTCATTGTTTCCTTCACTATGACATTCCGTATTCCAAAAACGTTACATTCATCACGGCTTCGACAAACATTCTTTAATGACCGTGAGCATGTGGATTACCGATTTTTCAACCACAATACAAGGCATATTTACACCTAGAAACATTTACTTACATTTCGCAGGTTTTCCTAACGTCAGTTACGAAAATCAGGCAGTTTTCGCAAAAAATTCTCTTGGTGCATGTTCTATCCAATAGACATCTCATTTTCATAGATACCTTCACCGTAACATTCCGTGTTCCGAAAACGGTCCATGCACCACGGATTCAACAAATATTCACTGCTGAGTTCTTAGCATGTGGATTACACATCTTTAATAACCTATTGAAGACATATTGCCACCTTAAAGCATTTACTCAGATTTTGCAGCGTTTTCATAACACGAGTTTCCAAAATGAGGCATATTTTTCAGTAAAATGCTCCTGGAGCGTGTTCTAACCAAGAGATATGTAATTTACATAGTTTGCCTCACCGTGACAGTCCATGTTCCGAACGCGCTACACACATCACGGATTTGACAAACATTCTTAATGAGTGGTGTACATGTGTATTACAAAACTTTCATCCACCATACAAGGCATATTGACACCTAGAATCATTAACACTGAGTTCGCAGATATTTCCTAAAAGCAGTTTCGAAAATCAGGCAGTTTTCAAAGGAAAAAACTCTTGGAGCGTGTTCTACAAAATAGATATGTAAATTACATAGATTCTCCCGCTGTGAAATTACGTGTTTCGAACATGCTACATGCAGAAAAGTTTCGACAAAAATACACTACAGAGTTGTTTGCATGTGGATTACAGGACTTTCTCACTATAGAAAGCATATAGATGCTTAGATGCATTTTATGTGATTTCACAGTGTTTTCCAAACGCCAGTTTCGAAAATAAGGCAGATTTCACGGCAAAAACCTCTTGGAGCGGGTTCTAACCAATAGACATGTAATTTACATGGATTCGCTCACCGTGAAATTCCGTGTTCCGAACACGCTACATGCATCTCAGATGTGACAAATATTCACTACAGAGTTGTTAGCAAGTGGATTACAGCACTATCATCCACCATACAAGGCTAACTGACACTTTGAAGAATTTTCTCAGATTTCACACTTTAGTTTGAACGCCAGTTTTGAAAATGAGGAAGATTTGGCAGAAAAATGCTCTTGGAGCCAGTTCTACCCAAAAGATATGTAATTTACCTAGTTTCACTCACCGTGACATTCCGTGTTCTGAACACGTTTCATGCACCACGGATTCAACAAACATTCTTTAATGATTTGTGAACATGTGTATTAACGAACTTTAATCCACCTTACAGTGCATATTTATACATAGAAATTTTATTCTGATTTAGTAGTATTCTCCTAATGTCAGTCTCTAAAATCATGCAGTTTCCACAGAAAAAATCCTCTTGGAGCGAGTTCTACACAATAGACATGCAATTTACATAGAACCCGTCATCGTGAAATTCCGTGTTCTGAACACGCTGCATGCATCACGGATTCGACAAATATTCACTACAGAGTTGTTAGCATAAGGATTACCGAACTTTCATCCACCATAAAAGCCATGTTACTATTTGGAGCATTTTCTCACATTTCGAAAGTTTTTCCTAATGCCAGATTTGAAAAGGAGGCAGATTTGCAGAAATATTCTCGTGGAGCGAGTACTTCCCAATAGAAATGTAATTTACATAGTTTCCCTCACAGTGACATTCCATTTTCCGAACACGCTACATGCATCCAGGTTTCAACAATCTTTCTCGAATGAGTTGTGAACATGTAGATTACAGAACTTTCATCCACCATACATGGCATATTTACAACTAGAAATATTAATTCTGAATTTGCAGCTTTTTCCTAATGCCAGTTTGGAAAATCAGGCCGTTTTCTCAGGGAAAAACATTTGGAGCCAATTCTAACCAATAGGTGTGTAAATTACATAGATTCCTTGGCCGGTATTTTCCGTGATATGATCAGAGTGCATGCATAAATCTTTCTAAAAATATTCACCACAGATTTGTTTGCATGTGGTTTTACGATCTTGCATCACAATACAAGGCATATTGACACTTTGAAGCATTTTCTCTGATTTTGCTGAGATTTTCAAACGCCAGCTTTAAAAATGAGGCAGATTACTCAGAAAAAAACTCTTAGAGCAAATTCTACCCAAGAGACATGTATTTTACATAGATTCGCTCCCCGTGATATTCTGTGTTCCGAACACACTTCACGTATCTCGGATTCGAAAAATATTCACTACAGAGTAGTTAGCATGCGGATTACCGAACTTTCATCTCAATACATTGAATATTGATTCTTAGAAGTATTTTCTCAGATTTTGCAGGGTTTTCTAAACGCCAGGTTCAAAAATGACGAAGTTTTCGCAGAAAAACTCTCTTGGAGCGAGTTCTAACCAATAGAGAAGTCATTTACATTGTTTCAATCACCATGGAATTCCACGTTGTGAACACGCTACATGCATCACGGATTAGAAAAAGATTCTTTAACATGTTGTGAAAATGTGGATTACCGAACTTTCTTGCAACATAAAGGCACATTTAAACCTGCAAATATTTACTCCCTTTTTGCAGCTGTTTCCAAACTTCAGATTCGATAATCATGCAATTTTGGCAAAAAAATTCTCTTCTAGCTCGTTCTACTCAATAGAATTGTAATTTCCATAGTTTCATTACCGTGAAATTCCATTTTCCATAAGCGCTACATGAATCACGGTTTAAAAAATAATTACTACACTGTTTTTAACATTTGGATTAACGGACTTTCAATCACCATTCAAGGCATATTGACACTTAGAAGCATTTTCTCAGATTTCACAGCGTTCTCCTAGTGGCAGTTTTCAAAATGAGGCACATTTTGCAGAAAAATTCTCTTGAAGTGAGTTCTACCCAATAGACTTGTCACTTTCATTGTTTCCTTCACCATGACATTCCGTATTCCGAAAACGTTACATTCATCACGGCTTCGACAAACATTTTTTAATGACCGTGAGCATGTGGATTACCGATTTTTCAACCACAATACAAGGCATATTTACACCTAGAAACATTTACTTACATTTCGCAGGTTTTCCTAACGTCAGTTACGAAAATCAGGCAGTTTTCGCAAAAAATTCTCTTGGTGCATGTTCTATCCAATAGACATCTCATTTTCATAGATACCTTCACCGTAACATTCCGTGTTCCGAAAACGGTCCATGCACCACGGATTCAACAAATATTCACTGCTGAGTTCTTAGCATGTGGATTACACATCTTTAATAACCCATTGAAGACATATTGCCACCTTAAAGCATTTACTCAAATTTTGCAGCGTTTTCATAACACCAGTTTCCAAAATGAGGCATATTTTTCAGTAAAATGCTCCTGGAGCGTGTTCTAACCAAGAGATTTGTAATTTACATAGTTTGCCTCACCGTGACAGTCCATGTTCCGAACGCGCTACACACATCACGGATTTGACAAACATTCTTAATGAGTTGTGTACATGTGTATTACAAAACTTTCATCCACCATACAAGGCATATTGACACCTAGAATCATTAACACTGAGTTCGCAGATATTTCCTAAAAGCAGTTTCGAAAATCAGGCAGTTTTCAAAGGAAAAAACTGTTGGAGCGTGTTCTACAAAATAGATATGTAAATTACATAGATTCTCCCGCTGTGAAATTACGTGTTTCGAACATGCTACATGCAGAAAAGTTTCGACAAAAATACACTACAGAGTTGTTTGCATGTGGATTACAGGACTTTCTCACTATAGAAAGCATATAGATGCTTAGATGCATTTTATGTGATTTCACAGTGTTTTCCAAACGCCAGTTTCGAAAATAAGGCAGATTTCACGGCAAAAACCTCTTGGAGCAGGTTCTAACCAATAGACATGTAATTTACATGGATTCGCTCACCGTGAAATTCCGTGTTCCGAACACGCTACATGCATCTCAGATGTGACAAATATTCACTACAGAGTTGTTAGCAAGTGGATTACAGCACTACCATCCACCATACAAGGCTAACTGACACTTTGAAGAATTTTCTCAGATTTCACACTTTAGTTTGAACGCCAGTTTTGAAAATGAGGAAGATTTGGCAGAAAAATGCTCTTGGAGCCAGTTCTACCCAAAAGATATGTAATTTACCTAGTTTCACTCACCGTGACATTCCGTGTTCTGAACACGTTTCATGCACCACGGATTCAACAAACATTCTTTAATGAGTTGTGAACATGTGTATTAACAAACTTTAATCCACCTTACAGTGCATATTTATACATAGAAATTTTATTCTGATTTAGTAGTATTCTCCTAATGTCAGTCTCTAAAATCATGCAGTTTCCACAGAAAAAATCCTCTTGGAGCGAGTTCTACCCAATAGACATGCAATTTACATAGAACCCGTCATCGTGAAATTCCGTGTTCTGAACACGCTACATGCATCACGGATTCGCAAATATTCACTATGGATTTGTTAGCATAAGGATTACCGAACTTTCATCCACCATAAAAGCCATGTTACTATTTGGAGCATTTTCTCACATTTCGAAAGTTTTTCCTAATGCCAGATTTGAAAAGGAGGCAGATTTGCAGAAATATTCTCGTGTAGCGAGTTCTTCCCAATAGAAATGTAATTTACATAGTTTCCCTCACAGTGACATTCCATTTCCGAACACGCTACATGCATCCAGGGTTCAACAAACTTTCTCGAATGAGTTGTGAACATGTAGATTACAGAACTTTCATCCACCATACATGGCATATTTACAACTAGAAACATTAAATCTGAATTTGCAGCTTTTTCCTAATGCCAGTTTGGAAAATCAGGCCGTTTTCTCAGGGAAAAACTTTTGGAGCGAATTCTAACCAATAGGTGTGTAAATTACATAGATTCCTTGGCTGGGATTTTCCGTGATATGATCAGAGTGCATGCATAAATCTTTCTAAAAACATTCACCACAGATTTGTTTGCATGTGGTTTTACGATCTTGCATCACAATACAAGGCATATTGACACTTTGAAGCATTTTCTCTGATTTTGCAGAGATTTTCAAACGCCAGGTTTAAAAATGAGGCAGATTTCTCAGAAAAAACTCTTAGAGCAAATTCTACCCAAGAGACATGTATTTTACATAGATTCACTCCCCGTGATATTCTGTGTTCCGAACACACTTCACGTATCTCGGATTCGAAAAATATTCACTACAGAGTAGTTAGCATGCGGATTACCGAACTTTCATCTCAGTACATTGAATATTGATTCTTAGAATTATTTTCTCAGATTTTGCAGGGTTTTCTAAACGCCAGGTTCAAAAATGACGAAGTTTTCGCAGAAAAACTCTCTCGGTGCGAGTTCTAACCAATAGAGAAGTCATTTACATTGTTTCAATCACCATGGAATTCCACGTTCTGAACACGCTACATGCATCACGGATTAGAAAAAGATTCTTTAATATGTTGTGAAAATGTGGATTACCGAACTTTCTTGCAACATAAAGGCACATTTACACCTGCAAATATTTACTCCCTTTTTGCAGCTTTTTCCAAACTTCAGATTCGATAATCATGCAATTTTGGCAAAAAAGTTCTCTTCTAGCTCGTTCTACTCAATAGAATTGTAATTTCCATAGTTTCATTACCGTGAAATTCCATTTTCCATAAGCGCTACATGAATCACGGTTTAAAAAATAATTACTACACTGTTATTAACATGTGGATTAACGGACTTTCAATCACCATTCAAGGCATATTGACACTTAGAAGCATTTTCTCAGATTTCACAGGGTTCTCCTAGTGGCAGTTTTCAAAATGAGGCACATTTTGCAGAAAAATTCTCTTGAAGTGAGTTCTACCCAATAGACTTGTCACTTACATTGTTTCCTTCACTATGACATTCCGTATTCCGAAAACGTTACATTCATCACGGCTTCGACAAACATTCTTTAATGACCGTGAGCATGTGGATTACCGATTTTTCAACCACAATACAAGGCATATTTACACCTAGAAACATTTACTTACATTTTGCAGGTTTTCCTAACGTCAGTTACGAAAATCAGGCAGTTTTCGCAAAAAATTCTCTTGGTGCATGTTCTATCCAATAGACATCTCATTTTCATAGATACCTTCACCGTAACATTCCGTGTTCCGAAAACGGTCCATGCACCACGGATTCAACAAATATTCACTGCTGAGTTCTTAGCATGTGGATTACACATCTTTAATAACCCATTGAAGACATATTGCCACCTTAAAGCATTTACTCAGATTTTGCAGCGTTTTCATAACACCAGTTTCCAAACTGAGGCATATTTTTCAGTAAAATGCTCCTGGAGCGTGTTCTAACCAAGAGAAATGTAATTTATGTAGTTTGCCTCACCGTGACAGTCCATGTTCCGAACGCGCTACACACATCATGGATTTGACAAACATTCTTAATGAGTGGTGTACATGTGTACTACAAAACTTTCATCCATCATACAAGGCATATTGACACCTAGAATGATTAACATTGAGTTCGCAGATATTTCCTAAAAGCAGTTTCGAAAATCAGGCAGTTTTCAAAGGAAAAAACTGTTGGAGCGTGTTCTACAAAATAGATATGTAAATTACATAGATTCTCCCGCTGTGAAATTACGTGTTTCGAACATGCTACATGCAGAAAAGTTTCGACAAAAATACACTACAGAGTTGTTTGCATGTGGATTACAGGACTTTCTCACTATAGAAAGCATATAGATGCTTAGATGCATTTTATGTGATTTCACAGTGTTTTCCAAACGCCAGTTTCGAAAATAAGGCCGATTTCACGGCAAAAACCTCTTTGAGCAGGTTCTAACCAATAGACATGTAATTTACATTGATTCGCTCACCGTGAAATTCCGTGTTCCGAACACGCTACATGCATCTCAGATGTGACAAATATTCACTACAGAGTTGTTAGCTTAAGGATTACCGAACTTTCATCCACCATAAATGCCATGTTACAATTTGAAGCAGTTTCTCACATTTCGAAAGTTTTTCCTAATACCAGTTTTGAAAAGTAGGCAGATTTGCAGAAATATACTCGTGGAGCGTGTACTTCCCAATAGAAATGTAATTTACATTGTTTCCCTCACGGTGACATTCCATTTTCCGAACACGCTACATGCATCCAGGTTTCAACAAACTTTCTCGAATGGGTTGTGAACATGTAGATTATGGAACTTTCATTCACCATGTATGGCATATTTACATCTAGAAACATTAACTCTGAATTTGCAGTTTTTTCCTAATGCCAGTTTGGAAAATTAGGCCGTTTTCTCAGGGAAAAACTTTAGGAGCGAATTCTAACCAATAGGTGTGTAAATTACATAGATTCCTTCGCCGGGATTTTCCTTGATATGATCACAGTGCATGCATAAATCTTTCTAAAAATATTCACCACAGATTTGTTTGCATGTGGTTTTACGATCTTGCATGACAATACAAGGCATATTGACACTTTGAAGCATTTTCTCTGAATTTGCAGAGATTTTCAAACGCCAGGTTCAAAAATGAGGCAGATTTCTCAGAAAAATCTCTTAGAGCAAATTCTACCCAAGAGACATGTATTTTACATAGATTCGCTCCCCGTGATATTCTGTGTTCCGAACACACTTCACGTATCTCGGATTCGACAAATATTCACTACAGGGTAGTTAGCATGCAGATTACCGAACTTTCATCTCAATACATTGAATACTGATTCTTAGAATTATTTTCTCAGAGTTTGCAGGGTTTTCTAAAAGCCAGGTTCAAAAATGACGAAGTTTTCTCAGAAAAACGCTCTCGGTGCGAGTTCTAACCAATAGAGAAGTCATTTACATTGTTTCAATCACCGTGGAATTCCACGTTGTGAACACGCTACATGCATCACGGATTAGAAAAAGATTCTTTAACATGTTGTGAAAATGTGGATTACCGAACTTTCTTGCAACATAAAGGCACATTTAAACCTGCAAATATTTACTCCCTTTTTGCAGCTGTTTCCAATATTCAGATTCGATAATCATGCAATTTTGGCAAAAAAATTCTCTTCTAGCTCGTTCTACTCAATAGAATTTTAATTTCCATTGTTTCATTACCGTGAAATTCCATTTTCCATAAGCACTACATGAATCACGGTTTAAAAAATAATTACTACACTGTTATTAACATGTGGATTAACGGACTTTCAATCACCATTCAAGGCATATTGACACTTAGAAGCATTTTCTCAGATTTCACAGGGTTCTCCTAGTGGCAGTTTTCAAAATGAGGCACATTTTGCAGAAAAATTCTCTTGAAGTGAGTTCTACCGAATAGACTTGTCACTTTCATTGTTTCCTTCACTATGACATTCCGTATTCCGAAAACGTTACATTAATCACGGCTTCGACAAACATTCATTAATGACCGTGAGCATGTGGATTACCGATTTTTCAACCACAATACAAGGCATATTTACACCTAGAAACATTTACTTACATTTCGCAGGTTTTCCTAACGTCAGTTACGAAAATCAGGCAGTTTTCGCAAAAAATTCTCTTGGTGCATGTTCTATCCAATAGACATCTCATTTTCATAGATACCTTCACCGTAACATTCCGTGTTCCGAAAACGGTCCATGCACCACGGATTCAACAAATATTCACTGCTGAGTTCTTAGCATGTGGATTACACATCTTTAATAACCCATTGAAGACATATTGCCACCTTAAAGCATTTACTCAGATTTTGCAGCGTTTTCATAACACCAGTTTCCAAAATGAGGCATATTTTTCAGTAAAATGCTCCTGGAGCGTGTTCTAACCAAGAGATATGTAATTTACATAGTTTGCCTCACCGTGACAGTCCATGTTCCGAACGCGCTACACACATCATGGATTTGACAAACATTCTTAATGAGTTGTGTACATGTGTATTACAAAACTTTCATCCACCATACAAGGCATATTGACACCTAGAATCATTAACACTGAGTTCGCAGATATTTCCTAAAAGCAGTTTCGAAAATCAGGCAGTTTTCAAAGGAAAAAACTGTTGGAGCGTGTTCTACAAAATAGATATGTAAATTACATAGATTCTCCCGCTGTGAAATTACGTGTTTCGAACATGCTACATGCAGAAAAGTTTCGACAAAAATACACTACAGAGTTGTTTGCATGTGGATTACAGGACTTTCTCACTATAGAAAGCATATAGATGCTTAGATGCATTTTATGTGATTTCACAGTGTTTTCCAAACGCCAGTTTCGAAAATAAGGCAGATTTCACGGCAAAAACCTCTTGGAGCGGGTTCTAACCAATAGACATGTAATTTACATGGATTCGCTCACCGTGAAATTCCGTGTTCCGAACACGCTACATGCATCTCAGATGTGACAAATATTCACTACAGAGTTGTTAGCAAGTGGATTACAGCACTATCATCCACCATACAAGGCTAACTGACACTTTGAAGAATTTTCTCAGATTTCACACTTTAGTTTGAACGCCAGTTTTGAAAATGAGGCAGAATGGGCAGAAAAATGCTCTTGGAGCCAGTTCTAACCAAAAGATATGTAATATACCTAGTTTCACTCACCGTGACATTCTGTGTTCTGAACACGTTTCATGCACCACGGATTCAACAAACATTCTTTAATGAGTTGTGAACATGTGTATTAACGAACTTTAATCCACCTTACAGTGCATATTTATACATAGAAATTTTATTCTGATTTAGTAGTATTCTCCTAATGTCAGTCTATAAAATCATGCAGTTTCCACAGAAAAAATCCTCTTGGAGCGAGTTCTACACAATAGACATGCAATTTACATAGAACCCGTCATCGTGAAATTCCGTGTTCTGAACACGCTACATGCATCACGGATTCGACAAATATTCACTATGGATTTGTTAGCATAAGGATTACCGAACTTTCATCCACCATAAAAGCCATGTTACTATTTGGAGCATTTTCTCACATTTCGAAAATTTTTCCTAATGCCAGATTTGAAAAGGAGGCAGATTTGCAGAAATATTCTCGTGGAGCGAGTTCTTCCCAATAGAAATGTAATTTACATAGTTTCCCTCACAGTGACATTCCATTTCCGAACACGCTACATGCATCCAGGGTTCAACAAACTTTCTCGAATGAGTTGTGAACATGTAGATTACAGAACTTTCATCCACCATACATGGCATATTTACAACTAGAAACATTAACTCTGAATTTGCAGCTTTTTCCTAATGCCAGTTTGGAAAATCAGGCCGTTTTCTCAGGGAAAAACTTTTGGAGCGAATTCTAACCAATAGGTGTGTAAATTACATAGATTCCTTGGCCGGGATTTTCCGTGATATGATCAGAGTGCATGCATAAATCTTTCTAAAAATATTCACCACAGATTTGTTTGCATGTGGTTTTACGATCTTGCATCACAATACAAGGCATATTGACACTTTGAAGCATTTTCTCTGATTTTGCAGAGATTTTCAAACGCCAGGTTTAAAAATGAGGCAGATTTCTCAGAAAAAACTCTTAGAGCAAATTCTACCCAAGAGACATGTATTTTACACAGATTCACTCCCCGTGATATTCTGTGTTCCGAACACACTTCACGTATCTCGGATTCGAAAAATATTCACTACAGAGTAGTTAGCATGCGGATTACCGAACTTTCATCTCAGTACTTTGAATATTGATTCTTAGAAGTATTTTCTCAGATTTTGCAGGGTTTTCTAAACGCCAGGTTCAAAAATGACGAAGTTTTCGCAGAAAAACTCTCTCGGAGCGAGTTCTAACCAATAGAGAAGTCATTTACATTGTTTCAATCACCATGGAATTCCACGTTCTGAACACGCTACATGCATCACGGATTAGAAAAAGATTCTTTAACATGTTGTGAAAATGTGGATTACCGAACTTTCTTGCAACATAAAGGCACATTTACACCTGCAAATATTTACTCCCTTTTTGCAGCTTTTTCCAAACTTCAGATTCGATTATCATGCAATTTTGGCAAAAAAGTTCTCTTCTAGCTCGTTCTACTCAATAGAATTGTAATTTCCATAGTTTCATTACCGTGAAATTCCATTTTCCATAAGCGCTACATGAATCACGGTTTAAAAAATAATTACTACACTGTTATTAACATGTGGATTAACGGACTTTCAATCACCATTCAAGGCATATTGACACTTAGAAGCATTTTCTCAGATTTCACAGGGTTCTCCTAGTGGCAGTTTTCAAAATGAGGCACATTTTGCAGAAAAATTCTCTTGAAGTGAGTTCTACCCAATAGACTTGTCAGTTACATTGTTTCCTTCACTATGACATTCCGTATTCCGAAAACGTTACATTAATCACGGCTTCGACAAACATTCTTTAATGACCGTGAGCATGTGGATTACCGATTTTTCAACCACAATACAAGGCATATTTACACCTAGAAACATTTATTTACATTTTGCAGGTTTTCCTAACGTCAGTTACGAAAATCAGGCAGTTTTCGCAAAAAATTCTCTTGGTGCATGTTCTATCCAATAGACATCTCATTTTCATAGATACCTTCACCGTAACATTCCGTGTTCCGAAAACGGTCCATGCACCACGGATTCAACAAATATTCACTGCTGAGTTCTTAGCATGTGGATTACACATCTTTAATAACCCATTGAAGACATATTGGCACCTTAAAGCATTTACTCAGATTTTGCAGCGTTTTCATAACACCAGTTTCCAAAATGAGGCATATTTTTCAGTAAAATGCTCCTGGAGCGTGTTCTAACCAAGAGAAATGTAATTTATGTAGTTTGCCTCACCGTGACAGTCCATGTTCCGAACGCGCTACACACATCATGGATTTGACAAACATTCTTAATGAGTGGTGTACATGTGTACTACAAAACTTTCATCCATCATACAAGGCATATTGACACCTAGAATGATTAACATTGAGTTCGCAGATATTTCCTAAAAGCAGTTTCGAAAATCAGGCTGTTTTCAAAGGAAAAAACTGTTGGAGCGTGTTCTACAAAATAGATATGTAAATTAAATAGATTCTCCCGCTGTGAAATTACGTGTTTCGAACATGCTACATGCAGAAAAGTTTCAACAAAAATACACTACAGAGTTGTTTGCATGTGGATTACAGGACTTTCTCACTATAGAAAGCATATAGATGCTTAGATGCATTTTATGTGATTTCACAGTGTTTTCCAAACGCGAGTTTCGAAAATAAGGCAGATTTCACGGCAAAAACCTCTTGGAGTAGGTTCTAACCAATAGACATGTAATTTACATGGATTCGCTCACCGTGAAATTCCGTGTTCCGAACACGCTACATGCATCTCAGATGTGACAAATATTCACTACAGAGTTGTTAGCAAGTGGATTACAGCACTATCATCCACCATACAAGGCTAACTGACACTTTGAATAATTTTCTCAGATTTCACACTTTAGTTTGAACGCCAGTTTTGAAAATGAGGAAGATTTGGCAGAAAAATGCCCTTGGAGCCAGTTCTACCAAAAAGATATGTAATTTACCTAGTTTCACTCACCGTGACATTCCGTGTTCTGAACACGTTTCATGCACCACGGATTCAACAAACATTCTTTAATGAGTTGTGAACATGTGTATTAACGAACTTTAATCCACCTTACAGTGCATATTTATACATAGAAATTTTATTCTGATTTAGTAGTATTCTCCTAATGTCAGTCTATAAAATCATGCAGTTTCCACAGAAAAAATCCTCTTGGAGCGAGTTCTACCCAATAGACATGCAATTTACATAGAACCCGTCATCGTGAAATTCCGTGTTCTGAACACGCTACATGCATCACGGATTCGACAAATATTCACTATAGAGTTGTTAGCATAAGGATTACCGAACTTTCATCCACCATAAAAGCCATGTTACTATTTGGAGCATTTTCTCACATTTCGAAAGTTTTTCCTAATGCCAGATTTGAAAAGGAGGCAGATTTGCAGAAATATTCTCGTGGAGCGAGTACTTCCCAATAGAAATGTAATTTACATAGTTTCCCTCACAGTGACATTCCATTTTCTGAACACGCTACATGCATCCAGGGTTCAACAATCTTTCTCGAATGAGTTGTGAACATGTAGATTACAGAACTTTCATCCACCATACATGGCATATTTACAACTAGAAACATTAACTCTGAATTTGCAGCTTTTTCCTAATGCCAGTTTGGAAAATCAGGCCGTTATCTCAGGGAAAAACATTTGGAGCGAATTCTAACCAATAGGTGTGTAAATTACATAGATTCCTTGGCCGGGATTTTCCGTGATATGATCAGAGTGCATGCATAAATCTTTCTAAAAATATTCACCACAGATTTGTTTGCATGTGGTTTTACGATCTTGCATCACAATACAAGGCATATTGACACTTTGAAGCATTTTCTCTGATTTTGCAGAGATTTTCAAACGCCAGCTTTAAAAATGAGGCCGATTTCTCAGAAAAAAACTCTTAGAGCAAATTCTACCCAAGAGACATGTATTTTACATAGATTCGCTCCCCGTGATATTCTGTGTTCCGAACACACTTCACGTATCTCGGATTCGAAAAATATTCACTACAGAGTAGTTAGCATGCGGATTACCGAACTTTCATCTCAATACATTGAATATTGATTCTTAGAAGTATTTTCTCAGATTTTGCAGGGTTTTCTAAACGCCAGGTTCAAAAATGACGAAGTTTTCGCAGAAAAACTCTCTCGGAGAGAGTTCTAACCAATAGAGAAGTCATTTACATTGTTTCAATCACCATGGAATTCCACGTTGTGAACACGCTACATGCATCACGGATTAGAAAAAGATTCTTTAACATGTTGTGAAAATGTGGATTACCGAACTTTCTTGCAACATAAAGGCACATTTACACCTGCAAATATTTACTCCCTTTTTGCAGCTTTTTCCAAACTTCAGATTCGATAATCATGCAATTTTGGCAAAAAAATTCTCTTCAAGCTCGATCTACTCTATAGAATTTTAATTTCCATAGTTTCATTACCGTGAAATTCCATTTTCCATAAGCGCTACATGAATCACGGTTTAAAAAATAATTACTACACTGTTATTAACATGTGGATTAATGGACTTTCAATCACCATTCAAGGCATATTGACACTTAGAAGCATTTTCTCAGATTTCACAGGGTTCTCCTAGTGGCAGTTTTCAAAATGAGGCACATTTTGCAGAAAAATTCTCTTGAAGTGAGTTCTACCCAATAGACTTGTCACTTTCATTGTTTCATTCACCATGACATTCCGTATTCCGAAAACGTTACATTCATCACGGCTTCGACAAACATTCTTTAATGACCGTGAGCATGTGGATTACCGATTTTTCAACCACAATACAAGGCATATTTACACCTAGAAACATTTACTTACATTTCGCAGGTTTTCCTAACGTAAGTTACGAAAATCAGGCAGTTTTCGCAAAAAATTCTCTTGGTGCATGTTCTATCCAATAGACATCTCATTTTCATAGATACCTTCACCGTAACATTCCGTGTTCCGAAAACGGTCCATGCACCACGGATTCAACAAATATTCACTGCTGAGTTCTTAGCATGTGGATTACACATCTTTAAAAACCATTGAAGACATATTGCCACCTTAAAGCATTTACTCAGATTTTGCAGCGTTTTCATAACACCAGTTTCCAAAATGAGGCATATTTGTCAGTAAAATGCTCCTGGAGCGTGTTGTAACCAAGAGATATGTAATTTACATAGTTTGCCTCACCGTGACAGTCCATGTTCCGAACGCGCTACACACATCACGGATTTGACAAACATTCTTAATGAGTTGTGTACATGTGTATTACAAAACTTTCATCCACCATACAAGGCATATTGACACCTAGAATCATTAACACTGAGTTCGCAGATATTTCCTAAAAGCAGTTTCGAAAATCAGGCAGTTTTCAAAGGAAAAAACTGTTGGAGCGTGTTCTACAAAATAGATATGTAAATTACATAGATTCTCCCGCTGTGAAATTACGTGTTTCGAACATGCTACATGCAGAAAAGTTTCGACAAAAATACACTACAGGGTTGTCTGCATGTGGATTACAGGACTTTCTCACTATAGAAAGCATATAGATGCTTAGATGCATTTTATGTGATTTCACAGTGTTTTCCAAACGCCAGTTTCGAAAATAAGGCAGATTTCACGGCAAAAACCTCTTGGAGCGGGTTCTAACCAATAGACATGTAATTTACATGGATTCGCTCACCGTGAAATTCCGTGTTCCGAACACGCTACATGCATCTCAGATGTGACAAATATTCACTACAGAGTTGTTAGCAAGTGGATTACAGCACTATCATCCACCATACAAGGCTAACTGGCACTTTGAAGAATTTTCTCAGATTTCACACTTTAGTTTGAACGCCAGTTTTGAAAATGAGGAAGATTTGGCAGAAAAATGCTCTTGGAGCCAGTTCTACCCAAAAGATATGTAATTTACCTAGTTTCACTCAACGTGACTTTCCGTGTTCTGAACACGTTTCATGCACCACGGATTCAACAAACATTCTTTAATGAGTTGTGAACATGTGTATTAACGAACTTTAATCCACCTTACAGTGCATATTTATACATAGAAATTTTATTCTGATTTAGTAGTATTCTCCTAATGTCAGTCTCTAAAATCATGCAGTTTCCACAGAAAAAATCCTCTTGGAGCGAGTTCTACACAATAGACATGCAATTTACATAGAACCCGTCATCGTGAAATTCCGTGTTCTGAACACGCTACATGCATCACGGATTCGACAAATATTCACTATGGATTTGTTAGCATAAGGATTACCGAACTTTCATCCACCATAAAAGCCATGTTACTATTTGGAGCATTTTCTCACATTTCGAAAATTTTTCCTAATGCCAGATTTGAAAAGGAGGCAGATTTGCAGAAATATTCTCGTGGAGCGAGTACTTCCCAATAGAAATGTAATTTACATAGTTTCCCTCACAGTGACATTCCATTTTCCGAACACGCTACATGCATCCAGGTTTCAACAATCTTTCTCGAATGAGTTGTGAACATGTAGATTACAGAACTTTCATCCACCATACATGGCATATTTACAACTAGAAACATTAACTCTGAATTTGCAGCTTTTTCCTAATGCCAGTTTGGAAAATCAGGCCGTTTTCTCAGGGAAAATCTTTTGGAGCGAATTCTAACCAATAAGTGTGTAAATTACATAGATTCCTTGGCCGGGATTTTCCGTGATATGATCAGAGTGCATGCATAAATCTTTCTAAAAATATTCACCACAGATTTGTTTGCATGTGGTTTTATGATCTTGCATCACAATACAAGGCATATTGACACTTTGAAGCATTTTCTCTGATTTTGCAGAGATTTTCAAACGCCAGCTTTAAAAATGAGGCAGATTTCTCAGAAAAAAACTCTTAGAGCAAATTCTACCCAAGAGACATGTATTTTACATAGATTCGCTCCCCGTGATATTCTGTGTTCCGAACACACTTCACGTATCTCGGATTCGAAAAATATTCACTACAGAGTAGTTAGCATGCGGATTACCGAACTTTCATCTCAATACATTGAATATTGATTCTTAGAAGTATTTTCTCAGATTTTGCAGGGTTTTCTAAACGCCAGGTTCAAAAATGACGAAGTTTTCGCAGAAAAACTCTCTCGGAGAGAGTTCTAACCAATAGAGAAGTCATTTATATTGTTTCAATCACCATGGAATTCCACGTTCTGAACACGCTACATGCATCACGGATTAGAAAAAGATTCTTTAATATGTTGTGAAAATGTGGATTATCGAACTTTCTTGCAACATAAAGGCACATTTACACCTGCAAATATTTACTCCATTTTTGCAGCTGTTTGCAAACTTCAGATTCGATTATCATGCAATTTTGGCAAAAAAATTCTCTTCTAGCTCGTTCTACTCAATAGAATTGTAATTTCCATAGTTTCATTACCGTGAAATTCCATTTTCCATAAGCGCTACATGAATCACGGTTTAAAAAATAATTACTACACTGTTATTAACATGTGGATTAACGGACTTTCAATCACCATTCAAGGCATATTGACACTTAGAAGCATTTTCTCAGATTTCACAGGGTTCTCCTAGTGGCAGTTTTCAAAATGAGGCACATTTTGCAGAAAAATTCTCTTGAAGTGAGTTCTACCCAATAGACTTGTCACTTACATTGTTTCCTTCACTATGACATTCCGTATTCCGAAAACGTTACATTCATCACGGCTTCGACAAACATTCTTTAATGACCGTGAGCATGTGGATTACCGATTTTTCAACCACAATACAAGGCATATTTACACCTAGAAACATTTACTTACATTTCGCAGGTTTTCCTAACGTCAGTTACGAAAATCAGGCAGTTTTCGCAAAAAATTCTCTTGGTGCATGTTCTATCCAATAGACATCTCATTTTCATAGATACTTTCACCGTAACATTCCGTGTTCCGAAAACGGTCCATGCACCACGGATTCAAAAAATATTCACTGCTGAGTTCTTAGCATGTGGATTACACATCTTTAATAACCCATTGAAGACATATTGCCACCTTAAAGCATTTACTCAGATTTTGCAGCGTTTTCATAACACCAGTTTCCAAAATGAGGCATATTTTTCAGTAAAATGCTCCTGGAGCGTGTTCTAACCAAGAGAAATGTAATTTATGTAGTTTGCCTCACCGTGACAGTCCATGATCCGAACGCGCTACACACATCATGGATTTGACAAACATTCTTAATGAGTGGTGTACATGTGTATTACAAAACTTTCATCCATCATACAAGGCATATTGACACCTAGAATCATTAACATTGAGTTCGCAGATATTTCCTAAAAGCAGTTTCGAAAATCAGGCAGTTTTCAAAGGAAAAAACTGTTGGAGCTTGTTCTACAAAATAGATATGTAAATTACATAGATTCTCCCGCTGTGAAATTACGTGTTTCGAACATGCTACATGCAGAAAAGTTTCGACAAAAATACACTACAGAGTTGTTTGCATGTGGATTACAGGACTTTCTCACTATAGAAAGCATATAGATGCTTAGATGCATTTTATGTGATTTCACAGTGTTTTCCAAATGCCAGTTTCGAAAATAAGGCAGATTTTACGGCAAAAACCTCTTGGAGCGGGTTCTAACCAATAGACATGTAATTTACATGGATTCGCTCACCGTGAAATTCCGTGTTCCGAACACGCTACATGCATCTCAGATGTGACAAATATTCACTACAGAGTTGTTATCTTAAGGATTACCGAACTTTCATCCACTATAATAGCCATGTTACAATTTGAAGCAGTTTCTCACATTTCGAAAGTTTTTCCTAATACCAGTTTTGAAAAGGAGGCAGATTTGCAGGAATATACTCGTGGAGCGTGTACTTCCCAAAAGAAATGTAATTTACATAGTTTCCCTCACAGTGACATTCCATTTTCCGAACACGCAACATGCATCCCGGTTTCAACTAACTTTCTCGAATGGGTTGTGAACATGTAGATTACAGAACTTTCATTCACCATACATGGCATATTTACATCTAGAAAAATTAAATCTGAATTTGCAGCTTTTTCCTAATGCCAGTTTGGAAAATCAGGCCGTTTTCTCAGGGAAAAACTTTTGGAGCGAATTCTAACCAATAGGTGTGTAAATTACATAGATTCCTTCGCCGGGAATTTCCTTGATATGATCACAGTGCATGCATAAATCTTTCTAAAAATATTCACCACAGATTTGTTTGCATGTGGTTTTACGATCTTGCATCACAATATAAGGCATATTGACACTTTGAAGCATTTTCTCTGATTTTGCAGAGATTTTCAAACGCCAGGTTTAAAAATGAGGCAGATTTCTCAGAAAAATCTCTTAGAGCAAATTCTACCCAAGAGACATGTATTTTACATAGATTCACTCCCCGTGATATTCTGTGTTCCGAACACACTTCACGTATCTCGGATTCGACAAATATTCACTACAGAGTAGTTAGCATGCAGATTACCGAACTTTCATCTCAATACATGGAATATTGATTCTTAGAATTATTTTCTCAGATTTTGCAGGGTTTTCTAAACGCCAGGTTCAAAAATGACGAAGTTTTCACAGAAAAACGCTCTCGGTGCGAGTTCTAACCAATAGAGAAGTCATTTACATTGTTTCAATCACCGTGGAATTCCACGTTGTGAACACGCTACATGCATCACGGATTAGAAAAAGATTCTTTAACATGTTGTGAAAATGTGGATTACCGAACTTTCTTGCAACATAAAGGCACATTTAAACCTGCAAATATTTACTCCCTTTTTGCAGCTGTTTCCAAACTTCAGATTCGATAATCATGCAATTTTGGCAAAAAAATTCTCTTCTAGTTCGTTCTACTCAATAGAATTGTAATTTCCATAGTTCCATTACCGTGAAATTCCATTTTCCATAAGCGCTACATGAATCACGGTTTAAAAAATAATTACTACACTGTTATTAACATGTGGATTAACGGACTTTCAATCACCATTCAAGGCATATTGACACTTAGAAGCATTTTCTCAGATTTCACAGGGTTCTCCTAGTGGCAGTTTTCAAAATGAGGCACATTTTGCAGAAAAATTCTCTTGAAGTGAGTTCTACCCAATAGACTTGTCACTTTCATTGTTTCCTTCACTATGACATTCCGTATTCCGAAAACGTTACATTAATCACGGCTTCGACAAACATTCTTTAATGACCGTGAGCATGTGGATTACCGATTTTTCAACCACAATACAAGGCATATTTACACCTAGAAACATTTACTTACATTTCGCAGGTTTTCCTAACGTCAGTTACGAAAATCAGGCAGTTTTCGCAAAAAATTCTCTTGGTGCATGTTCTATCCAATAGACATCTCATTTTCATAGATACCTTCACCGTAACATTCCGTGTTCCGAAAACGGTCCACGCACCACGGATTCAACAAATATTCACTGCTGAGTTCTTAGCATGTGGATTACACATCTTTAATAACCCATTGAAGACATATTGCCACCTTAAAGCATTTACTCAGATTTTGCAGCGTTTTCATAACACCAGTTTCCAAAATGAGGCATATTTTTCAGTAAAATGCTCCTGGAGCGTGTTGTAACCAAGAGATATGTAATTTACATAGTTTGCCTCACCGTGACAGTCCATGTTCCGAACGCGCTACACACATCACGGATTTGACAAACATTCTTAATGAGTTGTGTACATGTGTATTACAAAACTTTCATCCACCATACAAGGCATATTGACACCTAGAATCATTAACACTGAGTTCGCAGATATTTCCTAAAAGCAGTTTCGAAAATCAGGCAGTTTTCAAAGGAAAAAACTGTTGGAGCGTGTTCTACAAAATAGATATGTAAATTACATAGATTCTCCCGCTGTGAAATTACGTGTTTCGAACATGCTACATGCAGAAAAGTTTCGACAAAAATACACTACAGGGTTGTCTGCATGTGGATTACAGGACTTTCTCACTATAGAAAGCATATAGATGCTTAGATGCATTTTATGTGATTTCACAGTGTTTTCCAAACGCCAGTTTCGAAAATAAGGCAGATTTCACGGCAAAAACCTCTTGGAGCGGGTTCTAACCAATAGACATGTAATTTACATGGATTCGCTCACCGTGAAATTCCGTGTTCCGAACACGCTACATGCATCTCAGATGTGACAAATATTCACTACAGAGTTGTTAGCTTAAGGATTACCGAACTTTCATCCACCATAATAGCCATGTTACAATTTGAAGCAGTTTCTCACATTTCGAAAGTTTTTCCTAATACCAGTTTTGAAAAGGAGACAGATTTGCAGGAATATACTCGTGGAGCGTGTACTTCCCAAAAGATCTGTAATTTACATAGTTTCCCTCACAGTGACATTCCATTTTCCGAACACGCAACATGCATCCCGGTTTCAACTAACTTTCTCGAATGGGTTGTGAACATGTAGATTACAGAACTTTCATTCACCATACATGGCATATTTACATCTAGAAACATTAAATCTGAATTTGCAGCTTTTTCCTAATGCCAGTTTGGAAAATCAGGCCGTTTCTTCAGGGAAAAACTTTTGGAGCGAATTCTAACCAATAGGTGTGTAAATTACATAGATTCCTTCGCCGGGAATTTCCTTGATATGATCACAGTGCATGCATAAATCTTTCTAAAAATATTCACCACAGATTTGTTTGCATGTGGTTTTACGATCTTGCATCACAATATAAGGCATATTGACACTTTGAAGCATTTTCTCTGATTTTGCAGAGATTTTCAAACGCCAGGTTCAAAAATGAGGCAGATTTCTCAGAAAAATCTCTTAGAGCAAATTCTACCCAAGAGACATGTATTTTACATAGATTCACTCCCCGTGATATTCTGTGTTCCGAACACACTTCACGTATCTCGGATTCGACAAATATTCACTACAGAGTAGTTAGCATGCAGATTACCGAACTTTCATCTCAATACATGGAATATTGATTCTTAGAATTATTTTCTCAAATTTTGCAGGGTTTTCTAAACGCCAGGTTCAAAAATGACGAAGTTTTCACAGAAAAACGCTCTCGGTGCGAGTTCTAACCAATAGAGAAGTCATTTACATTGTTTCAATCACCGTGGAATTCCACGTTGTGAACACGCTACATGCATCACGGATTAGAAAAAGATTCTTTAACATGTTGTGAAAATGTGGATTACCGAACTTTCTTGCAACATAAAGGCACATTTAAACCTGCAAATATTTACTCCCTTTTTGCAGCTGTTTCCAAACTTCAGATTCGATAATCATGCAATTTTGGCAAAAAAATTCTCTTCTAGTTCGTTCTACTCAATAGAATTGTAATTTCCATAGTTCCATTACCGTGAAATTCCATTTTCCATAAGCGCTACATGAATCACGGTTTAAAAAATAATTACTACACTGTTATTAACATGTGGATTAACGGACTTTCAATCACCATTCAAGGCATATTGACACTTAGAAGCATTTTCTCAGATTTCACAGGGTTCTCCTAGTGGCAGTTTTCAAAATGAGGCACATTTTGCAGAAAAATTCTCTTGAAGTGAGTTCTACCCAATAGACTTGTCACTTTCATTGTTTCCTTCACTATGACATTCCGTATTCCGAAAACGTTACATTAATCACGGCTTCGACAAACATTCTTTAATGACCGTGAGCATGTGGATTACCGATTTTTCAACCACAATACAAGGCATATTTACACCTAGAAACATTTACTTACATTTCGCAGGTTTTCCTAACGTCAGTTACGAAAATCAGGCAGTTTTCGCAAAAAATTCTCTTGGTGCATGTTCTATCCAATAGACATCTCATTTTCATAGATACCTTCACCGTAACATTCCGTGTTCCGAAAACGGTCCACGCACCACGGATTCAACAAATATTCACTGCTGAGTTCTTAGCATGTGGATTACACATCTTTAATAACCCATTGAAGACATATTGCCACCTTAAAGCATTTACTCAGATTTTGCAGCGTTTTCATAACACCAGTTTCCAAAATGAGGCATATTTTTCAGTAAAATGCTCCTGGAGCGTGTTGTAACCAAGAGATATGTAATTTACATAGTTTGCCTCACCGTGACAGTCCATGTTCCGAACGCGCTACACACATCACGGATTTGACAAACATTCTTAATGAGTTGTGTACATGTGTATTACAAAACTTTCATCCACCATACAAGGCATATTGACACCTAGAATCATTAACACTGAGTTCGCAGATATTTCCTAAAAGCAGTTTCGAAAATCAGGCAGTTTTCAAAGGAAAAAACTGTTGGAGCGTGTTCTACAAAATAGATATGTAAATTACATAGATTCTCCCGCTGTGAAATTACGTGTTTCGAACATGCTACATGCAGAAAAGTTTCGACAAAAATACACTACAGAGTTGTCTGCATGTGGATTACAGGACTTTCTCACTATAGAAAGCATATAGATGCTTAGATGCATTTTATGTGATTTCACAGTGTTTTCCAAACGCCAGTTTCGAAAATAAGGCAGATTTCACGGCAAAAACCTCTTGGAGCGGGTTCTAACCAATAGACATGTAATTTACATGGATTCGCTCACCGTGAAATTCCGTGTTCCGAACACGCTACATGCATCTCAGATGTGACAAATATTCACTACAGAGTTGTTAGCAAGTGGATTACAGCACTATCATCCACCATACAAGGCTAACTGACACTTTGAAGAATTTTCTCAGATTTCACACTTTAGTTTGAACGCCAGTTTTGAAAATGAGGAAGATTTGGCAGAAAAATGCTCTTGGAGCCAGTTCTACCCAAAAGATATGTAATTTACCTAGTTTCACTCACCGTGACATTCCGTGTTCTGAACAAGTTTCATGCACCACGGATTCAACAAACATTCTTTAATGAGTTGTGAACATGTGTATTAACGAACTTTAATCCACCTTACAGTGCATATTTATACATAGAAATTTTATTCTGATTTAGTAGTATTCTCCTAATGTCAGTCTCTAAAATCATGCAGTTTCCACAGAAAAAATCCTCTTGGAGCGAGTTCTACACAATAGACATGCAATTTACATAGAACCCGTCATCGTGAAATTCCGTGTTCTGAACACGCTACATGCATCACGGATTCGACAAATATTCACTATGGATTTGTTAGCATAAGGATTACCGAACTTTCATCCACCATAAAAGCCATGTTACTATTTGGAGCATTTTCTCACATTTCGAAAATTTTTCCTAATGCCAGATTTGAAAAGGAGGCAGATTTGCAGAAATATTCTCGTGGAGCGAGTACTTCCCAATAGAAATGTAATTTACATAGTTTCCCTCACAGTGACATTCCATTTTCCGAACACGCTACATGCATCCAGGTTTCAACAATCTTTCTCGAATGAGTTGTGAACATGTAGATTACAGAACTTTCATCCACCATACATGGCATATTTACAACTAGAAACATTAACTCTGAATTTGCAGCTTTTTCCTAATGCCAGTTTGTAAAATCAGGCCGTTTTCTCAGGGAAAATCTTTTGGAGCGAATTCTAACCAATAAGTGTGTAAATTACATAGATTCCTTGGCCGGGATTTTCCGTGATATGATCAGAGTGCATGCATAAATCTTTCTAAAAATATTCACCACAGATTTGTTTGCATGTGGTTTTATGATCTTGCATCACAATACAAGGCATATTGACACTTTGAAGCATTTTCTCTGATTTTGCAGAGATTTTCAAACGCCAGCTTTAAAAATGAGGCAGATTTCTCAGAAAAAAACTCTTAGAGCAAATTCTACCCAAGAGACATGTATTTTACATAGATTCGCTCCCCGTGATATTCTGTGTTCCGAACACACTTCACGTATCTCGGATTCGAAAAATATTCACTACAGAGTAGTTAGCATGCGGATTACCGAACTTTCATCTCAATACATTGAATATTGATTCTTAGAAGTATTTTCTCAGATTTTGCAGGGTTTTCTAAACGCCAGGTTCAAAAATGACGAAGTTTTCGCAGAAAAACTCTCTCGGAGAGAGTTCTAACCAATAGAGAAGTCATTTATATTGTTTCAATCACCATGGAATTCCACGTTCTGAACACGCTACATGCATCACGGATTAGAAAAAGATTCTTTAATATGTTGTGAAAATGTGGATTATCGAACTTTCTTGCAACATAAAGGCACATTTACACCTGCAAATATTTACTCCATTTTTGCAGCTGTTTCCAAACTTCAGATTCGATTATCATGCAATTTTGGCAAAAAAATTCTCTTCTAGCTCGTTCTACTCAATAGAATTGCAATTTCCATAGTTTCATTACCGTGAAATTCCATTTTCCATAAGCGCTACATGAATCACGGTTTAAAAAATAATTACTACACTGTTATTAACATGTGGATTAACGGACTTTCAATCACCATTCAAGGCATATTGACACTTAGAAGCATTTTCTCAGATTTCACAGGGTTCTCCTAGTGGCAGTTTTCAAAATGAGGCACATTTTGCAGAAAAATTCTCTTGAAGTGAGTTCTACCCAATAGACCTGTCACTTACATTGTTTCCTTCACTATGACATTCCGTATTCCGAAAACGTTACATTCATCACGGCTTTGACAAACATTCTTTAATGACCGTGAGCATGTGGATTACCGATTTTTCAACCACAATACAAGGCATATTTACACCTAGAAACATTTACTTACATTTCGCAGGTTTTCCTAACGTCAGTTACGAAAATCAGGCAGTTTTCGCAAAAAATTCTCTTGGTGCATGTTCTATCCAATAGACATCTCATTTTCATAGATACTTTCACCGTAACATTCCGTGTTCCGAAAACGGTCCATGCACCACGGATTCAAAAAATATTCACTGCTGAGTTCTTAGCATGTGGATTACACATCTTTAATAACCCATTGAAGACATATTGCCACCTTAAAGCATTTACTCAGATTTTGCAGCGTTTTCATAACACCAGTTTCCAAAATGAGGCATATTTTTCAGTAAAATGCTCCTGGAGCGTGTTCTAACCAAGAGAAATGTAATTTATGTAGTTTGCCTCACCGTGACATTCCATGATCCGAACGCGCTACACACATCATGGATTTGACAAACATTCTTAATGAGTGGTGTACATGTGTATTACAAAACTTTCATCCATCATACAAGGCATATTGACACCTAGAATCATTAACATTGAGTTCGCAGATATTTCCTAAAAGCAGTTTCGAAAATCAGGCAGTTTTCAAAGGAAAAAACTGTTGGAGCTTGTTCTACAAAATAGATATGTAAATTACATAGATTCTCCCGCTGTGAAATTACGTGTTTCGAACATGCTACATGCAGAAAAGTTTCGACAAAAATACACTACAGAGTTGTTTGCATGTGGATTACAGGACTTTCTCACTATAGAAAGCATATAGATGCTTAGATGCATTTTATGTGATTTCACAGTGTTTTCCAAATGCCAGTTTCGAAAATAAGGCAGATTTCACGGCAAAAACCTCTTGGAGCGGGTTCTAACCAATAGACATGTAATTTACATGGATTCGCTCACCGTGAAATTCCGTGTTCCGAACACGCTACATGCATCTCAGATGTGACAAATATTCACTACAGAGTTGTTAGCTTAAGGATTACCGAACTTTCATCCACCATAATAGCCATGTTACAATTTGAAGCAGTTTCTCACATTTCGAAAGTTTTTCCTAATACCAGTTTTGAAAAGGAGGCAGATTTGCAGGAATATACTCGTGGAGCGTGTACTTCCCAAAAGATCTGTAATTTACATAGTTTCCCTCACAGTGACATTCCATTTTCCGAACACGCAACATGCATCCCGGTTTCAACTAACTTTCTCGAATGGGTTGTGAACATGTAGATTACAGAACTTTCATTCACCATACATGGCATATTTACATCTAGAAACATTAAATCTGAATTTGCAGCTTTTTCCTAATGCCAGTTTGGAAAATCAGGCCGTTTCTTCAGGGAAAAACTTTTGGAGCGAATTCTAACCAATAGGTGTGTAAATTACATAGATTCCTTCGCCGGGAATTTCCTTGATATGATCACAGTGCATGCATAAATCTTTCTAAAAATATTCACCACAGATTTGTTTGCATGTGGTTTTACGATCTTGCATCACAATATAAGGCATATTGACACTTTGAAGCATTTTCTCTGATTTTGCAGAGATTTTCAAACGCCAGGTTCAAAAATGAGGCAGATTTCTCAGAAAAATCTCTTAGAGCAAATTCTACCCAAGAGATATGTGTTTTACATAGATTCACTCCCCGTGATATTCTGTGTTCCGAACACACTTCACGTATCTCGGATTCGACAAATATTCACTACAGAGTAGTTAGCATGCAGATTACCGAACTTTCATCTCAATACATGGAATATTGATTCTTAGAATTATTTTCTCAAATTTTGCAGGGTTTTCTAAACGCCAGGTTCAAAAATGACGAAGTTTTCACAGAAAAACGCTCTCGGTGCGAGTTCTAACCAATAGAGAAGTCATTTACATTGTATCAATCACCGTGGAATTCCACGTTGTGAACACGCTACATGCATCACGGATTAGAAAAAGATTCTTTAACATGTTGTGAAAATGTGGATTACCGAACTTTCTTGCAACATAAAGGCACATTTAAACCTGCAAATATTTACTCCCTTTTTGCAGCTGTTTCCAAACTTCAGATTCGATAATCATGCAATTTTGGCAAAAAAATTCTCTTCTAGTTCGTTCTACTCAATAGAATTGTAATTTCCATAGTTCCATTACCGTGAAATTCCATTTTCCATAAGCGCTACATGAATCACGGTTTAAAAAATAATTACTACACTGTTATTAACATGTGGATTAACGGACTTTCAATCACCATTCAAGGCATATTGACACTTAGAAGCATTTTCTCAGATTTCACAGGGTTCTCCTAGTGGCAGTTTTCAAAATGAGGCACATTTTGCAGAAAAATTCTCTTGAAGTGAGTTCTACCCAATAGACTTGTCACTTTCATTGTTTCCTTCACTATGACATTCCGTATTCCGAAAACGTTACATTAATCACGGCTTCGACAAACATTCTTTAATGACCGTGAGCATGTGGATTACCGATTTTTCAACCACAATACAAGGCATATTTACACCTAGAAACATTTACTTACATTTCGCAGGTTTTCCTAACGTCAGTTACGAAAATCAGGCAGTTTTCGCAAAAAATTCTCTTGGTGCATGTTCTATCCAATAGACATCTCATTTTCATAGATACCTTCACCGTAACATTCCGTGTTCCGAAAACGGTCCACGCACCACGGATTCAACAAATATTCACTGCTGAGTTCTTAGCATGTGGATTACACATCTTTAATAACCCATTGAAGACATATTGCCACCTTAAAGCATTTACTCAGATTTTGCAGCGTTTTCATAACACCAGTTTCCAAAATGAGGCATATTTTTCAGTAAAATGCTCCTGGAGCGTGTTGTAACCAAGAGATATGTAATTTACATAGTTTGCCTCACCGTGACAGTCCATGTTCCGAACGCGCTACACACATCACGGATTTGACAAACATTCTTAATGAGTTGTGTACATGTGTATTACAAAACTTTCATCCACCATACAAGGCTTATTGACACCTAGAATCATTAACACTGAGTTCGCAGATATTTCCTAAAAGCAGTTTCGAAAATCAGGCAGTTTTCAAAGGAAAAAACTGTTGGAGCGTGTTCTACAAAATAGATATGTAAATTACATAGATTCTCCCGCTGTGAAATTACGTGTTTCGAACATGCTACATGCAGAAAAGTTTCGACAAAAATACACTACAGAGTTGTCTGCATGTGGATTACAGGACTTTCTCACTATAGAAAGCATATAGATGCTTAGATGCATTTTATGTGATTTCACAGTGTTTTCCAAACGCCAGTTTCGAAAATAAGGCAGATTTCACGGCAAAAACCTCTTGGAGCGGGTTCTAACCAATAGACATGTAATTTACATGGATTCGCTCACCGTGAAATTCCGTGTTCCGAACACGCTACATGCATCTCAGATGTGACAAATATTCACTACAGAGTTGTTAGCAAGTGGATTACAGCACTATCATCCACCATACAAGGCTAACTGACACTTTGAAGAATTTTCTCAGATTTCACACTTTAGTTTGAACGCCAGTTTTGAAAATGAGGAAGATTTGGCAGAAAAATGCTCTTGGAGCCAGTTCTACCCAAAAGATATGTAATTTACCTAGTTTCACTCAACGTGACTTTCCGTGTTCTGAACAAGTTTCATGCACCACGGATTCAACAAACATTCTTTAATGAGTTGTGAACATGTGTATTAACGAACTTTAATCCACCTTACAGTGCATATTTATACATAGAAATTTTATTCTGATTTAGTAGTATTCTCCTAATGTCAGTCTCTAAAATCATGCAGTTTCCACAGAAAAAATCCTCTTGGAGCGAGTTCTACACAATAGACATGCAATTTACATAGAACCCGTCATCGTGAAATTCCGTGTTCTGAACACGCTACATGCATCACGGATTCGACAAATATTCACTATGGATTTGTTAGCATAAGGATTACCGAACTTTCATCCACCATAAAAGCCATGTTACTATTTGGAGCATTTTCTCACATTTCGAAAATTTTTCCTAATGCCAGATTTGAAAAGGAGGCAGATTTGCAGAAATATTCTCGTGGAGCGAGTACTTCCCAATAGAAATGTAATTTACATAGTTTCCCTCACAGTGACATTCCATTTTCCGAACACGCTACATGCATCCAGGTTTCAACAATCTTTCTCGAATGAGTTGTGAACATGTAGATTACAGAACTTTCATCCACCATACATGGCATATTTACAACTAAAAACATTAACTCTGAATTTGCAGCTTTTTCCTAATGCCAGTTTGTAAAATCAGGCCGTTTTCTCAGGGAAAATCTTTTGGAGCGAATTCTAACCAATAAGTGTGTAAATTACATAGATTCCTTGGCCGGGATTTTCCGTGATATGATCAGAGTGCATGCATAAATCTTTCTAAAAATATTCACCACAGATTTGTTTGCATGTGGTTTTATGATCTTGCATCACAATACAAGGCATATTGACACTTTGAAGCATTTTCTCTGATTTTGCAGAGATTTTCAAACGCCAGCTTTAAAAATGAGGCAGATTTCTCAGAAAAAAACTCTTAGAGCAAATTCTACCCAAGAGACATGTATTTTACATAGATTCGCTCCCCGTGATATTCTGTGTTCCGAACACACTTCACGTATCTCGGATTCGAAAAATATTCACTACAGAGTAGTTAGCATGCGGATTACCGAACTTTCATCTCAATACATTGAATATTGATTCTTAGAAGTATTTTCTCAGATTTTGCAGGGTTTTCTAAACGCCAGGTTCAAAAATGACGAAGTTTTCGCAGAAAAACTCTCTCGGAGAGAGTTCTAACCAATAGAGAAGTCATTTATATTGTTTCAATCACCATGGAATTCCACGTTCTGAACACGCTACATGCATCACGGATTAGAAAAAGATTCTTTAATATGTTGTGAAAATGTGGATTATCGAACTTTCTTGCAACATAAAGGCACATTTACACCTGCAAATATTTACTCCATTTTTGCAGCTGTTTCCAAACTTCAGATTCGATTATCATGCAATTTTGGCAAAAAAATTCTCTTCTAGCTCGTTCTACTCAATAGAATTGCAATTTCCATAGTTTCATTACCGTGAAATTCCATTTTCCATAAGCGCTACATGAATCACGGTTTAAAAAATAATTACTACACTGTTATTAACATGTGGATTAACGGACTTTCAATCACCATTCAAGGCATATTGACACTTAGAAGCATTTTCTCAGATTTCACAGGGTTCTCCTAGTGGCAGTTTTCAAAATGAGGCACATTTTGCAGAAAAATTCTCTTGAAGTGAGTTCTACCCAATAGACCTGTCACTTACATTGTTTCCTTCACTATGACATTCCGTATTCCGAAAACGTTACATTCATCACGGCTTCGACAAACATTCTTTAATGACCGTGAGCATGTGGATTACCGATTTTTCAACCACAATACAAGGCATATTTACACCTAGAAACATTTACTTACATTTCGCAGGTTTTCCTAACGTCAGTTACGAAAATCAGGCAGTTTTCGCAAAAAATTCTCTTGGTGCATGTTCTATCCAATAGACATCTCATTTTCATAGATACTTTCACCGTAACATTCCGTGTTCCGAAAACGGTCCATGCACCACGGATTCAAAAAATATTCACTGCTGAGTTCTTAGCATGTGGATTACACATCTTTAATAACCCATTGAAGACATATTGCCACCTTAAAGCATTTAGTCAGATTTTGCAGCGTTTTCATAACACCAGTTTCCAAAATGAGGCATATTTTTCAGTAAAATGCTCCTGGAGCGTGTTCTAACCAAGAGAAATGTAATTTATGTAGTTTGCCTCACCGTGACATTCCATGATCCGAACGCGCTACACACATCATGGATTTGACAAACATTCTTAATGAGTGGTGTACATGTGTATTACAAAACTTTCATCCATCATACAAGGCATATTGACACCTAGAATCATTAACATTGAGTTCGCAGATATTTCCTAAAAGCAGTTTCGAAAATCAGGCAGTTTTCAAAGGAAAAAACTGTTGGAGCTTGTTCTACAAAATAGATATGTAAATTACATAGATTCTCCCGCTGTGAAATTACGTGTTTCGAACATGCTACATGCAGAAAAGTTTCGACAAAAATACACTACAGAGTTGTTTGCATGTGGATTACAGGACTTTCTCACTATAGAAAGCATATAGATGCTTAGATGCATTTTATGTGATTTCACAGTGTTTTCCAAATGCCAGTTTCGAAAATAAGGCAGATTTCACGGCAAAAACCTCTTGGAGCGTGTTCTAACCAATAGACATGTAATTTACATGGATTCGCTCACCGTGAAATTCCGTGTTCCGAACACGCTACATGCATCTCAGATGTGACAAATATTCACTACAGAGTTGTTAGCTTAAGGATTACCGAACTTTCATCCACCATAATAGCCATGTTACAATTTGAAGCAGTTTCTCACATTTCGAAAGTTTTTCCTAATACCAGTTTTGAAAAGGAGGCAGATTTGCAGGAATATACTCGTGGAGCGTGTACTTCCCAAAAGAATTGTAATTTACATAGTTTCCCTCACAGTGACATTCCATTTTCCGAACACGCTACATGCATCCCGGTTTCAACTAACTTTCTCGAATGGGTTGTGAACATGTAGATTACAGAACTTTCATTCACCATACATGGCATATTTACAACTAAAAACATTAACTCTGAATTTGCAGGTTTTTCCTAATGCCAGTTTGTAAAATCAGGCCGTTTTCTCAGGGAAAATCTTTTGGAGCGAATTCTAACCAATAAGTGTGTAAATTACATAGATTCCTTGGCCGGGATTTTCCGTGATATGATCAGAGTGCATGCATAAATCTTTCTAAAAATATTCACCACAGATTTGTTTGCATGTGGTTTTATGATCTTGCATCACAATACAAGGCATATTGACACTTTGAAGCATTTTCTCTGATTTTGCAGAGATTTTCAAACGCCAGCTTTAAAAATGAGGCAGATTTCTCAGAAAAAAACTCTTAGAGCAAATTCTACCCAAGAGACATGTATTTTACATAGATTCGCTCCCCGTGATATTCTGTGTTCCGAACACACTTCACGTATCTCGGATTCGAAAAATATTCACTACAGAGTAGTTAGCATGCGGATTACCGAACTTTCATCTCAATACATTGAATATTGATTCTTAGAAGTATTTTCTCAGATTTTGCAGGGTTTTCTAAACGCCAGGTTCAAAAATGACGAAGTTTTCGCAGAAAAACTCTCTCGGAGAGAGTTCTAACCAATAGAGAAGTCATTTATATTGTTTCAATCACCATGGAATTCCACGTTCTGAACACGCTACATGCATCACGGATTAGAAAAAGATTCTTTAATATGTTGTGAAAATGTGGATTATCGAACTTTCTTGCAACATAAAGGCACATTTACACCTGCAAATATTTACTCCATTTTTGCAGCTGTTTCCAAACTTCAGATTCGATTATCATGCAATTTTGGCAAAAAAATTCTCTTCTAGCTCGTTCTACTCAATAGAATTGCAATTTCCATAGTTTCATTACCGTGAAATTCCATTTTCCATAAGCGCTACATGAATCACGGTTTAAAAAATAATTACTACACTGTTATTAACATGTGGATTAACGGACTTTCAATCACCATTCAAGGCATATTGACACTTAGAAGCATTTTCTCAGATTTCACAGGGTTCTCCTAGTGGCAGTTTTCAAAATGAGGCACATTTTGCAGAAAAATTCTCTTGAAGTGAGTTCTACCCAATAGACCTGTCACTTACATTGTTTCCTTCACTATGACATTCCGTATTCCGAAAACGTTACATTCATCACGGCTTCGACAAACATTCTTTAATGACCGTGAGCATGTGGATTACCGATTTTTCAACCACAATACAAGGCATATTTACACCTAGAAACATTTACTTACATTTCGCAGGTTTTCCTAACGTCAGTTACGAAAATCAGGCAGTTTTCGCAAAAAATTCTCTTGGTGCATGTTCTATCCAATAGACATCTCATTTTCATAGATACTTTCACCGTAACATTCCGTGTTCCGAAAACGGTCCATGCACCACGGATTCAAAAAATATTCACTGCTGAGTTCTTAGCATGTGGATTACACATCTTTAATAACCCATTGAAGACATATTGCCACCTTAAAGCATTTACTCAGATTTTGCAGCGTTTTCATAACACCAGTTTCCAAAATGAGGCATATTTTTCAGTAAAATGCTCCTGGAGCGTGTTCTAACCAAGAGAAATGTAATTTATGTAGTTTGCCTCACCGTGACATTCCATGATCCGAACGCGCTACACACATCATGGATTTGACAAACATTCTTAATGAGTGGTGTACATGTGTATTACAAAACTTTCATCCATCATACAAGGCATATTGACACCTAGAATCATTAACATTGAGTTCGCAGATATTTCCTAAAAGCAGTTTCGAAAATCAGGCAGTTTTCAAAGGAAAAAACTGTTGGAGCTTGTTCTACAAAATAGATATGTAAATTACATAGATTCTCCCGCTGTGAAATTACGTGTTTCGAACATGCTACATGCAGAAAAGTTTCGACAAAAATACACTACAGAGTTGTTTGCATGTGGATTACAGGACTTTCTCACTATAGAAAGCATATAGATGCTTAGATGCATTTTATGTGATTTCACAGTGTTTTCCAAATGCCAGTTTCGAAAATAAGGCAGATTTCACGGCAAAAACCTCTTGGAGCGGGTTCTAACCAATAGACATGTAATTTACATGGATTCGCTCACCGTGAAATTCCGTGTTCCGAACACGCTACATGCATCTCAGATGTGACAAATATTCACTACAGAGTTGTTAGCTTAAGGATTACCGAACTTTCATCCACCATAATAGCCATGTTACAATTTGAAGCAGTTTCTCACATTTCGAAAGTTTTTCCTAATACCAGTTTTGAAAAGGAGGCAGATTTGCAGGAATATACTCGTGGAGCGTGTACTTCCCAAAAGAAATGTAATTTACATAGTTTCCCTCACAGTGACATTCCATTTTCCGAACACGCTACATGCATCCCGGTTTCAACTAACTTTCTCGAATGGGTTGTGAACATGTAGATTACAGAACTTTCATTCACCATACATGGCATATTTACATCTAGAAACATTAAATCTGAATTTGCAGCTTTTTCCTAATGCCAGTTTGGAAAATCAGGCCGTTTTCTCAGGGAAAAACTTTTGGAGCGAACTCTAACCAATAGGTGTGTAAATTACATAGATTCCTTTGCCGGGATTTTCCTTGATATGATCACAGTGCATGCATAACACTTTCTAAAAATATTCACCACAGATTTGTTTGCATGTGGTTTTACGATCTTGCATCACAATACAAGGCATATTGACACTTTGAAGCATTTTCTCTGATTTTGCAGAGATTTTCAAACGCCAGCTTTAAAAATGAGGCAGATTTCTCAGAAAAAAACTCTTAGAGCAAATTCTACCCAAGAGACATGTATTTTACATAGATTCGCTCCCCGTGATATTCTGTGTTCCGAACACACTTCACGTATCTCGGATTCGAAAAATATTCACTACAGAGTAGTTAGCATGCGGATTACCGAACTTTCATCTCAATACATTGAATATTGATTCTTAGAAGTATTTTCTCAGATTTTGCAGGGTTTTCTAAACGCCAGGTTCAAAAATGACGAAGTTTTCGCAGAAAAACTCTCTCGGAGAGAGTTCTAACCAATAGAGAAGTCATTTATATTGTTTCAATCACCATGGAATTCCACGTTCTGAACACGCTACATGCATCACGGATTAGAAAAAGATTCTTTAATATGTTGTGAAAATGTGGATTATCGAACTTTCTTGCAACATAAAGGCACATTTACACCTGCAAATATTTACTCCATTTTTGCAGCTGTTTCCAAACTTCAGATTCGATTATCATGCAATTTTGGCAAAAAAATTCTCTTCTAGCTCGTTCTACTCAATAGAATTGCAATTTCCATAGTTTCATTACCGTGAAATTCCATTTTCCATAAGCGCTACATGAATCACGGTTTAAAAAATAATTACTACACTGTTATTAACATGTGGATTAACGGACTTTCAATCACCATTCAAGGCATATTGACACTTAGAAGCATTTTCTCAGATTTCACACGGTTCTCCTAGTGGCAGTTTTCAAAATGAGGCACATTTTGCAGAAAAATTCTCTTGAAGTGAGTTCTACCCAATAGACTTGTCACTTACATTGTTTCCTTCACTATGACATTCTGTATTCCGAAAACGTTACATTCATCACGGCTTCGACAAACATTCTTTAATGACCGTGAGCATGTGGATTACCGATTTTTCAACCACAATACAAGGCATATTTACACCTAGAAACATTTACTTACATTTCTCAGGTTTTCCTAACGTCAGTTACGAAAATCAGGCAGTTTTCGCAAAAAATTCTCTTGGTGCATGTTCTATCCAATAGACATCTCATTTTCATAGATACTTTCACCGTAACATTCCGTGTTCCGAAAACGGTCCATGCACCACGGATTCAAAAAATATTCACTGCTGAGTTCTTAGCATGTGGATTACACATCTTTAATAACCCATTGAAGACATATTGCCACCTTAAAGCATTTACTCAGATTTTGCAGCGTTTTCATAACACCAGTTTCCAAAATGAGGCATATTTTTCAGTAAAATGCTCCTGGAGCGTGTTCTAACCAAGAGAAATGTAATTTATGTAGTTTGCCTCACCGTGACATTCCATGATCCGAACGCGCTACACACATCATGGATTTGACAAACATTCTTAATGAGTGGTGTACATGTGTATTACAAAACTTTCATCCATCATACAAGGCATATTGACACCTAGAATCATTAACATTGAGTTCGCAGATATTTCCTAAAAGCAGTTTCGAAAATCAGGCAGTTTTCAAAGGAAAAAACTGTTGGAGCTTGTTCTACAAAATAGATATGTAAATTACATAGATTCTCCCGCTGTGAAATTACGTGTTTCGAACATGCTACATGCAGAAAAGTTTCGACAAAAATACACTACAGAGTTGTTTGCATGTGGATTACAGGGCTTTCTCACTATAGAAAGCATATAGATGCTTAGATGCATTTTATGTGATTTCACAGTGTTTTCCAAATGCCAGTTTCGAAAATAAGGCAGATTTCACGGCAAAAACCTCTTGGAGCGGGTTCTAACCAATAGACATGTAATTTACATGGATTCGCTCACCGTGAAATTCCGTGTTCCGAACACGCTACATGCATCTCAGATGTGACAAATATTCACTACAGAGTTGTTAGCTTAAGGATTACCGAACTTTCATCCACCATAATAGCCATGTTACAATTTGAAGCAGTTTCTCACATTTCGAAAGTTTTTCCTAATACCAGTTTTGAAAAGGAGGCAGATTTGCAGGAATATACTCGTGGAGCGTGTACTTCCCAAAAGAAATGTAATTTACATAGTTTCCCTCACAGTGACATTCCATTTTCCGAACACGCTACATGCATCCCGGTTTCAACTAACTTTCTCGAATGGGTTGTGAACATGTAGATTACAGAACTTTCATTCACCATACATGGCATATTTACATCTAGAAACATTAAATCTGAATTTGCAGCTTTTTCCTAATGCCAGTTTGGAAAATCAGGCCGTTTTCTCAGGGAAAAACTTTTGGAGCGAATTCTAACCAATAGGTGTGTAAATTACATAGATTCCTTTGCCGGGATTTTCCTTGATATGATCACAGTGCATGCATAACACTTTCTAAAAATATTCACCACAGATTTGTTTGCATGTGGTTTTACGATCTTGCATGACAATACAAGGCATATTGACTCTTTGAAGCATTTTCTCTGATTTTGCAGACATTTTCAAACGCCAGGTTCAAAAATGAGGCAGATTTCTCAGAAAAATCTCTTAGAGCAAATTCTACCCAAGAGACATGTATTTTACATAGATTCGCTCCCCGTGATATTCTGTGTTCCGAACACACTTCACGTATCTCGGATTCGACAAATATTCACTACAGAGTAGTTAGCATGCAGATTACCGAACTTTCATCTGAATACATTGAATATTGATTCTTAGAATTATTTTCTCAGATTTTGCAGGGTTTTCTAAACGCCAGGTTCAAAAATGACGAAGTTTTCGCAGAAAAACACTCTCGGTGCGAGTTCTAACCAATAGAGGAGTCGTTTACATTGTTTCAATCACCGTGGAATTCCACGTTCTGAACACGCTACATGCATCACGGATTAGAAAAAAATTCTTTAATATGTTGTGAAAATGTGGATTACCGAACTTTCTTGCAACAGAAAGGCACATTTACACCTGCAAATATTTACTCCCTTTTTGCAGCTTTTTCAAAACTTCAGATTCGATAATCATGCAATTTTGGCAAAAAAATTCTCTTCTAGCTCGTTCTACTCAATAGAATTGTAATTTCCATAGTTTCATTACCGTGAAATTCCATTTTCCATAAGCGCTACATGAATCACGGTTTAAAAAATAATTACTACACTGTTATTAACATGTGGATTAACGGACTTTCAATCACCATTCAAGGCATATTGACACTTAGAAGCATTTTCTCAGATTTCACAGGGTTCTCCTAATGGCAGTTTTCAAAATGAGGCACATTTTGCAGAAAAATACTCTTGAAGTGAGTTCTACCCAATAGACTTGTCACTTTCATTGTTTCCTTCACTATGACATTCCGTATTCCGAAAACGTTACATTAATCACGGCTTCGACAAACATTCTTTAATGACCGTGAGCATGTGGATTACCGATTTTTCAACCACAATACAAGGCATATTTACACCTAGAAACATTTACTTACATTTCGCAGGTTTTCCTAACGTCAGTTACGAAAATCAGGCATTTTTCGCAGAAAAATTCTCTTGGTCCATGTTCTATCCAATAGATATCTCATTTTCATAGATACCTTCACCGTAACATTCCGTGTTCCGAAAACGGTCCATGCACCACGGATTCAAAAAATATTCACTGCTGAGTTCTTAGCATGTGGATTACACATCTTTAATAACCCATTGAAGACATATTGTCACCTTAAAGCATTTACTCAGATTTTGCAGCGTTTTCATAACACGAGTTTCCAAAATGAGGCATATTTTTCAGTAAAATGCTCCTGGAGCGTGTTCTAACCAAGAGATATGTAATTTACATAGTTTGCCTCACCGTGACAGTCCATGTTCCGAACGCACTACACACATCACGTATTTGACAAACATTCTTAATGAGTTGTGTACATGTGTATTACAAAACTTTCATCCACCATACAAGGCATATTGACACCTAGAATCATTAACACTGAGTTCGCAGATATTTCCTAAAAGCAGTTTCGAAAATCAGGCAGTTTTCAAAGGAAAAAACTGTTGGAGCGTGTTCTACAAAATAGATATGTAAATTACATAGATTCTCCCGCTGTGAAATTACGTGTTTCGAACATGCTACATGCAGAAAAGTTACGACAAAAATACACTACAGAGTTGTTTGCATGTGGATTACAGGACTTTCTCACTATAGAAAACATATAGATGCTTAGATGCATTTTATGTGATTTCACAGTGTTTCCAAACGCCAGTTTTGAAAATAAGGCAGATTTCACATCAAAAACCTCTTGGAGCAGGTTCTAACCAATAGATATCTAATTTACATGGATTCGCTCACCGTGAAATTCCGTGTTCCGAACACGCTACATGCATCTCAGATGTGACAAATATTCACTACAGAGTTGTTAGCAAGTGGATTACAGCACTATCATCCACCACACAAGACTAACTGACACTTTGAAGAATTTTCTCAGATTTCACACGTTAGTTTGAACGCCAGTTTTAAAAATGAGGAAGATTGGGCAGAAAAATGCTCTTGGAGCCAGTTCTACACAAAAGATATGTAATTTACCTAGTTTCACTCACCGTGACATTCCGTGCTCTGAACACGTTTCATGCACCACGGATTCAACAAACATTCTTTAATGAGTTGTGAACATGTGTATTAACGATCTTTAATCCACCTTACAGTGCATATTTATACATAGAAATTTTATTCTGATTTAGTAGTATTCTCCTAATGTCAGTCTCTAAAATCATGCAGTTTCCACAGAAAAAATCCTCTTGGAGCGAGTTCTACCCAATAGACATGCAATTTACATAGAACCCGTCATCGTGAAATTCCGTGTTCTGAACACGCTACATGCATCTCAGATGTGACAAATATTCACTACAGATTTGTTAGCTTAAGGATTACCGAACTTTCATCCACCATAAATGCCATGTTACAATTTGAAGCAGTTTCTCACATTTCGAAAGTTTTTCCTAATGCCAGTTTTGAAAAGGAGGCAGATTTGCAGAAATATTCTCGTGGAGCGTGTACTTTCCATTAGAAATGTAATTTACATAGTTTCCCTCACAGTGACATTCCATTTTCCGAACATGCTACATGCATCCCGGTTTCAACAAACTTTCTCGAATGGGTTGTGAACATGTAGATTACAGAACTTTCATTCACCATACATGGCATATTTACAACTAGAAACATTAAATCTGAATTTGCAGCTTTTTCCTATTGCCAGTTTGGAAAATCAGGCCGTTTTCTCAGGGAAAAACTTTTGGAGCGAATTCTAACGAATAGTTGTGTAAATTACATAGATTCCTTCGCCGGGATTTTCCTTGATATGATCACAGTGCATGCATAAATCTTTCTAAAAATATTACCCACAGAGTTGTTTGCATGAGGTTTTACGATCTTGCATGACAATACAAGGCATATTGACACTTTGAAGCATTTTCTCTGATTTTGCAGAGATTTTCAAACGCCAGGTTCAAAAATGAGGCAGATTTCTCAGAAAAATCTCTTAGAGCAAATTCTACCCAAGAGACATGTATTTTACATAGATTCGCTCCCCGTGATATTCTGTGTTCCGAACACACTTCTCGTATCTCGGATTCGACACATATTCACTACAGAGTAGTTAGCATGCAGATTACCGAACTTTCATCTCAATACATTGAATATTGATTCTTAGAAGTATTTTCTCAGATTTTGCAGCGTTTTCTAAACGCCATGTTAAAAAATGACGAAGTTTTCGCAGAAAAACACTCTCGGAGCGAGTTCTAACCAATAGAGTAGTCATTTACATTGTTTCAATCACCGTGGAATTCCACGTTCTGTACGCGCTACATGAATCACGGATTAGAAAAAGATTCTTTAATGTGTTGTGAAAATGTGGATTACCGAACTTTCTTGCAACATAAAGGCACATTTACACCTGCAAATATTTACTCCCTTTTTGCAGCTTTTTCCAAACTTCAGATTCGATAATCATGCAATTTTGGCAAAAAAATTCTCTTCTAGCTCGTTCTACTCAATAGAATTGTAATTTCCATAGTTTCATTACCGTGAAATTCCATTTTCCATAAGCGCTACATGAATCACGGTTTAAAAAATAATTACTACACTGTTATTAACATGTGGATTAACGGACTTTCAATCACCATTCAAGGCATATTGACACTTAGAAGCATTTTCTCAGATTTCACAGGGTTCTCCTAATGGCAGTTTTCAAAATGAGGCACATTTTGCAGAAAAATTTTCTTGAAGGGAGTTCTACCCAATAGACATGTAACTTAAATTGTTTCCTTCACTATGACATTCCATATTCCGAACACGTTACATGCATCACGAGTTCGACAAACATTCTTTAATGAGTGTGAGCATGTGGATTACTGAAGTTTCATCCACCATACAAGGCATATTTAGACCTAGAAGCAGGTAATCTGATTTCGCAGGTTTTTCCTAACATCCAGTTTCGAAAATCATGAAATTTTCACAGAAACATTCAATTCAAGCGAGTTCTATCCAGTAGAATTGTTATTTTCCGAGCTTCACTCACCGAGACATTCCGTGTTCCGAAAACGTTACATTCATCACGGCTTCGACAATCATTATTTTATGAATGTGAGCATGTGGATTACCGATTTTTCAACCACAATACAAGGCATATTTACACCTAGAAACATTTACTTAGATTTCGCAGGTTTTCCTAACGTCAGTTACAGAAATCATGCAGTTTTCACAGAAAAATACTCTTGGTGCATGTTCTATCCAATAGACATCTCGTTTTAATAGACACATTCTCCATAACATTCTGTGTACCGAAAACAGTACATGCACCACGGATTCAACAAATATTCACTGCTGAGTTCTTAGCATGTGAATTACACATCTTTAATAACCCATTGAAGACATATTGTCACCTTAAAGCATTTACTCAGATTTTGAAGCGTTTTCATAACAACAGTTTCCAAACTGAGGCAGATTTTTCAGTAAAATGCTCCTGGAGCGTGTCCTAACCAATAGATATGTCATTTACATAGTTTGCCTCACCGTGACAGTCCATGTTCCAAACGCGCTACACACATCACGGATTTGACAAACATTTTAATGAGTTGTGTACATGTGTATTACAAAACTTTCATCCACCATACAAGGCATATTGACACCTAGAAACATTAACACTTAGTTCACAGATATTTCCTAATAGCAGTTTCGAAAATCAGGCAGTTTTCAAAGGAAAAAACTGTTGGAGCGTGTTCTACCCAATAAATTTGTAAATTACATAGATTCTCCCGCTGTGAATTTACTGGTTTTGAACACGCTACATGCAGAAAAGTTTCGACAAAAATACACTATAGGGTTGTTTGCATTTGGATTACAGGACTTTCTCACTACAGAAGGCATATAGATGCTTAGAAGCATTTTCTGTTATTTCAGAGTTTTCCAAACGCCAGTTTCGAAAATGAGGCCGATTTCACAGCAAAAACCTCTTGGAGCGGGTTCTAACCAATAGACATGTAATTTACATGGATTCGCTCACCGTCAAATTCCGTGTTCCTAACACGCTACATGCATCTTGGATGCGACAAATATTCACTACAGAGTTGTTAGCAAGTGGATTACAGCACTTTCACCAACCACACAAGGCTTACTGACACTTTGAAAATTTTCTCCGATTTCACACGTTAGTTTGAATGTCAGTTTTGAAAATGAGGCAGATATGGCAGAAAAATGCTCTTGGAGCCAGTTCTACCCAAAAGATAGGTAATTTACCTAGTTTCACTCACCGTGACATTCTGTGTACTGAACATGTTACATGCACCACGGTTTCAAAAAACATTGTTTAATGAGTTGTGAACTTGTGTATTAACGAACTTTAATCCACCTCACAGTGCATATTTATACATAGAAATTTTATTCTGATTTAGTAGTATTCTCCTAATGTCAGTCTCTAAAATCATACAGTTTCCACAGTAAAATCCTTTTGGAGCGAGTTCTACGCAATAGACGTGCAAATTACATAGAAACCATCATCGTGAAATTCCGTGTTCCGAAAAAGCTACATGCATCACGGATTCGTCAAATATTCACTACAGAGTTTTTAGCATAAGTATTACCGAACTTTCATCCACCATAAAAGCCATGTTGACACTTTGAAGCATTTTCTCACATTTCGAAAGTTTTTCCTAATGCCAGATTTGAAAAGGAGGCAGATTCGCAGAAAAATACTCGTGGAGTGAGTACTTCCCAATAGAAATGTAATTTACATAGTTTCCCTCACAGTGACATTCCATTTTCCGAACACGCTACATGCATCCAGGTTTCAACAAACTTTCTCGAATGAGTTGTGAACATGTAGATTACAGAACTTTCATCCACCATACATGGCATATTTACAACTAGAAACATTAAATCTGAATTTGCAGCTTTTTCCTAATGCCAGTTTGGAAAATCAGGCCGTTTTCTCAGGGAAAAACTTTTGGAGCGAATTCTAACCAATAGGTGTGTAATTTACATAGATTCCATCGCCGGGATTTTCCGTGATATGTTCACACTGCATGCATAACGCTTTCTATAAATATTCACCACAGATTTGTTTGCATGTGGTTTTACGATCTTGCATCACAATACAAAGCATATTGACACTTTGAAGCATTTTCTCTGATTTTGCAGAGATTTTCAAACGCCAGGTTCAGAAATGAGGCAGATTTCTCAGAAAAAACTCTTAGACAAATTCTACCCAAGAGACATGTATTTTACATAGATTCGCTCACCGTGATATTCTGTGTTCCGAACACACTTCACGTATCTCGGATTTGACAAATATTCACTACAGAGTTGTTAGCATGTGGATTACCGAACTTTCATCACAATACATTGAATATTGATTCTTAGAAGTACTTTCTCAGATTTTGCAGCGTTTTCTAAACGCCAGGTTCAAAAATGACTAAGTTTTCACAGAAAAACACTGTCGGAGCGAGTTCTACCCAATAGAGGAGTCAGTAACATTGTTTCATTCACCGTGATATTCCACGTTCTGAACACGCTACATGCATCACGGATTAGAAAAAGATTCTTTAATATGTTGTGAAAATGTGGATTACCGAACTTTCTTGCAACATAAAGGCACATTTACACCTGCAAATATTTACTCCCTTTTTGCAGCTTTTCCAAACTTCAGATTCGATAATCATGCAATTTTCGCAGAAAAATTCTCTTCTAGCTCGTTCTACTCAATAGAATTGTAATTTCCATAGTTTCATTACCGTGAAATTCCATTTTCCAAAAGCGTTACATGAATCACGGGTTAAAAAATAATTACTACACTGTTATAAACATTTGGATTACCGGAATTTCATTCACCATTCAAGGCATATTTTCACTTAGAAGCATTTTCTCAGATTTCACAGCGTTCTCCTAATGGCAGTTTTCATAATGAGGCACATTTTTCAGAAAAATTCTCTTGAAGTGAGTTCTACCCAATAGACATGTAATTAAATTGTTTCCTTCCCATTGACATTCCGTATTCCGAGCACATTTCATGCATCACGATTTCGACAAACATTCTTTAATGAGTGTGAACATGTGGATTACCGAACTTTCATCCACCATACAAGGCATATTTACACCTAGAAGTAGTTATTCTGATTTTGCTGGTTTTTCCTAACATCCAGTTTCGAAAATCATGAAATTTTCACACATACATTCAATTCAAGCGAGTTCTATCCTGTAGAATTCTTATTTTCAGAGCTTCACTCACCGAGACATTCTGTATTCCGAAAAAGTTACATTCATCACGGCTTCGACAAAGATTATTTAATGACCGTGAGCATGTGGATTACCGATTTTTCAAACACAATACAATGCATATTTACACGTAGAAACATTTAATTAAATTTCGCAGTTTTTCCTAAATTCAGTTACGAAAATCAGGCAGTTTTCGCAGAAAAATTCTCTTGGTGCATGTTCTATCCTATAGACATCTCATTTTCATACATAACTTCACCGTAACATTCCGTGTTCCGAAAACGGTCCATGCACCACGGATTCAACAAATATTCACTGCTGAGTTCTTAGCATGTGAATTACACATCTTTAATAACCCAATGTAGACACATTGTCACCTTAAAGCATTTACTCAGATTTTGCAGCGTTTTCATAACAACAGTCCCCAACTGAGGCAGATTTTTCAGTAAAATGCTCCTGGAGCGTGTTCTAACCAATAGATATGTAATTTACATAGTTTGCCTCACCGTGACATTCCAATTTCCAAACACGCTACATGCATTAAGGTTTCAACAAACTTTCTCGAATGAGTTGTGAACATGTAGATTACAGAACTTTCATCCACCATACATGGCATCTTTACAACTAGAAACATTAACTCTGAATTTGCAGCTTTTTCCTAATGCCAGTTTCGAAAATCAAGCCGTTTTATCCAGAAAAAATTTTTGAAGCGAATTCTAACCAATAGATTTTAATTTACATAGATTCCATCGCCGGGATTTTCCGTGATATGATCATGTTACATGCATAATGCTTTCTATAATTATTCACCAAAGTTTTGTTTGCATGAGGTTTTATGATCTTCCATCACAATACAAGGCAAATGGACACTTTGATGCATTTTCCCTGATTTTGCACATATTTTCTAATGCCAGTTTCAAAAACGAAACAGGATTCGCAGAAAATTCTCTTGGAGCGAATTCTACAGAAGAGACATTTATTTTACATAGATTCGCTCACCGTGATATCCTGTGATCAAAATAAGCTTCATGTATCCCGGATTCAACAAATATTCACTACAGAGTTTTTAGCATTCGGATTACCGAACTTTCATCCACCATAAAAAGCATATTTAAACCTAGAAGTAGTTATTCTGATTTCGCAGGTTTTTCCTAACATTCAGTTTCGAAAATCATGAAATTTTCACAGAAACATTCAATTCAAGCGAGTTCTATCCAGTAGAATTGTTATTTTCAGAGTTTCACTCACCGACACATTCCGTGTTCCGAAAACCTTACATTCATCACGGCTATGACAAACATTAATTAATGACCGTGAGCATGTGGATTACCGATTTTTCAACCACAATAGAAGGCATATTTACACCTAGAAACATTTACTTAGATTTTGCAGGTTTTCCTAAGGTCAGTTATTAAAATTAGGCAGTTTTCACAGAAAAATTTTCTTGGTGCATGTTCTATCCAATAGACATCTCATTTTCATAGATACCGTTAACGTATTATTCCGTTTTCCGAAAATGGTACATGCACCACAGATTCAATAAATATTCATTGCTGAGTCTTTAGCACCTGAATTAAAAATCTTTAATAACCCATTGAAGACATATTGTCACCTAAAAGCTTTTATAATTATTATGCTGCGTTTTCATAACACCCCAAGTGAACGGGTAGCAGAAGAAAATTTTACTTTTGTTTCTCAGTCTGTTTCCTAGTGCCGGTTTGAAGTTCCTGCAGTTTTCACTGTAAAACTTATTTTGAGCTAGTACCTTCCCATATATATGTAAGGAGTGGAGTTTGCAACTGGAAAGAATCTCTTTGTTCCAAACAAGCTAGGTGAAGGACGGCTTTAACACACACTTACTTCTCAGAAATTAGCATGTGGAGAAACGTTTGTTCTTCTAGCACATATGGAACGGCTTGCAGGAGATACTTTTACTCTGGTTTCTCAGTCTGTTTCCGAGTGCCGGGTTGAAGTTCCCTCAGTTTTCACTGGAAAATAGTTTTGGAGCTAGTACCTCACTTTATATGTGTATGGATTGTAGTTTGCAACAGTCGGTTTCTTAGTGCCGGTTTGAATTTGTTGCAATTTTCACTGTAAAATGATTTGTAGGATATACATCCCCATATATATGAATGGAATGTAGTTTGCAACTGAAAAGAAACTCTGTGTTCCTAACAAGCAAGTTGAAGTACGGCTTTCATATACACATATCTCTCAGAACCTCGCATATGGAAAGACGTTCTTTCATTTAGCTCAAAGGGAACATTATGCAGGAGAAACTTTTACTCTGGTTTCTCAGTCTGTTTCCTAGTGTAGGGTTGAGTTTCCTGTAATTTTCAGTGTAAAAACGAGTTGGAGCTAGTACCTCCCCATATATATGTATGGAGTGTATTTGGCAACTGAAAAGGAACTCTGTGTTCCCAACAAGCTAGGTGAAAGATGGCTTTCACACACACATATCTCTCAGAACTGAGCATGTGGAGTGACATTCGTTCAGCTAGCACAAAGGGAACGGGTTGCAGGAGAAACTTTTACTCTGGTTTCTCAGTCTGTTTCTTAGTGCCGGTTTGAAGTTCCTGCAGTTTTCACTGTAAAACCGAGTTGGAGCTATTTCCTCCCCATATATATGTATGGAGTGTAGTTTGCAACTGAAAAGAAACTTTGTGTAAAGAACAAGCTTGAAGAAAATCGGCTTTCACACACAAAATTCTCTCTGAACTGAGCATGTTTAGAGACGTTCATTCATCTTCTACAAAGGGAACGGGTTGCAGGCAAACATTTCCTCAGGTTTCTCAGTATGTTTCGTAGTGCCGATTTGAAGTTCCTGCAGTTTTCACAGTAAAACAGATTTGAATCTAGTCCCTCCCCATGTAATATGTATGGAATTTAGTTTGCAAATGAAAAGAAACTCTGTGTTCCCAAAGAGCTAGGTGAAAGTCAGCTTTCACACACACAATTCTCTCTGAACTGAGCATGTTGAGAGACGTTCATTCATCCTGAAAAAAGGGAACGGGTTGCAGGACAAACAATTACTCGGGTTTCTCAGTATGTTTCCTAGTGCCGATTTGAAGTTCCTGCAGTTTTCACAGTAAAACAGATTTGAAGCTAGTCCCTCCCAATATAATATGTATGGAGTGTAGTTTGCAAATGAAAAGAAACTTTGTGTTCCCAACAAGATAATTGAAGGACGGCTTTCACACACACTTATCTCTCAGAACAGAGCATGTGGAGAGTAGTTCGTTCATCAAGAACAAACGGAATGGGTTGCAAGTGAAATTATTACTCTGGTTTTTCAGTCTGTTTCCTAGTGCCCGGTTGAAGTTCCTGTTGTTTTCATTGTAAAACAAAGTTTCAGCTTGTAAATACCCATATATATGTACGGAGTGTAGTTTGCAAGTGAAAAGAAATTTGTGTTCATAGCAAGCTAGGTGAAAGACGGCTTTCACACACACATATATCTCAGAACTGAGCATGTGGAGAGACTTTCGTTCGTCTAGCACAAAGGGAATGGGTTGTAGGAGAAACTTTTACTCTGGTTTCTCAGTGTGTTTCCAAGTGCCGGTTTGAATTTCCTGCAGATTTCACTGTAAAACCGATTTGGGGCTAGTACATCCCCATATATATGTTGGATTATAATTTGCAACTGAAAAGAAACTCTGTGTTCCCAACAATCTAGGTGAATGACGGATTTTACATACACTTATCCCTCAGAAATGAGCATGTGGATAGACGTTCGTTCATCTAGCACAATGGGAACGGGTTTCAGGGGAAACTTTTACCGTTGTTTCTCAGTCTATTTCCTAGTGCCGGTTTGAAGTTCCTGCAGTTTTCACTGTAAAACAGAGTTGGTACTACTACCTACCGATATATATGCATGGAGTTGTTTGTAACTGAAAAGAAGGTTTGTGTTCCCAAAAAGCTAGGTGAAGGACGGCTTTCACACACACTTTTCTCTCAGAACAGAACATGTCGAGAGACGTTCATTCATCTAGCAAAAATGGAACAGGTTGCAGGATCAACTTTTACTCTGGTTTCTCAGTCTCTTTCCTATGGCAGGTTTGATGTTCCAGCAATTATCAGTGTAAAACAGAATTGGAGCTAGTACCTTCCCATATATATTTATGGAGTGGAGTTTGCAAGTGAAAAGTAACTTTGTGTTCCCAACAAGCTAGGTGAAGGACGGCTTTCGCACACACTTATCTCTCAGAACTGAGCATGTGGAGAGACGTTCGTTCATCTAGAACAAAGGGAACCGTGTGCTGGAGAAAATTTTACTCTGGTTTCTCAGTCAGTTTCCTAGTGCCGGTTTGAAGTTCCTGCAGTTTTCACTGTAAACCGATTTGGAGCTACTACATCCCCATATATATGTATTGAGAGTAGTTTGCAACTGAATAGAAACTTTGTGTTCCCAAGAAGCTAGTTTAAAGACGGCTTCCACACACAATTATCTCTCAAAACTGAGCTTGTGGAGAGACTTTCGTGCATCTACCACAATGGGAAAGGGTTGGAGGAGAAACTTTTTCTGTGGTTTCTCAGTCTGATTCCTAATGCCGGTTTGAATTTCCTGCAGTTTTCACTGTAAAAACGATTTGGAGCTAGTACCTCAAAATATATATATATGGAGTGTAGTTTGCTAATGAAAAAAACTGTGTTCCCAAAAACTAGGTGAAGTACGGCTTTCACACGCACTTATCTCTCAGAACTGAGCTTGTGGAGTGACGTTCCTTCATCTAGCAAAATTGGAACGGATATCAGGAGAAATTTTTACTCTGTGTTCTCAGTGTGTTTCCAAGTGCCTGTTTGAAGTTCTTGCAGTTTTCACTGTAAAATTGTTTGTGAGCTAGTACCTAACCATATATATGTATGGATTGTAGTTTGCAACTGAAAAGAAACTCTGTGTTCCCAACAAGCTAGTTGATGTACTGCTTTCACACACAATTACCTCTCAGAAATTAGCATGCGGAGAGACGTTCGTTCATCTAGCACAAAGGGAATGGTATGCAGAATAAACTTTTACTCTGTTTTCTCAGTCTGTTTCCTAGTGCCGATTTGAAGTTCCTGCAGTTTTCACTGAAATACAGAATTGGAGCTAGTACCTCCCCATATATATGTGTGAAGTGTAGTTTGCAACTGAAAAGAAACTCTGTGTTCCCAACAATATAGGTGAATGACGGCTTTACACAGAATTATCTCTCAGAAATGAGCATGTGGATAGATGTTCTTTCATCTAGCACAAAGGGAACGGTATGCAGAATAAACTTTAACTCTGTTTTCTCAGTCTGTTTCCTAGTGCCGATTTGAAGTTCCTGCAGTTTTCACTGAAAAACAAAATTGGAGCTAGTACCTCCCCATATATATGTTTGAAGTGTAGTTTGCAACTGAAAGAATCTATGTATTCCCTACAAGCTTGGTGAAGGAAGGCTTTCACAAACACTTTTCTTTTGGAACTGAATATGTGGAGAGGCAATCGTTCATCTAGCAAAATGAAACGGGTTTCAGGAGAAACTTTTACTCTTGTTTCTCTGTCGGTTTCCTAGTGCCGGTTTGAAGTTCCTGCAGTTTTCACTGTATAAACGAGTTGGAGTTATTCCCAACCAATATAGTATGTATGGATTTATTTTTCAACTGAAAAAAAGTTTGTTTTCAAAACAAGCTTGGTGAAGGAAGGATTACTCACACACTTATCTCTCAGAAGTGAGCATGTGGAGAGACTTTCGTTCATCAAACACAATGGAACGTGTTGCAGGAGAAAATATTCCTCTGGTTTCTCAGTCTGTTTTATAGTCCGCTTTGATGTTCCTGCAGTTTTGACTGTAAATCCGACTTGGAGCTAGTCCCTACCCATAAAATATATATGGATTATACTTTGTAACTGAAAAGGAACTCAGTGTTCCCTACAAGCTAGGTGAAGGACGGCTTTCACACACAAGTATCTCTCAGAATTGAGCATGTGGAGAGACGTTCATTCATCTAGCACAAAGGGAACGGGTTGCATGAGAAACTTTTCCTCTGGTTTCTCATTCTGTTTCCTAGTACCGGGTTGATGTTCCTGCAATTTTCACTGTAAAACCAGGTTGCAGCTTGTACCTCCCCATATGTATGAATGGAATGTAGTGTGTAACTGAAAAATAAATCTGTGTTTTCAACAAGCTATGTGAAGGATGGCATTCACACCCACTTATCTCTCAGAACAGTGTATGTTGAGTGACTTTCGTTCATACAGCACAAAGGTAAATTCTTGCAGGAGAAAATTTTGCTCTTGTTTCTCAGTTGGTTTCCTAGTGCCGGTTTGACGTTCCTGCAGATTTCACTGTAAAACAGATTTGGAACTACTACATCCCCATATATATATATGGATCGTATATTGCAACTAAAAAGAAATTTTGTTTTCCCTACAAGCTAGGTGAAGGACGGTTTTCACACAAACTTTTCTCTCAGAACAGTTCATGTGGAGAGACGTTCATTCATCTAGCAAAATGCGAACGGGTTTCAGGGGAAAATTTTACCCTGGTTTCTCAGTCTATTTCCTAGTGCTGCTTTGAAGTTCCTGCAGTTTTCCCTGTAAAACAGATTTGGAGCTAGTACCTCAACATATAATATGAATGGAGTGTAATTAGTAACTGAAAAGAAACTCTGTGTTCGTAAAAAGCTACGTTAAGGACGGCTTTCACACACACTTATCTCTCAAAGCAGATCATGTGGAGAGACGTTCGTTCATCTAGCACAAAGGGAACGGTTTGCAGGAGAAACTATTTCCTGGTTTCTCAGTCTTTCTCCTTGTGCCGTTAGGAAGTTAATGCAGTTTTCACTGTAAAATAGTTTTGGAGCAGGGAAATCCCCATAAAATATTTATGGAGTTTAGTTTGCAACTGAAAAGAAACTTTGTGTTCACAACAAGATAGGTGAAGGACCGCTTTCACACACACTTATCTCTCAGAACTGTGCATGTGGAGAGACGTTCGTTCATCAAGCACAAAGGGAAAGGCTTGCAATAGAAAATTTTACTCTGGTTTCTCAGTCTGTTTCCTAGTGCCGTTTTGAAGTTCCTGCATTTTTCACTGTAAACCCGAGTTGGAGCTAGTACCTCCCCATATATATGTATGGAGTGGAGTCTGCAACTTAAAAGAAACTTTGTGATCACACAAAGCTAATTGAAGGATGGCTTTCACACACACTTATCTCTTAGAAATGAGCATGTGGATAGACATTCGTTCATCTAGCACATAGGGAAAGGTATGCAGAAGAAACTTTTACTCCAGTTTCTCAGTCTTTTTCCTAGTGCCTTTTGAAGATCCTGCAGTTTTCACTGTAAAACCGATTTGGAGCTAGTACCACCCCATATATATATATGGTATGTAGATTGCAACTAAAAAGACACTTTCTCTTCCCAACAAGCTAGGTGATGGAAGGCTTTCACACAAACTTTTCTTTCAGAAATTAGCATGTTGATAGACCTTCGTTCATCTAGCACAAATGGAACGGTATGCAGAAGAAATTTTTACTCTTTTCTCAGTCTGTTTCCTTGTGCCGGTTTGAAGTTCCTGCATTTTTCACTGTAAAACAGAGTTGAAGCTTGTACCAAACCATATATATATATGGAGTGTAGTTTGCAACTGAAAAGTAACATTGTTTTCCCAACAAGCTAGGTGGAGGACGGCTTTCACACACCATTATCTCTAGGAACTGATCATGTGCAGAAACTTTTGTTCATCTAACACAAAGGGAACGTGTTGCTTTAGAAAATTTTACTCTGGTTTCTCAGACTGTTTCCTAGTGCCGGTTTGAAGTTCCTGCATTTTTCACTGTAAAACCGAGTTGGAGATAGAATCTCCCCATATATATGTTTGAAGTGTAGTTTGCAACTGAAAAGAATCTCTGTATTCCCAACAAGCTAGGTGAAAGATCTCTTTCACACACACTTATCTCTCAGAACTGAGCATGTGGAGAGACCTTCGTTCATGTAGCACAAAGTTCACGGGTTGCATGAGAAACTATTACTCTGGTTTCTCAGTCTGTTTCCTAGTGCTGGTTTGAAGTTCATGCAGATTTCACTGTAAAATAGGTTTGGAGATAGTACTAACCCATAAAATATTTATGGAGTTTAGTTTGCAACTGAAAAGAAACTTTGTGTTCCCAACAAGCTAGGTGAAGGACGGCTTTCACAAACACTTATCTCTCAGAACACAGCATATGGAGAGACTTTCGTTCATCTAGCACAAAAGGAACGGGATGAAGGATAAATTTTTTCTTTGTATTCTCAGTCTGTTTCCTAGTGCCGGTTTGAAGTTCCTGCAGTTTTCACTGTAAAATTGACTTGGAGGTAGTTCCTACCCATAAATTTGTACGGAATGTTGTTTGCAACTGTAAAGAAACTATGTGTTCCCAGCAATCTATGTGAATGACAGCTTTTCACACACTTATCTCTCAGAACTGATCATGTGGAGAGACTTTATTTCATCTAGCACAAATGGAACGGTTTGCATTAGAAACTTTTACTCTGGTTTCTCAGTCTGTTTCCTGGTGCCGGTTTGATGTTCCTGCATATTTCAATGTAAAACCGAGTTGGAGCTAGTACCTCCCCATATAATATGTATGGATTGTAGTTTGTAACTGAATAGAAACTCTGTCTTCACAAAAAGCTAGGAGAAGGACGGCTTTCACACACATATACCACTCAGAAGAAATCATGTGGAGAGACTTTCGTTCATCTAGCAAATTGCGAACGGTTTTCAGGGGAAACTTTTACCCTGTTTTCTCCATCTATTTCCTAGTGCCGGTTTGAAGTTCCTGCATTTTTCACTGTAAATCCGAGTTGGAGCTTGTACCTACCCATATATATGTATGGAGTGTAGCTTGCAACTGAAAAGAAACTTTGTCTTCCCAACAAGCTAGTTGAATGACGGCTTTCACACACACATATGTCTCAGAACTGAGCATTTGGAGAGACGTTTGTTCATCTAGCACAAAGGAACGGGTAGCAGGATAAAGTTTTACTCTGGTTTCTCAGTTTGTTTCCTAGTGCCGTTTTGAATTTCCTGCAGTTTTCACTGTAAAAAAGAGTTGGAGCTAGTACTTCCACATATATATTTATGGTGTGATGTTTGCAACTTAAAAGAAACTTAGTGTTTCCGACAAGGTAGGTAAAGGACGGCTTTCATACACAGTTATCCGTCAGAATTGAGCATGTGGAGAGATGTTCGTTCATCTAGCAAAAATGGAACGTGTTGCAGGAGAAATTTTATGCTGGTTTCTCAGACTGTTTCCTAGTGCCGATTTGAATTTCCTGCATTTTAATTTGTAAAAGAGAATTGGAGTTAGTTCCTACCCATATATATGTATGGAGTGAAGTTTGCAACTTAAAAGAAACTATGTGTTCCCAACAAGCAAGGTGATGGACGGATTTTACACACAATTATCTCTCAGAAATGAGCATGTGGAGAGACGTTCATTCAACCAGCACAAATGGAACGGTTTGCAGGGGAAACTTTTACTCTGGTTTCTCAGTCTGTTTCCTTGTGCCGGTTTGAAGTTCCTGCAGTTTTCACTGTAATAATGAATTGAAGCTATTATCACCCCATATATATGTATGGAGTGTATATTGCAGCTGAAAAGAAACTTTGTGTTCCTGACAAAGTAGGTGAATGACGGGTTTCATACACAATTATCTCTCAGAACTGAGCATGTGGAGAGACGTTCGTTCATCTAGCACAAATGGAATGTGTTGCAGGAAAAATTTTACGCTGGTTTCTCAGACTGTTTCCTAGTGTCAGTTTGAAGTTCCTGCAGTTTTCACTGTAAAAGTGAGTTGGAGCTAGTACCTACCCATATATATGTATGGAGTGAAGTTGTCAACTTAAAAGAAACTATGTGTTCCCAACAAGCTAGGTGAAGGACGGCTTATACACACAACTATCTCTCAGAAATGAGCATGTGGAGAGACATTCATTCAACCAGCACAAATGGAATGGGTTGCAGGAGAATATTTTACTCTGGTTTCTCAGTCTGTTTCCTATTTCAGGTTTGAAGTTCCTTCAATTTTCACTGTAATACCGAGTTGGAGCTAGTACCACCCCATATATATTTATGGAGTGTATATTGCAACTGAAAAAAACTTTGTGTTCCCAACAAGCTAGTTGAAGGACGGCTTTATCACAAAATTATCATTCAGAACTGAGCATGTGGAGAGATATTCGTTCATCTTGCACAAATGGAACTGGTTTCAGGAAAAACTTTTGCTCTGGTTTCACAGTCTGTTTCCTAGTGCCATTTTGAGGTTCATGCAGTTTCAGTGTTAAAACGATTTGGAGCTAGTACCTCCCCATATATATGTATGGAGTGGAGTTTGCAACTGAAAAGAAACTTTGTGTTAACAACAAGCTAGGTGAAGGACGGCTTTCACACACACTTATCTCTTCAGAACTGAGCATGTGTAGAGACATTCTTTCATCTAGCATAAAGGGAACGGGATGCTGGAGAAACTCTTATTCTTGGTTCTCAGTCTGTTTCCTAGTGCCGGTTTGAAGTTCCTGCATTTTTCACTGTAAAACCGAGTTGGAGCTAGTACCACCCCATATATATGTATGGTTGTAGTTTGCACCGGAAAAACACTTTGTCTTAACAACATGCTAGTTGAAGCACGGCTTACATTCACACTTATATCTCAGAACTGAGCATGCGTAGAGACGTTCGTTCATATAGTACAAAGAACGGGTTGTTGGAGTAACATTTTCTCTGGTTTTCAGTCTGTTTCCATGTGCTGGTTTGAATTTCCTGCAGTTTTCACTGTAAAAACGATTGGAGCTAGTCACTCCCCTTAAAAATTTTATGCAGTGTAGTATGCAACTGAAAAGAAACTTTGTGTTCCCAAAAAGCTAGGTGAAGAACGGCTTTCACACAAAGTGTCTCTTAGAAATTAGCATGTGGATAGACGTTCGTTCATCTAGCACAAATGGAACGCTTTGCAGGAGAAACACCTATTTTGTGTTTTCAGTCTGTTTCCTAGTGCCTGTTTGAAGTTCCTGCAATTTTCACTGTTAATCCGTGTTGGAGCTAGTACCTACCCATATATATGTATGGATTGTAGTTTGCAACTGAAAAGTAACTTTGTCTTCCAAACAAGCTATTTGAAGGACGGCTTTCACACACACATATCTCTCAAAAGTGAGCATTTGGATAGACGTTCATTCATCTCGCACAAAGTAACATGTTGCAGGGGAAACTTTTACTCTGGTTTCTCAGTCTCTTTCTTAGTGCCGGTTTGAAGTTTTAGCAATTTTCATTGTAAAACCGAGATGGAGCTACTACCTACGCATATATTTGTATGGAGTGGAGTTTGAAAATTAAAAGAAACTTTGTGTTCCCAACAAGCAAGGTGAAGGACGGCTTTAACACATACTTATCTATCAGAACTGAGCATGTGTTGAGACGTTCGTTCATCTTGCACAAATGATACGGTTTGCAGCATATACTTTTACTCTGGTTACTCAGTCTGTTTCCTAGTGCCGGTTTGAAGTTCCTGCATTTTTCACTGTAAAACAGATTTGCAGCAATTCCCTCCCCATATAATATTTACGGATTATAGTTTGCAATTGTAAAGAAACTTTGTGTTCCCAGCAAGATAGCTGAAGGGCGGCTTTCACAACCACTTATCTCTCAGAATTGAGCATTTGGAGAGACGTTCGTTCTTCTACCACAATGGGAACGGGTGTCAGGGCCAATTTTACTCTTGTTTCTCAGTCATTTTCCTAGAGCTGGTTTGAATTTCTTGCTGTTTTCACTGTAAACAGAGTTGGAGCTAGACCTACCCATATATATATGTATGGATTATGGTTTGCAACTGAAAAGAAGCTTTGTGTTCCCAACAAACTAGGTGAAGGACGGCTTTCACACACACTTATCTCTCAGAACAGAGTATAAGGAGAGACATTCGTTCATCTAGCAAAAAGGAACGGGTTGCTGGAGAAAGTTTTACCCTGGTTTCTCAGTCTGTTTCCTACTGCCAGTTTGTATTTCCTGCAGTTTTCCATGTAAAACAGTGTTAGAGCTAGTACATCCGCATATATAAGTATGGAGTGAATTTAGCAACTTAAAAGAAACTTTGTGTTCCTGACAAGCTAGGCGAAGGACGGCTTTCAATACCACTTATCTCTCAGAACTGACCATGTGGACAGACGTTCGTTCATCTAGCAAGAAGGGAACGGTTTTCAGGAGGAACTGTTTCTCTGATTTCTCAGACTGTTTCCTAATGCCGGTTTGACGTTCCTGCATCTTTCACTGTAAAACCGAGTTGGAGCTAGTACCTCCCCATATATATGTATGGAGTGGAGTTTGCAACTGAAAAGAAACTTTGTGTTAACAACAAGCTAGTTGAAGAACGGCTTTCACACACACTTATCTCTTCAGAACTGAGCATGTGTAGAGACATTCTTTCATCTAGCATAAAGGGAACGGGATGCTGGAGAAACTCTTATTCTTGGTTCTCAGTCTGTTTCCTAGTGCCGGTTTGAAATTCCTGCATTTTTCACTGTAAAACCGAGTTGGAGCTAGTACCCCCATATATATGTATGGATTGTAGTTTGCACCGGAAGACACTTTTTCTTAACAACAAGCTAGTTGAAGCACGGCTTTCATTCACACTTATATCTCAGAACTGAGCATGCGTAGAGACGTTCGTTCATATAGTACAAAGAACGGGTTGTTGGAGTAACATTTTCTCTGGTTTTCAGTCTGTTTCCAAGTGCTGGTTTGAATTTCCTGCAGTTTTCACTGTAAAAACGATTGGAGCTAGTCACTCCCCTTAAAAATTTTATGCAGTGTAGTATGCAACTGAAAAGAAACTTTGTGTTCCCAAAAAGCTAGGTGAAGAACGGCTTTCACACAAAGTGTCTCTTAGAAATTAGCATGTGGAGAGACGTTCGTTCATCTAGCACAAATGGAACGCGTTGCAGGAGAAACACTTATTCTGTGTTTTCAGTCTGTTTCCTAGTGCCTGTTTGAAGTTCCTGCAATTTTCACTGTTAATCCGTGTTGGAGCTAGTACCTACCCATATATATGTATGGATTGTAGTTTGCAACTGAAAAGTAACTTTGTCTTCCAAACAAGCTATTTGAAGGACGGCTTTCACACACACATATCTCTCAAAAGTGAGCATTTGGATAGACGTTCATTCATCTCGCACAAAGTAACATGTTGCAGGGGAAACTTTTACTCTGGTTTCTCAGTCTCTTTCTTAGTGCCGGTTTGAAGTTTTAGCAATTTTCATTGTAAAACCGAGATGGAGCTACTACCTACGCATATATTTGTATGGAGTGGAGTTTGAAAATTAAAAGAAACTTTGTGTTCCCAACAAGCAAGGTGAAGGACGGCTTTAACACATACTTATCTATCAGAACTGAGCATGTGTTGAGACGTTCGTTCATCTTGCACAAATGATACGGTTTGCAGCATATACTTTTACTCCGGTTACTCAGTCTGTTTCCTAGTGCCGGTTTGAAGTTCCTGCATTTTTCACTGTAAAACAGATTTGCATCAAGTCCCTCCCCATATAATATTTACGGATTATAGTTTGCAATTGTAAAGAAACTTTGTGTTCCCAGCAAGATAGCTGAAGGGCGGCTTTCACAACCACTTATCTCTCAGAATTGAGCATTTGGAGAGACGTTCGTTCTTCTACCACAATGGGAACGGGTGTCAGGGCCAATTTTACTCTTGTTTCTCAGTCATTTTCCTAGAGCTGGTTTGAATTTCTTGCTGTTTTCACTGTAAACAGAGTTGGAGCTAGACCTACCCATATATATATGTATGGATTATGGTTTGCAACTGAAAAGAAGCTTTGTGTTCCCAACAAACTAGGTGAAGGACGGCTTTCACACACACTTATCTCTCAGAACAGAACATAAAGAGAGACATTCATTCATCTAGCAAAAAGGAACGGGTTGCTGGAGAAAGTTTTACCCTGGTTTCTCAGTCTGTTTCCTACTGCCAGTTTGTATTTCCTGCAGTTTTCCATGTAAAACAGTGTTAGTGCTAGTACATCCGCATATATAAGTATGGAGTGAATTTAGCAACTTAAAAGAAACTTTGTGTTCCTGACAAGCTAGGTGAAGGACGGCTTTCAATACCACTTATCTCTCAGAACTGACCATGTGGACAGACGTTCGTTCATCTAGCACAAAGGGATCGGTTTGCAGGGGACACTTTTACTCTGATTTGTCAGAGTTTTTCTTGGTGCCGGTTTGAAGTTCCTTCACTTTTCAGTATAAAACCGAGTTGGAGCTTGTACCTCCCCATATATATGTATGGAGTGTAGTTTGCAACTGAAAACAAACTTTGTGTTCCCAACAAGCAAGTTGACGGGAGGCTTTCCCACAAATTTATCTCTCAGTACTGACATGTGGAGATACGTTCGTTCAAGAAGCACAAATGGAACTGGTTGCAAGAGAAACTTTTACCCTGGTTTCTCAGTCTATTTCCTAGTGCCGTTTTGAGGTTCATGTAGTTTTCTCTGTAAATCCGAGTTGGAGCTATTACCTCCCCATATATATGTATGGAGTGTAGTTAGCAAATGGAAAGAAACTTTGTGTTCCTTACAAGCTAGGTGAAGGACGGCTTTCATACACACTTTTATCTCAGAACTGATCATGTGGAGAGACGTTCATTCATCTAGCAAGAAGGGAACGGTTTTCAGGAGGAACTTTTTCTCTGATTTCTCAGACTGTTTCCTAATGCCGGTTTGAAGTTCCTGCATCTTTCACTGTAAAACCGAGTTGGAGCTAGTAACTCCCCATTTATATTTATGGAGAGTTGTTTGCAACTTAAAAGGAACTTTCTGTTCCCAACAAGCTAGGTGAAGGACGGCTTATACACACAACTATCTCTCAGAAATGAGCATGTGGAGAGACGTTCATTCAACCAGCACAAATGGAATGGGTTGCAGGAGAATATTTTACTCTGGTTTCTCAGTCTGTTTCCTATTTCAGGTTTGAAGTTCCTTCAATTTTCACTGTAATACCGAGTTGGAGCTAGTACCACCCCATATATATTTATGGAGTGTATATTGCAACTGAAAAAAACTTTGTGTTCCCAACAAGCTAGTTGAAGGACGGCTTTATCACAAAATTATCATTCAGAACTGAGCATGTGGAGAGATTTTCGTTCATCTTGCACAAATGGAACTGGTTTCAGGAGAAACTTTTTCTCTGGTTTCACAGTCTGTTTCCTAGTGCCATTTTGAGGTTCATGCAGTTTCAGTGTTAAAAAGATTTGGAGCTAGTACCTCCCCATATATATGTATGGAGTGGAGTTTGCAACTGGAAAGAAACTTTGTGTTAACAACAAGCTAGGTGAAGGACGGCTTTCACACACACTTATCTCTTCAGAACTGAGCATGTGTAGAGACATTCTTTCATCTAGCATAAAGGGAACGGGATGCTGGAGAAACTCTTATTCTTGGTTCTCAGTCTGTTTCCTAGTGCCGGTTTGAAGTTCCTGCATTTTTCACTGTAAAACCGAGTTGGAGCTAGTACCACCCCATATATATGTATGGATTGTAGTTTGCACCGGAAAGACACTTTGTCTTAACAACAAGCTAGTTGAAGCACGGCTTTCATTCACACTTATATCTCAGAACTGAGCATGCGTAGAGACGTTCGTTCATATAGTACAAAGAACGGGTTGTTGGAGTAACATTTTCTCTGGTTTTCAGTCTGTTTCCAAGTGCTGGTTTGAATTTCCTGCAGTTTTCACTGTAAAAACGATTGGAGCTAGTCACTCCCCTTAAAAATTTTATGCAGTGTAGTATGCAACTGAAAAGAAACTTTGTGTTCCCAAAAAGCTAGGTGAAGAACGGCTTTCACACAAAGTGTCTCTTAGAAATTAGCATGTGGAGAGACGTTCGTTCATCTAGCACAAATGGAACGCGTTGCAGGAGAAACACTTATTCTGTGTTTTCAGTCTGTTTCCTAGTGCCTGTTTGAAGTTCCTGCAATTTTCACTGTTAATCCGTGTTGGAGCTAGTACCTACCCATATATATGTATGGATTGTAGTTTGCAACTGAAAAGTAACTTTGTCTTCCAAACAAGCTATTTGAAGGACGGCTTTCACACACACATATCTCTCAAAAGTGAGCATTTGGATAGACGTTCATTCATCTCGCACAAAGTAACATGTTGCAGGGGAAACTTTTACTCTGGTTTCTCAGTCTCTTTCTTAGTGCCGGTTTGAAGTTTTAGCAATTTTCATTGTAAAACCGAGATGGAGCTACTACCTACGCATATATTTGTATGGAGTGGAGTTTGAAAATTAAAAGAAACTTTGTGTTCCCAACAAGCAAGGTGAAGGACGGCTTTAACACATACTTATCTATCAGAACTGAGCATGTGTTGAGACGTTCGTTCATCTTGCACAAATGATACGGTTTGCAGCATATACTTTTACTCCGGTTACTCAGTCTGTTTCCTAGTGCCGGTTTGAAGTTCCTGCATTTTTCACTGTAAAACAGATTTGCATCAAGTCCCTCCCCATATAATATTTACGGATTATAGTTTGCAATTGTAAAGAAACTTTGTGTTCCCAGCAAGATAGCTGAAGGGCGGCTTTCACAACCACTTATCTCTCAGAATTGAGCATTTGGAGAGACGTTCGTTCTTCTACCACAATGGGAACGGGTGTCAGGGCCAATTTTACTCTTGTTTCTCAGTCATTTTCCTAGAGCTGGTTTGAATTTCTTGCTGTTTTCACTGTAAACAGAGTTGGAGCTAGACCTACCCATATATATATGTATGGATTATGGTTTGCAACTGAAAAGAAGCTTTGTGTTCCCAACAAACTAGGTGAAGGACGGCTTTCACACACACTTATCTCTCAGAACAGAACATAAAGAGAGACATTCGTTCATCTAGCAAAAAGGAACGGGTTGCTGGAGAAAGTTTTACCCTGGTTTCTCAGTCTGTTTCCTACTGCCAGTTTGTATTTCCTGCAGTTTTCCATGTAAAACAGTGTTAGTGCTAGTACATCCGCATATATAAGTATGGAGTGAATTTAGCAACTTAAAAGAAACTTTGTGTTCCTGACAAGCTAGGTGAAGGACGGCTTTCAATACCACTTATCTCTCAGAACTGACCATGTGGACAGACGTTCGTTCATCTAGCACAAAGGGATCGGTTTGCAGGGGACACTTTTACTCTGATTTGTCAGAGTTTTTCTTGGTGCCGGTTTGAAGTTCCTTCACTTTTCAGTATAAAACCGAGTTGGAGCTTGTACCTCCCCATATATATGTATGGAGTGTAGTTTGCAACTGAAAACAAACTTTGTGTTCCCAACAAGCAAGTTGACGGGAGGCTTTCCCACAAATTTATCTCTCAGTACTGACATGTGGAGATACGTTCGTTCAAGAAGCACAAATGGAACTGGTTGCAAGAGAAACTTTTACCCTGGTTTCTCAGTCTATTTCCTAGTGCCGTTTTGAGGTTCATGTAGTTTTCTCTGTAAATCCGAGTTGGAGCTATTACCTCCCCATATATATGTATGGAGTGTAGTTAGCAAATGGAAAGAAACTTTGTGTTCCTTACAAGCTAGGTGAAGGACGGCTTTCATACACACTTTTATCTCAGAACTGATCATGTGGAGAGACGTTCATTCATCTAGCAAGAAGGGAACGGTTTTCAGGAGGAACTTTTTCTCTGATTTCTCAGACTGTTTCCTAATGCCGGTTTGAAGTTCCTGCATCTTTCACTGTAAAACCGAGTTGGAGCTAGTAACTCCCCATTTATATTTATGGAGAGTTGTTTGCAACTTAAAAGGAACTTTCTGTTCCCAACAAGCTAGGTGAAGGACGGCTTATACACACAACTATCTCTCAGAAATGAGCATGTGGAGAGACGTTCATTCAACCAGCACAAATGGAATGGGTTGCAGGAGAATATTTTACTCTGGTTTCTCAGTCTGTTTCCTATTTCAGGTTTGAAGTTCCTTCAATTTTCACTGTAATACCGAGTTGGAGCTAGTACCACCCCATATATATTTATGGAGTGTATATTGCAACTGAAAAAAACTTTGTGTTCCCAACAAGCTAGTTGAAGGACGGCTTTATCACAAAATTATCATTCAGAACTGAGCATGTGGAGAGATTTTCGTTCATCTTGCACAAATGGAACTGGTTTCAGGAGAAACTTTTTCTCTGGTTTCACAGTCTGTTTCCTAGTGCCATTTTGAGGTTCATGCAGTTTCAGTGTTAAAAAGATTTGGAGCTAGTACCTCCCCATATATATGTATGGAGTGGAGTTTGCAACTGGAAAGAAACTTTGTGTTAACAACAAGCTAGGTGAAGGACGGCTTTCACACACACTTATCTCTTCAGAACTGAGCATGTGTAGAGACATTCTTTCATCTAGCATAAAGGGAACGGGATGCTGGAGAAACTCTTATTCTTGGTTCTCAGTCTGTTTCCTAGTGCCGGTTTGAAGTTCCTGCATTTTTCACTGTAAAACCGAGTTGGAGCTAGTACCACCCCATATATATGTATGGATTGTAGTTTGCACCGGAAAGACACTTTGTCTTAACAACAAGCTAGTTGAAGCACGGCTTTCATTCACACTTATATCTCAGAACTGAGCATGCGTAGAGACGTTCGTTCATATAGTACAAAGAACGGGTTGTTGGAGTAACATTTTCTCTGGTTTTCAGTCTGTTTCCAAGTGCTGGTTTGAATTTCCTGCAGTTTTCACTGTAAAAACGATTGGAGCTAGTCACTCCCCTTAAAAATTTTATGCAGTGTAGTATGCAACTGAAAAGAAACTTTGTGTTCCCAAAAAGCTAGGTGAAGAACGGCTTTCACACAAAGTGTCTCTTAGAAATTAGCATGTGGAGAGACGTTCGTTCATCTAGCACAAATGGAACGCGTTGCAGGAGAAACACTTATTCTGTGTTTTCAGTCTGTTTCCTAGTGCCTGTTTGAAGTTCCTGCAATTTTCACTGTTAATCCGTGTTGGAGCTAGTACCTACCCATATATATGTATGGATTGTAGTTTGCAACTGAAAAGTAACTTTGTCTTCCAAACAAGCTATTTGAAGGACGGCTTTCACACACACATATCTCTCAAAAGTGAGCATTTGGATAGACGTTCATTCATCTCGCACAAAGTAACATGTTGCAGGGGAAACTTTTACTCTGGTTTCTCAGTCTCTTTCTTAGTGCCGGTTTGAAGTTTTAGCAATTTTCATTGTAAAACCGAGATGGAGCTACTACCTACGCATATATTTGTATGGAGTGGAGTTTGAAAATTAAAAGAAACTTTGTGTTCCCAACAAGCAAGGTGAAGGACGGCTTTAACACATACTTATCTATCAGAACTGAGCATGTGTTGAGACGTTCGTTCATCTTGCACAAATGATACGGTTTGCAGCATATACTTTTACTCCGGTTACTCAGTCTGTTTCCTAGTGCCGGTTTGAAGTTCCTGCATTTTTCACTGTAAAACAGATTTGCATCAAGTCCCTCCCCATATAATATTTACGGATTATAGTTTGCAATTGTAAAGAAACTTTGTGTTCCCAGCAAGATAGCTGAAGGGCGGCTTTCACAACCACTTATCTCTCAGAATTGAGCATTTGGAGAGACGTTCGTTCTTCTACCACAATGGGAACGGGTGTCAGGGCCAATTTTACTCTTGTTTCTCAGTCATTTTCCTAGAGCTGGTTTGAATTTCTTGCTGTTTTCACTGTAAACAGAGTTGGAGCTAGACCTACCCATATATATATGTATGGATTATGGTTTGCAACTGAAAAGAAGCTTTGTGTTCCCAACAAACTAGGTGAAGGACGGCTTTCACACACACTTATCTCTCAGAACAGAACATAAAGAGAGACATTCGTTCATCTAGCAAAAAGGAACGGGTTGCTGGAGAAAGTTTTACCCTGGTTTCTCAGTCTGTTTCCTACTGCCAGTTTGTATTTCCTGCAGTTTTCCATGTAAAACAGTGTTAGTGCTAGTACATCCGCATATATAAGTATGGAGTGAATTTAGCAACTTAAAAGAAACTTTGTGTTCCTGACAAGCTAGGTGAAGGACGGCTTTCAATACCACTTATCTCTCAGAACTGACCATGTGGACAGACGTTCGTTCATCTAGCACAAAGGGATCGGTTTGCAGGGGACACTTTTACTCTGATTTGTCAGAATTTTTCTTGGTGCCGGTTTGAAGTTCCTTCACTTTTCAGTATAAAACCGAGTTGGAGCTTGTACCTCCCCATATATATGTATGGAGTGTAGTTTGCAACTGAAAACAAACTTTGTGTTCCCAACAAGCAAGTTGACGGGAGGCTTTCCCACAAATTTATCTCTCAGTACTGACATGTGGAGATACGTTCGTTCAAGAAGCACAAATGGAACTGGTTGCAAGAGAAACTTTTACCCTGGTTTCTCAGTCTATTTCCTAGTGCCGTTTTGAGGTTCATGTAGTTTTCTCTGTAAATCCGAGTTGGAGCTATTACCTCCCCATATATATGTATGGAGTGTAGTTAGCAAATGGAAAGAAACTTTGTGTTCCTTACAAGCTAGGTGAAGGACGGCTTTCATACACACTTTTATCTCAGAACTGATCATGTGGAGAGACGTTCATTCATCTAGCAAGAAGGGAACGGTTTTCAGGAGGAACTTTTTCTCTGATTTCTCAGACTGTTTCCTAATGCCGGTTTGAAGTTCCTGCATCTTTCACTGTAAAACCGAGTTGGAGCTAGTAACTCCCCATTTATATTTATGGAGAGTTGTTTGCAACTTAAAAGGAACTTTCTGTTCCCAACAAGCTAGGTGAAGGACGGCTTATACACACAACTATCTCTCAGAAATGAGCATGTGGAGAGACGTTCATTCAACCAGCACAAATGGAATGGGTTGCAGGAGAATATTTTACTCTGGTTTCTCAGTCTGTTTCCTATTTCAGGTTTGAAGTTCCTTCAATTTTCACTGTAATACCGAGTTGGAGCTAGTACCACCCCATATATATTTATGGAGTGTATATTGCAACTGAAAAAAACTTTGTGTTCCCAACAAGCTAGTTGAAGGACGGCTTTATCACAAAATTATCATTCAGAACTGAGCATGTGGAGAGATTTTCGTTCATCTTGCACAAATGGAACTGGTTTCAGGAGAAACTTTTTCTCTGGTTTCACAGTCTGTTTCCTAGTGCCATTTTGAGGTTCATGCAGTTTCAGTGTTAAAAAGATTTGGAGCTAGTACCTCCCCATATATATGTATGGAGTGGAGTTTGCAACTGGAAAGAAACTTTGTGTTAACAACAAGCTAGGTGAAGGACGGCTTTCACACACACTTATCTCTTCAGAACTGAGCATGTGTAGAGACATTCTTTCATCTAGCATAAAGGGAACGGGATGCTGGAGAAACTCTTATTCTTGGTTCTCAGTCTGTTTCCTAGTGCCGGTTTGAAGTTCCTGCATTTTTCACTGTAAAACCGAGTTGGAGCTAGTACCACCCCATATATATGTATGGATTGTAGTTTGCACCGGAAAGACACTTTGTCTTAACAACAAGCTAGTTGAAGCACGGCTTTCATTCACACTTATATCTCAGAACTGAGCATGCGTAGAGACGTTCGTTCATATAGTACAAAGAACGGGTTGTTGGAGTAACATTTTCTCTGGTTTTCAGTCTGTTTCCAAGTGCTGGTTTGAATTTCCTGCAGTTTTCACTGTAAAAACGATTGGAGCTAGTCACTCCCCTTAAAAATTTTATGCAGTGTAGTATGCAACTGAAAAGAAACTTTGTGTTCCCAAAAAGCTAGGTGAAGAACGGCTTTCACACAAAGTGTCTCTTAGAAATTAGCATGTGGAGAGACGTTCGTTCATCTAGCACAAATGGAACGCGTTGCAGGAGAAACACTTATTCTGTGTTTTCAGTCTGTTTCCTAGTGCCTGTTTGAAGTTCCTGCAATTTTCACTGTTAATCCGTGTTGGAGCTAGTACCTACCCATATATATGTATGGATTGTAGTTTGCAACTGAAAAGTAACTTTGTCTTCCAAACAAGCTATTTGAAGGACGGCTTTCACACACACATATCTCTCAAAAGTGAGCATTTGGATAGACGTTCATTCATCTCGCACAAAGTAACATGTTGCAGGGGAAACTTTTACTCTGGTTTCTCAGTCTCTTTCTTAGTGCCGGTTTGAAGTTTTAGCAATTTTCATTGTAAAACCGAGATGGAGCTACTACCTACGCATATATTTGTATGGAGTGGAGTTTGAAAATTAAAAGAAACTTTGTGTTCCCAACAAGCAAGGTGAAGGACGGCTTTAACACATACTTATCTATCAGAACTGAGCATGTGTTGAGACGTTCGTTCATCTTGCACAAATGATACGGTTTGCAGCATATACTTTTACTCCGGTTACTCAGTCTGTTTCCTAGTGCCGGTTTGAAGTTCCTGCATTTTTCACTGTAAAACAGATTTGCATCAAGTCCCTCCCCATATAATATTTACGGATTATAGTTTGCAATTGTAAAGAAACTTTGTGTTCCCAGCAAGATAGCTGAAGGGCGGCTTTCACAACCACTTATCTCTCAGAATTGAGCATTTGGAGAGACGTTCGTTCTTCTACCACAATGGGAACGGGTGTCAGGGCCAATTTTACTCTTGTTTCTCAGTCATTTTCCTAGAGCTGGTTTGAATTTCTTGCTGTTTTCACTGTAAACAGAGTTGGAGCTAGACCTACCCATATATATATGTATGGATTATGGTTTGCAACTGAAAAGAAGCTTTGTGTTCCCAACAAACTAGGTGAAGGACGGCTTTCACACACACTTATCTCTCAGAACAGAACATAAAGAGAGACATTCGTTCATCTAGCAAAAAGGAACGGGTTGCTGGAGAAAGTTTTACCCTGGTTTCTCAGTCTGTTTCCTACTGCCAGTTTGTATTTCCTGCAGTTTTCCATGTAAAACAGTGTTAGTGCTAGTACATCCGCATATATAAGTATGGAGTGAATTTAGCAACTTAAAAGAAACTTTGTGTTCCTGACAAGCTAGGTGAAGGACGGCTTTCAATACCACTTATCTCTCAGAACTGACCATGTGGACAGACGTTCGTTCATCTAGCACAAAGGGATCGGTTTGCAGGGGACACTTTTACTCTGATTTGTCAGAGTTTTTCTTGGTGCCGGTTTGAAGTTCCTTCACTTTTCAGTATAAAACCGAGTTGGAGCTTGTACCTCCCCATATATATGTATGGAGTGTAGTTTGCAACTGAAAACAAACTTTGTGTTCCCAACAAGCAAGTTGACGGGAGGCTTTCCCAAAATTTATCTCTCAGTACTGACATGTGGAGATACGTTCGTTCAAGAAGCACAAATGGAACTGGTTGCAAGAGAAACTTTTACCCTGGTTTCTCAGTCTATTTCCTAGTGCCGTTTTGAGGTTCATGTAGTTTTCTCTGTAAATCCGAGTTGGAGCTATTACCTCCCCATATATATGTATGGAGTGTAGTTAGCAAATGGAAAGAAACTTTGTGTTCCTTACAAGCTAGGTGAAGGACGGCTTTCATACACACTTTTATCTCAGAACTGATCATGTGGAGAGACGTTCATTCATCTAGCAAGAAGGGAACGGTTTTCAGGAGGAACTTTTTCTCTGATTTCTCAGACTGTTTCCTAATGCCGGTTTGAAGTTCCTGCATCTTTCACTGTAAAACCGAGTTGGAGCTAGTAACTCCCCATTTATATTTATGGAGAGTTGTTTGCAACTTAAAAGGAACTTTCTGTTCCCAACAAGCTAGGTGAAGGACGGCTTATACACACAACTATCTCTCAGAAATGAGCATGTGGAGAGACGTTCATTCAACCAGCACAAATGGAATGGGTTGCAGGAGAATATTTTACTCTGGTTTCTCAGTCTGTTTCCTATTTCAGGTTTGAAGTTCCTTCAATTTTCACTGTAATACTGAGTTGGAGCTAGTACCACCCCATATATATTTATGGAGTGTATATTGCAACTGAAAAAAACTTTGTGTTCCCAACAAGCTAGTTGAAGGACGGCTTTATCACAAAATTATCATTCAGAACTGAGCATGTGGAGAGATTTTCGTTCATCTTGCACAAATGGAACTGGTTTCAGGAGAAACTTTTTCTCTGGTTTCACAGTCTGTTTCCTAGTGCCATTTTGAGGTTCATGCAGTTTCAGTGTTAAAAAGATTTGGAGCTAGTACCTCCCCATATATATGTATGGAGTGGAGTTTGCAACTGGAAAGAAACTTTGTGTTAACAACAAGCTAGGTGAAGGACGGCTTTCACACACACTTATCTCTTCAGAACTGAGCATGTGTAGAGACATTCTTTCATCTAGCATAAAGGGAACGGGATGCTGGAGAAACTCTTATTCTTGGTTCTCAGTCTGTTTCCTAGTGCCGGTTTGAAGTTCCTGCATTTTTCACTGTAAAACCGAGTTGGAGCTAGTACCACCCCATATATATGTATGGATTGTAGTTTGCACCGGAAAGACACTTTGTCTTAACAACAAGCTAGTTGAAGCACGGCTTTCATTCACACTTATATCTCAGAACTGAGCATGCGTAGAGACGTTCGTTCATATAGTACAAAGAACGGGTTGTTGGAGTAACATTTTCTCTGGTTTTCAGTCTGTTTCCAAGTGCTGGTTTGAATTTCCTGCAGTTTTCACTGTAAAAACGATTGGAGCTAGTCACTCCCCTTAAAAATTTTATGCAGTGTAGTATGCAACTGAAAAGAAACTTTGTGTTCCCAAAAAGCTAGGTGAAGAACGGCTTTCACACAAAGTGTCTCTTAGAAATTAGCATGTGGAGAGACGTTCGTTCATCTAGCACAAATGGAACGCGTTGCAGGAGAAACACTTATTCTGTGTTTTCAGTCTGTTTCCTAGTGCCTGTTTGAAGTTCCTGCAATTTTCACTGTTAATCCGTGTTGGAGCTAGTACCTACCCATATATATGTATGGATTGTAGTTTGCAACTGAAAAGTAACTTTGTCTTCCAAACAAGCTATTTGAAGGACGGCTTTCACACACACATATCTCTCAAAAGTGAGCATTTGGATAGACGTTCATTCATCTCGCACAAAGTAACATGTTGCAGGGGAAACTTTTACTCTGGTTTCTCAGTCTCTTTCTTAGTGCCGGTTTGAAGTTTTAGCAATTTTCATTGTAAAACCGAGATGGAGCTACTACCTACGCATATATTTGTATGGAGTGGAGTTTGAAAATTAAAAGAAACTTTGTGTTCCCAACAAGCAAGGTGAAGGACGGCTTTAACACATACTTATCTATCAGAACTGAGCATGTGTTGAGACGTTCGTTCATCTTGCACAAATGATACGGTTTGCAGCATATACTTTTACTCTGGTTACTCAGTCTGTTTCCTAGTGCCGGTTTGAAGTTCCTGCATTTTTCACTGTAAAACAGATTTGCAGCAATTCCCTCCCCATATAATATTTACGGAGTATAGTTTGCAATTGTAAAGAAACTTTGTGTTCCCAGCAAGATAGCTGAAGGGCGGCTTTCACAACCACTTATCGCTCAGAATTGAGCATTTGGAGAGACGTTCGTTCTTCTACCACAATGGGAACGGGTGTCAGGGCCAATTTTACTCTTGTTTCTCAGTCATTTTCCTAGAGCTGGTTTGAATTTCTTGCTGTTTTCACTGTAAACAGAGTTGGAGCTAGACCTACCCATATATATATGTATGGATTATGGTTTGCAACTGAAAAGAAGCTTTGTGTTCCCAACAAACTAGGTGAAGGACGGCTTTCACACACACTTATCTCTCAGAACAGAACATAAAGAGAGACATTCGTTCATCTAGCAAAAAGGAACGGGTTGCTGGAGAAAGTTTTACCCTGGTTTCTCAGTCTGTTTCCTACTGCCAGTTTGTATTTCCTGCAGTTTTCCATGTAAAACAGTGTTAGAGCTAGTACATCCGCATATATAAGTATGGAGTGAATTTAGCAACTTAAAAGAAACTTTGTGTTCCTGACAAGCTAGGTGAAGGACGGCTTTCAATACCACTTATCTCTCAGAACTGACCATGTGGACAGACTTTCGTTCATCTAGCACAAAGGGATCGGTTTGCAGGGGACACTTTTACTCTGATTTGTCAGAGTTTTTCTTGGTGCCGGTTTGAAGTTCCTTCACTTTTCAGTATAAAACCGAGTTGGAGCTTGTACCTCCCCATATATATGTATGGAGTGTAGTTTGCAACTGAAAACAAACTTTGTGTTCCCAACAAGCAAGTTGACGGGAGGCTTTCCCACAAATTTATCTCTCAGTACTGACATGTGGAGATACGTTCGTTCAAGAAGCACAAATGGAACTGGTTGCAAGAGAAACTTTTACCCTGGTTTCTCAGTCTATTTCCTAGTGCCGTTTTGAGGTTCATGTAGTTTTCTCTGTAAATCCGAGATGGAGCTATTACCTCCACATATATATGTATGGAGTGTAGTTAGCAAATGGAAAGAAACTTTGTATTCCTTACAAGCTAGGTGAAGGACGGCTTTCATACACACTTTTATCTCAGAACTGATCATGTGGAGAGACGTTCATTCATCTAGCAAGAAGGGAACGGTTTTCAGGAGGAACTTTTTCTCTGATTTCTCAGACTGTTTCCTAATGCCGGTTTGAAGTTCTTGCATCTTTCACTGTAAAACCGAGTTGGAGCTAGTAACTCCCCATTTATATTTATGAAGAGTTGTTTGCAACTTAAAAGGAACTTTCTGTTCCCAACAAGCTAGGTGAAGAACGGCTTTCACACACACAATTGTCTCTCAGAAATTAGCATGTGGAGATACGTTCGCTCAACTAGCACAAATGGAACGGGATGCAGGAGAAATTTTTACTCTGTTTTCTCAGTCTTTTTCGTAGTGCCGGTTTGAAGTTCCTGCAATTTTCACTTTAAAACCGAGTTGGAGCTAGTATCTAACCATATAGACGTATGGAGTGTATTTTGCAACTGAAAAGATACTTTGTGTTCCCAACAATCTAGGTGAAGAATGGCTTTTACACACACGTATATCTCAGAACTTAGCATTTGGTGAGACGTTCTTTCATCCAGCACAAATGGAATGGGTTACAGGGGAAACTCTTATTCTGGGTATTTAGTTTGTTTCCTAGTGCCGGTTTGAAGTTCCTGCAATTTTCACTGTTAAAACGAGTTGGAACTAGTTCCTACCCATATATATATATGGAGTGTAGTTTGCAACTGAAAAGAAACTTTGTGTTCCCAGCCAGCTAGTTGAATGACGGCTTTCACACACACTTATCTCTCAGAAGTGAGCATGTAGAGAGACTTTCGTTCATCTAGCCCAATGGGAACGGTTGCTGGAGAAACACTTTTACTGGGTTTTAAGTCTGTTTCCTATTTGTCTGTTTGAAATTCTTGCAATTTTCACAGATAACTGAGTTTGGAGCTAGTACCTCCCCATATATATTTGTATGGAGTGTAGTTTGCAACTGAAAAGTAACTTAGTCTTCCCAACAAGCAAAGTGAAGGACAGAATTCATACACAATTATCTCTCGGAATTGAGCATGTGGAGAGACGTTCGTTCATGTAGCCCAAAGTGATCGGGTTGCAGGAGAAACTGTTACTCTGTTTTCTCGGTCTGTTTCCTTTTGCTGGTTTGAAGTTCCTGTAGTTTTCACTGTAAATCCAAGTTGAATCTAGTACCTCCCCATGTATATATTTGGAGTGTAGTTTGCAACTGAAAAGAAACTTTGTGTTCCCAACAAGCTGGATGAAGTACGGCTTTCACACACACACACCTATCTTTCAGAATTGAGCATGTGGAGAGACGTTCGTTTATCTAGCACAAAGGGAACGGTTTGCAGGAGAAACTCTTACTCTCGTTTCTCAGTCTGTTTCCTAGTGTCGGTTTGAAGTTCCTGCAGTTTTCACTGTAAAAAAGTGTTGGAGCTAGTATATCTGACTATATATGAATGGAGTATAGTTGGCAAAAGAAAAGAAACTTTGTTTTCACGACAAGCTAGATGAAGAATGGCTTTCATAGACACATATTTCTCAGAACTGAGCATGTGTAGAGTCGTTCGTTCATCTAGCAGAAAGTGAAATGTTTGCATGAGAAAATTTTACTCTGCTTTCTCAGTCTGTTTCCTAGTGCCGGTTAGAAGTTCCTGCAGTTTTCACTGTAAAAACGACTTGGAGCTTGTACCTCCCCATATATATGTATGGAGTGTAGTTTGTACCTGAAAAGATACTTTGTTTTCCCTACAAGCTTTTTGAATCACAGCTTTCACTCACACTTATCTCTCAGAACTGATTATGTGGAGAGACTTTCGTTCATCTTGCATAAAGTGAACAGTTTCCTGGAGAAGCATTTTCTCTGGTATTTCAGTCTGTTTCCTAGTGCCGGTTTGATGTTCTTGCAGTTTTCACTGTAAAACAGGGTTGAAGCTATTAAGTCTGCATATACATTTATGGATTGTAGTTTGCAACTGAAAAGAAATTTTGTGTTCCCAATAAGCTACTTGAAGTACGGCTTTGACTCACACATTTCTCTCAGAACTGAGCATGTGTAGAGACGTTCGTTCATCTAGCAAATGGGATCAGGTTGCAGGAGAAACTCTTATTCTGGGTTCTCTGTCGGTTTCATTGTGCCAGTTTGAAGTTCCTGCAGTTTCCTCTGTAAAACCGTGTTGCAGCTAGTACCTCCCCATATATATATATAGAGTGTAGTTTGCAAATGAAAGGAAACCTTGTTTTCCCGAAAAGCTATATGAAGTACGGCATTCACTCACACTTATCTCCCAGAACTGAGCATGTGGAGAGAATTTCGTTCTTGTAGCACAAAGGGAATGGGTTGCAGGAGAAACATTTACTCTTGTTTCTCAGTCTGTTTCCTAATGCCGGTTGAATTTCCTGCAGTTTTCACTGTAAAACCGATTTGGAGCTTGTACCTCCCCATATATATGTATCGAGAGGAGTTTGCTACTGAAAAGAAACTTTGTGTTCCCAACAAGCTAGGTGAAGTACGGCTTTCATACACACTTTCCCTCAGAACTGAGCATGTGTAGAGACGTTCATTTATCTAGCACAAAGGGAACGGTTTTCAGGAGAATCTTTTACACTGATTTCTCAGACTATTTCCTAGTGCCGGTTTGAAGTTCCTGCAGTTTTCACTGTAAAACCGAGTTGGAGCTATTACCTCCCCATATATATTTATGGAGTGTTGTTTGCAACTGAAAAGGAACTTTGTGTTCCCAACAAGCTAGGTGAAGGACGGCTTTCACTCACAATTGTCTCTCAGAAATGAGCATGTGGAGGGACGTTCGTTCAACAGGCACAAATTGAACGGGATGCAGGAGAAATTTTTACTCTGGTTTCTCAGTCTGTTTCGTATTGCCGGTTTGAAGTTCCTGCAATTTTCACTTTAAAACCGAGTTGGAGCTACTATCTAACCATATATACGTATAGTGTGTATTTTGCAACTGAAACGAAACTTTGTTTTCCCACAAGCTAGGTGAAGGACGGCTTTCACACACACATATCTCTGAGAAATGAGCATGTGGAGAGACGTTCGTTCGTCTAGAAGAAAGGGAACAGGTTTCAGGGGAAATTATTACACTGGTGTCTCAGTATGTTTCCTACTGCCGTTTTGAGGTTACTGCAGTTTTCACTGTTAAACTGATTTGGAGCTTGTACTTCCTCTTATATATGTATGGAGTGTTGTTTGCAAGTGAAAGGAAATTTGTGTTCCCAACAAGACAGGTGAAGTACGGCTTTCACACACAATTCTATCTCAGAAGTGAGCATGTGGAGAGACGTTCGTTCAATTAGAAATGAGGGAACGTTTTGCAATAGAAACTGTTCCTCTGGGTTCTCCGTAATTTTCCTAGTTCCGGTTTGAATTTCTGCAGTTTTCACTGAAAAACCGTGTTGGAACTAGTACCTCCCCATATATATTTATAGAGTGTAGATTGCAGCTGGAAATATACTTTGATTTCCCGACAAGCTAGGTGAAGGACGGCTTTCACTCACAGTTATCTCTCAGACCTGAGCACATGGAGAGAATTTCGTTCATTTAGCACAAAGGGAACGGGTAGCAGGAGAAATTTTACTCTGGATTCTCAGTCTGTTTCCTGTTGCAGGTTTGAAATTCCTGTAGTTTTCACTGTAAATTCCAGTTTGAGCTAGGACTTCCCAATGTATAAGTTTGGATTGTAGTTTGCAACGGAGAAAAAACTTTATGTTCCGAACAATCTAGGTCAACGACGGCTTTCACACACACTTATCTCTCAAAACTGAGCATTTGGAGAGACGTTCGTTCATCTAGCACAAAGGTAACGGGTAACAGGAGAAACTTTTACTCTGGTTTCTCAAAATGTTTCCTAGTGCCGGTTCAATGTTCCTGCATTTTTCTCTGTAAAACAGTGTTGGAGCTAGTACATCTGCATACAAATGTATGGATTGTAGTTTGCAACTGAAAAGAAACTTTGTGTTCCCAACAAGCTAGGTGAAGAATGGTTTTATACACACTTATCTCTAAGAACAGAGCATATGGAGAGATGTTCGTTCATTTAGCAAAAATGTAACTGTATGCAGGAAAAATTTTACTCTGGTTTCTCAGTCTAATTTCACGTTCAGGTTTGAAATTCCTGCAGTTTTCACTGTAAAACATAGTTAGAGCTAGTACTTCCACATATATATGTATGGAGTGTAGTTTGCAACTGAAAAGAAACTTTGTATTCTTAACAAGCTATGTGAAGGACGGCTTTATACACACTTATCTCTAAGAACAGAGCATGTGTAGAGATGTTCTTTCATCTAGCACAAAGTGAACTGGTTGCAGGAGAAATTCTTTTTCTGGGTTCTCAGTCTTTTTTGTAGTGCCGGTTTGAAGTTCCTTCATTTTTCACTGTAAAACCGAGTTGGAGCTACTACCTCCCCGTATATATGTATGGAGTGTAGTTTGAAAATTAAAAGAATCTTTGTTTTCCCAACAAGCTAGGTGAAGGACTGCTTTCACACACACTTATCTCTCAGAACTGAGCGTGTGGAGAGACGTTCATTCAACTAGCACAATGGAACGGTTTGCAGGATTTATTTAACTCTGTATTCTCAGTATTTTTCCTAGAGGCTGTTTGAAGTTCCTGCAGTTTTCACGGTAAAAGCGAGTTGGAGCTTGTACCTCCCCATATATATTTATGGACTGTAGTTTTCAACTGGAAAGAAACTTTGTGTTCCCGACAAGCTAGTTGAAAACGGCTTTCATATACACTTATCTCTCACAACTGAGCATGTGGAGAGACGTTCATTCAGCTAGCAAAAATGGAACGGGTAGCAGGAATAACTTTTAGTCTATTTTCTCAGACTGTTTCCTAGTGCCGGTTTGAAGTTCCTGCAGTTTTCACTTTAAAACCGTGTTGGAGTTAGTAACTCCCCATTTATATGTATGGATTGTAGTTTGCAACTGAAAAGTAACTTTGTTTTCCCAACAAGTTAGGTGAACTATGGCTTCCACAAACAATTATCTCTCCAAACTGAGCATGTGGATAAACGTTAGTTCAACTAGCACAAATGGAACGGTTTGCAGGAGAAACTATTACTCCAGTTTCTCAGTCTGTTTCCTAGTTCCTGTTTGAAGTTCCTGCAGTTTTCACTGTAAAAACGATTTGGAACTAGTACCTCCACTTATATATGTATGGATTGTAGTTTGCAAATTAAAATTAACTCTGATTCCCAACAAGCTAGGTGAAGGACGGCTTTCAAACATAGTTATATCTCAGAACTGAGCATGTGGAGAGACGTTCCTTCATTTATCAAAAATGAAACCGGTTGCAGGGAAATTTTTACTCTGGTTTCTCAGTCTTCTTCCTAGTTCCTTACTGAAGTTCCTGCAGTTTTCACTTTTAAACCGAGTTGCAACTAGTACCTACCCATATATATGTATGGAGTGTAGTTTGCTAATGAAAAGAAACTTTGTGTTCCCAACAAGCTAGGAGAAGTACGGGTTTCACACATACTTAAATGTCATATGTGAGCATGTGGAGAGACATTCATTCATCTAGCACAAAGGGAACGGAATGCAGGGGAAATTTTTCTTCTGATTTCTCTGTTCTTAGTGACGGGTTGAAATTCCTGCAGTTTTCACTGTTAAACCGATTAGGAGCTAGCACCTCCACATATATACTTATGGAGTGTTGTTTGCAACTGAAAAGAAACTTTGTGTTCCCAACAAGCTAGGTGAAAAACGGCTTTCAAACACATTTTTCTCTCAGAACTGAGCATGTGGAGAGACGTTCGTTCATCTAGCACAAATGGAACGGGTTGCAGGAGAAACACTTATTCTGTGTTTTCAGTCTGTTTCCTAGTGCCTGTTTGAAGTTCCTTCATTTTTCACTGTAAAAAAGTTTTGGAGCTAGTACATCCCCATATATATGTATAGATTGTAGTTTGCAACTGAAAAGAATCTTTGTGTTCCCGACAAGCTATGTGAAGTAAGGTTTTCACTCACGCTTATCTCTTAGAAATGAGCATGGGGAGAGACTTTCTTTCATCTTGCACAATGAGAACGGGTTGCAAGGGAAACATTTACTCTGGTTTCTCAGACTCTTTCCTAGTGCCGGTTAGAAATTCCTGCAGTTTTCACAGTAAAACCTATTTGGAGCTACTAACTCCCCATATATATGTAAGGAGTGTAGTTTGAATATGAAAAGAATTTTTGTTTTCCCAACAAGCTTGGTGAAGGACTGCTTTCACACACACTTATCTCTCAGAACTGAGCGTGTGGAGAGACGTTCATTCTACTAGCACAAAGGAACGGTTTGCAGGATTTATTTTACTCTGGATTCTCAGTCTGTTTCCTAGAGGCGGTTTGAAGTTCCTGCAGTTTTCACTGTAAAACCGAGTTGGAGCTAGTACCTACCCATATATATTTATGGACTGTAGTTTTCAACTGGAAAGAAACTTTGTGTTCCCGACAAGCTAGTTGAAAACAGCTTTCATACACACTTATACCTCACAACTGAGCATGTGGAGAGACGTTCGTTCAGCTAGCAAAAATGGAACGGGTAGCTGGAGTAACTTTTAGTCTATTTTCTCAGACTGTTTCCTAGTGCCGGTTTTAAGTTCCTGCAGTTTTCACTGTTAATCCGAGTTGGAGCTAGTACCTCCCCATATATATGTATGGGTTGTAGTTTGCAACTGAAAAGTAACCTTATCTTCCCAACAAGCTAGTTGAAGGACGGCTTTCACACACACATAACTCTCAAAAGTGAGCATTTGGATAGACGTTCATTCATCTCGCACAAAGTAACGTGTTGCAGGAGAAACTTTTACTCTGGTTTCTCAGTCTCTTTCCAAGTACCGGTTTGAAGTTTCAGCAATTTTCACTGTAAAACCGAGATGGAGCTACTACCTATGCATATATATGTATGGAGTGGAGTTTGAAAATTAAAAGAAACTTTGTGTTCCCAACAAGCTAGGTGAAGGACGGCTTTAACACTTACTTATCTCTCAGAACTGAGCATGTGTTGAGACGTTCGTTCATCTTGCACAAATGGTACGGTTTGCAGGAGAAAATTTTACTCTGGTTACTCAGTCTGTTTCCTAGTGCCGGTTTGAAGTTCCTGTATTTTTCACTGTAAAACAGATTTGCAGCAAGTCCCTCACCATATAATATGTACGGAGTTTAGTTTGCAATTGAAAAGTATCTTTGTGTTCCCAGCAAGATAGCTGAAGGGCGGCTTTCACACCCACTTATCTCTCAGAAATGAGCATTTGGAGAGACGTTCGTTCTTCTACCACAATGGGAACGGGTGTCAGGGCCAATTTTACTCTTGTTTCTCAGTCATTTTCCTAGAGCCTGTTTGAATTTCCTGCTGTTTTCACTGTAAACGGAGTTGGAGCTAGACCTCCCCATATATATATGTGTAGATTATGGTGTGCAACTGAAAAGAAACTTTGTGTTCCAAACAAGCTAGGTGAAGGACGGCTTTCACACAAACTTATCTCTCAGAATAGAGCATAAGAACAGACATTCGTTCATCTAGCAAAAAGGAACGGGTTGCTGGAGAAAGTTTTACTCTGGTTTCTCAGTCTGTTTCCTACTGCCAGTTTGAATTTCCTGCTGTTTTCCATGTAAAACAGAGTTGGAGCTAGTACTTCCGCATATATCAGTATGGAGTGAATTTTGCAACTTAAAAGAAACTTTGTGTTCCTGACAAGCTAGGTGAAGGACAGCTTTCAATACACTTTTCTCTCAGAACTGAGCATGTGGAAATAATTTCGTTCATCTAGCACAAAGGGATCGGTTTGCAAGGGACACTTTTACTCTGATTTGTCAGAATTTTTCCTAGTGCCTGTTTGAAATTCCTGCAGTTTTCACTGTAATACCTAGTTGGAGCTTGTACATCCCCATATATATATATGGAGTGTAGTTTGCAACTGAAAGGAAACTTTGTGTTCCCAACAAGCAAGTTGACGGAAGGCTTTCCCACAAATTTATCTCTCAGTACAGACATGTGGAGATACGTTCGTTCAACAAGCACAAATGGAACGGGTTGCAGGAGAAACTTTTACCCTGGTTTCTTAGTCTGTTTCCTAGTGCTGGTTTGAAGTTCTTGCAGTTTTCACTGTAAAACCGAGTTGGAGCTAGTACCTCCCCATATATATATGGAGTGTAGTTTGCAACTGAAAAGAAACTTTGTGTTCCCAAAAAGCTAGTTGAAGGACGGCTTTCACACACAATTATCTCTCAGAACTGAGCATCTGGAGAGACGTTCGTTCATCTAGCACAAATGTAACGGTATGCAGGTGAAATTTTACTCTGGTTTCTCAGTCTAATTTCTAGTTCAGGTTTTAAATTCCTGCAGTTTTCACTGCAAAACATTGTTAGAGCTAGTACCTCCGCATATATATGTATGGAGTGTAGTTTGCAACTGAAAAGAAACATTGTATTCCTAACAAGCTATGTGAAGTTCTGCTTTATACACACTTATCTCTAAGATCACAGCATGTGGAGAGATATTCTTTCATCTAGCACAAAGGGAACTATTTGCAGGAGAAACTCTTTTTCTGGGTTCTCAGTCTGTTTCGTAGTGCCGGTTTGAAGTCCCTTCATTTTTCACTGTAAAACAATTTTGGAGCTAGTACCTCCCCATATATATGTATAGATTGTAGTTTGCAACTGAAAAGAATATTTGTATTCCCGACATGCTATGTGAAGGAAGATTTTCACTCACACTTATCTCTTAGAAATGAGCATTTGGAGAGACTTTCTTTCTTCTTGCACAATGAGAAAGAGTTGCAGAGGAAACTTTTACTCTGGTTTCTCAGACTCTTTCCTAGGGCCGGTTTGAATTTCCTGCACTTTTCTCTGTAAAACCAATTTGGAGATTGTACCTCCCCATATATAAGTATTGAGTGTAGTTTGCAAATGAAAAGAAACTTTGTGTTCCCAACAAGCTAGGTGATGTACGGCTTTGACACACACTTTATTCTCAGAACTGAGCATGTGGGGAGACTTTCGTTCATCTAGCACAAAGTAAACGGTTTGCAGGAGAAACACTTACTCTGAGTTCTCAGTCTGTTTCCTAGTGCCGGTTTGAAGTTCCTGCATTTTTCACTGTAAAACAGTGTTGGATCTAGTACTTCTGCATATATACGTATGGAATGTATTTTGAAACAGAAAGAACTGTTGTGTTCCCGACAAGCTAGGTGAATGACGGATTTCACTCACACTTATCTCACTGATCAGGAATGTGGAGAGAATTTCGTTCATCTAGCACAAAGGGAACGTTTTGCAGGAGAAAATCTTACTCAGGTTTCTAAGACTGTTTCCTATTGCCGGTTTGAATTTCCTGCAGTTATCACTGTAAAACATAGTTGGAGCTAGTACCTCCGCATATATATGTATGAAGTGTAGTTTGCAACTGAAAAGAAACTTTGTGTTCCCAACAAGCTAGGTGAAGGACGGCTTTACACACACTTTTCTCTAAGAACAGAGCATGTGGAGAGATGTTCGTTCATCTAGCACAAAGGGAACTGGTTGCAGGAGTAACACTTTTTATGGGTTCTCAGTCTGTTTCCTAGTGCTGGTTTGTAGTTCCTGCAGTTTTCACTGTAAAACAGATTTGGAGCTAGTACTTCTGCATATATACGTATGGATTGTAGTTTGCAACTGAAAAGAACCGTTGTGTTCCCGAGAAGCTAGGTGAAGGACGGCTTTCATACACACATATCTCTCAAAACTTAGCATGTGGAGAGAGGTTCGTTCAAGTAACACAAAGGGAACGTTTTACAGGAGAAAGTTTTACCCTGGTTTCTCAGTCTGTTTCCTAGTGCCGGTTTGAAGTTCCTGCAGTTTTCACGGTAAAACTGAGTTGGAGCTAGTACCTACGCATATACATTTATGGAGTGTAGTTTGCAAATGAAAAGAAACTTTGTGTTCCCAACAAGCTAAGTGAAGAACGGTTTTGACACACACTTTAATCTCAGAACTGAGCATGTGGAGAGACTTTCGTTCATCAAGCACAAAGGGAAAGTTTTGCAGGGGAAAATCTTACTCTGGTTTCTAAGACTGTTTCTTAGTGCCGGTTTGAAATTCCTGCAGTTTTCATTGTAAAACATTGTTGGAGCTAGTATCTCCCCGTATATATGTATAGATTGTAGTTTGCAACTGAAAAGAAACTTTGTGTTCCCAACCAGCTAGGTGAAGGACGGCTTTCACACACAGTTATTTCTCAGAATTGAGCATGTTGAGAGACGTTCATTCATCTAGCACAAACGGAATGGGTTGCAGGAGAAACTCTTATTCTGGGTTCTCAGTGTGTTTCGTAGTGCAGGTTTGAAGTTCCTGCAGTTTTCACTATAAAACCGAGTTGGAGCAATAACCTCCGCATATAATTTTATGGAGTGTAGTTTGCAACTGAAAAGAAACTTTGTGTTCCAAACAAGCTATGTGAAGAATGGCCTTGACACACTTTATTCTCAGAACTGATCATGTGAAGAGACGTTAGTTCATCTAGCACAAATTGAATTGTTTGCAAGAGAAACTCTTACTCTGGGTTCTCAGTCTGTTCCCAATTGCCGGTTTGTAGTTCCTGCAGTTTTCACTGTAAAACAGTTTTGGAGCTTGTACCTCCCCATATATATGTATAGAATGTAGTTAGCAACTGAAAAGAAACTTTGTGTTTCCAACAAGCTAGGTGACCTACGGCTTTCACACACACTTATCTCTCAGAACTGATCATGTGGAGATAAGTTCGTTCATCTACAACAAAGGGAACGGGTTGCAGGAGGAACTCTTATTCTGGGTTCTCAGTCTGTTTCTTGTGCCGGTTTGAATTTCCTGCAGTTTTTACTGTAAAAGGGATTTGCAGCTAGTACCAACTCATATATACGTATGGAGTGTAGTTTAAAACTTAAAAGAAACATTTCTTCCCAACAAATAAGTGAAGGACGGCTTTGACACAAAATTTACGCTCAGAACTGAGCATGTGGAAAGAATATCGATCATCTAGCACAAAGGGAACGGGTTGCAGGAGAAATTTTACTCTGGTTTCTCAGTATGTTTCCTGTTGCTGGTATGATGTTCCTGTAGTTTTCATTGTAAATCCGAGTTGGAGCTATTACATCCCCATATATATGTTTGGAGTGAATTTGGCAACTGGAAAGAAGCTTTGTGTTCCCAAAAGTTAGGTGAAGGACGGCTTTCACACACATATATATCTCAGAAGTGAGCATGTGGAAAGAAGTTCGTTCATCTATCACAAAGTGAACGTGTTGCAGGAGAAAGTCTTATTCTGGGTTTTCAGTCTGTTTCCTAGTGCCGGTTTGAAGTTCCTGCAGTTTTCAATGTAAAACCGATTTGGAGCTAGTTTCTCCCCATATAATATTTATGGTTTGTAGTTAGCAACTGAAAAATAACTATCTGTTCCAAACAAGCTGAGTGAAGGACGGCATTCACACACATTTATCTATCAGATCTTAACATCTGGAGAGACGTTCGTTCATCTAGCACAAAGGGAAAGGTAGCAGGAGAAACTTTTACTCTGGTTTCTCAGTCTGTTTCCTAGTGCTGGTTTGAAGTTCCTGAAGTTTTCACTGTAAAACCGAGTTGGAGCTAGTACCTCCCAATATATATTTATGGAGTGTAGTTTGCAACTGAAAAGAACTTTGTTTTCCCAACAAGCTAGGTGAAGGACGGCTTTCACACACACTTATATCTCAGAAGTGAGCATGTGGAGAGACGTTCGTTCATCTAGCACAAAGGGAAAGGTTTGCAGGAGACACTTTTCCTCTGGTTTCTCAGACTGATTCTAGTGCCGGTTTTACGTTCCTGCAGTTTTCACTGTAAAACAGAGTTGGAGCTAGTACCTCCGCATATACTTGTATGGAGTGTAGTTTGCAACTTAAAAGAAATTTTGTATTTCCAACACGAAATGTGAAAGACGGCTTTGACACACACATTACTTTCAGAACTGAGCATGTGTAGAGACGTTCATTCATCTAGCCAAAAGTGAAGGGGTTGCAGGAGAAACTCTTACTCTGGGTTCTCAGTCTTTTTCATAGTGCCAGTTTGAAGTTCCTGCAGTTTTCCTTGTAAAACCTTGTTGGAGCTTGTACCTCCCCATATATATGTATAGAGTGTAATTTGCAAATGAAAAGAATCTTTGTTTTCCCTAAAAGCTAGGTGAAGAACGGCTTTCCCTCACATTTATCTCCCAGAACTGAGCATGTGGAGAAAATTTCGTTCATCTAGCACAAAGGGAAACGGTTGCAGGAGAAACTTTACACTGGTTTCTCAGTCTGTTTCCTGTTGCTGGTTGGAAGTTCCTATAGTTTTCACTGTAAATCCGAGTTGAGTTTAGTAACTCCCCATGTATATATTTGTAGTGTATTTTGCAACTGAAAAAAAATTTTGTTCCCAACAACCTGGGTGAATTACGGCTATCACACACACCTATTTCTCAGAATTGAGCATGTGGACAGACGTTCGTTTATCTAGCACAAAGGGAACGGGTTGCAGGAGAAACTTTTACTCTGATATTTCAGACTGTTTCCTAGTGCCGGTGTGATGTTCCTGCAGTTTTCACTGTAAACCCGTGTTGGAGTTAGTACCTCCCCATATATATGTATGGAGTGTAGATTGCTACTGAAAAGAAACTTTGTGTCCCCAACAAGCTAGGTGAATGACGGCTTTCACACACAGTTATCTCTCCGAACTCAGCGTGTGGAGAAACTTTCGTTCAATAGCAAATTGGGAACGGGTTTCAGGAGTTACTTGTACTCTGGATTCTCAGTCTGTTTCCTAGTGGCATTATGAAGTTCTTGCAGTTTTCACTGTAAAACCGAGTTGGAGCTAGTACCTCCCCATATATATATATGGAGTGTATTTTGCAACTGGAAAGAAATTTTGTGTTCCCGACAAGCTAGGTGAAGGATGGCTTTCATACACACATATCTCTGGGAAATGAGCATGTGGAGAGATTTTCGTTCATCTAGCACAAAGGGAACGTGTTGATGGAGAAACTTTTACTATGGATTCTCATTGTGTTTCCTAGTGCAGGTTTGAAGTTCCTGTAGTTTTCACTGTAAAACCGAGTTGGAGCAAGAACCTCCGCATATAATTGTATGGAGTGTAGTTTGCAACTGAAAAGAAACTTTGTGTTCCCAACAAGCTATGTGAAGAACGGCCTTGACACACTTTACTCTCAGAACTGATCATGTGAAGAGAAGTTTGTTCATCTAGCACAAATTGAACTGTTTGCAAGAGAAACTCTTACTCTGGGTTCTCAGTCTGTTCCCTATTGCCGGTTTGTAGTTCCTGCAGTTTTCACTGTAAAACAGTGTTGGAGATTGTACCTCCCCATATATATGTATAGAATGTAGTTAGCAACTGAAAAGAAACTTTGTGTTTCCAACAAGCTAGGTGACATACGGCTTTCACACACACTTATCTCTTAGAAATGATCATGTGGAGATAAGTTCGTTCATCTACAACAAAGGGAACGGGTTGCAGGAGAAACATTTACTCTGATTTCTCAGAGTGTTTCCTAGTGCCTGTTTGATGTTCCTGCAGTTTTCACTGTAAATACGAGTTGGGGCTAGTAACTACCCATTTATATGTATGGAGTGTAGTTTGCAAATGAAAAGAAACTTTGTGTTCCCAACATTCTAGGTGAAGGACGGCTTTCACACAAACTTATCTCTCAGAACTGAGCATGTGGAGAGACATTCGTTCATCTAGCACTAAGGGAACGGTTTGCCGGAAAAAACATTTACTATGTTTTCTCAGTCTGTTTCCTAGTTCCGGTTTGAAGTTCCTGCAGTTTTCACTGTAAAACAAATTTGGAGCTAGATAGTCTGCATATATATTTATGGAGTGTACTTTGCAATTGAAAAGAAACTTTGTGTTCCCGACAAGCTAGGTGATGGCGGCTTTCATACACAATTATGTCTAAGAACTGAGCATGTTTAGAGACATTGGTTCATCTAGCACTAATGGAACGGATTTTAGGAGGAAATTTTACTCTGGTATCTCAGCCTATTTCCTTGAGCCGGTATGAAGTTCCTGCAGTTTTCACTGTAAAACCGTGTTGGAGTTTTTACATCCCCATATATATGTATGGATTGTTTTTTGCAACTGAAAACAAACTTTGTGTTCCCATCAATGTATGTGAAGGACGGCTTTCACACACACTTTTCTCTCCAAACTGAGTGTGTGGAGAAACTTTCGTTCAAATATCACAAACGGAACATATTGCAGGAGTTAATTTTACTCTGGATTCTCATCTGTTTCCTAGTGGCGGTAAGATGTTCCTGCAATTTTCACTGTAAAACCGAGTTGGAGCTACTAATTCCCCATATAAAAATATGGAGTGTATTTATCAACTGGAAAGAAACTGTGTTCCCGACAACTAGGTGAAGGACGGCTTTCATACACACAAATATCTCAGAACTTTGCATGTGGAGATACGTTCGTTCATCTAGCACATAGGGAACGGGTTGCAGGAGAAACTTTTACTTTGGTTTCTCTGTCTGATTCCTATGGACGGTTTGAAGTTCCTGCAATTTTCACTGTAAAACCGAGTTGGAGCTAGTACCTCCCCATATATATGTATGGATTGTAGTTTGCTACTGAAAAGAAACTTTGTGTTCCCCACAAGCTATGTGAAGGACAGCCTTGACACACACTTTACTCTTAGAACTTAGCATGTGGAGAGACGTTCGTTCATCTACCACAAATTGCAGGAGAAACCCTTACTATATTATCTCAGTCTGTTTCCTAATGCCGGTTTGAATTTCCTGCATTTTTCACTGTAAAAAAATGTTGGAACTTGTACCTACCCATATATATGTATAGAGTGTAGTTTGCAACTGAAAATAAATTTTTTGTTCCCAACATCTAGGTGAAGGATGGCTTTCGCACACACGTATCTCTCAGAACTGAACATGTGGAGAGAAGTTCGTTCATCTAGCACAATTTGAACGGGTTTCAGGAGGAACATATTCTCTGTTGTCTCAGTATGTTTCCTAGTGCCGTTTAGATGTCCATGCAATTTTCACTGTAAAACCGTGTTGGAGCTAGTACCTCCCTATATATATGTATGGAGTGTAGTTTGCAACTGAAAAGAAACTTTGTGTTCCCAAAAAGCTAGGTGAAGAACGGCTTTAACACACACATATCTCTCAGACCTAAGCATGTGGAGAGATGTACGTTCATCTAGCACAAAGGTAACGGGTTGCAGGATAAACTCTTATTCTGAGTTCTCAGTCTGTTTCCTTGTGCCAGTTTGAAGTTCCTGCAGTTTTCACTGTAAAAGGGTGTTGGAGCTTGTACCTCCCCATATATGTGCTTGGAGTGTAGTTTGCAACTGAAAAGAAACTTTGACTTACCAACAAGCTAGTTGAAGTGCTACTATCACTCACACTTTTTTCTCAGAAATGAGCATGTGGAGATACTTTCGTTCATGTAGACCAAAGGGAACGGGTTGCTGGTGAAATATTTTCTCTGATTTTTCAGTCTGTTTCCTACTGCGATTTTGAAATTCCTGCAGTTTTCACTGTAAAACCGAGTTCTAGATAGTACTTCCCCATATATATATTTATGGAGTGTTGTATGCAACTGAAAAGAAACATTGTGTTCCCAACAAGCAAGGTAAAGACGGCTTTCACACACACATATCTCTCAGAACTGAGCATGCGGAGAGAAGTCCGTTCATCTAGCCAAAACGAAGGGATTACAGGAGAAATTTTAATCTGTTTTCTCAGATTACTTCCTAGAGCCAGGTTGAAGTTCCTGCAGTTATCACTGTAAACCCGAGTTGGAGCTAGTACCCTCCCCATGTATATGTATGGAGTGTAGATTGTAAATGAAAAGAAACTTTGTGTTCCCAACAAGCTAGATGAAGGACGGCTCCCACAAACCCATATCTCTCAGAACTGAGCATGTATAGATACATTCGTTCATCTAGCAAAAATGGAACTGTTTGCAGGAGAAATTTTACTCTGGTTTCTCAGTCTGTCTCTTAGTGCCGGTTTGAATTTCCTGCAGTTTTCACTGTAAATCCTAGCTGGAGCCTGTACCTACCCATATATATGTATGGAGTGTACTATGCAACTGAAAAGTAACTTTGTGTTCCAAACAAGCTTGCTGAAGGATGGCTTTTACACAAAATTATCTTCCAGAACTGAGCATGTGGAGAGACGTTCGTTCATATAGCACAAAGGGAAAGGTTTGCAGGAGAAACTTTTACCCTGGTTTATCAGTCTGTTTCCTAGTGCCGGTTTCAAATTCCTGAAAATTTCACTGTAAACCCGAATTGGAGATAGTACCTCCCCATATATATTTATGGAGTGTAGTTAGCAACTGGAAATAATCTTTGTGTTCCTAACACACTAGGTGAAAAACGGCTTTCACACACACTTATCTCTCAGAACTGGGCATGTGGTGAGACGTTCGTTCATCTAGCACAAATGAACGTGTTGCACGGGAAAATTTTACTTTGGTTTCTCAGTCTGTTTCCTAGTGTCGGTTTGATGTTCCTGCATTTTTCACTGTAAACCAATTTGGTACTAATACCTCCCCATTTATATGTATGGAGTGTAGTTTGCAAATGAAAAGAAACTTTGTGTTCCAAACAAGAAAAGTGAAAGACGGCTTTCACACACACTTATCTCTCAGAACTCAGCATGTGGAGAGACTTAAGTTCATCTAGCACAAAGAGAGGGTTTCAGTTGAAATTTTACTCTGGTTACTCAGTTTTTTTCCTAGTGCCGGTTTGAAGTTCCTGCAGGTTTCACAGTAAAAACTAGTAGGAACTTGTACCTCCCCTTATACAGGTATGGAGTGTAGTTTGAAACTGAAAAGAATCTTTGTGTTCTCAACAATCTAGGTGAAGGACGGCTTTCACACACACTTATCTCTCAGAACTGAGCATTAGGAGAGACATTCGTTATTCTAGCACAGAGAAAGGGTTGCAGGAGGAACTTTTACTCTGGTTTCTCAGTCTGTTTCCAAGTGCCAGTTTGAAGTTCCTGCAGTTTTTACTGTAAAATCAAGTTGGATCTACTACCTCACCATACATATGTATGGAGTGTACTTTGCAACTGAAAAGAAACTTTGTGTTCCAAACAAGCTTGGTGAAGTGCGGCATTCACGCACACATATCTCTCAGATCTAAGCATGTGGAGAGACATTCATTCATCTAGCACAAAGGGAACGGGTTGCAGTTGAAACAATTATTCTGGGTTCTCATTCTGTTTCCTAGTGCCGGTTTGAAGTTCCTACAGTTTCCACTGTAAAAGGGTGTTGGAGCTTGTACCTCCCCATATACATGCTTGGAGTGAAGTTTGCAACTGAAAAAAACTTTGACTTCCCAACAAGCTAGTTGAAGGACGGCTTTCACACACACGTTTTTTCTCAGAACTGAGTATGTGGTGATAATTTCGTTCATCTAGCACAAAGGGAACGGGTTGCAGGTGAAACTTTTACTCTGGTTTCTCAGCCTGTTTCTTAGTGCCGGTTTGAAATTCCTGCAGTTTTCACTGTAAAAATATGTTGGAGCTTGTACCTACCCAAATATATGTATGGAGTGTAGTTTGCAACTGAAAAGAAACTTTGTGTTCCCAACAAGCTAGGTGAAGGACGGCTTTCACTCACACTTATCTCTCAGATCTGAACATTTGGAGAGAATTTCGTTCATCTAGCACAAATGGAACGGGTTTCAGGGGAAACTTTTCTCTGGTTTCTCAGTCTGTTTCCTAGTGCCGGTTTGAATTTCCTGCAGTTTACACTGTAAAACAGTGTTGGAGATATTACCTCACCATATTTATTTGTGGAGAGTATTTTGCAGCTGAAAAGTAACTTTGTGTTCCCGACAAGATAGGTGAAGTGCAGCTTCATACACACTTATCTCTAAGAACTGAGCATGTGGAGAGACGTACGTTCATCTAGCACAGGGAACGGTTTGCAGTAGAAACTCTTTCTGGTTTCTCAGTGTGTTTCCTAGTGCCGGTTTGAAGTTCCTGAAGTTTTCACTGTTAAAGCGAGTTGGAGCTTGTACCTCCCCATATATATGTATGGAGTGTATTTGCAACTGAAAAGAAACTTTGTGTTCCCAACAAGCTAGGTGAAGGACGGCTTTCACACACATTTATCTCTCAGAACTGAGCATGTTGAGAGACGTTCGTACATATAGCACAAAGGGAATGGTTTGCAGGTGTAATTTCTTCTCTGGTATCTCAGACTGTTTCCTAGTGCCGGTTTAAAGTTCCTGCAGTTTTCACTGTAAAACCGTGTTGGAGCTTGTTAATACCCATATATTTGTATGGAGTGTAGTTTGCAACAGAAAAGAAATTTGTGTTCCCTAAAAGCTAGGTGAAGGACGGCTTTCACACACACTTATCTCTCAGAACTGAGCATGTGGAGATACCATCGTTCAACTAGCACAAATGGAAAGGGTTGCAGGTGTTACTTTTACTCTGGATTCTCAGTCTGTTTCCTTGTCATGGTGAAAGTTCCTGCAGATTTCACTGTAAAATTCAGTTGGTGCTACTACATCCCCATATATATGTACGGAGTGTAGTTTGCAACTGGAAAGAAACTTTGTGTTTCCGGCAATCTAGTTGAAGGAAGGCATTCATATACACTTATCTCTCAGAACTGAACATGTGGAGAGACGTTCGTTCATCTAGCACAAAAGGAACAGTTTGCAGGGGAAATTTTTACACTGATTTTTCAGTCTGTTTTCTAGTGCCGGTTTGATGTTCCTGCAGTTTTCACTGTAAAAGAGAGTTGGATATATTACCTCCTCATAAATAATTATGGAGTGTAATTTGTAACTGAAAAGAAACTTTGTGTTCCCAACAAGCCTGTTGAAGGACGGCTTTCATACACACATATCTCTAAGAACTGACCATGTGGTGAAACGTTCGTTCATCTAGCAAAAAGGGAACGGGTTGCAGGAGAATCATTTACTATGTTTTCTCAGTCTGTTCTCTAGTGCTGGTTTGAATTTTCTGCAGTATTCACTGTAAAACATTGTTGGAGCTAGTACCTCCGAATAAATATATATGGAGTGTAATTTGCTACTGAAAAGAATCTTTGTGTTCCTGACAAGCTAGTTGAAGGACGACTTTCATACACACTTATCTCTAAGAACTGAGCATGTCGAGAGACTTTCGTTCATCTAGAACAAAGGGAATGGGGTGCAGGTGAAACTTTTTCTCTGTTTTCCCAGACTGTTCCTAGTGCCGGTATGAAGGTCCTGCAGTTTTCACTGTAAAAGCGATTTGGAGCTAGTACATCCCCATATATATGTATGGAGTGTAGTTTGAAACTGAAAAGAATATTTGTGTTCCCATCAAGCCTGGTGAAGGACGGCATTCACACACACATATCTCTAAGAACTGAGCATGTGGTGAAACGTTCGTTCATCTAGCACAAATGGAATGGGTTGCAGGAGAAACTTTTGCTATGGTATCTGAGTCTGTTTCCTAGTTCCATATTGAGGTTCATGCAGTTTTCACTGTAAAAGCGAGTTGGAGCTTGTACCTCCCATATATGTGTATCGATGTAGTTTGAAATTGAAAAGAAACTTTGTGTTCCCAACAAGCTAGATGAAGGACGGCTTTCACACACACTAATCTCTCAGAACTGAGCATGTGGAGAAACGTTCGTTCATATAGAACAAAGGGAACGGTTTGCAGGATTAACTTCTACTCTTGTTTCTCATTGTGTTTCCTAATGCCGGTTTGAAGTTCCTGAAGATTTCACCGTAAATCAGAGTTGGAGCTAGTACCTCCGCATATATATATATATGGAGTGTAATTTGCTACTGAAAAGAATCTTTGTGTTCCTGACAAGCTAGTTGAAGGACGACTTTCATACACACTTATCTCTAAGAACTGAGCAGGTCGAGAGACTTTCGTTCATCTAGCACAAAGGGAATGGTTTACAGGTGTAACTTCTACTCTGGTTTCTCAGACTGTTTCCTAGTGCCGGTTTAAAGTTCCTGCAGTTTTTACTGTAAAATCGTTTTGGAGCTAGTTAATCCCCATATATATGTATGGAGTGTAAGTAGCAACTGAAAAGAAACTTTGTGTTCCCAACAATCTAGGTGAAGGACAGCTTTCACACACAATTATCTCTCAGAACTGAGCATGTGGAGAGACGTTCGTTCATCTAGCACAAAGGGAACAGTACAGGAGAAATTTTGCTCTGGTTCCTCAGTCTGTTTCCTAGTGCCGTTTTGAGGTTCATGCAGTTTTCACTGTAAAACCGAGTTGGAACTAGTACCTCCCCATATATACGTATGGAGTGAATATTGCAACTGAAAAGAAACTTTGTGTTCCCAACAAGCTAGGTGAAGGACGGTTTTAACACAAACGTATCTCTCCGAACTGAGCATGAGGAAAGACTTTCATTCATCTAGCACAAAAGTTACGGGATTCAGGGAAACTTTTACTCTGGTTTCCCAGTGTATTTCCTAGTGCGATATTGAGGTTCATGCAATTTTCAATGTAATACCTAGTTGGAGATAGTACCACCGCATATATATATTTGGAGTGTAGATTTCCTAGTTAAAGCATCTTTGTGTTCCCAAAAAGCTAGGTGAAAGACAGCTTTCATACACATGTATCTCAGAACTGAGCATGTGGAGAGACGTTCATCCATCTAGCACAAATGGAAAGTTTTGTAGGAGAAATTTCTACTCTAGTTTCTCAGACTGTTTCCTTGTGCCGGTTTGAAGTTCCTGCAATTTTCAGTGTAAAACCGTGTTGGAGCTTGTACCTCCCGATGTATATGTTTGGAGAGTAGTTTGCAAATGAATAGAAACTTTGTGTTCCCAACAAGCTTTGTGAAGGACGGCTTTCACACACACGAATCTCTCAGAACTGTGCATGAGGAGAGACGTTTTTTCATCTAGCACAATGGGAACGGGTTTCAGGACAAACTTTTAATGTGGATTCTCAGTGTGTACACTAGAGCCATTTTGAGGTTCATGAAGGTTTCACTTATAAACGGATTTGGACCTAGTACCTCCCCATATATATGTATGGAGTGTAATTTGCAACTCTAAAGTAACTTTGTGTTCCTAACAAGCTAGTTGAAGGACAGCTTTCACACACACTTATCCCTCAGGACTGAGCATTTGGAGAGATGTTCGTTCATCTAGCACATATGGAACAGGTTTGATGAGATACTTTTACTCTTGTTTTTCAGTATGCTTCCTAGTGCCGTTTTGAGGTTCCTGCAGATTTCACTTTAAAACAGAGTTGGAGCTAGTAAATGCCCATGTATATATTTGGACTGTAGTTTACAACTGAAAAGATCTTTGTGATCCCAACAAGCTACGTGAAGGACGGCTTTCAGACACACGTATCTCTCAGAAATACGCTTGTGGAGAGACGTTCGTTCATCATGCACAAAAGGAACAGGTTGCAGGAGAAACATTTACTCTTTTTTCTCAGTCTGTTTCCTAGTGCCGGTTTGAATTTCCTGCAATTTTCACTGTAAAACAGTGTTGGAGCTAATACATCCGCATATATATGTATGGAGTTTATTTTGCAACTGAAAAGAAATTTTTGTTTCCAACAACTAGGTGAAGGATGGCTTTCACACACACGTATCTCTAAGAACTGAGCACGTGGAGAAACGTTCGTTCATCTAGCAAAGGAATCGGCTTTCAGGCGGAACTTTTCCTCTAGTGTCTCAGTCTGTTTCCTAATGCCGTTTAGATGTTCATGCAGTTTTCACTGTAATACCGAGTTGGAGTTACTACATCCTAATATATATTTATGGAGTGTTGTTTGCAAATGAAAAGAAACATTGTGTTCCCAATAAGCTAGGTGAAGGACTGCTTTCACACACACTTATATCTCAGAAGTGAGCATGTGGAGAGACGTTTGTTCATCTAGCACAAAGTAAACGGTTTGCAGGGAAAATTTTACTCTGATTTCTCAGACTGTTTCCTAGTGCCGGTTTGAATTTCCTGCATTTTTCACTGTAAAACCGTGTTGGGTTTAATACCTCCCCATATATATGTATGGATTGTAGTTTGCAACTGAATAGAAACTTTGTGTTCCCGACAAACTAAGTGAAGAACGGCTTTCACACACACTTATCTCTCAGAACTGAGCTTGTGGAAAAACTTTCTTTCAACTAGCACAGAGGGAACCTGTTGCAGGTGTTACTATTTCTCTGGATTCACAGTCTGTTTCCTAGTGGTGTTTTGAATTTCCTGCAGTTTTCACTGTAAAACCGAGTTGGAGCTAATACCTCCCCATATATATGTATGGAGTGGAGTTTGCAAGTGAAATGAAACTTTGTGTTCCCAACAAGCTAGGTGACAGTCGGCTTTCACACACACTTATCACTCAGAATTGAGCATGTGGAGAGACGTTCGTTCATCTAGCACAAAGGGAACGGGTTGCAGGAGAATCGTTTACTCTGGTTTATCAGTCTGTTTCCTAGTGCCGGTTTGAAGTTCCTGCAGTTTTCACTGTAAAACCGAGTTGGAGCTAGTACCTCCCCATATATATGTATGGATTGGAGTTTGCAAGTGAAAAGAAACTTTGTGTTCCCAACAAGCTAGGTGAAGGATAGCTTTCAAACACACTTATCTCTCAGAAATGAGCATGTGGAGAGACGTTCGTTCATCTAGCACAAAGGGAAAGGTTTGCAGGTGAAACTTTTACTCTGCTTTCTCAGTCTGTTTCCTGTTGCCGGTTGGAAGGTCCTGTAGTTTTCACAGTAAACACGAATTGGACCTAGTACATCCCCATGTATATTTTTGGAGTGTAGTTTGCAACTGAAAACAAATTTTGTGTTCCCATCAAGCTAGGTGAAGTACGGATTACACACACACCTATCTCTCAGATTTGAGCATATGGAGAGACGTTAGTTTATCTAGCAGAAATATAACGTTTTGCTGGAGAAACTTTATCTGATTTCTCAGACTGTTTCCTAGTGCCGGTTTTATGTTCCTGCATTTTTCATTTTAAATTCTATTTGGAGCTAGTACCTACCTATTTATAAGTATGGAGTGCAGTTTGCAATTGAAAAGAAACTTCTGTTCCCGACATGCTAGGTGAAGGCAGCTTTCATACACAATTATCACTCAGAACTGAGCATGTGGAGAGACGTTCGTTCATCTAGCACAAAGGGAACGGACTGCAGGAGGAAATATTACTCATGATTCTCAGAATATTTCCTTAAGCCGGTTCGAATTTCCTGCAGTTTTCACTGTAAAACAGTGTTGGAGCTGGTACCTCCCCATATATATTTAGAGAATGTAGATAGCATCTGAAAAGAAACTTTGTGTTTCCAACAAGCTAGGTGACGTAAGGCTTTCACACACACTTATCTCTCAGAACTGATCATCTGGAGATAAGTTCGTTCATCTACAGCAAAGGGAACGGTTTGTAGGAGAAACTCTTATTTGGGTTCTCAGTCTGTTTCTTGTGCCGGTTTGAAGTTCCTGCAGTTTTTATATGTAAAAGGGATTTGCAGCTAGTACCAACCCATATATACGTATGGAGTGTAGTTTAAAACTTAAAAGAATCTTTGTCTTCCCAACAAATAGGTGAAGGATGGCTTTGACACAAAATTTATGCTCAGAACTGAGCATGTGGAAAGAATATCGATCATCTAGCACAAAGGGAACGGGTTGCAGGAGAAATTTTACTCTGGTTTCTCAGTATGTTTCCTGTTGCTGGTATGATGTTCCTGTAGTTTTCACTGTAAATCCGGGTTGGAGCTATTACATCCCCACATATATTTTTGGAGTGAATTTGGCAACTGGAAAGAAACTTTGTGTTCCCAAAAGTTAGGTGAAGGACGGCTTTCACACACATATATATCTCAGAAGTGAGCATGTGGAAAGAAGTTCGTTCATCTATCACAAAGTGAACGTGTTGCAGGAGAAAGTCTTATTCTGGTTTTTCAGTTTGTTTCCTAGTGCCGGTTTGAAGTTCCTGCAGTTTTGACGGTAAAACAGTTTTGGAGTTAGTTCTTCCCCATATATATGTATGGAGTGTAGTTTACAACTGAAAAGAAACTTTGTCTTCCCAAAAATCTAGTAGAAGGACTGCTTTCACACACACATGTCACTCATAAATGAGCATGTGGAGAGACGTTCGTTCAACTAGCAAAATTGAACGTGGTGCAAGAGAAACCTTTACACTGGTTTCTCAAACTGTTTCCAAGTGCCGGTTGGAAGTTCCTGCAGTTTTCACTGTAAAACACATTTGGAGCTTGTACCTCCCCATATATATGTATGGTTTGTAGTTTGCAACTGAAAAGAAACTTTGTGTTCCCAACAAGCTATGTGAAGGAAGACCTTGACACACACTTTACTCTCAGATATGAGCATGTGGAGAGACGTTCATTCATCCAGCACAAATTGAACTGGTTGCAGGAGAAACCCTTACTCTGGGTTCTCAGTCTGTTTCCTACTGCCGGTTTGAAGTTCCTGCAGTTTTCACTCTAAAAAATTTTTGGAGCTTGTACCTTCCCATATATATGTATAGAGTGTAGTTTGCTACTGAAAAGAAACTTTGTGTTTCCAACAAGCTAGGTGAAGTACGGCTTTCAAACACACTTATCTCTCAGAACTGAGCATGTGGAGAGACGTTCGTTCATAGAGCAAAAAGGGAACGGGTTGCAGAGGAAACTCTTATTCTGGGTTCTCAGTCTGTTCCTTGTGCCGGTTTGATGTTCCTGAAATTTTCACTGTAAAAGCGATTTGCAGCTAGTACCAACCCATATATATGTATGGAGTGTATTTTGCAACTGAAAAGAAACTTTGTGTTCCCAACAACTAGGTGAAGGTCGGCTTTCACACACACGTATCTCTCAGAAATGAGCATGAGGAGAGACGTTCGTTCATCTAGCAAAAATGGTACGTGTTTCAGGAGAAACTTTTAATCTGTTGTCTCAGTCTGTTTCCTAGTGCCGTTTTGTGGTTCATGCAGTTTTCACTATAAAACAGAGTTGGAGCTTGTAGCTCCGCATATAATTGTATGGAGTGTAGTTTGCAACTGAAAAGAAATTTTGTATTCCGAACACGATATGTGAAGGACGGCTTTGACACACACATTTCTCTCAGAACTGAGCATGTGTAGAGACGTTCGTTCATCTAGCAAAAAGGGAACGGGTTGCAGGAGAAACTCTTAATCTGGGTTCTCAGTCTTTTTCATAGTGCCAGTTTGAAATTCCTGCAGTTTTCTCTGTAAAACCTTGTTGGAGCTTGTACCTCCCATATATATGTATAGAGTGTAATTTGCAAATGAAAAGAATCTTTGTTTTCCCTAAAAGCTAGGTGAAGGACGGCTTTCACTCACATTTATCTCCCAGAACTGAGCATGTGGAGAGAATTTCGGTCATCTAGCGCAAAGGGAAACGGTTGCAGGAGAAACTTTACTCTGGTTTCTCAGTTTGTTTCCTGTTGCTGGTTGGAAGTTCCTATAGTTTTCACTGTAAATCCGAGTTGAGTTTAGTAATTCCCCATGTATATATTTGTAGTGTAGTTTGCAACTGAAAAAAAATTTTGTTCCCAACAACCTGGGTGAATTACGGCTTTCACACACACCTATTTCTCAGAATTGAGCATGTGGAGAGACGTTCGTTTATCTAGCACAAAGGGAAAGGGTTGCAGGAGAAATTTTTACTCTGATTTTTCAGACTGTTTCATAGTGCCGGTTTGATGATCCTGCAGTTTTCACTGTAAATCCGTGTTGGAGCTATTGCCTCCCCATATATATGTATGGAGTGTATTTTGCAACTGAAAAGAAACTTTGTGTTCCCAACAAGCTAGGTGAAGGATGGCTTTCACACACAGTTATCTCTCCGAACTCAGCGTGTGGAGAAACTTTCGTTCAATAGCAAATTTGGAACGGGTTGCAGGAGTTACTTGTACTCTGGATTCTCAGTCTGTTTCCTAGTGGCCTTATGAAGTTCCTGCAGTTTTCACTGTAAAACCGAGTTGGAGCTAGTACCTCCCCATATATATATATGGAGTGTATTTTGCAACTGGAAAGAAATTTTGTGTTCCCGACAAGCTAGGTGAAGGACGGCTTTCATACACACATAACTCTCAGAACTGAGCATGTGGAGAGAAGTTCGTTCATCTAGCACAAAGGGAACGGGTTGCAGGAGAAATATTTACTCTGGTTTCTCAGATTGTTTCCTAGTGCCGGTTTGAAGTTCCTGCAGTTTTCACTGTAAAGACTTGTTGGAGCTTTTACCTCCCCATAAATATTTATGGATTGTAGTTTGCAACTGAAAAGAAACTTTGTGTTCCCAACAAGCAATATGAAGGACGGCTTTGACACAAAATTTACTCTCCGAACTGAGCATGTGGAGAGATTTTCGTTCATCTAGCACAAAGGGAATGGGTTGAAGGAAAAACTATTACCATGGATTCTCATTGTGTTTCCTAGTGCAGGTTTGGATTTCCTGCAAGTTTCACTGTAAAACCGAGTTGGAGCAAGAACCTCCGCATATATTTGTATGGAGTGTAGTTGGCAACTGATAAGATACTTTGTGTTCCCAACAAGCTATGTGAAGATCGGCCTTGACACACACTTTACTCTCAGAACTGATCATGTGAAGAGAAGTTAGTTCATCTAGCACAAATTGAACAGGTTGCAAGAGAAACTCTTACTCTGGGTACTCAGTCTGTTCCCTATTGCCGGTTTGTAGTTCCTGCAGTTTTCACTGTAAAACAGTGTTGGAGCTTGTACCTCCCCATATATATTTATAGAATGTAGTTTTCAACTGAAAAGAAACTTTGTGTTTCCAACAAGCTAGGTGACGTACGGCTTTCACACACACTTATCTCTCAGAACTGATCATCTGGAGATAAGTCCGTTCATCTACAACAAAGGGAACGGTTTGTAGGAGAAACTCTTATTCTGGGTTCTCAGTCTTTTTCTTGTGCCGGTTTGAAGTTCCTGCAGTTTTTACTGTAAAAGGGATTTGCAGCTAGTACCAACCCATATATACGTATGGAGTGTAGTTTAAAACTTAAAAGAAACTTTCTCTTCCCAACAAATAGGTGAAGGATTGCTTTGACACAAAATTTACGCTCAGAACTGAGCATGTGGAAAGAATATCGATCATCTAGCACAAAGGGAACGGGTTGCCGGAGAAATTTTACTCTGGTTTCTCAGTATGTTTCCTGTTGCTGGTATGATGTTCCTGTAGTTTTCACTGTAAATCCGAGTTGGAGCTATTACATCTCCATATATATGTTTGGAGAGAATTTGGCAACTGGAAAGAAACTTTGTGTTCAAAAAATTTAGGTGAAGGACGGCTTTCACACACATATATATCTCAGAAGTGAGCATGTGGAAAGAAGTTCGTTCATCTATCACAAAGTGAACGTGTTGCAGGAGAAAGTCTTATTCTGGGTTTTCAGTCTGTTTCCTAGTGCCGGTTTGAAGTTCCTGCAGTTTTCACTGTAAAACAGATTTGGAGCTTGTACCTCCCCATATATATGTATGGTTTGTAGTTTGCAACTGAAAAGAAACTTTGTGTTCCCAACAAGCTATGTGAACAAAGACCTTGACACACACTTTACTCTCAGAAAGGAGCATGTGGAGAGACTTTCGTTCATCCAGCACAAATTTAACGGGTTGCAGGAGAAACCCTTACTCTGGGTTCTCAGTCTGTTTCCTACTGCCGGTTTGAAGTTCCTGCAGTTTTCACTGTAAAAAATTTTTGGAGCTTGTACCTTCCCATATATATGTATAGAGTGTATTTTGCAACTGAAAAGAAACTTTGTGTTTCCAACTAGCTAAGTGAAGTAAGGCTTTCAAACAAACTTATCTCTCAGAACTGAGAATGAGGAGAGACGTTCGTTCATCTAGCAAAAATGAACGTGTTTCAGGAGAAACATTTACTCTGGTGTCTCAGTCTGTTTCCTAGTGCCGTTTTGTGTTTCATGACGTTTTAACTGTTAAAACGATTTGGAGCTAGTACCTCCCCATATATATGAATGGAGTGTTGTTTGCAACTGAAAAGAGACTTTGTTCACTATAAGCTAGGTTTAGGACCGCTTTCACACACACTTATCTCTCAGAACTGAGCATGTGGAGAGACGTTCGTTCATCTAGCACAAAGGGAACGCGTTGCAGGAGGAACTCGTATTCTGGGTTCTCAGTCTGTTTCTTGTGCCGGTTTGATGTTCCTGTAGTTTTCACTGTAAAAGCGATTTGCAGCTAGTACCAACCCATATACATGTATGGAGTGTATTTTGCAACTGAAAAGAAACTTTGTGTTCCCAACAAATAGGTGAAGGTCGGCTTTCACACACACGAATCTCTCAGAAATGAGCATAAGGAGAGACGTCCGTTCATTTAGCATAAAGGGAACGTGATTCAGGAGAAACTTTTACTCTGTTGTCTCAGTCTGTTTACTAGTGAGGTTTTGTGGTTCATGCAGTTTTCACTGTTAAACCGATTTGGACCTAGTACCTCCCCATATATATGTATGGAGTGTTGTTTGCAACTGAAAAGTGACTGTGTTCTCTACAAGCTATGTGTAGGACGGCTTTCACACACACTTATCTCTCAGAACTGAGCATGTGGAGAGACGTTCGTTCATATAGGAAAAAGGGAACGGGTTGCAGGAGAAACTCTTATTCGGGGTTCTCAGTCTGTTTCTTGTGCCGGTTTGATGTTCCTGCAGTTTTCACTGTATAAGCGATTTGCAGGTAGTACCAACCCATATATACATATGGAGTGTATTTTGCAACTTAAAAGAAACTTTGTGTTCCCAACAACTAGGTGAAGGTCGGCTTTCACACACACGTATCTCTCAGAAATGAGCATGAGGAGAGACGTTCGTTCATCTAGCAAAAAGGGTACGTGTTTTAGGAGAAACTTTTAATCTGTTGTCTCAGTCTGTTTCCTAGTGCCGTTTTGTGGTTCATGCAGTTTTCTCTGTAAAACAGATTTGGAGCTTGTATCTACCCATATATATGTATGGTTTGTATTTTGCAACTGAAAAGAAACTTTGTGTTCCCAACAAGCTATGTGAACTAAGAACTTGACACACACTTTACTCTCAGAAATGAGCATGTGGAGAGACGTTCGTTCATCCAACACAAATTGTACGGGTTGCAGGAGAAACCCTTACTCTGGGTTCTCAGTCTGTTTCCTACTGCCGGTTTGAAGTTCCTGCATTTTTCACTGTAAAATCGAGTTGGAGCTAGTACCTCCCCATATATATTTAAGGAGTGTATTTTGCAACTGAAAAAAAATTTGTGTTCTCAACAAGCCAGCTGAAGGACCCCTTTAACACAAACGTATCTCTCAGAAATGAACATATGAAGAGACATTCGTTCATCTAGTAAAATGGAACGGGTTTCAAGAGAAATTTTACTCTGGTTTCTCTGTCTGATTCCTAGTGCCATTTTGAGGTTTATGCAGTTTTCACTGTAAAAAAGATTTGGAGTTTGTAACTCCCCATATATATGTATGGAGTGCAGTTTGCATCTGAAAAGGAACATTGTATTCCCAACAAGCTAGGTGAAGGACGAATTTAACACACAATTTTCTCTCAGAAATGAGCATGTGGAGAGACGTTCGTTCATCAAGCACAATGGTAAAGTGTTGCAGGGGAATCTCTTCTTCTGGGTTCTCAGTCTGTTTCCTAGTGCCGCTTTTGAAATTCCTGCTGTTTTCACAGTAAAAGCGAGTTGAAACTAGTATTTCCCCATATAAATATTTGGAGTGTAGTTTGCAACTGAAAAGAAACTTTGTGTTCCCAACAAGCTAGTTGAAGGACGGCTTTCACACACAATTATCTCTCAGAACTGAGCATGTGGAGAGACGTTCGTTCATCTAGCACAAAGTGAAAGATTTGAAGGAGAAACTTTTACTCTGGTTACTCAGTCTGTTTCCTAGTGCCGGTGTTAATTTCCTACAGGTTTCACTGTAAACAGATTTGGAGCTAGTAACTCCGCATATATATGTATGGAATGTAGTTTGCAACTGAAAACAAACTTTGTGTTCCCGACAAGGTAGGTGAAGGATGGCTTTCATACACACTTTTATCTAAGAACTGAGCATGTGGAGAGACTTTCGTTCATCTAGTACAAAGGGAACGGGATTGAGGGGAAACTTTTACTCTGCTTTCTCAGTCTGTTTCCTAGTGCCATTTTGAGGTTCATGCAGGTTTCACTGTTAAAACGATTTGGAGCTAGTACCTCCCCATATATATTTATGGAGTGTACTTTGCAACTGAAAAGAATCTTTGTGTTCCTAACAAGCTAGGTGAAAGACGGCTTTCAAAAAACTAATCTCTCAGAACTGAGCATGTTGAGAGACGTTCGTTCATCTAGCACAAAGGGAACAGATTGCAGGGGAAAATTCTACTCTGGTTTGTCAGAATATTTCATATTGCCGGTTTGAAGTTCCTGCAGTTTTCACTGTAAAACGGAGTTGGGGGTAGTACTTCCCCATGTATATATTTGGAGTGTAGTTCCCAACTGAATAGAAACTTTGTGATCCCAACAAGCTAGGTGAAGGACGGATTTCTTACACATGTATCTCTCAGTACTGAGCATATGGAGAGACGTTCATTCATCTAGCACAAATGGAACGGGATGCAGGAGAAACTTTTACTCTGCTTTCTCAGTCTGTTTACTAGTGCCGTTTTGAGGTTCTTGCAGTTTTCATTGTTAAACCGATTTGGAGCTAGTAATCCCCTATATAAATGTGTGGAGTGTATTTTGCAACAGAAAAGTAACTTTGTGTTCTGGACTAGCTAGTTGAAGGACAGCTTTCATACAGACTTATCTCTCAGAACTGAGCATGTGGAAATACTTTCGTTCAACTATCACAAAGGGAACGGATGCAGGGGACACTTTTACACTGGTTTAACAGACTGTTTCCTAGTGCCGGTTTGAAGTTCCTGCAGTTTTCACTGTAACCCGAGTTGGAGCTATTACCTACCCATATATAAGTTTGTAGTGTAGTTTGCTACTTAAAAGTAATTTTGTGTTCCCAACAAGCTAGGTGCAGAACGGCTTTCACACACAATTATCTCTCAGAACTGAGCATGTGGAGAGACGTTCGTTCAACTAGCACAAAGGGAACAGTAGAGGAGAAACTTTTACTCTGGTTTCTCAGTCTGCTTCCTTGTGCCGTTTTGAGGTTCATGCAGTTTTCACTGTAAAACCGAGTTGGAATTAGTACCTGCCCATATATATGTATGGAGTGAATTTTGCAACTGAAAACAAACTTTGTGTTCCCAACAAGCTAGTTGAAGGACGGCTTTCAAACACACGTATCCCTCAGAACTGGGCATGTGGGGAGACTTTCATTCATCCAGCACATATGGAACGGTTTTCAGGAGAAACTTAAACTCTGGTTTCTCAGTATGCTTCCTAGTGCTGGTTTGAGGTTCCTGCAGATTTCACTGTAAAACAGAGTTGGATCTAATAACACCCCATGTATATGTTTGGACTGTAGTTTACAAATGAAAGAAACTTTGTGATCCCAGCATGTTACGTGAAGGACGGCTTTCACACACACGTATCTCTCAGATATATGCTTGTGAAGAGAAGTTCGTTCATCAAGCACAAAAGGAACAGGTTGCAGGAGAAACATTTACTCTGGTTTCTCAGTCTGTTTATAAGTGCCGGTTTGAAGTTCCTGCAATTTTCACTGTAAAACAGTGTTGGAGCTATTAAATCCGCATATATATGTATGGATTGTAGTTTGCAACTGAAAAGAAACTTTGTGTACCCAACAAGCTAGGTGAAGCATGGCTTTAACACAAACGTATCTCTAAGAACTGAACATGTGGAGAGACATTCGTTCATCTAGCACAAAGGGAACGGGATTCAGGGGAAACTTTTACTCTGGTTTCTTAGTTTTTTTCCTAGTGCCATTTAGGGTTCATGCAGGTATCACTGTTAAACCGATTTGGAGCTAGTACTTCCCCATATATATTTATGGAGTGTACTTTGCAACTGAAAAGGTTCTTTGTGTTCCTAACAAGCTAGGTGAAGGACGGCTTTCACACAAACTAATCTCTCAGAACTGAGCATGTTGAGAGACGTTCGTTCATCTAGCACAAAGGGAACAGATTGCAGGGAAAATTCTACTCTGGTTTGTCAGAATATTTCATATTGCCGGTTTGAAGTTCCTGCAGTTTTCACTGTAAAACGGAGTTGGGGGTAGTACCTCCCCATGTATATGTTTTGAGTGTAGTTCCCAACTGAATAGAAACTTTGTGATCCCAACAAGCTAGGTGAAGGACGGATTTCTTACACATGTATCTCTCAGTACTGAGCATATGGAGAGACGTTCGTTCATCTAGCACAAATGGAACGGGATGCAGGAGAAACTTTTACTCTGCTTTCTCAGTCTGTTTACTAGTGCCGTTTTGAGGTTCTTGCAGTTTTCATTGTTAAACCGATTTGGAGCTAGTAATCCCCTATATAAATGTGTGGAGTGTATTTTGCAACAGAAAAGTAACTTTGTGTTCTGGACTAGCTAGTTGAAGGACAGCTTTCATACAGACTTATCTCTCAGAACTGAGCATGTGGAAATACTTTCGTTCAACTATCACAAAGGGAACGGATGCAGGGGACACTTTTACACTGGTTTAACAGACTGTTTCCTAGTGCCGGTTTGAAGTTCCTGCAGTTTTCACTGTAACCCGAGTTGGAGCTATTACCTACCCATATATAAGTTTGTAGTGTAGTTTGCTACTTAAAAGTAATTTTGTGTTCCCAACAAGCTAGGTGCAGAACGGCTTTCACACACAATTATCTCTCAGAACTGAGCATGTGGAGAGACGTTCGTTCAACTAGCACAAAGGGAACAGTAGAGGAGAAACTTTTACTCTGGTTTCTCAGTCTGCTTCCTTGTGCCGTTTTAAGGTTCATGCAGTTTTCACTGTAAAACCGAGTTGGAATTAGTACCTGCCCATATATATGTATGGAGTGAATTTTGCAACTGAAAACAAACTTTGTGTTCCCAACAAGCTAGTTGAAGGACGGCTTTCAAACACACGTATCCCTCAGAACTGGGCATGTGGGGAGACTTTCATTCATCCAGCACATATGGAACGGTTTTCAGGAGAAACTTAAACTCTGGTTTCTCAGTATGCTTCCTAGTGCTGGTTTGAGGTTCCTGCAGATTTCACTGTAAAACAGAGTTGGATCTAATAACACCCCATGTATATGTTTGGACTGTAGTTTACAAATGAAAGAAACTTTGTGATCCCAGCATGTTACGTGAAGGACGGCTTTCACACACACGTATCTCTCAGATATATGCTTGTGAAGAGAAGTTCGTTCATCAAGCACAAAAGGAACAGGTTGCAGGAGAAACATTTACTCTGGTTTCTCAGTCTGTTTATAAGTGCCGGTTTGAAGTTCCTGCAATTTTCACTGTAAAACAGTGTTGGAGCTATTAAATCCGCATATATATGTATGGATTGTAGTTTGCAACTGAAAAGAAACTTTGTGTACCCAACAAGCTAGGTGAAGCATGGCTTTAACACAAACGTATCTCTAAGAACTGAACATGTGGAGAGACGTTCGTTCATCTAGCACAAAGGGAACGGGATTCAGGGGAAACTTTTACTCTGGTTTCTTAGTTTTTTTCCTAGTGCCATTTTGAGGTTCATGCAGGTATCAATGTTAAACCGATTTGGAGCTAGTACCTCCCCATATATATTTATGGAGTGTACTTTGCAACTGAAAAGGTTCTTTGTGTTCCTAACAAGCTAGGTGAAGGACGGCTTTCACACAAACTAATCTCTCAGAACTGAGCATGTTGAGAGACGTTCGTTCATCTAGCACAAAGGGAACAGATTGCAGGGAAAATTCTACTCTGGTTTGTCAGAATATTTCATATTGCCGGTTTGAAGTTCCTGCAGTTTTCACTGTAAAACGGAGTTGGGGGTAGTACCTCCCCATGTATATGTTTTGAGTGTAGTTCCCAACTGAATAGAAACTTTGTGATCCCAACAAGCTAGGTGAAGGACGGATTTCTTACACATGTATCTCTCAGTACTGAGCATATGGAGAGACGTTCGTTCATCTAGCACAAATGGAACGGGATGCAGGAGAAACTTTTACTCTGGTTTCTCAGTCTGTTTCCTAGTGCCATTTTGAGGTTCATGCAGTTTTCCCTGTTAAACCTATTTGGAGCTTGTACCTCCCCTTATATATGTATGGAGTGTAGTTTGCAAGAAAAAGAAACTTCGTGTTCCCAACAAGCTAGGTTAAGGATGGCTTTCACACACACTTAACTCTCAGAACTGAGCATGTAGAGAGACGTTCGTTCATCTAGCACAATGGGAACGGGTTTCAGGTCAAACTTTTACTCTGGTTTCTCAGTCTGTTTCCTAGTGCCATTTTGAGGTTCATGCAGTTTTCCCTTTTAAACCGATTTGGAACTTGTACCTCCCCTTATATATGTATGGAGTGTAGTTTGCAAGAAAAAGAAACTCTGTGTTCCCAACAAGCTAGGTGAAGGACGGCTTTCACACACACTTAACTCTCAGAACTGGGCATGTAGAGAGACGTTCGTTCATCTAGCACAATGGGAACGGGTTTCAGGTCAAACTTTTACTCTGGTTTCTCAGTCTGTTTCCTAGTGCCATTTTGAGGTTCATGCAGTTTTCCCTGTTAAACCGATTTGGAGCTTGTACCTCCCCTTATATATGTATGGAATGTAGTTTGCAAGAAAAAGAAACTTTGTTTTCCCAACAAGGTAGGTGAAGGACGGCTTTCACACACACTTTACTCTCAGAAATGAGCATGTGGAGAGACGTTCGTTCATCCAACACAAATTGAACGGGTTGCAGGAGAAACCCTTACTCTGGGTTCTCAGTCTGTTTCCTACTGCCGGTTTGAAGTTCCTGCAGTTTTCACTGTAAAAAATTTTTGGAGATTGTACCTTCCCATATATATTTATAGAGTGTATTTTGCAACTGAAAAGAAACTTTGTGTTTCCAACAAGCTAGGTGAAGTACGGCTTTCAAACAAACTTATCTCTCAGAACTGAGAATGAGGAGAGACGTTCGTTCATCTAGCAAAAATGAAAGTGTTTCATGAGAAGCATTTACTCTGGTGTCTCAGTCTGTTTCCTAGTGCCGTTTTGTGGTTCATGAAATTTTCACTGTTAAAAAATTTTGAGCTAGTACCTCCCCATATATATGAATGGAGTGTTGTTTGCAACTGATAAGAGACTTTGTTCTCTACAAGCTAGGTTTAGGACCTCTTTCACTCACACTTATCTCTCAGAACTGAGCATGTGGAGAGACGTTCGTTCATCTAGCACAAAGGGAACGGGTTGCAGGAGGAACTCGTATTCTGGGTTTTCAGTCTGTTTCTTGTGCCGGTTTGATGTTCCTGCAGTTTTCACTGTAAAGCGATTTGCAGCTAGTACCAACCCATATATATGTATGGAGTGTATCTTGCAACTGAAAAGAAACTTTGTGTTCCCAACAAATAGGTGAAGGTTGGCTTTCACACACACGAATCTCTCAGAAATGAGCATGAGGAGAGACGTCCGTTCATCTAGCACAAATGGAACGGTTTGCCGGAGAAACTTTTAACCTGGTTTCTCTGTCTGATTCCTATGGTCTGTTTGAAGTTCCTGCAGTTTTCACTGTAAAACCGAGTTGGAACTAGTACCTCCCCATGTATATGTATGGAGTGTAGTTGGCAACTGAAAAGAAACTTTGTGTTCCTAACAAGCTAGGTGAAGGACGGCTTTCACACACAATTATCTCTCAGAACTCAGCATGTGGAGAGACTTTTGTTCATCAAGCACCATAGGAACGGTTTGCAGGAGAAACTTTTACTCTGTATTCTCACACTGTTTCCTAGTGCCGGTTTGAAGTTCCTGCAGTTTTCACTGTAAAACGGAGTTGGGGGTAGTACTTCCCCATGTATATGTTTGGAGTGTAGTTCCCAACTGAATAGAAACTTTGTGATCCCAACAAGCTAGGTGAAGGACGGATTTCTTACACATGTATCTCTCAGTACTGAGCATATGGAGAGACGTTCATTCATCTAGCACAAATGGAACGGGATGCAGGAGAAACTTTTACTCTGCTTTCTCAGTCTGTTTACTAGTGCCGTTTTGAGGTTCTTGCAGTTTTCATTGTTACACCGATTTGGAGCTAGTAATCCCCTATATAAATGTGTGGAGTGTATTTTGCAACAGAAAAGTAACTTTGTGTTCTGGACTAGCTAGTTGAAGGACAGCTTTCATACAGACTTATCTCTCAGAACTGAGCATGTGGAAATACTTTCGTTCAACTATCACAAAGGGAACGGATGCAGGGGACACTTTTACACTGGTTTAACAGACTGTTTCCTAGTGCCGGTTTGAAGTTCCTGCAGTTTTCACTGTAACCCGAGTTGGAGCTATTACCTACCCATATATAAGTTTGTAGTGTAGTTTGCTACTTAAAAGTAATTTTGTGTTCCCAACAAGCTAGGTGCAGAACGGCTTTCACACACAATTACCTCTCAGAACTGAGCATGTGGAGAGACGTTCGTTCAACTAGCACAAAGGGAACGGTTTGCAGGAGAAACTTTTACTCTGTATTCTCACACTGTTTCCTAGTGCCGGTTTGAAGTTCCTGCCGTTTTCACTGTAAAACAGAGTTGGAACTTGTACCTCTGCATATATATGTATGGAGTGCAGTTTGCAACTTAAAAGAATCTTTGTGTTCCCGACAAGCTATTTGAAGGACGGCTTAAATTCACACTTATCCCTAAGAAATGATCATGTGGTGAGATGTTCGTTCATCTAGCACAAATGGAACGGGATGCAGGGGAAACTTTTACTCTGGTTTCTCAGTCTGTTTCCTAGTGCCATTTTGAGGTTCATGCAGTTTTCCCTGTTAAACCGATTTGGAGCTTGTACCTCCCCTTATATATGTATGGAGTGTAGTTTGCAAGAAAAAGAAACTTTTTTTTCCCAACAAGCTAGGTGAAGGACGGCTTTCACACACACTTAACTCTCAGAACTGAGCATGTAGAGAGACGTTCGTTCATCTAGCACAATGGGAACGGGTTTCAGGTCAAACTTTTACTCTGGTTTCTCAGTCTGTTTCCTAGTGCCATTTTGAGGTTCATGCAGTTTTCCCTGTTAAACCGATTTGGAGCTTGTACCTCCCCTTATATATGTATGGAGTGTAGTTTGCAAGAAAAAGAAACTCTGTGTTCCCAACAAGCTAGGTGAAGGACGGCTTTCACACACACTTAACTCTCAGAACTGGGCATGTAGAGAGACGTTCGTTCATCTAGCACAATGGGAACGGGTTTCAGGTCAAACTTTTACTCTGGTTTCTCAGTCTGTACCCTAGAGCCATTTTGAGGTTCATGGAGGTTTCACCTATAAACGGACTTGGAGCTAGTACCTCCCAATATATATGTATGGAGTGTAGTTTGCAACAAAAAGAAACTTTGTTTTCCCAACAAACTAGGTGAAGGACGGCTTTCACACACACTTAACTCTCAGAACTGAGCATGAAAGAGACGTTCGTTCATCTAGCACAAATGGAACGGGTTTCAGGGGAAACTTATACTCTGTGTTCTCAGATTGTTTCCTAGTGCCGGTTTGAAGTTCCTGCAGTTTTCACTGTAAAAACGTGTTGGAGCTAGTACCTCACCATTTATATGTTTGGTATGAAGTTTGCAACTGAAAAGAATCTTTGTGTTCCCAACAAGCTAGTTGAAGGACGGCTTTCAGAAACACGCATATCTCTGAACTAAGTATGTGGAGAGAATTTCGTTCATCAAGTACAAATGGAACAGGTTGCAGGAGAAACATGTACACTTTTTTCTCAGTCTGTTTCCTAGTGCCGGTTTGAATTTCCTGCAATTATCACTGTAAAAGAGAGTTGGAGCTATTACCTCCGCATATATATGTATGTAGTGCAGTTTAGATCTGAAAAGGAAAATTGTTTTCCCAACAAGCTAGTGAAGACGAATTTAACACACAATTTTCTCTCAGAACTGAGCATGTGGAGAGACGTTCGTTCATCTAGCACAATGGGAATTTGTTGCAGGGGAATCTCTTCTTCTGGGGTCTCGGTCTGTTTCCAAATGCCGGTTAGAAATTCCTGAAGTTCTCACAGTAAAAGCGAGTTGGAACTAGTACTTCCCCATATAAATGTTTGGTGTGTAGTTTGCAACTGAAAAGAAAATTTGTGTTCCCTACAAGCTAGTTGAAGGACGGCTTTCACACACACATATCTCTCAGAACTGAGCATGTGGAGAGACGTTCGTTCATCTAGCAAAAATTGAAAGGTTTGAAGGGGAATCTTTTACTCTGGTTATTCAGTCTGTTTCCTAGTGCCGGTTTTATTTTCCTACAGGTTTCACTGTAAACAGATTTGGAGCTAGTACCTCCCCATATATATGTATGGAGTGTAGTTTGCAACTGAAAAGGATCTTTGTGTTCCCAACAAGCTAGGTTAAGTGCGGCTTTCACACACAATTATCTCTCAGATTTGAGCATGTTGAGACACGTTCGTTCATCTAGCAAAATGGGATCGGTTTGCAGGAGATACTCTTGTTATGTGTCTCAGACTGTTTCGTAGTGCCAGTTAGAAGTTCTTGTAGATTTCACTGAAAAATCGAGTTGGAGCTAGTACCTCCCCATATATATGTATGGAGTGTAGTTGGCAACTGAAAAGAAACTTTGTGTTCCCAACAAGCTAGTTGAAGTTCGTCTTCCACACACAATTATATCTCAGAACTCAGCATGTGGAGAGACTTTCGTTCATCAAGCACAAAAGAACGGTTTGCAGGAGAAACTTTTACTCTGTTTTCTCACACTGTTTCCTAGTGCCGGTTTGAAGTTCCTGCCGTTTTCACTGTAAAACAGTGTTGGAACTTGTACCTCTGCATATATATGTATGGAGTGCAGTTTGCAACTTAAAAGTATCTTTGTGTTCCCGACAAGCTATTTGAAGGACGGCTTAAATACACAATTATCCCTAAGAAAAGATCATGTGGTGAGATGTTCGTTCATCTAGCACAAATGGAACGGGATGCAGGAGAATCTTATACTATGGTTTCTCAGAATGTTTCCTAGTGCCGGGTTGAAATTCCTGCAGTTTTCACTGTAAAAGCGAGTTGGAGCTAGTACCTCCCCATATATATGTATGGAATGTAGTTTGCAACTTAAAAGAATCTTTGTGTTCCCAAGAAGCTACGTGAAGTATGGCTTCACACACAGTTATCTCTCAGAATTGAGCATGTGGAGAGAAGTTCGTTCATTTAGCACAAAGGGTACAGTTTGCAGGAGAAGCTTTAATCTCGTTTCTCAGACAGTTTCCTTGTGACGGTTTTATGTTCCTGCAGTTTTCACAGTAAAACCGAGTTGGAGCTAGTACCTCCTCATATATATGTAAGGAGTGTATTTTGCAACTGAAAAAAAATTTGTGTTCTCAACAAGCAAGGTGAAGGACCCCTTTAACACAAACGTATCTCTCAGAAATGAACATATGGAGAGACATTCGTTCATCTAGCAAAATGGAACGGGTTTCAGGAGAAATTTTACTCTGGTTTCTCTGTCTGATTCCTAGTGCCATTTTGAGGTTTATGCAGTTTTCACTGTAAAAAAGATTTGGAGTTTGTAACTCCCCATATATATGTATGGAGTGCAGTTTGCATCGGAAAAGGAACATTGTGTTCCCAACAAGCTAGATGAAGGACGAATTTAACACACAATTTTCTCTCAGAAATGAGCATGTGGAGAGACGTTCGTTCATCAAGCACAATGGTAAAGTGTTGCAGGGGAATCTCTTCTTCTGGGTTCTCAGTCTGTTTCCTAGTGCCGCTTTTGAAATTCCTGCTGTTTTCACAGTAAAAGCGAGTTGAAACTAGTACTTCCCCATATAAATATTTGGAGTGTAGTTTGCAACTGAAAAGAAACTTTGTGTTCCAAACAAGCTAGTTGAAGGACGGCTTTCACACACACTTATCTCTCAGAACTGAGCATGTGGAGGGACTTTCGTTCATCTAGCACAAAGGGAAAGATTTGAAGGAGAAACTTTTACTCTGGTTACTCAGTCTGTTTCCTAGTGCCGGTGTTAATTTCCTACAGGTTTCACTGTAAACAGATTTAGAGCTAGTAACTCCGCATATATATGTATGGAATGTAGTTTGCAACTGAAAACAAACTTTGTGTTCCCGACAAGGTAGGTGAAGGATGGCTTTCATACACACTTTTATCTAAGTACTGAGCATGTGGAGAGACTTTCGTTCATCTAGTACAAAGGGAACGGGATTGAGGGGAAACTTTTACTCTGCTTTCTCAGTCTGTTTCCTAGTGCCATTTTGAGGTTCATGCAGGTTTCACTGTTAAAACGATTTGGAGCTAGTACCTCCCCATATATATTTATGGAGTGTACTTTGCAACTGAAAAGAATCTTTGTGTTCCTAACAAGCTAGGTGAAGGACGGCTTTCAAAAAACTAATCTCTCAGAACTGAGCATGTTGAGAGACGTTCGTTCATCTAGCACAAAGGGAACAGATTGCAGGGGAAAATTCTACTCTGGTTTGTCAGAATATTTCATATTGCCGGTTTGAAGTTCCTGCAGTTTTCACTGTAAAACGGAGTTGGGGGTAGTACTTCCCCATGTATATGTTTGGAGTGTAGTTCCCAACTGAATAGAAACTTTGTGATCCCAACAAGCTAGGTGAAGGACGGATTTCTTACACATGTATCTCTCAGTACTGAGCATATGGAGAGACGTTCATTCATCTAGCACAAATGGAACGGGATGCAGGAGAAACTTTTACTCTGCTTTCTCAGTCTGTTTACTAGTGCCGTTTTGAGGTTCTTGCAGTTTTCATTGTTAAACCGATTTGGAGCTAGTAATCCCCTATATAAATGTGTGGAGTGTATTTTGCAACAGAAAAGTAACTTTGTGTTCTGGACTAGCTAGTTGAAGGACAGCTTTCATACAGACTTATCTCTCAGAACTGAGCATGTGGAAATACTTTCGTTCAACTATCACAAAGGGAACGGATGCAGGGGACACTTTTACACTGGTTTAACAGACTGTTTCCTAGTGCCGGTTTGAAGTTCCTGCAGTTTTCACTGTAACCCGAGTTGGAGCTATTACCTACCCATATATAAGTTTGTAGTGTAGTTTGCTACTTAAAAGTAATTTTGTGTACCCAACAAGCTAGGTGCAGAACGGCTTTCACACACAATTATCTCTCAGAACTGAGCATGTGGAGAGACGTTCGTTCAACTAGCACAAAGGGAACAGTAGAGGAGAAACTTTTACTCTGGTTTCTCAGTCTGCTTCCTTGTGCCGTTTTGAGGTTCATGCAGTTTTCACTGTAAAACCGAGTTGGAATTAGTACCTGCCCATATATATGTATGGAGTGAATTTTGCAACTGAAAACAAACTTTGTGTTCCCAACAAGCTAGTTGAAGGACGGCTTTCAAACACACGTATCCCTCAGAACTGGGCATGTGGGGAGACTTTCATTCATCCAGCACATATGGAACGGTTTTCAGGAGAAACTTAAACTCTGGTTTCTCAGTATGCTTCCTAGTGCTGGTTTGAGGTTCCTGCAGATTTCACTGTAAAACAGAGTTGGATCTAATAACACCCCATGTATATGTTTGGACTGTAGTTTACAAATGAAAGAAACTTTGTGATCCCAGCATGTTACGTGAAGGACGGCTTTCACACACACGTATCTCTCAGATATATGCTTGTGAAGAGAAGTTCGTTCATCAAGCACAAAAGGAACAGGTTGCAGGAGAAACATTTACTCTGGTTTCTCAGTCTGTTTATAAGTGCCGGTTTGAAGTTCCTGCAATTTTCACTGTAAAACAGTGTTGGAGCTATTAAATCCGCATATATATGTATGGATTGTAGTTTGCAACTGAAAAGAAACTTTGTGTACCCAACAAGCTAGGTGAAGCATGGCTTTAACACAAACGTATCTCTAAGAACTGAACATGTGGAGAGACGTTCGTTCATCTAGCACAAAGGGAACGGGATTCAGGGGAAACTTTTACTCTGGTTTCTTAGTTTTTTTCCTAGTGCCATTTTGAGGTTCATGCAGGTATCACTGTTAAACCGATTTGGAGCTAGTACCTCCCCATATATATTTATGGAGTGTACTTTGCAACTGAAAAGGTTCTTTGTGTTCCTAACAAGCTAGGTGAAGGACGGCTTTCACACAAACTAGTCTCTCAGAACTGAGCATGTTGAGAGACGTTCGTTCATCTAGCACAAAGGGAACAGATTGCAGGGAAAATTCTACTCTGGTTTGTCAGAATATTTCACATTGCCGGTTTGAAGTTCCTGCAGTTTTCACTGTAAAACGGAGTTGGGGGTAGTACCTCCCCATGTATATATTTTGAGTGTAGTTCCCAACTGAATAGAAACTTTGTGATCCCAACAAGCTAGGTGAAGGACGGATTTCTTACACATGTATCTCTCAGTACTGAGCATATGGAGAGACGTTCGTTCATCTAGCACAAATGGAACGGGATGCAGGAGAAACTTTTACTCTGGTTTCTCAGTCTGTTTCCTAGTGCCATTTTGAGGTTCATGCAGTTTTCCCTGTTAAACCGATTTGGAGCTTGTACCTCCCCTTATATATGTATGGAGTGTAGTTTGCAAGAAAAAGAAACTTTGTGTTCCCAACAAGCTAGGTGAAGGACGGCTTTCACACACACTTAACTCTCAGAACTGAGCATGTAGAGAGACGTTCGTTCATCTAGCACAATGGGAACGGGTTTCAGGTCAAACTTTTACTCTGGTTTCTCAGTCTGTTTCCTAGTGCGATTTTGAGGTTCATGCAGTTTTCCCTGTTAAACCGATTTGGAGCTTGTACCTCCCCTTATATATGTATGGAGTGTAGTTTGCAAGAAAAAGAAACTTTTTGTTCCCAACAAGCTAGGTGAAGGACGGCTTTCACACACACTTAACTCTCAGAACTGGGCATGTAGAAAGACGTTCGTTCATCTAGCACAATGGGAACGGGTTTCAGGTCAAACTTTTACTCTGGTTTCTCAGTCTGTTTCCTAGTGCCATTTTGAGGTTCATGCAGTTTTCCCTGTTAAACCGATTTGGAGCTTGTACCTCCCAATATATATGTATGGAGTGTAGTTTGCAAGAAAATGAAACTTTGTGTTCCCAACAAGCTAGGTGAAGGACGGCTTTCACACACACTTAACTCTCAGAACTGGGCATGTAGAGAGACGTTCGTTCATCTAGCACAATGGGAACGGGTTTCAGGTCAAACTTTTACTCTGGTTTCTCAGTCTGTACCCTAGAGCCATTTTGAGGTTCATGGAGGTTTCACCTATAAACGGACTTGGAGCTAGTACCTCCCAATATATATGTATGGAGTGTAGTTTGCAACAAAAAGAAACTTTGTTTTCCCAACAAACTAGGTGAAGGACGGCTTTCACACACACTTAACTCTCAGAACTGAGCATGAAAGAGACGTTCGTTCATCTAGCACAAATGGAACGGGTTTCAGGGGAAACTTATACTCTGTGTTCTCAGATTGTTTCCTAGTGCCGGTTTGAAGTTCCTGCAGTTTTCACTGTAAAAACGTGTTGGAGCTAGTACCTCACCATTTATATGTTTGGTATGAAGTTTGCAACTGAAAAGAATCTTTGTGTTCCCAACAAGCTAGTTGAAGGACGGCTTTCAGAAACACGCATATCTCTGAACTAAGTATGTGGAGAGAATTTCGTTCATCAAGTACAAATGGAACAGGTTGCAGGAGAAACATGTACTCTTTTTTCTCAGTCTGTTTCCTAGTGCCGGTTTGAATTTCCTGCAATTATCACTGTAAAAGAGAGTTGGAGCTATTACCTCCGCATATATATGTATGTAGTGCAGTTTAGATCTGAAAAGGAAAATTGTTTTCCCAACAAGCTAGTGAAGACGAATTTAACACACAATTTTCTCTCAGAACTGAGCATGTGGAGAGACGTTCGTTCATCTAGCAAAATGGGAATTTGTTGCAGGGGAATCTCTTCTTCTGGGGTCTCGGTCTGTTTCCAAATGCCGGTTAGAAATTCCTGAAGTTCTCACAGTAAAAGCGAGTTGGAACTAGTACTTCCCCATATAAATGTTTGGTGTGTAGTTTGCAACTGAAAAGAAAATTTGTGTTCCCTACAAGCTAGTTGAAGGATGGCTTTCACACACACATATCTCTCAGAACTGAGCATGTGGAGAGACGTTCGTTCATCTAGCAAAAATTGAAAGGTTTGAAGGGGAATCTTTTACTCTGGTTATTCAGTCTGTTTCCTAGTGCCGGTTTTATTTTCCTACAGGTTTCACTGTAAACAGATTTGGAGCTAGTACCTCCCCATATATATGTATGGAGTGTAGTTTGCAACTGAAAAGGATCTTTGTGTTCCCAACAAGCTAGGTTAAGTGCGGCTTTCACACACAATTATCTCTCAGATTTGAGCATGTTGAGACACGTTCGTTCATCTAGCAAAATGGGATCGGTTTGCAGGAGATACTCTTGTTATGTGTCTCAGACTGTTTCGTAGTGCCAGTTAGAAGTTCTTGTAGATTTCACTGAAAAATCGAGTTGGAGCTAGTACCTCCCCATATATATGTATGGAGTGTAGTTGGCAAATGAAAAGAAACTTTGTGTTCCCAACAAGCTAGTTGAAGTTCGTCTTCCACACACAATTATATCTCAGAACTCAGCATGTGGAGAGACTTTCGTTCATCAAGCACAAAAGAACGGTTTGCAGGAGAAACTTTTACTCTGTTTTCTCACACTGTTTCCTAGTGCCGGTTTGAAGTTCCTGCCGTTTTCACTGTAAAACAGTGTTGGAACTTGTACCTCTGCATATATATGTATGGAGTGCAGTTTGCAACTTAAAAGTATCTTTGTGTTCCCGACAAGCTATTTGAAGGACGGCTTAAATACACAATTATCCCTAAGAAAAGATCATGTGGTGAGATGTTCGTTCATCTAGCACAAATGGAACGGGATGCAGGAGAATCTTATACTATGGTTTCTCAGAATGTTTCCTAGTGCCGGGTTGAAATTCCTGCAGTTTTCACTGTAAAAGCGAGTTGGAGCTAGTACCTCCCCATATATATGTATGGAATGTAGTTTGCAACTTAAAAGAATCTTTGTGTTCCCAAGAAGCTACGTGAAGTATGGCTTCACACACAGTTATCTCTCAGAATTGAGCATGTGGAGAGAAGTTCGTTCATTTAGCACAAAGGGTACAGTTTGCAGGAGAAGCTTTAATCTCGTTTCTCAGACAGTTTCCTTGTGACGGTTTTATGTTCCTGCAGTTTTCACAGTAAAACCGAGTTGGAGCTAGTACCTCCTCATATATATGTAAGGAGTGTATTTTGCAACTGAAAAAAAATTTGTGTTCTCAACAAGCTAGGTGAAGGACCCCTTTAACACAAACGTATCTCTCAGAAATGAACATATGGAGAGACATTCGTTCATCTAGCAAAATGGAACGGATTTCAGGAGAAATTTTACTCTGGTTTCTCTGTCTGATTCCTAGTGCCATTTTGAGGTTTATGCAGTTTTCACTGTAAAAAAGATTTGGAGTTTGTAACTCCCCATATATATGTATGGAGTGCAGTTTGCATCGGAAAAGGAACATTGTGTTCCCAACAAGCTAGATGAAGGACGAATTTAACACACAATTTTCTCTCAGAAATGAGCATGTGGAGAGACGTTCGTTCATCAAGCACAATGGTAAAGTGTTGCAGGGGAATCTCTTCTTCTGGGTTCTCAGTCTGTTTCCTAGTGCCGCTTTTGAAATTCCTGCTGTTTTCACAGTAAAAGCGAGTTGAAACTAGTACTTCCCCATATAAATATTTGGAGTGTAGTTTGCAACTGAAAAGAAACTTTGTGTTCCAAACAAGCTAGTTGAAGGACGGCTTTCACACACACTTATCTCTCAGAACTGAGCATGTGGAGGGACTTTCGTTCATCTAGCACAAAGGGAAAGATTTGAAGGAGAAACTTTTACTCTGGTTACTCAGTCTGTTTCCTAGTGCCTGTGTTAATTTCCTACAGGTTTCACTGTAAACAGATTTGGAGCTAGTAACTCCACATATATATGTATGGAATGTAGTTTGCAACTGAAAACAAACTTTGTGTTCCCGACAAGGTAGGTGAAGGACGGCTTTCATACACACATTTATCTAAGAACTGAGCATGTGGAGAGACTTTCGTTCATCTAGTACAAAGGGAACGGGATTGAGGGGAAACTTTTACTCTGCTTTCTCAGTCTGTTTCCTAGTGCCATTTTGAGGTTCATGCAGGTTTCACTGTTAAAACGATTTGGAGCTAGTACCACCCCATATATATTTATGGAGTGTACTTTGCAACTGAAAAGAATCTTTGTGTTCCTAACAAGCTAGGTGAAGGACGGCTTTCAAAAAACTAATCTCTCAGAACTGAGCATGTTGAGAGACGTTCGTTCATCTAGCACAAATGGAACAGATTGCAGGGGAAAATTCTACTCTGGTTTGTCAGAATATTTCATATTGCCGGTTTGAAGTTCCTGCAGTTTTCACTGTAAAACGGAGTTGGGGGTAGTACTTCCCCATGTATATGTTTGGAGTGTAGTTCCCAACTGAATAGAAACTTTGTGATCCCAACAAGCTAGGTGAAGGACGGATTTCTTACACATGTATCTCTCAGTACTGAGCATATGGAGAGACGTTCATTCATCTAGCACAAATGGAACGGGATGCAGGAGAAACTTTTACTCTGGATTCTCAGTCTGTTTCCTAGTGCCGGTTTGAAGTTCCTGCAGTTTTCACTGTAAAACCGAGTTGGAGCTTCTAACTCCCCATATAAAAGTATGGAGTGTATTTATCAACTGGAAAGAAACTGTGTTCCCGACAAACTAGGTGAAGGACGGCTTTCATACACACAAATATCTCAGAATTTAGCATGTGGAGAGACGTTCGTTCATCTAGCACAAATGGAACGGGTTGCAGGAGAAACTTTTACTCTGGTTTCTCTGTCTGATTCCTAGAGACGGTTTGAAGTTCCTGCAGTTTTCACTGTAAAATCGAGTTGGAGCTAGTACCTCACCATATATATTTATGGATTGTAGTTTGCAACTGAAAAGAAACTTTGTGTTCCCAACAAGCTATGTGAAGGACGGCCTTGACACATTCTATACTCTCAGATCAGAGCACGTAGAGAGACGTTCGTTCATCTAGCACAAATTGCAGGAGAAACCCTTACTTTTTTTCTCAGTCTGTTTCCTATTGCCGGTTTGAATTTCCTGCATTTTCCAATGTAAAACCGTGTTGGAACTTGTACCTCCCCATATATATGTATGGAGTGGTGTTGGCAACTGAAAAGAAACTTTGTGTTACCAACAAGCTAGGTGAAGGGCGGCTTTCACACACAATTATCTCTCAGAACTGAGCATGTGGAGAGACGTTCGTTCAACTAGCACAAATTGATCGTGTTGCAAGGGAAACTATTACTCCGGTTTCTCAGACTGTTCCCTACTGCCGGTTTGAAGTTCCTGCAATTTTCACTGTAAAACAGATTTGGTGCTTGTATCTCCCCATATATATATATGGTTTGTAGTTTGCAACTGAAAAGAAATTTTGAGTTCCTAAAAAGCAATATGAAGGACGGCTTTGACACACAATTTACGCTCAGAACTGAGCATGTGGAGAGACGTTCGTTCATCTAGTACAAAGGGATCGGTTTGCAGGAGAAACTTTTACTATGGTTTCTCAGTATGTTTCCTAGTGCAGGTTTAAAGTTCCTGCAAATTTCACTGTAAATCCGAGTTGAAGTTAGTACATACCCATGTATATATTTGGAGTGCAGTTTGGAACTGAAAAGAAATTTTTTATTCCCAACAAACTTGGTGAAGTACGGCTTTCACACACACCTATCTCTCAGAATTGAGCATGTGGAGAGACGTTCATTTATCTAGCAGAAATATAAACGTTTGCAGGAGAAATTTTTACTTTGGTTTCTCAGTCTGTTTCCTAGTGCCGTTTTGAAGTTCCTGTAATTTTCACTGTAAAAGAGTTTTGGAGCTAGTACCTCCTCTTTTATATGTATGGAGTGTAGTTTTCAACTGAAAACAAACTTTGTTTTCCCGAAAAGCTATGTGAAGGACGGCTTTAATACCCACTTATCTCTATGAATTGTGCATGTGGAGAGACGTTCGTTCATCTAGCACTAAGGGAACGGTTTGCCGGAGAAACAATTACTATGGTTTCTCAGTCTGTTTCCTAGTGCCGGTTTGAAGTTCCTGCAGTTTTCACTGTAAAACCGAGTTGGAGCTTCTAACTCCCCATATAAAAATATGGAGTTTATTTATCAAATGGAAAGAAACTGTGTTCCCGACAAGCTAGGTGAAGGTCGGCTTTCATACACACAAATATCTCAAAATTTAGCATGTGAAGAGACGTTCGTTCATCTAGCACAAATGGAACGGGTTGCAGGAGAAACTTTTACTCTGGTTTCTCTGTCTGATTCCTAGAGACGGTTTGAAGTTCCTGCAGTTTTCACTGTAAAATCGAGTTGGAGCTAGTACCTCCCCATATATATGTATGGATTGTAGTTTGCAACTGAAAAGAAACTTTGTGTTCCCAACAAGCTATGTGAAGGACGGCCTTGACACATTCTATACTCTCAGATCAGAGCACGTGGAGAGACGTTCGTTCATCTAGCACAAATTGCAGGAGAAACCCTTACTTTTTTTCTCAGTCTGTTTCCTATTGCCGGTTTGAATTTCCTGCATTTTCCAATGTAAAACCGTGTTGGAACTTGTACCTCCCCATATATATGTATGGAGTGGTGTTGGCAACTGAAAAGAAACTTTGTGTTACCAACAAGCTAGGTGAAGGGCGGCTTTCACACACAATTATCTCTCAGAACTAAGCATGTGGAGAGACGTTCGTTCATTTAGCCCAAAAGGAAATGTTTGCAGGTGAAACTTTTACTCTGGTTTCTCAGTCTGTTTCCTAGTGCCGGTTTGATGTTCCTGAAGTTTTCACTCTAAATCAGAGTTGGACTAGTACCTCTGCATATATATGTATGAAATGTAGTTTGCAACTGAAAAGGAACTTTGTGTTCCCGACAAGCTATGTGAATGAAGGCTTTAATAAACACTTATCTCTAAGAACAAAGCATGTGGTGAGACGTTCGTTCATCTAGCAAAAATGGAACGGGTTGCAGGGGAAACTTTTTCTCTGGTTTCTCAGTCTGTTTCCTAGTGCCTGTTTGAAGTTCCTGCAGTTTTCACTGTAAAACCGATTTGGAACTAGAAACTCCGCATATATATTTATGGAGAGTACTTTGCAATTGAAAAGAAACTTTGTGTTCCCGACAAGCTAGGTGAAGGCGGCTTTCATACACAATTATCTCTAAGAACTGAGCATGTGGAGAGACGTTGGTTCATCTAGCACTATTGGAATGGATTGCAGGAGGAAATTTTACTCTGGTTCCTCAGTCTATTTCCTTGAGCCGGTATGAAATTCCTGCAGTTTTCACTGTAAAAACGTGTTGGAGTTTGTACCTCCCCATATATATGTATGGATTTTTTTTTGCAACTGAAAACAAACTTTGTGTTCCCAGCAAGTTATGTGAAGGTCGGCTTTCACACACTTATCTCTCCGAACTGAGCGTGTGGAGAAACTTTCATTCAAATATCACAAAGGGAACATATTGCAGGAGTTAATTTATTCTGGATTCTCAGTCTGTTTCCTAGTGTCCATAAGATGTTCCTGCATTTTTCACTGTAAAACCGAGTTGGAGCCTTTAATCCCCATATAAAAGTATGGAGTGTATTTATCAACTGGAAAGAAACAGTGTTCCCTACAAGCTAGGTGAAGGACGGCTTTCTTTCACACTTTTCTCTAAGAACTGAGCATGTGGAGAAACGTTCGTTCATCTAGCACTAATGGAATGGGTTGCAGGAGATACTTGTTCTGTGGTTTCTCAGACAGATTCCTAGGGCCGGTATGAAGTTCCTGCAGTTTTCATGTAAAACTTTGTTGGAGTTAGTTCATTCCCATATATATGTATGGAGTGTAGTTTGTAACTGGAAGGAATATTTGTGTTCCCAACAAGATATGTGAAGGACGGCCTTCACACACTTATCTCTAAGAACTGAGCATGTGGAGAGACGTTCTTTCAAATAGGACAAATGGAACGGGTTGCAGGAGAAACTTTTTCTCTGGATTCTCATTCTGTTTGTTAGTTCCGGTTTGAAGTTCCTGCAGTTTTCACTGTAAATTTGGGTTGGATATAGTACTTCCCCATATATATGAATGGAGGGTAGTTTCCAACTTAAAAGAAATTTTGTGTTCCCAACAAGCGAGTTGAAGTACGGCTTTCAAACACATTGATATCTCAGAACTGAGCATGTGGAGAGACGTTCGTTCATCTAGCACAAATGGAATGGGTTGCAGGAGAAACTTTTTCTCTGGTTTCTCAGACTGATTCCTAGTGCCGGGTTGAAGTTCCTGCAATTTTCACTGTAAAACTTTGTTGGAGCTAGTTCATTCCCATATTTATGTATGGAGTGTAGATTTTAACTGGAAGGAAAATTTGTGTTCCCAACAAGATATTTGAAGGACGGCCTTCACACACTTATCTCTAAGAACTGAGCATGTTGAGAGACGTTCTTTCAAATAGGACAAATGGAACGGGTTGCAGGAGAAACTATTTATCTGGATTCTCATTCTGTTTGTTAGTTCCGGTTTGAAGTTCCTGCAGTTTTCACTGTAAATTTGGGTTGGAGATTGTACTTCCCCATATATATGTATGGAGGGTAGTTTCCAACTTAAAAGAAACTTTGTGTTCCCAACAAGCAAGTTGAAGTACGGCTTTCAATCACACTGATATCTCAGAAGTGAGCATGTGGAGAGACGTTCGTTCATCTAGCACAAATGGAATGGTTTGCAGGAGAAACTTCTTCTCTGGTATCTCAGTCTGTTTCCTAGTGCCGGTTTGAAGTTCCTGAAGTTTTCACTGTAAAATTGTTTTGGAGCTAGTTCATTCCCATATATATGTATGGAATGTTGTTTGCAACTGAAAAGAATATTTGTGTTCCCAACAAGATATGTGAAGGGCGGCCTTCACACACTTATCTCTAAGAACTGAGCATGTGGAGAGACGTTCGTTCATACAGCACAAAGGGAAAGTTTTGCAGGAGAAACTTTTACTCTGGTTTATCAGTCTGTTTCCTAGTGCCGGTTTCAAATTCCTGAAATTTTCACTGTAAAACCGAATTGGAGATAGTACCTCCCCATATATATGTATGGAGTGTAATTAGCAACTGAAAAGAATCTTTGTGTTCCGAACACGCTAGGTGAAAGACGGCTTTCACACACACTTATCTCTCAGAACTGAGCATGTAGTGAGACGTTCGTTCATAGAGCACAAATGGAAATGTTTGCAGGAGAAACAATTACTCAGGGTTCTCAGTCTTTTTCCTAGTGCCGGTTTGAAGTTCCTGCAGATTTCACTGTAAAACCGTGATGGAGCTTGTACTTCCCATATATATGTATGCAGTATATTTTGCACCTGAAAAGAAAATTTCTGTTCCCCTAAAGCTAGGTGAATGAAGTCTTCACACTCACTTATCTCTCAGAAATGAGCATGTGGAGAGACGTTCGTTCATCTAGCACAAATTAACTGTTTGCAGGGGAAAGTTTTACTTTGTTTTCTCAGTGTGTTTCCTAGTACCGCTTTGAATTTCCTGCAATTTTCACTGTAAAACCGGGTTGGAGATAGAAACTTCCCATATATATGAATGGATTGTAGCGTGCAACTTAAAAAAACTTTGTGTTCCCAACAAGCTAGGTGAAGGACGGCTTTCACATACACTTATCTCTCAGAACTGAGCATGTGGAGAGACATTCGTTCATCTAGCACAAATGGAACAGGTTGCAGGAGAAACTTTTACTCTGGTTTCTCAGTCTCTTTCCTAGTGTCGGATTGAAGTCCCTGCAGATTTCACTGTAAAAACATGTTGGAGCTTGTACCTTCCCAAATATATGTATGGAGTGTAGTTTGCAGCTTAAAAGAAACTTTTTGTTCCCGACAAGATAGGTGAAGTGCAGCTTCATACACACTTATCTGTAAGAACTGAGCATGTGGAGAGATGTTCATTCATCTAGCACAAAGGGAACGGGTTGCAGGAGAAACTTCTACTCTGGTTTCTCAAAATTTTTCCTAGTGCCGGTTTGTAGTTCCTGCAATTTTTATTGTAAAACCGAGTTGGAGCAAGTTCATACACGTATATATATATATGTGGTGTAGTTTGCAATTGAAAAATAATTTTGTGTTCCCAGCAAGCTTGGTTTGGACGGCTTTCACACACACTTATCTTTCAAAACTGAGCATGTAGAGAGAAATTCGTTCATCTAGCACAAAATGAATGGTTTACAGGAGAAACTATTACACTTGTTTCTCAATCTGTTTCCTAGTCCCGTTTAGATTTTCATGCAGTTATCACTGTTAAACCGAGTTGGAGCTAGTACCTACCCATATATATGTATGGAGTGTAATTTTCAACTGAAAAGAAATTTTGTGTTCCAAACAATATAGGTGAAGGACGGCTTTCACCCTCACTTATCTCTCAGAACTGAGCATGTGTAGAGAGTTTCGTTCATTTAGCACAAAGGGAAACGTTTGCAGGAGAAACTCTAATTCTGGGTTCTCAGTCTGTTTCAAAATGCCGGTTTGAAGTTCCTGCAATTTTCACTGTAAAAGCGAGTTTGAGATAGTAAATCCCCATATATATTTATGGAGTGTAGTTTGCAAATGAAAAGAAACTTTGTGTTCCAAACAAGCTAATTGAATTACGGCTTTCAAACACAATTATCTCTCCGAACTGAGCATGTGTGGAGGCTTTCTTTCACCTAACACAAAGGAAATGGTTTGAAGGAGAAACTTTTTCTCCGGTTACTCAGTCTGTTTCCTATTGCCGGTTTGAATTTCCTGCAGGTTTCTCTGTAAATATAGATGGAGCTAATACCTCCGCATTAATATGTATGTAGTGTAGCTTGTAACTGAAAAGAAACTTTGTGTTCCCGACAAGCTAGTTGAAGGACGGCTTTCATACAAACTTATCTCTAACAACTGAGCATGTGGAGAGACTTCCTTTCATCTAGCACAAAGGGAAGGTTTGCAGGAGAAACTATATTCTGGATTCACAGTCTGTTTCCTAGTGGTATTTTAATTTCCAGCAGTTTTAACTGTAAAAGCGAGTTGGAGCTACTACCTCCCCATATATATTTATGGAGTGTAATTTGCAACTTGAAAGAAACATTGTGTTCTCGAAAAGTTATGTGAAAGACGGCTTTCAAACCCACATATCTCTCAGATTTGAGCATATGCAGAGACTTTCGTTCACTAAGCACAATAGGAACTGGTGGCAGGGGAAAATTTTACTCTGGTTTCTCAGACTGTTTCCTAGTGCCGGCTTGAAGTTCTTGCAGTTTTCACTGAAAAAGCGATTTGGAGCTAGTACCTCCCCATATAAATGTATGGACTGTAGTTTGCAACTGAAAAGAAACTTTGTGTTCCCAACAAGCTAGGTGAAGGAAGGCATTCATACACAATTATCTCTCAGAACTGAACATGTGGAGAGACGTTCATTCATCTAGCAAAAAGGGAACGGGTTGCAGGAGAAACTTTTACACTGATTTCTCAGTCTGTTTCCTAGTGCCGATATGAAATTCCTGCATTTTTCACTGTAAAACAGAGTTGGATCTAGTACCTTCTCATAAAAAATTATGGAGTGTAGCTTGTAACTTAAAAGAAAATTTGTGTTCCCAACAAGCTTGGTGAAGTACGGCTTCCACACACATATCTCTAAGAACTGAGCATGTGGTGAAAAGTTCGTTCATCTAGCACAAATGGAATGGGTTGCAGGAGAAACTTTTACTATGGTATCTCAGACTGTTTCCTAGTGCCGTTTGGAATTTCCTGCAATTTTCATTGTAAAATCGATTTGGGGCTAGTACCACCCCTTATTTTTGCATGGGGTGTAATTTGCAACTGCAAAGAAACTTTGTGTTCCCAACAATATAGGTGAAGGACAGCTTTCACACACAATTATCTCTCAGAACTGAGCATGTGGAGGGACGTTCGTTCATCTAGCACAAAGGGAACAGTACAGGAGAAATTTTTACTCTGGTTTCTCAGTCTGTTTCCTAGTGCCGGTTTGAAGTTCCTGCAGTTTTCATTGTAAAACCGAGTTGTATATTGTACCTCCCCATGTATATGTAAGGAGTGTAGTTTGCAACTGAAAAGAAACTTTGTGTTCCCAAGAAGCTAGTGGAAGGACGGCTTCCACATACACGTAGCTCTCAGTAGTGAGCATGTGGAGAAAATTTCGTTCATCTAGCACAAATTGAACGGGATGCAGGAGAAAATTTTACTCTGGTTTCTCAGTCTGTTTCCTAGTGCCATTTTGAGGTTCATGCAGTTTTCAGAGTTAAAACGATTTGGAGCTAGTACCTCCCAATATATATGTATGGAGTGTAAATAGAAACTGAAAAGAAACTTTGTGTTCCCAACAAGCTAGGTGAAGGACGGCTTTCACACACAATTTCCTCTCAGAAATGAGCATGTGCAGAGACGTTCGTTCATCTAACACAAAGGGAAAGGGTTGCAGTATAAACTCTTATTCTGGGTTCTCAGACTGTTTCCTAGTGCCGGTTTGAACTTCCTGCAGTTTTCACTGTAAAAGCTAGTTGGAGCTTGTACCTCCACATATATATGTATGGAGTGTAGTTTGCAACTGAAAAGAAACTTTGTTCCCAACAAGCTAGGTGAAGGACGGCTTTCACATACACTTATCTCTCAGAACTGAGCGTGTGGAGATACCTTCGTTCAACTAGCACAAAGGGAACGGGTTGCAGGCATTAATTTTATTCTGGACTCTCAGTCTGTTTCCTTGTGGCGGTGTAAGTTCCTGCAGATTTCACTGTAAAATCGAGTTGGTGCTACTACATCCCCTTATATATTTACGGAGTGTAGTTGGCAACTGGAAAGAAACTTTGTGTTCCCGACAATCTAGGTGAAGGAACGCATTCATACACAATTATCTCTCAGAAATGAACATGTGGAGAGACGTTCATTCATCCAGCACAAAGGGAAAGGGTTGCAGGAGAAACAATTATTCTGGGTTCTCAGTCTTTTTCCTAGTGCCGGTTTGATGTTCCTACAGTTTCCACTGTAAAAGGGTGTTGGAGCTTGTACCTCCCCATATATGTGATTGGAGTGTAGTTTGCAACGGAAAAAATCTTTGACTTCCCAACAATCGAGTTTAAGGACGGCTTTCACACACACGTTTTTCTCAGAACTGAGTATGTGGAGATACATTCGTTCATTTAGCACAAAGGGATTGGGTAGCAGGAGAAACTTTTACTCTGGTTTCTCAGTCTGTTTCTTAGTGCTGGTTTGAAATTCCTGCAGTTTTCACTGTAAAAACATGTTGGAGCTTGTACTTCCCCAAATATATATATGGAGTGTAGTTTGCAACTGAAAAGAAACTTTGTTTTCCCAACAAGCTACGAGAAGGACTGCATTCACCCACACATATCTCTCAGATCTGATAATTTGGAGAGAATTTCTTTCATCTAGCACAAAGGGAACGGGTTTCAGGAGAAACTTTTCTCTGGTTTCTCAGTCTGTTTCCTAGTGCCGGTTTTAATTTCCTGCAGTTTACACTGTAAATATGTGTTGGAGCTATTACCTCACCATATATATTTGTGGAGAGTATTTTGCAGCTGAAAAGAATCTTTGTGCTACCGACAAGATAGGTGAAGTGCTGCTTCATACACACTTATCTCTAAAAACTGAGCATGTGGAGAGACGTTCGTTCATCTAGCACAAAGGGAACGGGTTGCAGGCGAAATTTCTCCTCTGGTTTCTCAAAATTTTTCCTAGTGCCGGTTTGAAATTCCTGCAATTTTCATTGTAAAACGGAGTTGGAACTAGTACCTACACATATAAATATATGTGGTGTAGTTTGCAACTGAAAAAAAATTTTGTCTTCCCAACAAGCTAGGTTAAGGACGGCTTTCACACACACTTATCTTTCAGAACTGAGCATGTGTAGAGACACTCGTTCATCTAGCACAAATGGAACGGATTTCAGGAGAAACTATTACTCTTGTTTCTCAATCTGTTTCCTAGTTCCGTTTAGATTTTCATGCAGTTATCACTGTTAAACCGAGTTGGAGCTAGTACCTACCCATATATATGTATGGAGTGTAATTTTCATCTGAAAAAAAATTTTGTGTTCCAAACAATCTAGGTGAAGGGCGGCTTTTACCCTCACTTATCTTTCAGAAATGAGCATGTGTAGAGAGTTTCGTTCATCTAGCACAAAGGGAAAGGTTTGCAGGAGAAACTCTTATTCTGGGTTCTCAGTCTGTTTCAAAGTGCCGGTATGAAGTTCCTGCAGTTTTCACTGTAAAAGTTAGTTTGAGATAGTACCTCCCCATATATATTTATGGAGTGTAGTTTGCAAATGAAAAGAAAATTTGTGTTCCCAACAAGCTAATTGAATGACTGCTTTCAGACACAATTATCTCTCAGAACTGAGCATGTGTGGAGGCTTTCATTCACCTAACACAAAGGGAATGGTTTGAAGGAGAAACTTTTTCTCCGGTTACTCAGTCTGTTTCCTATTGCCGGTTTGATTTTCCTGCAGGTTTCACTGTAAAAAGAGTTGGAGCTAGTAACTCCGCATATATATTTATGTAGTGTAGTTTGTGACTGAAAAGAAACTTTGTGTTCCCGACAAGCTAGTTGAAGGACGGCTTTCATACAAACTTATGTCTAACAACTGAGCATGTGGAGAGAATTTCTTTCATTTAGCACAAAGGGAAGTTTTGCAGGAGAAACTATTTCTTGGATTCTCATTCTGTTTCTAATTGGCGTTTTAATTTCCAGCACTTTTCACTGTAAAAGCTAGTTGGAGCTACTACCGCCCCATATATATTTATGGAGTGTAATTTGCAACTTGAAAGAAACATTGTGTTCTCGAAAAGTTATGTGAAAGACGGCTTTCATACACAAATATCTCTCAGAATTGAGCATGTGCAGAGAAGTTCGTTCACTAAGCACATTAGGAACTGGTGGCAGGGGAAAATTTTACTCTGGTTTCTCAGACTGTTTCCTAGTGCTGGCTTGAAGTTCTTGCAGTTTTCACTGAAAAAGCGATTTGGAGCTAGTACCTCCCCATATAAATATATGGACTGTAGTTTGCAACTGAAAAGAAACTTTGTGTTCCCAACAAGCTAGGTGAAGGAAGGCATTCATACACAAATATCTCTCAGAACTGAACATGTGGAGAGAAGTTCATTCATCTAGCACAAAGGGAACGGGTTGCAGGAGAAACTTTTACAATGATTTCTCAGTCTGTTTCCTAGTGCCGATATGAAGTTCCTGCATTTTTCACTGTAAAACAGAGTTGGATCTAGTACCTACTCATAAATAATTATGGAGTGTACTTTGTAACTTAAAAGAAATTTTGTGTTCCAAACAAGCATGTTGAAGTATGGCTTATACATACATATTTCTAAAAACTGAGCATGTGGTGAAACGTTCGTTCATCTAGCACAAATGGAATGGGTTGCAGAAGAAACTTTTACTATGATTTCTCAGACTGTTTCCTAGTGCCGTTTTTAATTTCGTGCATTTTCATTGTAAAATAGATTTGGGGCTAGTACCACCCCTTATATTTGTATGGTTTGTAATTTGCAACTGAAAAGAAACTATGTGTTCCCAACAATCTAGGTGAAGGACAGCTTTCACACACAATTATCTCTCAGAACTGAGCATGTGGAGGGACGTTTGTTCATCTAGCACAAAGGGAAGAGTACAGGAGAAACTTTTACTCTGGTTTGTCAGTCTGTTTCCTAGTGCCGTTTGAGGATCATGCAGTTTTCACTGTAAAACCGAGTTGGAATTTGTACCTCCCCATATATATGTATGGAGTGAATTTGGCAACTGAAAAGAAACTTTGTGATCCCAACAAGCTAGGTGAAGGACGGTTTTAACACAAACGTATCTCTCAGAACTGAGCATGAGGAGAGACGTTCGTTCAACTAGCACAAAGGGAACGGGTTGCAGGTATTACAATTGCACTTGATTCTCAGTCTGTTTCCTAGTGGCAGTTTATCTTCCTGCAGTTTTCACTGTAAAACCGAGTTGGAGCTACTCAATCCCCATATATATGTATGGAGTGTAGTTTGCAACAGGAAAGAAACTTTGTGTTCCCGACAAGCTAGGTGAAGGAAGGCTTTCATACACACTTATCTCTCACAACTGAGCATGTGGAGAGACGTTCGTTCATCTAGCATAAAAGGAAAGGTTTGCAGGAGAAACTTATACTCTGGATTCTCAGACTATTTCACAGTGCCGGTTTGAAGTTCCTGCAGTTTTCACTGTAAAACCGAGTTGCGGCTAGTACCTACACATGTATATGTTTGGAGTGTAGTTTGCAACTGAATAGAAACTTGTGTTCCCAACAAACTAGGTGAAGGACGGCTTTCACACACACGTATCTCTCAGTACTGAGCATGTGGAGAGACTTTCGTTCATCTAGAACAAACGGAACGGGATGCAGGAGAAACTTTTACTCTGGTTTCTCAGTCTGTTTCTTAGTGCCATTTTGAGGTTCATGCATTTTTCACTGTAAAACCGATTTGGAGCTAGTACTTCCCCATATATACGTATGGAGTATAGATTGAAACTGAAAAGAAACTTTGTGTTCCCAACAATTTGATGAAGGATGGAATTCACACACAATTTTCTCTCAGAATTGAGCATGTGGAGAGACGTACGTTCATCTAGAACACAGGGAACAGGTTGCAGTAGAAACACTAGTTCTGGGTTCTCAGTTTGTTTCCTAGGGCCTGTTTCAAGTTCCTGCAGTGTTCACTGTAAAACCGAGTTGGAGCTTCTACCTCCCCATATATGTGTATGGAGTGTAGTTTGCAACTGAAAAGAAACTTTGTGTTCCCAACAAGCTAGGTGAAGGACGGCTTTCACATACAATTATCTCTCAGAACTGAGCGTGTGGAGATACCTTCGTTCAACTAGCACAAAGGGAACGGGTTGCAGGCGTTAATTTTACTCTGGATTCTCAGTCTGTTTCCTTGTGGCTGTGTAAGTTCCTGCAGATTTCACTGTAAAATCGAGTTGGTGCTACTACATCCCCATATATATGTACGGAGTGTAGTTTGCAACTGGAAAGAAACTTTATGTTCCCGACAATCTAGGTGAAGGAACGCATTCATACACACATATCTCTCAGAACTGTACATGTGGAGAGACGTTCATTCATCTAGCAAAAAGGGAACGGGTTGCAGGAGAAACTTTTACACTGATGTCTCAGTCTATTTTAGTGCCGGTTTGATGTTCCTGCAATTTTCATTGTAAAACCGAGTTGTATTTAATACCTCCCCATGTATAATTAAGGAATGTAGTTTGCAACTGAAATGAAACTTTGTGTTCCCAACAAGCTATGTGAAGGACGGCATTCACACACACTTATCTCTCAGAACTGAGCATGTGGAGAGACGTTCCTTAATCTAGAACAAAGGGAAATGTTTGCAGGAGAAACTTTTACTCTGTTTTCCGAGTATGCTTCCTAGTGCCGGTTTGAAGTTCCTTCAGTTTTCACTGTAATACATAGTTGGATCTATTACCTCCCCATATGTATGTATGTAGTGTAGTTTGCAAGTGAAAAGTAACTTTGTGTTCCCAACAAGCTAGTTGAAGGACGGCTTTCACACACACTTATCTCTCAGTACTGAGCATGTGGAGAGACTTCGTTCATGTAGCACAAATGGAACGGGTTGCAGGAGAAAGTATTATAGTGGTTTCTCAGTCTTTTTCCTAGTGCAGGATTGAAGTTACTGCAGTTTTCAATGTAAAGGATTTTGGAGCTTGTACCTCCCCATATATATGCTTGGAGGGTTGTTAGCAACTGAAATGAAACTTTGACTTCCCAACAAGCTAAGTGAAGGACTGATTTCACACACACGTATTTCTCAGAACTGAGCATGTGGAGAGACTCTTGTTCATCTAGCACAAAGGGAACGGGTTGCAGGAGAAACTTTTACTCTGGTTTCTCAGTCTGTTTCCTACTGCGGGTATGAAATTCCTGCTCTTTTCACAGTAAAACCGTGTTCTAGAAAGTACTTCCCCATATATATTTATGGAGTGTACTTTGCAACTTAAAAGAAACATTGTGTTCCCAACAAGCTAGGTTAAGACGGCTTTCACACACACATATATCTCAGAACTGAGCATGCGGAGAGACTTTCGTTCATCTAGCCAAAGGGATCGGGTTACAGGAGAAACTTTTAATCTTTTTTCTCAGATTGTTTCATAGTGCCATCTTGAAGTTCCTGCAGTTATCACTGTAAACCCGACTTGGAGCTAGTACCCTCCCCATATATATGGATGGATTCTAGATTGCAAATGAAAAGAAACTTTGTTTTCCCAACAAGATAGATGAAGGACGGCTTTCACACACACTTATCTCTCAGAATTGAGCATGTGTAGATACGTTCGTTCATCTAGCACAAATAGAACGGTTTGCAGGAGAAACTTTTACTCTGGTTTCTCAGTCTGTTTCTTAGTGCCGGGTTGAAATTCCTGCAGTTTTCACTGTAAATCCTAGTTGGAGCCTGTACCTACCCATATATATGTATGGATTGTACTATGCAACTGAAAAGAAACTTTGTGTTCCCAACAAGCTTGCTGAAGAATGGCTTTCACACACAATTATCTTCCAGAAGTGAGCATGTGGATAGACGTTCGTTCATATAGCACAAAGGGAAAGGTTTGCAGGAGAAACTTTTACTCTGGTTTATCAGTCTTTTTCCTAGTGCCGGTTTCAAATTCCTGAAATTTTCACTGTAAAATCGAATGGAGATAATACCTCCCCATATATATGTATGGAGTGTAATTAGCAACTGAAAAGAATCTTTGTGTTCCCAACACGTTAGGTGAAAGACGGCTTTCACACACACTTATCTCTCAGAACTGAGCATGTGGAGAGACGTTCGTTCATCTAGCACAAAGGGAAAGTTTAGCAGGAGAAACAATTACTCTGATTTCTCAGTATGTTTCCTAGTGCCGGTTTGAAGTTCCTGCAGTTTTCACTGTAAAACCGATTTGGAGATAGAACCTCCCAATATATATGTATGGATTGTAATTTGCAAATGAAAAAAACTTTGTGTTCCCAACAATCTAGGTGAAGGACGGCGTTCATAGACTCTTATCTCTCTGAACTGAGCATGTGGAGAAACGTTCGTTCATCTAGCAAAAAGGGTATGGGTTGCAGGAGAAACATTTACTCTGGTTTCTCAGTCTTTTTCCTAGTGCCAGTTTGAAGTTCCTGCATTTTTCACTGTAAAACTGAGTTGGAGATTGTATTTACCCATATATATGTTTGGAGTGTATTTTGCAACTGAAAAGAAACTTTGTGTTCTCAACAAGCTAGTTTAAGGAAGGCTTTCACACACATTATCTCCCTGAAATGAGCATGTGGAGAGATATTCGTTCATGTAGCACAATAGGAACTGGTTGCAGGAGAAAATATTACTCTGGTTTCTCAGTCTATTTCCTAGTGCCGGTTTGAAATTCCTGCAGTTTTCACAGTAAAACCGTGTTGGAGCTAGTACATCCCCATATATATGTATGGACTGTAGTTTGCAGCTCAAAGAAATTTTGTGTTCCCAAAAAGCTAGGTGAAATACGGGTTACACACACACTTTTCTATCAGAACTGAGCATGTGGAGAGACTTTCGTTCATCTAGCACAAAGGCAAAAGTTTGTAGGAGAAACTTTTACTCTGGTTTCTCAGTCTGTTTCCTAGTGCCGGATTGAATTTCCTACAGTTTGCCCTGTAAAACCGAGTTCGAGCTAGTACCTAGCCATATATATTTATGGAGTGTTGTTTGCAACTGAAAAGAAAATATGTGTTCCCAACAAGCTAGGTGAAGGTCGGCTTTCACACACCCTTATCTCTCTGAAATGAGCATGTGTAGATACTTTCGTTCATCTAGCAAAAAGGGAATGGTTTACAGGTGAAACTTTTACTATGTTTTCTTAGTCTGTTTCCTAGTGCCTGTTTGAAGTTCCTGCAGTTTTCACTGTAAAACCGATTTGGAGCTAGTACCTCCCCATATATATGTATGGAGTGTAGTTGGCAACTGAAAATAAACTTTGTGTTCCCTACAAGCTAGGTTAAGGTCGGCTTAAACACACTTATCACTCAGAACCGAGCATGTGGAGAGAAGTTCGTTCATCTAGCAAAAAAGGAAAATTTTGCAGGAAAAACTATTTCTCTGGGTTCTCATTATGTTTCCTAGTGCGGGTTTGAAGTTCCTGCATTTTTCACTGTAAAACTCTGTTGGAGCTGGTACCTCCCCATATATATGTGTGGAGTGTAATTTGCTACTGAAAAGAATTTTTGTGTTCCCAAAAGCTAGTTGAAGGTCGGCTTCATACACACATCTCTAAAAAATTAGCATATGGAGAGATTTTCTTTCATCTAGAAAAAAGGGAACGTGTTTCTGGGGAAAAGATTTCTCTGGTTTCTCAGTATGTTTCCAAGTTTCGGTTTGAAATTCCTGAACTTCTGACTGTAAAATTGAGTTGGAGCTAGTACCTACTCATATATATGTGTGGATTGTACTATGCAACTGAAAAGAAACTTTGTGTTCCCAACAAGCTAGGTGAAGGACAGCTTTCACAGACACTTTTCTCTCAGAACTGAGCATGTGTTGAGTCGTTCATTCATCTAGCTCAAAGGAACGTTTTGCAAGAGAAACTTTTACTATGGTTACTCCGTCTGTTTCCTAGTGCCAGTTTGAAGTTCTTTCAGTTATCACTGTAAAACTGACTTGGAGCTAGTACCACCCCATATATATGTATGAATATTAGTTTGCAACTGAAAAGAAACTTTGTGCTCCCAACAAGCTAGGTGAAGGACGGCTTTCACACACACTTATCCCTCAGAACTGAGCATGTTGAGAGACGATTGTTCATCCAGCACAAAGGGAACGGGTTGCAAGCGAAACTTTTTCTCTGGTTTATCCGTCTGTTTCCTACTGCCGGTTTGAATTGCCTGCATTTTTCCCTGTGAAAACGAGTTGGAGCTTGTACCTCTCCATATATATGTATGGAATGTAGTTTGCAAATGAAAAGAAACTTTGCGTTCCCAACAAGCTAGATGAAGGACAGCTTTCACACACAATTACCTCTCAGAACTGAGCATGTGGAGAGACGTTCTTTCATCTAGCACATAGGGAACCTTTTGCAGGAGAAACTTTTTCTCTGGTTACTCAGTCTGTTTCCTAGTGCTGGTTTGAAATTCCTGCATTTTTCACTCTAAAACCGATTTGTAGCAAGAATTTCACCATATATAAATATGGAGTGTATATTGCAACTGAAAAGAAACTTTGTGTTCCAACAAGATAGGTGAAGAACAGCTTTCACACACACTTATCTCTCAGAACTGAGCATGTGGAGATACGTTCCTTCATCTAGCACAAATGGAACGTGTTGCAGGAGAAATATTTCACAGGATTCACAGTCTGTTTCCTAGTGCCTTTATGAAGTTCCTGCAGTTTTCGCTGTAAAACCGAGTTGGAGCTAGTACCTCCCCATATATATGTATGGATGTAGTATCCACATGAAAGGAAACTTTGTGTTCCCAACAAGCAAAGAACAGGGCGGCTATCACACACATTTATCTCTAAGAAATGTGCATGTGGAGAGACATTCTTTCATCTAGCCCCAAGGGAAAGGGTTGCAGGAGAAACTTTTAGTCTGGTTTCTCTGTCTGATTCCTAGTGCCGGTTTTTACGTTCCTGCAGGTTTCACTGTAAAACCGAGTTGGAGCTAGTACCTCCGCATGTATATGTATGGATTGTATTTTGCAACTGAATAGAATCTATGTGTTTCCAACAAGCTAGGTGAAGGACGGCATTCACACACAAATATCTCTCAGAACTGAGCATGTGGAGGGACTTTCGTTCATCTAGCTCAAAGGGAACGGGTTGCAGGGAAACTTTTACGGTAATTTCACATTCTGTTTCCTTGTGCCGTTTTCAAGTTCCTGAAGTTTTCACTGTAAAAGTGAGTTGGAGCTAGTAAATCCCTATATATATTTATGAAGTGCAGTTTGCAAATAAAAGAAAATTTGTGTTCACAAGAAGCTTGGTGAACGTCCGGATACAACACACTTATCTATCACAACTGAGAATGTGGAGAGTCGTTCGTTCATCTAGCAAAAAGGGAACGGGTTGCAGGAGGATATTTTAGTTTGGATTCTCAGTCTGTTTCCTAGTGCCGGTTTGAAGATCCTGCAGTTTACACTTTAAAACCGAGTTTGAGCTAGTTCCTACCCATATATATTTATGCAGTGTTGTTTGCAACTGAATAGAAAATTTGTGTTCCGAACAAGCTAGGTGAAGAACGGCTTTCACACACAATTTTCTCTCTGAACTGAGCATGTGTAGAGACTTTCGTTCATCTAGCACAAAAGGGAAAGTTTTGCAGGAAAAACTATTTCTCTGGTTTCTCATTATATTTCCTAGTGCGGGTTTGAAGTTCCTGCAGTTTTCACTGTAAAACTGTGTTGGAGCTGGTACCTCCCCATATATATGTGTGGAGTGTAATTTGCTACTGAAAAGAATCTTTGTGTTCCCAACAAGCTAGTTGAAGGTCGGCTTCACACACACATATCTCTAAAAAATTAGCATATGGAGAGATTTTCTTTCATCTAGCAAAAAATGGAACGCGTTTCAGGAGAAACTATTTCTCTGGTTTCTCAGTATGTTTCCAAGTTTCGGATTGAAATTCCTGAACCTCTCACTGTAAAATTGAGTTGGAGCTAGTACCTACCCATATATATGTGTGGATTGTACTATGCAAATGAAAAGAAACTTTGTGCTCCCAACAAGCTTGGTGAAGTACGTCTTTCACACACACATACCTCTCAGAACTGAGCATGTTGAGAGACGATCGTTCATCCAACACAACGGGAACGGGTTGCAAGAGAAACTTTTTCTCTGGTTTCTCCGTCTGTTTCCTAGTGCCGGTTTGAATTTCCTGCAGTTTTCCCTGTGAAAACGAGTTGGAGCTAGTTCCTCCCCATATATATGTATGGATGTAGTTTCCACATGAAAGGAAACTTTGTGTTCCCAACAAGATAGGTAAAGGGCGGCTATCACACACATTTATCTCTAAGAAATGAGCATGTGGAGAGACTTTCTTTCATCTAGCCCCAAGGGAAAGGGTTGCAGGAGAAACTTTTAGTGTGGTTTCTCAGTCTGTTTCCTAGTGCCGGTTTTTACGTTCCTGCAGGTTTCACTGTAAAACCGAGTTGGAGCTAGTACCTCCGCATGTATATGTATGGATTGTATTTTGCAACTGAATAGAAACTATGTGTTTCCAACAAGCTAGGTGAAGGACGGCATTCACACACACATATCTCTCAGAACTGAGCATGTGGAGGGACTTTCGTTCATCTAGCTAAAAGGGAACGTGTTGCAGGGGAACTTTTACTGTGGTTTCTCATTCTGTTTCCTTGTGCCGTTTTCAAGTTCCTGAAGTTTTCACTGTAAAATTGAGTAGGAACTAGTAAATCCCTATATATATTTATGAAGTGTAGTTTGCAAATAAAGAAACTTTGTGTTCACAAGAAGCTTTTTGAACGTCGGGTTACAACACACTTATCTATCACAACTGAGCATGTGGAGAGTCGTTCGTTCATCTAGCACAAAGGAACGGGTGGCAGGAGGATATTTTAATTTGGATTCTCAGTCTGTTTCCTAGTGCCTGTTAAAAGTTCCTGCAGTTTTCACAGTAAAACCGATTTGGAGCTACTACCTACCCATATATATGTATGCAGTGTACTTTGCATCTGAAAAGAAAATTTGTGTTCCCAACAAGCTAGGTGAAGGACGGCTTTCACACACACTTATCTCTCAGAACTGAGCATTAGTAGAGACTTTCGATCATCTAGAACATAGGGAATGGTTTGCAGGAGAAATTTTACTATGGTTTCTCAGTATGTTTCCTAGTGCCGTTTTGAAGTTCCTGCATTTTAAACTGTAAAACCGAGTTGGAGCTTGTACCTCCCCATATATATGTATCCAGTGTAGTTTACAATTGAAAAGAAACTTTGTGTTCCCAACAAGCAAGGTGAAGTACGTCTTTCACACACAGTTATCTCTCAGAATTGAACATGTGGAGAGACGGTCGTTCATCTAGCAAAAAGGGAAAGGGTTGCAGGAGAAACATTTACTCTGTTTTCTCAGTTTGTTTTCTAGTGCCGGTTTGAAGTTCCTGCATTTTACACTGTAAAACTGAGTTGGAGTTTGTACCTACACATATATAGGTTTGGAGTGTATTTTGCAAATGAAAAGAAACTATGTGTTTACAACAAGCTAGGTTAAGGAAGGCTTTCACACACATTATCTCCCTGAACTGAGCATATGGAGAGATATTCGTTCATGTAGCACAATAGTAACTGGTTGCAGGAGAAAATATTACTCTGGTTTCTCAGTCTGTTTCCTAGTGCCGGTTTGAAATTCCTGCAGTTTTCACTGTAAAACCGTGCTGGAGCTAGTACCTCCCCTTATATATATATGGAATGTAGTTTGCAACTTAAAAGAAAATTTGTTTTCCCAAAAAGCTAGGTGAAAGACGGGTTACACACACAATTATCTATCAGAACTGAGCATGTGGAGACACATTCTTTCATCTAGCATTATTGAACGTGGTGTAGGAGAAACGTTTAGTCTGGATCCTCAGTCTGTTTCCTAGTGCCGGTTTGAATACCCTGCAATTTTCACTGTAAAACCAAGTTGGAGCTAGTACCTACCCATATATATGTATGGATTGTAGTTTGCAACTAAAAAGAAAATATGTGTTCCCAACAAGCTAGGTGAAATACGGCTTTCACACACACTTAACTCTCAGAACTGAGCATATGTAGAGAATTCGTTCATCTAGCACAAAGGGAACGGTTTGGAGGAGAAACTTTTACTCAGGTTAATCAGCCTGCTTCCTAGTGAATGTTTGAAATTCCTGCAATTTTCACTATAAAACCGTGTTGGGGCTAGTACCTCCCCATATATATGTATGGAGTGTAGTTTGCAAATGTAAAGAAACTTTTTGTTCCCAACAATATAGGTGAAAGACGGGTTACAAACACACTTATCTATCAGTATTGAGCATGTGGAGAGACGTTCGTTCATCTAGCACACGGGAATGGGTTGCAGGAGGGTATTAATGTTTGGATTCTCAGTCTGTTTCCTAGTGCCGGTTTAAAGTTCCTGCAGTTTTCTCTGTAAAACCGAGTTGGAACTAGTACCTACCCCTATATATGTATGGAGATTAATTTGCATCTGAAAAGAAATTTTGTGTTCCCAAAAAGCTATGTGAAGGACGGCATTCACACACACTTATCTCTCAGAACTGAGCATTAGTAGAGACTTTCGATCATCTAGAACATAGGGAACGGGTTACAGGAGAAATTTTACTATGGTTTCTCAGTCTGTTTGCTAGTGCCGTTTTGAAGTTCCTGCAGATTTCACTGTAAAACCGAGTTGGCGCTTGTACCACCCCATATATATGTATCCAGTGTAGTTTACAATTGAAAAGAAACTTTGTGTTCCCAACAAGCTAGGTGAATTACGTCTTACACACACACTTATCTCTCAGAATTGAAAATGCGGAGAGACGGTCGTTCATCTAGCAAAAAGGGAACGGTTTGCAGGAGAAACATTTACTCTGTTTTCTCAGTTTGTTTTCTAGTGCCGGTTTGAAGTTCCTGCATTTTACACTGTAAAACTGAGTTGGAGATTGTACCTACACATATATAGGTTTGGAGTGTATTTTGCAACTGAAAAGAAACTATGTGTTTACAACAAGCTAGGTTAAGGAAGGCTTTCACACACATTATCTCCCTGAACTGAGCATGTGGAGAGATATTCGTGCATGTACCACAATAGGAACTCGTTGCAGGATAAAATACTACTCTGGTTTCTCAGTCTGTTTCCTAGTGCCGGTTTGAAATTCCTGCAGTTTTCACTGTAAAACCGTGCTGGAGCTAGTACCTCCCCTTATATATATATGGAATGTAGTTTGCAACTTAAAAGAAAATTTGTTTTCCCAAAAAGCTAGGTGAAAGACGGGTTACACACACAATAATCTATCAGATCTGAGCATGTGGAGACACGTTCTTTCATCTAGCACAATTGAACGGGTTGCAGGAGAATCTTTTATTCTGGTTTCTCAGTCTGTTTCGTAGTGCCGGTTTGAAAATCCTGAAATTTTCACTGTAAAATCAAGTTGGAGCTAGTATTTACCCATATATATGTATGGATTGTAGTTTGCAACTAAAAAGAAAATATGTGTTCCCAACAAGCTAGGTGAAATACGGCTTTCACACACACTTAACTCTCAGAACTGAGCATATGTAGAGAATTCGTTCATCTAGCACAATGGGAACGGTTTGCAGGAGAAACTTTTACTCAGGTTTATCAGCCTGCTTCCTAGTGAAGGTCTGAAGTTCCTGCAATTTTCACTATAAAACCGTGTTGGAGCTAGTACCTCCCCATATATATGTATGGAGTGTAGTTTGCAAATGTAAAGAAATTTTTGTTCCCAACAAGCTAGGTGAAAGACGGGTTACACACACACTTATCTATCAGTATTGAGCATGTGGAGAGACGTTCGTTCATCTAGCACACGGGAATGGGTTGCAGGAGGATATTATAGTTTGGATTCTCAGTCTGTTTCCTAGTGCCGGTTTGAAGATCCTGCAGTTTACACTTTAAAACCGAGTTCGAGCTAGATCCTACCCATATATATTTATGCAGTGTTGTTTGCAACTGAATAGAAAATTTGTGTTCCGAACAAGCTAGGTGAAGAACGGCTTTCACACACAATTTTCTCTCTGAACTGAGCATGTGTAGAGACTTTCGTTCATCTAGCACAAAAGGGAAAGTTTTGCAGGAAAAACTATTTCTCTGGTTTCTCATTATATTTCCTAGTGCGGTTTGAAGTTCCTGCAGTTTTCACTGTAAAACTGTGTTGGAGCTGGTACCTCCCCATATATATGTGTGGAGTGTAATTTGCTACTGAAAAGAATCTTTGTGTTCCCAACAAGCTAGTTGAAGGTCGGCTTCACACACACATATCTCTAAAAAATTAGCATATGGAGAGATTTTCTTTCATCTAGCAAAAAATGGAATGCGTTTCAGGAGAAACTATTTCTCTGGTTTCTCAGTATGTTTCCAAGTTTCGGATTGAAATTCCTGAACCTCTCACTGTAAAATTGAGTTTGAGCTAGTACCTACCCATATATATGTGTGGATTGTACTATGCAAATGAAAAGAAACTTTGTGCTCCCAACAAGCTTGGTGAAGTACGTCTTTCACACACACATACCTCTCAGAACTGAGCATGTTGAGAGACGATCGTTCATCCAACACAAAGGGAACGGGTTGCAAGAGAAACTTTTTCTCTGGTTTCTCCGTCTGTTTCCTAGTGCCGGTTTGAATTTCCTGCAGTTTTCCCTGTGAAAACGAGTTGGAGCTAGTTCCTCCCCATATATATGTATGGATGTAGTTTCCACATGAAAGGAAACTTTGTGTTCCCAACAAGCTAGGTAAAGGGCGGCTATCACACACATTTATCTCTAAGAAATGAGCATGTGGAGAGACTTTCTTTCATCTAGCCCCAAGGGAAAGGGTTGCAGGAGAAACTTTTAGTGTGGTTTCTCACTCTGTTTCCTAGTGCCGGTCTTTACGTTCCTGCAGGTTTCACTGTAAAACCGATTTGGAGCTAGTACCTCCGCATGTATATGTATGGATTGTATTTTGCAACTGAATAGAAACTATGTGTTTCCAACAAGCTAGGTGAAGGACGGCATTCACACACACATATCTCTCAGAACTGAGCATGTGGAGGGACTTTCGTTCATCTAGCTCAAAGGGAACGGGTTGCAGGGGAACTTATACTGTGGTTTCTCATTCTGTTTCCTTGTGCCGTTTTCAAGTTCCTGAAGTTTTCACTGTAAAATTGAGTAGGAGCTAGTAAATCCCTATATATATTTATGAAGTGTAGTTTGCAAATAAAGAAACTTTGTGTTCACAAGAAGCTTGGTGAACGTCGGGTTACAACACACTTATCTATCACAACTGAGCATGTGGAGAGTCGTTCGTTCATCTAGCACAAAGTAACGGGTTGCAGGAGGATATTTTATTTTGGATTCTCAGTCTGTTTCCTAGTGCCTGTTAAAAGTTCCTGCAGTTTTCACAGTAAAACCGATTTGGAGATACTACCTACCCATATATATGTATGCAGTGTAGTTTGCATCTGAAAAGAAAATTTGTGTTCCCAACAAGCTAGGTGAAGGATGGCTTTCACACACACTTATCTCTCAGAACTGAGCATTAGTAGAGACTTTCGATCATCTAGAACATAGGGAATGGGTAGCAGGAGAAATTTTACTATGGTTTCTCTGTATGTTTCCTAGTGCCGTTTTGAAGTTCCTGCAGTTTTCACTGTAAAACCGAGTTGGAGCTTGTACCTCCCCATATATATGTATCCAGTGTAGTTTACAATTGAAAAGAAACTTTGTGTTCCCAACAAGAAAGGTGAAGTACGTCTTTCACACACACTTATCTCTTCAGAATTGAACATGTGGAGAGACGGTCGTTCATCTAGCAAAAAGGGAACGGGTTGCAGGAGAAACATTTACTCTGTATTCTCAGTTTGTTTTCTAGTGCCGGTTTGAAGTTCCTGCATTTTACACTGTAATACTGAGTTGGAGTTTGTACTTACACATATATAGTTTTGGAGTGTATTTTGCAACTGAAAAGAAACTTTGTGTTTACAACAAGCTAGGTTAAGGAAGGCTTTCACACACAGTATCTCCCTGAACTGAGCATGTGGAGAGATATTCGGTCATGTAGCACAATAGGAACTGGTTGCAGGATAAAATATTACTGTGGTTTCTCAGTCTGTTTCCTAGTGCCGGTTTGAAATTCCTGCAGTTTTCACTGTAAAACCGTGCTGGAGTTAGTACCTCCCCTTATATATATATGGATTGTTGTTTGCAGCTTAAAAGAAAATTTGTTTTCCCAAAAAGCTAGGTGAAAGACGGGTTACACACACAATTATCTATCAGAACTGAGCATGTGGAGAGACGTTCTTTCATCTAGCAAAAATGAACCTGTTGCAGGAGAATCTTTTATTCTGATTTCTCAGTCTGTTTCCTCTTGTCGGTTTGAATATCCTGCAATTTTCACTGTAAAACCAAGTTGGAGCTAGTACCTACCCATATATATGTATGGATTGTAGTTTGCAACTAAAAAGAAAATATGAGTTCCCAAAAAGCTAGGTGAAATACGGTTTTCACACACACTTAACTCTCATAAATGAGCATATGTAGAGAATTCGTTCATCTAGCACAAAGGGAACGGTTTGCAGGAAAAAACTTTTTCTCAGGTTTATCAGCCTGTTTCCTAGTGAAGGTTTGAAGTTCCTGCAATTTTCACTATAAAACCGAGTTGGAGCTCGTACCTACCCATATAAATTTATGGAGTTTAATTTGCATCTGAAAAGAAATTTTGTGTTCCCAACAAGCTAGGTGAAGGACGGCTTTCACACACACTTATCTCTCAGAACTGAGCATTAGTAGAGACATTCGTTCATCTAGAACAAAGGGAACGGATTGCAGGAGAAATTTTACTATGGTTTCTCAGTGCATTTCCTAGTGCCGTTTGGATTTTCTTGCAGTTTTCACTGTAAAACCGAGTTGGAGCTTTTACCACCCCATATATATGTATCTAGTGTAGTTGGCTATTGAAAAGACACTTTCTGTTCCCAACAACTAGGTGAAGGACGTCTTTCACACACACATATCTCTCAGAACTGAACATGTGGAGAGACGTTCTTTCATCTAGCAAAAAGCGAACGGGTTACAGGAAAAACATTTGCACTGGTTTTTCAGTATGTTTTCTAATGTCGGTTTGAAGTTCCTGCATTTTTCACTTTAAAACTGAGTTGCAGCTAGTACCTACCCATATATAGGTTTCGAGTGCATTTTGCAACTGAAAAGAAACTTTGTGTTCACAACAAGCTAGGTTAAGGAAGGCTTTCACACACATTATCTAACTGAACTGAGCATGTGGAGAGATATTCGTTCATTAATAAAATAGAAATGTGTTGCTGGATAAAATAATACTGTGGTTTCTCAGTCTGTTTCCTAGTGCCGGTTTGAAGTTCCTGCGGTTTTCACAGTAAAACCGTGTTACAGCTAGTATGTCCCCATATATATGTATGGAGTGTAGTTTGCAGCTGTAAAGAATTTTGTGTTCCCAACAAGCTAGGTGAAGGACGGCTTTCACACACACTTATCTCTCTGAAATTAGCATGTGTAGGGACTTTCGTTCATCTTGCAAAAAGGGAATGGTTTACAGGTTAAACTTTTACTATGCTTTCTTAGTCTGTTTCTTAGTGCCTTTTTGAAGTTCCTGCAGTTTTCAATGTAAAACCGAGTTGGAGCTACAATCTCACCATATATATATATATGGAGTGTAGTTGGCAACTGAAAATAACCTTTGCGTTCCCAACAAGCTAGGTGAAGGATGGCTTAAAACACACTTATCACTCAGAACCTAGCATGTGGAGAGACGTTCGTTCATCTAGCACATAGGGAACCTTTTACAGGAGAAACTTTTTCTATGTTTTCTCAGTCTGTTTCCTAGTTCTGGTTTGAAATTCCTGCAGTTTTCACTCTAAAACGTATTTGGAGCAAGTACTTCACCATATATAAGTATGGAGAGTATATTGCAACTGGAAAGAAACTTTGTGTTCCAACAAGCTAGGTGAAGAACGGCATTCACACAAACTTATCTCTCAGAACTGAGCATGTGGAGATACGTTCCTTCATCTAGCACAAATGGAACGTGATGCAGGAGAAATATTTCACAGCTTTGTCAGTCTGTTTCCTAGTGCTATTTTGAAGTTCCTGCAGTTTTCGCTGTAATACCGAGTTGGAGCTACTACCTCCCCATATATATGTATGGATGTAGTATCCACATGAAAGGAAATTTGTGTTCCCAACAAGCTAGTTACTGGGCGGCTATCACACATATTTATCTCTAACAAAATGGCATGTGGGGAGACTTTCTTTCATCTAGCCCCAAGGGATAGGGTTGCAGGAGAAACTTTTAGTCTGGTTTCTCAGTCTGTTTCCTAGTGCCAGTTTTTACGTTCCTGCAGGTTTCACTGTAAAACCGAGTTGGAGCTAGTACCTCCGCATATATATGTATGGATTGTACTTTGCAACTGAATAGAATCTATGTGTTTCCAACAAGCTAGGTGAAGGACGGCATTCACACACATATCTCTCAGAACTGAGCATGTGGAGGGACTGTCGTTCATCTAGCTCAAAGGGAACGGGTTGCAGGGAAACTTTTACAGTGGTTTCTCATTCTGTCTTCTTGTGCCGTTTTCAAGTTCCTGAAGTTTTCACTGTAAAAGTGAGTTGGAGCTAGTAAATCCCTATATATATTTATGAAGTGTAGTTTGCAAATAAATGAAACTTTGTGTTCACAAGAAGCTTGGTGAACGTTGTGTTACAACACACTTATCTATCACAACTAAGCATGTGGAGAGTCGTTCGTTCATCTAGCACAAGGGAACGGGTTGCAGGAGGATATTTTAGTTTGGATTCTCAGTCTGTTTCCTAGTGCTGGTTGAATGATCCTGCAGTTTTCACTGTAAAACCGACTTGGAGCTAGTACCTACCCATATATATGTGTGGAGTGTTGTTTGCATCTGAAAAGAAAAATTGTGTTCCCAACAAGCTAGGTGAAGGACGGCTTTCACACACACTTATCTCTCAGAACTGAGCATTAGTAGAGACTTTCGTTCATCTAGAACATAGGGAACGGGTTGCAGGAGAAATTTTACTGTGGTTTCTCAGTCTGTTTCCTAGGGCCGTTTTGAAGTTCCTGCAGTTTTCACAGTAAAACCGAGTTGGAGCTAGTACCTCCCCATATATATGTATCCAGTGTAGTTTACAATTGAAAAGAAACTTTGTGTTCCCAACAAGCTAGGTGAAGTACGTTTTCACACACACTTATCTCTCAGAATTGAACATGTGGAGAGACGGTCGTTCATCTAGCAAAAAGGGAACGGGTGCAGGAGAAACTTTTACTCTGTTTTCTCTGTTTGATTTCTAGTGCCGGTTTGAAGTTCCTGAATTTTACACTATAAAATGAGTTGGAGATTGTACCTACACATATATATGTTTGCAGTGTGTTTTGCAACTGAAAAGAAACTTTGTGTTTATAACAAGCTAGTTTAATGAAGGCTTTCACACACATTATCTCCCTGAAATGAGCATGTGGAGAGATATTCGTTCATGTAGCACAATATGAACTGGTTGCAGGATAAAATATTTCTCTGTTTTCTCAGTCTGTTTCCTAGTGCCGGTTTGAAATTCCTGCAGTTTTCACTGTAAATCCGTGCTGGAGCTAGTACCTCCCCTTATATACATATGGATTGTAGTTTGCAACTTAAAAGAAAATTTGTTTTCCCAAAAAGCTAGGTGAAAGACGGGTTACACACACAATTATCTATCAGAACTGAGCATGTGGAGAGACGTTGTATCATCTAGCACAATTGAACGTGTTTCAGGAGAATCTTTTATTCTGCTTTCTCAGTCTGTTTCCTCGTGCCGGTTTGAATATCCTGCAATTTTCACTGTAAAACCAAGTTGGAGCTAGTTCCTACCCATATATATGTATAGATTGTAATTTGCTACTAAAAAGAAAATATGTGTTGCCAACAAGCTAGGTGAAATACGGCTTTCACACACACTTAACTCTCAGAACTGAGCATATGTAGAGAATTCGTTCATCTAGCACAAAGGGAACGGTTTGCAGGAGAAACTTTTACTCAGGTTTATCAGCCTGCTTCCTAGTGAAGGTTTGAAGTTCCTACAATTTTCAATATAAAACCGTGTTGGAGCTAGTACCACCCCATATATATGTATGGAGTGTAGTTTTCAAATGTAAAGAAACTTTTTGTTCCCAACAAGCTAGGTGAAAAACGGGTTACACACACACTTATCTCTCAGAAATGAGCATGTGTAGAGACTTTCGTTCATTTAGCACAAAAGGAACGCAAAGCAGAAGAAAATTTACTCTGGTTTCTCAGTCTGTTTCATAGTGCCTGTTTGAAGTTCCTGCATTTTTCACTGTAAAATCGAGTTGGAGCTAGTAGCAACCCTTATATATGTATGGAGGGTAATTTGCAACATTAAGGAAACTTTGTGTTCCCAGCAAGATAGGTGAAGTCGGGTTACACACACATTTATCACTCAGAACTGAGCATGTGGAGAGAAGTTCGTTCATTTGGCAAAAAGGGAACGGGTTGCAGGTGAATGTTTTTCTCTGGTTTGTCAGTCTGTTTCCTAGTGCCGGTATGAAGTTCCAGCAGTTTTCACTGTAAAACCGAGTTGGAGATTGTACCTCCCCATATGTATATATATGGAGTGTATTTTGCAAGTGTAAAGAACATTGTGTTCCAAAAAGCTAGGTGAAGGACAGATTTCACACACAGTTATCTCTCAGAACTGAGCATGTGGAGAGACGTTCGTTCACCTAGAACAAATGAAACGGATTGCAGGGGAAACAATTCTCTGTTTTCTGTCTTTTTCCTATTGCCGCATTGAAGTTCCTGCATTTTTCACTCTAATACCGAGTTCGACCTTGTACCACCCCATATATATGTATGGAGTTTATTTTGCAACTGAGAAGAGACTTTGTATTCGAAACAAGCTAGGTGAAGGATGGCATTCACACATACGTATCTCTCAAAAATGAGCATATTTACAGTCGATCGTTCATCCAGCACATAGGGAACGGGTTGCAAGAGAAACATTTTCTCTGGTTTCTCCGTCTGTTTCCTAGTGCCGGTTTGAATTTCCTGCAGTTTTCCCTGTGAAAGCCAGTTGGAGCTTGTACCTCCCCATATATATGTATGGATTGTATTTTGCGACTGAATAGAAACTATGTGTTTCCAACAAGCTAGTTGAAGGACGGCTTTCACACACACTTTTCTCTCAGAACTGAGCATGTGGAGAGACGTTCGTTCATCTAGCACTAAGGGAACTGGTTGCAGGAGAAACTTTAACTCTGGTTTCTCAGTCTATTTCCTAGAGCCGGTTTGAAGTTCCTGCAGTTTTCACTGTAAAACTGAGTTGGAGCAAGTACTTCACCATATCTATTTATGGAGTGTATTTTGCAACTGAAAAAACTTTGTGTTCCAACAAGCTAGGTGAAGGACTGCTTTCACACACACTTATCTCTCAGAACAGAGCATGTGGAGCTACGTACTTTCATCTAGCACAATTGGAAAGTGTTGCAGGGGAAGTATTTCAGAGGTTTCTCAGTCTGTTTTCTAGTGCCGTTTAGAAGTTCCTGCAGTTTTCACTGTAAAAGCGAGTTGGAGTTAGTACCTCCCCATATATATGTATGGATGTAGTTTCCAAATTAAATGAAACTTTGTGTTCCCAACAAGCTAGGTACAGGGCGGTTATCACACACATGTATCTCTAAGAACTTAGCATGTGGAGAGACTTTCTTTCATCTAGCCCCAAGGGAACGGGTTGCAGGGGAAATTTTAGTCTGGTTTCTCAGTCTGTTCCCTAGTAGCTGTTTTCAAGTTCCTGCAGTTTTCACTGTAAACCCGAGTTGGAGCTAGTACTTCCGCATGTATATGTAGGGATTGTATTTTGCAACTGAAAAGAAACTATGTGTTTCCAACAAGCTAGGTGAAGGAAGGCATTAACACACATATCTCTCAGAACTGAGCATGTGGAGGGACTTTCGTTCATCTAGCACAAAAGAACTGTTTGCAGGAGGAACATTTACTGTGGTTTCTCTTTCTGTTTCCTTGTGCCGTTTTCAAGTTCCTGAAGTTTTCACTGTAAAAGCGAGTTGGAGATTGTAAATCCCTATAAATATTTATGAAGTGTAGTTTGCAAATAAAAGAAACTTTTTGTTCCCAACAATCTTGGTGAACGTCGGGTTACAACACACTTATCTATCACAACTGAGCTTGTGAAGAGATGTTCGTTCATCCAGCAAAAGGGAATGGGTTGCAGGAGGATATTTTACTTTGGATTGTCAGTCTTTTTCCTAGTGGCGGTTAAAAGTTCCTGCAGTTTTCACTGTAAAACCGTCTTGGAGCTAGTACCTACCCATATATATGTATGGAGTGTAGTTTGCATCTGAAAAGAAAATTTGTGTTCCCAACAAGCTAGGTGAAGGACGGCTTTCACACACACTTATCTCTCAGAACTGAGCATTAGTAGAGACATTCGTTAATCTAGAACATTGGGAACGGGTTGCAGGAGAAATTTTACTATGGTTTCTCAGTCTGTTTCCTAGTGCCGGTTAAAAGTTCCTGCAGGTTTCACTGTAAAACCGAGTTGGAGCTAGTACCTCCCCATATATATGTAAGGAGTGTAGTTGGAAACTGAAAATAAACTTTGTGTTCCCAACAAGCTAGGTGAAGGATGGCTTAAAACACACTTATCACTCAGAACCGAGCATGTGGAGAGACGTTCGTTCATCTAGCACATAGGGAACCTTTTGCAGGAGAAAATTTTTCTCTTGTTCCTCCGTCTGTTTCCTAGTGCTGGTATGAAATTCCTGCAGTTTTCACGCTAAAACGGATTTGGAGCAAGTACTTCACCATATATAAGTATGGAGTGTATATTGCAACTTGAAATAAACTTTGTGTTCCAACATGCTAGATGAAGAACGGCTTTCACACACACATCTCTCAGGACTGAGCATGTGGAGATACGTTCCTTCATCTAGCACAAATGGAACTTGTTGCAGGAGAAATATTTCACAGGATTGTCAGTCTGTTTCCTAGTGCCATTTTGAAGTTCCTGCAGATTTTGCTGTAAAACCGAGTTGGAGCTACTACCTCCCAATATATATGTATGGATGTAGTTTCAACATGAAAGGAAATTTGTGTTCCCAACAAGCTAGGTACTGGGCGGCTATCACACACATTTATCTCTAAGAAATGAGCATGTGGAGAGACTTTCTTTCATCTAGCCCCAAGGGAAAGTGTTGCAGGAGAAACTTTTAGTCTGGTTTCTCAGTCTGTTTCCTAGTGCCGGTTTTTACGTTCCTGCAGGTTTCACTGTAAAACAGAGTTGGAGCTAGTACCTCCGCATGTATATGTATGGATTGTATTTTGCAACTGAATAGAAACTATGTGTTTCCAACAAGCTAGGTGAAGGACGGCATTCACACACACATATCTCTCAGAACTGAGCATGTGGAGGGACTTTCGTTCATCTAGCTCAAAGGGAACGGGTTGCAGGGAAACTTTTACTGTGGTTTCTCATTCTGTCTCCTTGTGCCGTTTTCAATTTCCTGAAGATTTCACTGTAAAAGTGAGTTGGAGCTAGTAAATCCGTATATATATTTATGAAGTGTAGTTTGCAAATTAACGAAATTTGTGTTCACAAGAAGCTTGGTGAATGTCGGGTTTCAACACAATTATCTATCACAACTGAGCATGTGTAGAGTCGATCGTTCATCTAGCACAAGGGAATGGGTTGCAGGAGGATATTTTAGTTTGGAATCTCAGTCTGTTTCTTAGTGCCGGTTAAAAGTTTCTGCAGTATTCACTGTAAAACCGAGTTGGGTCTAGTACCTACCCATATATATGTATGGAGTGTAGTTTGAATCTGAAAAGAAAATATGTGTTCCCAACAAGCTAGCTGAAGTACGGCTTTCACACACACTTATCTCTCAGAATTGAACATGTGGAGAGACGTTTGTTCTTCTAGCAAAACGGAACGGGTTGCAGGAGGAACATTTACTCTGGTTTCTCAGTTTGTTTTCTAGTGCCCGTTTGAAGTTCCTGCGTTTTACACTGTAAAACTGAGTTGGAGATTGTATCAACACATATAGAGGTTTGGAGTGTATTTTTCAACTGAAAAGAAACTTTGTGTTTACAACAAGCTAGGTTAAGGAAGGCTTTCCCACACATTATCTCTACGAACTGAGCATGTGGAGAGATATTCGTTCAAGTAGCACAATAATAACTGGTTGCAGGACAAAATATTGCTCTGGTTTCTCAGTCTGTTTCCTAGTGCTGGTTTGAAATTCCTGCAGTTTTCACAGTAAAACCTTGTTGGAGCTAGTACTTCCCCATGTATATATATGGAGTGTAGTTTTCAGCTGTAAAGTAATTTTGTGTTCCCAACAAGCTAGGTGAAAGACGGGTTACACACACACTTATCTATCAGAACTGAGCATGTGGAGAGTAATTCGTTCATCTAGCACAAAAGCAACGGGTTGCAGGAGAAAATTTTAGTCTGGTTTCTCAGTCTGTTTCCTAGTGCCGGTTGGAAGTTCTTGCAGTTTTCATTTTAAAACCGATTTGGAGCTAGTACCTAGCCATATATATTTTTGGAGAGTTGTTTGTAACTGAAAAGTATATTTGTGTTCCCAACAAGCTAGGTGAAGGACGGCTTTCACACACACTTATCTCTCAGAAATGAGCATGTGTAGAGACTTTCGTTCATTTAGCACAATAGGAACGCATAGAAGGATAAAATTTACTGCGGCTTCTCAGTCTGTTTCCTAGTGCCGGTTTGATGTTCCTGCATTTTTCACTGTAAAATTGAGTTGGAGCTAGTACCACCCCATATATATGTATGGAGTGTAATTTGTAACATTATAGAAACTTTGTGTTACCAGCAAGATAGGTGAAGACGGGTTACACACACACATATCTCTCAGAACTGAGCATGTGGAAAGAAGTTCGTTCATTTGGCAAAAAGGGAACGGGTTGCAGGTGAATGTTTTACTCTGGTTTCTCAGTCTGTTTCATAGTGCCGGTATGAAGTTCCAGCAATTTTCACTGTAAAACCGAGTTGGAGCTAGTACCTCCCCATATATATGTATGGAGTGTAGTTGGCACCTGAAAATAAACTTCGCGTTCCCAACAAGCTTTTTGAAGGACGGCTTTCACACACAATTATCTCTCAGAACTGAGCATGTGGAGAGACGTTCTTTCATCTAGCACATAGGGTACCTTTTGCAGGAGAAACTTTTTCTCTGGTTCCTCAGTCTGTTTCCTAGTGCTGGTTTGAAATTTCCGCAGTTTTCACTCTAAAACCGATTTGGAGCAAGTACTTCACCATATATAAATATGGAGTGTATATTGCAACTGAAAAGAAACTTTGTGTTCCAACAAGATAGGTGAAGAACGGCTTTCACACACACTTATGTCTCAGAACTGAGCATGTGGAGATACGTTCATTCATCTAGCACAAATGGAACTTGTTGCAGGAGAAATATTTCACAGGTTTCTCAGTCTGTTTCCTAGTGCCGTTTTGAAGTTCCTGCAGTTTTCGCTGTAAAACCGAGTTGGAGGTAGTACCTCCCCATATATATGTATGGATGTAGTTTCCACATGAAAGGAAACTTTGTGTTCCCAACAAGCTAGGTACAGGGCGGCTATCACACACATTTATCTCTAAGAAATGTGCATGGGGGAGACATTCTTTCATCTAGCCCCAAGGGAAAGGGTTGCAGGAGAAACTTTTAGTATGGTTTCTCAGTCTTTTTCCTAGTGCCGGTTTTTACGTTCCTGCAGGTTTCACTGTAAAACCGAGTTGGAGCTAGTACCTCCCCACATATATGTATCCAGTGTATTTTACAATTGAAAAGAAACTTTGTGTTCCAAACAAGCTAGTTGAAATACGTCTTTCACACACATTTATCTCTCAGAATTGAACATGTGGAGAGACGTTCGTTCATCTAGCAAAAAGGAACGGGTTGCAGGAGAAATATTTACTCTGGTTCCTCAGTTTGTTTTCTAGTGCCGGTTTGAAATTCCTGCATTTTACACTGTAAAACTGAGTTGGAGATTGTACCTACACATATATAGGTTTGGAGTGTATTTTGCAACTGAAAAGAAACTTTGTGTTTACAACAAGCTAGGTTAAGGAAGGATTTCACACACATTATCCCCCTTAACTGTGCATGTGGAGAGATATTCGTTCATGTAGCACAATAGGAACTGGTTGCAGGAGAAAATATTACTCTGGTTTCTCAGTCTGTTCCCTAGTAGCGGTTTTTAAGTTCCTGCAGTTTTCACTGTAAACCCGAGTTGGAGCTAGTACTTCCGCATGTATATGTAGGGATTGTATTTTGCAACTGAAAAGAAACTATGTGTTTCCAACAAGCTAGGTGAAGGAAGGCATTCACACACACATATCTCTCAGAACTGAGCATGTGGAGGGACTTTCGTTCATCTAGCACAAAGGAACGGTTTGCAGGAGGAACATTTACTGTGGTTTCTTATTCTGTTTAAATGTGCCGTTTTCAAGTTCCTGAAGTTTTCACTGTAAAAGCGAGTTGGAGATAGTAAATCCCTATATATTTATGAAGTGTAGTTTGCAAATAAAAGAAAATTTTTGTTCCCAACAATCTTGGTGAACGTCGGATTACAACACACTTATCTATCAAAACTGAGCTTGTGAAGAGATGTTCGCTCATCCAGCGCAAGGGAACGGGTTGCAGGAGGATATTTTACTTTGGATTCTCAGTCTGTTTCCTAGTGCCGGTTAAAAGTTCCTGCAGGTTTCACTGTAAAACCGAGTTGGAGCTAGTACCTCCCCATATATATGTATGGATTGTAGTTGGAAACTGAAAATAAACTTTGTGTTCCCAACAAGCTAGGTGAAGGACGGCTTAAAACATACTTATCACTCAGACCCAAGCATGTGGAGAGACGTTCGTTCATCTAGCACATAGGGAATCTTTTGCAGGAGAAACTTTTTCTCTGGTTCCTCAGTCTGTTTCCTAGTGCTGGTTTGAAATTCCTTCAGTTTTCACTCTAAAACGGATTTGGAGAAAGTACTTCACCATATATAAGTATGGAGTGTATATTCCAACTGGAAAGAAACTTTGTGTTCTAACAAGCTAGGTGAAGAACGGCTTTCACACACACTTATCTCTCAGGACTGAGCATGTGGAGATACGTTCCTTCATCTAGCACAAATGGAACTTGTTGCAGGAGAAATATTTCACAGGATTGTCAGTCTGTTTCCTAGTGCCGTTTTGAAGTTCCTGCAGTTTTTGCTGTAAAACCGAGTTGGAGCTACTACCTCCCCATATATATGTATGGATGTAGTTTCCAAATGAAAGGAAATTTGTGTTCCCAACAAGCTAGGTACTGGGCGGCTATCACACACATTTATCTCTAAGAAATGAGCATGTGGAGAGACTTTCTTTCATCTAGTCCCAAGGGAAAGCGTTGCAGGAGAAACTTTTAGTGTGGTTTCTCAATCTGTTTCCTAGTGCCGGTTTTTACGTCCCTGCAGGTTTCACTGTAAAACCGAGTTGGAGCTAGTACCTCCGCATGTATATGTATGGATTGTATTTTGCAACTGAATAGAAACTATGTGTTTCCAACAAGCTAGGTGAAGGACGGCATTCACACACACATATCTCTCAGAACTGAGCATGTGGTGGGACTTTCGTTCATCTAGCTCAAAGGGAACGGGTTGCAGTGAAACTTTTACTGTGGTTTCTCATTCTGTCTCCTTGTGCCGTTTTCAAGTTCCTGAAGTTTTCACTGTAAAACTGAGTTGGAACTAGTAAATCCGTATATATATTTATGAAGTGTAGTTTGCAAATAAACGAAATTTGTGTTCACAAGAAGCTATGTGAAGGACGGCTTTCACACACAGTTACCTCTCAGAACTGATCATGTGGAGAGACATTCGTTCATCTAGCACAAAGGGAAAGTTTTGCAGGAGAAACTATTATTCAGTGTTCTCAGTCTGTTTCAAATTGCCGATTTGAACTTCCTGCAGTTCTCACTGTAAAAGCGAGTTGCAGATAGTACTTCCCCTTATATATGTATGGAGTGTAGTTTGCAACTGAAAAGAAACTTTGTGTTCCCATCAAGCTAGGTGAAGGAAGGCATTCAAACACACTGATCTCTCAGAACTGAGCATGTGGAGAGACGTTGGTTCATCTAGCACAAAGGAAACGGTTTGCATGAGAAACTTTTACTATGGTTTCTCACACTGTTTCCTAGTGCAGGTTTGAAGTTCCTGCAATTTTCACTGTAAAACCGTGTTGGAGCTAGTACCTCCCCATATATATGTATGGAGTGTAGTTTGCAAGTGAAAAGAAACTTTGTGTTCCCAACAAGCTGGGTGAAAGGCGGCTTTGAAACACACTTATATCTCAAAACTGAGCGTGTGGAGAGACGTTATTTCAACTAGCAAAACGGGAACGTTTTGCAGTATTTACTATTTATCTTCATTCTCCGTCTGTTTCTAGTGGCGTTTTATGTTCCTGCAGTTTTCACTGTAAAACCGAGTTGGAACTATTAATTATACATATATATGTATGGATTGTAGTTTGCAAGTGAAAAGAAACTTTGTGTTCCCAACAAACTAGTTGAAGGACTGCTTTCACACACAATTATCTCTCAGAAATGAGCATGTGGAGAAACTTTCTTTCGTCTAGCAAAAAGGGAACGGTTTTCAGGAGAAACTTATACACTGGTTTCTCAGTTTGTTTCCTATTGCATTTTTGAAGTTCATGCAGTTTTCACTGTTAAACAAAGTTGGAGCTATTACCACCGCATATATATGTATGGAGTGGAGTTTCAACTGAAAACAAACTTTGTGTTTCCAGCAAGCTAGGTGAAGTACGGCTTTCATACACAAATATCCCTCAGAACAGAGCATGTGGAGAGACGTTCGTTCAATTAGCACAAAGGGAACGGGTTGCATTAGAAACATTTTCTCTGGTTTCTCAGTCTGTTTCCTAGTTCCGGTTAGAATTTCCTGCAGTTTTCACTGTAAAAAAGATTTGGAGCTAGTACTTCCACATATATAATTATGGAGTGTCGTTTGCAACTGAAAAGAAAATTTGTGTTCCCGATAAGATAGGTGAAAGACTGCTTTCAAAATCACTTATCTCTCAGAACTGAGCATGTGGAGGGACTTTCGTTCATCTAGAACAAAGGGAACGGTTTGTTGGAGAAACTCTTAATCTGGGTTCTCAGTCTGTTTCCAAGTGCCGGTTTGAAGTTCCTGCATTTTTCACTGTAAAAGCGTGTTGGAGCAAGTACCTCCCCATGTATAACTATGGAGTGTAGTTTGCAACTGAAAAGAAACTTTGTGTTCCCAAAAAGCTAGCCGAAGAACGGCTTTAACACACAAATATTTCTCAGAACTGAGCATGTGGAAAGACTTTCGTTCATGTAGCACAAGGGGAATGGGTTGCAGGAGAAACTTTTACTCTGGTTTCTCAGTCTGTTTCCTAGTTCTAGTTTGAATTTCCTGCAACTTTCACAGTAAAAAAGAGTTGGTGCTAGTACCTCTGCATATATATGTATGGTTTGTAGTTTGCAACTGAAAAGAACCTTTGTGTTTCCGACAAGCTAGTTGAAATACGGCTTTCATAATCACTTATCTCTAAGAACTGAGCATGTGGAGATACATTCGTTCATCTTGCACATAGGGAACGGGTTGCAGGGGAAACTTTTACTCTGATTTTTCAGACCGTTTCCTACTGCCGGTTGGAAGTTCCTGCAGTTTTCACTGGAAAAACATGTTGGAGCTAGTACCTCCGCAGATATATCTATGGAGTTTATTTTGCAACTGTAAAGCAAATTTGTGTTCCCAACAAACTAGGTGAAGGACGGCTTTAACACACAGTTATCTCTCAGAACTGGGCGTGTGGAGAGATGTTCTTTCAACTAGAACAAAAGGAGCGGTTTGCAGGTGTTACTTATTCTCTGGATTCTCAGTCTGTTTCCTACTGGCGGTTTAAGTTCCTGCAGTTTTCACTGTAAATCTGATTTGGGGCTAGAAACACCCCATATATTTGTATGGATTGTAGATAACAACTGGGAAGAAACTTTGTGTTCCAGACAAGCTTGGTGAAAGTCCACTTTCGTACACACTTATCTCTCAGACTGAGCATGAGGAGAGACGTTCTTTCATCTAGCAAATTAGGAACGGTTTGCTGGAGAAAATTTTACACTTGTATCTCAGAGTGTTTCCTAGTGCTTGTTTGATGTTCCTGCAGTTTACACTGTAAAATCTTGTTTGAGCTAGTACCTCTCCATAAATATGTAAACAGTGTATTGTGCAACTGAAAAGAATCTTTGTTTTCCCAACAATATATGTGAAGGACGGCTTTCACTCACACTTATCTCTTCAGAACTGAGCATGTGGAGAAACTTTCGTTAATCCAGCACAACGGGAACGTGTTTAAGGAGAAATTTTTACTCTGGTTTTTCAGTCTGTTTCCTAGTGTCGTTTTGAGGTTCATGCATTTTTGTCTGTAATACAGATTTGGAGCTAGTACCTCCCCATATATATGTATGGAGTGTATTTTGCAACTTAAAAGAAACATTGTGTTCCCAACAATCTAGTTGAAACACGGCTTTCACACAAAGTTATCTCTCAGAACTGAATATGTGGAGAGACTTTCGTTCATCTAGCACAATGGAACGGGTTTCAGGAGAAATTTTACTCTTGTTTCTCAGTCTATTTCCTAGTGCCATTTTGAGGTTCATGCAGTTTTTACATTTAAACAGATTTGGAGCTAGTACCTTCCCTTATATATGTATGGAGTGTAGTTTGCAACAGAAATGAAACGTTGTGTTCCCAACAAGCTAGTTGAAGAACGGCTTTCACACACACTTATTTCTCAGAACTGGGCATGTGGAGAGACGTTCGTTCATCTAGCACAAAGGAAACGGGTTTCAGGAGAAACTTTTACTCTGGTATCTCAGTATGTTTCCTAGTGCCGTTTTGAAGTTCCTGAAGTTTTCACTGTAAAACAGAGTTGGAGCTAGTACCTCTGCATATATATGTATGGAGTGTAGTTTGCAACTGAAAAGAAACTTTTTGTTCCCGACAAGCTGGTGAAGGACGGCTTTAATACACACTTATGTTTAAAAACTGAGCATATGGTGAGACGTTCGTTCACCTATCACCAAAGGAGCGGGTTGTAGTAGAAACTTATACTAAGTTTCTCAGACTGTTTCCTAGAGCCGGTATGAAGTTCCTGCAATTTTCATTTTAAAATCTAGTTGGGGCTAGTACCATCCCATTTATATATATGAGGTGTAGTTTGCATCTGAAAAGAAACTTTGTGTTCCCAGCATGCTAGGTGAAGGACGGCATTCACACACACTTATCCCTGAGAACTGAGCATGTGGAGAGACTTTCGTTCCTGTAGCACAAATGGAACAGTACAGGAGAAACTTTTACGCTGGATTCTCAGTCTGTTTCCAAGTGCCGGTTTGAATTTCCTGCAGTTTTCACTGTATAACCGTGTTGGAGCTAGTACATACCCATATATATGTATGTATTGTAGTTTGCTAGTGAAAAGAAACTATGTGTTTCCAACATGCTAGTTGAAGTACGGATTTCACACACACTTATCTCTCAAAAATGAGCGTGTGGAGATACGTTCGTTTAACTAGCACAAAGTGAACGGGTTGCAGGTGTTATTTCACTCTGGATTCTCAGTCTGTTTCCTAGTGGAATTTTAAGTTCCTGCAGTTTTCACTTAAAACCGAGTTAGAGCTACTACATACCCATATATATGTATGGATTGCAGATTGCTACTGGAAAGAAACTTTGTGTTCCTGACAAGCTAGTTGAAGCACGACTTTCACACACACTTATCTCTCAGAAATTAGCATGTGGAGAGACGTTCGTTCATCTAGCCAAAGGGAACTGTTTGCAGGAGAAACTTTTACTCTGATTTCTCAGTCTGTTTCCTTGTGCCGTTTTGAGTTTCATGCAGTTTTCACTGTTAAACCGAGTTGGAGCTAGTACCTATCCCTATATATCTATGGAGTGTATTTTGCAACTGAATAAAACTTTGTGTTAGCAACAAGCAAGTTGAAGGACGGCTTTAACACAAACATATATCTCAGAACTGATCATATGTAGAGACGTTCATTCATCTAGAAAAATGGAACGGATTTCAGGAGAAACTTTTACTCTGGTTTCTCAGTCTGTTTCCTAGTGCCATTTTGAGGTTCATGCATTTTTCACTGTTAAACTGATTTGGAGCTAGTACCTCCACATATATATGTATGGATTGTGGTTCGCAACTGAAAAGGAACTTTGTGTTCCCAACAAGCTAGGTGAAGGACGGCTTTCACACACAGTTATCTCTCAGACCTGAGCATGTAGAGAGACGTTCGTTCATCTAGCACAAAGTTAACGGGTTGCAGGGGAAACATTTTCTCTGGTTTCTCAGTCTGTTTCCTATTGCTGGTTTGAAATTCCTGCAGTTTTCACTGTAAATACATGTTGGAGCTTGTACCTCCCAATGTATATGTTTGGAGTGTATTTTGTAACTGTAAAAAAACTTTGTTTTCCCAAAAAGCTAGGTGAATGATGTATTTCACACACACATATCTCTCAAAACTGAGCATGTGGAGCGACGTTCGTTCAACTAGCTCAAATGGAAAGGGTTGTAGGAGAAACTTTTACTCTGGTTTCTCAGTCTGTTTCCTAGTGCCGGTTTGAATTTCCTACAATTTTCATTGTAAAACGGAGTTGGAGCTAGTACATTCCCATATAATTATATGGGGTGTATTTTGCAAATGAAAACAAACTTTTTGTTCCCAACAAGCTAGGTGAATGACGACATTCACACACACTTATCTCTAAGAACTGAGCATGTGGAGAGACTTTCGTTCATCTAGCACAAAGGGAACGGTTTGCAGGAGAAAGTTTTCCTCTGATTTCTCAGTTTGTTTCCTTGTGCCGTTTTGAGGTTCATGCAGTTTTCACTATTAAACGGGGTTGGAGATTTTACCTACTCATATACATGTATGGAGTGTATTTTGCAACTGAAAAGAAACTTTGTGTTGGCAACATGATAGGTGAAGGACCGCTTTATCACAAAATTATCTCTCAGTACTGAGTATGTGTAGAGAATTTCGTTCAATTAGCACAAGTGAATGGTTTGCAGTAGTAACTATTACTCTGGTTTCTCAGTCATTTTCCTAGTTCCGGTTTGAAGTTCCTACAATTTTCACTATAAAAAAGTGTTGGAGCTTGTACTTCATCATATATATGTATGGAGTGTATTTTGCAAAGGAAAGAAACTTTGAGTTCCCAACAAGCTAGGTGAATGACGACATTCACACACACTTATCTGTCACAACTGAGCATGTGGAGAGACGTTCGTTCATCTAGCACAAAGGGAACGGGTTGCAGGAGCAACTTTTATTCTGGTTTCTCAGTCTTTTTCATAGTGCCGGTTTGAATTATTTGAAGTTTTCACTGTAAAACCGAGTTGGAGCTAATCCCTCCCCATATATATGTATGGAGTGGAGTTGGTAACTGAAAAGAAACTTTGTGTTCCCAATAAACTAGGTGAAGGACGGCTTTAAACAAACTCATCTCTCAGAACTGAGCATGTGGAGAGACGTTCGTTCATCTAGCACAAAAGGAATGGGTTGCAGTAGAAATTTTTACTCTGGATTCTCAGTCTGTTTCCTATTGCTGGATGGAATTTCCTGCAGTTTTCACTGTAAAAATGTTTTGGAGCTAGTACCACCCCATATATATGTATGGGGTGGAGTTTGTTACTGAAAAGAAACTTTGTGTTCCCAACAAGCTAGGTGAAGGACGGGTTTCACACACACTTATATCTCAGAACTGAGCATGTGGAGGGACGTTCGTTCATCTATTACAAAGGGAACGGGTTACAGGAGAAACTTTTACTCTGTTTTCTCAGTATGTTTCCTAGTGCCGGGTTGATATTCCTGAGTTATTACTGTAAAACCGATTTGGAGCTAGTAACTCCCCATATAAATGTATAGAGTGGTGTTGGCAACTGAAAAGAAACTTTGTGTTCCCAACAATCTAGGTGAATTACGGCTTTCACACACACTTAACTCTCAGAACTGAGCATGTGGAGAGACATTCGTTCATCTAGCACAAAGGGAACGGGTTGCAGGAGAAACTTTTACTCTGGTTTCTCAGTCTGTTTCCTAGTGCCGGTTTGAAATTCCTGCAGTTTTCGCTGTAAAAGAGTGTTGGAGCTAGTACCTCCCCATATTTATGTATGGAGAGGAATTTGCAACTGAAAAGAAACTTTGTGTTCCGAACAAGCTAGGTGAAGTACGGATTTCACACACGCTTAACTCTAGAACTGAGAATGTGGAGAGACTTTCGTTCATCTAGCACAAAAGGAACGGGTTGCAGGGGAATCTTTTACTCTGGTTTCTCAGTCTGTTTCCTAGTGCCGGTTTGAAGTTCCTGCAGTTTTCACTGTAAAACATATTTGGAGCTATAACATCCCCATATATATATATGGAGAGGAGTTAGCAACTGTAAAGAATCTTTGTGTTCCCAACAAGAGAGGTGAAGGACGGCTTTCACACACACTTATCTCTCAGAACTGAGCATGTGGAGAGATGTTCGTTCATCTAAAAAAAAGGGAACGGTTTGCATTAGAAGCTTTTACTCTTGTTTCTCAGTCTGTTTCATAGTGCCGATTTGAAGTTCCTGCAGTTTTCACAGTAAAATTGTGTTGGAGCTTGTAAATACCCATATAAATGTATGGAGTGGAGTTTGCAACTGAAAAGAAACTTTGTGTTCCCAACAAGCTAGGTGAAGGAAGGCTTTCACATACAATTATCTCTCAGAACTGAGCATGTGGAGAGAAGTTCATTCATATAACAAAAATGGAACGGGTTGCAGGGGAAAATTTTTCTCTGCTTTCTCAGTCTGTTTCCTAGTGCCGGTTTGAAGTTCCTGCAGTTTTCACTGTAAAACCGAGTTGGAGCTAGAACCTCCCCATATATATGTAAGGAGTGGAGTTTGCAACTTAAAAGAAACTTTGTGTTCCCATCAAGCTTTGTGAAGAGCTGCTATCACACACAATTATCTCTCAGACCTGAGCATGAGGAGAGACATAAGTTCATCTAGCACAAAGGGAACGGGTTGCAGGAGAAACTTTTACTCCGGTTTCTCTGATTCCAAATGCAGCTTTGAGGTTCCCACAGTTTTCACAGTAAAACAGATTTGGAGCTGTTACCTCCCCATATATATGTATTGAGAGGTGTTTGCAACTGAAAACAAACTTTGCGTTCCGAACAAGCTAGGTGAAGGACGGCTTTCACACACGCTTATCTCTCAGAATTGAGCATGTGGAGAGGTGTTCGTTCATCTAGAACAAAGTGAACGTGTTGAAGGAGAATCTTTTACTCTGGATACTCAGTCTGTTTCCAAGTGCCGGTTTTATGTTCCTGCAGTTATAACTGTAAAACCGTTTTGGAGCTTGTACCTCCCCATATATATGTATGGAGTGGAGTTTGCATCTGAAAAGAAACATTGTGTTCCCAACAAGCTAGGTGAAGGACGGCTTTCACACACACATATCCCTCAGAACTGAGCATGTGGAGAGACATTCGTTCATCTAACAAAAAGGGAACGGGTTGCAGGAGAAACTTTTACTCTGGTTCTCAGTTTGTTTCCTACTGCTGGTTTGAAGTTCCTGCATTTTTCACTGTAAAACTGATTTGGAGCTAGACCCTACCCATAGATATGTATGGAGTGGAGTTGGCAACTGAAAAGAATCTTTGTGTTCCCAACAAGCTATGTGAAAATAGGCTTTCACACACAGTTATATCTCAGAACTGAGCATGTGGAGAGACTTTCTTTCACCTAGCAAAAAGGAACGGTTTGCAGGAGAAACTTTTCTCTGGTTTCTCAGTCTGTTTCCTAGTGCCGGTTTGAATTTACTGAAGTTTTCACTGTAAAACCGAGTTGGAGTTAGACCCTACCCATAGATATGTATGGATATTAGTTGGCAACTGAAAAGAAACTTTGTGTTCAAAACAAGCTAGGTGAAGGATGGCTTTCACACACCCTTTTATCTCATAACTGAGCATGTGGAGAGACGTTCGTTCATCTAGCAAAAATGGAACGGGTTGCAGGAGAAACTTTTACTCTGGTTTCTCAGTCTGTTTCATAGTGCCGTTTTGAAGTTCCTGCTGTTTTCACTGTAAAACAGATTTGGAGCTAGTACCTACCCATATATATGTATGGAATGGAGTTTGCAACTGAAAAGAAACTTTGAGTTCCGAACAAGCTAGTTGAACTCCGGCTTTCAAACACACTTATCTCTCAGAGCTGAGCATGTGGAGAGGCGTTCTTTCAACTAGCAGAAATGGAACGGGTTTCAGGAGAAACTTTTTCTCTGGTTTCTCAGTCTGTTTCCTAGTGCCGGTATGAATTTCCTGCATTTTTCACTGTAAAATCGAGTTGGAGCTAGTCCCTAACCATATATATGTATGGAGTGGATTTAGCAACTTAAAAGAAACTTAGTGTTCCCTACAAGCTAGTTGAAGGTCGGCTTTCACACACACTTATCTCTCAGAACTAAGCATGTGGAGAGACGTTCGTTCAACTAGCACAAAGGGAACGGGTTGCAGGTGAAGTTTTTACTCTGGTTTCTCAGTTTGTTTCCTAGTGCTGGTTTGAAGTTCCTGCATTTTTCACTGTAAAACTGAGTTGGAGCTAGTCCCTACCCATAGATATGTATGGAGTGGAGTTGGCAACTGAAAAGAATCTTTGTGTTCCCAACAAGCTATGTGAAGGTAGGCTTTCACACACAGTTATATCTCAGAACTGAGCATGTGGAGAGACTTTCTTTCACCTAGCAAAAAGGAACGGTTTGCAGGAGAAACTTTTCTCTGGTTTCTCAGTCTGTTTCCTAGTGCCGGTTTGAATTTACTGAAGTTTTCACTGTAAAACCGAGTTGGAGTTAGACCCTACCCATAGATATGTATGGATATTAGTTGGCAACTGAAAAGAAACTTTGTGTTCAAAACAAGCTAGGTGAAGGACGGCTTTCACACACCCTTTTCTCTCATAACTGAGCATGTGGAGAGACGTTCTTTCATCTAGCAAAATGGGAACGGATTGCAAGTGAAATATTTACTCTGGTTTCTCAGCATGTTTCAAAGTGCCGGTTTGAAGTTCCTGCTGTTTTCACTGTAAAACCGAGTTAGAGCTAGTACCTCCCCATATATACTTATTGATTGGAGTTGGCAAATGAAAGGAAACTTTGTGTTACCAACAAGCAAGTTGAAGGACGGCTTTCACACACACATATGTCTCAGAACTGAGCTTGTGGAGAGACGTTCGTTCATCTAGCACAAATTGAACGGTTTGCAGGAGAAAATTTTACTCTGGTTTATCAGTCTGTTTCCAAGTGCCGATTAGAAGTTCCTGCAGTTTTCAGTGTAAAATCGAGTTGGAGATAGTCCCTTCCTATAGATATGTAAGGAGTGGAGTTTGCAAATGAAAAGAATCTTTGTGTTCCCAACAAGATATTTGAAGGACGGATTTCACACACACTTATCTCTCAGAACTGAGCTTGTGAAGAGACGTTCGTTCATCTAGCACAAAGGGAAAGTTTTGCAGGAGAAACTTTTACTCTGGTTTCTCAGTGTGTTTCCTAGTGCCGGTTTGAAGTTCCTGCATTTTTCACTGTAAAACCATGTTGGAGGTAGACACTACCCATAGATATGTATGGATTTTAGTTGGCAACTGAAAAGAAACTTTGTGTTCCCAACAAGCTAGGTGAAGGACGGCTTTCACACACACTTTTTTCTCAGAAATGAGCATGCGGAGAGACATTCGTTCATTTAGCACAAATGGAAAGTTTTGCAGGAGAAACATTTACTCTGGTTTCTCAGTCTGTTTCCTAGTGCCGGTTTGAAGTTCCTGCAGTTATCTCTGTAAAACAGAGTTGGGGTTAGTACCTCTCCATATATATGTATGGAGTGGTGTTGAAAACTGAAAAGAAACTTTGTGTTCCCAACAAGCTAGGTGAAGGATGGCTTTCAACACCCTTATCTCTCAGATCTTATCATGTGGAGAGACTTTCGTTCATCTAGCAGAAAGGGAACGGGTTTCAGGGGAAACTTTTACTCTGGTTTCTCAGTCTGTTACCTAGTGCCGGTTTGAAGTTCCTGCTGTTTTCACTGTAAAACCGATTTGGAGCTAGTACCTCCCTATATATATGTATGGAGTGGAGTTTGCAACTGAAAAGAAACTTTGTGTTCCCAACAAGCTGGTTGACGGACGGCTTTCAAACACACTTATCTCTCAGAGCTGAGCATGTGGAGAGAAGATCTTTCATCTAGCAAAATTGGAACGGGTTGCAGGAGAAACTTTTACTCAGGTATCTCAGTCTGTTTCCTAGTGCCGGTTTTAAATTCCTGCAGTTTTCACTGTAAAAACTGTTTGGAGCTAGTACTCCCCATATATATGTATGGAGTGGTGTTAGCAAGTGAAAAGAAACTTTGTGTTCCCAACAACCTAGGTGAAGTATGGCTTTCACACACACTTAACTCTCAGAACTGTTCATGTGGAGAGACGTTCGTTCATCTAGCAAACATGGAACGGTTGGCAGGGGAAACTTTTACTCTGGTTTCTCATACTTTTTCCTAGTTCCGGTTTGAAGTTCCTGCTGTTTTCACTGTAAAACCGAGTTGGAGCTAGTACCTCCCTATATATATGTATGAAGTGGAGTTTTCAAGTGTAAAGAAACTTTCTATTCCCAACAAGCTAGGTGAACGACGGCTTTCACACACACTTGTCTCTCAGAACTGTTCATGTGGAGAGACGTTCGTTCATCTAGCACAAATGGAAAGTTTTGCAGGAGAAACTTTTACTCTGGTTTCTCAGTCTCATTCCTAGTGCCGGTTTGAAGTTCCTGTTGATTTCACTGTAAAATCGAGTTGGAGCTAGTCCCTAACCATATATATGTATGGAGTGCAGTTTGCATTTGAAAAGGAACTTTGTGTTACCAAAATGCTAGTTGAAAGACGGCTTTCACACACACTAATCTCTCAGAGCTGAGCATGTGGAGAGACGTTCGTTCATCTAGCCAAAAGGGAATGGTTTGCAGGAGAAACTTTTGTCTGGTTTCTCAGTCTGTTTCCTAGTGCCGTTTTGAAATTCCTGCAGTTTTCACTGTAAAACCGTGTTGGAGCTAGTCCCTAACCATATATATGTATGGAGTGGGGTTAGCAAATGAAAAGAAACTTTGTGTTCCCAACAAGCTAGTTGAAGGAAGGCTTTCACACACACTTATCTCTCAGAGCTGAGCATGTGGAGAGACGTTCATTCATCTAGCACAAATGGAACCGGTTTCAGGAGAAACTTTTACTCTGGTTTCTCAGTCTATTTCCTAGTGCCGGTTTGAAGTTCCTGCAGTTTTCACTGTAAAATCGAGTTGGAGCTATTCCCTACCCATATATATTTATGGAATGTAGTTTGCACTTTAAAAGGAACTTTGTGTTACCAAAAAGCTAGTTGAAGGACGGCTTTCACACACTCATATCTCTCAGAGCTGAGCATGTGGAGAGACGTTCGTTCATCTAGCACAAAGGGAAATGTTTGCAGGGGAAACTTTTACTCTGGTTTCTCAGTGGTTTTCCTAGTGCCGGTTTGACGTTCTTGCAGTTTTGACTGTAAAATCGAGTTCGAGCTAGTTCCTACCCATATATATGTATAGAGTGGTGTTTGCAACTTAAAAGGAACTTTGTGTTCTCAATAAGCTAGTAGAAGGAAGGCTTTCATACACACTTATCTCTCAGAACTGAGTATGTGGGGAGACGTTCGTTCATCTAGCACAAATGGAACTGTTTGCAGGAGAAAGTTTTACTCTGGTTTCTCAGTCTCTTTCCTAGTGCCGGTTTGAATTTCCTGCAGTTTTCACTGTAAAATCGAGTTGGAGCTAGTCCCTAACCATATAAATGTATGGAGTGGAGTTTGCATTTGAAAAGGAACTTTGTGTTACCAAAATGCTAGTTGAAAAACGGCTTTCACACACCCTTATCTCTCAGAGCTGAGAATGTGGAGAGACGTTCGTTCATCTAGCAAAAAGTGAACGGTTGCAGGAGAAACTTTTACTCTGATTTCTCAGTCTATTTCCTAGTGCTGGTTTGAAGTTCCTGCAGTTTTCACTGTAAAACTGATTTGGAGCTAGTCCCTACCCATATATATGTATGGAGTGGGGTTTGCAACTAAAAAGAAACTTTGTGTTCCCAACAAGCTAGTTGAAGGACAGCTTTCAAACACACATATCTCTCAGAGCTCAGCTTGTGGAGAGACGATCGTTCATCTAGCAAAATTGGAACGGGTTGCAGGAGAAACTTTTACTCTGTTTTCTCAGTCTGTTTCCTAGTGCCGGTTTGAAGTTCCTGCATTTTTCACTGTAAAACCGTGTTGGAGTTATTACCTCCCCTTATATATGTATGGAGTGGAGTTGGCAACTGAAAAGAAACTTTGTGTTCCCAACAAGAATGGTGAAGGCGGCTTTCACACACCCTTTTCTCTAATAACTGAGCATGTGAAGAGACGTTCATTCATCTAGCACAAATGGAAAGGGTTTCAGGAGAAACTTTTACTCTGGTTTCTCAGTCTTTTTCCAAGGGCCGATTGGTAGTTCCTGCAGTTTTCACTGTAAGATCTAGTTGGAGAGAGTCTCTACCCTTATATAAGTATGGAGTGGAGTTTGCAAGTGAATAGAAACTTTGTGTTCCCAACAAGCTAGGTGAAAGAAGGCTTTCAAACACACTTATCTCTCAGAAATTAGCATGTGGAGAGACGTTCGTTCATTTAGCACAAAGGGAACGGTATGCAGGGAAACTTATACTCAGGTTTCTCAGTATCTTTCCTAGTGCCTGTTTGAAGTTCCTGCAGTTTTGACTGTAAAATCGAGTTGGAGATAGTCCCTACCCATCTATATGTATGCAGTGGAATTTGCAACTTAAAAGAAACTTTGTGTTCCCAACAAGCTAGTTGAAGGACGGCTTTCACACACACATTTCTCTCATAACTGAGCATGTGGAGAGAAGTTCGTTCATCTAGCACAAAGGGAAATGGTTGCAGTGTAAATTTTTCCTCTGGTTTCTCAGTCTGTTTCCTAGTGCCGGTTGGAACTTCCTGCATTTTTCACTGTAAAACCGAGCTGGAGCTAGAACCTCCCCATATATATATATAGAGTGGAGTTGGCAACTGAAAAGAAACTTTGTGTTCCCAACAAGCTAGGTGAAGGACGGCTTTCACACACAATTAACTCTCAGAAATGAGCATGTGGAAAGACGTTCGTTCATTTAGCACAAAGGGAAAGTGTTGCAGGAAAAATTTTACTCTGGTTTCTCAGTCTGTTTCCTAGTGCCGTTTTGAAATTCTTGCAGCTTTCACTGTAAAACCGAGTTGGAGCTAGTCCCTACCCATAGATATGTATGGATTGGATTTGGCAACTGAAAAGAAACTTTGTGTTCCCAACAAGCTAGGTGAAGGACGGCTTTCACACACCCTTTTCTCTCATAACTGAGCATGTGGAGAGACGTTCGTTCTTCTAGCACAAATGGAACGGGTTGCAGGAGAAACTTCTACTGTGGTTTCTCAGTCTCTTTCCTAGTGCCGGTTTGAAGTTCCTGCAGTTTTGACTGTAAAATCGAATTGGAGCTAGTCCCTACCCATATATATGTATGGAGTGGAGTTTGCACTTTAAAGGTACTTTGTGTTCCCAACAAGCTAGTTGAAGGAAGGCTTTCACACACACTTATCTCTCAGAACTGAGCATGTGGAGAGACGTTCGTTCATCTAGCACAAAGGGAAATGTTTGCAGTGTAAAATTTTCCTCTGGTTTCTCAGTCTGTTTCCTAGTGCCGGTTGGAACTTTCTGCATTTTTCACTGTAAAACCGTGCTGGAGCTAGAACCTCCCCATAAATATGTATGGAGTGGAGTTGGCAACTGAAAAGAAACTTTGTTTTCCCAACAAGCTAGGTGAAGGACGGCGTTCACACACACTTATCTCTCAGAACTGAGCATGTGGAAAGACGTTCGTTCATCTAGCACAAAAATAAGGTTTGCAGGAAAAACTTTTACTCTGGTTTCTCAGTCTGTTTCCTAGTGCCGGTTTGAAATTCCTGCAGATTTCACTGTAAAACCGATTTGGAGCTAGTCCCTAACCATAGATATGTATGGATTGGAATAGGCAACTGAAAAGAAACTTTGTGTTCCCAACAAGCTAGGTGAAGAACGGCTTTCACACACACTTAACTCTCATAACTGAGCATGTGGAGAGACGTTCGTTCATCTCACACAAATGGAACGGTGTGCAGGAGAAACTTTTACTCTGGTTTCTCAGTCTCTTTCCTAGTGTCGGATTGAATTTCCTGCAGTTTTGACTTAAAAATCGAGTTGCAGCTAGTCCCTACCCATATATATGTATGGTGTGGAGTTTGCACCTAAAAAGGAACTTTGTGTTCCCAACAAGCTAGGTGAAGTACGGCTTTCACACAAATTTATCTCTCAGAACTGAGCATGCGGAGAGACGTTCGTTAATCTAGCACAAAGGGATCGGGTTGCAGGGGAAACTTTTACTCTGTTTTCTCAGTCTGTTTCCTAGTGCCGGTATGAAGTTCCTGCAGTTTTCACTGTAAAACAGATTTGGAGCTAGTACCTCCCAATATATATGTATGGAGTGGAGCTTGCAAGTGAAAAGAAACTTTGTGTTCCCTACAAAATAGGTGAAGGACGGCTTTCACACACACTTCTCTCTCAGAACAGAGCATGTGGAGAGACGATCATTCATCTAGCACTAAGGGAACGGTTTTGCAGGAGAAACGTTTACTCTGGTTTCTCAGTCTGTTTCCCAGTGCCGGTTTGAAGTTAGTGCAGTTTTCACTGTAAAAGCATGTTGGAGCTATTACCTCCCCATATATATGTGTAGAGTGGAGTTGGCAACTGAAAAGAAACTTTGTGTTCCCAAGAAGCTAGGTGAAGGACGGCATTCACACACCGTTTTTTCACATATCTGAGCATGTGGAGAGACGTTCGTTCATCTAGCACAAAGGGAAAGGGTTGCAAGTGAAACTTTTACTCTGGATTCTCAGTCTGTTTCCTAGTGCCGTCTTTAAGTTCCTGCAGTTTTCACTGTAAAACCGAGTTGGAGCTAGTCACTACCCATATATATGTATGGAGTGGAGTTTGCAACTGAAAAGAAACTTTCTGATCCCAACAAGCTATTTGAAGGACCGCTTTGACACACAATTATCTCTCAGAGCTGAGCAGGTTGACAGACGTTCGTTCAATTAGAACAAATGGAACAGGTTGCAGGAGAAACTTTTACTCTGGTTTCTCAGTCTGTTTCCTAGTGCCGGTTTGAATTTCCTGCAGTTTTCACAGTAAAATCGATATGTAGCTAGTCCCTACCCATATATATGTATGGAGTGGAGTTAGCAACTGAAAAGAAACTTTGTGTTCCCTACAAACTAGTTGAAAGACGGCTTTCAAACACACTTATTTCTCAGAACTAAGCATTTGGAGAGACGTTCGTTCATCTAACAAAATGGAACGGGTTGCAGGAGAAACTTTTATTCTGGTCTGTTCCCTACTGCCGGTTTCAAGTTCCTGCATTTTTCACGGTTAATCCGAGTTGGAGCTTGTACTTACCCATATATAAGTATGGAATGGAGTTGGCAAATGAAAAGAAACTTTGTGTTCCCAACAAGCTATGTGAAGTTCGGCTTTCACACACACTTATCTCTCAGAGCTGAGCATGTGGAGAGACATTCGTTCATCTTCCAATAAAGGAAGGGTTCGCAGGAAAAATTTTTACTCTGGATTCTCAGTCTGTTTCCTAGTGCCGGTTTGAAGTTCTTGTAGTTTTCACTGTAAAACCCAGTTGGAGCTACTACATCCCCATATATATATATATGGAGTGGGGTTGGCAATTTAAAAGAAACTTTGTATTCCCAACAAGCTTGGTGAAGGACGACTTTCACACACCGTTTTCTCTCATAACTGAGCATGTGGAGAGACGTTCGTACATCTAGCACAAAGGGAACGGGTTGCAAGTGAAACTTTTACCCTGGTTTCTCAGTCTTTTTCCTAGTGCCGGCTTGAAGTTCCAGCAGATTCCCTGTAAAATTTATTTGGAGCTAGCACCTGCCCATATAGTGGTATGGAGTGGAGTTGGCAACTTAAAAGAAACTTTGGGTTCCCAACAAGCTATTAGAAGTGAGGCTTTCACACACAATTATCTCTCAGAACTAAAGATGTGGAGAGACGTTCGTTCATCCAGCACAAATGGAACGGTTTGCAGGAGAAAATACTACTGTGGTTTCTCAGTATGTTTCCTAGTGCCAGTTTGAAGTTCCTGCATTTTTCACTGTAAAACCGAGTTGGAGCTAGTTCCTACCCATAGATATGTATGGATTGGTGTTGTCAACTGAAAAGAAACTTTGTGATCCCAACAAGCTTGTTGAAGGACGGCTTTCACACACCCTTTTCTCTCATAACTGAGCATGTGGAGAGACGTTCGTTCATCTAGCACAAAGGGAACCTGTTGCAGGAGAAAGCTTTACTCTGGCTTCTCAGTCTGTTTCCTAGTGCCGGTTTGATGTTCCTGCAGTTTTCCCTGTAAAAACGAGTTGGAGCTACTACCGTCCCATATATATATATGGATTGGGGTTGGCAAGTGAAAAGAATCTTTGTGTTCCCAACAAGCTAGGTGAAGGACTGCTTTCACACACACTTCTCTCTCAGAAATGAGCATGTGGAGAAACGTTCGTTCATCTAGCACAAAGGGAACGGGTTGCAGGAGAAACATATACTCTGGTTTCTGAGTCTGTTTCCTAGTGCCGGTTTGAATATCCTGCAGTTTTTAGTGTAAAACAGAGTTGGAGCTAGTACCTACCCATAGATATGTTTGGAGTGGGGTTTGCAAATTAAAAGAAATTTTGTTTTTCCAACAAGCTAGTTGAAGGACGGCTTTCAAACACACTTATCTCTCAGAACTGAGCATGTGGAGAGACGATCATTCATCTAGCACAAACGGAACGGTTTTGCAGGAGAAACTTTTACTCTGGTTTCTCAGTCTGTTTCCCAGTGCCGGTTTGAAGTTACTGCAGTTTTCACTGAAAAACCGAGTTAGAGCTAGAACCTACCCATATATAAATTTGGAGTGCAGTTTGAATCTTAAAAGGAACTTTGTGTTCCCAATAAGCTAGTTGAAGAAAGGCTTTCACACACAGTTATCCCTCAGAGCTGAGCATGTGGAGAGAGTTTCGTTCATCTTCCACTAAAGGAAGAGTTTGCAGGAAAAAATTTTACTCTGGTTTCTCAGTCTGCTTCCTAGTGCCGGTTTGAAGTTCCTGTAGTTTTCACTGTAAAACCCAGTTGGAGCTACTACATCCCCATATATTTATATATGGAGTGGGGTTGGCAATTTAAAAGAAACTTTGTGTTCCCAACAAGCTTGGTGAAGGACGGCTTTCACACACCGTTTTCTCTAATAACTGAGCATGTGGAGAGACGTTCGTTCATATAGCACATAGGGAACGGTTGCAAGTGAAACTTTTACTCTGGTATCTCAGTCTGTTTCCTAGTGCCGGCTTGAAGTTCCTGCAGATTTCCCTGTAAAACCGATTTGGAGCTAGCACCTCCCCATATATTTGTATGGAGTGGAGTTGGCAACTGAAAAGAAACTTTGAGTTCCCAACAAGCAATTTGAAGTGAGGCTTTCACACACACTTATCTCTCAGAACAAAAGATGTGGAGAGACGTTCGTTTATCTAGCACAAATGGAACGGGTTGCAGGAGAAATTATTACTCTGGTTTCTCAGTATGTTTCCTAGTGCCAGTTTGAAGTTCCTGCAGTTTTCACTGTAAAACCGAGTTGGAGCTAGTACCTCCCCACATATATGTATGGAGTAGAGTTGGCAAATGAAAAGAATATTTCTGTTCAAAATAAGCTATGTGAACGTCGGCTTTCACACACACTTATCTGTCAGATCTGAGCATGTGGAGAGACGTTCGTTCATCTAGCAAAAGGGGAACGCTTTGGAAGTCAAACTTTTACTCTGGTTTCTCTGTCACTTTCCTAGTGCCGGTTTGAAGTTCCTGCAGTTTTGACTGAAAAATCGAGTTGGAGCTACTCCCTACCTTTATATATATATATGGAGTGGTTTTTGCAACTTAAAAGAAACTTTGTTTTCCCAACAAGCTATGTGAAGGTCGGCTTTCACACACACTTATCTCTCATAACTGAGCATGAGGAGAGACGTTGGTTCATCTAGCACAAATGGAACGTGTTGCAGGAGAATCTTTTTCTCTGGGTTCTCAGTCTGTTTCCTAGTGCCGGTTTGATGTTCCTGCAGTTTTCACAGTACAACCGTGTTGGAGCTAGTCCCTACCCATAGATATGTATGGATTGGTGATGCAACTGAAAAGAAAATTTTTGTTCAAAACAAACTAGTTGAAGGTCTGCTTTCACACAGTTATCTCTCAGAAATTAGCATGTGGATAGACGTTCGTTCATCTAGCACAAAAGGAACGGGTTGCAGGAGAAACTTTTAATCTGTTTTCTCAGTCTGTTTCCTAGTGCCGGTTTGAAGTTCCTGCAGTTTTCACTGTAAAACAGAGTTGGAGATAGTACTTCCCCGTATATATGTATGGAATGGAGTTGGCAAATGAAAAGAAACTTTGTGTTCCCAACAAGTTATGTGAAGGTCGGATTTCACACACACTTATCTCTCAGAACTGAGCATGTGGAGAGACGTTCGTTCATCTAGCACAAACGGAACATTTTGCAGTGGAAACTTTTCCTCTGGTTTCTCAGTCTGTTTCCTAGTGCCAGATTGAAATTCCTGTAGTTTTGACTTTAAAATCGATTTGGAGCTAGTCCCTACCCATATATATGTATGGAGTGGTGTTTACAACTGAAAAGGAACTTTGTGTTCCCAACAAGCTATTTGAAGGACGGTTTTCACACACACTTACCTCTCAGAGCTTAGCAGGTGGAGAGACGTTCGTTCATCTAGCACAAATGGAACGGGTTGAGGGGAAACTTTTACTCTGGTTTCTCAGTCTTTTTCCTAGTGCCGGTTTGAATTTCCTGCAGTTTTCAATGTAAAACCGAGTTGGAACTAGTCCCTATTTTATATATATGGAGTGGAGTTTGCAACTGAAAAGAAACTTTGTGTTCCCAACAAGCTAGTTGAAGTATGGCTTTCACACACACTTATCTCTCAGAGCTGAGCATGAGGAGAGACGTTCATTCATCTAGCACAAATGGAACTGGTTGCAGGAGAAAATGTAACTCTGGTTTCTCACTCTGTTTCCTAGTGCCAGATTGAAGTTCGTGCAGTTTTCACTGTAAAAACGTGTTGGAGATAGAACCTCCCCATATATATGTATGGAGTAGAGTTGGCAAATGAAAAGAATATTTCTGTTCCCAACAAGCTACGTGAACGTCGGCTTTCACACACACTTATCTGTCAGATCTGAGCATGAGGAGAGACGTTCGTTCATCTAGCAAAAAGGGAACGCTTTGGAAGTGAAAATTTTACTCTGGTTTCTCAGTCTGTTTCCTAGTGCCGGTTTGATGTTCCTGCAGTTTTCACTGTAAAACCGATTTGGAGCTAGTACCTCCCCATATATATGTATGGAGTAGAGATGGCAAATGCAAAGAAACTTTGTGTTCCCAACAAGCTATGTGAAGGTCGGCTTTCACACACACTTATCTCTCAAAACTGAGCATGAGGAGAGACGTTGGTTCATCTAGCACAAATGGAACGTGTTGCAGGAGAATCTTTTTCTCTGGGTTCTCAGTCTGTTTCCTAGTGCCGGTTTGATGTTCCTGCAGTTTTCACAGTACAACCGTGTTGGAGCTAGTCCCTACCCATAGATATGTATGGATTGGTGATGCAACTGAAAAGAAAATTTTTGTTCAAAACAAACTAGTTGAAGGTCTGCTTTCACACAGTTATCTCTCAGAAATTAGCATGTGGATAGACGTTCGTTCATCTAGCACAAAAGGAACGGGTTGCAGGAGAAACTTTTAATCTGTTTTCTCAGTCTGTTTCCTAGTGCCGGTTTGAAGTTCCTGCAGTTTTCACTGTAAAACAGAGTTGGAGAAAGTACTTCCCCATATATATGTATGGAATGGAGTTGGCAAATGAAAAGAAACTTTGTGTTCCCAACAAGTTATGTGAAGGTCGGATTTCACACACACTTATCTCTCAGAACTGAGCATGTGGAGAGACGTTCGTTCATCTAGCACAAACGGAACGGTTTGCAGTGGAATCTTTTCCTCTGGTTTCTCAGTCTGTTTCCTAGTGCCAGATTGAAATTCCTGTAGTTTTGTCTTTAAAATCGATTTGGAGCTAGTCCCTACCCATATATATGTATGGAGTGGTGTTTACAAATGAAAAGGAACTTTGTGTTCCCAACAAGCTATTTGAAGGACGGTTTTCACACACACTTACCTCTCAGAGCTTAGCAGGTGGAGAGACGTTCGTTCATCTAGCACAAATGGAACGGGTTGAGGGGAAACTTTTACTCTGGTTTCTCAGTCTTTTTCCTAGTGCCGGTTTGAATTTCCTGCAGTTTTCAATGTAAAACCGAGTTGGAACTAGTCCCTATTATATATATATGGAGTGGAGTTTGCAACTGAAAAGAAACTTTGTGTTCCCAACAAGCTAGTTGAAGTACGGCTTTCACACACACTTATCTCTCAGAGCTGAGCATGAGGAGAGACGTTCATTCATCTAGCACAAATGGAACTGGTTGCAGTAGAAAATGTAACTCTGGTTTCTCACTCTGTTTCCTAGTGCCAGATTGAAGTTCGTGCAGTTTTCACTGTAAAAACGTGTTGGAGATAGAACCTCCCCATATATATGTATGGAGTAGAGTTGGCAAATGAAAAGAATATTTCTGTTCCCAACAAGCTACGTGAACGTCGGCTTTCACACACACTTATCTGTCAGATCTGAGCATGAGGAGAGACGTTCGTTCATCTAGCAAAAAGGGAACACTTTGGAAGTGAAACTATTACTCTGGTTTCTCTGTCTCTTTCCTAGTGCCGGTTTGAAGATCCTGCAGTTTTGACTGAAAAATCGAGTTGGAGCTAGTCCCTACCTTTATATATATATGGAGTGGTGTTTGCAACTTAAAAGGAACTTTGTGTTCCCAACAAGCTAGGAGAAGTACGGCTTTCACACACAAATTTCTTTCAGAACTGAGCATGTGGAGAGATGTTCTTTCATCTAGGTCAAAGGGAACGGGTTGCAGGAGAAACTTTTACTCTGGATTTTCAGTCTGTTTGTTAGTGCCGGTTTGAAGTTCCTGCACTTTTCACTGTAAAACCAAGTTGGAGCTAGTACTTCCCCATATATATGTATTGTTTGGAGTTGGCAAATGAAAAGAAACTTTGTGTTCCCAACAAGTTATTTGAAGGACGGCTTTCACACACACAGATCTGTCAGAACTTAGCATGTTGTGAGACGTTCGTTCATCTAGAACAAATGGAACGGGTTGCAGGAGGAACTTTTACTCTGGTTTCTCAGTCTCTTTCCTAGTGCGGTTTCAAGTTCCTGCAGTTTTGAGTGTAAAATCGAGTTGGAGCTAGTCCCTACCCATATATATGTATGGAGTGGAGTTTGCAACTGAAAAGGAACTTTGTGTTCCCAACAAGCTCCTTGAAGGACGGCTTTCACACAAACTTATCTGTCAGATCTGAGCATGTGGAGAGACGTTCGTTCATCTAGCAAAAAGGGAACGCTTTGGAAGTGAAACTTATACTCTGGTTTCTCTGTCTCTTTCCTAGTGCGGTTTCAAGTTCCTGCAGTTTTGACTGAAAAATCGAGTTGGAGCTAGTCCCTACCTTTATATATATATGGAGTGGTGTTTGCAACTTAAAAAGAACTTTGTGTTCCCAATAAGTTAGTTGAAGTACGGCTTTCACACACACTTATATCTCAGAGCTGAGCATATGGAGAGACGTTCGTTAATCTAGCACAAAATGAACGGTTTGCAGGAGAAAATTTTACTCTGGTTTCTCAGTCTGTTTCCTAGTGCTGGTTTGAATTTCCTGTAGTTGTCACTGTAAAATCGAGTTGGAACTACTACATCCCCATATATATGTATGGAGTGTGGTGGCAACTGAAAAGAAACATTGTATTCCCAACAAGCTAGGTGAAGTACGGCTTTCACACACAATTTTCTCTCAGAACTGAGCATGTGGAGAGACGTTCTTTCATCTAGCTCAAAGGGAACGGGTTGCAGGAGAAACTTTTACTCTGGTTTTTCAGTCTGTTTCCTAGTGCCGGTTTGAAGTTCCTGCAGTTTTCACTGTAAAACCGATTTGGAGCTAGTACCTCCCCATATATATGTATTGATTGGAATTGGCAAATGAAAAGAAACTTTGTGTTCCCAACAAGCTAGTTGAAGGACGGCTTTCACACACAAATATCTCTCAGAACTGAGCATGTGGTGAGACGTTCGTTCATCTAGTCAAATGGAACGGGTTGCAGGAGAAAGTTTTACTCTGGTTTCTCAGACTGTTTCCTAGTGCCGGTTTCAAGTTCCTGCAGTTTTGAGTGTAAACCCGAGTTGGAGCTACTACTTCCCCATATATATATATGGAGAGGGGTTTGCAACGGAAAAGAATCTTTGTTTTCCCAACAAGCTAGTTGAAGGAAGGCTTACACACACACTTATATCTCAGAACTGAGAATGTGGAGAGACGTTCGTTCATCTAGCACAAATGGAACGGGTTGCAGGGGAAACACTTACTCTAGATTCTCAGTCTGTTTCCTAGTGCCGATTTGAATTTCCTGCAGTTTTCAGTGTAAAATCGAGTTGGAGCTTGTCCCTACCCATATATATGTATTGAGTGCAGTTTGCAACCTAAAAGAAACTATGTGTTCCCTACAAGATAGTTGAAGGTCGGCTTTCAAACACAGTTATCTCTCAGAACTGAGCATGTGGAGAGACGTTCGTTCATCTAGCACAAAGGGAAAGGTTTGCAGGAGAAAATTTTAATCTGGTTTCTCAGTCTGTTTCTTAGTGCTGGTTTGAAGTTCCTGCAGGTTTCTTTATAAAATCGAGTTTGAGATAGTCCCTTCCCATAGATATGTATGGAATGGTGATTGTAACTGAAAAGAAACTTTGTGTTCCCAACAAAAAAGTTGAAGGACGGCTTTCACACACAGTTATCCCTCAGAACTGAGCATGTGGAGAGACGTTCGTTCATCTATGCAAAAATGGAACGGGTTGCTGGGGAAACTTTTACTCTTGTTTCTCAGTCTGTTTCCTAGTGCCGGTGTGAAGTTCCTGCAGTTTTCACTGTAAAACAGATTGTAGCTAATTCCTCCCTATATATATGGATTTATTGGAGTTTGCAAGTGAAAAGAAACTTTGTTTTCCCAACAAACTAGTTGAAGGGCGACTTTCAAACACAGTTATCTCTCAGAACTGAGCATGTGGAGAGACGTTCATTCATCTAGCACAAAGGGAAAGGTTTGCCGGAGAAAATTTTAATCTGGATTCTCAGTCTGTTTCTTAGTGCTGGTTTGAAGTTCCTGCAGGTTTCTTTATAAAATCGAGTTTGAGATATTCCCTACCCATAGATATGTATGGAGTGGTGTTTGCAACTGAAAAGAAACTTTGTGTTCCCAACAAACAAGTTGAAGGACGGCTTTCACACACAGTTATCCCTCAGAACTGAGCATGTGGAGAGACGTTCGTTCATCTAGCACAAATGGAATGGTATGCAGGAGAAACTTTTAGTCTGGTTTCTCAGTCTGTTTCTTAGTGTCGGTTTGAAGTTCCTGCAGTTTTCACTGTAAAACCGATTTGGAGCTAGTACATTCCCGTATATATGTATGGAGTAGAGATGGCAAATGCAAAGAAACTTTGTATTCCCAACAAGCTATGTGAAGGTCGGCTTTCACACACACTTATCTCTCATAACTGAGCATGAGGAGAGACGTTCGTTCATCTAGCACAAATGGAACGTGTTGCAGGAGAAACTTTTACTCTGGGTTCTCAGTCTGTTTCCTAGTGCCGGTTTGATGTTCCTGCAGTTTTCACTGTAAAACCGATTTGGATCTAGTCCCTACCCATAGATATGTATGGAGTGGTGTTTGCAACTGAAAAGAAACTCTGTGTTCCCAACAAATTAGTTGAAGGTCTGCTTTCACGCACAGTTATCTCTCAGAACTTAGCATGTGGATAGACGTTCGTTCATCTAGCACAAAAGGAACGGGTTGCAGGAGAAACATTTAATCTGTTTCCTCAGTCTGTTTCCTAGTGTCAGTTTGAAGTTCCTGCAGTTTTCACTGTAAAACCGAGTTGGAGATAGTACTTCCCCATATATATGTATGGAATGGAGTTGGTAAATGAAAAGAAACTTTGTGTTCCCAACAAGTTATGTGAAGGTCGGATTTCACACACACTTATCTCTCAGAACTTAGCATGTGGAGAGACTTTCGTTCATCTAGCACAAACGGAACGGTTAGCAGGGGAAACTTTTCCTCTGGTTTCTCAGTCTGTTTCCTAGTGCCGTTTTGAAATTCCTGCAGTTTTCACTGTAAAACAGAGTTGGAGCTAGTCCCTACCCATAGATATGTATGGATTGGATTTGGCAACTGAAAAGAAACTTTGTGTTCACAACAAGCTAGGTGAAGTACTGCTTTCACACACCCTTTTCTCTCATAACTGAGCATGTGGAGAGACGTTCGTTCATCTAGCACAAATGGAACGGGTTGCAGGAGAAAGTTTTACTCTGTTTTCTCAGTTTCTTTCCTAGTGCCGGATTGAAGTTCCTGCAGTTTTGACTTTAAAATCGATTTGGAGCTAGTCCCTACCCATATATATGTATGGAGTGGAGTTTGCAACTGAAAAGGATCTTTGTGTTCCCAACAAGTTAGTTGAAGAATGGCTTTCACACACACTTATCTCTCAGAGCTGAGCATGAGGAGAGACGTTCGTTCATCTAGCACAAATGGAACTGGTTGCAGGAGAAACTGTAACTCTGGTTTCTCACTCTGTTTCCTAATGCCAGTTTAAAGTTCGTGCAGTTTTCACAGTAAAAACGTGTTGGAGCTAGTACCTCCCCATATATATGTATGGAGTAGAGTTGGCAAATGAAAAGAATATTTCTCTTCCCAACAAGCTATGTGAAGGTCGGCTTTCACACTCACTTATCTGTCAGATCTGAGCATGAGGAGAGACGTTCGTTCATCTAGCAAAAAGGGAACGCTTTGGAAGTGAAACTTTTACTCTGGTTTCTCTGTCTCTTTCCTAGTGCCTGTTTTAAGTTCCTGCAGTTTTGACTGAAAAATCGAGTTGGAGCTAATCCCTACCTTGATATATATATGGAGTGGTGTTTGCAACTTAAAAGGAATTTTGTGTTCCCAAGAAGTTATTTGAAGGACGGCTTTCACACACACTTATTTCTCAGAGCTGAGCATATGGAGAGACGTTCGTTAATCTAGCACAAATGGAACGGTTTGCAGGAGAAAATTTTACTCTGATTTCTCAGTCTGTTTCCTAGTGCCGGTTTGAATTTCCTGTATTTTTCACTGTAAAACCGAGTTGGAGCTACTACATCCCCATATATATGTATGGAGTGTGTTTGGCAACTGAAAAGAAACTTTGTGTTCCCAACAAGCTAGTTGAAGTACGGCTTTCACACACAATTTTCTCTCAGAAATGAGCATGTGGAGAGACGTCCTTTCATCTAGCTCAAAGGGAACGGGTTGCAGGAGAAACTTTTACTCTGGTTTCTCAGTCTGTTTCCTAGTGCCGGTTTGAAGTTCCTGCAGTTTTCACTGTAAAAACGATTTGGAGCTAGTACCTCCCCATATATATGTATTGATTGGAGTTGGCAAATGAAAAGAAACTTTGTGTTCCCAACAAGCTTGTTGAAGGACGGCTTTCACACACACATATCTCTCAGAACTGAGCATGTGGTGAGACGTTCGTTCATCTAGAAAAAATGGAACGGGTTGCAGGAGAAACTTTTACTCTGGATTCTCAGTCTCTTTCCTAGTGCCGGTTTCAAGTTCCTGCAGTTTTGACTGTAAAATCGAGTTGGAGCTTACCCCTACCCATATATATGTATGGAGTGGAGTTTGCAACTGAAAAGGAATTTTGTGTTCCCAACAAGCTAGTTGAAGGACGGCTTTCACACACACTTATCTCTCAGAGCTGAGCATGTGGACAGACGTTCGTTCATCTAGCACAAAGGGAAAGGGGTTGCAGGAGAAACATTTACTCTGGTTTCTCAGTCTGTTTCCTAGTGCCGGTATGAAGTTCCTGCAATGTTCACTGTAAAACCGAGTTGGAGCTACTAGTTCCCCATATATGTATATGGAGTGGGGTGGCATCTGAAAAGAAACTTTGTGTTCCCAACAAGCTAGTTGAAGTACTGCTTTCACACACACTTATCTCTCAGAACTGAGTATGGAGAGAGACTTTCGTTCATCTAGCAGAAAGGGAACGGTTTGCAGGGGAAAATTTTGCTCTGGTTTCTCAGTCTGATTCCTAGTGCCGTTTTGAAGTTCCTGAAGGTTTCACTGTAAAACCGAGTTGCAGCTAGTCCCTACCCATAGATACTTATGGATTGGATTTTGCAACTGAAAAGATACTTTTTGTTCCCAACAAGCTAGGTGAAGGACGTCTTTCACAGAAATATAACTCTCAGAACAGAGCATGCGGAGAGACGTTCGTTCATCTAGAACAAAGGGAAAGGGTTACAGGGGAAAGTTTTACTCTGGTTTCGCATTCTGTTTCCTAGTGCCGTTTTGAAGTTCCTGCAGTTTTCACGGTAGAACAGATTAGGAGCTAGTACCTCCCTATATATATGTATGGAGTGGAGTTTGCAAGTGAAAAGAAACATTGTGTTTCCAACAAGCTAGGTGAATGACGGCTTTCACACACACTTATCTCTCAGAACAGAGCATGGTGAGAGAAGTTCATTCATTTAGAAAAAAAGGGAACGGTTTTGCAGGAGAAACTTTTACTCTGATTTCTAAGTCTCTTTCCCAGTGCCGGTTTGAAGTAACTGCAGTTTTCACAGTAAAACCGAGTTGGAGTTAGAACCTCCCCATGTATGTGTATGGATTGGAGTTGGCAACTGAAAAGAATCATTGTGTTCCCAACAAGCTAGGTGAAGGACGGCATTCACACACCATTTTCTCTCATAACTGAGCATTTGGAGAGACGTTCGTTCATCTAGCACAAAGGGAACGGGTTGTAAATGAAACTTTTACTATGGTTTCCCAGTCTGTTTCCTAGTGCCGTTTTGAAGTTCCTGCAGGTTTCACTGTAAAAAAGAGTTGGAGATTGTCCCTCCCCATATATATGTATGGAGTGGAGTTTACAACTCAAAAGAAACTTTGAGTCCCCAACAAGCTAGTTGAAGGACGGATTTCACACACAATTAACTCTCAGAACTGAGCATGTGGAGAGACGTTCGTTCATCTAGCACAAATGGAACGGTTTGCAGGAGGAAGTTTTCTCTGGTTTCTCAGTCTGTTTCCTAGTGCCGGTTAGATGTTCCTGCAGTTTTCACTGTAAAAACGATTTGGAGCTACTAAATCCCCATATATATATATGGATTCGGGTTGGCATGTGAAAAGAATCTTTGTGTTCCCAACAAGCTAGGTGAAGGACGGCTTTCACACACACTTATCTCTCAGAACTAAAGATGTGGAGAGACGTTCGTTCCTCTAGCACAAAGGGAACGGTTTGCAGGAGAAACATTTACTCTGGTTTCTGAGTCTGTTTCCTAGTTGCGGTTTGAAGATCCTGCAGTGTTCACTGTAAAACAGAGTTGGAGCTAGTCCCTACCCATAGATATGTTTGGAGTGGTATTTGCAAATTAAAAGAGTCTTTGTGTTCCCAACAAGCTAGTTGAAGAACGGCTTTCACACACACTTATCTCTAAGAGCTGAGCATGTGGAGAGACGTTCGTTCATCTAGCACAAATGGAACAGTTTGCAGGAGAAAATTTTCTCTGGTTTCTCAGTCTTTTTCCCAGTGCCGGTTTGAAGTTACTGCAGTTTTCACTGTAAAACCGAGTTGGAGCTACTCCCTAACCATATATATGTTTGGAGTGGAGTTTGCAACTTAAAAGGAACTTTGTGTTCCCAATAAGCTAGTTGAAGGACGGCTTTCACACACAGTTATCTCTCAGAGCTGAGCATGTGGAGAGACTTTCGTTCATTTACCACAAAAGGAACGGTTTGCAGGAAAAAATTTTACTCTGGTATCTCAGTATGTTTCCTAGTGCTGGTTTGAATTTCCTGTAGTTTTCATTGTAAAACCCAGTTGGATCTACTACTTCCCCATATATATGAATGGAGTGGGGTTGGCAATTTTAAAGAAACTTTGTGTTGCCAACAAGCTTGGTGAAGTACGTCTTTACACACCGTTTTCTCTCATAAATGAGCATGTGGTGAGACGTTCGTTCATCTAGCACAATGGGAACGGGTTGCAAGTGAAACTTTTACTCTGTTTTCCCAGTCTGTTTCCTAGTGCCGGCTTGAAGTTCCTGCAGATTTCCCTGTAAAACCGATTTGGAACTAGCACGTCCCCATATATATATATGGATTTGAGTTGGCAACTGAAAAGAAACTTTGTGTTCCCAACAAGCTAGTTGAAGTGAGGCTTTCACACACACTTATCTCTAACAGCTGAGCATGTGGAGAGACGTTCGTTCATCTAGCAAAAAGGGAACAGTTTGCAGGAGAAACTTTTCTCTGGTTTCTCAGTCTGTTTCCTAGTGCTGGTTTGAAGTTCCTGCAGTTTTCACTGTAAAACCGAGTTGTATGTAGTCCCTACCCATAGAAATGTATGGATTGGTGTTGTCAAATGAAAAGAAACTTTGTGTTCCCAACAAGCTAGTTGAAGGACGGCTTTCACACACCCTTTTCTCTCATAACTGAGCATATGGAGAGACGTTCGTTCATCTAGCACAAAGGGAACGTGTTGCAGGAGAAACCTTTACCCTGGTTTCTCAGTCTGTTTCCTAGTGCCGGTTTGATGTTCCTGCAGTTTTCACTGTAAAAACGAGTTGGAGCTACTACTTCCTCATATATATATATGGATTGGGGTTGGCATGTGAAAAGAATCTTTGTGTTCCCAACAAGCTAGGTGAAGGACGGCTTTCACACACACTTCACTCTCAGAAATGAGCATGTGGAGAAACGTTCATTCATCTAGCACAAAGGGAACGGGTTGTAGGAAAAACATTTACTCTGTTTTCTGAGTCTGTTTCCCAGTGCCGGTTTGAAGATCCTGCAGTTTTCACTGTAAAACAGAGTTGGACCTTGTCCCTACCCATAGATATGTTTGGAGTGGTGTTTGCAAATTAAAAGAAACTTTGTGTTTCCATCAAGCAAGCTGAATGACGGCTTTCACACACACTTATCTCTCAGAACTGAGCATGTGGAGAGACGATCATTCATCTAGCACAAACGGAATGGTTTTGCAGGAGAAACTTTTACTCTGGTTTCTCATCTTTTTCCCAGTGCCGGTTTGAAGTTCCTGCAGTTTTCACTGAAAAACCGAGTTAGAGCTAGTCCCTACCCATATATAAGTTTGGATTGGAGTTTGCAACTTAAAAGGAACTTTGTGTTCCCAATAACCTAGTTGAAGGACGGCTTTAACACACAGTTATCTCTCAGAGCTGAGCATGTGGAGAGACTTTCGTTCATCTTCCTCTAAATGAAGGGTTTGCAGGAAAAAATTTTACTCTGGTTTCTCAGTGTGTTTCCTTGTGCTGGCTTGAAGTTCCTGTAGATTTCCCTGTAAACCCGATTTGGAGCTAGCACTTCCCCATATATTTGTATGGAGTGGAGTTGGCAACTGAAAAGAAAATTTGGGTTCCCAACAAGCTATTTGAAGTGAGGCTTTCACACACACTTATCTCTCAGAACTAAAGATGTGGAGAGACGTTCGTTCATCTAGCACAAATGGAACGGGTTGCAGGAGAAACTATTACTCTGGTTTCTTAGTATGTTTCCTAGTGCCAGTTTGAAGTTCCTGCAGTTATCACTGTAAAACCGAGTTGGAGCTAGTGCCTACCCATATATATGTTTGGAGTGGTATTTGCAACTGAAAAGGAACTTTGTGTTCCCAATAAGCTAGTTGAAGGACGGCTTTCACACACACTTATCTCTAAGAGTTGAGCATGTGGAGAGACGTTCGTTCATCTAGCACAAATGGAACAGTTTGCAGGAGAAAATTTTCTCTGGTTTCTCAGTCTGTTTCCTAGTGCTGGTTTGAAGTTCCTGCAGTTTTCACTGTAAAACCGAGTTGGAGGTAGTTCCTACCCATAGATATGTATGGATTGGTGTTGTCAACTGAAAAGAAACATTGTGTTCCCAACAAGCTAGTTGAAGGACGGCTTTCACACACCCTTTTCTCTCATAAATGAGCATTTGGAGAGACGTTCGTTCATCTAGCAGAAAGGGAACGTTTTGCAGGGGAAACCTTTACTCTGGTTTCTCAGTCTGTTTCCTAATGCCGGTTTGATGTTCCTGCAGTTTTCCCTGTAAAAACGAGTTGGAGTTACTACCTCCCCATATATATATATGGAGTGGAGTTTGCATTGTATAAGGAACTTTGTGTTCCCAATAAGCTAGTTGAAGGACGGCTTTCACAAAAAGTTATCTCTCAGAGCTCAGCCTGTGAAGAGACGTTCGTTCATCTACCACAAAATGAACGGTGTGCAGGAAAAAATTTTACTCTGGTTTCTCAGTATGTATCCTAGTGCCAGTTTGAAGTTCCTGTAGTTTTCACTCTAAAACCCAGTTGGAGCTATTACATCCCCATATATATGTATGGAGTGGGGTTGGCAACTGAAAAGAAAATTTGTGTTCCCAACAAGCTAAGTGAAGGACGGCTTTCACACACACATTTCTCTCAGAACTGAGCATGTGGAGAGACGATCGTTCATCTAGCACAAAGGGAACGGTTTGCAGGGGAAACTTTTTCTCTGGTTTCTAAGTCTGTTTCCTATTGCTGGTTTGAAGTTCCTGAAGTTTTCACTCTAAAACCTATTTGGAGCTAGTCCCTACCCATATATATGTATGGAGTGGAGTTTGCAACTGAAAAGGAACTTTGTGTTTCCAACAAGTTAGTTGAAGGACGGCTTTCACACACACTTATCTCTCAGAACTGAGCATGTGGAGAGACTTTCTTTCATCTAGCACAAAGGGAACTGTTTGCTGGAGAAACTTTTCTCTGGTTTCTCAGTCTGTTTCCTAGTGCCGGTTTGAAGTTTCTGCAGTTTTCTCTGTAAAACTGGGTTGGAGCTAGTCCCTCCCCATATATATGTATGGAGTGGGGTTGGCAATTGAAAAGAAACTTTGTGTTCACAACAAGCTAGGTGAAGGACGGCTTTCACACACACTTATCTCTCAGAACTGAGCATGTGGAGAGACTTTCGATAATCTAGCATAAAGGGAATGGGTTGCAGGAGAAACTTATACTCTGCTTTCTCAGTCTGTTTCCTAGTGCCGGTTTGAAGTTCCTGCAGGTTTCACTGTAAAATCAAGTTGGAGCTAGTCCCTACCCATATATATGTATGGAGTGGAGTTTGCAACGGAAAAGAAACTTTGTGTTCCCAACAAGCTAGTTGAAGTACGGCTTTCACACACACTTTTCTCTCAGAACTGAGCATGTGGAGAGACGTTCGTTCGTCTAGCACAAAGGAACGGGTTGCAGGAGAAACCTTTTCTGTGGTTTCTCAGTCTGTTTCCTAGTGCCGGTTTGATGTTCCTGCAGTTTTCACTGTAAAACAGAGTTGGATCTACTACATCCCCATATATTTATATGGATTGTTGTTGGCAACTGAAAAGAAAATTTGTGTTCCCAACAATCTAGGTGAAGGACGGCTTTCACACACACTTATCTCTCAGAACTGAGCATGCGGAGAGACGTTCGTTCATCTAGCAAAAAGGGAACGGGTTAAAGGGGAAACTTTTACTCTGCTTTCGCATTCTGTTTCCTAGTGCCGGTTTGAAGATCCTGCATGTTTCACTGTAAAACAGAGTTGGAGCTAGTCCCTACCCATAGATATGTTTGGATTGGGGTTTGTAAATTAAAAGAAACTTTGTGTTTCCAACAAGCTAGGTGAAGGATGGCTTTTTCACACATGTATCACTCAGAACTGAACATGTGGAGAGACGTTCATTCATCTAGCACAAAGGGAACGATTTTACAGGAGAAACTTTTACTCGGGTTTCTCAGTCTGTTTCCCAGTGCCGGTTTTAAGTTACTGCAGTTTTCACTGTAAAACCGAGTTGGAGTTAGTACCTCCCTATATATATGTATGGATTGGAGTTGGCAACTGAAAAGAAACTTTGTGTTCCCAACAAGCTAGGTGAAGGACGGTTTTCACACACACTTTTCTCTCATAACTGAGCGTTTGGAGAGACTTTCATTCATCTAGCACAAAGGGAATGGGTTGCAAGTGAAACTTTTACTCTGGTTGTTCAGTCTGTTTCTTAGTGCCGGCTTGAAGTTCCTGAAGATTTCTCTGTAAAACCGAGTTGGGGCTAGCACCTCCCCATATAAATATATGGAGTGGAGTTGGCAACTGAAAAGAATCTTTATTTTCCCAACAATCAAGTTGAAGTGAGGCTTTCACACACACTTATCTCTCAGAGCTGAGCATGTGGAGAGACGTTCGTTCATCTAGCACAAAGGGAACGGGTTGCAGGAGAAACTTTTACACTGGTTTCTCAGTCTCTTTCCTAGTGCCGGTTTCAAGTTCCTTCTGTTTTGACTGTAAAATCGAGTTGGACCTAGTCCCTACCCATATATATGGATGGAATGGAGATTGCAACTGAATAAGATCTTTGTCTTCCCAACAAGCTAGTTGAAGGACGGATTTAACACACACTATTCCCTCAAAACTGAGCTTGTGTAGAGACGTTCGTTTATCTAGCAGAAAGGTAACGGTTTGCAGGTAATAATTTCACTCTGGTTTCTCAGTCTGTTTCCTAGTGCCGGTTTGAAGTTCCTGCAGTATTCACTGTAAAACCGAGTTGCAGCTAGTCCCTACCCATAGATACGTATGGATTGGATTTTGCAACTGAAAAGATACTTTGTGTTCCCATCAAGCTAGGTGAAGGACGGCTTTCACACAAATTTATCTCTCAGAACTGAGCATGCGGAGAGACGTTCGTTCATCTAACACAAATGGAACGGGTTACAGGGGAAACTTTTACTCTGGTTTCGTATTCTGCTTCCTAGAGCCAGTTTGAAATTCCAGCAGTTTTCACGGTAAAACAGATTTGGAGCTAATACATCACTATATATATTTATGGAGTGGAGTTTGCACGTGAAAAGGATCTTTGTGTTCCAAACAAGCTAGGTGTAGGACGGCTTTCACACACACTTCTCTCTCAGAAATGAGCATGTGTAGAAACATTCTTTCATCTAGCACAAAGGGAACGGGTTGCAGGAAAAATGTTACTCTGGATTCTCTGTTTCTTTCCTTGTGCCGGTTTGAAGATCCTGCAGTTATCACTGTAAAACAGAGTTGGAGCTAGTCCCTACATATAGATATGTTTGGATTAGGGTTTGCAAATGAAAAGAAACTTTGTGTTTCCAACAAGCTAGGTGAAGGACGGCTTTCACACACAAATATCTCTCAGAAATGAGCATGTGGAGAGACGTTCATTCATCTAGCACAAAGGGAACGTTTTTGCAGGAGAAACATTTACTCTGGTTTCTCAGTCTGTTTCCCAGTGCCGGTTTGAAGTTAATGCAGGTTTCACAAAAAACCGATTTGGGGCTAGTCCCTACCCATATATATGTATGAAGTAGAGTTTTCAACTGAAAAATAATTTTTTGTTCCCAACTAGCTAGTTGAAGGACGGCTTTCACACATACTAATCTCTCAAAACTGAGCATGTGGAGAGACGTTCGTTCATCTAGCACAAATGGTACGGTTTGCTGGAGAAACTTTTCTCTGGTTTCTCAGTCTGTTTCCTAGTGCCGGTTTGAAGATCCTGCAGTTTTCACTGTAAAACCGAGTTGGAGTTAGTCCCTATCCATATATAAGTTTGGAGTGGAGTTTGCAACTTAAAAGGAACTTTGTGTTCCCAATAAGCTAGTTGAAGTACGGCTTTCACACACAGTTATCTCTCAGAGCTGAGCATGTGGAGAGACTTTCGTTTATCTTCCACTAAATGAAGGGTTTGCAGGAAAAAATTTTACTCCGGTTTCTCAGTGTGTTTCCAAGTGCCGGTTTGAAGTTCCTGTAGTTTTCACTGTAAAACACAGTTGGAGCTATTACATCCCCATATATATATATATGGAGTGGTGTTGGCAATTTAAAAGAAACTTTGTGTTCCCAACATGCTTGGTGAAGTATGGTTTTCACACAAAGTTTTCTCTCATATCTGAGCATGTGGAGAGACGTTCGTTCATCTAGCACAAAGGGAATGGGTTGCAGGAGAAACCTTTACTCTGGTTTCTCAGTCTGTTTCCTAGTGCCGGTTTGATGTTCCTGCAGTTTTCACTGTAAAAACGAGTTGGAGTTACTACCTCCCCATATATATATATGGAGTGGAGTTTGCATTTTATAAGGAATTTTGTGTTCCCAATAAGCTAGTTGAAGGATGGCTTTCACACACACTTATCACTCAGAGCTCAGCCTGTGGAGAGAGGTTCGTTCATCTACCACAAAAAGAACGGTTGGCAGGAAAAAATTTTACTCTGGTTTTTCAGTCTGTATCCTAGTGCCAGTTTGAAGTTCCTGTAGTTTTCACTGTAAAACACAGTTGGAGCTATTACATCCCCATATATATGTATGGATTGGGGTTGGCATCTGAAAAGAATATTTGTGTTCCCAACAAGCTAAGTGAAGGACGGCTTACACACACACATTTCTCTCAGAACTGAGCATGTGGAGAGACATTCGTTCATCTAGCACAAAGGGAACGGTTTGCAGGGGAAACTTTTTCTCTGGTTTCTAAGTCTGTTTCCTAGTGCTGGTTTGAAGTTCCAGCTGTTTTCACTGTAAAAACTATTTGGAGCTAGTCCCTACCCATATATAAGTTTGGAGTGGAGTTTGCAACTTAAAAGGAACTTTGTGTTCACAATAAGCTAGTTGAAGGACGGCTTTCACACACAGTTATCTCTCAGAGCTGAGCATGTGGAGAGACTTTCTTTTATCTTCCACTAAATGAAGGGTTTGCAGGAAAAAATTTTACTCTGGTTTCTCAGTGTGTTTCCAAGTGCCGGTTTGAATTTCCTGTATTTTTCACTAGTAAAACACAGTTGGAGCTACTACATCCCCATATATATATATATGGAGTGGTGTTGGCAATTTAAAAGAAACTTTGTGTTCCCAACAAGCTTGGTGAAGGACGGCTTTCACACACAGTTTTCTCTCATAACTGAGCATGTGGAGAGACGTTCGTTCATCTAGCATAAAGGGAATGGGTTGCAAGTGTAACATTTACTCTGGTTTCTCAGTCTGTTTCCTAGTGCTGGCTTGAAGTTCCTGCAGATTTCCCTGTAAAACCGATTTGGAGCTAGCACCTCCCCATATATTTGTATGGAGTGGAGTTGGCAACTGAAAAGAAAATTTGGGTTCCCAACAAGCTATTTGAAGTGAGGCTTTCACACACACTTATCTCTCAAAACTAAAGATGTGGAGAGACGTACGTTCATCTAGCACAAATGGAACGGGTTGCAGGAGAAACTATTACTCTGGTTTCTCAGTATGTTTCCTAGTGCCAGTTTGAAGTTCCTGCAGTTTTCAGTGTAAAACCGAGTTGGAGCTAGTGCCTACCCATATATATGTTTGGAGTGGAGTTTGCAACTGAAAAGATATTTTGTGTTCCCAACAAGCTAGTTGAAGAACGGCTTTCACACACACTTATCTCTAAGAGCTGAGCATGAGGAGAGACGTTCGTTCATCTAGCACAAAGGGACCAATTTGCAGGAGAAAATTTTCTCTGGTTTCTCAGTCTGTTTCCTAGTGCTGATTTGAAGTTCCTGCAGTTTTCACTGTATAACCGAGTTGGAGGTAGTTCCTACCCATAGATATGTATGGATTAGTGTTGTCAACTGAAAAGAAACATTGTGTTCCCAACAAGCTAGTTGAAGGACGGCTTTCACACACCCTTTTCTCTCATAAATGAGCATGTGGAGAGACGTTCGTTCATCTAGCACAAAGGAAACGGGTTGCAGGAGAAACCTTTACTCTGGATTCTCAGTCTTTTTCCTTGTGCCGGTTTGATTTTCCTGCAGTTTTCACTGTAAAAACGAGTTGGAGTTACTACCTCCCCATATATATATATGGAGTGGAGTTTGCATTTTATAAGGAACTTTGTGTTCCCAATAAGCTATTTGAAGGACGGCTTTCACACACACTTTTCACTCAGAGCTCAGCCTGTGGAGAGAGGTTCGTTCATCTACCACAAAATGAACGGTTGGCAGGAAAAAATTTTACTCTGGTTTCTCAGTCTGTATCCTAGTGCCAGTTTGAAGTTCCTGTAGTTTTCACTGTAAAACCCAGTTGGAGCTATTACATCCCCATATATATGTATGGAGTGGGGTTGGCAACTGAAAAGAAAATTTGTGTTCCCAACATGCTAAGTGAAGGACGGCTTTCACACACACATTTCTCTCAGAACTGAGCATGTGGAGAGACGTTCGTTCATCTAGCACAAAGGGAACGGTTTGCAGGGGAAACTTTTTTTCTGGTTTCTAAGTCTGTTTCCTAGTGCTGGTTTGAAGTTCCAGCAGTTTTCACTGTAAAACAGAGTTGGAGCTAGTCCCTACCCATATATATGTATGGAGTGGAGTTTGCAACTGAAAAGAAACTTTGTGTTCCCAACAAGCTAGGTGAAGTACGGCTTTCACACACACTTATCTCTCAGAACTGAGCATGTGGAGAGACGTTCGTTCGTCTAGCACAAAGGGAGCGGGTTGCAGGAGAAACCTTTTCTGTGGTTTCTCAGTCTGTTTCCTAGTGCCGGTTTAATGTTCCTGCAGTTTTCACTGTAAAACAGATTTGGAGCTACTACATCCCCTTATATATATATGCATTGTTGTTGGCAACTGAAAAGAACCTTTGTGTTCCCAACAATCTAGGTGAAGGACGGCTTTCACACACACTTATCTCTCAGAACTGAGCATGCGGAGAGACGTTCGTTCATCTAGCACAAATGGAACGGTTTAAAGGGGAAACTTTTACTCTGCTTTCGCATTCTGTTTCCTAGTGCCGGTTTGAAGATCCTGCATGTTTCACTGTAAAACAGAGTTGGAGCTAGTCCCTACCCATAGATATGTTTGGATTGGGGTTTGTAAATTAAAAGAAACTTTGTGTTTCCAACAAGCTAGGTGAAGGACGGCTTTTTCACACACGTATCACTCAGAACTGAGCATGTGGAGAGACGTTCATTCATCTAGCACAAAGGGAACGGTTTTACAGGAGAAAATTTTACTCGGGTTTCTCAGTCTGTTTCCCAGTGCCGGTTTTAAGTTACTGCAGTTTTCACTGTAAAACCGAGTTGGAGTTAGTACCTCCCTATATATATGTATGGATTGGAGTTGGCAAATGAAAAGAAACTTTGTGTTCCCAACAAGCTAGGTGAAGGACGGTTTTCACACACACTTTTCTCTCATAACTGAGCTTTTGGAGAGACTTTCGTTCATCTAGCAAAAAGGGAACGGGTTGCAAGTGAAACTTTTACTCTGGTTGTTCAGTCTGTTTCTTAGTGCCGGCTTGAAGTTCCTGCAGATTTCTCTGTAAAACCGAGTTGGGGCTAGCACCTCCCCATATAAATGTATGGAGTGGAGTTGCAAATGAAAAGAATCTTTATGTTCCCAACAATCAAGTTTAAAGGAGGCTTTCACACACACTTATCTCTCAGAGCTGAGCATGTGGAGAGACGTTCGTTCATCTAGCACAAAGGGAACGGGTTGCAGGAGAAACTTTTACACTGGTTTCTCAGTCTCTTTCCTAGTGCCGGTTTCAAGTTCCTTCAGTTTTGACTGTAAAATCGAGTTGGACCTAGTCCCTACCCATATATATGTATGGAGAGGAGTTTGCAACTGAATAGGATCTATGTCTTCCCAACAAGCTAGTTGAAGGACGGCTTTAACACACACTTTTCCCTCAAAACTGAGCTTGTTGAGAGACGTTCGTTTATCTAGCAGAAAGGTAACGGTTTGCAGGTAATAATTTTACTCTGGATTCTCAGTCTGTTTCTTAGTGCCGGTTTGAAGTTCCTGCAGTATTCACTGTAAAACCGAGTTGCAGCTAGTCCCTACCCATAGATACGTATGGATTGGATTTTGCAACTGAAAAGATACTTTGTGTTCCCAACAAGCTAGGTGAAGGACGGCTTTCACACAAATTTATCTCTCAGAACTGAGCATGCGGAGAGACGTTCGTTCATCTAACACAAATGGAACGGGTTACAGGGGAAACTTTTACTCTGGTTTCGCATTCTGTTTCCTAGAGCCGGTTTGAAATTCCAGCAGTTTTCACGGTAAAGCAGATTTGGAGCTAATACATCACTATATATATTTATGGAGTGGAGTTTGCAAGTGAAAAGGATCTTTGTGTTCCAAACAAGCTAGGTGTAGGACGGCTTTCACACACACTTCTCTCTCAGAAATGAGCATGTGTAGAAACATTCGTTCATCTAGCACAAAGGGAACGGGTTGCAGGAGAAATGTTACTCTGGATTCTCTGTCTCTTTCCTTGTGCCGGTTTGAAGATCCTGCACTTATCACTGTAAAACCGAGTTGGAGCTAGGCCCTACCCATAGATATGTTTGGATTAGGGTTTGCAAATGAAAAGAAACTTTGTGTTCCCAACAAGCTAGTTGAAGGACGGCTTTCACACTCCCTTTTCTCTCATAAATGAGCATGTGGAGAGACGTTCGTTCATCTAGCACAAAGGGAACGGGTTGCAGGAGAAACCTTTACTCTGGATTCTCAGTCTGTTTCCTTGTGCCGGTTTGATGTACCTGCAGTTTTCACTGTAAAAACGAGTTGCAGTTACTACCTCCCCATATATATATATGGAGTGGAGTTTGCATTGTATAAGGAACTTTGTGTTCCCAATAAGCTATTTGAAGGACGGCTTTCACACACACTTTTCACTCAGAGCTCAGCCTGTGGAGAGAGGTTCGTTCATCTACCACAAAATGAACGGTTGGCAGGAAAAAATTTTACTCTGGTTTCTCAGTCTGTATCCTAGTGCCAGTTTGAAGTTCCTGTAGTTTTCACTGTAAAACCCAGTTGGAGCTATTACATCCCCATATATATGTATGGAGAGGGGTTGGCAACTGGAAAGAAAATTTGTGTTCCCAACAAGCTAAGTGAAGGACGGCTTTCACACACACATTTCTCTCAGAACTGAGCATGTGGAGAGACGTTCGTTCATCTAGCACAACGGGAACGGTTTGCAGGGGAAACATTTTCTCTGGTTTCTAAGTCTGTTTCCTAGTGCTGGTTTGAAGTTCCAGCAGTTTTCCCTGTAAAAACTATTTGGAGCTAGTCCCTAACCATATATATGTATGGAGTGGAGTTTGCAACTGAAAAGGAACTTTGTGTTTCCAACAAGCAAGTTGAAGGACGGCTTTCACACACAATTACCTCTCAGAAATGAGCATGTGGAGAGACGTTCTTTCATCTAGCACAAAGGGAACTGTTTGCAGGAGAAACTTTTCTCTGGTTTCTCAGTCTGTTTCCTAGTGCCGGTTTGAAGTTCCTGAAGTTTTCACTGTAATACTGGGTTGGAGCTAGTCCCTCCCCATATATATGTATGGAGTGGGGTTGGCAATTGAAAAGAAACTTTGTGTTCACAACAAGCTAGGTGAAGGACGGCTTTCACACACACTTATCTCTCAGAGCTGAGCAGGTGGAGAGACTTTCGTTCATCTAGCATAAAGGGAACGGGTTGCAAGAGAAACTTATACTCTGCTTTCCCAGTCTGTTTCCTAGTGCCGGTTGGAAGTTCCTGCAGGTTTCACTGTAAAACCGAGTTGGAGCTATTCCCTACCCATATATATGTATGGAGTGGAGTTTGCAACTGAAAAGAAACTTTGTGTTCCCAACAAGCTAGGTGAAGTACGGCTTTCACACACACTTATCTCTCAGAACTGAGCATGTGGAGAGACGTTCGTTCGTCTAGCACAAAGGGAACGGTTTGCAGGAGAAACCTTTTCTGTGGTTTCTCAGTCTGTTTCCTAGTGCCGGTTTAATGTTCCTGCAGTTTTCGCTGTAAAACAGAGTTGGAGCTACTACATCCCCATATATATATATGCATTGTTGTTGGCAACTGAAAAGAACCTTTGTGTTCCCAACAATCTAGGTGAAGGACGGCTTTCACACACACTTATCTCTCCGAACTGAGCATACGGAGAGACGTTCGTTCATCTAGCACAAATGGAACGGTTTAAAGGGGAAACTTTTACTCTGGTTTCGCATTCTGTTTCCTAGTGCCGGTTTGAAGATCCTGCATGTTTCACTGTAAAACAGAGTTGGAGCTAGTCCCTACCCATAGATATGTTTGGATTGGGGTTTGTAAATTAAAAGAAACTTTGTGTTTCCAACAAGCTAGGTGAAGGACGGCTTTTTCACACACGTATCACTCAGAACTGAGCATGTGGAGAGACGTTCATTCATCTAGCACAAAGGGAACGGTTTTACAGGAGAAAATTTTACTCGGGTTTCTCAGTCTGTTTCCCAGTGCCGGTTTTAAGTTACTGCAGTTTTCACTGTAAAACCGAGTTGGAGTTAGTACCTCCCTATATATATGTATGGATTGGAGTTGGCAAATGAAAAGAAACTTTGTGTTCCCAACAAGCTAGGTGAAGGACGGTTTTCACACACACTTTTCTCTCATAACTGAGCTTTTGGAGAGACTTTCGTTCATCTAGCAAAAAGGGAACGGGTTGCAAGTGAAACTTTTACTCTGGTTGTTCAGTCTGTTTCTTAGTGCCGGCTTGAAGTTCCTGCAGATTTCTCTGTAAAACCGAGTTGGGGCTAGCACCTCCCCATATAAATGTATGGAGTGGAGTTGCAAATGAAAAGAATCTTTATGTTCCCAACAATCAAGTTTAAAGGAGGCTTTCACACACACTTATCTCTCAGAGCTGAGCATGTGGAGAGACGTTCGTTCATCTAGCACAAAGGGAACGGGTTGCAGGAGAAACTTTTACACTGGTTTCTCAGTCTCTTTCCTAGTGCCGGTTTCAAGTTCCTTCAGTTTTGACTGTAAAATCGAGTTGGACCTAGTCCCTACCCATATATATGTATGGAGAGGAGTTTGCAACTGAATAGGATCTATGTCTTCCCAACAAGCTAGTTGAAGGACGGCTTTAACACACACTTTTCCCTCAAAACTGAGCTTGTTGAGAGACGTTCGTTTATCTAGCAGAAAGGTAACGGTTTGCAGGTAATAATTTTACTCTGGATTCTCAGTCTGTTTCTTAGTGCCGGTTTGAAGTTCCTGCAGTATTCACTGTAAAACCGAGTTGCAGCTAGTCCCTACCCATAGATACGTATGGATTGGATTTTGCAACTGAAAAGATACTTTGTGTTCCCAACAAGCTAGGTGAAGGACGGCTTTCACACAAATTTATCTCTCAGAACTGAGCATGCGGAGAGACGTTCGTTCATCTAACACAAATGGAACGGGTTACAGGGGAAACTTTTACTCTGGTTTCGCATTCTGTTTCCTAGAGCCGGTTTGAAATTCCAGCAGTTTTCACGGTAAAGCAGATTTGGAGCTAATACATCACTATATATATTTATGGAGTGGAGTTTGCAAGTGAAAAGGATCTTTGTGTTCCAAACAAGCTAGGTGTAGGACGGCTTTCACACACACTTCTCTCTCAGAAATGAGCATGTGTAGAAACATTCGTTCATCTAGCACAAAGGGAACGGGTTGCAGGAGAAATGTTACTCTGGATTCTCTGTCTCTTTCCTTGTGCCGGTTTGAAGATCCTGCACTTATCACTGTAAAACCGAGTTGGAGCTAGGCCCTACCCATAGATATGTTTGGATTAGGGTTTGCAAATGAAAAGAAACTTTGTGTTCCCAACAAGCTAGTTGAAGGACGGCTTTCACACTCCCTTTTCTCTCATAAATGAGCATGTGGAGAGACGTTCGTTCATCTAGCACAAAGGGAACGGGTTGCAGGAGAAACCTTTACTCTGGATTCTCAGTCTGTTTCCTTGTGCCGGTTTGATGTACCTGCAGTTTTCACTGTAAAAACGAGTTGCAGTTACTACCTCCCCATATATATATATGGAGTGGAGTTTGCATTGTATAAGGAACTTTGTGTTCCCAATAAGCTATTTGAAGGACGGCTTTCACACACACTTTTCACTCAGAGCTCAGCCTGTGGAGAGAGGTTCGTTCATCTACCACAAAATGAACGGTTGGCAGGAAAAAATTTTACTCTGGTTTCTCAGTCTGTATCCTAGTGCCAGTTTGAAGTTCCTGTAGTTTTCACTGTAAAACCCAGTTGGAGCTATTACATCCCCATATATATGTATGGAGAGGGGTTGGCAACTGGAAAGAAAATTTGTGTTCCCAACAAGCTAAGTGAAGGACGGCTTTCACACACACATTTCTCTCAGAACTGAGCATGTGGAGAGACGTTCGTTCATCTAGCACAACGGGAACGGTTTGCAGGGGAAACATTTTCTCTGGTTTCTAAGTCTGTTTCCTAGTGCTGGTTTGAAGTTCCAGCAGTTTTCCCTGTAAAAACTATTTGGAGCTAGTCCCTAACCATATATATGTATGGAGTGGAGTTTGCAACTGAAAAGGAACTTTGTGTTTCCAACAAGCAAGTTGAAGGACGGCTTTCACACACAATTACCTCTCAGAAATGAGCATGTGGAGAGACGTTCTTTCATCTAGCACAAAGGGAACTGTTTGCAGGAGAAACTTTTCTCTGGTTTCTCAGTCTGTTTCCTAGTGCCGGTTTGAAGTTCCTGAAGTTTTCACTGTAATACTGGGTTGGAGCTAGTCCCTCCCCATATATATGTATGGAGTGGGGTTGGCAATTGAAAAGAAACTTTGTGTTCACAACAAGCTAGGTGAAGGACGGCTTTCACACACACTTATCTCTCAGAGCTGAGCAGGTGGAGAGACTTTCGTTCATCTAGCATAAAGGGAACGGGTTGCAAGAGAAACTTATACTCTGCTTTCCCAGTCTGTTTCCTAGTGCCGGTTGGAAGTTCCTGCAGGTTTCACTGTAAAACCGAGTTGGAGCTAGTCCCTACCCATATATATGTATGGAGTGGAGTTTGCAACTGAAAAGAAACTTTGTGTTCCCAACAAGCTAGGTGAAGTACGGCTTTCACACACACTTATCTCTCAGAACTGAGCATGTGGAGAGACGTTCGTTCGTCTAGCACAAAGGGAACGGTTTGCAGGAGAAACCTTTTCTGTGGTTTCTCAGTCTGTTTCCTAGTGCCGGTTTAATGTTCCTGCAGTTTTCGCTGTAAAACAGAGTTGGAGCTACTACATCCCCATATATATATATGCATTGTTGTTGGCAACTGAAAAGAACCTTTGTGTTCCCAACAATCTAGGTGAAGGACGGCTTTCACACACACTTATCTCTCCGAACTGAGCATACGGAGAGACGTTCGTTCATCTAGCACAAATGGAACGGTTTAAAGGGGAAACTTTTACTCTGGTTTCGCATTCTGTTTCCTAGTGCCGGTTTGAAGATCCTGCATGTTTCACTGTAAAACAGAGTTGGAGCTAGTCCCTACCCATAGATATGTTTGGATTGGGGTTTGTAAATTAAAAGAAACTTTGTGTTTCCAACAAGCTAGGTGAAGGACGGCTTTTTCACACACGTATCACTCAGAACTGAGCATGTGGAGAGACGTTCATTCATCTAGCACAAAGGGAACGGTTTTACAGGAGAAAATTTTACTCGGGTTTCTCAGTCTGTTTCCCAGTGCCGGTTTTAAGTTACTGCAGTTTTCACTGTAAAACCGAGTTGGAGTTAGTACCTCCCTATATATATGTATGGATTGGAGTTGGCAAATGAAAAGAAACTTTGTGTTCCCAACAAGCTAGGTGAAGGACGGTTTTCACACACACTTTTCTCTCATAACTGAGCTTTTGGAGAGACTTTCGTTCATCTAGCAAAAAGGGAACGGGTTGCAAGTGAAACTTTTACTCTGGTTGTTCAGTCTGTTTCTTAGTGCCGGCTTGAAGTTCCTGCAGATTTCTCTGTAAAACCGAGTTGGGGCTAGCACCTCCCCATATAAATGTATGGAGTGGAGTTGCAAATGAAAAGAATCTTTATGTTCCCAACAATCAAGTTTAAAGGAGGCTTTCACACACACTTATCTCTCAGAGCTGAGCATGTGGAGAGACGTTCGTTCATCTAGCACAAAGGGAACGGGTTGCAGGAGAAACTTTTACACTGGTTTCTCAGTCTCTTTCCTAGTGCCGGTTTCAAGTTCCTTCAGTTTTGACTGTAAAATCGAGTTGGACCTAGTCCCTACCCATATATATGTATGGAGAGGAGTTTGCAACTGAATAGGATCTATGTCTTCCCAACAAGCTAGTTGAAGGACGGCTTTAACACACACTTTTCCCTCAAAACTGAGCTTGTTGAGAGACGTTCGTTTATCTAGCAGAAAGGTAACGGTTTGCAGGTAATAATATTACTCTGGATTCTCAGTCTGTTTCTTAGTGCCGGTTTGAAGTTCCTGCAGTATTCACTGTAAAACCGAGTTGCAGCTAGTCCCTACCCATAGATACGTATGGATTGGATTTTGCAACTGAAAAGATACTTTGTGTTCCCAACAAGCTAGGTGAAGGACGGCTTTCACACAAATTTATCTCTCAGAACTGAGCATGCGGAGAGACGTTCGTTCATCTAACACAAATGGAACGGGCAACAGGGGAAACTTTTACTCTGGTTTCGCATTCTGTTTCCTAGAGCCGGTTTGAAATTCCTGCAGTTTTCACGGTAAAGCAGATTTGGAGCTAATACATCACTATATATATTTATGGAGTGGAGTTTGCAAGTGAAAAGGATCTTTGTGTTCCAAACAAGCTAGGTGTAGGACGGCTTTCACACACACTTCTCTCTCAGAAATGAGCATGTGTAGAAACATTCGTTCATCTAGCACAAAGGGAACGGGTTGCAGGAAAAATGTTACTCTGGATTCTCTGTCTCTTTCCTTGTGCCGGTTTGAAGATCCTGCAGTTATCACTGTAAAACAGAGTTGGAGCTAGTCCCTACCCATAGATATGTTTGGATTAGGGTTTGCAAATGAAAAGAAACTTTGTGTTTCCAACAAGCTAGGTGAAGGACGGCTTTCACACACACTTATCTCTCAGAAATGAGCATGTGGAGAGACGTTCATTCATCTAGCACAAAGGGAACGTTTTTGCAGGAGAAACATATACTCTGGTTTCTCAGTCTGTTTCCCAGTGCCGGTTTGAAGTTAATGCAGGTTTCACTAAAAAACCGATTTGGGGCTAGTCCCTACCCATATATATGTATGAAGTAAGGTTTGCAACTGAAAAATAATTTTTTGTTCCCAACAAGCTAGTTGAAGGACGGCTTTCACACACACATATCTCTCAAAACTGAGCATGTGGAGAGACGTTCTTTCATCTAGCACAAATGGTACGGTTTGCAGTAGAAACTTTTCTCTGGTTTCTCAGTCTGTTTCCTAGTGCCGGTTTGAAGACCCTGCAGTTTTCACTTTGAAACCGAGTTGGAGCTAGTCCCTACCCATAGATATGTTTGGATTAGGGTTTGCAAATGAAACGAAACTTTGTGTTTCCAACAAGCTAGGTGAAGGTCGGCTTTCACACACACTTATCTTCCAGAAATGATCATGTGGAGAGACGTTCATTCATCTAGCACAAAGGGAACGGTTTTGCAGGAGTAACTTTTACTCTGGTTTCTCAGTCTGTTTCCAAGTGCTGGTTTGAAGTTAATGCAGGTTTCACTGTAAAACCGATTTGGGGCTAGTCCCTACCCATATATATGTATGGAATGGAGTTTGCAACTGAAAAAAAATTTTTTGTTCCCAACAAGCTAGTTGAAGGACGGCTTTCACACACACTTATCTCTCAGAGATGAGCATGTGGAGAGACGTTTGTTCATCTAGCACAAATGGAACGGGTTTATGGAGAAAGTTATCCTCTGGTTTCTCAGTCTGTTTCCAACTGCCAAATAAAAGTTCCTGCAGTTTTCACTGTAAAACCGAGATGGAGCTACTACATCCCCATATATAAGTATGGAGTGGAGTTGGCAACTGAAAAGAAACTTTGTGTTCCCAACAAGCTAGGTGAAGGACGGTTTTCACACACTCTTTTCTCTCATATCTGAGCATTTGGAGAGACTTTCGTTCATCTAGCAAAAAGGGAACGGGTTGCAAGTGAAACTTTTACTCTGGTTGTTCAGTCTGTTTCTTAGTGCCGGCTTGAAGTTCCTGCAGATTTCCCTGTAAAACCGAGTTGGGTCTAGCACCTCCCCATATAAATGTATGGAGTGGTGTTGGCAACTGAAAAGAATCTTTATGTTCCCAACAATCAAGTTGAAGGGAGGCTTTCACACACACTTTTCTCTCAGAGCTGAGCATGTGGAGAGACGTTCGTTCATCTAGCACAAAGGGAACGGGTTGCAGGAGCAACTTTTATACTGTTTTCTCAGTCTCTTTCCTAGTGCCGGTTTCAAGTTCCTTCAGTTTTGAATGTAAAATCGAGTTGGACCTAGTCCCTACCCATATATATATATGGAGTGGGTTTGCAACTGAAAAGGATCTTTGTCTTCCCAACAAGATATTTGAAGGACGGCTTTAACACACACTTTTCCCTCAAAACTGAGCTTGTGGAGAGACGTTCGTTTATCTAGCAGAAAGGTAACGGTTTGCAGGAAATAATTTTACTCTGGTTTCTCAGTCTGTTTCCTAGTGCCGGTTTGAAGTTCCTGCAGTATTCACTGTAAAACAGGGTTGGAGCTAGTCCCTACCCATAGATATGTTTGGATTAGGGTTTGGAAATGAAAAGAAACTTTGTGTTTCCAACAAGCTCGGTGAAGGACGGCTTTCACACACACTTATCTCTCAGAACTGAGCATGTGGAGAGACGTTCCTTCATCTAGCACAAAGGGAACGTTTTTGCAGGAGAAACATTTACTCTGGTTTCTCAGTCTGTTTCCCAGTGCCGGTTTGAAGTTAATGCAGGTTTCACTAAAAAACCGAGTTGGGGCTAGTCCCTACCGATATATATGTATGAAGTAGAGTTTGCAACTGAAAAATAATTTTTTGTTCCCAACAAGCTAGCTGAAGGACGGCTTTCACACCCACTTATCTCTCAAAACTGAGCATGTGGAGAGACGTTCGTTCATCTAGCACAAATGGTACGGTTTGCAGGAGAAACTTTTCTCTGGTTTCTCAGTCTGTTTCCTAGTGCCGGTTTGAAGACCCTGCAGTTTTCACTGTAAAACCGAGTTGGAGCTAGTCCCTCTACATATATATGTATGGAGTGGAGTATACAACTGAAAAGAAACTTTGAGTTCCCAACAACTAGTTGAAGGATGGCTTCCACACACACTTATCCCACAGAGCTTAGCATGCGGAGAGACGTTCGTTCATCTAGCAAAAATGGAACGGGTTACAGGGGAAACTTTTTCTCTGATTTTGCATTCTGTTTCCTAGAGCCGGTTTGAAATTCCTGCAGTTTTCACGGTAAAACAGATTTGGAGCTAATACCTCACTATATATATTTATGGAGTGGAGTTTGCAAGTGAAAAGAATCTTTGTGTTCCAAACAAGCTAGGTGTAGGACGGCTTTCACACACACTTCTCTCTCAGAAATGAGCATGTGTATAAACTTTCGTTCATCTAGCACATAGGTAACGGGTTGCAGGAAAAATGTTACTCTGGATTCTCTGTCTCTTTGCAAGTGCCGGTATGAACATCCTGCAGTTTTCACTGTAAAACCGAGTTGGAGCTAGTCCCTACCCATAGATATGTTTGGATTGGGGTTTGCAAATTAAACGAAACTTTGTGTTCCCAACAAGCTAGGTGAAGGACGGCTTTCTCACACACTTATCTCTCAGAACTGAGCATGCGGAGAGACGTTCGTTCTTCTAGCACAAATGGAACGGTTTACAGGGGAAACTTTTACTCTGGTTTCGCATTCTGTTTCCTAGTGCCGGTTTCAAGATCCTGCATATTTCACTGTAAAACAGAGTTGGAGATAGTCCCTACCCATAGATATGTTTGGATTGGGGTTCTTAAATTAAAGAAACTTTGTGTTTCCAACAATCTAGGTGAAGGACGGCTTTTTCACACACGTATCACTCAGAACTGAGCATGTGGAGAGACGTTCATTCATCTAGCACAAAGGGAACGGTTTTACGTGAGAAACTTTTACTAGGGTTTCTCAGTCTGTATCCCAGTGCCGGTTTTAAGTTACTGCAGTTTTCACTGTAAAACCGAGTTGGAGTTAGTACCTCCCTATATATATGTATGGATTGGAGTTGGCAACTGAAAAGAAACTTTGTGTTCCCAACAAGCTAGGTGAAGGACGGTTTTCACACACTCTTTTCTCTCATATCTGAGCATTTGGAGAGACTTTCGTTCATCTAGCAAAAAGGGAACAGGTTGTAAGTGAAACTTTTACTCTGGTTGTTCAGTCTGTTTCTTACTGCCGGCTTGAAGTTCCTGCAGATTTCCCTTTAAAACCGAGTTGTGGCTAGCACCTCCCCATATAAATGTATGGAGTGGAGTTTGCAACTGAAAAGAATCTTTATGTTCCCAACAATCAAGTTGAAGGGAGGCTTTCACACACACTTATCTCTCAGAGCTGAGCATGTGGAGAGACGTTCGTTCATCTAGCACAAAGGGAACGGTTTGCAGGAGAAACTTTTACACTGGTTTCTCTGTCTCTTTCTTAGTGCCGGTTTGAAGACCCTGCAGTTTTCACTGTAAAACCGATTTGGAGCTAGTCCCTCCACATATATATGTATGGAGTGGAGTTTACAACTGAAAAGAAACTTTGAGTTCCCAACAACTAGTTGAAAGACGGCTTACACACACACTTATCTCTCAGAGCTGAGCATGCGGAGAGACGTTCGTTCATCTAGCACAAATAGAATGGGTTACAGGGGAAACTTTTACTCTGGTTTCGCATTCTGTTTCCTAGAGCCGGTTTGAAATTCCTGCAGTTTTCACGGTAAAAGAGAATTGGAGCTAATAAATTACTATATATATTTATGGAGTGGAGTTTGCAAGTGAAAAGTATCTTTGTGTTCCAAACAAGCTAGTTGTAGGACGGCTTTCACACACACTTATCTCTCAGAGCTGAGCATGTGGAGACACGTTCTTTCATCTAGCACAAATGGAACGGATTATGGAGAAAGTTTTCCTCTGGTTTTTCAGTCTGTTTCCAACTGCCGAATAGAATTTCCTGCAGTTTTCAATGTAAAATCGAATTGGAGATACTAACTACCCATACATATGTATGGATTGGAGATTGTAAGTGAAAAGAAACTTTGTGTTCCCAACAAGCTTGTTGAAGGACGGATTTCACACACACTTATCTCTCAGACCTGAGCATGTGGAGAGACGTTCATTCATCTAGCACAAGGGAATGGGTTGCAGGAGAATCTTTTACTCTGGTTTCTCAGTCTGTTTCCTAGTGCCGTTGTGAAGTTCCTGTAGTTTTCACTGTAAAACCGAGATGGAGCTACTACATCCCCATATAAAAGTATGGAGTGGGGTTAGCAACTTAAAAGAAACTTTTTGTTCCAAACAAGCTAGTTTAACTATGGCTTACACACACACTTATCTCTCAGAACTGAGCATGTGTAGAGACGTTCGTTCATCTAGCACAAAGGGAACGTGTTGCAGGAGAAAATTTTCTCTGGGTTCTCAGTCTGTTCCCTAGTGCCGGTTTGAAGTTTCTGCAGTTTTCACTGTAAAACCGAGTTGAAGATAGTACCTACCCATAGATATGTATGAATTGGATTTTGCAAGTGAAAAGTAACTTTGTGTTCCAACCAAGCTAGGTGAAGAAAGGCTTTCACACACACATATCTCTCAGAACTGAGCATGTGGAGAGAAGTTCGTTCATCTAGCACAAAAAGAACGGGTTGCAAGAGAAACTTTTAATCTGGATTCTCAGTCTGATTCCTAGTGCCGGTTTGAAGTTCCTGCAGTTTTCACTTTAAAACCGGGTTGGAGCTATTACTTCATCATATATAACTAAGGAGTGGAATTGGCAAATGAAAACAAACTTTGTGTTCGTAACAAGATATGTGAAGGTCGGTTTTCACACACACTTATCTCTCAGAACTGAGCATGTGGAGAGACTTTCGTTCATGTAGCACAAAGGGAACTGTATGAAGGAGAAATTTTTATCTGGTTTCTCAGTCTGTTTCCTATAGCCGGTTTGAATTTCCGGCATTTTTCAGTGTAAAACCGAGTTGGAGTTAGTCCCTACCCATAGATATATATGGATTGGAGTTGGCAATTTAAAAGAAACTTTGTGTTCCCAACAAGCTAGGTGAAGGACGGCTTTCACACACACTTATCTCTCAGAGCTGAGCATTTGGAGAGACTTTCGTTCATCTAGCACAAATGGAAAGGGTGGCAGGAGAAATTTTTACTCTGGTTTCTCAGTCTGTTTCCTAGTGCCTCTTTGAAGTTCCTGCAGTTTTCACTGTAAAATCGAGTTGGATCTAGTCCCTACCCATATATATGTATGGAGTGGAGTTTGAAACTGAAAAGGATCTTAGTGTTCAAAACAAGCTAGGTGAAGGACGGCTTTCACACACACTTATCTCTCAGAAATAAACATGTGGAGAGACGTTCGTTCATCTAGCACAAAGGGAACGGGTTGCAAGAGAAACTTTTTCTCTGGTTTCTAAGTCTCTTTCCTAGTGCCGGTTTGTAGTTCCTGCAGTTTTGACTGTAAAATCGATTTGGAGCTAGTCCATACCCATATAAATATATGGAGTGGAGTTTGCATCTTAAAAGGAATTTTGTGTTCCCAGTAAGCTAGTTGAAGGACGGCTTTCACACACACATATCTCTCAGAGCTGAGCTTGTGGAGAAACGTTCGTTCATCTAGCACAAAGGGAACAGGTTGCAGGAGAAATTTTACTCTGGTTTCTCAGTCTGTTTCCTAGTGCCAGTTTGAAGTTCCTGAAGTTTTCACTGTAAAACCGAGTTGGAGCTAGTACCTCCCCTTTTATTTGTATTGATTGGTGTTGTCAAATGAAAATAAACTTTGTGTTCCCAACAAGATCTTTGAAGGACGGCTTTCACACACACATATCTCTCAGAACTGAGCATGTGGAGAGACGTTCGTTCATCCAGCACAAATGGAACGGGTTACAGGGGAAACTTTTTCTCTGGTTTCGCATTCTGTTTCCTAGTGCCGGTTTGAAATTCCTGCAGTTTTCTCGGTAAAACAGATTTGGGGATAGTACCTACCTATATATATGTATGGAGTGGAGTTTGCAAGTGAAAAGAATCTTTGTGTTCCCAACAAGCTAGGTGAAGTACGGCTTTCACACACAATTATCTCTCAGAAATGAGCATGTGGAGAAACGTTCGTTCATCTAGCGCAAAGGGAACAGTTTTACAGGAGAAAATTTTACTCTGTTTTCTCAGTCTGTTTCCCAGTGCCGGTTTGAAGTTCCTGCAGTTTTCACTGTAAAACCGAGTTGGAGTTAGTACCTCCCCATATATATGTATGGATTGGAGTTTGCAACTGAAAAGAAAATTTGTGTTCCCAACAAGCTGGGGGAAGGACGGCTTTCACACACACTTTCCTCTCATAACTGAGTATTTGGAGAGACGTTCGTTCATCTAGCACAAAGGGAACGGGTTGCAAATGAAACTTTTACTCTGGTTTCCCAGTCTGTTTCCAAGTGCCGGTTTGAAGTTCCTGCAGGTTTCACTGTATAACCGATTTGGAGCTAGTCCCTACCCATATATATGTATGGAGTGGAGTTTGCAACTGAAAAAAAATTTTTTGTTCCCAACAAGCTAGTTGAAGGACGGCTTTCACACACACTTATCTCTCAGAGCTGAGCATGTGGAGACACGTTCGTTCATCTAGCACAAATGGAACGGATTTATGGAGAAAGTTTTCCTCTGGTTTTTCAGTCTGTTTCCAACTGCCGAATAGAAGTTCCTGCAGTTTTCAATGTAAAATCGAATTGGAGATACTAACTACCCATACATATGTATGGAATGGAGTTTGCAACTGAAAAGAAACTTTGTGTTCCCAACAAGCTAGCTGAAGGACGGCTTTCACACCCACTTATCTCTCAGAACTGAGCATGTGGAGAGACGTTCGTTCATCTAGCACAAAGGGAACGGTTTGCAGGAGAAAATATTCTCTGGTTTCTCAGTCTGTTTCCTAGAGCCGGTTAGAAGTTCCTGCAGTTTTCACTGTAAAAACGAGTTGGAGCTAGTCCCTCCCCATATATATGTCTGGAGTGGAGTTTGCATCTGAAAGGAAAATTTGAGTTCCCAACAAGCTAGTTAAAGGACGGCTTTAACACACACTTATCTCTCAGAGCTAAGCATGTGGAGAGACGTTCGTTCATCTAGTCCAAAGGAACGGTTTGCAAGAGAAACTTTTAATCTGGTTTCTCTGTCTGGTTCCTAGTGCCGGGTTGAAGTTCCTGCAGTTTTCACTGTAAAACCGGGTTGGAGCTAGTACCTACCCATATATATGTATGGAGTGGAGTTGGCAAATAACAAACTTTGTGTTCCCAACAAGATATTTGAAGGTCGCCTTTCACACACACATATCTCTCAAAACTGAGCATGTGGAGAGACGTTCGTTCATCTAGCACAAAGGGAACGGTTTGCAGGAGAAAATATTCTCTGGTTTCTCAGTCTGTTACCCAGTGCCGTGTTGAAGTTCCTGCAGTTTTCAATTTAAAACCGGGTTGGAGTTATTACCTCCCCATATATAACTAAGGAGTGGAGTTGGCAAATGAAAACAAACTTTGTGTTCGTATCAAGATAAGTGAAGGTCGGTTTTCACACACACTTATCTCTCCGAACTGAGCATTTGGAGAGACTTTCGTGCATCTATCACAAAGGGAACTGTATGAAGGAGAAATTTTTATCTGGTTTCTCAGTCTGTTTCCTATAGCCGGTTTGAATTTCCGGCATTTTTCAGTGTAAAACCGAGTTGGAGTTAGTCCCTACCCATAGATATATATGGATTGGAGTTGGCAATTTAAAAGAAACTTTGTGTTCCCAACAAGCTAGGTGAAGGACGGCTTTCACACACACTTATCTCTCAGAGCTGAGCATTTGGAGAGACTTTCGTTCATCTAGCACAAATGGAAAGGGTGGCAGGAGAAATTTTTACTCTGGTTTCTCAGTCTGTTTCCTAGTGCCTCTTTGAAGTTCCTGCAGTTTTCACTGTAAAATCGAGTTGGATCTAGTCCCTACCCATATATATGTATGGAGTGGAGTTTGAAACTGAAAAGGATCTTAGTGTTCAAAACAAGCTAGGTGAAGGACGGCTTTCACACACACTTATCTCTCAGAAATAAACATGTGGAGAGACGTTCGTTCATCTAGCACAAAGGGAACGGGTTGCAAGAGAAACTTTTTCTCTGGTTTCTAAGTCTCTTTCCTAGTGCCGGTTTGTAGTTCCTGCAGTTTTGACTGTAAAATCGATTTGGAGCTAGTCCATACCCATATAAATATATGGAGTGGAGTTTGCATCTTAAAAGGAATTTTGTGTTCCCAATAAGCTAGTTGAAGGACGGCTTTCACACACACTTATCTCTCAGAGCTGAGCTTGTGGAGAAACGTTCGTTCATCTAGCACAAAGGGAACAGGTTGCAGGAGAAATTTTACTCTGGTTTCTCAGTCTGTTTCCTAGTGCCAGTTTGAAGTTCCTGAAGTTTTCACTGTAAAACCGAGTTGGAGCTAGTACCTCCCCTTTTATTTGTATTGATTGGTGTTGTCAAATGAAAATAAACTTTGTGTTCCCAACAAGATCTTTGAAGGACGGCTTTCACACACACATATCTCTCAGAACTGAGCATGTGGAGAGACGTTCGTTCATCCAGCACAAATGGAACGGGTTACAGGGGAAACTTTTTCTCTGGTTTCGCATTCTGTTTCCTAGTGCCGGTTTGAAATTCCTGCAGTTTTCTCGGTAAAACAGATTTGGGGATAGTACCTACCTATATATATGTATGGAGTGGAGTTTGCAAGTGAAAAGAATCTTTGTGTTCCCAACAAGCTAGGTGAAGTACGGCTTTCACACACAATTATCTCTCAGAAATGAGCATGTGGAGAAACGTTCGTTCATCTAGCGCAAAGGGAACAGTATTACAGGAGAAAATTTTACTCTGTTTTCTCAGTCTGTTTCCCAGTGCCGGTTTGAAGATCCTACAGTTTTCACTGTAAAACAGAGTTGCAGCCAGTACCTACCCATAGATATGTTTGGAGTGGGGTTTGCAAATGAAAAGAAGCTATGTGTTTCCAACAAGCTTGGTGAAGTACGGCTTTCACACTCACTCATCTCTCAGAACTGAGCATGTGGGGAGACGTTCATTCATTTAGCACAAAGGGAACTGTTTTTCAGTAGAAACTTTTACTCTGTTTTCTCAGTCTGTTTCCCAGTGCCGGTTTGAAGTTCCTGCAGTTTTCACTGTAAAACCGAGTTGGAGTTAGTACCTCCCCTTATATATGTATGGATTGGAGTTTGCAACTGAAAAGAAAATTTGTGTTCCCAACAAGCTGGGGGAAGGACGGCTTTCACACACACTTTCCTCTCATAACTGAGTATTTGGAGAGACGTTCGTTCATCTAGCACAAAGGGAACGGGTTGCAAATGAAACTTTTACTCTGGTTTCCCAGTCTGTTTCCAAGTGCCGGTTTGAAGTTCCTGCAGGTTTCACTGTATAACCGATTTGGAGCTAGTCCCTACCCATATATATGTATGGAGTGGAGTTTGCAACTGAAAAAAAATTTTTTGTTCCCAACAAGCTAGTTGAAGGACGGCTTTCACACACACTTATCTCTCAGAGCTGAGCATGTGGAGACACGTTCGTTCATCTAGCACAAATGGAACGGATTTATGGAGAAAGTTTTCCTCTGGTTTTTCAGTCTGTTTCCAACTGCCGAATAGAAGTTCCTGCAGTTTTCAATGTAAAATCGAATTGGAGATACTAACTACCCATACATATGTATGGAATGGAGTTTGCAACTGAAAAGAAACTTTGTGTTCCCAACAAGCTAGCTGAAGGACGGCTTTCACACCCACTTATCTCTCAGAACTGAGCATGTGGAGAGACGTTCGTTCATCTAGCACAAAGGGAACGGTTTGCAGGAGAAAATATTCTCTGGTTTCTCAGTCTGTTTCCTAGAGCCGGTTAGAAGTTCCTGCAGTTTTCACTGTAAAAACGAGTTGGAGCTAGTCCCTCCCCATATATATGTCTGGAGTGGAGTTTGCATCTGAAAGGAAAATTTGAGTTCCCAACAAGCTAGTTAAAGGACGGCTTTAACACACACTTATCTCTCAGAGCTAAGCATGTGGAGAGACGTTCGTTCATCTAGTCCAAAGGAACGGTTTGCAAGAGAAACTTTTAATCTGGTTTCTCTGTCTGGTTCCTAGTGCCGGGTTGAAGTTCCTGCAGTTTTCACTGTAAAACCGGGTTGGAGCTAGTACCTACCCATATATATGTATGGAGTGGAGTTGGCAAATAACAAACTTTGTGTTCCCAACAAGATATTTGAAGGTCGCCTTTCACACACACATATCTCTCAGAACTGAGCATGTGGAGAGACGTTCGTTCATCTAGCACAAAGGGAACGGTTTGCAGGAGAAAATATTCTCTGGTTTCTCAGTCTGTTACCCAGTGCCGTGTTGAAGTTCCTGCAGTTTTCAATTTAAAACCGGGTTGGAGTTATTACCTCCCCATATATAACTAAGGAGTGGAGTTGGCAAATGAAAACAAACTTTGTGTTCGTAACAAGATAAGTGAAGGTCGGTTTTCACACACACTTATCTCTCCGAACTGAGCATTTGGAGAGACTTTCGTGCATCTATCACAAAGGGAACTGTATGAAGGAGAAATTTTTATCTGGTTTCTCAGTCTGTTTCCTATAGCCGGTTTGAATTTCCGGCATTTTTCAGTGTAAAACCGAGTTGGAGTTAGTCCCTACCCATAGATATATATGGATTGGAGTTGGCAATTTAAAAGAAACTTTGTGTTCCCAACAAGCTAGGTGAAGGACGGCTTTCACACACACTTATCTCTCAGAGCTGAGCATTTGGAGAGACTTTCGTTCATCTAGCACAAATGGAAAGGGTGGCAGGAGAAATTTTTACTCTGGTTTCTCAGTCTGTTTCCTAGTGCCTCTTTGAAGTTCCTGCAGTTTTCACTGTAAAATCGAGTTGGATCTAGTCCCTACCCATATATATGTATGGAGTGGAGTTTGAAACTGAAAAGGATCTTAGTGTTCAAAACAAGCTAGGTGAAGGACGGCTTTCACACACACTTATCTCTCAGAAATAAACATGTGGAGAGACGTTCGTTCATCTAGCACAAAGGGAACGGGTTGCAAGAGAAACTTTTTCTCTGGTTTCTAAGTCTCTTTCCTAGTGCCGGTTTGTAGTTCCTGCAGTTTTGACTGTAAAATCGATTTGGAGCTAGTCCATACCCATATAAATATATGGAGTGGAGTTTGCATCTTAAAAGGAATTTTGTGTTCCCAATAAGCTAGTTGAAGGACGGCTTTCACACACACTTATCTCTCAGAGCTGAGCTTGTGGAGAAACGTTCGTTCATCTAGCACAAAGGGAACAGGTTGCAGGAGAAATTTTACTCTGGTTTCTCAGTCTGTTTCCTAGTGCCAGTTTGAAGTTCCTGAAGTTTTCACTGTAAAACCGAGTTGGAGCTAGTACCTCCCCTTTTATTTGTATTGATTGGTGTTGTCAAATGAAAATAAACTTTGTGTTCCCAACAAGATCTTTGAAGGACGGCTTTCACACACACATATCTCTCAGAACTGAGCATGTGGAGAGACGTTCGTTCATCCAGCACAAATGGAACGGGTTACAGGGGAAACTTTTTCTCTGGTTTCGCATTCTGTTTCCTAGTGCCGGTTTGAAATTCCTGCAGTTTTCTCGGTAAAACAGATTTGGGGATAGTACCTACCTATATATATGTATGGAGTGGAGTTTGCAAGTGAAAAGAATCTTTGTGTTCCCAACAAGCTAGGTGAAGTACGGCTTTCACACACAATTATCTCTCAGAAATGAGCATGTGGAGAAACGTTCGTTCATCTAGCGCAAAGGGAACAGTATTACAGGAGAAAATTTTACTCTGTTTTCTCAGTCTGTTTCCCAGTGCCGGTTTGAAGATCCTACAGTTTTCACTGTAAAACAGAGTTGCAGCCAGTACCTACCCATAGATATGTTTGGAGTGGGGTTTGCAAATGAAAAGAAGCTATGTGTTTCCAACAAGCTTGGTGAAGTACGGCTTTCACACTCACTCATCTCTCAGAACTGAGCATGTGGGGAGACGTTCATTCATTTAGCACAAAGGGAACTGTTTATCAGTAGAAACTTTTACTCTGTTTTCTCAGTCTGTTTCCTATAGCCGGTTTGAATTTCCGGCATTTTTCAGTGTAAAACCGAGTTGGAGTTAGTCCCTACCCATAGATATATATGGATTGGAGTTGGCAATTTAAAAGAAACTTTGTGTTCCCAACAAGCTAGGTGAAGGACGGCTTTCACACACACTTATCTCTCAGAGCTGAGCATTTGGAGAGACTTTCGTTCATCTAGCACAAATGGAAAGGGTGGCAGGAGAAATTTTTACTCTGGTTTCTCAGTCTGTTTCCTAGTGCCTCTTTGAAGTTCCTGCAGTTTTCACTGTAAAATCGAGTTGGATCTAGTCCCTACCCATATATATGTATGGAGTGGAGTTTGAAACTGAAAAGGATCTTAGTGTTCAAAACAAGCTAGGTGAAGGACGGCTTTCACACACACTTATCTCTCAGAAATAAACATGTGGAGAGACGTTCGTTCATCTAGCACAAAGGGAACGGGTTGCAAGAGAAACTTTTTCTCTGGTTTCTAAGTCTCTTTCCTAGTGCCGGTTTGTAGTTCCTGCAGTTTTGACTGTAAAATCGATTTGGAGCTAGTCCATACCCATATAAATATATGGAGTGGAGTTTGCATCTTAAAAGGAATTTTGTGTTCCCAATAAGCTAGTTGAAGGACGGCTTTCACACACACTTATCTCTCAGAGCTGAGCTTGTGGAGAAACGTTCGTTCATCTAGCACAAAGGGAACAGGTTGCTGGAGAAATTTTACTTTGGTTTCTCAGTCTGTTTCCTAGTGCCAGTTTGACGTTCCTGAAGTTTTCACTGTAAAACCGAGTTGGAGCTAGTACCTCCCCTTTTATTTGTATTGATTGGTGTTGTCAAATGAAAATAAACTTTGTGTTCCCAACAAGATCTTTGAAGGACGGCTTTCACACACACATATCTCTCAGAACTGAGCATGTGGAGAGACGTTCGTTCATCCAGCACAAATGGAACGGGTTACAGGGGAAACTTTTTCTCTGGTTTCGCATTCTGTTTCCTAGTGCCGGTTTGAAATTCCTGCAGTTTTCTCGGTAAAACAGATTTGGGGATAGTACCTACCTATATATATGTATGGAGTGGAGTTTGCAAGTGAAAAGAATCTTTGTGTTCCCAACAAGCTAGGTGAAGTACGGCTTTCACACACAATTATCTCTCAGAAATGAGCATGTGGAGAAACGTTCGTTCATCTAGCGCAAAGGGAAGAGTTTTACAGGAGAAAATTTTACTCTGTTTTCTCAGTCTGTTTCCCAGTGCCGGTTTGAAGATCCTACAGTTTTCACTGTAAAACAGAGTTGCAGCCAGTACCTACCCATAGATATGTTTGGAGTGGGGTTTGCAAATGAAAAGAAGCTATGTGTTTCCAACAAGCTTGGTGAAGTACGGCTTTCACACTCACTCATCTCTCAGAACTGAGCATGTGGGGAGACGTTCATTCATTTAGCACAAAGGGAACTGTTTTTCAGTAGAAACTTTTACTCTGTTTTCTCAGTATGTTTCCCAGTGCCGGTTTGAAGTTCCTGCAGTTTTCACTGTAAAACCGAGTTGGAGTTAGTACCTCCCCTTATATATGTATGGATTGGAGTTTGCAACTGAAAAGAAAATTTGTGTTCCCAACAAGCTGGGTGAAGGACGGCTTTCACACACACTTTCCTCTCATAACTGAGTATTTGGAGAGACGTTCGTTCATCTAGCACAAAGGGAACGGGTTGCAAATGAAACTTTTACTCTGGTTTCCCAGTCTGTTTCCAAGTGCCGGTTTGAAGTTCCTGCAGGTTTCACTGTATAACCGATTTGGAGCTAGTCCCTACCCATATATATGTATGGAGTGGAGTTTGCAACTGAAAAAAAATTTTTTGTTCCCAACAAGCTAGTTGAAGGACGGCTTTCACACACACTTATCTCTCAGAGCTGAGCATGTGGAGACACGTTCGTTCATCTAGCACAAATGGAACGGATTTATGGAGAAAGTTTTCCTCTGGTTTTTCAGTCTGTTTCCAACTGCCGAATAGAAGTTCCTGCAGTTTTCAATGTAAAATCGAATTGGAGATACTAACTACCCATACATATGTATGGAATGGAGTTTGCAACTGAAAAGAAACTTTGTGTTCCCAACAAGCTAGCTGAAGGACGGCTTTCACACCCACTTATCTCTCAGAACTGAGCATGTGGAGAGACGTTCGTTCATCTAGCACAAAGGGAACGGTTTGCAGGAGAAAATATTCTCTGGTTTCTCAGTCTGTTTCCTAGAGCCGGTTAGAAGTTCCTGCAGTTTTCACTGTAAAAACGAGTTGGAGCTAGTCCCTCCCCATATATATGTCTGGAGTGGAGTTTGCATCTGAAAGGAAAATTTGAGTTCCCAACAAGCTAGTTAAAGGACGGCTTTAACACACACTTATCTCTCAGAGCTAAGCATGTGGAGAGACGTTCGTTCATCTAGTCCAAAGGAACGGTTTGCAAGAGAAACTTTTAATCTGGTTTCTCTGTCTGGTTCCTAGTGCCGGGTTGAAGTTCCTGCAGTTTTCACTGTAAAACCGGGTTGGAGCTAGTACCTACCCATATATATGTATGGAGTGGAGTTGGCAAATAACAAACTTTGTGTTCCCAACAAGATATTTGAAGGTCGCCTTTCACACACACATATCTCTCAGAACTGAGCATGTGGAGAGACGTTCGTTCATCTAGCACAAAGGGAACGGTTTGCAGGAGAAAATATTCTCTGGTTTCTCAGTCTGTTACCCAGTGCCGTGTTGAAGTTCCTGCAGTTTTCAATTTAAAACCGGGTTGGAGTTATTACCTCCCCATATATAACTAAGGAGTGGAGTTGGCAAATGAAAACAAACTTTGTGTTCGTAACAAGATAAGTGAAGGTCGGTTTTCACACACACTTATCTCTCCGAACTGAGCATTTGGAGAGACTTTCGTGCATCTATCACAAAGGGAACTGTATGAAGGAGAAATTTTTATCTGGTTTCTCAGTCTGTTTCCTATAGCCGGTTTGAATTTCCGGCATTTTTCAGTGTAAAACCGAGTTGGAGTTAGTCCCTACCCATAGATATATATGGATTGGAGTTGGCAATTTAAAAGAAACTTTGTGTTCCCAACAAGCTAGGTGAAGGACGGCTTTCACACACACTTATCTCTCAGAGCTGAGCATTTGGAGAGACTTTCGTTCATCTAGCACAAATGGAAAGGGTGGCAGGAGAAATTTTTACTCTGGTTTCTCAGTCTGTTTCCTAGTGCCTCTTTGAAGTTCCTGCAGTTTTCACTGTAAAATCGAGTTGGATCTAGTCCCTACCCATATATATGTATGGAGTGGAGTTTGAAACTGAAAAGGATCTTAGTGTTCAAAACAAGCTAGGTGAAGGACGGCTTTCACACACACTTATCTCTCAGAAATAAACATGTGGAGAGACGTTCGTTCATCTAGCACAAAGGGAACGGGTTGCAAGAGAAACTTTTTCTCTGGTTTCTAAGTCTCTTTCCTAGTGCCGGTTTGTAGTTCCTGCAGTTTTGACTGTAAAATCGATTTGGAGCTAGTCCATACCCATATAAATATATGGAGTGGAGTTTGCATCTTAAAAGGAATTTTGTGTTCCCAATAAGCTAGTTGAAGGACGGCTTTCACACACACTTATCTCTCAGAGCTGAGCTTGTGGAGAAACGTTCGTTCATCTAGCACAAAGGGAACAGGTTGCTGGAGAAATTTTACTCTGGTTTCTCAGTCTGTTTCCTAGTGCCAGTTTGAAGTTCCTGAAGTTTTCACTGTAAAACCGAGTTGGAGCTAGTACCTCCCCTTTTATTTGTATTGATTGGTGTTGTCAAATGAAAATAAACTTTGTGTTCCCAACAAGATCTTTGAAGGACGGCTTTCACACACACATATCTCTCAGAACTGAGCATGTGGAGAGACGTTCGTTCATCCAGCACAAATGGAACGGGTTACAGGGGAAACTTTTTCTCTGGTTTCGCATTCTGTTTCCTAGTGCCGGTTTGAAATTCCTGCAGTTTTCTCGGTAAAACAGATTTGGGGATAGTACCTACCTATATATATGTATGGAGTGGAGTTTGCAAGTGAAAAGAATCTTTGTGTTCCCAACAAGCTAGGTGAAGTACGGCTTTCACACACAATTATCTCTCAGAAATGAGCATGTGGAGAAACGTTCGTTCATCTAGCGCAAAGGGAACAGTATTACAGGAGAAAATTTTACTCTGTTTTCTCAGTCTGTTTCCCAGTGCCGGTTTGAAGATCCTACAGTTTTCACTGTAAAACAGAGTTGCAGCCAGTACCTACCCATAGATATGTTTGGAGTGGGGTTTGCAAATGAAAAGAAGCTATGTGTTTCCAACAAGCTTGGTGAAGTACGGCTTTCACACTCACTCATCTCTCAGAACTGAGCATGTGGGGAGACGTTCATTCATTTAGCACAAAGGGAACTGTTTATCAGTAGAAACTTTTACTCTGTTTTCTCAGTCTGTTTCCCAGTGCCGGTTTGAAGTTCCTGCAGTTTTCACTGTAAAACCGAGTTGGAGTTAGTACCTCCCCTTATATATGTATGGATTGGAGTTTGCAACTGAAAAGAAAATTTGTGTTCCCAACAAGCTGGGGGAAGGACGGCTTTCACACACACTTTCCTCTCATAACTGAGTATTTGGAGAGACGTTCGTTCATCTAGCACAAAGGGAACGGGTTGCAAATGAAATTTTACTCTGGTTTCCCAGTCTGTTTCCAAGTGCCGGTTTGAAGTTCCTGCAGGTTTCACTGTATAACCGATTTGGAGCTAGTCCCTACCCATATATATGTATGGAGTGGAGTTTGCAACTGAAAAAAAATTTTTTGTTCCCAACAAGCTATTTGAAGGACGGCTTTCACACACACTTATCTCTCAGAGCTGAGCATGTGGAGACACGTTCGTTCATCTAGCACAAATGGAACGGATTTATGGAGAAAGTTTTCCTCTGGTTTTTCAGTCTGTTTCCAACTGCCGAATAGAAGTTCCTGCAGTTTTCAATGTAAAATCGAATTGGAGATACTAACTACCCATACATATGTATGGAATGGAGTTTGCAACTGAAAAGAAACTTTGTGTTCCCAACAAGCTAGCTGAAGGACGGCTTTCACACCCACTTATCTCTCAGAACTGAGCATGTGGAGAGACGTTCGTTCATCTAGCACAAAGGGAACGGTTTGCAGGAGAAAATATTCTCTGGTTTCTCAGTCTGTTTCCTAGAGCCGGTTAGAAGTTCCTGCAGTTTTCACTGTAAAAACGAGTTGGAGCTAGTCCCTCCCCATATATATGTCTGGAGTGGAGTTTGCATCTGAAAGGAAAATTTGAGTTCCCAACAAGCTAGTTAAAGGACGGCTTTAACACACACTTATCTCTCAGAGCTAAGCATGTGGAGAGACGTTCGTTCATCTAGTCCAAAGGAACGGTTTGCAAGAGAAACTTTTAATCTGGTTTCTCTGTCTGGTTCCTAGTGCCGGGTTGAAGTTCCTGCAGTTTTCACTGTAAAACCGGGTTGGAGCTAGTACCTACCCATATATATGTATGGAGTGGAGTTGGCAAATAACAAACTTTGTGTTCCCAACAAGATATTTGAAGGTCGCCTTTCACACACACATATCTCTCAGAACTGAGCATGTGGAGAGACGTTCGTTCATCTAGCACAAAGGGAACGGTTTGCAGGAGAAAATATTCTCTGGTTTCTCAGTCTGTTTCCTAGAGCCGGTTAGAAGTTCCTGCAGTTTTCACTGTAAAAACGAGTTGGAGCTAGTCCCTCCCCATATATATGTCTGGAGTGGAGTTTGCATCTGAAAGGAAAATTTGAGTTCCCAACAAGCTAGTTAAAGGACGGCTTTAACACACACTTATCTCTCAGAGCTAAGCATGTGGAGAGACGTTCGTTCATCTAGTCCAAAGGAACGGTTTGCAAGAGAAACTTTTAATCTGGTTTCTCTGTCTGGTTCCTAGTGCCGGGTTGAAGTTCCTGCAGTTTTCACTGTAAAACCGGGTTGGAGCTAGTACCTACCCATATATATGTATGGAGTGGAGTTGGCAAATAACAAACTTTGTGTTCCCAACAAGATATTTGAAGGTCGCCTTTCACACACACATATCTCTCAGAACTGAGCATGTGGAGAGACGTTCATTCATCTAACACAAAGAATAGTTTTGCAGGAGAAACTTTTACTCTGATTTCTCAGTCTGTTACCCAGTGCCGTGTTGAAGTTCCTGCAGTTTTCAATTTAAAACCGGGTTGGAGTTATTACCTCCCCATATATAACTAAGGAGTGGAGTTGGCAAATGAAAACAAACTTTGTGTTCGTAACAAGATAAGTGAAGGTCGGTTTTCACACACACTTATCTCTCCGAACTGAGCATTTGGAGAGACTTTCGTGCATCTATCACAAAGGGAACTGTATGAAGGAGAAATTTTTATCTGGTTTCTCAGTCTGTTTCCTATAGCCGGTTTGAATTTCCGGCATTTTTCAGTGTAAAACCGAGTTGGAGTTAGTCCCTACCCATAGATATATATGGATTGGAGTTGGCAATTTAAAAGAAACTTTGTGTTCCCAACAAGCTAGGTGAAGGACGGCTTTCACACACACTTATCTCTCAGAGCTGAGCATTTGGAGAGACTTTCGTTCATCTAGCACAAATGGAAAGGGTGGCAGGAGAAATTTTTACTCTGGTTTCTCAGTCTGTTTCCTAGTGCCTCTTTGAAGTTCCTGCAGTTTTCACTGTAAAATCGAGTTGGATCTAGTCCCTACCCATATATATGTATGGAGTGGAGTTTGAAACTGAAAAGGATCTTAGTGTTCAAAACAAGCTAGGTGAAGGACGGCTTTCACACACACTTATCTCTCAGAAATAAACATGTGGAGAGACGTTCGTTCATCTAGCACAAAGGGAACGGGTTGCAAGAGAAACTTTTTCTCTGGTTTCTAAGTCTCTTTCCTAGTGCCGGTTTGTAGTTCCTGCAGTTTTGACTGTAAAATCGATTTGGAGCTAGTCCATACCCATATAAATATATGGAGTGGAGTTTGCATCTTAAAAGGAATTTTGTGTTCCCAATAAGCTAGTTGAAGGACGGCTTTCACACACACTTATCTCTCAGAGCTGAGCTTGTGGAGAAACGTTCGTTCATCTAGCACAAAGGGAACAGGTTGCTGGAGAAATTTTACTCTGGTTTCTCAGTCTGTTTCCTAGTGCCAGTTTGACGTTCCTGAAGTTTTCACTGTAAAACCGAGTTGGAGCTAGTACCTCCCCTTTTATTTGTATTGATTGGTGTTGTCAAATGAAAATAAACTTTGTGTTCCCAACAAGATCTTTGAAGGACGGCTTTCACACACACATATCTCTCAGAACTGAGCATGTGGAGAGACGTTCGTTCATCCAGCACAAATGGAACGGGTTACAGGGGAAACTTTTTCTCTGGTTTCGCATTCTGTTTCCTAGTGCCGGTTTGAAATTCCTGCAGTTTTCTCGGTAAAACAGATTTGGGGATAGTACCTACCTATATATATGTATGGAGTGGAGTTTGCAAGTGAAAAGAATCTTTGTGTTCCCAACAAGCTAGGTGAAGTACGGCTTTCACACACAATTATCTCTCAGAAATGAGCATGTGGAGAAACGTTCGTTCATCTAGCGCAAAGGGAACAGTTTTACAGGAGAAAATTTTACTCTGTTTTCTCAGTCTGTTTCCCAGTGCCGGTTTGAAGATCCTACAGTTTTCACTGTAAAACAGAGTTGCAGCCAGTACCTACCCATAGATATGTTTGGAGTGGGGTTTGTAAATGAAAAGAAGCTATGTGTTTCCAACAAGCTTGGTGAAGTACGGCTTTCACACTCACTCATCTCTCAGAACTGAGCATGTGGGGAGACGTTCATTCATTTAGCACAAAGGGAACTGTTTTTCAGTAGAAACTTTTACTCTGTTTTCTCAGTCTGTTTCCCAGTGCCGGTTTGAAGTTCCTGCAGTTTTCACTGTAAAACCGAGTTGGAGTTAGTACCTCCCCTTATATATGTATGGATTGGAGTTTGCAACTGAAAAGAAAATTTGTGTTCCCAACAAGCTGGGGGAAGGACGGCTTTCACACACACTTTCCTCTCATAACTGAGTATTTGGAGAGACGTTCGTTCATCTAGCACAAAGGGAACGGGTTGCAAATGAAACTTTTACTCTGGTTTCCCAGTCTGTTTCCAAGTGCCGGTTTGAAGTTCCTGCAGGTTTCACTGTATAACCGATTTGGAGCTAGTCCCTACCCATATATATGTATGGAGTGGAGTTTGCAACTGAAAAAAAATTTTTTGTTCCCAACAAGCTAGTTGAAGGACGGCTTTCACACACACTTATCTCTCAGAGCTGAGCATGTGGAGACACGTTCGTTCATCTAGCACAAATGGAACGGATTTATGGAGAAAGTTTTCCTCTGGTTTTTCAGTCTGTTTCCAACTGCCGAATAGAAGTTCCTGCAGTTTTCAATGTAAAATCGAATTGGAGATACTAACTACCCATACATATGTATGGAATGGAGTTTGCAACTGAAAAGAAACTTTGTGTTCCCAACAAGCTAGCTGAAGGACGGCTTTCACACCCACTTATCTCTCAGAACTGAGCATGTGGAGAGACGTTCGTTCATCTAGCACAAAGGGAACGGTTTGCAGGAGAAAATATTCTCTGGTTTCTCAGTCTGTTTCCTAGAGCCGGTTAGAAGTTCCTGCAAGTTTCACTGTAAAAACGAGTTGGAGCTAGTCCCTCCCCATATATATGTCTGGAGTGGAGTTTGCATCTGAAAGGAAAATTTGAGTTCCCAACAAGCTAGTTAAAGGACGGCTTTAACACACACTTATCTCTCAGAGCTAAGCATGTGGAGAGACGTTCGTTCATCTAGTCCAAAGGAACGGTTTGCAAGAGAAACTTTTAATCTGGTTTCTCTGTCTGGTTCCTAGTGCCGGGTTGAAGTTCCTGCAGTTTTCACTGTAAAACCGGGTTGGAGCTAGTACCTACCCATATATATGTATGGAGTGGAGTTGGCAAATAACAAACTTTGTGTTCCCAACAAGATATTTGAAGGTCGCCTTTCACACACACATATCTCTCAGAACTGAGCATGTGGAGAGACGTTCGTTCATCTAGCACAAAGGGAACGGTTTGCAGGAGAAAATATTCTCTGGTTTCTCAGTCTGTTTCCTAGAGCCGGTTAGAAGTTCCTGCAGTTTTCACTGTAAAAACGAGTTGGAGCTAGTCCCTCCCCATATATATGTCTGGAGTGGAGTTTGCATCTGAAAGGAAAATTTGAGTTCCCAACAAGCTAGTTAAAGGACGGCTTTAACACACACTTATCTCTCAGAGCTAAGCATGTGGAGAGACGTTCGTTCATCTAGTCCAAAGGAACGGTTTGCAAGAGAAACTTTTAATCTGGTTTCTCTGTCTGGTTCCTAGTGCCGGGTTGAAGTTCCTGCAGTTTTCACTGTAAAACCGGGTTGGAGCTAGTACCTACCCATATATATGTATGGAGTGGAGTTGGCAAATAACAAACTTTGTGTTCCCAACAAGATATTTGAAGGTCGCCTTTCACACACACATATCTCTCAGAACTGAGCATGTGGAGAGACGTTCGTTCATCTAGCACAAAGGGAACGGTTTGCAGGAGAAAATATTCTCTGGTTTCTCAGTCTGTTTCCTAGAGCCGGTTAGAAGTTCCTGCAGTTTTCACTGTAAAAACGAGTTGGAGCTAGTCCCTCCCCATATATATGTCTGGAGTGGAGTTTGCATCTGAAAGGAAAATTTGAGTTCCCAACAAGCTAGTTAAAGGACGGCTTTAACACACACTTATCTCTCAGAGCTAAGCATGTGGAGAGACGTTCGTTCATCTAGTCCAAAGGAACGGTTTGCAAGAGAAACTTTTAATCTGGTTTCTCTGTCTGGTTCCTAGTGCCGGGTTGAAGTTCCTGCAGTTTTCACTGTAAAACCGGGTTGGAGCTAGTACCTACCCATATATATGTATGGAGTGGAGTTGGCAAATAACAAACTTTGTGTTCCCAACAAGATATTTGAAGGTCGCCTTTCACACACACATATCTCTCAGAACTGAGCATGTGGAGAGACGTTCATTCATCTAACACAAAGAATAGTTTTGCAGGAGAAACTTTTACTCTGATTTCTCAGTCTGTTACCCAGTGCCGTGTTGAAGTTCCTGCAGTTTTCAATTTAAAACCGGGTTGGAGTTATTACCTCCCCATATATAACTAAGGAGTGGAGTTGGCAAATGAAAACAAACTTTGTGTTCGTAACAAGATAAGTGAAGGTCGGTTTTCACACACACTTATCTCTCCGAACTGAGCATTTGGAGAGACTTTCGTGCATCTATCACAAAGGGAACTGTATGAAGGAGAAATTTTTATCTGGTTTCTCAGTCTGTTTCCTATAGCCGGTTTGAATTTCCGGCATTTTTCAGTGTAAAACCGAGTTGGAGTTAGTCCCTACCCATAGATATATATGGATTGGAGTTGGCAATTTAAAAGAAACTTTGTGTTCCCAACAAGCTAGGTGAAGGACGGCTTTCACACACACTTATCTCTCAGAGCTGAGCATTTGGAGAGACATTCGTTCATCTAGCACAAATGGAAAGGGTGGCAGGAGAAAGTTTTACTCTGGTTTCTCAGTCTGTTTCCTAGTGCCTCTTTGAAGTTCCTGCAGTTTTCACTGTAAAATCGAGTTGGATCTAGTCCCTACCCATATATATGTATGGAGTGGAGTTTGAAACTGAAAAGGATCTTAGTGTTCAAAACAAGCTAGGTGAAGGACGGCTTTCACACACACTTATCTCTCAGAAATAAACATGTGGAGAGACGTTCGTTCATCTAGCACAAAGGGAACGGGTTGCAGGAGAAACTTTTTCTCTGGTTTCTAAGTCTCTTTCCTAGTGCCGGTTTGTAGTTCCTGCAGTTTTGACTGTAAAATCGATTTGGAGCTAGTCCATACCCATATAAATATATGGAGTGGAGTTTGCATCTTAAAAGGAATTTTGTGTTCCCAATAAGCTAGTTGAAGGACGGCTTTCACACACACTTATCTCTCAGAGCTGAGCTTGTGGAGAAACGTTCGTTCATCTAGCACAAAGGGAACAGGTTGCAGGAGAAATTTTACTCTGGTTTCTCAGTCTGTTTCCTAGTGCCAGTTTGAAGTTCCTGAAGTTTTCACTGTAAAACCGAGTTGGAGCTAGTACCTCCCCTTTTATTTGTATTGATTGGTGTTGTCAAATGAAAATAAACTTTGTGTTCCCAACAAGATCTTTGAAGGACGGCTTTCACACACACATATCTCTCAGAACTGAGCATGTGGAGAGACGTTCGTTCATCCAGCACAAATGGAACGGGTTACAGGGGAAACTTTTTCTCTGGTTTCGCATTCTGTTTCCTAGTGCCGGTTTGAAATTCCTGCAGTTTTCTCGGTAAAACAGATTTGGGGATAGTACCTACCTATATATATGTATGGAGTGGAGTTTGCAAGTGAAAAGAATCTTTGTGTTCCCAACAAGCTAGGTGAAGTACGGCTTTCACACACAATTATCTCTCAGAAATGAGCATGTGGAGAAACGTTCGTTCATCTAGCGCAAAATGAACAGTTTTACAGGAGAAAATTTTACTCTGTTTTCTCAGTCTGTTTCCCAGTGCCGGTTTGAAGATCCTACAGTTTTCACTGTAAAACAGAGTTGCAGCCAGTACCTACCCATAGATATGTTTGGAGTGGGGTTTGCAAATGAAAAGAAGCTATGTGTTTCCAACAAGCTTGGTGAAGTACGGCTTTCACACTCACTCATCTCTCAGAACTGAGCATGTGGGGAGACGTTCATTCATTTAGCACAAAGGGAACTGTTTTTCAGTAGAAACTTTTACTCTGTTTTCTCAGTCTGTTTCCCAGTGCCGGTTAGAAGTTCCTGCAGTTTTCACTGTAAAACCGAGTTGGAGTTAGTACCTCCCCTTATATATGTATGGATTGGAGTTTGCAACTGAAAAGAAAATTTGTGTTCCCAACAAGCTGGGGGAAGGACGGCTTTCACACACACTTATCTCTCAGAGCTGAGCATGTGGAGACACGTTCGTTCATCTAGCACAATTGGAACGGATTTATGGAGAAAGTTTTCCTCTGGTTTTTCAGTCTGTTTCCAACTGCCGAATAGAAGTTCCTGCAGTTTTCAATGTAAAATCGAATTGGAGATACTAACTACCCATACATATGTATGGAATGGAGTTTGCAACTTAAAAGAAACTTTGTGTTCCCAACAAGCTAGCTGAAGGACGGCTTTCACACCCACTTATCTCTCAGAACTGAGCATGTGGAGAGACGTTCGTTCATCTAGCACAAAGGGAACGGTTTGCAGGAGAAAATATTCTCTGGTTTCTCAGTCTGTTTCCTAGAGCCGGTTAGAAGTTCCTGCAGTTTTCACTGTAAAAACGAGTTGGAGCTAGTCCCTCCCCATATATATGTCTGGAGTGGAGTTTGCATCTGAAAGGAAAATTTGAGTTCCCAACAAGCTAGTTAAAGGACGGCTTTAACACACACTTATCTCTCAGAGCTAAGCATGTGGAGAGACGTTCGTTCATCTAGTCCAAAGGAACGGTTTGCAAGAGAAACTTTTAATCTGGTTTCTCTGTCTGGTTCCTAGTGCCGGGTTGAAGTTCCTGCAGTTTTCACTGTAAAACCGGGTTGGAGCTAGTACCTACCCATATATATGTATGGAGTGGAGTTGGCAAATAACAAACTTTGTGTTCCCAACAAGATATTTGAAGGTCGCCTTTCACACACACATATCTCTCAGAACTGAGCATGTGGAGAGACGTTCATTCATCTAACACAAAGAATAGTTTTGCAGGAGAAACTTTTACTCTGATTTCTCAGTCTGTTACCCAGTGCCGTGTTGAAGTTCCTGCAGTTTTCAATTTAAAACCGGGTTGGAGTTATTACCTCCCCATATATAACTAAGGAGTGGAGTTGGCAAATGAAAACAAACTTTGTGTTCGTAACAAGATAAGTGAAGGTCGGTTTTCACACACACTTATCTCTCCGAACTGAGCATTTGGAGAGACTTTCGTGCATCTATCACAAAGGGAACTGTATGAAGGAGAAATTTTTATCTGGTTTCTCAGTCTGTTTCCTATAGCCGGTTTGAATTTCCGGCATTTTTCAGTGTAAAACCGAGTTGGAGTTAGTCCCTACCCATAGATATATATGGATTGGAGTTGGCAATTTAAAAGAAACTTTGTGTTCCCAACAAGCTAGGTGAAGGACGGCTTTCACACACACTTATCTCTCAGAGCTGAGCATTTGGAGAGACTTTCGTTCATCTAGCACAAATGGAAAGGGTGGCAGGAGAAATTTTTACTCTGGTTTCTCAGTCTGTTTCCTAGTGCCTCTTTGAAGTTCCTGCAGTTTTCACTGTAAAATCGAGTTGGATCTAGTCCCTACCCATATATATGTATGGAGTGGAGTTTGAAACTGAAAAGGATCTTAGTGTTCAAAACAAGCTAGTTGAAGGACGGCTTTCACACACACTTATCTCTCAGAGCTCAGCTTGTGGAGAAACGTTCGTTCATCTAGCACAAAGGGAACAGGTTGCAGGAGAAATTTTACTCTGGTTTCTCAGTCTGTTTCCTAGTGCCGGTTTGAAGTTCCTGAAGTTTTCACTGTAAAACCGAGTTGGAGCTAGTACCTCCCCTTTTATTTGTATTGATTGGTGTTGTCAAATGAAAATAAACTTTGTGTTCCCAACAAGATCTTTGAAGGACGGCTTTCACACACACATATCTCTCAGAACTGAGCATGTGGAGAGACGTTCGTTCATCCAGCACAAATGGAACGGGTTACAGGGGAAACTTTTTCTCTGGTTTCGCATTCTGTTTCCTAGTGCCGGTTTGAAATTCCTGCAGTTTTCTCGGTAAAACAGATTTGGGGATAGTACCTACCTATATATATGTATGGAGTGGAGTTTGCAAGTGAAAAGAATCTTTGTGTTCCCAACAAGCTAGATGAAGTACGGCTTTCACACACAATTATCTCTCAGAAATGAGCATGTGGAGAAACGTTCGTTCATCTAGCACAAAGGGAACGGTTTTACAGGAGAAAATTTTACTCTGTTTTCTCAGTCTGTTTCCCAGTGCCGGTTTGAAGATCCTGCAGTTTTCACTGTAAAACAGAGTTGCAGCCAGTACCTACCCATAGATATGTTTGGAGTGGGGTTTGCAAATGAAAAGAAGCTATGTGTTTCCAACAAGCTTGTTGAAGTACGGCTTTCACACTCACTCATCTCTCAGAACTGAGCATGTGGGGAGACGTTCATTCATTTAGCACAAAGGGAACTGTTTTTCAGTAGAAACTTTTACTCTGTTTTCTCAGTCTGTTTCCCAGTGCCGGTTTGAAGTTCCTGCAGTTTTCACTGTAAAACCGAGTTGGAGTTAGTACCTCCCCATATATATGTATGGATTGGAGTTTGCAACTGAAAAGAAAATTTGTGTTCCCAACAAGCTGGGGGAAGGACGGCTTTCACACACACTTTCCTCTCATAACTGAGTATTTGGAGAGACGTTCGTTCATCTAGCACAAAGGGAACGGGTTGCAAATGAAACTTTTACTCTGGTTTCCCAGTCTGTTTCCAAGTGCCGGTTTGAAGTTCCTGCAGGTTTCACTGTATAACAGATTTGGAGCTAGTCCCTACCCATATATATGTATGGAGTGGAGTTTGCAACTGAAAAAAAATTTTTTGTTCCCAACAAGCTAGTTGAAGGACGGCTTTCACACACACTTATCTCTCAGAGCTGAGCATGTGGAGACACGTTCGTTCATCTAGCACAAATGGAACGGATTTATGGAGAAAGTTTTCCTCTGGTTTTTCAGTCTGTTTCCAACTGCCGAATAGAAGTTCCTGCAGTTTTCAATGTAAAATCGAATTGGAGATACTAACTACCCTTACATATGTATGGAATGGAGTTTGCAACTGAAAAGAAACTTTGTGTTCACAACAAGCTAGCTGAAGGACGGCTTTCACACCCACTTATCTCTCAGAACTGAGCATGTGGAGAGACGTTCATTCAACTAGCACAAAGGGAACGGTTTGCAGGAGAAAATTTTCTCTGGTTTCTCAGTCTGTTTCCTAGAGCCGGTTAGAAGTTCCTGCAGTTTTCACTGTAAAAACGAGTTGGAGCTAGTCCCTCCCCATATATATGTCTGGAGTGGAGTTTGCATCTGAAAGGAAAATTTGAGTTCCCAACAAGCTAGTTAAAGTACGGCTTTAACACACACTTATCTCTCAGAGCTAAGCATGTGGAGAGACGTTCGTTCATCTAGTCCAAAGGAACGGTTTGCAAGAGAAACTTTTAATCTGGTTTCTCTGTCTGGTTCCTAGTGCCGGGTTGAAGTTCCTGCAGTTTTCACTGTAAAACCGGGTTGGAGCTAGTACCTACCCATATATATGTATGGAGTGGAGTTGGCAAATAAAAACAAACTTTGTGTTCCCAACAAGATATTTGAAGGTCGCCTTTCACACACACATATCTCTCAGAACTGAGCATGTGGAGAGACGTTCATTCATCTAACACAAAGAATAGTTTTGCAGGAGAAACTTTTACTCTGATTTCTCAGTCTGTTACCCAGTGCCGTGTTGAAGTTCCTACAGTTTTCAATTTAAAACCGGGTTGGAGTTATTACCTCCCCATATATAACTAAGGAGTGGAGTTGGCAAATGAAAACTAACTTTGTGTTCGTAACAAGATAAGTGAAGGTCGGTTTTCACACACACTTATCTCTCCGAACTGAGCATTTGGAGAGACTTTCGTGCATCAATCACAAAGGGAACGGTATGAAGGAGAAATTTTTATCTAGTTTCTCAGTCTGTTTCCTACAGCCGGTTTGAATTTCCTGTATTTTTCACTGTAAAACCGAGTTGGAGTTAGTCCCTACCCATAGATATATATGGATTGGAGTTGGCAATTTAAAAGAAACTTTGTGTTCCCAACAAGCTAGTTGAAGGACGGCTTTCACACACCTTTTTTTCTCATAACTGAGCATGTGGAGAGACGTTCGTTGATCTAGCACAAATGGAACGGTTTGCAGGAGAAACTTTTACTCTGGTTTCTCAGTATGTTTCCTAGTGCCAGTTTGAAGTTCCTGCATTTTTCAATGTAAAACCGTGTTGGAGCTAGTCCCTACCCATATATATGTGTGGACTGGAGTTTGCAAATGAAAAGAAACTTTGTGTTCCAAACAAGCTAGGTGAAGGACGGCTTTCACACTCACTTATCTCTCAGAGCTGAGCATGTGGAGAGACTTTCGTTCATGTAGCACAAATGGAAAAGTTTGCAGGAGAAATTTTTACTCTGGTTTCTCAGTCTGTTTCCTAGTGCCTCTTTGAAGTTCCTGCAGTTTTCACTGTAAAATCGAGTTGGATCTAGTCCCTACCCATATATATGTATGGAGTGGAGTTTGAAACTGAAAAGGATCTTAGTGTTCAAAACAAGCTAGGTGAAGGACGGCTTTCACACACACTTATCTCTCAGAAATAAACATGTGGAGAGACGTTCGTTCATCTAGCACAAATGGAACGGGTTGCAGGAGAAACTTTTTCTCTGGTTTCTAAGTCTCTTTCCTAGTGCCGGTTTGTAGTTCCTGCAGTTTTGACTGTAAAATCAAGTTGGAGCTAGTCCATACCCATATAAATATATTGAGTGGTGTTTGCATCTTAAAAGGAATTTTGTGTTCCCAATAAGCTAGTTGAAGGACGGCTTTCACACACACTTATCTCTCAGAGCTGAGCTTGTGGAGAAACGTTCGTTCATCTAGCACAAAGGGAACAGGTTGCAGGAGAAATTTTACTCTGGTTTCTCAGTCTGTTTCCTAGTGCCTGTTTGAAGTTCCTGAAGATTTCACTGTAAAACCGAGTTGGAGCTAGTACCTCCCCTTTTATTTGTATTGATTGGTGTTGTCAAATGAAAATAAACTTTGTGTTCCCAACAAGATCTTTGAAGGACGGCTTTCACACACACATATCTCTCAGAACTCAGCATGTGGAGAGACGTTCTTTCATCTAGCACAAATGGAACGGGTTACAGGGGAAACTTTTTCTCTGGTTTCGCATTCTGTTTCCTAGTGCCGGTTTGAAATTCCTGCAGTTTTCTCGGTAAAACAGATTTGGGGATAGTACCTACCTATATATATGTATGGAGTGGAGTTTGCAAGTGAAAAGAATCTTTGTGTTCCCAACAAGCTAGGTGAAGTACGGCTTTCACACACAATTATCTCTCAGAAATGAGCATGTGGAGAAACGTTCGTTCATCTAGCACAAAGGGAAGAGGTTGCAGGAGAAACTTTTACTCTGGTTTCTCATTCTGTTTCCCAGTGCCGGTTTGAAGATCCTGCAGTTTTCACTGTAAACAGATTTGGAGCCAGTACCTACCCATAGATATGTTTGCAGTGGGGTTTGCAAATGAAAAGAAACTTTGTGTTTCCAACAAGCTTGGTGAAGGACGGCTTTCACACTCACTTATCTCTCAGAACTGAGCATGTGGGGATACGTTCATTCATCTAGCACAAAGGGAACTGTTTTACAGTAGAAACTTTTACTCTGTTTTCTCAATCTGTTTCCCAGTGCCGGTTTAATGTTCCTGCAGTTTTCACTGTAAAACCGAGTTGGAGTTTGTACCACCCCATATATAAGTATGGATTGGAGTTGCAACTGAAAAGAAAATTTGTGTTCCCAACAAGCTGGGGGAAGGACGGCTTTCACACACCCTTTCCTCTCATAACTGAGTATTTGGAGAGACGTTCGTTCATCTAGCACAAATGGAACGGATTTATGGAGAAAGTTTTCCTCTGGTTTTTCAGTCTGTTTCCAACTGCCGAATAGAAGTTCCTGCAGTTTTCAATGTAAAATCGAATTGGAGATACTAACTACCCATACATATGTATGGAATGGAGTTTGCAACTGAAAAGAAACTTTGTGTTCCCAACAAGCTAGCTGAAGGACGGCTTTCACACCCACTTATCTCTCAGAACTGAGCATGTGGAGAGACGTTCGTTCATCTAGCACAAAGGGAACGGTTTGCAGGAGAAAATATTCTCTGGTTTCTCAGTCTGTTTCCTAGAGCCGGTTAGAAGTTCCTGCAGTTTTCACTGTAAAAACGAGTTGGAGCTAGTCCCTCCCCATATATATGTCTGGAGTGGAGTTTGCATCTGAAAGGAAAATTTGAGTTCCCAACAAGCTAGTTAAAGGACGGCTTTAACACACACTTATCTCTCAGAGCTAAGCATGTGGAGAGACGTTCGTTCATCTAGTCCAAAGGAACGGTTTGCAAGAGAAACTTTTAATCTGGTTTCTCTGTCTGGTTCCTAGTGCCGGGTTGAAGTTCCTGCAGTTTTCACTGTAAAACCGGGTTGGAGCTAGTACCTACCCATATATATGTATGGAGTGGAGTTGGCAAATAACAAACTTTGTGTTCCCAACAAGATATTTGAAGGTCGCCTTTCACACACACATATCTCTCAGAACTGAGCATGTGGAGAGACGTTCATTCATCTAACACAAAGAATAGTTTTGCAGGAGAAACTTTTACTCTGATTTCTCAGTCTGTTACCCAGTGCCGTGTTGAAGTTCCTGCAGTTTTCAATTTAAAACCGGGTTGGAGTTATTACCTCCCCATATATAACTAAGGAGTGGAGTTGGCAAATGAAAACAAACTTTGTGTTCGTAACAAGATAAGTGAAGGTCGGTTTTCATACACACTTATCTCTCCGAACTGAGCATTTGGAGAGACTTTCGTGCATCTATCACAAAGGGAACGGTATGAAGGAGAAATTTTTATCTAGTTTCTCAGTCTGTTTCCTAGAGCCGGTTTGAATTTCCTGTATTTTTCACTGTAAAACCGAGTTGGAGTTAGTCCCTACCCATAGATATATATGGATTGGAGTTGGCAATTTAAAAGAAACTTTGTGTTCCCAACAAGCTAGGTGAAGTACGGCTTTCACACACAATTATCTCTCAGAAATGAGCATGTGGAGAAACGTTCGTTCATCTAGCACAAAGGGAAGAGGTTGCAGGAGAAACTTTTACTCTGGTTTCTCAGTCTGTTTCCCAGTGCCGGTTGGAAGATCCTGCAGTTTTCCCTGTAAAACAGAGTTGGAGCCAGTACCTACCCATAGATATGTTTGGAGTGGGGTTTGCAAATGAAAAGAAACTTTGTGTTTCCAACAAGCTTGTTGAAGGACGGCTTTCACACTCACTTATCTCTCAGAGCTGAGCATGTGGAGAGACTTTCGTTCATGTAGCACAAATGGAAAAGGTTGCAAAAGAAATTTTTACTCTGGTTTCTCAGTCTGTTTCCTAGTGCCTCTTTGAAGTTCCTGCAGTTTTCACTGTAAAATCGAGTTGGATCTAGTCCCTACCCATATATATGTATGGAGTGGAGTTTGAAACTGAAAAGGATCTTAGTGTTCAAAACAAGCTAGGTGAAGGACGGCTTTCACACACACTTATCTCTCAGAAATAAACATGTGGAGAGACGTTCGTTCATCTAGCACAAAGGGAACGGGTTGCAGGAGAAACTTTTTCTCTGGTATCTAAGTCTCTTTCCTAGTGCCGGTTTGTAGTTCCTGCAGTTTTGACTGTAAAATCAAGTTGGAGCTAGTCCATACCCATATAAATATATTGAGTGGTGTTTGCATCTTAAAAGGAATTTTGTGTTCCCAATAAGCTAGTTGAAGGACGGCTTTCACACACACTTATCTCTCAGAGCTGAGCTTGTGGAGAAACGTTCGTTCATCTAGCACAAAGGGAACAGGTTGCAGGAGAAATTTTACTCTGGTTTCTCAGTCTGTTTCCTAGTGCCTGTTTGAAGTTCCTGAAGATTTCACTGTAAAACCGAGTTGGAGCTAGTACCTCCCCTTTTATTTGTATTGATTGGTGTTGTCAAATGAAAATAAACTTTGTGTTCCCAACAAGATCTTTGAAGGACGGCTTTCACACACACATATCTCTCAGAACTCAGCATGTGGAGAGACGTTCTTTCATCTAGCACAAATGGAACGGGTTACAGGGGAAACTTTTTCTCTGGTTTCGCATTCTGTTTCCTAGTGCCGGTTTGAAATTCCTGCAGTTTTCTCGGTAAAACAGATTTGGGGATAGTACCTACCTATATATATGTATGGAGTGGAGTTTGCAAGTGAAAAGAATCTTTGTGTTCCCAACAAGCTAGGTGAAGTACGGCTTTCACACACAATTATCTCTCAGAAATGAGCATGTGGAGAAACGTTCGTTCATCTAGCACAAAGGGAAGTGGTTGCAGGAGAAAATTTTACTCTGGTTTCTCAGTCTGTTTCCCAGTGCCGGTTTGAAGATCCTGCAGTTTTCACTGTAAACAGATTTGGAGCCAGTACCTACCCATAGATATGTTTGCAGTGGGGTTTGCAAATTAAAAGAAACTTTGTGTTTCCAACAAGCTTGGTGAAGTACGGCTTTCACACTCACTCATCTCTCAGAACTGAGCATGTGGGGATACGTTCATTCATCTAGCACAAAGGGAACTGTTTTACAGTAGAAACTTTTACTCTGTTTTCTCAATCTGTTTCCCAGTGCCGGTTTAATGTTCCTGCAGTTTTCACTGTAAAACCGAGTTGGAGCTAGTACCTCCCCTTTTATTTGTATTGATTGGTGTTGTCAAATGAAAATAAACTTTGTGTTCCCAACAAGATCTTTGAAGGACGGCTTTCACACACACATATCTCTCAGAACTGAGCATGTGGAGAGACGTTCGTTCATCCAGCACAAATGGAACGGGTTACAGGGGAAACTTTTTCTCTGGTTTCGCATTCTGTTTCCTAGTGCCGGTTTGAAATTCCTGCAGTTTTCTCGGTAAAACAGATTTGGGGATAGTACCTACCTATATATATGTATGGAGTGGAGTTTGCAAGTGAAAAGAATCTTTGTGTTCCCAACAAGCTAGGTGAAGTACGGCTTTCACACACAATTATCTCTCAGAAATGAGCATGTGGAGAAACGTTCGTTCATCTAGCACAAAGGGAACGGTTTTACAGGAGAAAATTTTACTCTGTTTTCTCAGTCTGTTTCCCAGTGCCGGTTTGAAGATCCTGCAGTTTTCACTGTAAAACAGAGTTGCAGCCAGTACCTACCCATAGATATGTTTGGAGTGGGGTTTGCAAATGAAAAGAAGCTATGTGTTTCCAACAAGCTTGTTGAAGTACGGCTTTCACACTCACTCATCTCTCAGAACTGAGCATGTGGGGAGACGTTCATTCATTTAGCACAAAGGGAACTGTTTTTCAGTAGAAACTTTTACTCTGTTTTCTCAGTCTGTTTCCCAGTGCCGGTTTGAAGTTCCTGCAGTTTTCACTGTAAAACCGAGTTGGAGTTAGTACCTCCCCATATATATGTATGGATTGGAGTTTGCAACTGAAAAGAAAATTTGTGTTCCCAACAAGCTGGGGGAAGGACGGCTTTCACACACACTTTCCTCTCATAACTGAGTATTTGGAGAGACGTTCGTTCATCTAGCACAAAGGGAACGGGTTGCAAATGAAACTTTTACTCTGGTTTCCCAGTCTGTTTCCAAGTGCCGGTTTGAAGTTCCTGCAGGTTTCACTGTATAACAGATTTGGAGCTAGTCCCTACCCATATATATGTATGGAGTGGAGTTTGCAACTGAAAAAAAATTGTTTGTTCCCAACAAGCTAGTTGAAGGACGGCTTTCACACACACTTATCTCTCAGAGCTGAGCTTGTGGAGACACGTTCGTTCATCTAGCACAAATGGAACGGATTTATGGAGAAAGTTTTCCTCTGGTTTTTCAGTCTGTTTCCAACTGCCGAATAGAAGTTCCTGCAGTTTTCAATGTAAAATCGAATTGGAGATACTAACTACCCTTACATATGTATGGAATGGAGTTTGCAACTGAAAAGAAACTTTGTGTTCCCAACAAGCTAGCTGAAGGACGGCTTTCACACCCACTTATCTCTCAGAACTGAGCATGTGGAGAGACGTTCATTCAACTAGCACAAAGGGAACGGTTTGCAGGAGAAAATTTTCTCTGGTTTCTCAGTCTGTTTCCTAGAGCCGGTTAGAAGTTCCTGCAGTTTTCACTGTAAAAACGAGTTGGAGCTAGTCCCTCCCCATATATATGTCTGGAGTGGAGTTTGCATCTGAAAGGAAAATTTGAGTTCCCAACAAGCTAGTTAAAGTACGGCTTTAACACACACTTATCTCTCAGAGCTAAGCATGTGGAGAGACGTTCGTTCATCTAGTCCAAAGGAACGGTTTGCAAGAGAAACTTTTAATCTGGTTTCTCTGTCTGGTTCCTAGTGCCGGGTTGAAGTTCCTGCAGTTTTCACTGTAAAACCGGGTTGGAGCTAGTACCTACCCATATATATGTATGGAGTGGAGTTGGCAAATAAAAACAAACTTTGTGTTCCCAACAAGATATTTGAAGGTCGCCTTTCACACACACATATCTCTCAGAACTGAGCATGTGGAGAGACGTTCATTCATCTAACACAAAGAATAGTTTTGCAGGAGAAACTTTTACTCTGATTTCTCAGTCTGTTACCCAGTGCCGTGTTGAAGTTCCTACAGTTTTCAATTTAAAACCGGGTTGGAGTTATTACCTCCCCATATATAACTAAGGAGTGGAGTTGGCAAATGAAAACTAACTTTGTGTTCGTAACAAGATAAGTGAAGGTCGGTTTTCACACACACTTATCTCTCCGAACTGAGCATTTGGAGAGACTTTCGTGCATCAATCACAAAGGGAACGGTATGAAGGAGAAATTTTTATCTAGTTTCTCAGTCTGTTTCCTAGAGCCGGTTTGAATTTCCTGTATTTTTCACTGTAAAACCGAGTTGGAGTTAGTCCCTACCCATAGATATATATGGATTGGAGTTGGCAATTTAAAAGAAACTTTGTGTTCCCAACAAGCTAGTTGAAGGACGGCTTTCACACACCTTTTTTTCTCATAACTGAGCATGTGGAGAGACGTTCGTTGATCTAGCACAAATGGAACGGTTTGCAGGAGAAACTTTTACTCTGGTTTCTCAGTATGTTTCCTAGTGCCAGTTTGAAGTTCCTGCATTTTTCAATGTAAAACCGTGTTGGAGCTAGTCCCTACCCATATATATGTGTGGACTGGAGTTTGCAAATGAAAAGAAACTTTGTGTTCCAAACAAGCTAGGTGAAGGACGGCTTTCACACTCACTTATCTCTCAGAGCTGAGCATGTGGAGAGACTTTCGTTCATGTAGCACAAATGGAAAAGTTTGCAGGAGAAATTTTTACTCTGGTTTCTCAGTCTGTTTCCTAGTGCCTCTTTGAAGTTCCTGCAGTTTTCACTGTAAAATCGAGTTGGATCTAGTCCCTACCCATATATATGTATGGAGTGGAGTTTGAAACTGAAAAGGATCTTAGTGTTCAAAACAAGCTAGGTGAAGGACGGCTTTCACACACACTTATCTCTCAGAAATAAACATGTGGAGAGACGTTCGTTCATCTAGCACAAAGGGAACGGGTTGCAGGAGAAACTTTTTCTCTGGTTTCTAAGTCTCTTTCCTAGTGCCGGTTTGTAGTTCCTGCAGTTTTGACTGTAAAATCAAGTTGGAGCTAGTCCATACCCATATAAATATATTGAGTGGTGTTTGCATCTTAAAAGGAATTTTGTGTTCCCAATAAGCTAGTTGAAGGACGGCTTTCACACACACTTATCTCTCAGAGCTGAGCTTGTGGAGAAACGTTCGTTCATCTAGCACAAAGGGAACAGGTTGCAGGAGAAATTTTACTCTGGTTTCTCAGTCTGTTTCCTAGTGCCTGTTTGAAGTTCCTGAAGATTTCACTGTAAAACCGAGTTGGAGCTAGTACCTCCCCTTTTATTTGTATTGATTGGTGTTGTCAAATGAAAATAAACTTTGTGTTCCCAACAAGATCTTTGAAGGACGGCTTTCACACACACATATCTCTCAGAACTCAGCATGTGGAGAGACGTTCTTTCATCTAGCACAAATGGAACGGGTTACAGGGGAAACTTTTTCTCTGGTTTCGCATTCTGTTTCCTAGTGCCGGTTTGAAATTCCTGCAGTTTTCTCGGTAAAACAGATTTGGGGATAGTACCTACCTATATATATGTATGGAGTGGAGTTTGCAAGTGAAAAGAATCTTTGTGTTCCCAACAAGCTAGGTGAAGTACGGCTTTCACACACAATTATCTCTCAGAAATGAGCATGTGGAGAAACGTTCGTTCATCTAGCACAAAGGGAAGAGGTTGCAGGAGAAACTTTTACTCTGGTTTCTCAGTCTGTTTCCCAGTGCCGGTTTGAAGATCCTGCAGTTTTCACTGTAAACAGATTTGGAGCCAGTACCTACCCATAGATATGTTTGCAGTGGGGTTTGCAAATGAAAAGAAACTTTGTGTTTCCAACAAGCTTGGTGAAGGACGGCTTTCACACTCACTTATCTCTCAGAACTGAGCATGTGGGGATACGTTCATTCATCTAGCACAAAGGGAACTGTTTTACAGTAGAAACTTTTACTCTGTTTTCTCAATCTGTTTCCCAGTGCCGGTTTAATGTTCCTGCAGTTTTCACTGTAAAACCGAGTTGGAGTTAGTACCACCCCATATATAAGTATGGATTGGAGTTGCAACTGAAAAGAAAATTTGTGTTCCCAACAAGCTGGGGGAAGGACGGCTTTCACACACCCTTTCCTCTCATAACTGAGTATTTGGAGAGACGTTCGTTCATCTAGCACAAATGGAACGGATTTATGGAGAAAGTTTTCCTCTGGTTTTTTCAGTCTGTTTCCAACTGCCGAATAGAAGTTCCTGCAGTTTTCAATGTAAAATCGAATTGGAGATACTAACTACCCATACATATGTATGGAATGGAGTTTGCAACTGAAAAGAAACTTTGTGTTCCCAACAAGCTAGCTGAAGGACGGCTTTCACACCCACTTATCTCTCAGAACTGAGCATGTGGAGAGACGTTCGTTCATCTAGCACAAAGGGAACGGTTTGCAGGAGAAAATATTCTCTGGTTTCTCAGTCTGTTTCCTAGAGCCGGTTAGAAGTTCCTGCAGTTTTCACTGTAAAAACGAGTTGGAGCTAGTCCCTCCCCATATATATGTCTGGAGTGGAGTTTGCATCTGAAAGGAAAATTTGAGTTCCCAACAAGCTAGTTAAAGGACGGCTTTAACACACACTTATCTCTCAGAGCTAAGCATGTGGAGAGACGTTCGTTCATCTAGTCCAAAGGAACGGTTTGCAAGAGAAACTTTTAATCTGGTTTCTCTGTCTGGTTCCTAGTGCCGGGTTGAAGTTCCTGCAGTTTTCACTGTAAAACCGGGTTGGAGCTAGTACCTACCCATATATATGTATGGAGTGGAGTTGGCAAATAACAAACTTTGTGTTCCCAACAAGATATTTGAAGGTCGCCTTTCACACACACATATCTCTCAGAACTGAGCATGTGGAGAGACGTTCATTCATCTAACACAAAGAATAGTTTTGCAGGAGAAACTTTTACTCTGATTTCTCAGTCTGTTAACCAGTGCCGTGTTGAAGTTCCTGCAGTTTTCAATTTAAAACCGGGTTGGAGTTATTACCTCCCCATATATAACTAAGGAGTGGAGTTGGCAAATGAAAACAAACTTTGTGTTCTTAACAAGATAAGTGAAGGTCGGTTTTCATACACACTTATCTCTCCGAACTGAGCATTTGGAGAGACTTTCGTGCATCTATCACAAAGGGAACGGTATGAAGGAGAAATTTTTATCTAGTTTCTCAGTCTGTTTCCTAGAGCCGGTTTGAATTTCCTGTATTTTTCACTGTAAAACCGAGTTGGAGTTAGTCCCTACCCATAGATATATATGGATTGGAGTTGGCAATTTAAAAGAAACTTTGTGTTCCCAACAAGCTAGGTGAAGTACGGCTTTCACACACAATTATCTCTCAGAAATGAGCATGTGGAGAAACGTTCGTTCATCTAGCACAAAGGGAAGAGGTTGCAGGAGAAACTTTTACTCTGGTTTCTCAGTCTGTTTCCCAGTGCCGGTTGGAAGATCCTGCAGTTTTCCCTGTAAAACAGAGTTGGAGCCAGTACCTACCCATAGATATGTTTGGAGTGGGGTTTGCAAATGAAAAGAAACTTTGTGTTTCCAACAAGCTTGTTGAAGGACGGCTTTCACACTCACTTATCTCTCAGAGCTGAGCATGTGGAGAGACTTTCGTTCATGTAGCACAAATGGAAAAGGTTGCAAAAGAAATTTTTACTCTGGTTTCTCAGTCTGTTTCCTAGTGCCTCTTTGAAGTTCCTGCAGTTTTCACTGTAAATTCGAGTTGGATCTAGTCCCTACCCATATATATGTATGGAGTGGAGTTTGAAACTGAAAAGGATCTTAGTGTTCAAAACAAGCTAGGTGAAGGACGGCTTTCACACACACTTATCTCTCAGAAATAAACATGTGGAGAGACGTTCGTTCATCTAGCACAAAGGGAACGGGTTGCAGGAGAAACTTTTTCTCTGGTATCTAAGTCTCTTTCCTAGTGCCGGTTTGTAGTTCCTGCAGTTTTGACTGTAAAATCAAGTTGGAGCTAGTCCATACCCATATAAATATATTGAGTGGTGTTTGCATCTTAAAAGGAATTTTGTGTTCCCAATAAGCTAGTTGAAGGACGGCTTTCACACACACTTATCTCTCAGAGCTGAGCTTGTGGAGAAACGTTCGTTCATCTAGCACAAAGGGAACAGGTTGCAGGAGAAATTTTACTCTGGTTTCTCAGTCTGTTTCCTAGTGCCTGTTTGAAGTTCCTGAAGATTTCACTGTAAAACCGAGTTGGAGCTAGTACCTCCCCTTTTATTTGTATTGATTGGTGTTGTCAAATGAAAATAAACTTTGTGTTCCCAACAAGATCTTTGAAGGACGGCTTTCACACACACATATCTCTCAGAACTCAGCATGTGGAGAGACGTTCTTTCATCTAGCACAAATGGAACGGGTTACAGGGGAAACTTTTTCTCTGGTTTCGCATTCTGTTTCCTAGTGCCGGTTTGAAATTCCTGCAGTTTTCTCGGTAAAACAGATTTGGGGATAGTACCTACCTATATATATGTATGGAGTGGAGTTTGCAAGTGAAAAGAATCTTTGTGTTCCCAACAAGCTAGGTGAAGTACGGCTTTCACACACAATTATCTCTCAGAAATGAGCATGTGGAGAAACGTTCGTTCATCTAGCACAAAGGGAAGTGGTTGCAGGAGAAAATTTTACTCTCGTTTCTCAGTCTGTTTCCCAGTGCCGGTTTGAAGATCCTGCAGTTTTCACTGTAAACAGATTTGGAGCCAGTACCTACCCATAGATATGTTTGCAGTGGGGTTTGCAAATGAAAAGAAACTTTGTGTTTCCAACAAGCTTGGTGAAGTACGGCTTTCACACTCACTCATCTCTCAGAACTGAGCATGTGGGGATACGTTCATTCATCTAGCACAAAGGGAACTGTTTTACAGTAGAAACTTTTACTCTGTTTTCTCAATCTGTTTCCCAGTGCCGGTTTAATGTTCCTGCAGTTTTCACTGTAAAACCGAGTTGGAGTTAGTACCACCCCATATATAAGTATGGATTGGAGTTGCAACTGAAAAGAAAATTTGTGTTCCCAACAAGCTGGGGGAAGGACGGCTTTCACACACCCTTTCCTCTCATAACTGAGTATTTGGAGAGACGTTCGTTCATCTAGCACAAAATGGAACGGGTTGCAAATGAAACTTTTACTCTGGTTTCCCAGTCTGTTTCCAAGTGCCGGTTTGAAGTTCCTGCAGGTTTCACTGTATAACCGAGTTCGAGCTAGTCCCTACCCATATATATGTATGGAGTGGAGTTTGCAACTGAAAGGAAAATTTGAGTTCCCAACAAGCTAGTTAAAGGACGGCTTTCACACACACTTATCTCTCAGAACTGAGCATGTGGAGAGACGTTCGTTCATCTAGCACAAAGGGAACGGTTAGCAGGAGAAACTTTCTCTGGTTTCTCAGTCTGTTTCCTAGTGCTAGTTTGAAGTTCCTGCAGTTTTCACTGTAAAATCGAGTTGGAGCTATTCCCTCCCCATATATATGTATGGAATGGAGTTTGCAACTGAAAAGAAACTTTGAGTTCCCAACTAGCTAGTTGAAGGACGGCTTTCACACACACATATCTCTCAGAGATGAGCATGTGGAGAGACTTTCGTTCATCTACCAAAATTGGAACGGGTTTCTGGAGAAAGTTTTACTCTGGTTTCTCAGTCTGTTTCCAACTGCCGAATAAAAGTTCCTGCAGCTTTCACTGTAAAACCGAGTTGGAGCTTGTACCGCCCCATATATATATATGGATTGGAGTTGGCAACTTAAAAGAAACTTTTTGTTTCCAACAAGATAGGTGAAGGACGGCTGTCACACACAATTATCTCTCAGAACTGAGCATGTGGAGAGACGTTCGTTCATCTAGCACAAAGGGAACTGGTTGCAAGTGAAACTTTTACTGTGGTTTCTCAGTCTGTTTCCTAGTGCCGGCTTGAAATTCCTGCAGTTTTCCCTGTAAAACATAGTTGGAGCTAGCACCCCCCATAAATATGTATGGAGTGAAGTTGGCAACTGAAAAGAAAATTTGTGTTCCCTACAAGATATTTGAAGGGAGGCTTTCACACACACTTATCTCTCAGAACTAAACATGTGGAGAGACTTTCGTTCATCTACCACAAAGGGAACGGGTTGCAGGAGAAACTTTTACTCTGGTTTCTCAGTCTGTTTCCTAGTGCCGATTAGAAGTTCCTGCAGTTTTCACTGTAAAACCGAGCTGGAGATAGTCAATACCATATATATGTATGGAGTGGATTTTGCAAGTGAAAAGAATCTTTGTGTTCCCAACAAGCTTGGTGAAGGACGGCTTTCACACACACTTATCCCTCAGAACTGAGCATGTGGAGAGACGTTCGTTCTTCTAGCACAAAAGGAACGGTTTGCAGGAGAATATTTTACTCTGGATTCTAAGACACTTACCTAGTGCCGGTTTGAATTTCCTGCAGTTTTGACTGTAAAATCGAGTCGGAGCTAGTCCCTACCCATATATATATATGGAGTGGAGTTTGCAACTTAAAGGGAACTTTGTGTTCCCAATAAGCTAGTTGAAGGAATGTTTTCACACACACTTATCTCTCAGAGCTGAGCATGTGGATAGACGTTCGTTCCTCTAGCACAATAGGAACGGTTTGTAGGAGAAAATTTTACTCTGGTTTCTCAGTATGTTTCCTAGTGCTGGTTTGAAATTCCTGTTGTTTTCACTGTAAAACCGAGTTGGAGCTACTACATCCCCATATATATATATTGAGTGGTGTTGGCAAGTAAAAGAAACTTTGTGTTCCCAACAAGCTAGCTTTAGGACGGCTTTCACACACACTAATCTCTCAGAACTGAGCATGTGGAGAGACGTTCGTTCATCTAGCACAAAGGGAACGGTTTGTAGGAGAAAATTTTCTCTGGATTCTCAGTCTGTTTCCTAGTGCCGGTTTGAACTTCCTGCATTTTTCACTGTAAAACCGAGTTTGAGCTAGTCCCTCCCCTTATATATGTATGGAGTGGTGTTTGCAACTGAAAAGAAACTTTGAGTTCCTAACAAGCTAGTTAAAAACGGCTTTCACACACACTTATCTCTCAGAGCTGAGCATGTGGAGAGACGTTCGTTCATCTAGCACATAGGGAACCGGTTGCAAGAGAAACTTTTAATCTGGTTTCTCTGTCTGGTTCCTAGTGCCGGTTTGAAGTTCCTGCAGTTTTCACTGTAAAATCGGTTTGGAGCTAGTACCTACCCATATATATGTATGGAGTGAAATTGGCTAATGAAAGCAAACTTTGTGTTCCCAAGAAGATATTTGAAGTTCGCATTTCACACACACTTATCTCTCAAAACTGAGCATGTGGAGAGACGTTCATTCATCTAACACAAAGAATGGTTTTACAGGAGAAACTTTTACACTGTTTTCTCAGTCTGTTTCCCAGTGCCGGTTTGAAGTTACTGCAGGTTTCACTGTAAAACCGAGTTGGTGCTAGTCCCTACCCATATATATGTATGGATTGGAGTTTGCAACTGAAAAGAAACTTTGTGTTCCCAACAAGCAAGTTTAAGGACAGCTTTCAAACACACTTATCTCTCAGATCTTAGCATGTGGAGAGACGTTCGTTCATCTAGCACAAAGGGAAAGGTTAGCAGGAGAAACTTTTCTTTGGTTTCTCAGTCTGTTTCCTAGTGCCGGTTTGAAGTTACTGCAGTTTTCACTGTAAAACCGAGTTGGATCTAGTCCGTACCCATATATATGTATGGAGTGGAGTTTGAAACTGAAAAGGATCTTAGTGTTCAAAACAAGCTAGGTGAAGGACGGGTTTCACACACACTTATCTCTCAGAAATAAACATGTGGAGAGACGTTCGTTCAACTAGCACAAAGGGAACGGGTTGCAGGAGAAACTTTTTCTCTGGTTTCTAAGTCTCTTTCCTAGTGCCGGTTTGTAGTTCCTGCAGTTTTGTCTGTAAAATCGAGTTGGAGCTTGTCCATACCCATATAAATATATGGAGTGGAGTTTGCATCTTTAAAGGAATTTTGTGTTCCCAATAAGCTAGTTGAAGGACGGCTTTCACACACACTTATCTCTCAGAGCTCAGCTTGTGGAGAAACGTTCGTTCATCTAGCACAAAGGGAACAGGTTGCAGGAGAAATTTTACTCTGGTTTCTCAGTCTGTTTCCTAGTGCCGGTTTGAAGTTCCTGAAGTTTTCACTGTAAAACCGATTTGGAGCTAGTACCTCCCCTTTTATTTGTATTGATTGGTGTTGTCAAATGAAAAAAACTTTGTGTTCCCAACAAGATCTTTGAAGGACGGCTTTCACACACACATATCTCTCAGAACTGAGCATGTGGAGAGACGTTCGTTCATCTAGCACAAATGGAACGGGTTAAAGGGGAAACTTTTTCTCTGGTTTCGCATTCTGTTTCCTAGTGCCGGTTTGAAATTCCTGCAGTTTTCTCGGTAAAACAGATTTGGGGATAGTACCTACCTATATATATGTATGGAGTGGAGTTTGCAAGTGAAAAGAATCTTTGTGTTCCCAACAAGCTAGGTGAAGTACGGCTTTCACACACAATTATCTCTCAGAAATGAGCATGTGGAGAAACGTTCGTTCATCTAGCACAAAGGGAAGAGGTTGCAGGAGAAACTTTTACTCTGGTTTCTCAGTCTGTTTCCCAGTGCCTGTTGGAAGATCCTGCAGGTTTCACTGTAAAACAGAGTTGGAGCCAGTACCTACCCATAGATATGTTTGGAGTGGTGTGTGCAAATGAAAAGAAACTTTGTGTTTCCAACAAGCTTGTTGAAGGACGGCTTTCACACTCACTTATCTCTCAGAACTGAGCATGTGGGGAGACGTTCATTCATCTAGCACAAAGGGAACTGTTTTGCAGTAGAAACTTTTACTCTGTTTTCTCAGTCTGTTTCCCAGTGCCGGTTTGATGTTCCTGCAGTTTTCACTGTAAAACCGATTTGGAGTTAGTACCACCCCGTATATATGTATGGATTGGAGTTTGCAACTGAAAAGAAAATTTGTGTTCCCAACAAGCTGGGGGAAGGACGGCTTTCACACACCCTTTCCTCTCATAGCTGAGTACTGGAGAGACGTTCGTTCATGTAGCACAAAGGGAACGGGTTGCAGATGCAACTTTTACTCTGGTTTCCCAGTCTGTTTCCAAGTGCCGGTTTGAAGTACCTGCAGGTTTCACTGTATAACCGAGTTCGAGCTAGTCCCTACCCATATATATGTATGGAGTGGAGTTTGCAACTGAAAGGAAAATTTGAGTTCCCAACAAGCTAGTTAAAGGACGGCTTTCACACACACTTATCTCTCAGAACTGAGCATGTGAAGAGACGTTCGTTCATCTAGCACAAAGGGAACGGTTAGCAGGAGAAACTTTTCTCTGGTTTCTCAGTCTGTTTCCTAGTGCCGGTTTGAAGTTCCTGCAGTTTTCACTGTAAAATCGAGTTGGAGCTATTCCCTCCCCATATATATGTATGGAATGGAGTTTGCAACTGAAAAGAAACTTTGAGTTCCCAACTAGCTAGTTAAAGGACGGCTTTCACACACACATATCTCTCAGAGATGAGCATGTGGAGAGAATTTCGTTCATCTACCAAAATTGGAACGGGTTTCTGGAGAAAGTTTTACTCTGGTTTCTCAGTCTGTTTCCAACTGTCGAATAAAAGTTCCTGCAGTTTTCACTGCAAAACCGAGTTGGAGCTTGTACCGCCCCATATATATATATGGATTGGAGTTGGCAACTTAAAAGAAACTTTTTGTTTCCAACAAGATAAGTGAAGGACGGCTGTCACACACAATTATCTCTCAGAAATGAGCATGTGGAGAGACTTTCGTTCATCTACCACAAAGGGAACGGGTTGCAGGAGAAACTTTTACTCTGGTTTCTCAGTCTGTTTCCTAGTGCCGATTAGTAGTTCCTGCAGTTTTCACTGTAAAATCGAGCTGGAGATAGTCAATACCATATATATGTATGGAGTGGATTTTGCAAGTGAAAAGAATCTTTGTGTTTCCAACAAGCTTGGTGAAGGACGGCTTTCACACACACTTATCCCTCAGAACTGAGCATGTGGAGAGACGTTCGTTCTTCTAGCACAAAAGGAACGGTTTGCAGGAGAATATTTTACTCTGGATTTTCAGACACTTACCTAGTGCCGGTTTGAATTTCCTGCAGTTTTGACTGTAAAATCGAGTCGGAGCTAGTCCCTACCCATATATATATATGGAGTGGAGTTTGCAACTTAAAGGGAACTTTGTGTTCCCAATAAGCTAGTTGAAGGAATGTTTTCACACACACTTATCTCTCAGAGCTGAGCATGTGGATAGACGTTCGTTCCTCTAGCACAATAGGAACGGTTTGTAGGAGAAAATTTTACTCTGGTTTCTCAGTATGTTTCCTAGTGCTGGTTTGAAATTCCTGTTGTTTTCACTGTAAAACCGAGTTGGAGCTACTACATCCCCATATATATATATGGAGTGGTGTTGGCAAGTAAAATAAACTTTGTGTTCCCAACAAGCTAGCTTTAGGACGGCTTTCACACACACTAATCTCTCAGAACTGAGCATGTGGAGAGACGTTCGTTCATCTAGCACAAATGGAACGGTTTGCGGGAGAAAATTTTCTCTGGATTCTCAGTCTGTTTCCTAGTGCCGGTTTGAACTTCCTGCATTTTTCACTGTAAAACCGAGTTTGAGCTAGTCCCACCCCTTATATCTGTATGGAGTGGTGTTTGCAACTGAAAAGAAACTTTGAGTTCCTAACAAGCTAGTTAAAAACGGCTTTCACACACACTTATCTCTCAGAGCTGAGCATGTGGAGAGACGTTCGTTCATCTAGCACAAAGGGAACCGGTTGCAAGAGAAACTTTTAATCTGGTTTCTCTGTCTGGTTCCTAGTGCCGGTTTGAAGTTCCTGCAGTTTTCACTGTAAAATCGGGTTGGAGCTAGTACCTACCCATATATATGTATGGAGTGAAATTGGCTAATGAAAGCAAACTTTGTGTTCCCAAGAAGATATTTGAAGTTCGCATTTCACACACACTTATCTCTCAAAACTGAGCATGTGGAGAGACGTTCATTCATCTAACACAAAAATGGTTTTACAGGAGAAACTTTTACACTGTTTTCTCAGTCTGTTTCCCAGTGCCGGTTTGAAGTTACTGCAGGTTTCACTGTAAAACCGAGTTGGTGCTAGTCCCTACCCATATATATGTATGGATTGGAGTTTGCAACTGAAAAGAAACTTTGTGTTCCCAACAAGCAAGTTTAAGGACAGCTTTCAAACACACTTATCTCTCAGATCTTAGCATGTGGAGAGACGTTCGTTCATCTAGCACAAAGGGAAAGGTTAGCAGGAGAAACTTTTCTTTGGTTTCTCAGTCTGTTTCCTAGTGCCGGTTTGAAGTTACTGCAGTTTTCACTGTAAAACCGAGTTGGATCTAGTCCGTACCCATATATATGTATGGAGTGGAGTTTGAAACTGAAAAGGATCTTAGTGTTCAAAACAAGCTAGGTGAAGGACGGGTTTCACACACACTTATCTCTCAGAAATAAACATGTGGAGAGACGTTCGTTCAACTAGCACAAAGGGAACGGGTTGCAGGAGAAACTTTTTCTCTGGTTTCTAAGTCTCTTTCCTAGTGCCGGTTTGTAGTTCCTGCAGTTTTGTCTGTAAAATCGAGTTGGAGCTTGTCCATACCCATATAAATATATGGAGTGGAGTTTGCATCTTTAAAGAAATTTTGTGTTCCCAATAAGCTAGTTGAAGGACGGCTTTCACACACACTTATCTCTCAGAGCTCAGCTTGTGGAGAAACGTTCGTTCATCTAGCACAAAGGGAACAGGTTGCAGGAGAAATTTTACTCTGGTTTCTCAGTCTGTTTCCTAGTGCCGGTTTGAAGTTCCTGAAGTTTTCACTGTAAAACCGATTTGGAGCTAGTACCTCCCCTTTTATTTGTATTGATTGGTGTTGTCAAATGAAAAAAACTTTGTGTTCCCAACAAGATCTTTGAAGGACGGCTTTCACACACACATATCTCTCAGAACTGAGCATGTGGAGAGACGTTCGTTCATCTAGCACAAATGGAACGGGTTAAAGGGGAAACTTTTTCTCTGGTTTCGCATTCTGTTTCCTAGTGCCGGTTTGAAATTCCTGCAGTTTTCTCGTTAAAACAGATTTGGGGATAGTACCTACCTATATATATGTATGGAGTGGAGTTTGCAAGTGAAAAGAATCTTTGTGTTCCCAACAAGCTAGGTGAAGTACGGCTTTCACACACAATTATCTCTCAGAAATGAGCATGTGGAGAAACGTTCGTTCATCTAGCACAAAGGGAAGAGGTGGCAGGAGAAACTTTTACTCTGGTTTCTCAGTCTGTTTCCCAGTGCCGGTTGGAAGATCCTGCAGTTTTCACTGTAAAACAGAGTTGGAGCCAGTACCTACCCATAGATATGTTTGGAGTGGGGTTTGCAAATGAAAAGAAACTTTGTGTTTCCAACAAGCTTGTTGAAGGACGGCTTTCACACTCACTTATCTCTCAGAACTGAGCATGTGGGGAGACGTTCATTCATCTAGCACAAAGGAACTGTTTTGCAGTAGAAACATTTACTCTGTTTTCTCAGTCTGTTTCCCAGTGCCGGTTTGATGTTCCTGCAGTTTTCACTGTAAAACCGATTTGGAGTTAGTACCACCCCGTATATATGTATGGATTGGAGTTTGCAACTGAAAAGAAAATTTGTGTTCCCAACAAGCTGGGGGAAGGACGGCTTTCACACACCCTTTCCTCTCATAGCTGAGTACTGGAGAGACGTTCGTTCATGTAGCACAAAGGGAACGGGTTGCAAATGAAACTTTTACTCTGGTTTCCCAGTCTGTTTCCAAGTGCCGGTTTGAAGTTCCTGCAGGTTTCACTGTATAACCGAGTTCGAGCTAGTCCCTACCCATATATATGTATGGAGTGGAGTTTGCAACTGAAAAGAAACTTTGTGTTCCCAACAAGCTAGCTGAAGGACGGCTTTCACACACACTTATCTCTCAGAACTGAGCATGTGGAGAGACGTTCGTTCATCTAGCACAAAGGGAAAGGTTTGCAGGAGAAAATTTTCTCTGGTTTCTCAGTCTGTTTCCTAGTGCCGGTTTGAAGTGCCTGCAGTTTTCACTGTAAAATCGAGTTGGAGCTATTCCCTCCCCATATATATGTATGGAATGGAGTTTGCAACTGAAAAGAAACTTTGAGTTCCCAACTAGCTAGTTGAAGGACGGCTTTCACACACACTTATCTCTCAGAGATGATCATGTGGAGAGACTTTCGTTCATCTACCAAAATTGGAACGGGTTTCTGGAGAAAGCTTTACTCTGGTTTCTCAGTCTGTTTCCAACTGCCGAATAAATGTTCCTGCAGTTTTCACTGTAAATTCGAGTTGTAGATTGTCCCTACCAATAGATATGTATGGATTGGAGTTAGCAAGTGAAAAGAAACTTTGTGTTCCCAACCAGCTAGTTGAAGGAAGGATTTCACACACACTTATCTCTCAGAACTGAGCATGTGGAGAGACGTTCGTTCATCTAGCACAATGGGAACTGGTTGCAAGTGTAACATTTACTCTGGTTTCTCAGTCTGTTTCCTAGTGCCGGCATGAAGTCCCTGAAAATTTCCCTGTAAAACCGAGTTGGAGCTAGCACCTCCCCATATATATGTATTGATGGAGTTGGCAACTGAAAAGAAACTTTGTCTTCCCAACAAGATAGTTGAAGTGAGGCTTTCACACACACTTATCTCTCAGAACTAAATATGTGGAGAGACGTTCGTTCATCTAGCACAAATGGAACGGTTTGAAGGAGAAACTTTTACTCTGGTTTCTCAGTATGTTTCCTAGTGCCAGTTTGAAGTTCCTGCAGTTTTCACCGTAAAACCGTGGTGCAGCTAGTCCATACCCATATATATGTATGGAGTGGAGTTTGCAACTGAAAAGGAACTTTGTGTTCCCAACAAGCTAGTTGAAGGACTGCTTTCACACACACTTATCTCTCAGAGCTGAGCATGTGGAGAGACTTTCGTTCATATAGCACAAATGGAACGGGTTGCAGGAGAAAATTTTACTCTGGTTTCTCAGTCTGTTTCCTAGTGCCGCTTTGAAATTTCTGCAGTTTTCACCGTAAAATCGAGTTGGAACTATTCCCTACCAATATATATGTATGGATTGGAGTTTGCAACTGAAAAGAAACTTAGTGTTCAAAACAAGCTAGGTGAAGGACGGCTTTCACACACACTTATCTCTCAGAACTGAGTAAGTGGAGAGACGTTCGTTCATCTAGCACAAAGGGAACGGGTTGCAGGAGAAACTTTTACTCTGGTTTCTCAGTCTGTTTCCTGGTGCCTGTTTGAATTTCCTGCAGTTTTCACTGTAAAACCGAGTTGGAGCTTTTACCGCCCCATATATATATATGGATGGGAGTTGGCAACTTAAAAGGAACTTTTGTTTCCAACAAGATAGGTGAAGGACGGCTGTCATACACAATTATCTCTCAGAACTGAGCATGTGGAGAGATGTTCGTTCATCTAGCACAAAGAGAACGGGTTGCAATTGAAACTTTTACTCTGGTTTCTCAGTCTGTTTCCTTGTGCCGGCTTGAAATTCCTGCAGTTTTCCCTGTAAAACATAGTTGGAGCTAGCACCCCCCATAAATATGTATGGAGTGGAGTTGGCAACTGAAAAGAAAATTTGTTTTCCCAACAAGATAGTTGAAGGGAGGCTTTCACACACACTTATCTCTCAGAACTAAACATGTGGAGGGACTTTCGTTCATTTAGCACAAAGGGAACGGGTTGCAGTAGAAACTTTTACTCTGGTTTCTCAGTCTTTTTCCTAGTGCCGATTAGAAGTTCCTGCAGTTTTCACTGTAAAATCGAGCTGGAGATAGTCAATACCATATATAAGCATGGAGTGGATTTTGCAAGTGAAAAGAATCTTTGTGATCCCAACAAGCTTGGTGAAGGACGGCTTTAACACACACTTATCTCTCAGAACTGAGCATGTGGAGAGACGTTCGTTTTTCTAGCACAAAGGGAACGGTTTGCAGGAGAAACTTTTACTCTGGATTCTCAGACACTTACCTATTGCCGGTTTGAATTTCCTGCAGTTTTGACTGTAAAATCGAGTTGGAGCTAGTCCCTACCCATATATATATATGGAGTTTAGTTTGCAACTTAAAAGGAACTTTGTGTTCCCAATAAGCTAGTTGAAGGAATGTTTTCACACACACATATCTCTCAGAGCTGAGCATGTGGAGAGATGTTCGTTCCCCTAGCACAATAGGAACGGTTTGTAGGACAAAATTTTGCTCTGGTTTCTCTGTATGTTTCCTAGTGCTGGTTTGATATTCCTGTTGATTTCACTGTAAAACCGAGTTGGAGCTACTACATCCCCATATATATATATGGAGTGGGGTTGGCAAGTGAAAAGAAACTTTGTGTTCCCAACAAGCTAGCTTTAGGACGGCTTTCACACACACTTATCTCTCAGAACTGAGCATGTGGAGAGACGTTCGTTCATCTAGCACAAAGGGAACGGTTTGCAGGAGAAAATTTTCTGTGGTTTCTCAGTCTGTTTCCTAGTGCCGCTTTGAAGTTCCTGCATTTTTCACTGTAAAACCGAGTTGGAACAGTCCCTCCCCCTATATATGTATGGAGTGGAGTTTGCAACTGAAAAGAAACTTTGAGTTCCCAACAAGCTAGTTAAAAACGGCTTTCACACACACTTATCTCTCAGAGCTGAGCATGTGGAGAGACGATCGTTCATCTAGCACAAAGGGAACGGGTTGCAAGAGAAACTTTTAATCTGGTTTCTCTGTCTCGTTCCTAGTGCCGGTTTGAAGTTCCTGCAGTTTTCACTGTAAAATCTGGTTGGAGCTAGTACCTACCCATATATATGTATGGAGTGAAGTTGGCTAATGAAAGCAAACTTTGTGTTCCCAAGAAGATATTTGAAGTTTGCATTTCACACACACTTATCTCTCAAAACTGAGCATGTTGAGAGACGTTCATTCATCTAACACAAAGAATGGTTTTGCAGGAGAAACGTTTACTCTGGTTTCTCAGTCTGTTTCCCAGTGCCGGTTTGAAGTTACTGCAGGTTTCACTGTAAAACCGAGTTGGTGCTAGTCCCTACCCATATATATGTATGGATTGGAGTTTGCAACTGAAAAGAAACTTTGTGTTCCCAACAAGCTAGTTTAAGGACAGCTTTCAAACACACTTATCTCTCAGATCTTAGCATGTGGAGAGACGTTCGTTCATCTAGCACAAAGGGAAAGGTTAGCAGGAGAAACTTTTCTTTGGTTTCTCAGTCTGTTTCCTAGTGCCGGTTTGAAGTTACTGCAGTTTTCACTGTAAAACCGAGTTGGAGCTAATCCCTCCCCTTATATATTTATGGAGTGGAGTTTGCAACTGAAAAGAAACTTTGAGTTCCCAACTAGCTAGTTGAAGGACGGCTTTCACATACACATATCTCTCAGAGATGAGCATGTGGAGAGACGTTCGTTCATCTACCACAAATGGAACGGATTTCTGGAGAAAGTTTTACTCTGGTTTCTCAGTTTGTTTCCAACTGCCGAATAGAAGTTCCTGCAGTTTTCACTGTAAATTCGAGTTGGAGATTGTCACTACCCATAAATATGTATGGATTGGAGTTTGCAAGTGAAAAGAAACTTTGTGTTCCCAACAAGCTAGTTGAAGGACGGATTTCACACACAATTTTCTCTCAGAAGTGAGCATGTGGAGAGACGTTCGTTCATCTAGCCCAAAGGGAACTGGTTGCAAGGGAAAATTTTAATCTGGTTTCTCAGTCTGTTTCCTAGTGCCGGTTTGATTTTCCTGCATTTTTCACTGTAAAACAGAGTTGGAGTTAGTACCTACCCATAGATATGTATGGATTTGAGTTGGCAATTTAAAAGAAACATTGTGTTCCCAACAAGCTAGTTGAAGGACGGCTTTCACACACCGTTTTCTCTCATAACTGAGCATGTGGAGAGAAGTTCCTACATCTAGAAAAAAGGGAACCGGTTGCAAGTGAAACATTTACTCTGGTTTCTCAGTCTGTTTCCTAGTGCCGGCATGAAGTCCCTGCAGATTTCCCTGTAAAACCGAGTTGGAGCTAGCACCTCCCCATATACATGTATGGATTGGAGTTGGCAACTGAAAAGAAACTTTGTCTTCCCAACAAGCTAGTTGAAGGGAGGCTTTCACACACACTTATCTCTCAGAACAAAACATTTGGAGAGACGTTCGTTCATCTAGCACAAAGGGAACTGGTTGCAGGTGAAACTTTTACTCTGGTTTCTCAGTCTGTTTCCTAGTGCCGGTTTGAATTTCCTGCAGTTTTCACTGTAAAACCGAGTTGGAGCTTGTACAGCCCCAGATATATATATGGATTGGAGTTGGCAACTTAAAAGAAACTTTTTGTTTCCAACAAGCTAGGTGAAGGACGCTTTTCACACACAATTATCTCTCAAAACTGAGCATGTGGAGAGATGTTCGTTCATCTAGCACCATGGGAACGGGTTGCAAGTGAAACTTTTACTCTGGTTTCTCAGTCTGTTTCCTAGTGCCGGCTTGAAATTCCTGCAGTTTTCCCTGTAAAACATATTTTGAGCTAGCACCCCCCATAAATATGTATGGAGTGGAGTTGGCAACTGAAAATAAAATTTGTGTTCCCAACAAGATATTTGAAGGGAGGCTTTCACACACACTTTTCTCTCAGAACTAAACATGTGGAGAGACGTTCGTTCATCAAGCACAAAGGGAAAGGGTTGCAGGAGAAATTTTTACTCTGGATTCTCAGTCTGTTTCCAAGTGCCGATTAGAAATTCCTGCTGTTTTCACTGTAAAATCGAGTTGGAGATAGTCAATACTTTATATATGTATGGAGTGGATTTTGCAAGTGAAAAGTATCTTTGTGTTCCCAACAAACTTGGTGAAGGACGGCTTTCACACACACTTATCTCTCATAACTGAGCATGTGGAGAGACGTTCGTTCATCTAGCACAAAGGGATCGGATTGCAGGAGAAACTTTTACTCTGGTTTCTCAGACTCTTACCTAGTGCCGGTTTGAAATTCCTGCAGTTTTGTCTGTAAAATCGAGTTGGAGCTAGTCCCTACCCATATATATATATGGAGTGGAGTTTGCAATTTAAAAGGAACTTTGTGTTCCCAATAAGCTAGTTGAAAGACTGCTTTCACACACACTTATCTCTCAGAGCTGAGCATGTGGAGAGACGTTCGTTCATCTAGCACAATATGAACGGTTTGCATGAAAAAATTTTACTCTGGTTTCTCAGTATGTTTCCTAGTGCCGGTTTGAAATTCCTGTAGTTTTCACTGTAAAATCGAGTTGGAGATACTACATCCCCATATATATATATGGAGAGGGGTTGGCAACTGAAAAGAATCTTTGTGTTCCAAACAAGCTATCTTTAGGACGCTTTCACACACACTTATCTCTCAGAAATTAGCATGTGGAGAGACGTTCGTTCATCTAGCAAAAAGTTAACGGTTTGCAGGAGAAAATTTTACTCTGGTTTCTCAGTATGTTTCCTAGTGCCGGTTTGAAATTCCTGTAGTTTTCACTGTAAAACCGAGTTGGAGCTACTGCATCCCCATATATATATATGGAGTGGGGTTGGCAACTGAAAAGAAACTTTGTGTTCCCAACAAGCTATCTTTAGTACGGCTTTCACACACACTTATCTCTCAGAACTGAGCATGTGGAGAAACGTTCGTTCATCTAGCCCAAATGGAACGGTTTGCTGGAGAAAATTTTCTCTGGTTTCTCAGTCTGTTTCCTAGTGCCGGTTTGAAGTTCCTGCATTTTTCACTGTAAAACCGAGTTGGAGCTAGTCTCTCAACATATATATGTAAGGAGTGGAGTTTGCAACTGAAAAGAAACTTTGAGTTCCCAACAAGCTAGTTAAAAACGGCTTTCACACACACTTATCCCTCAGATCTGAGCATTTGAAGAGACGTTCGTTCATCTAGCACAAAGTGAACGGGTTGCAAGAGAAACTTTTAATCTGGTTTCTCTGTCTGGTTCCTAGTGCCGGATTGAATTTCCTGCAGTTTTCACTGTAAACCCGGGTTGGAGCTAGTACCTACCTAAATATATTTATGGAGTGAAGTTGGCTAATGAAAGCAAACTTTGTGTTCCCAACAAGATATTTGAAGTTCTCCTTTAACACACACTTATCTCTCAGAACTCAGCATGTGGAGAGACGTTCATTCATCTAACACAAAGAATGGTTTTACAGGAGAAACTTTTACTCTGTTTTCTCAGTCTGTTTCCCAGTGCCGGTTTGAATTTACTGCAGATTTCACTGTAAAACCGAGTTGGGTCTAGTCCCTACCCATATATATGTATGGAGTGGAGTTTGCAACTGAAAAGAAACTTTCTGTTCCTAACAAGCTAGTTGAAGGACGGCTTTCACCCACACTTATCTCTCAGATCTTAGCATGAGGAGAGACGTTCGTTCATCTAGCACAAAGGGAAAGTTTACCAGGAGAAACTTTTCTCTGGTTTCTCAGTCTGTTTCCTAGTGCCGGTTTGAAGTTACTGCAGTTTTCACTGTAAAACCGAGTTGGATCTAATCCCTCCCCATATATATGTATGGAGTGGAGTTTGCAACTGAAAAGAAACTTTGAGTTCTCAACTATCTAGTTGAAGGATGGCTTTCACACACACATATCTCTCAGAGATTAGCATGTGGAGAGACGTTCGTTCATCTACCACAAATGGAACGGGTTTCTGGAGAAAGTTTTACTCTGGTTTCTCAGTATGTTTCCAACTGCCGAATAGAAGTTCCTGCAGTCTTCACTGTAAATTCGAGTTGGAGCTAGTCCCTACCCATATATATATATGGAGTGGAGTTTGCATCTTAAAAGGAACTTTGTGTTCCCAATAAGCTAGTTGAAGGACGGCTTTCACACACACTTATCTCTCAGAGCTGAGCATGAGGAGAGACTTTCATTCATCTAGCATAAATGGAACGGTTTGCAGGAAAAAATTTTACTCTGGTTTCTCAGTATGTTTCCTAGTGCCGGTTTGAATTTCCTGTAGTTTTCAGTGTAAAATAAAGTTGGAGCTACAACATCCCCATATATATGTATGGAGTGGTTTTGGCAACTGAAAAGAAACTTTGTGTTCCCAACAAGCTAAGTGAAGGGCGGCTTTCACACACATTTATCTCTCAGAACTGAGCATGTGGAGAGACGTTCGTTCATCTAGCACAAAGGGATGGGTTTGAAGGAGAAACTTTTACTCTGGTTTCTCAGTCTGGTTCCTAGTGCCGGTTTGAAGTTCCTGCAGTTTTCACTGTAAAACCGAGTTTGAGCTAGTACCTCCCATTATATATATATTGATTGGAGTTGTCAAATGAAAAGAAAATATGTGTTCCCAACAAGCTAGTTGAAGAACGGCTTTCACACACACATATATCTCAGATCTGAGCATGTGGAGAGACGTTCGTTCATCTAGCACAAATGGAACGTGTTACAGGGGAAACTTTTACTCTGGTTTCGCATTCTGTTTCCTAGTGCCGGTTTGAAATTCCTGCAGTTTTCTTGGTAAAACAGATTTGGTGTAGTACCATCCTATATATATATATGGAGTGGAATTTGCAAGTGAAAAGAATCTTTGTGTTCCCAACAAGCTAGGTGAAGGACGGCTTTCACACACACTTCTCTCTCAGAAATGATCATGTGGAGAAACGTTCATTCATCTAGCACAAAGGGAACAGTTTTGCAGGAGAAATTTTACTCTGGTTTCTCAGTCTGTTTCCCAGTGCCGGTTTGAAGATACTGCAGTTTTCACTGCAAAACGGTTTTGGAGTTACTACCTCCCCATATATATGTATGGATTGGAGTTGGCAACTGAAAAGAAAATTTGTGTTCCCAACAAGCTAGGTGAAGGACTGCTTTCACACACACTTTCCTCTCATAACTGAGCATTTGGAGAGACGTTCGTACATCTAGCACAAGGGAACGGGTTGCAAGTGAAACTTTTACTTTGCTTTCCCAGTCTGTTTCCTAGTGCCGGTTTGAAGTTCCTGCAGGTTTCACTGTAATACCGAATTGGAGCTAGTCCCTACCCATATATATGTATGGATTGGAGTTTGCAACTGAAAAGAAACTTTGTGTTCCCAACAAGCTACCTGAAGGACGGCTTTCACACACACTTATCTCTCAGAACTGAGCATGTGGAGAGACGTTCGTTCATCTATCACAAAGGGAACGGTTTGCAGGAGAAACTTTTCTCTGGTTTCTCAGTCTGTTTCCTAGTTCCGGTTTGAAGTTCCTGCAGGTTTCACTGTAAAACCGAGTTGGAGCTACTCCCTACCCATATATATGTTAGGAGTGGAGTTTGCAACTGAAAAGTATCTTTGAGTTCCCAACAAGCTAGTTGAAGGACGGCTTTCACACACACTTATATCTCAGAGCTGAGCATGTGGAGAGACGTTCTTTCATCTAGCACAAAGGGAACGGGTTGCAAGAGAAAATATTTATCTGGTTTATCTGTCTGTTTCCTAGTGCCGGTTTGAAGTTCCTGCAGTTTTCACTGTAAAACCGGGTTGGAGCTTGTACATCCCCATATATATGTTTGGAGTGGGGTTGGCAAATAAAAACAAACTTTGTGTTCCCAACATGATATGTGAATTTCGGCTTTCACACACACTTATCTCTCAGAACTGAGCATGTGGAGAGACATTCGTTCATCTAGCACAAAGGGAACGGTTTGCAGGAGAAACATTTCTCTGGTTTCTCAGTCTGTTTCCTAGCGCCGATTTTAATTTCCCGCATTTTTCACTGTAAAACCGAGTTGGAGTTAGTCCCTACACGTAGATATCTATGGATTGGAGTTGGCAATTTAAAAGAAACTTTGTGTTTCCAACAAGCAAGTTGAAGGACGGCTTTCACACCCGTTTTCTCTCATATCTGTGCATGTGGAGAGACGTTCGTTCATCTAGCAAATGGGGAACGGTTTCCAAGTGAAACTTTTACTCTGGTTTCTCAATCTGTTTCCTAGTGCCGGCTTGAAGTTCCTGCAGATTTCCCTGTAAAACCGAGTTGGAGCTAGCACCTCCATTTATATATGTATGGAGTGGATTTATCAACTGAAAAGAAATTTTGTGTTCCCAACAAGCTAGTTGAAGTGAGGCTCTCACACACACTTATCTCTCAGAACTAAACATGTGGAGAGACGTTCGTTCATCTAGCACAAGTGGAACGGGTTGCAGGAGAAACTTTTACTCTGGTTTCTCAGTATTTTTCCTAGTGCCAGTTTGAATTTCCTGCAGTTTTCACTGTAAAACAGAATTGGAGCTAGTCCCTACACATATATATGTTTGGAGAGGAGTTGGCAACTGAAAAGAAACTTTGTGTTCCCAACAAGGTAGATGAAGGACGACTTTCACACACACTTATCTCTCAGAACTTAGCATGTGGAGAGACGTTCGTTCATCTAGCAAAAAGTTAACGGTTTGCAGGAGAAAATTTTACTCTGGTTTCTCAGTATGTTTCCTAGTGCCGGTTTGAAATTCCTGTAGTTTTCACTGTAAAACCGAGTTGGAGCTACTGCATCCCCATATATATATATGGAGTGGGGTTGGCAACTGAAAAGAAACTTTGTGTTCCCAACAAGCTATCTTTAGTACGGCTTTCACACACACTTATCTCTCAGAACTGAGCATGTGGAGAAACGTTCGTTCATCTAGCCCAAATGGAACGGTTTGCTGGAGAAAATTTTCTCTGGTTTCTCAGTCTGTTTCCTAGTGCCGGTTTGAAGTTCCTGCATTTTTCACTGTAAAACCGAGTTGGAGCTAGTCTTTCAACATATATATGTAAGGAGTGGAGTTTGCAACTGAAAAGAAACTTTGAGTTCCCAACAAGCTAGTTAAAAACGGCTTTCACACACACTTATCCCTCAGATCTGAGCATTTGAAGAGACGTTCGTTCATCTAGCACAAAGTGAACGGGTTGCAAGAGAAACTTTTAATCTGGTTTCTCTGTCTGGTTCCTAGTGCCGGATTGAATTTCCTGCAGTTTTCACTGTAAACCCGGGTTGGAGCTAGTACCTACCTAAATATATTTATGGAGTGAAGTTGGCTAATGAAAGCAAACTTTGTGTTCCCAACAAGATATTTGAAGTTCTCCTTTAACACACACTTATCTCTCAGAACTCAGCATGTGGAGAGACGTTCATTCATCTAACACAAAGAATGGTTTTACAGGAGAAACTTTTACTCTGTTTTCTCAGTCTGTTTCCCAGTGCCGGTTTGAATTTACTGCAGATTTCACTGTAAAACCGAGTTGGGTCTAGTCCCTACCCATATATATGTATGGAGTGGAGTTTGCAACTGAAAAGAAACTTTCTGTTCCTAACAAGCTAGTTGAAGGACGGCTTTCACCCACACTTATCTCTCAGATCTTAGCATGAGGAGAGACGTTCGTTCATCTAGCACAAAGGGAAAGTTTACCAGGAGAAACTTTTCTCTGGTTTCTCAGTCTGTTTCCTAGTGCCGGTTTGAAGTTACTGCAGTTTTCACTGTAAAACCGAGTTGGATCTAATCCCTCCCCATATATATGTATGGAGTGGAGTTTGCAACTGAAAAGAAACTTTGAGTTCTCAACTATCTAGTTGAAGGATGGCTTTCACACACACATATCTCTCAGAGATTAGCATGTGGAGAGACGTTCGTTCATCTACCACAAATGGAACGGGTTTCTGGAGAAAGTTTTACTCTGGTTTCTCAGTATGTTTCCAACTGCCGAATAGAAGTTCCTGCAGTCTTCACTGTAAATTCGAGTTGGAGCTAGTCCCTACCCATATATATATATGGAGTGGAGTTTGCATCTTAAAAGGAACTTTGTGTTCCCAATAAGCTAGTTGAAGGACGGCTTTCACACACACTTATCTCTCAGAGCTGAGCATGAGGAGAGACTTTCATTCATCTAGCATAAATGGAACGGTTTGCAGGAAAAAATTTTACTCTGGTTTCTCAGTATGTTTCCTAGTGCCGGTTTGAATTTCCTGTAGTTTTCAGTGTAAAATAAAGTTGGAGCTACAACATCCCCATATATATGTATGGAGTGGTTTTGGCAACTGAAAAGAAACTTTGTGTTCCCAACAAGCTAAGTGAAGGGCGGCTTTCACACACATTTATCTCTCAGAACTGAGCATGTGGAGAGACGTTCGTTCATCTAGCACAAAGGGATGGGTTTGAAGGAGAAACTTTTACTCTGGTTTCTCAGTCTGGTTCCTAGTGCCGGTTTGAAGTTCCTGCAGTTTTCACTGTAAAACCGAGTTTGAGCTAGTACCTCCCATTATATATATATTGATTGGAGTTGTCAAATGAAAAGAAAATATGTGTTCCCAACAAGCTAGTTGAAGAACGGCTTTCACACACACATATATCTCAGATCTGAGCATGTGGAGAGACGTTCGTTCATCTAGCACAAATGGAACGTGTTACAGGGGAAACTTTTACTCTGGTTTCGCATTCTGTTTCCTAGTGCCGGTTTGAAATTCCTGCAGTTTTCTTGGTAAAACAGATTTGGTGTAGTACCATCCTATATATATATATGGAGTGGAATTTGCAAGTGAAAAGAATCTTTGTGTTCCCAACAAGCTAGGTGAAGGACGGCTTTCACACACACTTCTCTCTCAGAAATGATCATGTGGAGAAACGTTCATTCATCTAGCACAAAGGGAACAGTTTTGCAGGAGAAATTTTACTCTGGTTTCTCAGTCTGTTTCCCAGTGCCGGTTTGAAGATACTGCAGTTTTCACTGCAAAACGGTTTTGGAGTTACTACCTCCCCATATATATGTATGGATTGGAGTTGGCAACTGAAAAGAAAATTTGTGTTCCCAACAAGCTAGGTGAAGGACTGCTTTCACACACACTTTCCTCTCATAACTGAGCATTTGGAGAGACGTTCGTACATCTAGCACAAGGGAACGGGTTGCAAGTGAAACTTTTACTTTGCTTTCCCAGTCTGTTTCCTAGTGCCGGTTTGAAGTTCCTGCAGGTTTCACTGTAATACCGAATTGGAGCTAGTCCCTACCCATATATATGTATGGATTGGAGTTTGCAACTGAAAAGAAACTTTGTGTTCCCAACAAGCTACCTGAAGGACGGCTTTCACACACACTTATCTCTCAGAACTGAGCATGTGGAGAGACGTTCGTTCATCTATCACAAAGGGAACGGTTTGCAGGAGAAACTTTTCTCTGGTTTCTCAGTCTGTTTCCTAGTTCCGGTTTGAAGTTCCTGCAGGTTTCACTGTAAAACCGAGTTGGAGCTACTCCCTACCCATATATATGTTAGGAGTGGAGTTTGCAACTGAAAAGTATCTTTGAGTTCCCAACAAGCTAGTTGAAGGACGGCTTTCACACACACTTATATCTCAGAGCTGAGCATGTGGAGAGACGTTCTTTCATCTAGCACAAAGGGAACGGGTTGCAAGAGAAAATATTTATCTGGTTTATCTGTCTGTTTCCTAGTGCCGGTTTGAAGTTCCTGCAGTTTTCACTGTAAAACCGGGTTGGAGCTTGTACATCCCCATATATATGTTTGGAGTGGGGTTGGCAAATAAAAACAAACTTTGTGTTCCCAACATGATATGTGAATTTCGGCTTTCACACACACTTATCTCTCAGAACTGAGCATGTGGAGAGACATTCGTTCATCTAGCACAAAGGGAACGGTTTGCAGGAGAAACATTTCTCTGGTTTCTCAGTCTGTTTCCTAGCGCCGATTTTAATTTCCCGCATTTTTCACTGTAAAACCGAGTTGGAGTTAGTCCCTACACGTAGATATCTATGGATTGGAGTTGGCAATTTAAAAGAAACTTTGTGTTTCCAACAAGCAAGTTGAAGGACGGCTTTCACACCCGTTTTCTCTCATATCTGTGCATGTGGAGAGACGTTCGTTCATCTAGCAAATGGGGAACGGTTTCCAAGTGAAACTTTTACTCTGGTTTCTCAATCTGTTTCCTAGTGCCGGCTTGAAGTTCCTGCAGATTTCCCTGTAAAACCGAGTTGGAGCTAGCACCTCCATTTATATATGTATGGAGTGGATTTATCAACTGAAAAGAAATTTTGTGTTCCCAACAAGCTAGTTGAAGTGAGGCTCTCACACACACTTATCTCTCAGAACTAAACATGTGGAGAGACGTTCGTTCATCTAGCACAAGTGGAACGGGTTGCAGGAGAAACTTTTACTCTGGTTTCTCAGTATTTTTCCTAGTGCCAGTTTGAATTTCCTGCAGTTTTCACTGTAAAACAGAATTGGAGCTAGTCCCTACACATATATATGTTTGGAGAGGAGTTGGCAACTGAAAAGAAACTTTGTGTTCCCAACAAGGTAGATGAAGGACGACTTTCACACACACTTATCTCTCAGAACTTAGCATGTGGAGAGACGTTCATTCATCTAGCACAAAGCGAACGGGTTTCATTGAAACTTTTACTCTGGTTTCTCAGTCTGTTTCCTAGTGCCGGCTTGAAGTTCCTGCATTTTCACTGTAAAACCGAGTTGGAGCTAATACCTAACGATACATATATATGGATTGGAGTTGGCATCTGAAAAGAAAATATGTGTTCCCAACAAGCTAGTTGAAGAGAGGCTTTCACACACACTTATCTCTCAGAACTAAACATGTGGAGAGACGTTCGTTCATCTAGCACAATGGAAACGGTTTGCAGGAGAAACTATTACTCTGGTTTCTCAGTCTGTTTCCAAGTGCCGATTAGAATTTCCTGCAGTTTTCACTGTAAAATCGAGATGGAGATAGTCAATACCCATATATATGTATGTAGTGGAGTTTGCATCTTAAAAGGAATCTTTGTGTTCCTAATAAGCTAGTTAAAGTGTGTCTTTCACACACACTTATCTCTCAGAGCTGAGCATGTGGAGAGACGATCGTTCATCTAGCACAAAGGGAATGGGTTGCAGGAGAAACTTTTACTCTGGTTTCTCAGTCTGTTTCCTAGTGCCGTTTTGAAGTTCCTGTACTTTTCAATGTAAAACCGTGTTCGAGCTACTACATCCCCATATATATATAAGGAGTGGGTTTGGCAACTGAAACGAAACTTTGTGTTCCCAACAAGCTAGGTGTTGTACGGCTTTCACACACATTTATCTCTCAGAACTGAGCATGCGGAGAGACGTTCGTTCATCTAGCAAAAAGAGAACGTGTTGCAGGAGAAACTTTTACTCTGGTTTCTCAGTGTGTTTCCTAGTGCCGGTTTGAATTTCCTGTAGTTTTCACTGTAAAACCGGGTTGGAGCTAGTACATCCCCATATATATGTTAGGAATGGGGTTGGCAAATAGAAGCAAACATTGTGTTCCCAAAAACATATGTGAATTTCGGCTTTCACACACACTTATCTCTCAGAACTGAGCATGTGGAGAGACTTTCGTTCATCTAGCACAAAGGGAACGTTTTGCAGAGGAAACATTTCTCTGGTTTCTCAGTCTTTTTCCTAGCGCCGTTTTGAAGTTCCTGCATTTTTCACCGTAAAACCGAGTTGGAGTTAGTCCCTACCCATAGATATGTATGGATTGGAGTTGGCAATTTAAAAGAAACTTTGTGTCCAACAAGCTAGTTGAAGGACGGCTTTCACACACCGTTTTCTCTCAACCTGAGTATGTGGAGGAACGTTCGTTCATCTAGCACAAAGGGAACGGGTTGCAAGTGAAACTTTTACTCTGGTTTCTCAGTCTGTTTCCTGGTGCCGGCTTGAAGTTCCTGCAGATTTCCCTGTAAAATCGAGTTGGTGCTAGCACCTCCCCTTAAATATATATGGACTGGAGTTGGCAACTGAAAAGAAACTTTGTGTTCCCAACAAGCTAGTTGAAGTGAGGCTTTCACACACACTTATTTCTCAGAACTAAACATGTGGAGAGACGTTCGTTCATCTAGCACAAATGGAACGGATTGCAGGAGAAACTTTTACTCTGGTTTCTCAGTATGTTTCCTAGTGCCGTTTTGAAGTTCCTGCAGTTTTGACTGTAAAATATAGTTGGAGCTAGTCCCTACCCATATATATGTATGTAGTGGAGTTTGCAACTTAAAAGGAACTTTGTGTTCCCAACTAGTTTTTTGAAGGACGGCTTACACACACAATTATCTCTCAGAGCTGAGCATGAGGAGAGACGTTCTTTCATCTAGCATAAATGAAACGGGTTGCAGGAGAAAATTTTCTCAGGATTCTCAGTCTGTTTCCTAGTGCCGGTTTGAAGTTCCTGCAGTTTTCACTGTAAAACCGGGTTGGAGCTTGTACATCCCCATATATATGTTTGGAGTGGGGTTGGCAAATAAAAACAAACTTTGTGTTCCCAACATGATATGTGAATTTCGGCTTTCACACACACTTATCTCTCAGAACTGAGCATGTGGAGAGACATTCGTTCATCTAGCACAAAGGGAACGGTTTGCAGGAGAAACATTTCTCTGGTTTCTCAGTCTGTTTCCTAGCGCCGATTTTAATTTCCCGCATTTTTCACTGTAAAACCGAGTTGGAGTTAGTCCCTACACATAGATATGTATGGATTGGAGTTGGCAATTTAAAAGAAACTTTGTGTTTCCAACAAGCAGGTTGAAGGACGGCTTTCACACCCGTTTTCTCTCATATCTGTGCATGTGGAGAGACGTTCGTTCATCTAGCAAATGGGGAACGGTTTCCAAGTGAAACTTTTACTCTGGTTTCTCAATCTGTTTCCTAGTGCCGGCTTGAAGTTCCTGCAGATTTCCCTGTAAAACCGAGTTGGAGCTAGCACCTCCATTTATATATGTATGGAGTGGATTTATCAACTGAAAAGAAATTTTGTGTTCCCAACAAGCTAGTTGAAGTGAGGCTCTCACACACACTTATCTCTCAGAACTAAACATGTGGAGAGACGTTCGTTCATCTAGCACAAGTGGAACGGGTTGCAGGAGAAACTTTTACTCTGGTTTCTCAGTATTTTTCCTAGTGCCAGTTTGAATTTCCTGCAGTTTTCAGTGTAAAATAGAGTTGGAGCTACAACATCCCCATATATATGTATGGAGTGGTTTTGGCAACTGAAAAGAAACTTTGTGTTCCCAACAATCTAAGTGAAGGGCGGCTTTCACACACATTTATCTCTCAGAACTGAGCATGTGGAGAGACGTTCGTTCATCTAGCACAAAGGGAAGGGTTTGAAGGAGAAACTTTTACTCTGGTTTCTCAGTCTGGTTCCTAGTGCCGGTTTGAAGTTCCTGCAGTTTTCACTGTAAAATCGAGTTTGAGCTTGTACCTCCCATTATATATATATTGATTGGAGTTGTCAAATGAAAAGAAAATATGTGTTCCCAACAAGCTAGTTGAAGAACGGCTTTCACACACACATATATCTCAGATCTGAGCATGTGGAGAGACGTTCGTTCATCTAGCACAAATGGAACGTGTTACAGGGGAAACTTTTACTCTGGTTTCGCATTCTGTTTCCTAGTGCCGGTTTGAAATTCCTGCAGTTTTCTTGGTAAAACAGATTTGGTGTAGTACCATCCTATATATATATATGGAGTGGAATTTGCAAGTGAAAAGAATCTTTGTGTTCCCAACAAGCTAGGTGAAGGACGGCTTTCACACACAATTCTCTCTCAGAAATGATCATGTGGAAACGTTCATTCATCTAGCACAAAGGGAACGGGTTGCAGGAGAAACTTTTACTCTGGTTTCTCAGTCTGTTTCCTAGTGCCGTTTTGAAGCTCATGCAGTTTTCACTCTAAAACAGAGTTGGAGCAAGTCCCTACCCATAGATATGTTTGGAGTGGGGTTTGCAAATGAAAAGATACTTTGTGTTTCCAACAAGCTAGGTGAAGGATGGCTTTCATACATATATCTCTCAGAAATAAGCATGTGGTGAGACGTTCATTCATCTAGCACAAAGGGAACAGTTTTGCAGGAGAAATTTTACTCTGGTTTCTCAGTCTGTTTCCCAGTGCCGGTTTGAAGATACTGCAGTTTTCACTGCAAAACGGTTTTGGAGTTACTACCTCCCCATATATATGTATGGATTGGAGTTGGCAACTGAAAAGAAAATTTGTGTTCCCAAACGCTAGGTGAAGGACTGCTTTCACACACACTTTCCTCTCATAACTGAGCATTTGGAGAGACGTTCGTACATCTAGCACAAGGGAACGGGTTGCAAGTGAAACTTTTACTTTGCTTTCCCAGTCTGTTTCCTAGTGCCGGTTTGAAGTTCCTGCAGGTTTCACTGTAATACCGAATTGGAGCTAGTCCCTACCCATATATATGTATGGATTGGAGTTTGCAACTGAAAAGAAACTTTGTGTTCCCAACAAGCTACCTGAAGGACGGCTTTCACACACACTTATCTCTCAGAACTGAGCATGTGGAGAGACGTTCGTTCATCTATCACAAAGGGAACGGTTTGCAGGAGAAACTTTTCTCTGGTTTCTCAGTCTGTTTCCTAGTTCCGGTTTGAAGTTCCTGCAGGTTTCACTGTAAAACCGAGTTGGAGCTACTCCCTACCCATATATATGTTAGGAGTGGAGTTTGCAACTGAAAAGTATCTTTGAGTTCCCAACAAGCTAGTTGAAGGACGGCTTTCACACACACTTATATCTCAGAGCTGAGCATGTGGAGAGACGTTCTTTCATCTAGCACAAAGGGAACGGGTTGCAAGAGAAAATATTTATCTGGTTTATCTGTCTGTTTCCTAGTGCCGGTTTGAAGTTCCTGCAGTTTTCACTGTAAAACCGGGTTGGAGCTTGTACATCCCCATATATATGTTTGGAGTGGGGTTGGCAAATAAAAACAAACTTTGTGTTCCCAACATGATATGTGAATTTCGGCTTTCACACACACTTATCTCTCAGAACTGAGCATGTGGAGAGACATTCGTTCATCTAGCACAAAGGGAACGGTTTGCAGGAGAAACATTTCTCTGGTTTCTCAGTCTGTTTCCTAGCGCCGATTTTAATTTCCCGCATTTTTCACTGTAAAACCGAGTTGGAGTTAGTCCCTACACGTAGATATCTATGGATTGGAGTTGGCAATTTAAAAGAAACTTTGTGTTTCCAACAAGCAAGTTGAAGGACGGCTTTCACACCCGTTTTCTCTCATATCTGTGCATGTGGAGAGACGTTCGTTCATCTAGCAAATGGGGAACGGTTTCCAAGTGAAACTTTTACTCTGGTTTCTCAATCTGTTTCCTAGTGCCGGCTTGAAGTTCCTGCAGATTTCCCTGTAAAACCGAGTTGGAGCTAGCACCTCCATTTATATATGTATGGAGTGGATTTATCAACTGAAAAGAAATTTTGTGTTCCCAACAAGCTAGTTGAAGTGAGGCTCTCACACACACTTATCTCTCAGAACTAAACATGTGGAGAGACGTTCGTTCATCTAGCACAAGTGGAACGGGTTGCAGGAGAAACTTTTACTCTGGTTTCTCAGTATTTTTCCTAGTGCCAGTTTGAATTTCCTGCAGTTTTCACTGTAAAACAGAATTGGAGCTAGTCCCTACACATATATATGTTTGGAGAGGAGTTGGCAACTGAAAAGAAACTTTGTGTTCCCAACAAGGTAGATGAAGGACGACTTTCACACACACTTATCTCTCAGAACTTAGCATGTGGAGAGACGTTCATTCATCTAGCACAAAGCGAACGGGTTTCATTGAAACTTTTACTCTGGTTTCTCAGTCTGTTTCCTAGTGCCGGCTTGAAGTTCCTGCATTTTTCACTGTAAAACCGAGTTGGAGCTAATACCTAACCATACATATATATGGATTGGAGTTGGCATCTGAAAAGAAAATATGTGTTCCCAACAAGCTAGTTGAAGAGAGGCTTTCACACACACTTATCTCTCAGAACTAAACATGTGGAGAGACGTTCGTTCATCTAGCACAATGGAAACGGTTTGCAGGAGAAACTATTACTCTGGTTTCTCAGTCTGTTTCCAAGTGCCGATTAGAATTTCCTGCAGTTTTCACTGTAAAATCGAGATGGAGATAGTCAATACCCATATATATGTATGTAGTGGAGTTTGCATCTTAAAAGGAATCTTTGTGTTCCTAATAAGCTAGTTAAAGTGTGTCTTTCACACACACTTATCTCTCAGAGCTGAGCATGTGGAGAGACGATCGTTCATCTAGCACAAAGGGAATGGGTTGCAGGAGAAACTTTTACTCTGGTTTCTCAGTCTGTTTCCTAGTGCCGTTTTGAAGTTCCTGTACTTTTCAATGTAAAACCGTGTTCGAGCTACTACATCCCCATATATATATAAGGAGTGGGTTTGGCAACTGAAACGAAACTTTGTGTTCCCAACAAGCTAGGTGTTGTACGGCTTTCACACACATTTATCTCTCAGAACTGAGCATGCGGAGAGACGTTCGTTCATCTAGCAAAAAGAGAACGTGTTGCAGGAGAAACTTTTACTCTGGTTTCTCAGTGTGTTTCCTAGTGCCGGTTTGAATTTCCTGTAGTTTTCACTGTAAAACCGGGTTGGAGCTAGTACATCCCCATATATATGTTAGGAATGGGGTTGGCAAATAGAAGCAAACATTGTGTTCCCAAAAACATATGTGAATTTCGGCTTTCACACACACTTATCTCTCAGAACTGAGCATGTGGAGAGACTTTCGTTCATCTAGCACAAAGGGAACGTTTTGCAGAGGAAACATTTCTCTGGTTTCTCAGTCTTTTTCCTAGCGCCGTTTTGAAGTTCCTGCATTTTTCACCGTAAAACCGAGTTGGAGTTAGTCCCTACCCATAGATATGTATGGATTGGAGTTGGCAATTTAAAAGAAACTTTGTGTCCAACAAGCTAGTTGAAGGACGGCTTTCACACACCGTTTTCTCTCAACCTGAGTATGTGGAGGAACGTTCGTTCATCTAGCACAAAGGGAAAGGGTTGCAAGTGAAACTTTTACTCTGGTTTCTCAGTCTGTTTCCTAGTGCCGGCTTGAAGTTCCTGCAGATTTCCCTGTAAAATCGAGATGGTGCTAGCACCTCCCCTTAAATATATATGGACTGGAGTTGGCAACTGAAAAGAAACTTTGTGTTCCCAACAAGCTAGTTGAAGTGAGGCTTTCACACACACTTATTTCTCAGAACTAAACATGTGGAGAGACGTTCGTTCATCTAGCACAAATGGAACGGATTGCAGGAGAAACTTTTACTCTGGTTTCTCAGTATTTTTCCTAGTGCCGTTTTGAAGTTCCTGCAGTTTTGACTGTAAAATATAGTTGGAGCTAGTCCCTACCCATATATATGTATGTAGTGGAGTTTGCAACTTAAAAGGAACTTTGTGTTCCCAACTAGTTTTTTGAAGGACGGCTTACACACACAATTATCTCTCAGAGCTGAGCATGAGGAGAGACGTTCTTTCATCTAGCATAAATGAAACGGGTTGCAGGAGAAAATTTTCTCAGGATTCTCAGTCTGTTTCCTAGTGCCGGTTTGAAGTTCCTGCAGTTTTCACTGTAAAACCGGGTTGGAGCTTGTACATCCCCATATATATGTTTGGAGTGGGGTTGGCAAATAAAAACAAACTTTGTGTTCCCAACATGATATGTGAATTTCGGCTTTCACACACACTTATCTCTCAGAACTGAGCATGTGGAGAGACATTCGTTCATCTAGCACAAAGGGAACGGTTTGCAGGAGAAACATTTCTCTGGTTTCTCAGTCTGTTTCCTAGCGCCGATTTTAATTTCCCGCATTTTTCACTGTAAAACCGAGTTGGAGTTAGTCCCTACACATAGATATGTATGGATTGGAGTTGGCAATTTAAAAGAAACTTTGTGTTTCCAACAAGCAAGTTGAAGGACGGCTTTCACACCCGTTTTCTCTCATATCTGTGCATGTGGAGAGACGTTCGTTCATCTAGCAAATGGGGAACGGTTTCCAAGTGAAACTTTTACTCTGGTTTCTCAATCTGTTTCCTAGTGCCGGCTTGAAGTTCCTGCAGATTTCCCTGTAAAACCGAGTTGGAGCTAGCACCTCCATTTATATATGTATGGAGTGGATTTATCAACTGAAAAGAAATTTTGTGTTCCCAACAAGCTAGTTGAAGTGAGGCTCTCACACACACTTATCTCTCAGAACTAAACATGTGGAGAGACGTTCGTTCATCTAGCACAAGTGGAACGGGTTGCAGGAGAAACTTTTACTCTGGTTTCTCAGTATTTTTCCTAGTGCAGTTTGAATTTCCTGCAGTTTTCACTGTAAAACAGAATTGGAGCTAGTCCCTACACATATATATGTTTGGAGAGGAGTTGGCAAATGAAAAGAAACTTTGTGTTCCCAACAAGGTAGATGAAGGACGACTTTCAAACACACTTATCTCTCAGAACTTAGCATGTGGAGAGACGTTCATTCATCTAGCACAAAGCGAACGGGTTTCATTGAAACTTTTACTCTGGTTTCTCAGTCTGTTTCCTAGTGCCGGCTTGAAGTTCCTGCATTTTTCACTGTAAAACCGAGTTGGAGCTAATAACTAACCATACATATATATGGATTGGAGTTGGCATCTGAAAAGAAAATATGTGTTCCCAACAAGCTAGTTGAAGAGAGGCTTTCACACACACTTATCTCTCAGAACTAAACATGTGGAGAGACGTTCGTTCATCTAGCACAATGGAAACGGTTTGCAGGAGAAACTATTACTCTGGTTTCTCAGTCTGTTTCCAAGTGCCGATTAGAATTTCCTGCAGTTTTCACTGTAAAATCGAGATGGAGATAGTCAATACCCATATATATGTATGTAGTGGAGTTTGCATCTTAAAAGGAATCTTTGTGTTCCTAATAAGCTAGTTAAAGTGTGTCTTTCACACACACTTATCTCTCAGAGCTGAGCATGTGGAGAGACGATCGTTCATCTAGCACAAAGGGAATGGGTTGCAGGAGAAACTTTTACTCTGGTTTCTCAGTCTGTTTCCTAGTGCCGTTTTGAAGTTCCTGTACTTTTCAATGTAAAACCGTGTTCGAGCTACTACATCCCCATATATATATAAGGAGTGGGTTTGGCAACTGAAACGAAACTTTGTGTTCCCAACAAGCTAGGTGTTGTACGGCTTTCACACACATTTATCTCTCAGAACTGAGCATGCGGAGAGACGTTCGTTCATCTAGCAAAAAGAGAACGTGTTGCAGGAGAAACTTTTACTCTGGTTTCTCAGTGTGTTTCCTAGTGCCGGTTTGAATTTCCTGTAGTTTTCACTGTAAAACCGGGTTGGAGCTAGTACATCCCCATATATATGTTAGGAATGGGGTTGGCAAATAGAAGCAAACATTGTGTTCCCAAAAACATATGTGAATTTCGGCTTTCACACACACTTATCTCTCAGAACTGAGCATGTGGAGAGACTTTCGTTCATCTAGCACAAAGGGAACGTTTTGCAGAGGAAACATTTCTCTGGTTTCTCAGTCTTTTTCCTAGCGCCGTTTTGAAGTTCCTGCATTTTTCACCGTAAAACCGAGTTGGAGTTAGTCCCTACCCATAGATATGTATGGATTGGAGTTGGCAATTTAAAAGAAACTTTGTGTCCAACAAGCTAGTTGAAGGACGGCTTTCACACACCGTTTTCTCTCAACCTGAGTATGTGGAGGAACGTTCGTTCATCTAGCACAAAGGGAACGGGTTGCAAGTGAAACTTTTACTCTGGTTTCTCAGTCTGTTTCCTAGTGCCGGCTTGAAATTCCTGCAGATTTCCCTGTAAAATCGAGTTGGTGCTAGCACCTCCCCTTATATATATATGGACTGGAGTTGGCAACTGAAAAGAAACTTTGTGTTCCCAACAAGCTAGTTGAAGTGAGGCTTTCACACACACTTATTTCTCAGAACTAAACATGTGGAGAGACGTTCGTTCATCTAGCACAAATGGAACGGATTGCAGGAGAAACTTTTACTCTGGTTTCTCAGTATTTTTCCTAGTGCCGTTTTGAAGTTCCTGCAGTTTTGACTGTAAAATATAGTTGGAGCTAGTCCCTACCCATATATATGTATGTAGTGGAGTTTGCAACTTAAAAGGAACTTTGTGTTCCCAACTAGTTTTTTGAAGGACGGCTTACACACACAATTATCTCTCAGAGCTGAGCATGAGGAGAGACGTTCTTTCATCTAGCATAAATGAAACGGGTTGCAGGAGAAAATTTTCTCAGGATTCTCAGTCTGTTTCCTAGTGCCGGTTTGAAGTTCCCGCAGTTTTCACTGTAAAACCGGGTTGGAGCTTGTACATCCCCATATATATGTTTGGAGTGGGGTTGGCAAATAAAAACAAACTTTGTGTTCCCAACATGATATGTGAATTTCGGCTTTCACACACACTTATCTCTCAGAACTGAGCATGTGGAGAGACATTCGTTCATCTAGCACAAAGGGAACGGTTTGCAGGAGAAACATTTCTCTGGTTTCTCAGTCTGTTTCCTAGCGCCGATTTTAATTTCCCGCATTTTTCACTGTAAAACCGAGTTGGAGTTAGTCCCTACACATAGATATGTATGGATTGGAGTTGGCAATTTAAAAGAATCTTTGTGTTTCCAACAAGCAAGTTGAAGGACGGCTTTCACACCCGTTTTCTCTCATATCTGTGCATGTGGAGAGACGTTCGTTCATCTAGCAAAAGGGGAACGGTTTCCAAGTGAAACTTTTACTCTGGTTTCTCAATCTGTTTCCTAGTGCCGGCTTGAAGTTCCTGCAGATTTCCCTGTAAAACCGACTTGGAGCTAGCACCTACATTTATATATGTATGGAGTGGATTTATCAACTGAAAAGAAATTTTGTGTTCCCAACAAGCTAGTTGAAGTGAGGCTTTCACACACACTTATCTCTCAGAACTAAACATGTGGAGAGACGTTCGTTCATCTAGCACAAGTGGAACGGGTTGCAGGAGAATCTTTTACTCTGGTTTCTCAGTATTTTTCCTAGTGCCAGTTTGAATTTCCTGCAGTTTTCACTGTAAAACAGAATTGGAGCTAGTCCCTACACATATATATGTTTGGAGAGGAGTTGGCAACTGAAAAGAAACTTTGTGTTCCCAACAAGGTAGATGAAGGACGACTTTCACACACACTTATCTCTCAGAATTTAGCATTTGGAAAGACGTTCATTCATCTAGCACAAAGCGAACGGGTTTCATTGAAACTTTTACTCTGGTTTCTCAGTCTCTTTCCTAGTGCCGGCTTGAAGTTCCTGCAGTTTTCACTGTAAAACCGAGTTGGAGCTAATACATAACCATACATATGTATGGATTGGAGTTGGCATCTGAAAAGAAAATATGTGTTCCCAACAAGCTAGTTGAAGAGAGGCTTTCACACACACTTATCTCTCAGAACTAAACATGTGGAGAGACGTTCGTTCATCTAGCACAATGGGAACGGTTTGCAGGAGAAACTATTACTCTGGTTTCTCAGTCTGTTTCCAAGTGCCGATTAGAATTTCCTGCAGTTTTCACTGTAAAATCGAGATGGAGATAGTCAATACCCATATATATGTATGTAGTGGAGTTTGCATCTTAAAAGGAATCTTTGTGTTCCTAATAAGCTAGTTAAAGTGTGTCTTTCACACACACTTATCTCTCAGAGCTGAGCATGTGGAGAGACGATCGTTCATCTAGCACAAAGGGAATGGGTTGCAGGAGAAACTTTTACTCTGGTTTCTCAGTCTGTTTCCTAGTGCCGTTTTGAAGTTCCTGTACTTTTCAATGTAAAACCGTGTTCGAGCTACTACATCCCCATATATATATAAGGAGTGGGTTTGGCAACTGAAACGAAACTTTGTGTTCCCAACAAGCTAGGTGTTGTACGGCTTTCACACACATTTATCTCTCAGAACTGAGCATGCGGAGAGACGTTCGTTCATCTAGCAAAAAGAGAACGTGTTGCAGGAGAAACTTTTACTCTGGTTTCTCAGTGTGTTTCCTAGTGCCGGTTTGAATTTCCTGTAGTTTTCACTGTAAAACCGGGTTGGAGCTAGTACATCCCCATATATATGTTAGGAGTGGGGTTGGCAAATAGAAGCAAACATTGTGTTCCCAAAAACATATGTGAATTTCGGCTTTCACACACACTTATCTCTCAGAACTGAGCATGTGGAGAGACTTTCGTTCATCTAGCACAAAGGGAACGTTTTGCAGAGGAAACATTTCTCTGGTTTCTCAGTCTTTTTCCTAGCGCCGGTTTGAAGTTCCTGCATTTTTCACTGTAAAACCGAGTTGGAGTTAGTCCCTACCCATAGATATGTATGGATTGGAGTTGGCAATTTAAAAGAAACTTTGTGTCCAACAAGCTAGTTGAAGGACGGCTTTCACACACCGTTTTCTCTCAACCTGAGTATGTGGAGGAACGTTCGTTCATCTAGCACAAAGGGAAAGGGTTGCAAGTGAAACTTTTACTCTGGTTTCTCAGTCTGTTTCCTAGTGCCGGCTTGAAGTTCCTGCAGATTTCCCTGTAAAATCGAGTTGGTGCTAGCACCTCCCCTTATATATATATGGACTGGAGTTGGCAACTGAAAAGAAACTTTGTGTTCCCAACAAGCTAGTTGAAGTGAGGCTTTCACACACACTTATTTCTCAGAACTAAACATGTGGAGAGACGTTCGTTCATCTAGCACAAATGGAACGGATTTCAGGAGAAACTTTTACTCTGGTTTCTCAGTATGTTTCCTAGTGCCGTTTTGAAGTTCCTGCAGTTTTGACTGTAAAATATAGTTGGAGCTAGTCCCTACCCATATATATGTATGTAGTGGAGTTTGCAACTTAAAAGGAACTTTGTGTTCCCAACTAGTTTTTTGAAGGACGGCTTACACACACAATTATCTCTCAGAGCTGAGCATGAGGAGAGACGTTCTTTCATCTAGCATAAATGAAACGGGTTGCAGGAGAAAATTTTCTCAGGATTCTCAGTCTGTTTCCTAGTGCCGGTTTGAAGTTCCTGCAGTTTTCACTGTAAAACCGGGTTGGAGCTTGTACATCCCCATATATATGTTTGGAGTGGGGTTGGCAAATAAAAACAAACTTTGTGTTCCCAACATGATATGTGAATTTCGGCTTTCACACACACTTATCTCTCAGAACTGAGCATGTGGAGAGACATTCGTTCATCTAGCACAAAGGGAACGGTTTGCAGGAGAAACATTTCTCTGGTTTCTCAGTCTGTTTCCTAGCGCCGATTTTAATTTCCCGCATTTTTCACTGTAAAACCGAGTTGGAGTTAGTCCCTACACATAGATATGTATGGATTGGAGTTGGCAATTTAAAAGAAACTTTGTGTTTCCAACAAGCAAGTTGAAGGACGGCTTTCACACCCGTTTTCTCTCATATCTGTGCATGTGGAGAGACGTTCGTTCATCTAGCAAAAGGGGAACGGTTTCCAAGTGAAACTTTTACTCTGGTTTCTCAATCTGTTTCCTAGTGCCGGCTTGAAGTTCCTGCAGATTTCCCTGTAAAACCGAGTTGGAGCTAGCACCTCCATTTATATATGTATGGAGTGGATTTATCAACTGAAAAGAAATTTTGTGTTCCCAACAAGCTAGTTGAAGTGAGGCTCTCACACACACTTATCTCTCAGAACTAAACATGTGGAGAGACGTTCGTTCATCTAGCACAAGTGGAACGGGTTGCAGGAGAAACTTTTACTCTGGTTTCTCAGTATTTTTCCTAGTGCCAGTTTGAATTTCCTGCAGTTTTCACTGTAAAACAGAATTGGAGCTAGTCCCTACACATATATATGTTTGGAGAGGAGTTGGCAACTGAAAAGAAACTTTGTGTTCCCAACAAGGTAGATGAAGGACGACTTTCACACACACTTATCTCTCAGAACTTAGCATGTGGAGAGACGTTCATTCATCTAGCACAAAGCGAACGGGTTTCATTGAAACTTTTACTCTGGTTTCTCAGTCTGTTTCCTAGTGCCGGCTTGAAGTTCCTGCATTTTTCACTGTAAAACCGAGTTGGAGCTAATACCTAACCATACATATATATGGATTGGAGTTGGCATCTGAAAAGAAAATATGTGTTCCCAACAAGCTAGTTGAAGAGAGGCTTTCACACACACTTATCTCTCAGAACTAAACATGTGGAGAGACGTTCGTTCATCTAGCACAATGGGAACGGTTTGCAGGAGAAACTATTACTCTGGTTTCTCAGTCTGTTTCCAAGTGCCGATTAGAATTTCCTGCAGTTTTCACTGTAAAATCGAGATGGAGATAGTCAATACCCATATATATGTATGTAGTGGAGTTTGCATCTTAAAAGGAATCTTTGTGTTCCTAATAAGCTAGTTAAAGTGTGTCTTTCACACACACTTATCTCTCAGAGCTGAGCATGTGGAGAGACGATCGTTCATCTAGCACAAAGGGAATGGGTTGCAGGAGAAACTTTTACTCTGGTTTCTCAGTCTGTTTCCTAGTGCCGTTTTGAAGTTCCTGTACTTTTCAATGTAAAACCGTGTTCGAGCTACTACATCCCCATATATATATAAGGAGTGGGTTTGGCAACTGAAACGAAACTTTGTGTTCCCAACAAGCTAGGTGTTGTACGGCTTTCACACACATTTATCTCTCAGAATTGAGCATGCGGAGAGACGTTCGTTCATCTAGCAAAAAGAGAACGTGTTGCAGGAGAAACTTTTACTCTGGTTTCTCAGTGTGTTTCCTAGTGCCGGTTTGAATTTCCTGTAGTTTTCACTGTAAAACCGGGTTGGAGCTAGTACATCCCCATATATATGTTAGGAGTTTGGTTGGCAAATAGAAGCAAACATTGTGTTCCCAAAAACATATGTGAATTTCGGCTTTCACACACACTTATCTCTCAGAACTGAGCATGTGGAGAGACTTTCGTTCATCTAGCACAAAGGGAACGTTTTGCAGAGGAAACATTTCTCTGGTTTCTCAGTCTTTTTCCTAGCGCCGGTTTGAAGTTCCTGCATTTTTCACTGTAAAACCGAGTTGGAGTTAGTCCCTATACATAGATATGTATGGATTGGAGTTGGCAATTTAAAAGAAACTTTGTGTCCAACAAGCTAGTTGAAGGACGGCTTTCACACACCGTTTTCTCTCAACCTGAGTATGTGGAGGAACGTTCGTTCATCTAGCACAATGGGAACGGGTTGCAAGTGAAAATTTTACTCTGGTTTCTCAGTCTGTTTCCTAGTGCCGGCTTGAAGTTCCTGCAGATTTCCCTGTAAAATCGAGTTGGTGCTAGCACCTCCCCTTATATATATATGGACTGGAGTTGGCAACTGAAAAGAAACTTTGTGTTCCCAACAAGCTAGTTGAAGTGAGGCTTTCACACACACTTATTTCTCAGAACTAAACATGTGGAGAGACGTTCGTTCATCTAGCACAAATGGAACGGATTGCAGGAGAAACTTTTACTCTGGTTTCTCAGTATGTTTCCTAGTGCCGTTTTGAAGTTCCTGCAGTTTTGACTGTAAAATATAGTTGGAGCTAGTCCCTACCCATATATATGTATGTAGTGGAGTTTGCAACTTAAAAGGAACTTTGTGTTCCCAACTAGTTTTTTCAAGGATGGCTTACACACACAATTATCTCTCAGAGCTGAGCATGAGGAGAGACGTTCTTTCATCTAGCATAAATGAAACGGGTTGCAGGAGAAAATTTTCTTAGGATTCTCAGTCTGTTTCCTAGTGCCGGTTTGAATTTCCTGCAGTTTTCACTGTAAAACAGAGTTGGAGCTAGTACCTCCACATATATATGTATGGAGTGGTGTTTGCAACTGAAAAGAAACTTAGTGTTCCCAACAAGCTAGGTGAAGAACGGCTTTCACACACACTTATTTCTCAGAAATGAGCATGTGGAAAGATGTTCGTTCATCTAGCACAAAAGGAACGGTTTGCAGGAGAAACTATTCTCTGGATTCACAGTCTGTTTCCTAGTGCCGGTTTGAAGTTCCAGCAGTTTTCACTGTAAACCCGAGTTGGAGCTTGTACCGCCCTATATATATGTTTGGATTGGAGTTGACAACTGAAAAGAATCTTTGTGTTCCCAACAAGATAGGTGAAGGACGGCATTCACACACACTTATCTCTCAGAACTTAGCATGTGGAGAGACGATGGTTCATCTAGCACAAAGGGAACGGGTTGCAGGGAAACTTTTACTCTGGTTTCTCACTCTGTCTCCTAGTGCCGTTTTGAAGTTCCTGTAGTTTTCACTGTAAAACCGAGTTGGAGCTACAACATTCCCATATATATATATGAAGTGGGGTTTGCAACTGAAAAGAATCTTTGTGTTCCCAACAAGCTAGGTGATGTACGGCTTTCACAAACATTTATCTCTCAGAACTGAACATGTGGAGAGACGTTCGTTCATCTAGCACAAAGGGAACGTGTTGCAGGAGAAACTTTTACTCTGGTTTCTCAGTCTGTTTCCTAGTGCCGGTTTGAAGTTCCTGAAATTTTCACTGTAAAACCGATTTGGAGCTTGTACCACCACATATATATGTATGCATTTGAGTTGGTAACTTAAAACAAACTTTGTGTTCCCAACTAGATAGATGAAGGACGGCTTTCATACACCTTATTTCTCAGAACTGAGCATGTGGAGAGAATTTCGTTCATCTAGCACAAAAGGAACGGGTTTCAAGTGAAATTTTTACTCTGGTTTCTCAGTCTGTTTCCTAGTGCCGGCTTGAAGTTCCTGCATTTTTCCCTATAAAACAGAGTTGGAGCTAGCACCTCCCCATATATATATATATGGAGTGGATTTGGCAAGTGAAAAGAAAATTTTTGTTCCCAACACGCTACTTGATGTGAGGCTTTCACACACACTTATCTCTCAGAACTAAACATGTGGAGAGACGTTCGTTCATCTAGCACAAAGGGAACGGTTTGCAGGAGAAATTATTACTCTGGATTCTCAGTCTGTTTCCAAGTGCCGATTAGAATTTCCTGCAGTTTTCACTGTAAAATCGAGCTGGAGTTTGTCAATACCCATATATATGTATGGAGTGGATTTTGCAAGTGAAAAGAATCTTTGTGTTCCCAACAAGTTGGTTGAAGGACGGCTTTCACACACACTTATCTCTCAGTTCTGAGCATGTGGAGAGACGTACGTTCGCCTAGCACAAAGGGAACTGTTTGCAGGTATTTCTTTTTTCTGGATTCTCAGTCTGTTTACTAGTGCCGGTTTGAAGTTCCTGCAGTTTTCACTGTAAAACCGAGTTGGAGCTTGTACCGCCCCAATATACGTATGGATTGGAGTTGACAACTGAAAAGTAACTTTGTGTTCCCAACAAGATAGGTGAAGTACGGCTTTCAAACACACTTATTCCTCAGAACTTAGCATGTGGAGAGACGTTCGTTCATCTAGCAAAAAGGGAACGGGTTGCAAGTGAAACTATTACTCTGGTTTCTCAGTCTGTTTCCTAGTGCTGGATTGAAGTTCCTGCAGTTTTCCCTATAAAACAGATTTGGAGCTAGCACATTCCCATATATATTTATGGCGTGGTGTTGGCAACTGAAAAGAAAATTTGTGATCCCAACATGCTAGTTGAATGGACGCTTTCACACACACTTATCTCTCAGAACTAAACATGTGGAGAGACGTTTGTTCATCTAGCACAAAGGGAACGGGTTGCAGGAGAAACTTTTACTCTGGTTTCTCAGTCTTTTTCCAAGTGCCGATTAGAATTTCCTGCAGTTTTCACTGTAAAATCGAGCTGGAGATAGTCAATACCCATATATATGTATGGAGTGGGTGTTGCAAGTGAAAAGAATCTTTGTGTTCCCAACAAGCTAGGTGAAGTACTGCTTTCACACACACTTATCACTCTGAAATGAGCATCTGGAGATACGTTCGTTCATCTAGCACAAAGGGAACGGTTTGCAGGATAAATTTTACTCTGGTTTCTCAGTCTCTTTCCTAGTGCCGGTTGGATGGTCCTGCAGTTTTGACTGAATAATCGAGTTAGAGCTAGTCCCTACCCATATATATGTATGTAGTGGAGTATGCAACTTAAAAGGAACTTTGTGTTCCCAACAAGCTAGGTGATGTACGGCTTTCACACACATTTATCTCTCAGAACTGAGCATGTGGAGAGACGTTCGTTCATCTAGCACAAAGGGAACGTGTTGCAGGAGAAACTTTTACTCTGGTTTCTCAGTCTGTTTCCTAGTGCCGGTTTGAAGTTCCTGCAGTTTTCACTGTAAAACCCGGTTGGAATTAGTACATCCCCATATATATGTTAGGAGTGTGGTTGGCAAATAAAAACAAAATTTGTGTTCCCAACAAGATATGTGAATTTCGGCTTTCACACACACTTATCTCTCAGAACTGAGCATGTGGAGAGACTTTCGTTCATCTAGCACAAAGGGAACGGGTTGCAAGTGAAACATTTACTCTGGTTTCTCAGTCTGTTTCCTAGGGCCGACTTGAAGTTCCTGCAGATTTCCCTATAAAACCGAGTTGGAGCTAGCACCTCCCCTTATATATGTATGGAGTGGAGATGGCAACTGAAAAGAATCTTTGTGTTCCCAACAAGCTAGTTGAAGTGAGGATTTCACACACAATTATCTCTCAGAACTAAACATTTGGAGAGATTTTCGTTCATCTAGCACAAATGGAACGGGTTGCAGGAGAAACTTTTACTTTGGTTTCTCAGTATGTTTCCTAGTGCCAGTTACAATTTCCTGCAGTTTTCACTGTAAAACCGATTTGGAGCTAGTCCCTACCCATATATATGTATGGAGAGGATTTTGCAACTGAAAAGAATCTTTGTGTTCCCAACAAGTTGGTTGAAGTACGGCTTACACACACAATTATCTCTCAGAGCTGAGCATGTGGAGAGACGATCTTTCATCTAGCACAAATGAAACGGGTTGCAGGAGAAATTTTTACTCTGGTTTCCCAGTGCGTTTCCTGGTGCCAGTTTGAAGTTCCTGCATTTTTCTCTGTAAAACAGAGTTGGAGCTTGAAACGCCCCATATATATGTATTGATTGTAGTTGGCAAATGAAAAATAACATTGTGTTCCCAACAAGATAGGTGAAGGTCGGCATTCACACACACTTATCTCTCAGAACATAGCATGTGGAGAGACGTTCGTTCATCTAGCACAAAGGGAACGGGTTGCAGGTGAAATTTTTACTCTGGATTCTCAGTCTCTTTCCAAGTGCCGATTAGAAGTTCCTGCAGTTTTCACTGTAAAATCTAGTTGGAGATAGTCAATACCATATATATGTATGGAGTGGATTTAGCAAGTGAATAGTATCTTTGTGTTCCCAACAAGCTTGGTGAAGGACGGCTTTCACACACACTTATCTCTCCTAACTGATCATGTGGAGAGACGTTCGTTCTTCTAGCACAAAGGGATCGAATTGCAGGAGAAAATTTTACTCTGGTTTCTCAGACTCTTATCTAGTGCCGGTTTGAAATTCCTGCAGTTTTGTTTGTAATATCGAGTTGGAGCTAGTCCCTACCCATATATATATATGGAGTGTAGTTGGCAACTGAAAACAAACTTTGTGTTAACAACAAGATAGATGAAGGACGGCTTTCATACACCTTATATCTCAGAACTGAGCATGTGGTGAGACTTTCGTTCATCTAGCACAAAAGGAACGGGTTTCAAGTGAAATTTTTACTCTGGTTTCTCAGTCTGTTTCCTAGTGCCGGCTTGAAGTTCCTGCATTTTTCCCTATAAAACAGAGTTGGAGTTAGCATTTACCCATATATATATATGGAGTGGAGTTGGCAACTGAAAAGAAAATTTGTGTTCCCAACAAGCTACTTGAAGTGAGGCTTTCACACACACTTATCTCTCAGAACTAAACATGTGGAGAGACGTTCGTTCATCTAGCACAAAGGGAACGGTTTGCAGGAGAAACTATTACTCTGGATTCTCAGTCTGTTTCCAAGTGCCGATTAGAATTTCCTGCAGTTTTCACTGTAAAATCGAGCTGGAGTTTGTCAATACCCATATATATGTATGGAGTGGATTTTGCAAGTGAAAAGAATCTTTGTGTTCCCAACAAGTTGGTTGAAGGACGGCTTTCACACACACTTATCTCTCAGATCTGAGCATGTGGAGAGACGTACGTTCGCCTAGCACAAAGGGAACGGTTTGCAGGTAAATCTTTTCTCTGGATTCTCAGTCTGTTTCCTAGTGCCGGTTTGAAGTTCCTGCAGTTTTCACTGTAAAACCGAGTTGGAGCTTGTACCGCCCCAATATACGTATGGATTGGAGTTGACAACTGAAAAGAAACTTTGTGTTCCCAACAAGATAGGTGAAGTACGGCTTTCAAACACACTTATCCCTCAGAACTTAGTATGTAGAGAGACTTTCGTTCATCTAGCAAAAAGGGAACGGGTTGCAAGTGAAACTATTACTCTGGTTTCTCAGTCTGTTTCCTAGTGCTGGATTGAAGTTCCTGCAGTTTTCCCTATAAAACAGATTTGGAGCTAGCACCTTCCCATATATATGTATGGAGTGGAGTTGGCAACTGAAAAGAAAATTTGTGTTCCCAACAAGCTAGTTGAATGGAGGCTTTCACACACACTTATCTCTCAGAACTAAACATGTGGAGAGACGTTTGTTCATCTAGCACAAAGGGAACGGGTTGCAGGAGAAACTTTTACTCTGGTTTCTCAGTCTGTTTCCAAGTGCCGATTAGAATTTCCTGCAGTTTTCACTGTAAAATCGAGCTGGAGATAGTCAATACCCATATATATGTATGGAGTGTGTTTTGCAAGTGAAAAGAATCTTTGTGTTCCCAACAAGCTAGGTGAAGTACTGCTTTCACACACACTTATCACTCTGAACTGAGCATCTGGAGATACGTTCGTTCATCTAGCAAAAAGGGAACGGTTTGCAGGAGAAACTTTTACTCTGGTTTCTCAGTCTCTTTCCTAGTGCCGGTTGGATGTTCCTGCAGTTTTGACTGTATAATCGAGTTAGAGCCAATCCCTACCCATATATATGTATGGAGAGGATTTAGCAACTGAAAAGAATCTTTGTGTTCCCAACAAGTTGATTGAAGTACGGAATACACACAGAATTATCTCTTAGAGCTGCGCATGTGGAGAGACGATCTTTCATCTAGCACAAATGAAACGGGTTGCAGCAGAAACTTTTCTCTGGTTTCCCAGTGTGTTTCCTGGTGCCAGTTTGAAGTTCCTGCAGTTTTCCCTGTAAAACAGAGTTGGAGCTTGAACCGCCCCATATATATGTATTGATTGGTGTTGGCAAATGAAAAATAACTTTGTGTTCCCAACAAGATAGGTGAAGGTCGGCATTAACACACACTTATCTCTCAGAACATAGCATGTGGAGAGACGTTCGTTCATCTAGCAAAAAGGGAACGGGTAGCTAGCGAAACTTTTACTCTGGTTTCTCAGTCTGTTTCCTAGTGCTGGCTTGAAGTTCCTGCAGTTTTCCCTGTAAAACATAGTTGGAGCTAGCACCCCCCATAAATATTTATGGAGAGGAGTTGGCAACTGAAAATAAAATTTGTGTTCCCTACAAGATATTTGAAGGGAGGCTTTCACACACAATTATCTCTCAGAACTAAACATGTGGAGAGACGTTCGTTCATCTAGCACAAAGGGAACGTGTTGCAGGAGAAATTTTTACTCTGGATTCTCAGTCTGTTTCGAAGTGCCGATTAGAAGTTCCTGCAGTTTTCACTGTAAAATCTAGTTGGAGATAGTCAATACCATATATATGTATGGAGTGGATTTAACAAGTGAAAAGTATCTTTGTGTTCCCAACAAGCTTGGTGAAGGACGGTTTCACACACACTTATCTCTCATAACTGACTATGTGGAGAGACGTTCGTTCTTCTAGCACAAAGGGATCGGATTGCATGAGAAAATTTTACTCTGGTTTCTCAGACTCTTACCTAGTGCCGGTTTTAAATTCCTGCAGTTTGGTCTGTAATATCGAGTTGGAGCTAGTCCCTACCCATATATATATATGGAGTGTAGTTGGCAACTTAAAAGGAACTTTGTGTTCCCAATAAGCTATTTGAAGGACTGCTTTCACACACACTTACCTCTCAGAGCTGAGCATGTGGAGAGACCTTCGTTCATCTAGCACAAACGGAACGGGTTGCAAGAGAAACTTTTAATCTGGTTTCTCTGTCTGGTTCCTAGTGCAGGTTTGAAGTTCCTGCAGTTTTCCCTGTAAAACCGGGTTGGAGGTAGTACCTACCCATATATACGTATGGAGTGGAGTTGGCAAATTAAAACAAACTTTGTGTTCCCAACAAGATATTTAAAGGTCGCCTTTTACACACACTTATCTCTCAGAACTGAGCATGTGGAGAGACGTTCATTCATCTAACACAAAGAATGGTTTTGCAGGAGAAACTTTTACTCTGGATTCTCAGTCTGTTTCCCAGTGCCGGTTTGAATTTACTGCATGTTTCACTGTAAACCCGACTTGGGGCTAGTCCCTACCCATATATATGTATGGAGTGGAGTATGCAATTGAAAAGAAACTTTGTGTTCCCAACAAGCTAGTTGAAGGACGGCTTTCACACACACTTATCTCTCAGATCTAAGCATGTGGAGAGACGTTCGTTCATCTAGCACAAAGGGAACGCTTAGCAGGAAAAACTTATCTCTGGTTTCTCAGTCTGATTCCTAGTGTCGGTTTGAAGTTCCTGCTGTTTTCACAGTAAAACCGGATTGGAGCTTGTACATCCCCATATATATGTTTGGAATGGGGTTGGCAAATAAAAACAAACTTTGTGTTCCCAACATGATATGTGAATTTCGGCTTTCACACACACTTATCTCTCAGAACTGAGCATGTGGAGAGACTTTCGTTCATCTAGCACAAAGGGAACGGTTTGCAGGTGAAACATTTCTCTGGTTTCTCAGTCTGTTTCCTAGCGCCGGTTTGATGTTCCCACATTTTTCACTGTAAAACCGAGTTGGAGTTAGTGCCTACACATAGATATGTATGGATTTGAGTTGGCAATTTAAAAGAAACTTTGTGTTTCCAACAAGCAAGTTGAAGGACGGCTTTCAAACCCGTTTTCTCTCATAACTGTGCATGTGGAGAGACGTTCGTTCATCTAGCAAAAGGGGAACGGTTTCCAAGTGAAACTTTTACTCTGGTTTCTCAGTCTGTTTCCTAGTGCCGGCTTGAATTTCCTGCAGATTTCCCTGTAAAACCGACTTGGATCTAGCACCTCCATCTATATATGTATGGAGTGGATTTATCAACTGAAAGAAACTTTGTGTTCCCAACAAGCTAGTTGAAGTGAGGCTCTCACACACACTTAAATCTCAGAACTAAACATGTGGAGAGACTTTCGTTCATCTAGCACAAATGGAACGGGTTGCAGGAGAAACTTTTACTCTGGTTTCTCAGTATTTTTCCTAGTGCCAGTTTGAATTTCCTGCAGTTTTCACTGTAAAACCGAATTGGAGCTAGTCCCTACCCATATATATGTATGGAGAGGAGTTTGCAACTGAAAAGAAACTTTGTTTTCCCAACAAGATAGATGAAGGACGACTTTCACACACACTTATCTCTCAGAACTTAGCATGTGGAGAGACGTTCATTCATCTAGCCAAAGGGAACTGGTTTCAAGTGCAACTTTTACTCTGGTTTCTCAGTCTGTTTCCTAGTGCCGTTTTGAAGTTCCTGTACTTTTCAATGTAAAACGGAGTTGGAGCTACTACATCCCCATATATATATATGGATTGCGGTTGGCAACTGAAAAGAAACTTTGTGTTCCCAACAAGCTAGGTGATGTACGGCTTTCACACACATTTATCTCTCAGAACTGAGCATGCGGAGAGACGTTCGTTCATCTAGCAAAAAGGGAACGTGTTGCAGGAGAAACTTTTACTCTGGTTTCTCAGTGTGTTTCCTAGTGCCGGTTTGAATTTCCTGTAGTTTTCTCTGTAAAACCGGGTTGGAGCTAGTACATGCCCATATATATGTTGAGTGGGGTTGGCAAATAAAAACAAACTTTGTGTTCCCAACAAGATATGTGAATTTCGGCTTTCACACACACTTATCTCTCAGAACTGAGCATGTGTAGAGACTTTCGTTCATCTAGCACAAAGGGAACGGTTTGCAGAGGAAACATTTCTCTGGTTTCTCAGTCTGTTTCCTAGCGCCGGTTTGAAGTTCCTGCATTTTTCACTGCAAAACCGAGTTGGAGATAGTCCCTACCCATAGATATGTATGGATTGGAGTTGGCAGTTTAAAAGAAACTTTGTGTCCAACAAGCTAACTGAAGGACGGCTTTCACACTCCGTTTTCTCTCATAACTGAGCATGTGGAGGGATGTTCGTTCATCTAGCACAAATGGAACGGGTTGCAAGTGAAACTTTTCTCTGGTTTTTCTGGCTGTTTCCTAGTGCCGGCTTGAAGTTTCTGCAGATTTCCCTGTAAAACCGAGTTGGAGCTAGCACCTCCCCTTATATATTTATGGAGTGGAGTTGGCAACTGAAAAGAAACTTTGTGTTCCTAACAAGCTAGTTGAAGTGAGGCTTTCACACACACTTATTTCTCAGAACTAAACATGGGGAGAGACGTTCGTTCATCTAGCACAAATGGAACGGATTGCAGGAGAAACTTTTACTCTGGTTTCTCAGTATGTATCCTAGTGCCGTTTTGAAGTTCCTGCAGTTTTGACTGTAAAATATAGTTGAATCTAGTCCCTAAACATATATATGTATGTAGTGGAGTTTGCAACTTAAAAGGAAATTTGTGTTCCAAACAAGTTTTTTGAAGGACGGCTTACACACAAAATTATCTCTCAGAGCTGAACATGGGGAGAGACGATCGTTCATCTAGCACAAATGAAACGGATTGCAGGAGAAACTTTTCTCAGGATTCTCAGTCTGTTTCCTAGTGCCGGTTTGAAGTTCCGGCAGTTTTCACTGTAAAACTGAGTTGGAGCTTGTACCGCCCCATATATTTGTATGGATTGGAGTTGGCAACTGAAAAGAAACTTTGTGTTGCCAACAAGATAGGTGAAGGACGGCTTTCACACACACTTATCTCTCAGAACTTAGCATGTGGAGAGACGTTCGTTCATCTAGCAAAAAGGGAACGGGTTGCAAGTGAAAATTTTTCTCTGGTCTCTCAAATTGTTTCCTAGCGCCGGTTTGAAGTTCCTGCATTTTTCACTGTAAAACCGAGTTGGAGTTAGTCCCTACCCATAGATATGTATGGATTGGAGTTTGCAATTTAAAAGAAATTTTGTGTTTCCAAAGCTAGTTTTAGGACGGCTTTCACACACCGTTTTCTCTCATAACTGTGCATGTGGAGAGACGTTCGTTCATCTAGCACAAAGGGAACGGGTTGCAAGTGAAACTTTTACTCTGGTTTCTCAGTCTGTTTCCTAGTGCCGTCTTGAAGTTCCTGCAGATTTCCCTGTAACACCGAGTTGGAGCTAGCACCTCCCCTTATATATTTATGGAGTGGAGTTTGCAACTGAAAAGAAACTTTGTGTTCCCAACAAGCAAGTTGAAGTGAGGCTTTCACACACACTTATCTCTCAGAATGAAACATGTGGAGAGACGTTCGTTCATCTAGCACAAATGGAATGGATTGCCGGAGAAATTTTACTCTGGTTTCTCAGTATGTTTCCTAGTGCCTGTTTGAATTTCCTGCAGTTTTCACTGTAAAACCGAGTTGGAGCTAGTCCCTACCCATATATATGTATGGATTGGAGTTGGCAACTGAAAAGAAACTGTGTTCCCAACAAGATAGTTGTAGGACGGCTTTCACACACACTTATCTCTCAGAACATAGCATGTGGAGAGACGTTCGTTCATCTAGCACAAAGAGAACGGGTTGCAAGTGAAACTTTTACTCTGGTTTCTCAGTCTGTTTCCTAGTGCCGGCTTGAAGTTCCTGTAATTTTCCCTATAAAACAGAGTTGGAACTAGCACTTCCCCATATATATGTATGCAGTGTAGTTGGCAACTGAAAAGGAAATTTGTGTTCCCAACAAGCTAGTTGAAGTGAGGCTTTCACACACACTTATCTCTCAGAAATAAACATGTGGAGAGACGTTCGTTCATCTAGCACAAAGGGAACGGTTTGCAGGTGAAACTTTTACTCTGGTATCTCAGTCTGTTTCCAAGTGCCAATTAGAAGTTCCTGCAGTTTTCACTGTAAAATCGACCTGGAGATAGTCAATACCCATACATATGTATGGAGTGGGTTTTGCAAGTGAAACGAATTTTTGTGTTCCCAACAAGCTAGATGAAGTACGGCTTCCACACACACTTACCTCTCAGAAATGAGCATGTGGAGATACGTTCGTTCATCTAGCAAAAATGGAACGGTTTGTAGGAGAAACTTTTACTCTGGTTTCTCAGTCTCTTTCCTAGTGCCAGTTTGAATTTCCTGCACTTTTGACTGTAAAATATAGTTGGAGATAATCCCTACCCATATATATGTATGTAGTGGAGTTTGCAACTTAAAAGGAACTTTGTGTTCCTAATAAGCTAGTTGAAAGTTGTCTTTCACACACACTTATCTCTCAGAGTTGAGCATGTGGAGAGGCGATCGTTCATCTAGCACAAAGGGAACGGGTTGCAAGTGAAACTTTTACTCTGGTTTCTCAGTCTGTTTCCTAGTGCCGTCTTGAAGTTCCTGCAGATTTCCCTGTAACACCGAGTAGGAGCTAGCACCTCCCCGTATATATTTATGGATTGGAGTGTGCAACTGAAAAGAAACTTTGTGTTCCCAACAAGCAAGTTGAAGTGAGGCTTTCAAACACACTTATCTCTCAGAACAAAACATGTGGAGAGACGTTCGTTTATCTAGCACAAATGGAACGAATTGCAGGAGAAACTTTTACTCTGGTTTCTCAGTATGTTCCCTAGTGCCTGTTTGAATTTCATGCAGTTTTCACTGTAAAACAGAGTTGGAGCTAGTCCCTACCCATATATATGTATGGAGAGGAGTTTGCAACTTAAAAGAATCTTTGTGTTCCGAACAAGTTGGTTGAAAGTCGGCTTCCACACACAATTTTATCACAGAGCTGAGCATGTGGAGAGACTTTCGTTCATCTAGCACAAAGGGAACGGTTTGCAGGGAAACTATTCTCTGGATTCTCAGTCTGTTTCCTAGTGCCGGTTTTAAGTTCCTGCAGTTTTCACTGTAAAACCGAGTTGGAGCTTGTACTGCCCCATATATATGTATGGATTGGAGTTGGCAACGGAAAAGAAACTTTGTGTTCCCAACAAGATAGGTGTAGGACGACTTTCACACACACTCATCTCTCAGAACTTAGCATGTGGAGAGACATTCGTTCATCTAGCACAAAGGGAATTGGTTGCAAGTGAAATTTTACTCTGTTTTATTAGTCTGTTTCCTAGTGCCGGCTTGAAGTTCCTGCAATTTTCCCTATAAAACAGATTTGGATCTAGCATCTCCCCATATATATTTATGCAGTGGAGTTGGCAACTGAAAAGAAAATTTGTGTTCCCAACAAGCTACTTGAAGGGAGGCTTTCACACACACTTATCTCTCAGAAATAAACATGTGGAGAGACGTTCGTTCATCTAGCACAAAGGGAACGGTTTGCAGGAGAAACTTTTACTCTGGTTACTCAGTCTGTTTCCAAGTGCCAATTAGAAGTTCCTGCAGTTTTCACTGTAAAATCGAGCTGGAGATAGTCAATACCCATATATAATATGGAGTGGGTTTTGCAAGTGAAACGAATTTTTGTGTTCCAAACAAGCTAGATGAAGGACGGCTTTCACACACACTTATCTCTCAGAACTGAGCATGTGGAGATACGTTCGTTCATCTAGCAAAAATGGAACGGTTTGTATGAGAAACTTTTACTCTGGTTTCTCAGTCTCTTTCCTAGTGCCGGTTTGAATTTCCTGCAGTTTTTACTGTAAAATATTGTTGGAGCTAGTCCCTACCCATATATATGTATGTAGTGGAGTTTGCAACTTAAAAGAAACTTTGTGTTCCTAATAAGCTATTTGAAGGATGTCTTTCACACACACTTATCTCTCAGAGTTGAACATGTGGAGAGACGATCGTTCATCTAACACAAAAGGAACGGGTTGCAGGAGAAACTTTTACTCTGGTTTCTCAGTCTGTTTCCTAGTGCCGTTTTGAAGTTCCTGTATTATTCACTGTAAAACCGAGTTTGAGCTACAACATCCCCATATATATATATGGAGTGGTGTTGGCAAATGAAAAGAAAATTTGTGTTCCCAAGAAGCTAGGTGATGTACGGATTTCACACACATTTATCTCTCAGAACTGAACATGTGGAGAGACTTTCGTTCATCTAACACAAAGGGAACGTGTTGCAGGAGAAACTTTTACTATGGTTTCTCAGTCTGTTTCCTAGTGCCGGTTTGATGTTCCTGAAGTTTTCACTGTAAAACCGAGTTGGAGCTTGTACCGCCCCATATATATGTATGGAGTGGGGTTGGCAACTGAAAAGAAACTTTGTTTTCCCAACAAGCTAGGTGATGTACGGCTTTCACACACATTTATCTCTCTGAAATGAACATGTGGTGAGACGCTCGTTCATCTAGCACAAAGGGAACGGTTTGCAGGAGAAACTTTTACTCTGGTTTCTCAGTCTGTTTCCAAGTGCCAATTAGAATTTCCTGCAGTTTTCACTGTAAAATCGAGCTGGAGTTAGTGAATACCCATATATATGTATGGAGTGGATTTTGCAAGTGAAAAGAATCTTTGTTTTCCCAAAAATCTAGGTGAAGGACGGCTTTCACGCACACTTATCTCTCAGAACTGAGCATGTGGAGATACGTTCGTTCATCTAGCACAAAGGGAACGTGTTGCAGGAGATACTTTTACTCTGGTTTCTCAGTCTGTTTCCTAGTGCCGGTTTGAAGTTCCTGAAGTTTTCACTGTAAAACCCGGTTGGAGTTATTACAAACCCATATATATGTTAGGAGTGGGGTTGGCAAATAAAAACAAACTTTGTGTTCCCAACAAGATATTTGAATTTCGTGTTTCACACACACTTAACTCTCAGAACTGAGCATGTGGAGATACGTTCGTTCATCTAGCAAAAATGGAACGGTTTATATGAGAAACTTTTACTCTGGTTTCTCAGTCTCTTTCCTAGTGCCGGTTTGAATTTCCTGCAGTTTTTACTGTAAAATATTGTTGGAGCTAGTCCCTACCCATATATATGTATGTAGTGGAGTTTGCAACTTAAAAGAAACTTTGTGTTCCTAATAAGCTATTTGAAGGATGTCTTTCACACACACTTATCTCTCAGAGTTGAGCATGTGGAGAGGCGATCGTTCATCTAGCACAAAGGGAACGGGTTGCAAGTGAAACTTTTACTCTGGTTTCTCAGTCTGTTTTCTAGTGCCGTCTTGAAGTTCCTGCAGATTTCCCTGTAACACCGAGTAGGAGCTAGCACCTCCCCGTATATATTTATGGAGTGGAGTGTGCAACTGAAAAGAAACTTTGTGTTCCCAACAAGCAAGTTGAAGTGAGGCTTTCAAACACACTTATCTCTCAGAACAAAACATGTGGAGAGACGTTCGTTTATCTAGCACAAATGGAACGAATTGCAGGAGAAACTTTTACTCTGGTTTCTCAGTATGTTCCCTAGTGCCTGTTTGAATTTCATGCAGTTTTCACTGTAAAACAGAGTTGGAGCTAGTCCCTACCCATATATATGTATGGAGAGGAGTTTGCAACTTAAAAGAATCTTTGTGTTCCGAACAAGTTGGTTGAAAGTCGGCTTCCACACACAATTTTATCACAGAGCTGAGCATGTGGAGAGACGTTCGTTCATCTAGCACAAAGGGAACGGTTTGCAGGGAAACTATTCTCTGGATTCTCAGTCTGTTTCCTAGTGCCGGTTTTAAGTTCCTGCAGTTTTCACTGTAAAACCGAGTTGGAGCTTGTACCGCCCCATATATATGTATGGATTGGAGTTGGCAACGGAAAAGAAACTTTGTGTTCCCAACAAGATAGGTGTAGGACGACTTTCACACACACTCATCTCTCAGAACTTAGCTTGTGGAGAGACATTCGTTCATCTAGCACAAAGGGAATTGGTTGCAAGTGAAACTTTTACTCTGTTTTATTAGTCTGTTTCCTAGTGCCGGCTTGAAGTTCCTGCAATTTTCCCTATAAAACAGATTTGGATCTAGCATCTCCCCATATATATTTATGCAGTGGAGTTGGCAACTGAAAAGAAAATTTGTGTTCCCAACAAGCTACTTGAAGGGAGGCTTTCACACACACTTATCTCTCAGAAATAAACATGTGGAGAGACGTTCGTTCATCTAGCACAAAGGGAACGGTTTGCAGGAGAAACTTTTACTCTGGTTACTCAGTCTGTTTCCAAGTGCCAATTAGAAGTTCCTGCAGTTTTCACTGTAAAATCGAGCTGGAGATAGTCAATACCCATATATAATATGGAGTGGGTTTTGCAAGTGAAACGAATTTTTGTGTTCCAAACAAGCTAGATGAAGGACGGCTTTCACACACACTTATCTCTCAGAACTGAGCATGTGGAGATACGTTCGTTCATCTAGCAAAAATGGAACGGTTTGTATGAGAAACTTTTACTCTGGTTTCTCAGTCTCTTTCCTAGTGCCGGTTTGAATTTCCTGCAGTTTTTACTGTAAAATATTGTTGGAGCTAGTCCCTACCCATATATATGTATGTAGTGGAGTTTGCAACTTAAAAGAAACTTTGTGTTCCTAATAAGCTATTTGAAGGATGTCTTTCACACACACTTATCTCTCAGAGTTGAACATGTGGAGAGACGATCGTTCATCTAACACAAAAGGAACGGGTTGCAGGAGAAACTTTTACTCTGGTTTCTCAGTCTGTTTCCTAGTGCCGTTTTGAAGTTCCTGTATTTTTCACTGTAAAACCGAGTTTGAGCTACAACATCCCCATATATATATATGGAGTGGTGTTGGCAAATGAAAAGAAAATTTGTGTTCCCAAGAAGCTAGGTGATGTACGGATTTCACACACATTTATCTCTCAGAACTGAACATGTGGAGAGACTTTCGTTCATCTAACACAAAGGGAACGTGTTGCAGGAGAAACTTTTACTATGGTTTCTCAGTCTGTTTCCTAGTGCCGGTTTGATGTTCCTGAAGTTTTCACTGTAAAACCGAGTTGGAGCTTGTACCGCCCCATATATATGTATGGAGTGGGGTTGGCAACTGAAAAGAAACTTTGTTTTCCCAACAAGCTAGGTGATGTACGGCTTTCACACACATTTATCTCTCTGAAATGAACATGTGGTGAGACGCTCGTTCATCTAGCACAAAGGGAACGGTTTGCAGGAGAAACTTTTACTCTGGTTTCTCAGTCTGTTTCCAAGTGCCAATTAGAATTTCCTGCAGTTTTCACTGTAAAATCGAGCTGGAGTTAGTCAATACCCATATATATGTATGGAGTGGATTTTGCAAGTGAAAAGAATCTTTGTTTTCCCAAAAATCTAGGTGAAGGACGGCTTTCACACACACTTATCTCTCAGAACTGAGCATGTGGAGATACGTTCGTTCATCTAGCACAAAGGGAACGGTTTGCAGGAGAAACTTTTACTCTGGTTTCTCAGTCTCTTTCCTAGTGCCGGTTTGAATTTCCTGCAGTTTTGACAGTAAAATCGAGTTGGAGCTAGTCCCTACCCATATATATGTATGTAGTGGAGTTTGTATCTTAAAAGGATCTTTGAGTTCCTAATAAGCTAGTTGAAGGATGTCTTTCACACACACTTATCTCTCAGAGCTGAGCTTGTGGCGAGACGATCGTTCATCTAGCACAAAGGGAACGGGATGCAGGAGAAACTTTTACTCTGGTTTCTCAGTCAGTTTCCTAGTGCCGTTTTGAAGTTCCTGTATTTTTTAGTGTAAAACCGAGTTGGAGCTAGTACATCCCCATATATATGTATTGAGTGGTGTTGGCAACTGAAAAGATACTTTGTGTTCCCAACAAGCTAGGTGATGTACGGCTTTCACACACATTTACCTCTCAGAACTGAGCATATGGAGATACGTTCGTTCATCTAGCACAAAGGGAACGTGTTGCAGGAGATACTTTTACTCTGGTTTCTCAGTCTGTTTCCTAGTGCCGGTTTGAAGTTCCTGAAGTTTTCACTGTAAAACCCGGTTGGAGTTTTTACATACCCATATATATGTTAGGAGTGGGGTTGGCAAATAAAAACAAACTTTGTGTTCCCAACAAGATATTTGAATTTCGTGTTTCACACACACTTATCTCTCAGAACTGAGCATGTGGAGATACGTTCGTTCATCTAGCAAAAATGGAACGGTTTGTATGAGAAACTTTTACTCTGGTTTCTCAGTCTCTTTCCTAGTGCCGGTTTGAATTTCCTGCAGTTTTTACTGTAAAATATTGTTGGAGCTAGTCCCTACCCATATATATGTATGTAGTGGAGTTTGCAACTTAAAAGAAACTTTGTGTTCCTAATAAGCTATTTGAAGGATGTCTTTCACACACACTTATCTCTCAGAGTTGAGCATGTGGAGAGGCGATCGTTCATCTAGCACAAAGGGAACGGGTTGCAAGTGAAACTTTTACTCTGGTTTCTCAGTCTGTTTTCTAGTGCCGTCTTGAAGTTCCTGCAGATTTCCCTGTAACACCGAGTAGGAGCTAGCACCTCCCCGTATATATTTATGGAGTGGAGTGTGCAACTGAAAAGAAACTTTGTGTTCCCAACAAGCAAGTTGAAGTGAGGCTTTCAAACACACTTATCTCTCAGAACAAAACATGTGGAGAGACGTTCGTTTATCTAGCACAAATGGAACGAATTGCAGGAGAAACTTTTACTCTGGTTTCTCAGTATGTTCCCTAGTGCCTGTTTGAATTTCATGCAGTTTTCACTGTAAAACAGAGTTGGAGCTAGTCCCTACCCATATATATGTATGGAGAGGAGTTTGCAACTTAAAAGAATCTTTGTGTTCCGAACAAGTTGGTTGAAAGTCGGCTTCCACACACAATTTTATCACAGAGCTGAGCATGTGGAGAGACGTTCGTTCATCTAGCACAAAGGGAACGGTTTGCAGGGAAACTATTCTCTGGATTCTCAGTCTGTTTCCTAGTGCCGGTTTTAAGTTCCTGCAGTTTTCACTGTAAAACCGAGTTGGAGCTTGTACCGCCCCATATATATGTATGGATTGGAGTTGGCAACGGAAAAGAAACTTTGTGTTCCCAACAAGATAGGTGTAGGACGACTTTCACACACACTCATCTCTCAGAACTTAGCTTGTGGAGAGACATTCGTTCATCTAGCACAAAGGGAATTGGTTGCAAGTGAAACTTTTACTCTGTTTTATTAGTCTGTTTCCTAGTGCCGGCTTGAAGTTCCTGCAATTTTCCCTATAAAACAGATTTGGATCTAGCATCTCCCCATATATATTTATGCAGTGGAGTTGGCAACTGAAAAGAAAATTTGTGTTCCCAACAAGCTACTTGAAGGGAGGCTTTCACACACACTTATCTCTCAGAAATAAACATGTGGAGAGACGTTCGTTCATCTAGCACAAAGGGAACGGTTTGCAGGAGAAACTTTTACTCTGGTTACTCAGTCTGTTTCCAAGTGCCAATTAGAAGTTCCTGCAGTTTTCACTGTAAAATCGAGCTGGAGATAGTCAATACCCATATATAATATGGAGTGGGTTTTGCAAGTGAAACGAATTTTTGTGTTCCAAACAAGCTAGATGAAGGACGGCTTTCACACACACTTATCTCTCAGAACTGAGCATGTGGAGATACGTTCGTTCATCTAGCAAAAATGGAACGGTTTGTATGAGAAACTTTTACTCTGGTTTCTCAGTCTCTTTCCTAGTGCCGGTTTGAATTTCCTGCAGTTTTTACTGTAAAATATTGTTGGAGCTAGTCCCTACCCATATATATGTATGTAGTGGAGTTTGCAACTTAAAAGAAACTTTGTGTTCCTAATAAGCTATTTGAAGGATGTCTTTCACACACACTTATCTCTCAGAGTTGAACATGTGGAGAGACGATCGTTCATCTAACACAAAAGGAACGGGTTGCAGGAGAAACTTTTACTCTGGTTTCTCAGTCTGTTTCCTAGTGCCGTTTTGAAGTTCCTGTATTTTTCACTGTAAAACCGAGTTTGAGCTACAACATCCCCATATATATATATGGAGTGGTGTTGGCAAATGAAAAGAAAATTTGTGTTCCCAAGAAGCTAGGTGATGTACGGATTTCACACACATTTATCTCTCAGAACTGAACATGTGGAGAGACTTTCGTTCATCTAACACAAAGGGAACGTGTTGCAGGAGAAACTTTTACTATGGTTTCTCAGTCTGTTTCCTAGTGCCGGTTTGATGTTCCTGAAGTTTTCACTGTAAAACCGAGTTGGAGCTTGTACCGCCCCATATATATGTATGGAGTGGGGTTGGCAACTGAAAAGAAACTTTGTTTTCCCAACAAGCTAGGTGATGTACGGCTTTCACACACATTTATCTCTCTGAAATGAACATGTGGTGAGACGCTCGTTCATCTAGCACAAAGGGAACGGTTTGCAGGAGAAACTTTTACTCTGGTTTCTCAGTCTGTTTCCAAGTGCCAATTAGAATTTCCTGCAGTTTTCACTGTAAAATCGAGCTGGAGTTAGTCAATACCCATATATATGTATGGAGTGGATTTTGCAAGTGAAAAGAATCTTTGTTTTCCCAAAAATCTAGGTGAAGGACGGCTTTCACACACACTTATCTCTCAGAACTGAGCATGTGGAGATACGTTCGTTCATCTAGCACAAAGGGAACGGTTTGCAGGAGAAACTTTTACTCTGGTTTCTCAGTCTCTTTCCTAGTGCCGGTTTGAATTTCCTGCAGTTTTGACAGTAAAATCGAGTTGGAGCTAGTCCCTACCCATATATATGTATGTAGTGGAGTTTGTATCTTAAAAGGATCTTTGAGTTCCTAATAAGCTAGTTGAAGGATGTCTTTCACACACACTTATCTCTCAGAGCTGAGCTTGTGGCGAGACGATCGTTCATCTAGCACAAAGGGAACGGGATGCAGGAGAAACTTTTACTCTGGTTTCTCAGTCAGTTTCCTAGTGCCGTTTTGAAGTTCCTGTATTTTTTAGTGTAAAACCGATTTGGAGCTAGTACATCCCCATATATATGTATTGAGTGGTGTTGGCAACTGAAAAGATACTTTGTGTTCCCAACAAGCTAGGTGATGTACGGCTTTCACACACATTTACCTCTCAGAACTGAGCATATGGAGATACGTTCGTTCATCTAGCACAAAGGGAACGTGTTGCAGGAGATACTTTTACTCTGGTTTCTCAGTCTGTTTCCTAGTGCCGGTTTGAAGTTCCTGAAGTTTTCACTGTAAAACCCGGTTGGAGTTTTTACATACCCATATATATGTTAGGAGTGGGGTTGGCAAATAAAAACAAACTTTGTGTTCCCAACAAGATATTTGAATTTCGTGTTTCACACACACTTATCTCTCAGAACTGAGCATGTGGAGATACGTTCGTTCATCTAGCAAAAATGGAACGGTTTGTATGAGAAACTTTTACTCTGGTTTCTCAGTCTCTTTCCTAGTGCCGGTTTGAATTTCCTGCAGTTTTTACTGTAAAATATTGTTGGAGCTAGTCCCTACCCATATATATGTATGTAGTGGAGTTTGCAACTTAAAAGAAACTTTGTGTTCCTAATAAGCTATTTGAAGGATGTCTTTCACACACACTTATCTCTCAGAGTTGAGCATGTGGAGAGGCGATCGTTCATCTAGCACAAAGGGAACGGGTTGCAAGTGAAACTTTTATTCTGGTTTCTCAGTCTGTTTCCTAGTGCCGTCTTGAAGTTCCTGCAGATTTCCCTGTAACACCGAGTAGGAGCTAGCACCTCCCCGTATATATTTATGGAGTGGAGTGTGCAACTGAAAAGAAACTTTGTGTTCCCAACAAGCAAGTTGAAGTGAGGCTTTCAAACACACTTATCTCTCAGAACAAAACATGTGGAGAGACGTTCGTTTATCTAGCACAAATGGAACGAATTGCAGGAGAAACTTTTACTCTGGTTTCTCAGTATGTTCCCTAGTGCCTGTTTGAATTTCATGCAGTTTTCACTGTAAAACAGAGTTGGAGCTAGTCCCTACCCATATATATGTATGGAGAGGAGTTTGCAACTTAAAAGAATCTTTGTGTTCCGAACAAGTTGGTTGAAAGTCGGCTTCCACACACAATTTTATCACAGAGCTGAGCATGTGGAGAGACGTTCGTTCATCTAGCACAAAGGGAACGGTTTGCAGGGAAACTATTCTCTGGATTCTCAGTCTGTTTCCTAGTGCCGGTTTTAAGTTCCTGCAGTTTTCACTGTAAAACCGAGTTGGAGCTTGTACCGCCCCATATATATGTATGGATTGGAGTTGGCAACGGAAAAGAAACTTTGTGTTCCCAACAAGATAGGTGTAGGACGACTTTCACACACACTCATCTCTCAGAACTTAGCATGTGGAGAGACATTCGTTCATCTAGCACAAAGGGAATTGGTTGCAAGTGAAACTTTTACTCTGTTTTATTAGTCTGTTTCCTAGTGCCGGCTTGAAGTTCCTGCAATTTTCCCTATAAAACAGATTTGGATCTAGCATCTCCCCATATATATTTATGCAGTGGGGTTGGCAACTGAAAAGAAAATTTGTGTTCCCAACAAGCTACTTGAAGGGAGGCTTTCACACACACTTATCTCTCAGAAATAAACATGTGGAGAGACGTTCGTTCATCTAGCACAAAGGGAACGGTTTGCAGGAGAAACTTTTACTCTGGTTACTCAGTCTGTTTCCAAGTGCCAATTAGAAGTTCCTGCAGTTTTCACTGTAAAATCGAGCTGGAGATAGTCAATACCCATATATAATATGGAGTGGGTTTTGCAAGTGAAACGAATTTTTGTGTTCCAAACAAGCTAAATGAAGGACGGCTTTCACACACACTTATCTCTCAGAACTGAGCATGTGGAGATACGTTCGTTCATCTAGCAAAAATGGAACGGTTTGTATGAGAAACTTTTACTCTGGTTTCTCAGTCTCTTTCCTAGTGCCGGTTTGAATTTCCTGCAGTTTTTACTGTAAAATATTGTTGGAGCTAGTCCCTACCCATATATATGTATGTAGTGGAGTTTGCAACTTAAAAGAAACTTTGTGTTCCTAATAAGCTATTTGAAGGATGTCTTTCACACACACTTATCTCTCAGAGTTGAACATGTGGAGAGACGATCGTTCATCTAACACAAAAGGAACGGGTTGCAGGAGAAACTTTTACTCTGGTTTCTCAGTCTGTTTCCTAGTGCCGTTTTGAAGTTCCTGTATTTTTCACTGTAAAACCGAGTTTGAGCTACAACATCCCCATATATATATATGGAGTGGTGTTGGCAAATGAAAAGAAAATTTGTGTTCCCAAGAAGCTAGGTGATGTACGGATTTCACACACATTTATCTCTCAGAACTGAACATGTGGAGAGACTTTCGTTCATCTAACACAAAGGGAACGTGTTGCAGGAGAAACTTTTACTATGGTTTCTCAGTCTGTTTCCTAGTGCCGGTTTGATGTTCCTGAAGTTTTCACTGTAAAACCGAGTTGGAGCTTGTACCGCCCCATATATATGTATGGAGTGGGGTTGGCAACTGAAAAGAAACTTTGTTTTCCCAACAAGCTAGGTGATGTACGGCTTTCACACACATTTATCTCTCTGAAATGAACATGTGGTGAGACGCTCGTTCATCTAGCACAAAGGGAACGGTTTGCAGGAGAAACTTTTACTCTGGTTTCTCAGTCTGTTTCCAAGTGCCAATTAGAATTTCCTGCAGTTTTCACTGTAAAATCGAGCTGGAGTTAGTCAATACCCATATATATGTATGGAGTGGATTTTGCAAGTGAAAAGAATCTTTGTTTTCCCAAAAATCTAGGTGAAGGACGGCTTTCACGCACACTTATCTCTCAGAACTGAGCATGTGGAGATACGTTCGTTCATCTAGCACAAAGGGAACGTGTTGCAGGAGATACTTTTACTCTGGTTTCTCAGTCTGTTTCCTAGTGCCGGTTTGAAGTTCCTGAAGTTTTCACTGTAAAACCCGGTTGGAGTTATTACAAACCCATATATATGTTAGGAGTGGGGTTGGCAAATAAAAACAAACTTTGTGTTCCCAACAAGATATTTGAATTTCGTGTTTCACACACACTTATCTCTCAGAAATGAGCATGTGGAGATACGTTCGTTCATCTAGCAAAAATGGAACGGTTTGTATGAGAAACTTTTACTCTGGTTTCTCAGTCTCTTTCCTAGTGCCGGTTTGAATTTCCTGCAGTTTTTACTGTAAAATATTGTTGGAGCTAGTCCCTACCCATATATATGTATGTAGTGGAGTTTGCAACTTAAAAGAAACTTTGTGTTCCTAATAAGCTATTTGAAGGATGTCTTTCACACACACTTATCTCTCAGAGTTGAACATGTGGAGAGACGATCGTTCATCTAACACAAAAGGAACGGGTTGCAGGAGAAACTTTTACTCTGGTTTCTCAGTCTGTTTCCTAGTGCCGTTTTGAAGTTCCTGTATTTTTCACTGTAAAACCGAGTTTGAGCTACAACATCCCCATATATATATATGGAGTGGTGTTGGCAAATGAAAAGAAAATTTGTGTTCCCAAGAAGCTAGGTGATGTACGGATTTCACACACATTTATCTCTCAGAACTGAACATGTGGAGAGACATTCGTTCATCTAACACAAAGGGAACGTGTTGCAGGAGAAACTTTTACTATGGTTTCTCAGTCTGTTTCCTAGTGCCGGTTTGATGTTCCTGAAGTTTTCACTGTAAAACCGAGTTGGAGCTTGTACCGCCCCATATATATGTATGGAGTGGGGTTGGCAACTGAAAAGAAACTTTGTTTTCCCAACAAGCTAGGTGATGTACGGCTTTCACACACATTTATCTCTCTGAAATGAACATGTGGTGAGACGCTCGTTCATCTAGCACAAAGGGAACGGTTTGCAGGAGAAACTTTTACTCTGGTTTCTCAGTCTGTTTCCAAGTGCCAATTAGAATTTCCTGCAGTTTTCACTGTAAAATCGAGCTGGAGTTAGTCAATACCCATATATATGTATGGAGTGGATTTTGCAAGTGAAAAGAATCTTTGTTTTCCCAAAAATCTAGGTGAAGGACGGCTTTCACACACACTTATCTCTCAGAACTGAGCATGTGGAGATACGTTCGTTCATCTAGCACAAAGGGAACGGTTTGCAGGAGAAACTTTTACTCTGGTTTCTCAGTCTCTTTCCTAGTGCCGGTTTGAATTTCCTGCAGTTTTGACAGTAAAATCGAGTTGGAGCTAGTCCCTACCCATATATATGTATGTAGTGGAGTTTGTATCTTAAAAGGATCTTTGAGTTCCTAATAAGCTAGTTGAAGGATGTCTTTCACACACACTTATCTCTCAGAGCTGAGCTTGTGGAGAGACGACCGTTCATCTAGCACAAAGGGAACGGGATGCAGGAGAAACTTTTACTCTGGTTTCTCAGTCAGTTTCCTAGTGCCGTTTTGAAGTTCCTGTATTTTTTAGTGTAAAACCGAGTTGGAGCTAGTACATCCCCATATATATGTATTGAGTGGTGTTGGCAACTGAAAAGATACTTTGTGTTCCCAACAAGCTAGGTGATGTACGGCTTTCACACACATTTACCTCTCAGAACTGAGCATATAGAGATACGTTCGTTCATCTAGCACAAAGGGAACGTGTTGCAGGAGATACTTTTACTCTGGTTTCTCAGTCTGTTTCCTAGTGCCGGTTTGAAGTTCCTGAAGTTTTCACTGTAAAACCCGGTTGGAGTTATTACAAACCCATATATATGTTAGGAGTGGGGTTGGCAAATAAAAACAAACTTTGTGTTCCCAACAAGATATTTGAATTTCGTCTTTCACACACACTTATCTCTCAGAACTGAGCATGTGGAGATACTTTCGTTCATCTAGCACAAATTGAACGGGTTGCAGGAGAAACTTTTACTCTGGTTTCTCAGTATGTTTCCTAGTGCCAGTTTCAATTTCCTGCAGTTTTCACTGTAAAACCGCGTTGGAGCTAGTCCCTACCCATATATATGGATGGAGAGGAGTTTGCAACTGAAAAGAAACTTTGTGTTCCCAACAAGTTGGTTGAAGAACGGCTTACACACACAATATTCTCTCAGAGCTCAGCATGTGGAGAGACGATCGTTCATCTAGCACAAATGAAACGGATTGCTGGAGAAACTTTTACTCTGGTTTCTCAGTCTGTTGTCTGGTGCCGGTTTGAAGTTCCTGCAGTTTTCACTGTAAAATCGAGTTGGATATAGACCCTACCCTTATATATGTATGGATTGGAATTTGCAACTGAAAAGAAACAGTTTTCCCAACAAGTTAGGTGAAGGACGGCTTTCAAACACACTAATTTCTCAGAACTGAGCATGTGGAGAGACGTTCATTCACCTAGCACAAAGGAACGGTTTGCAGGAGAAACATTTCTCTGGATTCTCAGTCTGTTTCCTAGTGCTGGTTTGAAGTTCCAGCAGTTTTCACTGTAAAACGGAGTTGGAGCTTGTACCGCCCCATATATATGTATGGATTTGAGTTGGCAACTGAAACGAAAGTTTGTGTTCCCAACAAGATAGGTGAAGGGCAGCATTCACACACACTTATCTCTCAGAGCTGAGCATGTTGAGAGACGTTCGTTCATCTAGCACCAAAGGAACGGGTTACATGGGAAACTTTTACTCTGGTTTCGCATTCTGTTTCCTAGTGCCGGTTTGAAATTCCTGCTGTTTTCACGGTAAAAATGATTTGGATCCTGTACCTCCTTATATATATGTATGGAGTGGAGTTTGCAACTGAAAAGTAACTTTGTGTTCCATACAAGCTAGGTGAAGGAAGGCTTTCACACACAAATATCTCTCAGAACTGAGCATGTGGAGAGACGTTCGTTCATCTAGCACAAAGGGAATGGGTTGCAAGGGAAAATTTTAATCTGGTTTCTCAGTCTGTTTCCTAGTGCCGGGTTGAATTTCCTGTAGTTATCCCTATAAAACAGAGTTGGAGCTAGCACCTCCCCATATATATGTATGTAGTGGTGTTGGCAACTGAAAAGAAAATTTGTGTTCCCTACAAGCTAGTTGAAGGGAGGCATTCACACACAATTATCTCTCAGAATTAACATGTGCAGAGACGTACGTTCATCTAGCACAAAAGGAACGGTTTGCAGGAGAAACTTTTACTCTGGTTTCTCAGTCTGTTTCCAAGTGCCGATAAGAAGCTCCTGCAGTGTTCACTGTAAAATCGTGCTGGAGATTTTCAATACCCATATATATGTATGGAGTGGGTTTTGCAAGTGAAAAGAATCTTTGTGTTCCCAACAAGCTAGGTGATGTACGGCTTTCACACACATTTATCTCTCAGAACTGAGCATGTGGAGAGACGTTCGTCCATCTAGCACAAAGGGAACGTGTTGCAGGAGAAAGTTTTAGTCTGTTATCTCAGTCTGTTTCCTAGTGCCGGTTTGAAGTTCCTGCAGTTTTCACTGTAAAAGCGATTTGGAGCTAGACCCTACCCATAGATATGTATGGAGTGGAGTTGGCAACTGAAAAGAAACTTAGTTTTCCCAACAAGATATGTGAAGGACGGCTATCACACACAATTATCTCTCAGAATTGAGCATGTGGAGAGACGTTCGTTCATCTAGCACAAATGGAACGGGTTGCAGGAGAAACTTTTACTCTGGTATCTCAGTATGTTTCCTAGTGCCAGTTTGAATTTCCTGTAGTTTTCAATGGAAAATCGAGTTGGAGCTTGTACTGCCCCATATATATGTATGGATTGGAGTTGGCAACTGAAAAGAAACTTTGTGTTCCCAACAAGATATGTGAAGGACGGCTTTCACACACATTTATCTCTCAGAACTGAGCATATGGAGAGACGTTCGTTCATCTAGCACAAAGGGAACGGGTTGCAAGTGAAACTTTTACTCTGGTTTCTCAGTCTGTTTCCTAGTGCCGGCTTGAAGTTCCTGCAGTTTTCCCTATAAAACAGAGTTGGAGCTAGCACCTCCCTATATATATATTTGGAGTGGAGTTGGCAACTGAAAAGAAAATTTGTGTTCCCAACAAGCTAGTTGAAGGTAGGCTTTCACACACACATATCTCTCCGAACTAAACATGTGGAGAGACGTTCGTTCATGTAGCACAAAGGGAAAGTGTTGCAGCAGAAACTTTTACTCTGGTTTCTCAGTCTGTTTCCTTGTGCCGGTATGAATTTCCTGCAATTTTCACTGAAAAACCGAATTTTAGCTTGTTCCTACCCATAGATGTGTATGGAGTGGAGTTTGCAACTGAAAAGTAACTTTGTGTTCCATACAAGCTAGGTGAAGGAAGGCTTTCACAGACAAATATCTCTCAGAACTGAGCATGTGGAGAGACGTTCGTTCATCTAGCACAAAGGGAATGGATTGCAAGGGAAAATTTTAATCTGGTTTCTCAGTCTGTTTCCTAGTGCCGGGTTGAATTTCCTGTAGTTTTCACTGTAAAACAGGGATGGAGATAGTAACTCCCCATATATTTGTATGGAGTGGAGTTGGCAAATGAAAACAAACTTTGTGTTCCCAACAAGATATGTGAAGATCGGCTTTCACACACACTTATCTCTCAGAACTGAGCATGTGGAGAGACTTTCGTTCATCTAGCACCAAGGGAACGGTTTGCAGGGGAAATTTTCTCTGGATTCTCAGTCTGTTTCCTAGGGCCATTTTGAAGTTCCTGCATTTTTCACTGTAAAACCGAGTTAGAATTATTCCCTACCCATAGATTTGTATGGATTTTAGTTGGCAATTTAAAAGAAACTTTGTGTTCCCAACAATCTAGGTGAAGGACGGCTTTCACACACCATTTTCTCTCATATCTGAGGATGTGGAGAGATGTCCGTTCATCTAGCACAAATGGAACGGGTTGCAGGAGAAACTTTTACTTTGGTTTCTCAGTATGTTTCCTAGTGCCAGTTTGAAGTTCCTGCAGTTTTCACTGTAAAACCGTTTTGGAGCTAGTCTCTACCCATATATATGTATGGAGAGGAGTTTGCAACTGAAAAGAAACTTTGTGTTCCCAACAAGTTGGTTGAAGGACGGCTTTCACACACAATTATCTCTCAGAGCTGAGCATGCGGAGAGACGTTCGTTCATCTAGCCCAAAGGGAACGTGTTGCAGGAGAAACTTTTACTCTGTTTCTCAGTCGGTTTCCAAGTGCCGTTTTGAATTTCCTGTAGTTTTCACAGTAAAACAGAGTTGGAGCTTCTACATCCATAGATATATTTATGGAGTGGGGTGGGCAACTGAAAAGAAACTATGTGTTCCCAACAAGTTAGGTGAAGTACGGCATTCACACACACTTATCTCTCAGAACTGAGCATGTGGAGAGACTTTCGTTCATCTAGCACAAAGGGAACGTGTTGCAGGAGAAACTTTTACTCTGGATTCTCAGTATGTTTCCTAGTGCCGGTTTGAATTTCCTGCAATTTTCACTGTAAAACCGAGTTGGAGCTAGTCTTACCCATAGATATGTATGGAGTGTAGTTTGCAACTGAAAAGTAACTTTGTGTTCCATACAAGCTAGGTGAAGAAAGGCTTTCATACACACATATCTCTCAGAACTGAGCATGTGGAGAGACGTTCGTTCATCTAGCCCAAATTGAACGGGTTGCAGGAGAAACTTTTACTCTGGTTTCTCAGTCAGTTTCCTAGTGCCGGTTTGAATTTCCTGCAGATTTCCCTGTAAAACCGAGTTGGTGCTAGCACCTCCCCTTATAAATGTATGGAGTGGAGTTGGCAACTGAAAAGAAACTTTGTGTTCCCAACAAGTTAGTTGAAGGGAGGCTTTCACACACACTTATCTCTCAGATTTAAACATGTGGAGAGACGTTCGTTCATCTAGCACAAATGGAATGTGTTGCAGTAGAAATTTTTACTCTGGTTTCTCAGTCTGTTTCCTAGTGCCGGTTTGAATTTCCTGCAGTTTTGTCTGTAAAATCGAGTTGGAGATAGTCCCTACCCATATATATGTATGTAGTGGAGTTTGTATCTTAAAAGGATCTTTGAGTTCCTAATAAGCTAGTTGAAGGATGTCTTTCACACACACTTATCTCTCAGAGCTGAGCTTGTGGAGAGACGATCGTTCATCTAGCACAAAGGGAACGGGTTGCAGCAGAAACTTTTACTCTGGTTTCTCAGTCGGTTTCCTAGTGCCGTTTTGAAGTTCTTGTATTTTTCAGTGTAAAACCGAGTTGGAGCTAGTACATCCCCATATATATGTATGGAGTGGTGTTGGCAACTGAAAAGAAACTTTGTGTTCCCAACAAGCTAGGTGATGTACGGCTTTCACACACATTTACCTCTCAGAACTGAGTATGTGGAGAGACGTTCGTTCATCTAGCACAAAGGGAACGTGTTGCAGGAGATACTTTTACTCTGGTTTCTCAGTCTGTTTCCTAGTGCCGGTTTGAAGTTCCTGAAGTTTTCACTGTAAAACCCGGTTGGAGTTAGTACAACCCCATATATATGTTAGGAGTGGGGATGGCATATAAAAACAAACTTTGTTTTCCCAACAATATATTTGAATTTCGTCTTTCACACACACTTATCTCTCAGAACTGAGCATGTGGAGATACTTTCGTTCATCTAGCACAAAGGGAACGGGTTGCAGGAGAAACTTTTACTCTGGTTTCTCAGTATGTTTCCTAGTGCCAGTTTCAATTTCCTGCAGTTTTCACTGTAAAACCGCGTTGGAGCTAGTCCCTACCCATATATATGGATGGAGAGGAGTTTGCAACTGAAAAGAAACTTTGTGTTCCCAACAAGTTGGTTGAAGAACGGCTTACACACACAATATTCTCTCAGAGCTCAGCATGTGGAGAGACGATCGTTCATCTAGCACAAATGAAACGGGTTGCTGGAGAAATTTTACTCTGGTTTCTCAGTCTGTTGTCTGGTGCCGGTTTGAAGTTCCTGCAGTTTTCACTGTAAAATCGAGTTGGATATAGACCCTACCCTTATATATGTATGGATTGGAGTTTGCAACTGAAAAGGAACTTAGTTTTCCCAACAAGTTAGGTGATGGACGGCTTTCAAACACACTTATTTCTCAGAACTGAGCATGTGGAGAGACGTTCGTTCACTTAGCACAAAGGTAACGGTTTGCAGGAGAAACATTTCTCTGGATTCTCAGTCTGTTTCCTAGTGCTGGTTTGAAGTTCCGGCAGTTTTCACTGTAAAACGGAGTTGGAGCTTGTACCGCCCCATATATATGTATGGATTGGAGTTGGCAACTGAAAAGAAACTTTGTGTTCCCAACAAGATTGGTGAAGCACGGCATTCACACACAATTATCTCTCAGAAATTAGCATGTGGAGAGACGATCGTTAATCTAGCACAAAGGGAACGGTTTGCAGGAGAAACTTTTACTCTGGTTTCTCAGTCTGTTTCCTAGTGCCGTTTTGAAGTTCCTGTAGTTTTCACTGTAAAACCGAGTTGGAGCTACAACATCCCCATATATATGTATAGAGTGGGGTTGGCAACTGAAGAGAAACTTTGTGTTCCCAACGAGATAGGTGATGTACGGCTGTCACACACATTTAACTCTCAGAACTGAACATGTTAAGAGACGTTCGTTCATCTAGCACAAAGGGAACGTGTTGCAGGAGAAACTTTTACACTGGTTTCTCAGTCTGTTTCCAAGTGCCGGTTTGAAGTTCCTGAAATTTTCACTGTAAAACCGATTTGGAGCTTGTACCGCCACATATATATGTATGGATTTGAGTTGGCAACTGAAAAGAAACTTTGTGTTCCCAACAAGATAGATGAAGGACGGCTTTCACACACCTTATAACTCAGAACTGAGCATGTGGAGAGACTTTCGTTCATCTAGCACAAAAGGAACGGTTTTCAAGTGAAATTTTTACTCTGGATTCTCAGTCTGTTTCCTAGTGCCAGCTTGAAGTTCCTGCATTTTTCCCTATAAAAAAGAGTTGGATCTAGCACCTCCCCATATATATATATGGAGTGGAGTTGGCAACTGAAAAGAAAATTTGTGTTCCCAACAATCTACTTGAAGGGAGGCTTTCACACACACTTTTCTCTCAGAACTAAACATGTGGAGAGACGTACGTTCATCTAGCACAAACGGAACGGTTTGCAGGAGAAACCTTTACTCTTGTTTCTCAGTCTGTTTCCAAGTGCCGATTAGAAGTTCCTGCAGTTTTCACTGTAAAATCGGGCTGGAGTTAGTCAATACCCATATATATATGTATGGAGTGTATTTTCCAAGTGAAAAGAATCTTTGTGTTCCCAACAAGCTTGGTGAAGGACGGCTTTCACACACACTTATCTCTCAGAACTGAGCATGTGGAGAGTCGAACTTTCATCTAGCACAAAGGGAACGGTTTGCTGGAGAAACTTTTCTCAGGATTCTCAGTCTGTTTCCTAGTGCCGGTTTGAAGTTCCGGCAGTTTTCACTGTAAAGCCGAGTTGGAGGTTGTACCGCCCCATATATATGTATGGATTGGAGTTGGCAAATGAAAAGAATCTTTGTGTTCCCAACAAGATAGTTGAAGGACGGCATTCACACACACTTATCTCTCAGAACATAGCATGTGGAAAGACGTTTGTTCATCTAGCAAAAAGGGAACGGGTTGCAAGTGAAACTTTTATTCTGGTTTCTCAGTCTGTGTCCTTGTGCCGGCTTGAAGTTCCTGCAGTTTTCTCTATAAAACTGAGTTGGAGCTAGCACCTCCCCATATATATGTATGGGGTGGGTTTGGCATCTGAAAAGAAAATTTGTGTTCCCTACAAGCTAGTTGAAAGGAGGCTTTCACACACACTTATCTCTCAGAACTAAACATGTGCAGAGACGTACGTTCATCTAGCACAAAAGGAACGGTTTGCAGGAGAAACTTTTACTCTGGTTTCTCAGTCTGTTTCCAAGTGCCGATAAGAAGCTCCTGCAGTGTTCACTGTAAAATCGTGCTGGAGATTTTCAATACCCATATATATGTATGGAGTGGGTTTTGCAAGTGAAAAGAATCTTTGTGTTCCCAACAAGCTAGGTGATGTACGGCTTTCACACACATTTACCTCTCAGAACTGAGCATGTGGAGAGACGTTCGTTCATCTAGCACAAAGGGAAAGGGTTGCAGGAGAAAGTTTTGCTCTGGTTTCTCAGTCTGTTTCCTAGTGCCGGTTTGAAGTTCCTGCAGTTTTCACTGTAAAAGCGAGTTGGAGCTAGACCCTACCCATAGATATGTATGGAGTGGAGTTGGCAACTGAAAAGAATCTTAGTTTTCCCAACAAGATATGTGAAGGACGGCTATCACACACAATTATCTCTCCGAATTGAGCATGTGGAGAGACGTTCGTTCATCTAGCACAAATGGAACGGGTTGCAGGACAAACTTTTACTCTGGTATCTCAGTATTTTTCCTAGTGCCAGTTTGAATTTCCTGCAGTTTTCAATGTAAAACCGAGTTGGAGATTGTACTGCCCCATATATATCTATGGATTTGAGTTGGCAACTGAAAAGAAACTTTGTGTTCCCAACAAGATATGTGAAGGACGGCTTTCACACACATTTATCTCTCAGAACTGAGCATATGGAGAGACGTTCGTTCATCTAGAAAAAAGGGAACGGGTTGCAAGTGAAACTTTTGCTCTGGTTTCTCAGTCTGTTTCCTAATGCCGGCTTGAAGTACCTGCAGTTTTCCATATAAAACAGAATTGGAGCTAGCACCTCCCCATATATATTTTTGGAGTGGAGTTGGCAACTGAAAAGAAAATTTGTGTTCCCAGCAAGCTAGTTGAATGACGGATTTCACACACACTTATCTCTCAGAACTGAGCATGTGGAGAGACTTTCGTCCATCTAACACAAAGGGAACGTGTTGCAGGAGAAACTTTTACTCTGGATTCTCAGTATGTTTCCTAGTGCCGGTTTGAATTTCCTGCAATTTTCACTGTAAAACCGAGTTGGAGCTAGTCTTACCCATAGATATGTATGGAGTGTAGTTTGCAACTGAAAAGTAACTTTGTGTTCCATACAAGCTAGGTGAAGAAAGGCTTTCATACACACATATCTCTCAGAACTTAGCATGTGGTGAGACGTTCGTTCATCTAGCCCAAATTGAACGGGTTGCAGGAGAAACTTTTACTCTGGTTTCTCAGTCAGTTTCCTAGTGCCGGTTTGAATTTCCTACAGATTTCCCTGTAAAACAGAGTTGTTGCTAGCACCTCCCCTTATAAATGTATGGAGTGGAGTTTTCAACTGGAAAGAAACTTTGTGTTCCCAACAAGTTAGTTGAAGGGAGGCTTTCACACACACTTATCTCTCAGATTTAAACATGTGGAGAGACGTTCGTTCATCTAGCACAAATGGAATGTGTTGCTGTAGAAATTTTTACTCTGGTTTCTCAGTCTGTTTCCTAGTGCCGGTTTGAATTTCCTGCAGTTTTGTCTGTAAAATCGAGTTGGAGCTAGTCCCTACCCATATATATGTATGTAGTGGAGTTTGTATCTTAAAAGGATCTTTGAGTTCCTAATAAGCTAGTTGAAGGATGTCTTTCACACACACTTATCTCTCAGAGCTGAGCTTGTGGAGAGACGATCGTTCATCTAGCACAAAGGGAACGGGTTGCAGGAGAAACTTTTACTCTGGTTTCTCATTCGGTTTCCTAGTGCCGTTTTGAGGTTCCTGTATTTTTCAGTGTAAAACCGAGTTGGAGCTACTACATCCCCATATATATGTATGGAGTGGTGTTGGCAACTGAAAAGAAACTTTGTGTTCCCAAAAAGCTAGGTGATGTACGGCTTTCACACACATTTACCTCTCAGAACTGAGCATGTGGAGAGACGTTCGTTCATCAAGCACAAAGGGAATGTGTTGCAGGAGATACTATTACTCTGGTTTCTCAGTCTGTTTCCTAGTGCCAGTTTGAAGTTCCTGAAGTTTTCACTGTAAAACCCGGTTGGAGTTAGTACAAACCCATATATTTGTTAGGAGTGTGGTTGGCAAATAAAAACAAACTTTGTGTTCCCAACAAGATATTTGAATTTCGTGTTTCACACACACTTATCTCTCAGAACTGAGCATGTGGAGATACATTCGTTCATCTAGCACAAAGGGAACGCGTTGCAGGAGAAACTTTTACTCTGGTTTCTCAGTATGTTTCATAGTGCCAGTTTCAATTTCCTGCAGTTTTCACTGTAAAACCGCGTTGGAGCTTGTCCCTACCCATATATATGGATGGAGAGGAGTTTGCAACTGAAAAGAAACTTTGTGTTCCCAACAAGTTGGTTGAAGAACGGCTTACACACACAAAATTCTCTCAGAGCTCAGCATGTGGAGAGACGATCGTTCATCTAGCACAAATTAAATGGGTTGCTGGAGAAACTTTTACTCTGTTTTCTCAGTCTGTTGTCTGGTGCCGGTTTGAAGTTCCTGCAGTTTTCACTGTAAAATCGAGTTGGATATAGACCCTACCCTTATATATGTATGGATTGGAGTTTGCAACTGAAAAGAAACTTAGTTTTCCCAACAAGTTAGGTGAAGGACGGCTTTCAAACACACTTATTTCTCAGAACTGAGCATGTGGAGAGACGTTCGTTCACCTAGCACAAAGGGAACGGTTTGCAGGAGAAACATTTCTCTGGATTCTCAGTCTGTTTCCTAGTGCTGGTTTGAAGTTCCGGCAGTTTTCACTGTAAAACGGAGTTGGAGCTTGTACCGCCCCATATATATGTATGGATTCGAGTTGGCAACTGAAAAGAAACTTTGTGTTCCCAACAAGATTGGTGAAGCACGGCATTCACACACAATTATCTCTCAGAAATTAGCATGTGGAGACACGATCGTTCATCTAGCACAAAGGGAACGGGTTGCAGGAGAAACTTTTACTCTGGTTTCTCAGTCTGTTTCCTAGTGCCGTTTTGAAGTTCCTGTAGTTTTCACTGTAAAATCGAGTTGGAGCTACAACATCCCCATATATATGTATAGAGTGGTGTTGGCAACTGAAGAGAAACTTTGTGTTCCCAACAAGATATATGAAGGACGGCTTTCAAACACCTTATAACTCGGAACTGAGCATGTGGAGAGCCTTTCGTTCATCTAGCACAAAAGGAAAGGTTTTCAAGTGAGATTTTTACTCTGGATTCTCAGTCTGTTTCCTAGTGCCGGCTTGAAATTCCTGCATTTTTCCCTATAAAACAGAGTTGGATCTAGCACCTCCCCATATATATATATGGAGTGGAGTTGGCAACTGAAAAGAAATTTTGTGTTCCCAACAAGCTACTTGAAGGGAGGCTTTCACACACACTTATCTCTCAGAACTAAACATGTGGAGAGACATTCGTTCATCTAGCACAAAGGGAACGGTTTGCAGGAGAAACTTTTACCCTGGTTTCTCAGTCTGTTTCCAAGTGCCGATTAGAAGTTCCTGCAGTTTTCACTGTAAAATCGGGCTGGAGTTAGTCAATACCCATATATATGTATGGAGTGTATTTTCCAAGTGAAAAGAATCTTTGTGTTCCCAACAAGCTTGGTGAAGGGCGGCTTTCACACACACTTATCTCTCAGAACTGAGCATGTGGAGAGTCGAACTTTCATCTAGCACAAATGAAACGGGTTGCAGGAGAAACTTTTACTCTGGTTTCTCAGTGTGTTTCCTGGTGCCTGTTTGAAGTTCCTGCAGTTTTCACTGTAAAATCGAGTTGGATCTAATCCCTACCATTATATATGTATGGAGTGGAGTTTGCAACTGAAAAGAAACTTAGTGTTCCCAACAAGCTAGGTGAAGGACGGCTTTCAAACACACTTATCTCCCAGAACTGAGCATGTGGAGAGACGTTCCTTCACCTAGCACAAAGGGAACGGTTTGCAGGAGAAACTTTTCTCAGGATTCTCAGTCTGTTTCCTAGTGCCGGTTTGAAGTTCCGGCAGTTTTCACTGTAAAGCCGAGTTGGAGCTTGTACCGCACCATATATATGTATGGATTGGAGTTGGCAAATGAAAAGAATCTTTGTGTTCCCAACAAGATAGTTGAAGGACTGCGTTCACACACACTTATCTCTCAAACTTAGCATGTGGAGAGACGTTCGTTCATCTAGCAAAAAGGGAACGGGTTGCAAGTGAAACTTTTACTCTGGTTTCTCAGTCTGTGTCCTTGTGCCGGCTTGAGGTTCCTGCAGTTTTCCCTATAAAACTGAGTTGGAGCTAGCACCTCCCCATATATATATATGGAGTGGGGTTGGCAACTGAAAAGAAAATTTGTGTTCCCTACAATCTAGTTGAAGGGAGGCTTTCACACACTCTTATCTCTCAGAACTAAACATGTGCAGAGACGTTCGTTCATCTAGCACAAAAGGAACGGTTTGCAGGAGAAACTTTTACTCTGGTTTCTCAGTCTGTTTCCAAGTGCCGATAAGAAGCTCCTGCAGTGTTCACTGTAAAATCGTGCTGGAGATTTTCAATACCCATATATATGTATGGAGTGGGTATTGCAAGTGAAAAGAATCTTTGTGTTCCCAACAAGCTAGGTGATGTACGGCTTTCACACACATTTACTCTCAGAACTGAGCATGTGGAGAGAAGTTCGTTCATCTAGCACAAAGGGAACGTGTTGCAGGAGAAAGTTTTACTCTGGTTTCTCAGTCTGTTTCCTAGTGCCGGTTTGAAGTTCCTGCAGTTTTCACTGTAAAAGCGAGTTGTAGCTTGACCCTACCCATAGATATGTATGGAGTGGAGTTGGCAACTGAAAAGAAACTTAGTTTCCCAACACGATATGTGAAGGACGGCTATCACACACAATTATCTCTCAGAATTGAGCATGTGGAGAGACGTTCGTTCATCTAGCACAAAGGGAACGGGTTGCAAGTGAAACTTTTACTCTGGTTTCTCAGTCTGTTTCCTAATGCCGGCTAGAAGTTCCTGCAGTTTTCCATATAAAACACAGTTGGAGCTAGCACCTCCCCATATATATTTTTGGAGTGGAGTTGGCAACTGAAAAGAAAATTTGTGTTCCCAGCAAGCTAGTTGAATGACGGATTTCACACACACATATCTCTCAGAACTGAGCATGTGGAGAGAAATTCGTTCATCTAGCACAAAAGGAACCGTTTGCAAGAGAAACATTTACTCTGGTTTCTCAGTCTCTTTTCTAGTGCCGGTTTGAATTTCCTGCAGTTTTGACTGTAAAATCGAACTGGAGCTAGTCCTTACCCATATATATGTATGGAGTTGAGTTTGCAAATTAAAAGGAACTTTGTGTAGCCAAAAAGCTAGTTGAAGGACGGCTTTCACACACACTTATCTCTCAGAGCTGAGCTTGTGGAGAGACGTACGTTCATCTAGCACAAAGGGAACGTGTTGCAGGAGAAACTTTTACTCTGTTTTCTCAGTCAGTTTCCATGTGCCGTTTTGAATTTCCTGTAGTTTTCACAGTAAAACAGTGTTGGAGCTTCTTCATCCATATATATATTTAAGGAGTGGGGTGGGCAACTGAAAAGAATCTATGTGTTCCCAACAAGTTAGGTGAAGTACGGCATTCACACACACTTATCTCTCAGAACTGAGCATGTGGAGAGACTTTCGTTCATCTAGCACAAAGGGAACTTGTTGCAGGAGAAACTTTTACTCTGGATTCTCAGTATGTTTCCTAGTGCCGGTTTGAATTTCCTGCAATTTTCACTGTAAAACCGAGTTGGAGCTAGTCTTACCCATAGATATGTATGGAGTGTAGTTTGCAACTGAAAAGTAACTTTGTGTTCCATACAAGCTAGGTGAAGAAAGGCTTTCATACACACATATCTCTCAGAACTGAGCATGTGGAGAGACGTTCGTTCATCTAGCCCAAATTGAACGGGTTGCAGGAGAAACTTTTACTCTGGTTTCTCAGTCAGTTTCCTAGTGCCGGTTTGAATTTCCTGCAGATTTCCCTGTAAAACCGAGTTGGTGCTAGCACCTCCCCTTATAAATGTATGGAGTGGAGTTGGCAACTGAAAAGAAACTTTGTGTTCCCAACAAGTTAGTTGAAGGGAGGCTTTCACACACACTTATCTCTCAGAACTGAGCATGTGGAGAGACGTTCGTTCATCTAGCACAAATGGAATGTGTTGCAGTAGAAATTTTTACTCTGGTTTCTCAGTCTGTTTCCTAGTGCCGGTTTGAATTTCCTGCAGTTTTGTCTGTAAAATCGAGTTGGAGCTAGTCCCTACCCATATATATGTATGTAGTGGAGTTTGTATCTTAAAAGGATCTTTGAGTTAATAATAAGCTAGTTGAAGGATGTCTTTCACACACACATATCTCTCAGAGCTGAGCTTGTGGAGAGACGATCGATCATCTAGCACAAAGGGAACGGGTTGCAGGAGAAACTTTTACTCTGGTTTCTCAGTCGGTTTCCTAGTGCCGTTTTGAAGTTCCTGTATATTTCAGTGTAAAACCGAGTTGGAGCTAGTACATCCCCATATATATGTATGGAGTGGTGTTGGCAACTGAAAAGAAACTTTGTGTTCCCAACAAGCTAGTTGATGTACGGGTTTCACACACATTTACCTCTCAGAACTGAGCATGTGGAGAGACGTTCGTTCATCTAGCACAAAGGGAACGGGTTGCAGGAGATACTTTTACTCTGGTTTCTCAGTCTATTTCCTAGTGCCGGTTTGAAGTTCCTGAAGTTTTCACTGTAAAACCCGGTTGGAGTTAGTACAACCCCATATATATGTTAGGAGTGGGGTTGGCAAATAAAAACAAACTTTGTGTTCCCAACAAGATATTTGATTTTCGTCTTTCACACACACTTATCTCTCAGAACTGAGCATGTGGAGATACTTTCGTTCATCTAGCACAAATGGAACGGGTTGCAGGAGAAACTTTTACTCTGATTTCTCAGTATGTTTCCTAGTGCCAGTTTCAATTTCCTGCAGTTTTCACTGTAAAACCGCGTTGGAGCTAGTCCCTACCCATATATATGGATGGAGAGGAGATTGCAACTGAAAAGAAACTTTGTGTTCCCAACAAGTTGGTTGAAGAACGGCTTACACACACAATATTCTCTCAGAGCTCAGCATGTGGAGATACGATCGTTCATCTAGCACAAATGAAATGGGATGCTGGAGAATCTTTTACTCTGATTTCTCAGTCTGTTGTCTGGTGCCGGTTTGAAGTTCCTGCAGTTTTCACTGTAAAATCGAGTTGGATATAGACCCTACCCTTATATATGTATGGAATGGAGTTTGCAACTGAAAAGAAACTTAGTTTTCCCAACAAGTTAGGTGAAGGACGGCTTTCAAACACACTTATTTCTCAGAACTGAGCATTTGGAGAGACTTTCGTTCACCTAGCACAAAGGGAACGGTTTGCAGGAGAAACATTTCTCTGGATTCTCAGTCTGTTTCCTAGTGCTGGTTTGAAGTTCCAGCAGTTTTCACTGTAAAACGGAGTTGGAGCTTGTACCGCCCCATATATATGTATGGATTGGAGTTGGCAACTGAAAAGAAATTTTATGTTCCCAACAAGATTGGTGAAGCACGGCATTCACACACAATTATCTCTCAGAAATTAGCATGTGGAGAGACGATCGTTCATCTAGCACAAAAGGAACGGTTTGCAGGAGAAACATTTCTCTGGATTCTCAGTCTTTTTCCTAGTGCTGGTTTGAAGTTCCTGCAGTTTTCACTGTAAAACTGAGTTGGACCAATCAGTAACCATATATATGTATGGAATGGAGTTTGCAACTGAAAAGAAACTTTTTGTTCCCAACAAGCTAAGTGAAGGACGGCTTTCACACACACTTATCTCTCAGAAATGAGCATGTGTAGAGACGTTCGTTCATCAGCATAGGGAACGGGTTGCAGGAGAAATTTTTATTCTGGTTTCTCAGTCTGTTTCCTAGTGCCGGTTTGAAGTTCCTGCAGTAATCACTGTAAAACCGAGTTGAAGGTAGTACCTCCCCTATATATGTAAGGGGTGGATTTGGCAACTGAAAAGAAACTTTGTGTTCCCAAGAAGCTAGGTGAAGTTCGGCTTTCACACACACTTATCTCTCAGAAATGAGCATGTGGAGAGAATTTCGTTCAACTAGCACAAAGGGAACGGGTTGCAGGAGAAACTTTTACTCTGGTTTCTCAGTCTGTTTCCTAGTGCCGGTTTGAAGTTCCTGCAGTTTTCACTGTGATACGGAGTTGGAGTTAGTCCCTACCCATAGATATGTATGGAGTGGAATTCGCAACTGAAAAGAATTTTTGTGTTCCCAACAAGCTAGGTGAATTATGGCTTTCACACACACTTATCTCTCAGAACTGAGCATGAGGAGAGACGTTCGTTCATCTAGAACAAAGTTAACGTTTTGCCGGAGAAACTTTTACTCTGGTTTCTCTGTCTGTTTCCTAGTGCCGGTTTGAAGTCCCTGCAGATTTCACTGTAAAACAGAGTTGGAGATGATACCTACGCATATATATGTATGGAGTGTAGTTTGCAAGTGAAAAAAACTTTGTCTTCCCAACAAGCTAAGTGAAGGACGGCTTTCAAACACACATATCTATCAGAACTGAGCATGTGGAGAGACGTTCGTTAAACTAGGATAAAGAGAACGGGTTGCAGGAGAACTTTACTCTGGTTTCTGAGTCTGTATCCTAGTGCAGGTTTGAAGTTCCTGCAGTTTTCACTGTGATACGGAGTTGGAGTTAGTCCCTACCCATAGATATGTATGGAGTGGAATTCGCAACTGAAAAGAATTTTTGTGTTCCTAACAAGCTAGGTGAATGACGGCTTTCACACACAGTTATCTCTCAGAACTGAGCATTTGGACAGACGTTCGGTCATGTAGCTCAAAGTCCGGATTGCAGGGGAAAATTCTTCTCTGGATTCTCAGTATGTTTCGTAGTGCCGGTTTGAAATTCCTGCAGTTTTCACTGTAAAACCGTGTTGGAGCCCGTCCCTCCCCATATATATCTATGGAGTGGAGTTCGCAAATGAAAAGAAACTTTGTGTTCCCAACAAGCTACGTGAAGGACGGCTTTCACACACAATTATCTATCAGAACTGAGAGTGTGGAGAGACGTTCGTTCATCAAGCACAAAGGAAATGGTTGCAGTAGAAACTATTACTCTGGTTTCTCAGTCTGTTTCTTAGTGTCGGTTTGAAGATCCTGCAGTTTTCACTACAAAACAGAGTTGGAGCAAGTACCGCCCCATATATATCTATGGAGTGGAGTTGGCAACTTAAAAGAAACTTTGTATTCCCAACAAGCTAGGTGAATTATGGCTTTCACACACACTTATCTCTCAGAACTGAGCATGAGGAGAGACGTTCGTTCATCTAGAACAAAGTTAACGTTTTGCCGGAGAAACTTTTACTCTGGTTTCTCTGTCTGTTTCCTAGTGCCTGTTTGATGTTCCTGCAGTTTTCACTGTAAAACCGATTTGGAGCTTGTCCCTACCCATAGATGTGTATGGAGTGGAATTTGCAAGTGAAAAGAAACTTTGTGTTCCCAAAAAGTTTCGTGAAGGACGGCTTTCACACACACTAATCTCTCTGAACTGAGCATGTGAAGAGACGTTCGTTCATCAAGCACAAAGGGAATGGGTTGCAGGAGAAATTTTACTCTGATTTCTCACTCTATTTCCTAGTGCCGTTTTGAAGTTCCTGCAGTTTTCACTGTAAAACCTAGTTGGAGCTTATAACGCCCCATATATATATAAGGAGTGGAGATGGCAACAGAAAAGAAACTTTGTGTTGCCAACAAGCTAGGTGAAAGTCGGCTTTCACACACACTTATCTTTCAGAATTGAGCATGTGGAAAGACGTTCGTTCATCTAGGAGAATCCGAAAGGTTTGCAGGAGAAACTATTACCCTGGTTCTCACTCTGTTTCCAAGTGCCGGTTAGAAGTTCCTGCAGTTTTCACTGTAAAACCGAGTTCGAGCTTGTACCTCCCGTATATATGTATGTAGTGGAGTTTGCATGTGAAAAGAAATATTGTGTTCCCAAAAAGCTAGGTGAAGGACGGCTTTCACACACACTTATCTCTCAGAACTTAGCATGTTGAGAGACGATCGTTCATCTAGCACAAAGGGAAAGGGTTGCAGGGGAAACAATTACTCTGGTTTCTCTGTCTGTTTCCTACTGCCGGTTAGAATTTCCCGCATTTTTCACTGTAAAACAGATTTGGTGCTAGTCCCTAACATTAGATACGTATTGAGTGGAGATTGCAACTGAAAAGAAACTTTGTGTTCCCAACAAGCTAGTTGAAAGACGGCTTTCACACACACTTTTCTCTCAGAATATAGCATGTGGAGAGAAGTTCGTTCACCTAGCACAAAGAAAACTTTGGCAGGAGAAACTTTTACTCTGGTTTCTCAGTCTGTTTCCTAGTACCGGTTTTAAGTTCCTGCAGTTTTCACAGTAAAACCGTGTTGGAGTTTTACCTCCCGATATATATGTATGGAGTGGAGTTTGCAACTGAAAAGAAACTTTGAGTTCCCCACAAGCTAGGCGAAGGACGGCTGTGACACACACTTTTATCTCAGAACTGAATATGTGGAGAGACGTTCGTTCATCTAGCACAATGGGAACGGGTTGCAGGGAAATTATACTATGGTATCTCAGTCTGTTTCCTAGTGCCGGTTTGAAGTTCTTGAAGTTTTCACTGTAAAACCGAGTTGGAGCTAGTCCCTAGCAATAGATATGTATGGAGTTTAGTTTGCAACTTAAAAGAATCTTTGTGTTCCCAACAAGCTAGGTGAAGGACGGCTATCACAGACATTTATTTCTCAGAACTTAGCAGATGGATAGACTTTCGTTCATCTAGCACATATGGAAAGGTTTGCAGGGGAAAGCTTTACTCTTGTTTCTCAGTCTGTTTCCTAGTGCCAGTTTGAAAATCCTGCAGTTTTCACTGTAAAACCGAGTTGGAGCTAGTCCTTCCCCTTATATATCTATGGAGTGGAGTTCGCAAATGAAAAGAAACATTGTGTTCCCAACAAGCCTGGTGAAGGACGGCTTTCAGACACACTTATCTCTCAGAACTGAGCATTTGGAGAGACGTTCGTTCATCTAGCTCAAAGGGAACTGTTTGCAGGAGAAACTTCTACTCTGTTTTCTCAGTCTGTTTCCTAGTGCCGGTTTGAAGTTCCTGCAGTTTTCACTGTAAAACCGAGTTGAGCTGGTCCCTCCCCATATATATGTATGGAATGGAGATGACAAATGAAAAGAAACTTTGTGTTCCCAGCAAGCTTGTTGGAGGACTGCTTTCACACACAATTATCTCTCAGAACTGAGATTGTGGAGAGACGTTCGTTCATCTAGCACAAAGAGAACGGGTTGCAGGGGAAATTATTACTAAGGTTTCTCAGTCTGTTTCCTAGTGCCGCTTTGAAGTTCCGGCAGTTTTCACTGTAAAACCGAGTTGGAGCTAGTACCTCCCCATAGATATGTATGGAGTGGAGTTTGCAACTGAAAAGAAACTTTGTTTTCAGAACAAGCTATGTGAAGTACGGCTTTCACACACACATATCTCTCAGAACTGAGCATGGGAGAGACGTTCGTTCATCTAGCACAAAAAGAACGGTTGCAGGGTAAATTTTTTTCTTGTTTTTTCAGTCTGTTTCCAAGTGCCGGTTTGAAGTTCCTGCAGTTTTCACTGTAAAACCGAGTTGGAGCTAGTAACTCCCGTATATAGGTATGGAGTGGTGTTTGCAAGTGAAAAGAATCTTTGTGTTCCCAAGAAGCTGAGTTAAAGACGGCTTTCAAACACAATTATCTCTCAGAACTGAGCATGTGGAGAGAAGTTTGTTCGTCTAGAACAAAGTGAACGGGTTGCAGGTGAAACTTTTATTCGATTTTCCCAGTCTGTTTCCTAGTGCCGGTTTGAAGTTCCTGAAGTTTCACTGTTAAACCTATTTGGAGCTAGTTCCGCCCCATATATATGTATGGAGTGGAGTTGGCAACTGAAAAGAAACTTTGTGTTCCCATCAAGCTAGGTGGAGTTCGGCTTTAACCCACACTTATCCCTCAGAACTGAGCATGTTGAGAGACGTACGTTCATCTTGCAAAAAGGGAAGGGGTTGCAGGAGAAACTTATACCCTGCTTTCTCAGGCTTTTTCCTAGTGCCGGAATGAATTTCATGAAGTTTTCACTTGAAAAACGAGTTGGAACTATTCCCTTCCCATATATATTTATGGAGTGGTGATGGCAACTGAAAAGAAACTTTGTGTTCCCAACAAGCTAGGTGAAGAACGGTTTACACACACTTATATCACAGAACTGAGCATGTGGAGACACGTTCTTTCATCTAACACAAAGGGAACGGGTTGCAGGAGAAATTTATACTCTGGTTTCTCACTCTGTTTCCTAGTGCTGGTTTGAAGTTCCTGCAGTTTTCACAGTAAAACCGATTTGGAGCTTGTACCTAACCATATATATGTATGGAGTGGAGTTTGCAAGTGAAAAGAAACTTCGTGTTCCCAACATGATAGTTGAAGGACGGCATTCACACATACATAACTCTCAGAACTGAGCATGGGGGGAGACGTTCGTTCATCTAGCACAAAGGGAACGGGTTGCAGGAGAAACTTATACTCTGGATTCTCAGTCTGTTTCCTAGTGCCGGTTTGAAGTTCCTGCAGTTTTCACTGTAAAACCATGTTGGAGCTAATACCACCTTATATATGTATGGAGTGGAGCTTGCAAGTTAAAAGAAACTTTGTGTTCCCAACAAGCTAGGTGAAAGACGGCTTTCACACACACTTATCTCTCAGAATTGAGCATGTGGAGAGACGTTCTTTCATCTAGCACAAAGGGAACGGTTTGCCGGAGAAACTTCTACTCTGGTGTCTCACTCTGTTTCCTAGTGCCGGTTTGAATTTCCGGCAGTTTTCACTTTAAAACCGAGTTGGAGCTAGTCCCTACCCATATATATGTATGGAGTTGAATTGGCAACTGAAAAGAAACTTTGTGTTCCCAACAAGGTAGTTGAAGAACGGCTTTCACCCACCCTTATCTATGAGAACTGAGAGTGTGAAGAGACTTTCGTTCATCTAGCACAAAGGGAACGTGTTGCAGGGGAAATATTTACTATGGGTTCTCAGTCTGTTTCCTAGTTCCAGTTTGAATTTCAGGCAGTTTTCACTGTAAAACAGAGTAGGAGCTACTACCACCCCATAGATATGTATGGAGTGGAGTTTGCAAATGAAAAGAAACTATGAGTTCCCAACAACTTAGGTGAAGGACGGCTTTCACACACAATTATTTCTCAGAACTGAGCATGTGGAGAGACGTTCGTTCATCTAGCACAAAGGGAAAGGGTTGCAGGGGAAACTTTTACTCTGGTTTCTCAGTCTGTTTCCTACTGCCGGTTAGAAGTTCCTGCATTTTTCACTGTAAAACCGAGTTGGAGCTAGTACCTCCCGTATATATGTATTTAGTGGAGTTTGCAAGTGAAAAGAAACATTGTGTTCCCAACAAGCAAGTTGAAGGTCGGCTTTCAAACCCAATTATCACTCAGATCTGAGCATGTGGAGAGATGTTCGTTCATCAAGCAAAAAGTGAACGGGTTGCCAGATAAACTTATACTCTGTTTTCACAGTCTGTTTCCTAGTGCCGTTTAGAATTTCCTGCAGTTTTCACTGTAAAACCGAGTTGGAGCTAGTCCCTCCCCATATATATGTATGCAGTGGTGTTTGCAACTGAAAAGAACCTTTGTGTTACCATCAAGTTGGGTGAAGGACGGCTTTCACACACACTTATCTCTCAGAACTGAGATTGTGGAGAGACGTTCGTTCATCTAGCACAAAGAGAACGGGTTGCAGGGGAAATTATTACTAAGGTTTCTCAGTATGTTTCCTAGTGCCGCAATGAAGTTCCGGCAGTTTTCACTGTAAAACCGAGTTGGAGCTAGTACCTCCCCATAGATATGTATGGAGTGGAGTTTGCAACTGAAAAGAAACTTTGTTTTCAGAACAAGCTAGCTGAAGGACGGCTTTCACACACACTTATCTCTCAGAACTGAGATTGTGGAGAGACGTTCGTTCATCTAGCACAAAAAGAACGGTTGCAGGGTAAATTTTTTTCTTGTTTTTTCAGTCTGTTTCCAAGTGCCGGTTTGAAGTTCCTGCAGTTTTCACTGTAAAACCGAGTTGGAGCTAGTAACTCCCGTATATAGGTATGGAGTGGTGTTTGCAAGTGAAAAGAAACTTTGTGTTCCCAAGAAGCTGAGTTAAAGACGGCTTTCAAACACAATTATCTCTCAGAACTGAGCATGTGGAGAGAAGTTTGTTCGTCTAGAACAAAGTGAACGGGTTGCAGGTGAAACTTTTATTCGATTTTCCCAGTCTGTTTCCTAGTGCCGGTTTGAAGTTCCTGAAGTTTCACTGTTAAACCTATTTGGAGCTAGTTCCGCCCCATATATATGTATGGAGTGGAGTTGGCAACTGAAAAGAAACTTTGTGTTCCCATCAAGCTAGGTGGAGTTCGGCTTTAACCCACACTTATCCCTCAGAACTGAGCATGTTGAGAGACGTACGTTCATCTTGCAAAAAGGGAAGGGGTTGCAGGAGAAACTTATACCCTGCTTTCTCAGGCTTTTTCCTAGTGCCGGAATGAATTTCATGAAGTTTTCACTTGAAAAACGAGTTGGAACTATTCCCTTCCCATATATATTTATGGAGTGGTGATGGCAACTGAAAAGAAACTTTGTGTTCCCAACAAGCTAGGTGAAGAACGGTTTACACACACTTATATCACAGAACTGAGCATGTGGAGACACGTTCTTTCATCTAACACAAAGGGAACGGGTTGCAGGAGAAATTTATACTCTGGTTTCTCACTCTGTTTCCTAGTGCTGGTTTGAAGTTCCTGCAGTTTTCACAGTAAAACCGATTTGGAGCTTGTACCTAACCATATATATGTATGGAGTGGAGTTTGCAAGTGAAAAGAAACTTCGTGTTCCCAACATGATAGTTGAAGGACGGCATTCACACATACATAACTCTCAGAACTGAGCATGGGGGGAGACGTTCGTTCATCTAGCACAAAGGGAACGGGTTGCAGGAGAAACTTATACTCTGGATTCTCAGTCTGTTTCCTAGTGCCGGTTTGAAGTTCCTGCAGTTTTCACTGTAAAACCATGTTGGAGCTAATACCACCTTATATATGTATGGAGTGGAGCTTGCAAGTTAAAAGAAACTTTGTGTTCCCAACAAGCTAGGTGAAAGACGGCTTCACACACACTTATCTCTCAGAACTGAGCATGTGGAGAGACGTTCTTTCATCTAGCACAAAGGGAACGGTTTGCCGGAGAAACTTCTACTCTGGTGTCTCACTCTGTTTCCTAGTGCCGGTTTGAATTTCCGGCAGTTTTCACTTTAAAACCGAGTTGGAGCTAGTCCCTACCCATATATATGTATGGAGTTGAATTGGCAACTGAAAAGAAACTTTGTGTTCCCAACAAGGTAGTTGAAGAACGGCTTTCACCCACCCTTATCTATGAGAACTGAGAGTGTGAAGAGACTTTCGTTCATCTAGCACAAAGGGAACGTGTTGCAGGGGAAATATTTACTATGGGTTCTCAGTCTGTTTCCTAGTTCCAGTTTGAATTTCAGGCAGTTTTCACTGTAAAACAGAGTAGGAGCTACTACCACCCCATAGATATGTATGGAGTGGAGTTTGCAAATGAAAAGAAACTATGAGTTCCCAACAACTTAGGTGAAGGACGGCTTTCACACACAATAATTTCTCAGAACTGAGCATGTGGAGAGACGTTCGTTCATCTAGCACAAAGGGAAAGGATTGCAGGGGAAACTGTTACTCTGGTTTCTCAGTCTGTTTCCTACTGCCGGTTAGAAGTTCCTGCATTTTTCACTGTAAAACCGAGTTGGAGCTAGTACCTCCCGTATATATGTATTTAGTGGAGTTTGCAAGTGAAAAGAAACATTGTGTTCCCAACAAGCAAGTTGAAGGTCGGCTTTCAAACCCAATTATCACTCAGATCTGAGCATGTGGAGAGATGTTCGTTCATCAAGCAAAAAGTGAACGGGTTGCCAGATAAACTTATACTCTGTTTTCACAGTCTGTTTCCTAGTGCCGTTTAAAATTTCCTGCAGTTTTCACTGTAAAACCGAGTTGGAGCTAGTCCCTCCCCATATATATGTATGCAGTGGTGTTTGCAACTGAAAAGAACCTTTGTGTTACCATCAAGTTGGGTGAAGGACGGCTTTCAGACACACTTATCTCTCAGAACTGAGCATGTGGAGAGACGTTCTTTCATCTAGCACAAAGGGAACAGGTTGCAGGAGAAACTTATACTCTGGTTTCTCACTCTGTTTCCTAGTGCCGGTTGGAAGTTCCTGCAGTTTTCTCTGTAAAACCGAGTTGGAGCTGGTCCCTCCCCATATATATGTATGGTGTGGAGTTGGCAAATTAAAAGAAACTTTGTGTTCCCAACAAGCTAGGTGAAGGTTGGCTTTCACACACAATTATCTCTCAGAACTGAGCATGTGGAGAGACGTTCGTTCATCTAGCACAAAGGGAACGGGTTGCAGGAGGAACTTCTTCTCTGGTTTCTCAGTCTGTTTCCTAGTGAAGGTTTGAATTTCCTTCAGTTTTCACTTTAAACCCGAGTTGGATCTGATACCTCCCCATATATATGTGTGGAATGGAGTTTGCAACTGAAAAGGAACTTTGATTTCCCAACAAGGTAGGTGAAGGACGGCTTTCTCACACACTTATCTCTCAGAACACTGCATTTGGAGAGACATTCTTTCATCTAGCACAAATTGAATGGGTGGCAGTGGAAATTGTTACTATGGTTTCTCACTTTGTTTCCTAGTGATAGTTTGAAATTCTGGCAGTTTTCACTGTAAAACCGAGTTGGAGTAAGTACCTCCCGATAGATATTTATGGTGAGGGGTTGGCAACTGAAAAGAAACTTTGTGTTCCCAACAAGCTAGGTGAAGGACGGCTTTCAAACACACTTATCTCTCAGAAATGAGCATGGGGAGAGACGTTCGTTCATTTAGCACAAAGGGAATGGGGTGCAGGAGAAACTTGTACTCTGGTTTCTCAGTCTGTTTCCTAGTGCCGGTTTGAAGTTCCTGCATTTTTCACTGTAAAACCGTGTTGGAGCTAGTACCAACCTTATATATGTATGGAGTGGAGCTTGCAAGTTAAAAGAAACTTTGTGTTCCCAACAAGACAGGTGAAGGACGGCTTTCACACACACTTATCTCTCAGAACTGAGCATGTGGAGAGACGTTAGTTCATCTAGCACAAATGGAACGTGTTGCAGGAGAAACTTCTACACTGGTCTCTCACTCTGTTTCCTAGTGCCGGTTTGAATTTCCTGCAGTTTTCACTTTAAAACCGAGTTGGAGCTAGTCCCTACCCATATATATGTATGGAGTGGTATTGGCAACTGAAAAGAAACTTTGTGTTCCCAACAAGCTAGGTGAAGGACGGCTTTCACCCACCCTTATCTCTGAGAACTGAGAGTGTGGAAAGACTTTCGTTCATCTAGCACAAATGGAAAGTGTTGCAGGGGAAATTTTTACTATGGGTTCTCAGTCTTTTTCCTAGTTCCAGTTTGAATTTCCGGCAGTTTTCACTGTAAAACAGAGTAGGAGCTACTACCACCCCATAGATATGTATGGAGTGGAGATTGCAACTGAAATAAACTTTGAGTTCCCAACAACTTAGGTGAAGAATGGCTTTCACACACACTTATCTCTCAGAAATGAGCATGTGGAGAGACATTCGTTCATCTAGCACAAAGGGAACGGGTTGCAGGAGAAACTATTTCTCTGGTTTCTCAGGCTGTTTCCTAGTGCCGGTTAGAAGTTCCTGCATTTTTCACTGTAAAACCAAGTTGGAGCTAGTACCTCCCGTATATATGTATTTAGTGGAGTTTTCAAGTAAAAAGAAACATTGTGTTCCCAACAAGCAAGGTGAAGGACGGCTTTCAAACCCAATTATCACTCAGATCTGAGCATGTGGAGAGACGTTCGTTCATCTAGCAAAAAGGGAACGGGTTGCAGGAGAAAATACTTCTCTAGATTCTCAGTATGTTTCCAAGTGCCGGTTTGAAGTTCCTGCAGTTTTCACTGTAAAACCGAGTTGGAGCTAGTCCCTCCCCATATATATTTATGGAGTAGAGTTGGCAACTTAAAAAAAACTTTGTGTTCCCAAAAAGCTAGGTGAAGTACGGCTTACAAACACACATATATCTCAGAACTGAGCATGTGGAGACACGTTTGTTCATCTAGCACAAAGGGAACGTGTTGCAGTAGAAACTTCTACTCTGGTTTTTCATTCTGTTTCCTAGTGCCATTTTGAAGTTCCTTCAGTTTTCTCTGTAAACTCGAGTTGGATCTAGTACCTCCCCGTATATATGTATGGAGTGGAGTTTGCAATTGAAAAGAAACTTTTTGTTCCCATCATGCTAGGTGGGGTTCGGCTTTAAGCCACACATATCCCTCAGAACTGAGCATGTTGAGAGACGTTCGTTCATCTTGCAAAAAGGGAAGGGGTTGCAGGAGAAAGTTATACCCTGCTTTCTCAGGCTTTTTCCTAGTGCCGGTATGAATTTCATGAAGTTTTTACTTCAAAACCTAGTTGGAACTAGTCCCTCCCCATATATATTTATGTAGTGGAGATGGCAACTGAAAAGAAACTTTGTGTTCCCAACAAGCTAGGTGAAGAACGGTTTACACACACTTATATCACAGAACTGAGCATGTGGAGACACGTTCTTTCATCTAGCACAATGGGAACGGGTTGCAGGAGAAACATATACTCTGGTTTCTCACTCTGTTTCCTAGTGCCGGTTTGAAGTTCCTGCAGTTTTCACAGTAAAACCGAGTTGGAGCTAGTACCTAACCATATATATGTATGGAGTGGAGTTTGCAAGTGAAAAGAAACTTCGTGTTCCCAACATGATAGTTGAAGGACGGCTTTCACACATACATAACCCTCAGAACTGAGAATGTGTAGAGACGTTCGTTCATCTAGCAAAAAGGGAACGGGTTGCAGGAGAAACTTACACTCTGGTTTCTCACTCTGTTTCCTACTGCCTGTAGGAAGTTCCTTAATTTTTCACTGTAAACCTGAGATGGAGCTAGTCCCTCCCCATGTATATGTATGGATTGGAGTTTGCAACTAAAAAGAATCTTTGTGTTCCAAACAAGCTAGTTGAAGGACGGGTTTCACACACACACATCTCTCCGAACTGAGCATGTGGAGACACGTCCGTTCATCTAGCATAAAGGGAACGGGTTGCAGGAGAAACTCTTACTATGGATTCTCAGTCTGTTTCCTAGTGCCGGTTTGAATTTCCTACAGTTTCACTGTAAAGCCGAGTTGGAACTAGTCCCTCCCCATATATATGTATGCAGTGGAGTTTGCAACTGAAAAGAATCTTTGTGTTACCAACAAGCTAGGTGAAGGACGGCTTTCACACATTTATATCACAGAACTGAGCATGTGGTGACACGTTCTTTCATCTAGCACAAAGGGAACGGGTTGCAGGAGAAACTTGTACTCTGGGTTCTCAGTATGTTTCCTAGTGCCGGTTGGATGTTCTTGCAGTTTTCACTGTAAAACCTTGTTGGAGCTAATACCACCCTTATATATGTATAGAGTGGAGCTTGTAAGTTAAAAGAAACTTTGTGTTCCCTACAAGCTAGGTGAAGGACGGCTTTCACACACACTTATCTCTCAGAACTGAGCATGTGGAGAGACGTTCGTTCATCTAGCACAAAGGGAACGGGTTATAGGAGTAACTTCTTCTCTGGTCTCTCACTCTGTTTCCTAGTGCCGGTTTGAATTTCCTGCAGTTTTCACTTTAAATCCGAGTTGGAGCTAGTCCCTACCCATATATATGTATGGAGTGGAATTGGCAACTGAAAAGAAACTTTGTGTTCCCAACAAGCTAGGTGAAGGACGGCTTTCACCCACCCTTATCTCTGAGAAATGAGAGTGTGGATAGACGTTCGTTCATCTAGCACAAAGGGAACGTGTTGCAGGGGAAATTTTTACTATGGGTTCTCAGCCTGTTTCCTAGTTCCAGTTTGAATTTCAGGCAGATTTCACTGTAAAACGGAGTTGGAGCTAGTACCTCCCCATAGATATTTATGGACAGGGGTTGGCAACTGAAAAGAAACTTTGTGTTCCCAACAAGCTAGGTGAAGGATGGCTTTCAAACACACTTATCTCTCAGAACTGAGCATGTGGAGAGACTTTCGTTCATTTAGCACAAAGGGAACGGAGTGCAGGAGAAACTTGTACTCTGGTTTCTCAGTTTGTTTCCTAGTGCCGGTTTGAAGTTCCTGCAGTTTTCACTGTAAAACCGTGTTGGAGCTAGTACCACCCTTATAAATGTATGGAGTGGAGCTTGCAAGTTAAAAGAAACTTTGTGTTCCCAACAAGGTAGATGAAGGACGGCTTTCACACACACTTCTCTCTCAGAAGTGAGCATGTGGAGAGACGTTCGTTCATCTAGCACAAAGGGAACGTGTTGCAGGAGAAACTTCTACTCTGGTCTCTCTCTCTGTTTCCTAGTGCCGGTTAGAAGTTCCTGCATTTTTCACTGTAAAACCGAGTTGGAGCTTGTACCTCCCGTATTTATGTAATTATTGGAGTTTGCAAGTGAAAAGAAACATTGTGTTCCCAACAAGCAAGGTGAAGGACCGCTTTCAAACACAATTATCACTCAGATCTGAGCATGTGGAGAGACGTTCGTTCATCTAGCAAAAAGGGAACGGATTGCAGGAGAAAATAATTCTCTAGGTTCTCAGTCTGTTTCCTAGTGCCGGTTTGAAGTTCCTGCAGTTTACACTGTAAAACGGAGTTGGAGCTAGTCCCACCCCATATATATTTATGGAGTAAGGTTGGCAACTTAAAAAAAAATTTGTGTTCCCAACAAGCTAGTTGAAGGACGGCTTTCACACACACTGATATCTCAGAACTGAGACTGTGGAGACATGTTCATTCATCAAGCACAAAGGGAAACTTTTGCAGGAGAAACTTATACTCTGGTTTCTCAGTCTGCTTCCTAGTGCCGGTTTGAAGTACCTTCAGTTTTCACTGTAAATCCGAGTTGGAACTAGTCCCTCCCCATATATATGTATGGAGTGGAATTTGCAACTGAAAAAAACTTTGTGTTCCCAACAAGCTAGGTGAAGGACGGCTTTCACACACACTTATCCCTCAGAACTGAGCATGTGGAGAGACGTTCGTTCATCTAGCCCAAAGGGAACTGATTGCAGGAGAAACTTATACTCTGGTTTCTCAGTCTGTTTTCTAGTGCCGGTTTGAAGTTCCTGCAGTTTTAACAGTAAAACCGAGTTGGAGATTGTATCTCCCCATATATATGTATTGATTGGGGTTTGCAAGTGAAAAGAAACTTCGTGTTCCCAACAAGCTAGGTGAAGGACGACTTTTACACACACTTATCACTCAGAACTGAGCATGTGGGGAGACTTTCGTTCATCTAGCACAAAGGGAACGGGTTGCAGGTGAAACTTCTACTCTGGTTTCTCACTCTGTTTCCTAGTGCCGGTTTGAAGTTCCTGCAGTTTTCACAGTAAAAACGTGTTGGAGCTAGTACCTCCCATTATATATGTATGGAGTGGAGTTTGCAATTTAAAAGAAACTTTGTGTTCCCATCAAGCTAGTTGAAGGACGGCTTTCACACACACTTATATCTCAGAAATGAGAGTGTGGAGAGACGTTCGTTCATCTAGCACAAATGGAACGGATTGCAGATTAAATATTTACTCTGTTTTCTCAGTCTGTTTCCTAGTGCCGGTTTGAATTTCCTTCAGTTTTCACTGTAAACCAGTGTTGGAACTTGTCCCAACAAATGTATATGTATGGAGTGGAGTTTGCAACTGAAAAGAAACTTTGTGTTCCCAACAAGCTAGGTGAAGGACGGCTTTCACACACACTTATCTCTCAGAACTGAGCATGTGGAGTGACGTTCGTTCATTAGCAAAAAGGGAACCCGTTGCAGGAGAAACTTCTACTCTGGGTTCTCAGTCTATTTCCTAGTGCCGGTTAGATGTTCCTGCATTTTTCACTGTAAAACCGAGTTGGAGTTAGTCCCTCCCCATATATATATGTATGGAGTGGAGTTGGCAACTGAAAAGAAACTTTTTGTTCCCAACAAGTTAGGTGAAGGACGGCTTTCACACACATATATCTCTCAGAACTGAGCATGTTGAGAGACATTCGTTCATCCAGCACAAATGGATCGGGTTGCTGGGTAAATTATTTCTATGGTTTCTCATCCTGTTTCCTAGTGCCAGTTTGAAATTCTATCAGTTTTCACTGTAAAACCGAGTTGGAGCTAGTAACTCCCCATAGATATGTATGGAGTGGAGTTGGCAACTGAAGAGAAACTATGTGTTCCCAACAAGCTAGTTGAAGGACGGCTTTCACACACACTTATCTCTCAGAACTGAGAGTGTGGAGAGATTTTCGTTCATCTAGCACAAAGGGAACGGGTTGCAGGGGAAATTTTTACTCTGGATTCTCCGTCTGTTTCCTAGTGCCAGTTTGAAGTTCCTGCAGTTTTCAGTGTAAAACCGAGTTGGAGCTAGTACATCCCGTATATATGTATGGAGTGGAGTTTGCAACTGAAAAGAAACTTTGTGTTCCCAACAAGCCAAGTGAAGGACGGCTTTCACACACACTTATCTCTAAGAACTGAGAGTGTGGAGAGACTTTCGTTCATCTAGCACAAAGGGAACGTGCTGCAGGGAAATTTTTCCTCTGGTTTCTCAGTCTGTTTCCTAGTGCCGGTTTGAAGTTCCTTCAGTTTTCACTGAAAAACCGTGTTGGAGCTTGTCCCTAACCATAGATATGTATGGAGTGGAGCTTGCAAGTGAAAAGAAAATTTGTGTTCCCAACAAGTTTATTGAAGGACGGCTTTCACACACACTTATCTCTCAGAAATGAGCATGTGTAGGGAAGTTCGTTCATCTTGCCCAAAGGGAACGGGTTGCAGGAGAAATTTTTACTCTGTTTTCTTAGTCTGTTTCCTAGTGCCTGATTGAATTTCCTGAAGTTTTCACTGTAAAACCGAGTTGGAGCTATTACCTCCCCATAGATATGTATGGAGTGGAGTTGGCATATTAAAAGAAACTTTGTGTTCCCAACAAGCTAGGTGAAGGACGGCTTTCACACACACTTATATCTCAGAACTGAACATGTGGAGAGACTTTCGTTCATCTAGCACAAAGGGAACGGTTTGCAGGAGAAATTTCTACTCTGGTCTCTCAGTCTGTTTCCTAGTGCCGGTTAGAATTTCCTGCATTTTTCACAGTAAAACCGAGTTGGAGCTAGTACCTCCCGTATTTATGTAATTATTGGAGTTTGCAAGTGAAAAGAAACATTGTGTTCCCAACAAGCAAGGTGAAGGACCGCTTTCAAACACAATTATCACTCAGATCTGAGCATGTGGAGAGACGTTCGTTCATCTAGCAAAAAGGGAACGGGTTGCAGGAGAAAATAATTCTCTAGGTTCTCAGTCTGTTTCCTAGTGCCGGTTTGAAGTTCCTGCAGTTTTCACTGTAAAACGGAGTTGGAGCTAGTCCCACCCCATATATATTTATGGAGTAAGGTTGGCAACTTAAAAAAAAATTTGTGTTCCCAACAAGCTAGTTGAAGGACGGCTTTCACACACACTGATATCTCAGAACTGAGACTGTGGAGACATGTTCATTCATCAAGCACAAAGGGAAACTGTTGCAGGAGAAACTTATACTCTGGTTTCTCACTCTGTTTCCTAGTGCCTGTAGGAAGTTCCTTAATTTTTCACTGTAAACCTGAGATGGAGCTAGTCCCTCCCCATGTATATGTATGGATTGGAGTTTGCAACTAAAAAGAATCTTTGTGTTCCAAACAAGCTAGTTGAAGGACGGGTTTCACACACACACATCTCTCCGAACTGAGCATGTGGAGACACGTCCGTTCATCTAGCATAAAGGGAACGGGTTGCAGGAGAAACTCTTACTATGGATTCTCAGTCTGTTTCCTAGTGCCGGTTTGAATTTCCTACAGTTTCACTGTAAAGCCGAGTTGGAACTAGTCCCTCCCCATATATATGTATGCAGTGGAGTTTGCAACTGAAAAGAATCTTTGTGTTACCAACAAGCTAGGTGAAGGACGGCTTTCACACATTTATATCACAGAACTGAGCATGTGGTGACACGTTCTTTCATCTAGCACAAAGGGAACGGGTTGCAGGAGAAACTTGTACTCTGGGTTCTCAGTATGTTTCCTAGTGCCGGTTGGATGTTCTTGCAGTTTTCACTGTAAAACCTTGTTGGAGCTAATACCACCCTTATATATGTATAGAGTGGAGCTTGTAAGTTAAAAGAAACTTTGTGTTCCCTACAAGCTAGGTGAAGGACGGCTTTCACACACACTTATCTCTCAGAACTGAGCATGTGGAGAGACGTTCGTTCATCTAGCACAAAGGGAACGGGTTATAGGAGTAACTTCTTCTCTGGTCTCTCACTCTGTTTCCTAGTGCCGGTTTGAATTTCCTGCAGTTTTCACTTTAAATCCGAGTTGGAGCTAGTCCCTACCCATATATATGTATGGAGTGGAATTGGCAACTGAAAAGAAACTTTGTGTTCCCAACAAGCTAGGTGAAGGACGGCTTTCACCCACCCTTATCTCTGAGAAATGAGAGTGTGGATAGACGTTCGTTCATCTAGCACAAAGGGAACGTGTTGCAGGGGAAATTTTTACTATGGGTTCTCAGCCTGTTTCCTAGTTCCAGTTTGAATTTCAGGCAGATTTCACTGTAAAACGGAGTTGGAGCTAGTACCTCCCCATAGATATTTATGGACAGGGGTTGGCAACTGAAAAGAAACTTTGTGTTCCCAACAAGCTAGGTGAAGGACGGCTTTCAAACACACTTATCTCTCAGAACTGAGCATGTGGAGAGACTTTCGTTCATTTAGCACAAAGGGAACGGAGTGCAGGAGAAACTTGTACTCTGGTTTCTCAGTTTGTTTCCTAGTGCCGGTTTGAAGTTCCTGCAGTTTTCACTGTAAAACCGTGTTGGAGCTAGTACCACCCTTATAAATGTATGGAGTGGAGCTTGCAAGTTAAAAGAAACTTTGTGTTCCCAACAAGGTAGATGAAGGACGGCTTTCACACACACTTCTCTCTCAGAAGTGAGCATGTGGAGAGACGTTCGTTCATCTAGCACAAAGGGAACTTGTTGCAGGAGAAACTTCTACTCTGGTCTCTCTCTCTGTTTCCTAGTGCCGGTTAGAAGTTCCTGCATTTTTCACTGTAAAACCGAGTTGGAGCTTGTACCTCCCGTATTTATGTAATTATTGGAGTTTGCAAGTGAAAAGAAACATTGTGTTCCCAACAAGCAAGGTGAAGGACCGCTTTCAAACACAATTATCACTCAGATCTGAGCATGTGGAGAGACGTTCGTTCATCTAGCAAAAAGGGAACGGATTGCAGGAGAAAATAATTCTCTAGGTTCTCAGTCTGTTTCCTAGTGCCGGTTTGAAGTTCCTGCAGTTTACACTGTAAAACGGAGTTGGAGCTAGTCCCACCCCATATATATTTATGGAGTAAGGTTGGCAACTTAAAAAAAAATTTGTGTTCCCAACAAGCTAGTTGAAGGACGGCTTTCACACACACTGATATCTCAGAACTGAGACTGTGGAGACATGTTCATTCATCAAGCACAAAGGGAAACTTTTGCAGGAGAAACTTATACTCTGGTTTCTCAGTCTGCTTCCTAGTGCCGGTTTGAAGTACCTTCAGTTTTCACTGTAAATCCGAGTTGGAACTAGTCCCTCCCCATATATATGTATGGAGTGGAATTTGCAACTGAAAAAAACTTTGTGTTCCCAACAAGCTAGGTGAAGGACGGCTTTCACACACACTTATCCCTCAGAACTGAGCATGTGGAGAGACGTTCGTTCATCTAGCCCAAAGGGAACTGATTGCAGGAGAAACTTATACTCTGGTTTCTCAGTCTGTTTTCTAGTGCCGGTTTGAAGTTCCTGCAGTTTTAACAGTAAAACCGAGTTGGAGATTGTATCTCCCCATATATATGTATTGATTGGGGTTTGCAAGTGAAAAGAAACTTCGTGTTCCCAACAAGCTAGGTGAAGGACGACTTTTACACACACTTATCACTCAGAACTGAGCATGTGGGGAGACTTTCGTTCATCTAGCACAAAGGGAACGGGTTGCAGGTGAAACTTCTACTCTGGTTTCTCACTCTGTTTCCTAGTGCCGGTTTGAAGTTCCTGCAGTTTTCACAGTAAAAACGTGTTGGAGCTAGTACCTCCCATTATATATGTATGGAGTGGAGTTTGCAATTTAAAAGAAACTTTGTGTTCCCATCAAGCTAGTTGAAGGACGGCTTTCACACACACTTATATCTCAGAAATGAGAGTGTGGAGAGACGTTCGTTCATCTAGCACAAATGGAACGGATTGCAGATTAAATATTTACTCTGTTTTCTCAGTCTGTTTCCTAGTGCCGGTTTGAATTTCCTTCAGTTTTCACTGTAAACCAGTGTTGGAACTTGTCCCAACAAATGTATATGTATGGAGTGGAGTTTGCAACTGAAAAGAAACTTTGTGTTCCCAACAAGCTAGGTGAAGGACGGCTTTCACACACACTTATCTCTCAGAACTGAGCATGTGGAGTGACGTTCGTTCATTAGCAAAAAGGGAACCCGTTGCAGGAGAAACTTCTACTCTGGGTTCTCAGTCTATTTCCTAGTGCCGGTTAGATGTTCCTGCATTTTTCACTGTAAAACCGAGTTGGAGTTAGTCCCTCCCCATATATATATGTATGGAGTGGAGTTGGCAACTGAAAAGAAACTTTTTGTTCCCAACAAGTTAGGTGAAGGACGGCTTTCACACACATATATCTCTCAGAACTGAGCATGTTGAGAGACATTCGTTCATCCAGCACAAATGGATCGGGTTGCTGGGTAAATTATTTCTATGGTTTCTCATCCTGTTTCCTAGTGCCAGTTTGAAATTCTATCAGTTTTCACTGTAAAACCGAGTTGGAGCTAGTAACTCCCCATAGATATGTATGGAGTGGAGTTGGCAACTGAAGAGAAACTATGTGTTCCCAACAAGCTAGTTGAAGGACGGCTTTCACACACACTTATCTCTCAGAACTGAGAGTGTGGAGAGATTTTCGTTCATCTAGCACAAAGGGAACGGGTTGCAGGGGAAATTTTTACTCTGGATTCTCCGTCTGTTTCCTAGTGCCAGTTTGAAGTTCCTGCAGTTTTCAGTGTAAAACCGAGTTGGAGCTAGTACATCCCGTATATATGTATGGAGTGGAGTTTGCAACTGAAAAGAAACTTTGTGTTCCCAACAAGCCAAGTGAAGGACGGCTTTCACACACACTTATCTCTAAGAACTGAGAGTGTGGAGAGACTTTCGTTCATCTAGCACAAAGGGAACGTGCTGCAGGGAAATTTTTCCTCTGGTTTCTCAGTCTGTTTCCTAGTGCCGGTTTGAAGTTCCTTCAGTTTTCACTGAAAAACCGTGTTGGAGCTTGTCCCTAACCATAGATATGTATGGAGTGGAGCTTGCAAGTGAAAAGAAAATTTGTGTTCCCAACAAGTTTATTGAAGGACGGCTTTCACACACACTTATCTCTCAGAAATGAGCATGTGTAGGGAAGTTCGTTCATCTTGCCCAAAGGGAACGGGTTGCAGGAGAAATTTTTACTCTGTTTTCTTAGTCTGTTTCCTAGTGCCTGATTGAATTTCCTGAAGTTTTCACTGTAAAACCGAGTTGGAGCTATTACCTCCCCATAGATATGTATGGAGTGGAGTTGGCATATTAAAAGAAACTTTGTGTTCCCAACAAGCTAGGTGAAGGACGGCTTTCACACACACTTATATCTCAGAACTGAACATGTGGAGAGACTTTCGTTCATCTAGCACAAAGGGAACGGTTTGCAGGAGAAATTTCTACTCTGGTCTCTCAGTCTGTTTCCTAGTGCCGGTTAGAATTTCCTGCATTTTTCACAGTAAAACCGAGTTGGAGCTAGTACCTCCCGTATTTATGTAATTATTGGAGTTTGCAAGTGAAAAGAAACATTGTGTTCCCAACAAGCAAGGTGAAGGACCGCTTTCAAACACAATTATCACTCAGATCTGAGCATGTGGAGAGACGTTCGTTCATCTAGCAAAAAGGGAACGGGTTGCAGGAGAAAATAATTCTCTAGGTTCTCAGTCTGTTTCCTAGTGCCGGTTTGAAGTTCCTGCAGTTTTCACTGTAAAACGGAGTTGGAGCTAGTCCCACCCCATATATATTTATGGAGTAAGGTTGGCAACTTAAAAAAAAATTTGTGTTCCCAACAAGCTAGTTGAAGGACGGCTTTCACACACACTGATATCTCAGAACTGAGACTGTGGAGACATGTTCATTCATCAAGCACAAAGGGAAACTGTTGCAGGAGAAACTTATACTCTGGTTTCTCAGTCTGCTTCCTAGTGCCGGTTTGAAGTACCTTCAGTTTTCACTGTAAATCCGAGTTGGAACTAGTCCCTCCCCATATATATGTATGGAGTGGAATTTGCAACTGAAAAAAACTTTGTGTTCCCAACAAGCTAGGTGAAGGACGGCTTTCACACACACTTATCCCTCAGAACTGAGCATTTGGAGAGACGTTCGTTCATCTAGCCCAAAGGGAACTGATTGCAGGAGAAACTTATACTCTGGTTTCTCAGTCTGTTTTCTAGTGCCGGTTTGAAGTTCCTGCAGTTTTAACAGTAAAACCGAGTTGGAGATTGTATCTCCCCATATATATGTATGGATTGGTGTTTGCAAGTGAAAAGAAACTTCGTGTTCCCAACAAGCTAAGTGAAGGACGACTTTTACACACACTTATCACTCAGAACTGAGCATGTGGGGAGACTTTCGTTCATCTAGCACAAAGTAAAAAGGATGCAAGAGAAACTTCTACTCTGCATTCTCAGTCTGTTTCCTAGTGCCGGTTTGAATTTCCTTCAGTTTTCACTGTAAAAACGAGTTGGAGCTAGACCCTCCCCATATATATGTATGGAGTGGTGTTTGCAACTGAAAAGAATCTTTGTGTTCCCAACAAGCTAGGTGAAGGACGGCTTTCACACACACTTATCTCTCAGAACTGAGCATGTGTAGACACCTTCGTTCATTTAGCACAAAGGGAACGGGCTGCAGGAGAAACTTTTACTCTGCTTTCTTAGTCTGTTTCCTAGTGCCGGTTTGAATTTCCTGCAGTTTTCATTGAAAAGCCGTTTTGGAGCTAGTTCCAACCCATAAATATGTATGGAGTGGAGTTGGCAAGTGAAAAGAACCTTTGTGTTCCCATCAAGCTAGGTGAAGTTCGGCTTTCACCCACACTTATCTCTGAGATCTGAGAGTGTGGAGAGACGTTCATTCATCTAGCACAAAGGGAACGGTTTGCAGGAGAAACTTTTACTCTGGATTCTCAGTCTGTTTCCTAGTGCCGGTTTGAAGTTCCTGCATTTTTCACTGTAAAACCGAGTTGGAGCTGGTATATCCCGTATATATGTATGGAGTGGATTTTGCAAGTGAAAAGAAACTTTGTGTTCCCAATAAGCTAGCTGAAAGGCGGCTTTCAAAAACAATTATCTCTCAAAACTGAGCATGTGGAGATACGTTCGTTCATCTAGCACAAAAGGAACGGTTTGCAGGAGAAATTTTTCTAGGTTTCACAGTCTGTTTCCTAGTGCCGTTTTGAATTTCCTGAAATTTTCACTCTAAAACGGAGTTTGAGATAGTCTCTCCCCATATATATGTATGGATTGGAGTTGGCAGCTGAAAACAATCTGTGTTCCCAACAAGCTTTGTGAAGGACGGCTTTCACACACACTTATCTCTCAGAAATGAGCATGTGGAGAGACATTCTTTCTTCTAGCACAAAGGGAACGGGTTGCAGTAGAAACTTTCTCTCTGGTTTCTCAGTCTGTTTCCTAGTGCCGGTTTGAAGTTCCTGCAGTTTTCACTGCAAAATCGTGTTGGAACTAGTCCCTACCCATAGATATGTATGGATTGGGGTTTGCAAGTGAAAAGATAGTATGTGTTCCCAAAAAGCTTGGTGAAGGACGGCTTTCACACACACTTATCTCTCGGAAATAAGCATTTGGAGAGACTTTCTTTCGACTAGCACAAAGGGAACGGGTAGCAGGAGAAATTTCTACTCTGCTTTCTTAGTCTGTTTCCTAGTGCCGGTTTGAATTTCCTGCAGTTTTCAATGAAAAGCCATTTTGGAGCTAGTTCCAACCCATAAATATGTATGGAGTGGAGTTGGCAAGTGAAAAGAACCTTTGTGTTCCCATCAAGCTAGGTGAAGTTCGGCTTTCACCCACACATATCTCTGAGAACTGAGAGTGTGGAGAGACGTTCATTCATCTAGCACATAGGGAACGGTTTGCAGGAGAAATTTCTACTCTGGTCTCTGAGTCTGTTTCCTAGTACCGGTTTGAATTTCCTGCTGTTTTCACTTTAAAAAAGAGTTGGAGGTAGTATCTCCCCATATATATGTATGGAGTGGAATTGGTAACTGAAAAGAAACTTTGTGTTCCCAACAAGCTAGGTGAAGGACGTCTTTCACCCACACTTATCTCTGAGATCTGAGAGTGTAGAGAGACATTCGTTCATCTAGCACAAATGGAACATTTCGCAGTGGAAATTTTACTATGGTTTCTCAGTCTGTTTCCTAGTGCCAGTTAGAAATTCCGGCAGTTTTCACTGTAAAACCGAGTTGGATCTAGTACCACCACATAGATATGTATGGAGTGGATTTTGCAACTGACAAGAAACTTTGTGTTCCCAACATGTTAGGTGAAGGACGGCTTTCACACACACTTAACTATCAGAAATGAGCATGTGGAGAGACATTCTTTTTTCTAGCACAAAGGGAACGGGTTGCAAGAGAAACTCTCTCTCTGGTTTCTCAGTCTGTTTCCTAGTGCCGGTTTGAAGTTCCTGCAGTTTTCACTGTAAAATCGTGTTGGAGCTAGCCCCTACCCATAGATATGTATGGATTGGAGTTTGCAAGTGAAAAGATATTATGTGTTCCCAAATAGCTTGGTGAAGGACGGCTTTCACACACACTTATCTCTCAGAAATAAGCATTTGGAGAGACTTTCTTTTGACTAGCACAAAGGGAACGGGTAGCAGGAGAAACTTTTACTCTGTTTCATAGTCTGTTTCCTACGCCGGTTTGAATTTCCTGCAGTTTTCAATGTAAAGCCGTGTTGGAACTAGTTCCAACCCATAAATATGTATTGAGTGGATTTGGCAACTGAAAAGAAACTTTGTGTTCCCATCAAGCTAGGTGAAGTTCGGCTTTCACCCACACATATCTCTCAGAACTGAGCATGTGGGGAGACGTTCATTCATCTAGCACAGAAGGAACGGGTTGCAGGAGAAAATTTACTCTGGTTTCTCAGTCTGTTTCCTAGTGCCGGTTTGAAGTTCCTGCAGTTTTCACAGTAAAACTCAGTTGGAGCTAGTTCCTCCCCATATATATGTATGTTGTGGAGTTTGCAAGTGTAAAGAAACTTCGTTATCCCAACAATCTATGTGAAGGACGGCTTTCACACATACTTATCTCTCAGAAATGAGCATGTGGAGAGACGTTCATTCATCTAGCACAAAGGGAAGGGGTTGCAGGAGGAACTTCTACTCTGGATTCTCGGAATGTTTCCTAGTGCCTGTTTGAATTTCCTGCAGTTTTCACTATAAAACAGAGTTTGAGCTGGTCCCTCCCCATATATATGTATGGAGTGGGGATTGCATCTGAAAAGAAACTTTGTGTTCCCAACAAGCTAGGTGAAGCACGGCTTTCACAAACACTTACCTCTCAGAACGGAGCATGTGGAGAGACGTTCATTCATCTAGCACAAAGGGAAGTGATTGGAAGAGAAACTTCTACTCTGGTTTCTCAGTCTGTTTCCTAGTGCCGGTTTGAATTTCCTGCAGTTTTCATTGTAAAACCGATTTGGAGATGGCCCCTCCCCATATATATGTATAGAGTGGTGTTGGCAAATGAAAAGAAACTTTGTGTTCCCTAACAAGCTAGTTGAAGCACGGCTTTCACACACACTTACCTCTCAGAACTGAGCATGTGGAGACACGTTCGTTCATCTAGCACAAAGGGAAAGGGTTACAGGAGAAACTTTTAATCTGGATTCTCAGTCTGTTTCCTAGTGCCTGTTTGAAGTTCCTTCAGTTTTCACTGTAAACCCGAGTTGGAGCTAGTTCCTCCCCATATATATGTAAGGAGTGGAGTTTGCAACTGAAAAGAAACTTTGTGTTCCTAACAAGCTAGGTGAAGAACGGCTTTCAAACACAATTATCACTCAGATCTGAGCATGTGGAGGGACGTTCGTACATCTAGCACAGAGGGAACGGGTTGCAGTAGAAACTTATACTCTGATTTCTCAGTCTTTTTCCTAGTGCCGTTTTGAACTTCCTGCAGTTTTCACTGTAATACCGTGTTGGAGCTGGTCCCTCCCCATAGATATTTATGGAGTGGAGTTGGCAACAGAAAAGATATTTTGTGTTCCAAACAAGCTAGTTAAAGTAATGCTTTCACACACAATTATCTCTCAGAACTGAGCACGTCGAGAGACGTTCGTTCATCTAGCACAAAGGGAACGGGTTGCAGGGGAAATTTTTACTAAGTTTTCTCAGTTTTTTTCCTAGGGCCAGTGTCAAATTCCGGCAGTATTCATTTTAAAACCCAGTTGGAGCTAGAACCTCGCCATAGATATGTATGGAGTGGAGTTTGAAAGTGAAAAGAAACTTTGTGTTCCCAACAAGCTAAGTGAAGGACGGCTTTCACACACACTTAACTCTCAGAACTGAGCATATGGGGATACGTTCGTTCATGTAGCACAAAGGGAACGGGTTGCAGGAGAAACTTTTACTCTGGTTTCTAAGTCTATTTCCTAGTGCCGGTTTGAACTTCCTGCACTTTACACCGTAAAACCGTGATGGAGCTAGTACCACCCCATATATATGTATGGAGTGGAGTTTGCAACTGAAAAGAAACTTTGTGTTCCCAACAAGCTAGGTGAAGTACGGCTTTAACACACACTTATTTCTCAGTACTTAGCATGTGGAGAGACGTTCGTTCATCTAGCACAAATGGAACGGGTTGCAGGAGTAACTCCTACTCTGATTTCTCAGTCTGTTTCCTAGTGGCGGTTTGAAGTTCATGCAGTTTTCACTGTAAAACCGAGTTGGAGCTAGTTCCTCCCCATATATATTTAAGGAGTGGAGTTGGTAACTGAAAAGAAACTTTGTGTTCCCAACAAGCTAGGTGAAGGACAGCTTTCACACACACTTATATCTCAGAAATGAGCATGTGGAGCGACGTTCGTTCATCTAGCAAAAAAGGAACGGGTTGCAGGAGAATCTTTTACTCTGGTTTCTCAGTCTGTTTCCTATTGCCGTTTTGAAGTTCTTGCAGTTTTCACTGTAAACCCGTGTTCGAGCTAGTACCTCCCCATATATATGTATGGAGTGGAGTTGGCATCTTAAAAGAAAATTTCTGTTCTCAACAAGCTAGTTGAAGGCAGCTTTCACACACACTTATTTCTCAGAATTGAGCATGTTGAGAGACGTTCGTTCATCTAGCAGAAATTGAAAGATTTGCAAGAGAAATTTTTACTCTCTTATTTCAGTTTGTTTCCTAGTGCCGGTTTGAAGTTCTTCAGTTTTCACTGTAAAACCGAGTTGGAGCTAGTCCCTCCCAATATATATGTAGGGATTGGAGCTGGCAACTGAAAAGAAACTTTGTGTTCCCAACAAGCTAGGTGAAGGATGGCTTTCACACACCGTTATCTCTCAGAACACAGCATGTGGAGAGACTTTCGTTCATCTAGCATAAAGGGAACCTGTTGTAGATTAAATTTTACTCTGGTTTCTCTGCCTGTTTCCTAGGGCCGGTATGAAATTCTGCATTTTTCACTGTAAACCCGAGTAGGAGCTAGTCCCTACCCATAGATATATATGGAGTGGAGTTGGCAACTGAAAAGAAAATTGGTGTTCCCAACAAGCTAGGTGAAGGACGGCTTTCACACACACTTTTCTCTCAGAAATGAGCATGTGGAGAGACGTTCGTTCATCTAGCACAAAGGGAAAGTTTTGCAGGGGAAACTTCTACTCTGGTTTCTCAGTATGTTTCCTAGTGCCGGTTTGAAGTTCCTGCAGTTTTCACTGTAAAACCGAGTTGGAGCTACACCCTACCCATAGATATGTATGGAGTGGAGTTTGCTACTGAAAAGAAACTATGTGTTCCCAACAATCTAGGTGAAGGTCTGCTTTCACACATAAGTATCTCTCAGAACTGAGCATGTGTAGAGACGTTCGTTCATCTAGCACAAAGGGAACGGATTTCAGGAGAAACTATTTCTGTGGTTTATCAATCTGTTTCCTAGTGCCGGTTTGAAGTTCCTGCATTTTTCACTGTAAAACCGTGTTGGAGCTAGTACATCCCCATATATATGTATGGATTGGAGTTAGCAACTGAAAATCTACTTTGTGTTATCAACAATCTAGGTGAAAGCTGGCTTTCACACACATTTATCTCTCAGAACTGAGCATGTGGAGAGACGTTCGTTCGACTAGCACAAAGGGAACGGGTTGCAGGTGAAACTTTTACTCTGCTTTCTCAGTCTGTTTCCTAGTGCCAGTTTGAATTTCCTGCAGTTTTCAATGAAAAGCCGTGTTGGAACTAGTTCCAACCCATAAATATGTATGGAGTGGATTTGGCAACTGAAAAGAAACTTTGTTTTCCCAACATGTTAGGTGAAGGACGGCTTTCACACACACTTATCTCTCAGAAATGAGCATGTGGAGAGACATTCTTTCTTCTAGCACAAAGGGAACGGGTTGCAGTAGAAACTTTCTCTCTGGTTTCTCAGTCTGTTTCCTAGTGCCGGTTTGAAGTTCCTGCAGTTTTCAATGTAAATTCGTGTTGGAACTAGTCCCTACCCATAGATATGTATGGATTGGAGTTTGCAAGTGAAAAGATAGTATGTGTTCCCAAAAAGCTTGGTGAAGGACGGCTTTCACACACACTTATCTCTCAGAAATAAGCATTTGGAGAGAATTTCTTTCGACTAGCACAAAGGGAACGGGTAGCAAGAGAAACTTTTACTCTGCTTTCTTAGTCTGTTTCCTAGTGCCGGTTTGAATTTCCTGCAGTTTTCAATGATAAGCCATTTTGGAGTTTGTTCCAACCCATAAATATGTATGGAGTGGAGTTGGCAAGTGAAAAGAACCTTTGTGTTCCCATCAAGCTAGGTGAAGTTCGGCTTTCACCCACACTTATCTCTGAGAACTGAGAGTGTGGAGAGACGTTCATTCATCTAGCACATAGGGAACGGTTTGCAGGAGAAATTTCTACTCTGGTCTCTGAGTCTGTTTCCTAGTGCCGGTTTGAATTTCCTGCTGTTTTCACTTTAAAACAGAGTTGGAGCTAGTATCTCCCCATATATATGTATGGAGTGGAATTGGTAACTGAAAAGAAACTTTGTGTTCCCAACAAGCTAGGTGAAGGACGTCTTTCACCCACACTTATCTCTGAGATCTGAGAGTGTGGAGAGACATTCGTTCATCTAGCACAAATGGAACATTTTGCAGGGGAAAATTTTACTATGGTTTCTCAGTGTGTTTCCTAGTGCCAGTTAGAAATTCCTGCAGTTTTCACTGTAAAACCGAGTTGGAGCTAGTACCTCCACATAGATATGTATGGAGTGGATTTTGCAACTGAAAAGAAACTTTGTGTTCCCAACATGTTAGGTGAAGGACGGCTTTCACACACACTTATCTCTCAGAAATAAGCATTTGGAGAGAATTTCTTTCGACTAGCACAAAGGGAACGGGTAGCAAGAGAAACTTTTACTCTGCTTTCTTAGTCTGTTTCCTAGTGCCGGTTTGAATTTCCTGCAGTTTTCAATGATAAGCCATTTTGGAGTTTGTTCCAACCCATAAATATGTATGGAGTGGAGTTGGCAAGTGAAAAGAACCTTTGTGTTCCCATCAAGCTAGGTGAAGTTCGGCTTTCACCCACACTTATCTCTGAGATCTGAGAGTGTGGAGAGACGTTCATTCATCTAGCACATAGGGAACGGTTTGCAGGAGAAATTTCTACTCTGGTCTCTGAGTCTGTTTCCTAGTGCCGGTTTGAATTTCCTGCTGTTTTCACTTTAAAACAGAGTTGGAGCTAGTATCTCCCCATATATATGTATGGAGTGGAATTGGTAACTGAAAAGAAACTTTGTGTTCCCAACAAGCTAGGTGAAGGACGTCTTTCACCCACACTTATCTCTGAGATCTGAGAGTGTGGAGAGACATTCGTTCATCTAGCACAAATGGAACATTTTGCAGGGGAAAATTTTACTATGGTTTCTCAGTGTGTTTCCTAGTGCCAGTTAGAAATTCCTGCAGTTTTCACTGTAAAACCGAGTTGGAGCTAGTACCTCCACATAGATATGTATGGAGTGGATTTTGCAACTGAAAAGAAACTTTGTGTTCCCAACATGTTAGGTGAAGGACGGCTTTCACACACACTTATCACTCAGAAATGAGCATGTGGAGAGACATTCTTTCTTCTAGCACAAAGGGAACGGGTTTCAAAAGAAACTCTCTCTCTGGTTTCTCAGTCTGTTTCCTAGTGCCGGTTTGAAGTTCCTGCAGTTTTCAATGTAAATTCGTGTTGGAACTAGTCCCTACCCATAGATATGTATGGATTGGAGTTTGCAAGTGAAAAGATAGTATGTGTTCCCAACAATCTAGGTGAAGGTCTGCTTTCACACATAAGTATCTCTCAGAACTGAGCATGTGGAGAGACGTTCGTTCATCTAGCACAAAGGGAAAGTTTTGCAGGGGAAACTTCTACTCTGGTTTCTCAGTATGTTTCCTAGTGCCGGTTTGAAGTTCCTGCAGTTTTCACTGTAAAACCGAGTTGGAGCTACACCCTACCCATAGATATGTATGGAGTGGAGTTTGCTACTGAAAAGAAACTATGTGTTCCCAACAATCTAGGTGAAGGTCTGCTTTCACACATAAGTATCTCTCAGAACTGAGCATGTGTAGAGACGTTCGTTCATCTAGCACAAAGGGAACGGATTTCAGGAGAAACTATTTCTGTGGTTTATCAATCTGTTTCCTAGTGCCGGTTTGAAGTTCCTGCATTTTTCACTGTAAAACCGTGTTGGAGCTAGTACATCCCCATATATATGTATGGATTGGAGTTAGCAACTGAAAATCTACTTTGTGTTATCAACAATCTAGGTGAAAGCTGGCTTTCACACACATTTATCTCTCAGAACTGAGCATGTGGAGAGACGTTCGTTCGACTAGCACAAAGGGAACGGGTTGCAGGTGAAACTTTTACTCTGCTTTCTCAGTCTGTTTCCTAGTGCCAGTTTGAATTTCCTGCAGTTTTCAATGAAAAGCCGTGTTGGAACTAGTTCCAACCCATAAATATGTATGGAGTGGATTTGGCAACTGAAAAGAAACTTTGTTTTCCCAACATGTTAGGTGAAGGACGGCTTTCACACACACTTATCTCTCAGAAATGAGCATGTGGAGAGACATTCTTTCTTCTAGCACAAAGGGAACGGGTTGCAGTAGAAACTTTCTCTCTGGTTTCTCAGTCTGTTTCCTAGTGCCGGTTTGAAGTTCCTGCAGTTTTCAATGTAAATTCGTGTTGGAACTAGTCCCTACCCATAGATATGTATGGATTGGAGTTTGCAAGTGAAAAGATAGTATGTGTTCCCAAAAAGCTTGGTGAAGGACGGCTTTCACACACACTTATCTCTCAGAAATAAGCATTTGGAGAGAATTTCTTTCGACTAGCACAAAGGGAACGGGTAGCAAGAGAAACTTTTACTCTGCTTTCTTAGTCTGTTTCCTAGTGCCGGTTTGAATTTCCTGCAGTTTTCAATGATAAGCCATTTTGGAGTTTGTTCCAACCCATAAATATGTATGGAGTGGAGTTGGCAAGTGAAAAGAACCTTTGTGTTCCCATCAAGCTAGGTGAAGTTCGGCTTTCACCCACACTTATCTCTGAGAACTGAGAGTGTGGAGAGACGTTCATTCATCTAGCACATAGGGAACGGTTTGCAGGAGAAATTTCTACTCTGGTCTCTGAGTCTGTTTCCTAGTGCCGGTTTGAATTTCCTGCTGTTTTCACTTTAAAACAGAGTTGGAGCTAGTATCTCCCCATATATATGTATGGAGTGGAATTGGTAACTGAAAAGAAACTTTGTGTTCCCAACAAGCTAGGTGAAGGACGTCTTTCACCCACACTTATCTCTGAGATCTGAGAGTGTGGAGAGACATTCGTTCATCTAGCACAAATGGAACATTTTGCAGGGGAAAATTTTACTATGGTTTCTCAGTGTGTTTCCTAGTGCCAGTTAGAAATTCCTGCAGTTTTCACTGTAAAACCGAGTTGGAGCTAGTACCTCCACATAGATATGTATGGAGTGGATTTTGCAACTGAAAAGAAACTTTGTGTTCCCAACATGTTAGGTGAAGGACGGCTTTCACACACACTTATCACTCAGAAATGAGCATGTGGAGAGACATTCTTTCTTCTAGCACAAAGGGAACGGGTTTCAAAAGAAACTCTCTCTCTGGTTTCTCAGTCTGTTTCCTAGTGCCGGTTTGAAGTTCCTGCAGTTTTCAATGTAAATTCGTGTTGGAACTAGTCCCTACCCATAGATATGTATGGATTGGAGTTTGCAAGTGAAAAGATAGTATGTGTTCCCAACAATCTAGGTGAAGGTCTGCTTTCACACATAAGTATCTCTCAGAACTGAGCATGTGGAGAGACGTTCGTTCATCTAGCACAAAGGGAAAGTTTTGCAGGGGAAACTTCTACTCTGGTTTCTCAGTATGTTTCCTAGTGCCGGTTTGAAGTTCCTGCAGTTTTCACTGTAAAACCGAGTTGGAGCTACACCCTACCCATAGATATGTATGGAGTGGAGTTTGCTACTGAAAAGAAACTATGTGTTCCCAACAATCTAGGTGAAGGTCTGCTTTCACACATAAGTATCTCTCAGAACTGAGCATGTGTAGAGACGTTCGTTCATCTAGCACAAAGGGAACGGATTTCAGGAGAAACTATTTCTGTGGTTTATCAATCTGTTTCCTAGTGCCGGTTTGAAGTTCCTGCATTTTTCACTGTAAAACCGTGTTGGAGCTAGTACATCCCCATATATATGTATGGATTGGAGTTAGCAACTGAAAATCTACTTTGTGTTATCAACAATCTAGGTGAAAGCTGGCTTTCACACACATTTATCTCTCAGAACTGAGCATGTGGAGAGACGTTCGTTCGACTAGCACAAAGGGAACGGGTTGCAGGTGAAACTTTTACTCTGCTTTCTCAGTCTGTTTCCTAGTGCCAGTTTGAATTTCCTGCAGTTTTCAATGAAAAGCCGTGTTGGAACTAGTTCCAACCCATAAATATGTATGGAGTGGATTTGGCAACTGAAAAGAAACTTTGTTTTCCCAACATGTTAGGTGAAGGACGGCTTTCACACACACTTATCTCTCAGAAATGAGCATGTGGAGAGACATTCTTTCTTCTAGCACAAAGGGAACGGGTTGCAGTAGAAACTTTCTCTCTGGTTTCTCAGTCTGTTTCCTAGTGCCGGTTTGAAGTTCCTGCAGTTTTCAATGTAAATTCGTGTTGGAACTAGTCCCTACCCATAGATATGTATGGATTGGAGTTTGCAAGTGAAAAGATAGTATGTGTTCCCAAAAAGCTTGGTGAAGGACGGCTTTCACACACACTTATCTCTCAGAAATAAGCATTTGGAGAGAATTTCTTTCGACTAGCACAAAGGGAACGGGTAGCAAGAGAAACTTTTACTCTGCTTTCTTAGTCTGTTTCCTAGTGCCGGTTTGAATTTCCTGCAGTTTTCAATGATAAGCCATTTTGGAGTTTGTTCCAACCCATAAATATGTATGGAGTGGAGTTGGCAAGTGAAAAGAACCTTTGTGTTCCCATCAAGCTAGGTGAAGTTCGGCTTTCACCCACACTTATCTCTGAGAACTGAGAGTGTGGAGAGACGTTCATTCATCTAGCACATAGGGAACGGTTTGCAGGAGAAATTTCTACTCTGGTCTCTGAGTCTGTTTCCTAGTGCCGGTTTGAATTTCCTGCTGTTTTCACTTTAAAACAGAGTTGGAGCTAGTATCTCCCCATATATATGTATGGAGTGGAATTGGTAACTGAAAAGAAACTTTGTGTTCCCAACAAGCTAGGTGAAGGACGTCTTTCACCCACACTTATCTCTGAGATCTGAGAGTGTGGAGAGACATTCGTTCATCTAGCACAAATGGAACATTTTGCAGGGGAAAATTTTACTATGGTTTCTCAGTGTGTTTCCTAGTGCCAGTTAGAAATTCCTGCAGTTTTCACTGTAAAACCGAGTTGGAGCTAGTACCTCCACATAGATATGTATGGAGTGGATTTTGCAACTGAAAAGAAACTTTGTGTTCCCAACATGTTAGGTGAAGGACGGCTTTCACACACACTTATCTCTCAGAAATAAGCATTTGGAGAGAATTTCTTTCGACTAGCACAAAGGGAACGGGTAGCAAGAGAAACTTTTACTCTGCTTTCTTAGTCTGTTTCCTAGTGCCGGTTTGAATTTCCTGCAGTTTTCAATGATAAGCCATTTTGGAGTTTGTTCCAACCCATAAATATGTATGGAGTGGAGTTGGCAAGTGAAAAGAACCTTTGTGTTCCCATCAAGCTAGGTGAAGTTCGGCTTTCACCCACACTTATCTCTGAGATCTGAGAGTGTGGAGAGACGTTCATTCATCTAGCACATAGGGAACGGTTTGCAGGAGAAATTTCTACTCTGGTCTCTGAGTCTGTTTCCTAGTGCCGGTTTGAATTTCCTGCTGTTTTCACTTTAAAACAGAGTTGGAGCTAGTATCTCCCCATATATATGTATGGAGTGGAATTGGTAACTGAAAAGAAACTTTGTGTTCCCAACAAGCTAGGTGAAGGACGTCTTTCACCCACACTTATCTCTGAGATCTGAGAGTGTGGAGAGACATTCGTTCATCTAGCACAAATGGAACATTTTGCAGGGGAAAATTTTACTATGGTTTCTCAGTGTGTTTCCTAGTGCCAGTTAGAAATTCCTGCAGTTTTCACTGTAAAACCGAGTTGGAGCTAGTACCTCCACATAGATATGTATGGAGTGGATTTTGCAACTGAAAAGAAACTTTGTGTTCCCAACATGTTAGGTGAAGGACGGCTTTCACACACACTTATCACTCAGAAATGAGCATGTGGAGAGACATTCTTTCTTCTAGCACAAAGGGAACGGGTTTCAAAAGAAACTCTCTCTCTGGTTTCTCAGTCTGTTTCCTAGTGCCGGTTTGAAGTTCCTGCAGTTTTCAATGTAAATTCGTGTTGGAACTAGTCCCTACCCATAGATATGTATGGATTGGAGTTTGCAAGTGAAAAGATAGTATGTGTTCCCAACAATCTAGGTGAAGGTCTGCTTTCACACATAAGTATCTCTCAGAACTGAGCATGTGGAGAGACGTTCGTTCATCTAGCACAAAGGGAAAGTTTTGCAGGGGAAACTTCTACTCTGGTTTCTCAGTATGTTTCCTAGTGCCGGTTTGAAGTTCCTGCAGTTTTCACTGTAAAACCGAGTTGGAGCTACACCCTACCCATAGATATGTATGGAGTGGAGTTTGCTACTGAAAAGAAACTATGTGTTCCCAACAATCTAGGTGAAGGTCTGCTTTCACACATAAGTATCTCTCAGAACTGAGCATGTGTAGAGACGTTCGTTCATCTAGCACAAAGGGAACGGATTTCAGGAGAAACTATTTCTGTGGTTTATCAATCTGTTTCCTAGTGCCGGTTTGAAGTTCCTGCATTTTTCACTGTAAAACCGTGTTGGAGCTAGTACATCCCCATATATATGTATGGATTGGAGTTAGCAACTGAAAATCTACTTTGTGTTATCAACAATCTAGGTGAAAGCTGGCTTTCACACACATTTATCTCTCAGAACTGAGCATGTGGAGAGACGTTCGTTCGACTAGCACAAAGGGAACGGGTTGCAGGTGAAACTTTTACTCTGCTTTCTCAGTCTGTTTCCTAGTGCCAGTTTGAATTTCCTGCAGTTTTCAATGAAAAGCCGTGTTGGAACTAGTTCCAACCCATAAATATGTATGGAGTGGATTTGGCAACTGAAAAGAAACTTTGTTTTCCCAACATGTTAGGTGAAGGACGGCTTTCACACACACTTATCTCTCAGAAATGAGCATGTGGAGAGACATTCTTTCTTCTAGCACAAAGGGAACGGGTTGCAGTAGAAACTTTCTCTCTGGTTTCTCAGTCTGTTTCCTAGTGCCGGTTTGAAGTTCCTGCAGTTTTCAATGTAAATTCGTGTTGGAACTAGTCCCTACCCATAGATATGTATGGATTGGAGTTTGCAAGTGAAAAGATAGTATGTGTTCCCAAAAAGCTTGGTGAAGGACGGCTTTCACACACACTTATCTCTCAGAAATAAGCATTTGGAGAGAATTTCTTTCGACTAGCACAAAGGGAACGGGTAGCAAGAGAAACTTTTACTCTGCTTTCTTAGTCTGTTTCCTAGTGCCGGTTTGAATTTCCTGCAGTTTTCAATGATAAGCCATTTTGGAGTTTGTTCCAACCCATAAATATGTATGGAGTGGAGTTGGCAAGTGAAAAGAACCTTTGTGTTCCCATCAAGCTAGGTGAAGTTCGGCTTTCACCCACACTTATCTCTGAGAACTGAGAGTGTGGAGAGACGTTCATTCATCTAGCACATAGGGAACGGTTTGCAGGAGAAATTTCTACTCTGGTCTCTGAGTCTGTTTCCTAGTGCCGGTTTGAATTTCCTGCTGTTTTCACTTTAAAACAGAGTTGGAGCTAGTATCTCCCCATATATATGTATGGAGTGGAATTGGTAACTGAAAAGAAACTTTGTGTTCCCAACAAGCTAGGTGAAGGACGTCTTTCACCCACACTTATCTCTGAGATCTGAGAGTGTGGAGAGACATTCGTTCATCTAGCACAAATGGAACATTTTGCAGGGGAAAATTTTACTATGGTTTCTCAGTGTGTTTCCTAGTGCCAGTTAGAAATTCCTGCAGTTTTCACTGTAAAACCGAGTTGGAGCTAGTACCTCCACATAGATATGTATGGAGTGGATTTTGCAACTGAAAAGAAACTTTGTGTTCCCAACATGTTAGGTGAAGGACGGCTTTCACACACACTTATCACTCAGAAATGAGCATGTGGAGAGACATTCTTTCTTCTAGCACAAAGGGAACGGGTTTCAAAAGAAACTCTCTCTCTGGTTTCTCAGTCTGTTTCCTAGTGCCGGTTTGAAGTTCCTGCAGTTTTCAATGTAAATTCGTGTTGGAACTAGTCCCTACCCATAGATATGTATGGATTGGAGTTTGCAAGTGAAAAGATAGTATGTGTTCCCAACAATCTAGGTGAAGGTCTGCTTTCACACATAAGTATCTCTCAGAACTGAGCATGTGGAGAGACGTTCGTTCATCTAGCACAAAGGGAAAGTTTTGCAGGGGAAACTTCTACTCTGGTTTCTCAGTATGTTTCCTAGTGCCGGTTTGAAGTTCCTGCAGTTTTCACTGTAAAACCGAGTTGGAGCTACACCCTACCCATAGATATGTATGGAGTGGAGTTTGCTACTGAAAAGAAACTATGTGTTCCCAACAATCTAGGTGAAGGTCTGCTTTCACACATAAGTATCTCTCAGAACTGAGCATGTGTAGAGACGTTCGTTCATCTAGCACAAAGGGAACGGATTTCAGGAGAAACTATTTCTGTGGTTTATCAATCTGTTTCCTAGTGCCGGTTTGAAGTTCCTGCATTTTTCACTGTAAAACCGTGTTGGAGCTAGTACATCCCCATATATATGTATGGATTGGAGTTAGCAACTGAAAATCTACTTTGTGTTATCAACAATCTAGGTGAAAGCTGGCTTTCACACACATTTATCTCTCAGAAATGAGCATGTGGAGAGACATTCTTTCTTCTAGCACAAAGGGAACGGGTTGCAGGTGAAACTTTTACTCTGCTTTCTCAGTCTGTTTCCTAGTGCCAGTTTGAATTTCCTGCAGTTTTCAATGAAAAGCCGTGTTGGAACTAGTTCCAACCCATAAATATGTATGGAGTGGATTTGGCAACTGAAAAGAAACTTTGTTTTCCCAACATGTTAGGTGAAGGACGGCTTTCACACACACTTATCTCTCAGAAATGAGCATGTGGAGAGACATCCTTTCTTCTAGCACAAAGGGAACGGGTTGCAGTAGAAACTTTCTCTCTGGTTTCTCAGTCTGTTTCCTAGTGCCGGTTTGAAGTTCCTGCAGTTTTCAATGTAAATTCGTGTTGGAACTAGTCCCTACCCATAGATATGTATGGATTGGAGTTTGCAAGTGAAAAGATAGTATGTGTTCCCAAAAAGCTTGGTGAAGGACGGCTTTCACACACACTTATCTCTCAGAAATAAGCATTTGGAGAGAATTTCTTTCGACTAGCACAAAGGGAACGGGTAGCAAGAGAAACTTTTACTCTGCTTTCTTAGTCTGTTTCCTAGTGCCGGTTTGAATTTCCTGCAGTTTTCAATGATAAGCCATTTTGGAGTTTGTTCCAACCCATAAATATGTATGGAGTGGAGTTGGCAAGTGAAAAGAACCTTTGTGTTCCCATCAAGCTAGGTGAAGTTCGGCTTTCACCCACACTTATCTCTGAGATCTGAGAGTGTGGAGAGACGTTCATTCATCTAGCACATAGGGAACGTTTTGCAGGAGAAATTTCTACTCTGGTCTCTGAGTCTGTTTCCTAGTGCCGGTTTGAATTTCCTGCTGTTTTCACTTTAAAACAGAGTTGGAGCTAGTATCTCCCCATATATATGTATGGAGTGGAATTGGTAACTGAAAAGAAACTTTGTGTTCCCAACAAGCTAGGTGAAGGACGTCTTTCACCCACACTTATCTCTGAGATCTGAGAGTGTGGAGAGACATTCGTTCATCTAGCACAAATGGAACATTTTGCAGGGGAAAATTTTACTATGGTTTCTCAGTGTGTTTCCTAGTGCCAGTTAGAAATTCCTGCAGTTTTCACTGTAAAACCGAGTTGGAGCTAGTACCTCCACATAGATATGTATGGAGTGGATTTTGCAACTGAAAAGAAACTTTGTGTTCCCAACATGTTAGGTGAAGGACGGCTTTCACACACACTTATCACTCAGAAATGAGCATGTGGAGAGACATTCTTTCTTCTAGCACAAAGGGAACGGGTTTCAAAAGAAACTCTCTCTCTGGTTTCTCAGTCTGTTTCCTAGTGCCGGTTTGAAGTTCCTGCAGTTTTCACTGTAAATTCGTGTTGGAGCTACTCCCTACCCATAGATATGTATGGATTGGAGTTTGCAAGTGAAAAGATAGTATGTGTTCCCAAATAGCTTGTTGAAGGACGGCTTTCACACACACTTATCTCTCAGAAATAAGCATTTGGAGAGACTTTCTTTCGACTAGCACAAAGGGAACGGGTAGCAGGAGAAACTTTTACTCTGCTTTCTTAGTCTGTTTCCTAGTGCCGGTTTGAATTTCCTGCAGTTTTCAATGAAAAGCCGTGTTGGAACTAGTTCCAACCCATAAATATGTATGGAGTGGATTTGGCAACAGAAAAGAAACTTTGTGTTCCCATCAAGCTAGGTGAAGTTCGGCTTTCACCCACACATATCTCTCAGAACTGAGCATGTGGGGAGACGTTCATTCATCTAGCACAAAGGGAACGGGTTGCAGGAGAAAATTTACTCTGGTTTCTCAGTCTGTTTCCTAGTGCCGGTTTGAAGTTCCTGCAGTTTTCACAGTAAAACTCAGTTGGAGCTAGTTCCTCCCCATATATATGTATGGAGTGGAGTTTGCAAGTATAAAGAAAGTTCGTTATCCCAACAATGTATGTGAAGGACGGCTTTCACACATACTTATCTCTCAGAAATGAGCATGTGGAGAGACGTTCATTCATCTAGCACAAAGACAAGGGGTTGCAGGAGGAACTTCTACTCTGGATTCTCGGACTGTTTCCTAGTGCCTGTTTGAATTTCCTGCAGTTTTCACTATAAAACAGAGTTTGAGCTGGTCCCTCCCCATATATATGTTTGGAGTGGAGTTGGCAACTTAAAGAAACTTTGTGTTCCCAACAAGCTAGGTGAAGAACGGCTTTCACACTCACTTAGCTCTCAGAACTGAGCATGTTGAGAGACGTTCGTTCATCTAGCACAAAGGGAACGGTTTGCAAGAGAAACTGTTACTCTCGTTTCTCATTCTATTTCCAAGGGCCGGTTTGAAGTTCCTGCAGTTTTCACTGTAAAAGCAATTTGGAGGTAGTCACTACCCATATATAAGTATGGATTGGTGTTTGTAAGTGAAGGAAACTTTGAGTTGCCAACAATCTAGGTGAGGGACGGCTTTCACACACACTTATCTCTCAGAACTGAGCATGTGGAGAGACGTTCATTCATCTAGCACAAAGGGAACCAGTTGCAAGGGAAACTTTTACTCCGGGTTCTCATTCTGTTTCCTAGGGCCGGTTTGAATTTCCTGCAGTTTTCACTGTAAAACCGATTTGGAGCTAGTCCCTATCCATAGATATGTATGGAGTGGAGTTTTCAAGTGAAAGGAAACTATTTGTTCCCAACAAGCTAGGTGAAGTACGGCTTTCACACACAATTATCTCTCAGAACTGAGCATGTGGAGAGACGTTCGTTCATCTAGCACAAAGGGAACGGGTTGCAGGAGAAATTTCTACTCTAGATTCTCATTCTGTTTCCTAGTGCCGGTTTGAAGTTCCTGCAGTTTTCACTGTAAAAGCAATTTGGAGCTAGTCACTACCCATATATAAGTATGGATTGGTGTTTGTAAGTGAAGGAAACTTTGAGTTGCCAACAATCTAGGTGAGGGACGGCTTTCACACACACTTATCTCTCAGAACTGAGCATGTGGAGAGACGTTCATTCATCTAGCAAAAAGGGAACCAGTTGCAAGGGAAACTTTAACTCCGGGTTCTCATTCTGTTTCCTAGGGCCGGTTTGAATTTCCTGCAGTTTTCACTGTAAAACCGATTTGGAGCTAGTCCCTATCCATAGATATGTATGGAGTGGAATTTTCAAGTGAAAGGAAACTATTTGTTCCCAACAAGCTAGGTGAAGTACGGCTTTCACACACAATTATCTCTCAGAACTGAGCATGTGGAGAGACGTTCGTTCATCTAGCACAAAGGGAACGGGTTGCAGGAGAAATTTCTACTCTTGTTTCTCATTCTGTTACCTAGTGCCGGTTTGAAGTTCCTGAAGTTTTCACTGTAAAATAGAGTGGGAGATAATACCGCCCCATATATATGTATGGAGTGGAGTTGGCAACTGAAAACAATCTTTGTTTTCCCAACAAGCTAGGTGAAGGACGGCTTTCACACACACTTATCTCTCAGAACTGAGCATGTGGAGAGACGTTCGTTCATCTAGCACAAAGGGAAGGGGTGCAGGATAATCTATACTCTGCTTTCTCAGTCTGTTTCCTAGTGCCAGTTTGAATTTCCTGCAGTTTTCACTGTAAAACCGAGATGGATCTAGTCCTTCCCCATATATCTGAATGGAGTGGAGTTTGCAAGTGAAAGAAACTTTGTGTTCCCAAAAAGCTAGGTGAAGGCAGTTTTCACAAACACTTTTCTCTCAGAACAGAGCATGTGGAGAGACTTTCGTTCATCTAGCACAAAGGGAACGGTTTGCAAGGGAAACTTTTACTCTCGTTTCTCAGTCTGTTTCCAAGGGCCGATTTGAAGTTCCTGCAGTTTTCACTGTAAAACCAATTTGGAGCTAGTCCCTACACATTTATATGTATGGAGTGGTGTTTGCAAGTGAAGGAAACATTGAGTTCCCAAAAAGCTAGGTGAAGGACGGCTTTCACACACCTTTATCTCTCAGAACTGAGCATGTGGAGAGACGTTCGTTCATCTAGCACAAAGGGAACGGGTTGCAGGATAATCTTTTACTCCTGTTTCTCAGTCTGTTTCCTAGGGCCGGTTTGAAGTTCCTGCAGTTTTCACTGTAAAACCGATTTGGAGCTAGTCCCTATCCATAGATATGTATTGAGTGGAGATTGCAAGTGAAAAGAAACTTTTTGTTCCCAACAAGCTAGGTGAAGTACTGCTTTCACACACAATTATCTCTCAGAAATGAGCTTGTGGAGAGACGTTCGTTCATCTAGCACAAAGGGAACGGTTGCAGGAGAAAGTTCTACTCTGGATTCTCAGTCTGTTTCCTAGTGCCGGTTTGTAGTTCCTGCAGTTTTCACTGTAAAACCGATTTGGAGCTAATACCGCCGCATATATATGTATGGAGTGGAGTTGGCTACTGAAAAGAAGCTTTGTTTTCCCAACAAGCTAAGTGAAGGACTGCTTTCACACACACTTATCTCTCAGAAATTAGCATGTGGAGAGACGTTCGTTCATCTAGCACAAAGGGAACGGGTTGCAGGATAAACTTTACTCTGGTTTCTCAGTCTGTTTCCTTGTGCCGGTTTGAATTTCCTGCAGTTTTCACTGTAAAACCGAGTTGGAGCTAGTCCCTCCCCATATATATGTATGGAGTGGAGTTTGCAAGTGAAAGGAAACTTTGTGTTCCCAACAAGCTAGGTGAAGTACGGCTTTCACACTCACTTATCTCTCAAAATTTAGCATGTGGAGAGACGTTCGTTCATGTAGCACAATGGGAACGGGTTGCAGGAGAAACTGTTACTCTCGTTTCTCAGTCTGTTTCCAAGGGCCGGTTTGATGTTCCTGCAGTTTTCACTGTAAATCTAATTTGGAGCTAGTCCCTACCTATAGATATTTATGGAGTGGTGTTTGCAACTAAAAGGAAACTTTGTGTTCCCAACAAGCTAGGTGAAGTACGGCTTTCAAACACCCTTATCTCTCAGAACTGAGCATGTGGAGAGAAGTTCGTTCATCTAGCACAAAGGGAATGGGTTGCATGAAAAATTTTACTCTGGTTTCTCAGTCTGTTTCCTAGGGCCGGTTTGAATTTCCTGCAGTTTTCACTGTAAAACCGAGTTGGAGCTAGTCCCTTCCCATAGATATGTATGAAGTGGAGTTTGCAAGTGAAAGGAAACTTTGTGTTCCCAACAAGCTATGTGAAGTACAGCTTTCAAACTCACTTATCTCTCAGAACTGAGCATGTGGAGAGACGTTCGTTCATCTAGCACAAAGGGAATGGGTTGCAGGAGAATCTTTTATTCTGGTATCTCAGTCTGTTTCCTAGTGCCATTTTGAAGTTCTGCAGTTTTCACTGTAAATCCGAGTTGGAGCTACTACCTCCCAATATATATGTATGGAGTGGATTTGGAAACTGAAAAGATACTTTGTGTTCCCTACATATAGGTTAAGGACGGCTTTCACACACACTTAACTCTCAGAATTGAGCATGTGGTGAGACGTTCTTTCATCTAGCACAAAGGGAAAGGGTTGCAGGAGAAACTTTTACTCTGGTATCTCAGGCTGTTTCCTAGTGCCAGTTTGAAGTTCCTGCAGTTTTCACTGTAAATCCGTGTTCGAGCTAGTACCTCCCCATATATATGTTTGGAGTGGAGTTGGAAACTTTAAAGAAACTTTGTGTTCCCAACAAGCTAGTTGAAAGCAGCTTTCACACACACTTATTTCTCAGAACTGAGCATGTTGAGAGACGTTCGTTCATCTAGCACAAATTGAACGGTTTGCAGGAGAAATTGTTACTCTCGTTTCTCAGTTTGTTTCCTTGTGCCGGTTTGAAGATCTGCAGTCTTCACTGTAAAACCGAGTTGGAGCTACTAACTACCCATAGATATGTATGGAGTGGAATATGCAATTGAAAGAAACTTTGTGTTCCCAAAAAGCTAGATGAAGGACGGCTTTCACACACACTTATCTCTCAGAACTGAGCATGTGGAGAGACTTTCGTTCATCTAGCACAAAGGGAACGGGTTGCAGGAGAAACTTTTATTCCGGTTTCTCATTCTGTTTCCTAGGTCCGGTTTGAAGTTCCTGCAGTTTTCACTGTAAAACCGATTTGGAGCTAGTCCCTATCCATAGATATGTATGGAGTGGAGTATGCAAGTGAAAGGAACCTTTTTTTTCCCAACAAGATATGTGAAGTATGGCTTTCACACACACTTATCTCTCAGAAATGAGCATGTGGAGAGACGTTCGTTCATTTGCCACAAAGGGAATGGTTGCAGGAGAAACTTCTACTCTGGTGTCTCAGTCTGTTTCCTAGTGCCGGTTTGAAGTTCCTGCAGTTTTCACTGTAAAACCGAGTTGGAGCTACCCCCTACCCATAGATATGTATGGAGTTGTGTTTGCAACCGAAAAGAAACTTTGTGTTCCCAAAAAGCTAGGTGAAGGACGGCTTTCACACACACTTATCTCTCAGAACTGAGCATGTGGAGAGACGTTCGTTCATCTAGCACAAAGGGAAGGGGTGCAGGATAATCTATACTCTGCTTTCTCAGTCTGTTTCCTAGTGCCGGTTTGAATTTCCTGCAGTTTTCACTGTAAAACCGAGATGGATCTAGTCCTTCCCCATATATCTGAATCGAGTGGAGTTTGCAAGTGAAAGAAACTTTGTGTTCCCAAAAAGCTAGGTGAAGGCAGTTTTCACAAACACTTTTCTCTCAGAACAGAGCATGTGGAGAGACTTTCGTTCATCTAGCACAAAGGGAACGGTTTGCAAGGGAAACTTTTACTCTCGTTTCTCAGTCTGTTTCCAAGGGCCGATTTGAAGTTCCTGCAGTTTTCACTGTAAAACCAATTTGGAGCTAGTCCCTACACATTTATATGTATGGAGTGGTGTTTGCAAGTGAAGGAAACATTGAGTTCCCAAAAAGCTAGGTGAAGGACGGCTTTCACACACCTTTATCTCTCAGAACTGAGCATGTGGAGAGACGTTCGTTCATCTAGCACAAAGGGAACGGGTTGCAGGATAATCTTTTACTCCTGTTTCTCAGTCTGTTTCCTAGGGCCGGTTTGAAGTTCCTGCAGTTTTCACTGTAAAACCGATTTGGAGCTAGTCCCTATCCATAGATATGTATTGAGTGGAGATTGCAAGTGAAAAGAAACTTTTTGTTCCCAACAAGCTAGGTGAAGTACTGCTTTCACACACAATTATCTCTCAGAAATGAGCTTGTGGAGAGACGTTCGTTCATCTAGCACAAAGGGAACGGTTGCAGGAGAAAGTTCTACTCTGGATTCTCAGTCTGTTTCCTAGTGCCGGTTTGTAGTTCCTGCAGTTTTCACTGTAAAACCGATTTGGAGCTAATACCGCCGCATATATATGTATGGAGTGGAGTTGGCTACTGAAAAGAAGCTTTGTTTTCCCAACAAGCTAAGTGAAGGACTGCTTTCACACACACTTATCTCTCAGAAATTAGCATGTGGAGAGACGTTCGTTCATCTAGCACAAAGGGAACGGGTTGCAGGATAAACTTTACTCTGGTTTCTCAGTCTGTTTCCTTGTGCCGGTTTGAATTTCCTGCAGTTTTCACTGTAAAACCGAGTTGGAGCTAGTCCCTCCCCATATATATGTATGGAGTGGAGTTTGCAAGTGAAAGGAAACTTTGTGTTCCCAACAAGCTAGGTGAAGTACGGCTTTCACACTCACTTATCTCTCAAAATTTAGCATGTGGAGAGACGTTCGTTCATGTAGCACAATGGGAACGGGTTGCAGGAGAAACTGTTACTCTCGTTTCTCAGTCTGTTTCCAAGGGCCGGTTTGATGTTCCTGCAGTTTTCACTGTAAATCTAATTTGGAGCTAGTCCCTACCTATAGATATTTATGGAGTGGTGTTTGCAACTAAAAGGAAACTTTGTGTTCCCAACAAGCTAGGTGAAGTACGGCTTTCAAACACCCTTATCTCTCAGAACTGAGCATGTGGAGAGAAGTTCGTTCATCTAGCACAAAGGGAATGGGTTGCATGAAAAATTTTACTCTGGTTTCTCAGTCTGTTTCCTAGGGCCGGTTTGAATTTCCTGCAGTTTTCACTGTAAAACCGAGTTGGAGCTAGTCCCTTCCCATAGATATGTATGAAGTGGAGTTTGCAAGTGAAAGGAAACTTTGTGTTCCCAACAAGCTATGTGAAGTACAGCTTTCAAACTCACTTATCTCTCAGAACTGAGCATGTGGAGAGACGTTCGTTCATCTAGCACAAAGGGAATGGGTTGCAGGAGAATCTTTTATTCTGGTATCTCAGTCTGTTTCCTAGTGCCATTTTGAAGTTCTGCAGTTTTCACTGTAAATCCGAGTTGGAGCTACTACCTCCCAATATATATGTATGGAGTGGATTTGGAAACTGAAAAGATACTTTGTGTTCCCTACATATAGGTTAAGGACGGCTTTCACACACACTTAACTCTCAGAATTGAGCATGTGGTGAGACGTTCTTTCATCTAGCACAAAGGGAAAGGGTTGCAGGAGAAACTTTTACTCTGGTATCTCAGGCTGTTTCCTAGTGCCAGTTTGAAGTTCCTGCAGTTTTCACTGTAAATCCGTGTTCGAGCTAGTACCTCCCCATATATATGTTTGGAGTGGAGTTGGAAACTTTAAAGAAACTTTGTGTTCCCAACAAGCTAGTTGAAAGCAGCTTTCACACACACTTATTTCTCAGAACTGAGCATGTTGAGAGACGTTCGTTCATCTAGCACAAATTGAACGGTTTGCAGGAGAAATTGTTACTCTCGTTTCTCAGTTTGTTTCCTTGTGCCGGTGTGAAGTTCTGCAGTTTTCACTGTAAAACCGAGTTGGAGCTACTAACTACCCATAGATATGTATGGAGTGGAATATGCAATTGAAAGAAACTTTGTGTTCCCAAAAAGCTAGATGAAGGACGGCTTTCACACACACTTATCTCTCAGAACTGAGCATGTGGAGAGACATTCGTTCATCTAGCACAAAGGGAACGGGTTGCAGGAGAAACTTTTATTCCGGTTTCTCATTCTGTTTCCTAGGTCCGGTTTGAAGTTCCTGCAGTTTTCACTGTAAAACCGATTTGGAGCTAGTCCCTATCCTTAGATATGTATGGAGTGGAGTATGCAAGTGAAAGGAACCTTTTTTTTCCCAACAAGATATGTGAAGTATGGCTTTCACACACACTTATCTCTCAGAAATGAGCATGTGGAGAGACGTTCGTTCATTTGCCACAAAGGGAACGGTTGCAGGAGAAACTTCTACTCTGGTGTCTCAGTCTGTTTCCTAGTGCCGGTTTGAAGTTCCTGCAGTTTTCACTGTAAAACCGAGTTGGAGCTACCCCCTACCCATAGATATGTATGGAATTGTGTTTGCAACCGAAAAGAAACTTTGTGTTCCCAAAAAGCTAGGTGAAGGACGGCTTTCACACACACTTATCTCTCAGAACTGAGCATGTGGAGAGACGTTCGTTCATCTAGCACAAAGGGAACCGGTTGCAGGAGAAACTTTTACTCTGGTATCTCAGTCTGTTTCCTAGTGCCGGTTTGAAGTTCCTGCAGTTTTCACTGTAAATCCGAGTTGGAGCTACTACCTCCCCATATATATATATGGAGTGGAGTTGGAGCATGAAAAGTTACTTTGTGTTCCCAACAAGCTATGTGAAGGACGGCTTTCACACACAATTACCTCTCAGAACTGAGCATGTGGAGAGGCGTTCGTTCATTTAGCACAAAGGGAACTGGTTGCAGGAGAAACTTTTATACTGGTGTCTCAGTCTGTTTGTTGTGCCGTTTTGAAGTTCCTGCAATTTTCACTGTAAAACCGATTTGGAGCTAGAACCTCCCCATATATATGTATGGAGTGGAGTTAGCAACTGAAAAGATACTTTTTGTTCCCATCAAGCTATGTGAAGTACGGCTTTCACACACACATATCTCTCAGAACTCAGTATGTGGAGAGAATTTCGTTATTCTAGCAATATGGGAAAGGGTTGCAGGTGAAAATTTTACACTGGTGTCTCAGTCTGTTTGTTATGCCAGTTTGAAGTTCCTGCAGTTTTCACTCTAAAATCGATTTGGATCTATTACCGCCCCATATATATGAATGGAGTGGAGTTTGCAACTGAAAAGAATCTTTGTATTCCCAACAAGCTACGTGAAGGACGGCTTCACACACACTATCTCACAAAACTGAGCATGTGTTGAGACTTTCATTCATCTAGCATAAAGGGAATGGTTTGCAGGATAAACTTTTTCTCTGGTTTCTCAGTCTGTTTCCTAGGGCCGGTTTGAATTTCCTGCAGTTTTCACTGTAAAACGGAGTTGGAGCTAGTCCCTACCCATAGATATGTATGGAGTGGAGTTTGCAACTGAAAAGAAACTTTGTGTTCCCAACAAGCTAGCTGAAGGACGGCTTTCACACATATGTATTTCTCAGAACTGAGCATGTGGAGAGACGTTCGTTCATCTAGCACAAAGTGAACCATATTCAGGAGAATCTATTACTCTGGTTTATCAGTCTGTTTCCTAGTGCCGGTTTGATGTTCCTACAATTTTCACTGTAAAATCGATTTAGAGCTAGTACCTAACCATATATATGTATGGAGTGGAGTTAGAAACAGAAAAGAAACTTTGTTTTCCCAACAAGGTAGGTGAAGGACGGCTTTCACACACAATTTTCTCTCAAAACTGAGCATGTGGAGAGACGTTCGTTCATCTAGCACAAAGGGAACGGTTTGCAGGAGAAAATTTTGCTCTGGTATCTAAGTCTGTTTCCTAGTGCCGGTTTGAAGTTCCTGCAGTTTTCACTGTAAATCCGATTTGGAGCTAGTACCACCCAAAATATATTTATGGACTGGAGTTGGAAAATGAATAGAGTCTTTGTGTTCCCAACAAGCTAGGTGAAGGACGGCTTTCACACACACTTATCTCTCAGAACTGAGCATGTGGAGAGACGTTCGTTCATCTAGCACAAACGGAACGGGCTGCAGGAGAAATTTTTACTCTAGTTTCTCAGTCTGTTTGCTAGTGCCGGTTTGAAGTTCCTGCAGTTTTCACTGTAAAACACATTTGGGGATAGTACCGCCCCATATACATGTATGGTGTTGAGTTGGCAACTGAAAAGAATCTTTGTGTTCCCAACAAGCTAGGTGAAGTACGGCTTTAACACACACTTATTTCTCAGAACTTAGCATGTGGAGAGACGTTCGTTCATCTAGCACAAATGGAACGGGTTGCAGGAGTAACTTCTACTCTGATCTCTCAGTCTGTTTCCTAGTGGCGGTTTGAAGTTCATGCAGTTTTCACTGTAAAACCGAGTTGGAGCTAGTTCCTCCCCATATATATTTAAGGAGTGGAGTTGGTAACTGAAAAGAAACTTTGTGTTCCCAACAAGCTAGGTGAAGGACAGCTTTCACACACACTTATATCTCAGAAATGAGCATGTGGAGAGACGTTCGTTCATCTAGCAAAAAAGGAACGGGTTGCAGGAGAATCTTTTACTCTGGTTTCTCAGTCTGTTTTCTATTGCCGTTTTGAAGTTCTTGCAGTTTTCACTGTAAATCCGTGTTCGAGCTAGTACCTCCCCATATATATGTATGGAGTGGAGTTGGCATCTTAAAAGAAACTTTCTGTTCTCAACAAGCTAGTTGAAGGCAGCTTTCACACACTCTTATTTCTCAGAATTGAGCATGTTGAGAGACGTTCGTTCATCTAGCACAAATTGAAAGGTTTGCAGGAGAAATTTTTACTCTCGTATTTCAGTTTGTTTCCTAGTGCCGGTTTGAAGTTCTGCAGTTTTTACTGTAAAACCGAGTAGGAGCTAGTCCCTACCCATAGATATATATGGAGTGGAGTTGGCAACTGAAAAGCAAATTGGTGTTCCCAACAAGCTAGGTGAAGGACGGCTTTCACACACACTTTTCTCTCAGAAATGAGCATGTGGAGAGACGTTCGTTCATCTAGCACAAAGGGAAAGTTTTGCAGGGGAAACTTCTACTCTGGTTTCTCAGTATGTTTCCTAGTGCCGGTTTGAAGTTCCTGCAGTTTTCACTGTAAAACCGAGTTGGAGCTACACCCTACCCATAGATATGTATGGAGTGGAGTTTGCAACTGAAAAGAAACTATGTGTTCCCAACAATCTAGGTGAAGGACTGCTTTCACACATAAGTATCTCTCAGAACTGAGCATGTGTAGAGACGTTCGTTCATCTAGCACAAAGGGAACGGATTTCAGGAGAAACTATTTCTGTGGTTTATCAATCTGTTTCCTAGTGCCGGTTTGAAGTTCCTGCATTTTTCACTGTAAAATCGAGTTGGAGCTAGTACATCCCCATATATATGTATGGATTGGAGTTAGCAACTGAAAATCTACTTTGTGTTATCAACAATCTAGGTGAAAGCTGGCTTTCACACACACTTATCTCTCAGAACTGAGCATGTGGAGAGACGTTCGTTCGACTAGCACAAAGGGAACGGGTTGCAGGTGAAACTTTTACTCTGCTTTCTCAGTCTGTTTCCTAGTGCCAGTTTGAATTTCCTGCAGTTTTCAATGAAAAGCCGTGTTGGAACTAGTTCCAACCCATAAATATGTATGGAGTGGATTTGGCAACTGAAAAGAAACTTTGTGTTCCCAACATGTTAGGTGAAGGACGGCTTTCACACACACTTATCTCTCAGAAATGAGCATGTGGAGAGACATTCTTTCTTCTAGCACAAAGGGAACGGGTTGCAGTAGAAACTTTCTCTCTGGTTTCTCAGTCTGTTTCCTAGTGCCGGTTTGAAGTTCCTGCAGTTTTCAATGTAAATTCGTGTTGGAACTAGTCCCTACCCATAGATATGTATGGATTGGAGTTTGCAAGTGAAAAGATAGTATGTGTTCCCAAAAAGCTTGGTGAAGGACGGCTTTCACACACACTTATCTCTCAGAAATAAGCATTTGGAGAGAATTTCTTTCGACTAGCACAAAGGGAACGGGTAGCAAGAGAAACTTTTACTCTGCTTTCTTAGTCTGTTTCCTAGTGCCGGTTTGAATTTCCTGCAGTTTTCAATGATAAGCCATTTTGGAGTTTGCTCCAACCCATAAATATGTATGGAGTGGAGTTGGCAAGTGAAAAGAACCTTTGTGTTCCCATCAAGCTAGGTGAAGTTCGGATTTCACCCACACTTATCTCTGAGATCTGAGAGTGTGGAGAGACGTTCATTCATCTAGCACATAGGGAACGGTTTGCAGGAGAAATTTCTACTCTGGTCTCTGAGTCTGTTTCCTAGTGCCGGTTTGAATTTCCTGCTGTTTTCACTTTAAAACAGAGTTGGAGCTAGTATCTCCCCATATATATGTATGGAGTGGAATTGGTAACTGAAAAGAAACTTTGTGTTCCCAACAAGCTAGGTGAAGGACGTCTTTCACCCACACTTATCTCTGGGATCGGAGAGTGTGGAGAGACATTCGTTCATCTAGCACAAATGGAATATTTTGCAGGGGAAAATTTTACTATGGTTTCTCAGTCTGTTTCCTAGTGCCAGTTAGAAATTCCTGCAGTTTTCACTGTAAAACCGAATTGGAGCTAGTACCTCCACATAGATATGTATGGAGTGGATTTTGCAACTGAAAAGAAACTTTGTGTTCCCAACATGTTAGGTGAAGGACGGCTTTCACACACACTTATCTCTCAGAAATGAGCATGTGGAGAGACATTCTTTCTTCTAGCACAAAGGGAACGGGTTTCAAAAGAAACTCTCTCTCTGGTTTCTCAGTCTGTTTCCTAGTGCCGGTTTGAAGTTCCTGCAGTTTTCACTGTAAATTCGTGTTGGAGCTAGTCCCTACCCATAGATATGTATGGATTGGAATTTGCAAGTGAAAAGATAGTATGTGTTCCCAAATAGCTTGTTGAAGGACGGCTTTCACACACACTTATCTCTCAGAAATTAGCATTTGGAGAGACTTTCTTTCGACTAGCACAAAGGGAACGGGTAGCAGGAGAAACTTTTACTCTGCTTTCTTAGTCTGTTTCCTAGTGCCGGTTTGAATTTCCTGCAGTTTTCAATGAAAAGCCGTGTTGGAACTAGTTCCAACCCATAAATATGTATGGAGTGGATTTGGCAACAGAAAAGAAACTTTGTGTTCCCATCAAGCTAGGTGAAGTTCGGCTTTCACCCACACATATCTCTCAGAACTGAGCATGTGGGGAGACGTTCATTCATCTAGCACAAAGGGAACGGGTTGCAGGAGAAAATTTACTCTGGTTTCTCAGTCTGTTTCCTAGTGCCGGTTTGAAGTTCCTGCAGTTTTCACAGTAAAACTCAGTTGGAGCTAGTTCCTCCCCATATATATGTATGGAGTGGAGTTTGCAAGTATAAAGAAAGTTCGTTATCCCAACAATGTATGTGAAGGACGGCTTTCACACATACTTATCTCTCAGAAATGAGCATGTGGAGAGACGTTCATTCATCTAGCACAAAGACAAGGGGTTGCAGGAGGAACTTCTACTCTGGATTCTCGGACTGTTTCCTAGTGCCTGTTTGAATTTCCTGCAGTTTTCACTATAAAACAGAGTTTGAGCTGGTCCCTCCCCATATATATGTTTGGAGTGGAGTTGGCAACTTAAAAGAAACTTTGTGTTCCCAACAAGCTAGGTGAAGAACGGCTTTCACACTCACTTAGCTCTCAGAACTGAGCATGTTGAGAGACGTTCGTTCATCTAGCACAAAGGGAACGGTTTGCAAGAGAAACTGTTACTCTCGTTTCTCATTCTATTTCCAAGGGCCGGTTTGAAGTTCCTGCAGTTTTCACTGTAAAAGCAATTTGGAGCTAGTCACTACCCATATATAAGTATGGATTGGTGTTTGTAAGTGAAGGAAACTTTGAGTTGCCAACATTCTAGGTGAGGGACGGCTTTCACACACACTTATCTCTCAGAACTGAGCATGTGGAGAGACGTTCATTCATCTAGCACAAAGGGAACCAGTTGCAAGGGAAACTTTTACTCCGGGTTCTCATTCTGTTTCCTAGGGCCGGTTTGAATTTCCTGCAGTTTTCACTGTAAAACCGATTTGGAGCTAGTCCCTATCCATAGATATGTATGGAGTGGAGTTTTCAAGTGAAAGGAAACTATTTGTTCCCAACAAGCTAGGTGAAGTACGGCTTTCACACACAATTATCTCTCAGAACTGAGCATGTGGAGAGACGTTCGTTCATCTAGCACAAAGGGAACGGGTTGCAGGAGAAATTTCTACTCTAGTTTCTCATTCTGTTTCCTAGTGCCGGTTTGAAGTTCCTGCAGTTTTCACTGTAAAAGCAATTTGGAGCTAGTCACTACCCATATATAAGTATGGATTGGTGTTTGTAAGTGAAGGAAACTTTAAGTTGCCAACAATCTAGGTGAGGGACGGCTTTCACACACACTTATCTCTCAGAACTGAGCATGTGGAGAGACGTTCATTCATCTAGCAAAAAGGGAACCAGTTGCAAGGGAAACTTTTACTCCGGGTTCTCATTCTGTTTCCTAGGGCCGGTTTGAATTTCCTGCAGTTTTCACTGTAAAACCGATTTGGAGCTAGTCCCTATCCATAGATATGTATGGAGTGGAGTTTTCAAGTGAAAGGAAACTATTTGTTCCCAACAAGCTAGGTGAAGTACGGCTTTCACACACAATTATCTCTCAGAACTGAGCATGTGGAGAGACGTTCGTTCATCTAGCACAAAGGGAACGGGTTGCAGGAGAAATTTCTACTCTTGTTTCTCATTCTGTTTCCTAGTGCCGGTTTGAAGTTCCTGAAGTTTTCACTGTAAAATAGAGTGGGAGATAATACCGCCCCATATATATGTATGGAGTGGAGTTGGCAACTGAAAACAATCTTTGTTTTCCCAACAAGCTAGGTGAAGGACGGCATTCACACACACTTATCTCTCAGATATGAGCATGTGGAGAGACGTTCGTTCATCTAGCACAAAGGGAAGGGGATGCAGGATAATCTATACTCTGCTTTCTCAGTCTGTTTCCTAGTGCCGGTTTGAATTTCCTGCAGTTTTCACTGTAAAACCGAGATGGATCTAGTCCTTCCCCATATATCTGAATGGAGTGGAGTTTGCAAGTGAAAGAAACTTTGTGTTCCCAAAAAGCTAGGTGAAGGCAGTTTTCACAAACACTTTTCTCTCAGAACAGAGCATGTGGAGAGACTTTCGTTCATCTAGCACAAAGGGAACGGTTTGCAAGGGAAACTTTTACTATCGTTTCTCAGTCTGTTTCCAAGGGCCGATTTGAAGTTCCTGCAGTTTTCACTGTAAAACCAATTTGGAGCTAGTCCCTACACATTTATACGTATGGAGTGGTGTTTGCAAGTGAAGGAAACATTGAGTTCCCAAAAAGCTAGGTGAAGGACGGCTTTCACACACCTTTATCTCTCAGAACTGAGCATGTGGAGAGACGTTCGTTCATCTAGCACAAAGGGAACGGGTTGCAGGATAATCTTTTACTCCTGTTTCTCAGTCTGTTTCCTAGGGCCGGTTTGAAGTTCCTGCAGTTTTCACTGTAAAACCGATTTGGAGCTAGTCCCTATCCATAGATATGTATTGAGTGGAGATTGCAAGTGAAAAGAAACTTTTTGTTCCCAACAAGCTAGGTGAAGTACTGCTTTCACACACAATTATCTCTCAGAAATGAGCTTGTGGAGAGACGTTCGTTCATCTAGCACAAAGGGAACGGTTGCAGGAGAAAGTTCTACTCTGGATTCTCAGTCTGTTTCCTAGTGCCGGTTTGTAGTTCCTGCAGTTTTCACTGTAAAACCGATTTGGAGCTAATACCGCCGCATATATATGTATGGAGTGGAGTTGGCTACTGAAAAGAAGCTTTGTTTTCCCAACAAGCTAAGTGAAGGACTGCTTTCACACACACTTATCTCTCAGAAATTAGCATGTGGAGAGACGTTCGTTCATCTAGCACAAAGGGAACGGGTTGCAGGATAAACTTTACTCTGGTTTCTCAGTCTGTTTCCTTGTGCCGGTTTGAATTTCCTGCAGTTTTCACTGTAAAACCGAGTTGGAGCTAGTCCCTCCCCATATATATGTATGGAGTGGAGTTTGCAAGTGAAAGGATACTTTGTGTTCCCAACAAGCTAGGTGAAGTACGGCTTTCACACTCACTTATCTCTCAAAATTTAGCATGTGGAGAGACGTTCGTTCATGTAGCACAATGGGAACGGGTTGCAGGAGAAACTGTTACTCTCGTTTCTCAGTCTGTTTCCAAGGGCCGGTTTGATGTTCCTGCAGTTTTCACTGTAAATCTAATTTGGAGCTAGTCCCTACCTATAGATATTTATGGAGTGGTGTTTGCAACTAAAAGGAAACTTTGTGTTCCCAACAAGCTAGGTGAAGTACGGCTTTCAAACACCCTTATCTCTCAGAACTGAGCATGTGGAGAGAAGTTCGTTCATCTAGCACAAAGGGAATGGGTTGCATGATAAATTTTACTCTGGTTTCTCAGTCTGTTTCCTAGGGCCGGTTTGATGTTCCTGCAGTTTTCACTGTAAATCTAATTTGGAGCTAGTCCCTTCCCATAGATATGTATGAAGTGGAGTTTGCAAGTGAAAGGAAACTTTGTGTTCCCAACAAGCTATGTGAAGTACAGCTTTCAAACTCACTTATCTCTCAGAACTGAGCATGTGGAGAGACGTTCGTTCATCTAGCACAAAGGGAATGGGTTGCAGGAGAATCTTTTATTCTGGTATCTCAGTCTGTTTCCTAGTGCCATTTTGAAGTTCTGCAGTTTTCACTGTAAATCCGAGTTGGAGCTACTACCTCCCAATATATATGTATGGAGTGGATTTGGAAACTGAAAAGATACTTTGTGTTCCCTACATATAGGTTAAGGACGGCTTTCACACACACTTAACTCTCAGAATTGAGCATGTGGTGAGACGTTCTTTCATCTAGCACAAAGGGAAAGGGTTGCAGGAGAAACTTTTACTCTGGTATCTCAGGCTGTTTTCTAGTGCCAGTTTGAAGTTCCTGCAGTTTTCACTGTAAATCCGTGTTCGAGCTAGTACCTCCCCATATATATGTTTGGAGTGGAGTTGGAAACTTTAAAGAAACTTTGTGTTCCCAACAAGCTAGTTGAAAGCAGCTTTCACACACACTTATTTCTCAGAACTGAGCATGTTGAGAGACGTTCGTTCATCTAGCACAAATTGAACGGTTTGCAGGAGAAATTGTTACTCTCGTTTCTCAGTTTGTTTCCTTGTGCCGGTTTGAAGATCTGCAGTCTTCACTGTAAAACCGAGTTGGAGCTACTAACTACCCATAGATATGTATGGAGTGGAATATGCAATTGAAAGAAACTTTGTGTTCCCAAAAAGCTAGATGAAGGACGGCTTTCACACACACTTATCTCTCAGAACTGAGCATGTGGAGAGACTTTCGTTCATCTAGCACAAAGGGAACGGGTTGCAGGAGAAACTTTTATTCCGGTTTCTCATTCTGTTTCCTAGGTCCGGTTTGAATTTCCTGCAGTTTTCACTGTAAAACCGAGTTGGAGCTTGTCCCTTCCCATAGATATGTATTGAGTGGAGATTGCAAGTGAAAAGAAACTTTTGTTCCCAACAAGCTAGGTGAAGTACTGCTTTCACACACAATTATCTCTCAGAAATGAGCTTGTGGAGAGACGTTCGTTCATCTAGCACAAAGGGAACGGTTGCAGGAGAAAGTTCTACTCTGGATTCTCAGTCTGTTTCCTAGTGCCGGTTTGTAGTTCCTGCAGTTTTCACTGTAAAACCGATTTGGAGCTAATACCGCCGCATATATATGTATGGAGTGGAGTTGGCTACTGAAAAGAATCTTTGTTTTCCCAACAAGCTAAGTGAAGGACTGCTTTCACACACACTTATCTCTCAGAAATTAGCATGTGGAGAGACGTTCGTTCATCTAGCACAAAGGGAACGGGTTGCAGGATAAACTTTACTCTGGTTTCTCAGTCTGTTTCCTTGTGCCGGTTTGAATTTCCTGCAGTTTTCACTGTAAAACCGAGTTGCAGCTAGTCCCTCCCCATATATATGTATGGAGTGGAGTTTGCAAGTGAAAGGAAACTTTGTGTTCCCAACAAGCTAGGTGAAGTACGGCTTTCACACTCACTTATCTCTCAAAATTTAGCATGTGGAGAGACGTTCGTTCATGTAGCACAATGGGAACGGGTTGCAGGAGAAACTGTTACTCTCGTTTCTCAGTCTGTTTCCAAGGGCCGGTTTGATGTTCCTGCATTTTTCACTGTAAATCTAATTTGGAGCTAGTCCCTACCTATAGATATTTATGGAGTGGTGTTTGCAACTAAAAGGAAACTTTGTGTTCCCAACAAGCTAGGTGAAGTACGGCTTTCAAACACCCTTATCTCTCAGAACTGAGCATGTGGAGAGAAGTTCGTTCATCTAGCACAAAGGGAATGGGTTGCATGAAAAATTTTACTCTGGTTTCTCAGTCTGTTTCCTAGGGCCGGTTTGAATTTCCTGCAGTTTTCACTGTAAAACCGAGTTGGAGCTAGTCCCTTCCCATAGATATGTATGAAGTGGAGTTTGCAAGTGAAAGGAAACTTTGTGTTCCCAACAAGCTATGTGAAGTACAGCTTTCAAACTCACTTATCTCTCAGAACTGAGCATGTGGAGAGACGTTCGTTCATCTAGCACAAAGGGAATGGGTTGCAGGAGAATCTTTTATTCTGGTATCTCAGTCTGTTTCCTAGTGCCATTTTGAAGTTCTGCAGTTTTCACTGTAAATCCGAGTTGGAGCTACTACCTCCCAATATATATGTATGGAGTGGATTTGGAAACTGAAAAGATACTTTGTGTTCCCTACATATAGGTTAAGGACGGCTTTCACACACACTTAACTCTCAGAATTGAGCATGTGGTGAGACGTTCTTTCATCTAGCACAAAGGGAAAGGGTTGCAGGAGAAACTTTTACTCTGGTATCTCAGGCTGTTTCCTAGTGCCAGTTTGAAGTTCCTGCAGTTTTCACTGTAAATCCGTGTTCGAGCTAGTACCTCCCCATATATATGTTTGGAGTGGAGTTGGAAACTTTAAAGAAACTTTGTGTTCCCAACAAGCTAGTTGAAAGCAGCTTTCACACACACTTATTTCTCAGAACTGAGCATGTTGAGAGACGTTCGTTCATCTAGCACAAATTGAACGGTTTGCAGGAGAAATTGTTACTCTCGTTTCTCAGTTTGTTTCCTTGTGCCGGTTTGAAGTTCTGCAGTTTTCACTGTAAAACCGAGTTGGAGCTACTAACTACCCATAGATATGTATGGAGTGGAATATGCAATTGAAAGAAACTTTGTGTTCCCAAAAAGCTAGATGAAGGACGGCTTTCACACACACTTATCTCTCAGAACTGAGCATGTGGAGAGACATTCGTTCATCTAGCACAAAGGGAACGGGTTGCAGGAGAAACTTTTATTCCGGTTTCTCATTCTGTTTCCTAGGTCCGGTTTGAAGTTCCTGCAGTTTTCACTGTAAAACCGATTTGGAGCTAGTCCCTATCCTTAGATATGTATGGAGTGGAGTATGCAAGTGAAAGGAACCTTTTTTTTCCCAACAAGATATGTGAAGTATGGCTTTCACACACACTTATCTCTCAGAAATGAGCATGTGGAGAGACGTTCGTTCATTTGCCACAAAGGGAACGGTTGCAGGAGAAACTTCTACTCTGGTGTCTCAGTCTGTTTCCTAGTGCCGGTTTGAAGTTCCTGCAGTTTTCACTGTAAAACCGAGTTGGAGCTACCCCCTACCCATAGATATGTATGGAATTGTGTTTGCAACCGAAAAGAAACTTTGTGTTCCCAAAAAGCTAGGTGAAGGACGGCTTTCACACACACTTATCTCTCAGAACTGAGCATGTGGAGAGACGTTCGTTCATCTAGCACAAAGGGAACCGGTTGCAGGAGAAACTTTTACTCTGGTATCTCAGTCTGTTTCCTAGTGCCGGTTTGAAGTTCCTGCAGTTTTCACTGTAAATCCGAGTTGGAGCTACTACCTCCCCATATATATATATGGAGTGGAGTTGGAGCATGAAAAGTTACTTTGTGTTCCCAACAAGCTATGTAAAGGACGGCTTTCACACACAATTACCTCTCAGAACTGAGCATGTGGAGAGGCGTTCGTTCATTTAGCACAAAGGGAACTGGTTGCAGGAGAAACTTTTATACTGGTGTCTCAGTCTGTTTGTTGTGCCGTTTTGAAGTTCCTGCAATTTTCACTGTAAAACCGATTTGGAGCTAGAACCTCCCCATATATATGTATGGAGTGGAGTTAGCAACTGAAAAGATACTTTTTGTTCCCATCAAGCTATGTGAAGTACGGCTTTCACACACACATATCTCTCAGAACTCAGTATGTGGAGAGAATTTCGTTATTCTAGCAATATGGGAAAGGGTTGCAGGTGAAAATTTTACACTGGTGTCTCAGTCTGTTTGTTATGCCAGTTTGAAGTTCCTGCAGTTTTCACTCTAAAATCGATTTGGATCTATTACCGCCCCATATATATGAATGGAGTGGAGTTTGCAACTGAAAAGAATCTTTGTATTCCCAACAAGCTACGTGAAGGACGGCTTCACACACACTATCTCACAAAACTGAGCATGTGTTGAGACTTTCATTCATCTAGCATAAAGGGAATGGTTTGCAGGATAAACTTTTTCTCTGGTTTCTCAGTCTGTTTCCTAGGGCCGGTTTGAATTTCCTGCAGTTTTCACTGTAAAACGGAGTTGGAGCTAGTCCCTACCCATAGATATGTATGGAGTGGAGTTTGCAACTGAAAAGAAACTTTGTGTTCCCAACAAGCTAGCTGAAGGACGGCTTTCACACATATGTATTTCTCAGAACTGAGCATGTGGAGAGACGTCCGTTCATCTAGCACAAAGTGAACCATATTCAGGAGAATCTATTACTCTGGTTTATCAGTCTGTTTCCTAGTGCCGGTTTGATGTTCCTACAATTTTCACTGTAAAATCGATTTAGAGCTAGTACCTAACCATATATATGTATGGAGTGGAGTTAGAAACAGAAAAGAAACTTTGTTTTCCCAACAAGGTAGGTGAAGGACGGCTTTCACACACAATTTTCTCTCAAAACTGAGCATGTGGAGAGACGTTCGTTCATCTAGCACAAAGGGAACGGTTTGCAGGAGAAAATTTTGCTCTGGTATCTAAGTCTGTTTCCTAGTGCCGGTTTGAAGTTCCTGCAGTTTTCACTGTAAATCCGATTTGGAGCTAGTACCACCCAAAATATATTTATGGACTGGAGTTGGAAAATGAATAGAGTCTTTGTGTTCCCAACAAGCTAGGTGAAGGACGGCTTTCACACACACTTATCTCTCAGAACTGAGCATGTGGAGAGACGTTCGTTCATCTAGCACAAACGGAACGGGCTGCAGGAGAAATTTTTACTCTAGTTTCTCAGTCTGTTTGCTAGTGCCGGTTTGAAGTTCCTGCAGTTTTCACTGTAAAACACATTTGGGGATAGTACCGCCCCATATACATGTATGGTGTTGAGTTGGCAACTGAAAAGAATCTTTGTGTTCCCAACAAGCTAGGTGAAGTACGGCTTTAACACACACTTATTTCTAAGAACTTAGCATGTGGAGAGACGTTCGTTCATCTAGCACAAATGGAACGGGTTGCAGGAGTAACTTCTACTCTGATCTCTCAGTCTGTTTCCTAGTGGCGGTTTGAAGTTCATGCAGTTTTCACTGTAAAACCGAGTTGGAGCTAGTTCCTCCCCATATATATTTAAGGAGTGGAGTTGGTAACTGAAAAGAAACTTTGTGTTCCCAACAAGCTAGGTGAAGGACAGCTTTCACACACACTTATATCTCAGAAATGAGCATGTGGAGAGACGTTCGTTCATCTAGCAAAAAAGGAACGGGTTGCAGGAGAATCTTTTACTCTGGTTTCTCAGTCTGTTTTCTATTGCCGTTTTGAAGTTCTTGCAGTTTTCACTGTAAATCCGTGTTCGAGCTAGTACCTCCCCATATATATGTATGGAGTGGAGTTGGCATCTTAAAAGAAACTTTCTGTTCTCAACAAGCTAGTTGAAGGCAGCTTTCACACACACTTATTTCTCAAAATTGAGCATGTTGAGAGACGTTCGTTCATCTAGCACAAATTGAAAGGTTTGCAGGAGAAATTTTTACTCTCGTATTTCAGTTTGTTTCCTAGTGCCGGTTTGAAGTTCTGCAGTTTTCACTGTAAAACCGAGTAGGAGCTAGTCCCTACCCATAGATATATATGGAGTGGAGTTGGCAACTGAAAAGCAAATTGGTGTTCCCAACAAGCTAGGTGAAGGACGGCTTTCAAACACACATTTCTCTCAGAAATGAGCATGTGGAGAGACGTTCGTTCATCTAGCACAAAGGGAAAGTTTTGCAGGTGAAACTTCTACTCTGGTTTCTCAGTATGTTTCCTAGTGCCGGTTTGAAGTTCCTGCAGTTTTCACTGTAAAACCGAGTTGGAGCTACACCCTACCCATAGATATGTATGGAGTGGAGTTTGCAACTGAAAAGAAACTATGTGTTCCCAACAATCTAGGTGAAGGACTGCTTTCACACATAAGTATCTCTCAGAACTGAGCATGTGTAGAGACGTTCGTTCATCTAGCACAAAGGGAACGGATTTCAGGAGAAACTATTTCTGTGGTTTATCAATCTGTTTCCTAGTGCCGGTTTGAAGTTCCTGCATTTTTCACTGTAAAACCGAGTTGGAGCTAGTACATCCCCATATATATGTATGGATTGGAGTTAGCAACTGAAAATCTACTTTGTGTTATCAACAATCTAGGTGAAAGCTGGCTTTCACACACACTTATCTCTCAGAACTGAGCATGTGGAGAGACGTTCGTTCGACTAGCACAAAGGGAACGGGTTGCAGGTGAAACTTTTACTCTGCTTTCTCAGTCTGTTTCCTAGTGCCAGTTTGAATTTCCTGCAGTTTTCAATGAAAAGCCGTGTTGGAACTAGTTCCAACCCATAAATATGTATGGAGTGGATTTGGCAACTGAAAAGAAACTTTGTGTTCCCAACATGTTAGGTGAAGGACGGCTTTCACACACACTTATCTCTCAGAAATGAGCATGTGGAGAGACATTCTTTCTTCTAGCACAAAGGGAACGGGTTGCAGTAGAAACTTTCTCTCTGGTTTCTCAGTCTGTTTCCTAGTGCCGGTTTGAAGTTCCTGCAGTTTTCAATGTAAATTCGTGTTGGAACTAGTCCCTACCCATAGATATGTATGGATTGGAGTTTGCAAGTGAAAAGATAGTATGTGTTCCCAAAAAGCTTGGTGAAGGACGGCTTTCACACACACTTATCTCTCAGAAATAAGCATTTGGAGAGAATTTCTTTCGACTAGCACAAAGGGAACGGGTAGCAAGAGAAACTTTTACTCTGCTTTCTTAGTCTGTTTCCTAGTGCCGGTTTGAATTTCCTGCAGTTTTCAATGATAAGCCATTTTGGAGTTTGTTCCAACCCATAAATATGTATGGAGTGGAGTTGGCAAGTGAAAAGAACCTTTGTGTTCCCATCAAGCTAGGTGAAGTTCGGATTTCACCCACACTTATCTCTGAGATCTGAGAGTGTGGAGAGACGTTCATTCATCTAGCACATAGGAAACGGTTTGCAGGAGAAATTTCTACTCTGGTCTCTGAGTCTGTTTCCTAGTGCCGGTTTGAATTTCCTGCTGTTTTCACTTTAAAACAGAGTTGGAGCTAGTATCTCCCCATATATATGTATGGAGTGGAATTGGTAACTGAAAAGAAATTTGTGTTCCCAACAAGCTAGGTGAAGGACGTCTTTCACCCACACTTATCTCTGGGATCGGAGAGTGTGGAGAGACATTCGTTCATCTAGCACAAATGGAATATTTTGCAGGGGAAAATTTTACTATGGTTTCTCAGTCTGTTTCCTAGTGCCAGTTAGAAATTCCTGCAGTTTTCACTGTAAAACCGAATTGGAGCTAGTACCTCCACATAGATATGTATGGAGTGGATTTTGCAACTGAAAAGAAACTTTGTGTTCCCAACATGTTAGGTGAAGGACGGCTTTCACACACACTTATCTCTCAGAAATGAGCATGTGGAGAGACATTCTTTCTTCTAGCACAAAGGGAACGGGTTTCAAAAGAAACTCTCTCTCTGGTTTCTCAGTCTGTTTCCTAGTGCCGGTTTGAAGTTCCTGCAGTTTTCACTGTAAATTCGTGTTGGAGCTAGTCCCTACCCATAGATATGTATGGATTGGAGTTTGCAAGTGAAAAGATAGTATGTGTTCCCAAATAGCTTGTTGAAGGACGGCTTTCACACACACTTATCTCTCAGAAATTAGCATTTGGAGAGACTTTCTTTCGACTAGCACAAAGGGAACGGGTAGCAGGAGAAACTTTTACTCTGCTTTCTTAGTCTGTTTCCTAGTGCCGGTTTGAATTTCCTGCAGTTTTCAATGAAAAGCCGTGTTGGAACTAGTTCCAACCCATAAATATGTATGGAGTGGATTTGGCAACAAAAAGAAACTTTGTGTTCCCATCAAGCTAGGTGAAGTTCGGCTTTCACCCACACATATCTCTCAGAACTGAGCATGTGGGGAGACGTTCATTCATCTAGCACAAAGGGAACGGGTTGCAGGAGAAAATTTACTCTGGTTTCTCAGTCTGTTTCCTAGTGCCGGTTTGAAGTTCCTGCAGTTTTCACAGTAAAACTCAGTTGGAGCTAGTTCCTCCCCATATATATGTATGGAGTGGAGTTTGCAAGTATAAAGAAAGTTCGTTATCCCAACAATGTATGTGAAGGACGGCTTTCACACATACTTATCTCTCAGAAATGAGCATGTGGAGAGACGTTCATTCATCTAGCACAAAGACAAGGGGTTGCAGGAGGAACTTCTACTCTGGATTCTCGGACTGTTTCCTAGTGCCTGTTTGAATTTCCTGCAGTTTTCACTATAAAACAGAGTTTGAGCTGTTCCCTCCCCATATATATGTTTGGAGTGGAGTTGGCAACTTAAAAGAAACTTTGTGTTCCCAACAAGCTAGGTGAAGAACGGCTTTCACACTCACTTAGCTCTCAGAACTGAGCATGTTGAGAGACGTTCGTTCATCTAGCACACAGGGAACGGTTTGCAAGAGAAACTGTTACTCTCGTTTCTCATTCTATTTCCAAGGGCCGGTTTGAAGTTCCTGCAGTTTTCACTGTAAAAGCAATTTGGAGCTAGTCACTACCCATATATAAGTATGGATTGGTGTTTGTAAGTGAAGGAAACTTTGAGTTGCCAACATTCTAGGTGAGGGACGGCTTTCACACACACTTATCTCTCAGAACTGAGCATGTGGAGAGACGTTCATTCATCTAGCAAAAAGGGAACCAGTTGCAAGGGAAACTTTTACTCCGGGTTCTCATTCTGTTTCCTAGGGCCGGTTTGAATTTCCTGCAGTTTTCACTGTAAAACCGATTTGGAGCTAGTCCCTATCCATAGATATGTATGGAGTGGAGTTTTCAAGTGAAAGGAAACTATTTGTTCCCAACAAGCTAGGTGAAGTACGGCTTTCACACACAATTATCTCTCAGAACTGAGCATGTGGAGAGACGTTCGTTCATCTAGCACAAAGGGAACGGGTTGCAGGAGAAATTTCTACTCTAGTTTCTCATTCTGTTTCCTAGTGCCGGTTTGAAGTTCCTGCAGTTTTCACTGTAAAAGCAATTTGGAGCTAGTCACTACCCATATATAAGTATGGATTGGTGTTTGTAAGTGAAGGAAACTTTGAGTTGCCAACAATCTAGGTGAGGGACGGCTTTCACACACACTTATCTCTCAGAACTGAGCATGTGGAGAGACGTTCATTCATCTAGCAAAAAGGGAACCAGTTGCAAGGGAAACTTTTACTCCGGGTTCTCATTCTGTTTCCTAGGGCCGGTTTGAATTTCCTGCAGTTTTCACTGTAAAACCGATTTGGAGCTAGTCCCTATCCATAGATATGTATGGAGTGGAGTTTTCAAGTGAAAGGAAACTATTTGTTCCCAACAAGCTAGGTGAAGTACGGCTTTCACACACAATTATCTCTCAGAACTGAGCATGTGGAGAGACGTTCGTTCATCTAGCACAAAGGGAACGGGTTGCAGGAGAAATTTCTACTCTTGTTTCTCATTCTGTTTCCTAGTGCCGGTTTGAAGTTCCTGAAGTTTTCACTGTAAAATAGAGTGGGAGATAATACCGCCCCATATATATGTATGGAGTGGAGTTGGCAACTGAAAACAATCTTTGTTTTCCCAACAAGCTAGGTGAAGGACGGCATTCACACACACTTATCTCTCAGATATGAGCATGTGGAGAGACGTTCGTTCATCTAGCACAAAGGGAAGGGGATGCAGGATAATCTATACTCTGCTTTCTCAGTCTGTTTCCTAGTGCCGGTTTGAATTTCCTGCAGTTTTCACTGTAAAACCGAGATGGATCTAGTCCTTCCCCATATATCTGAATGGAGTGGAGTTTGCAAGTGAAAGAAACTTTGTGTTCCCAAAAAGCTAGGTGAAGGCAGTTTTCACAAACACTTTTCTCTCAGAACAGAGCATGTGGAGAGACTTTCGTTCATCTAGCACAAAGGGAACGGTTTGCAAGGGAAACTTTTACTCTCGTTTCTCAGTCTGTTTCCAAGGGCCGATTTGAAGTTCCTGCAGTTTTCACTGTAAAACCAATTTGGAGCTAGTCCCTACACATTTATATGTATGGAGTGGTGTTTGCAAGTGAAGGAAACATTGATTTCCCAAAAAGCTAGGTGAAGGACGGCTTTCACACACCTTTATCTCTCAGAACTGAGCATGTGGAGAGACGTTCGTTCATCTAGCACAAAGGGAACGGGTTGCAGGATAATCTTTTACTCCTGTTTCTCAGTCTGTTTCCTAGGGCCGGTTTGAAGTTCCTGCAGTTTTCACTGTAAAACCGATTTGGAGCTAGTCCCTATCCATAGATATGTATTGAGTGGAGATTGCAAGTGAAAAGAAACTTTTTGTTCCCAACAAGCTAGGTGAAGTACTGCTTTCACACACAATTATCTCTCAGAAATGAGCTTGTGGAGAGACGTTCGTTCATCTAGCACAAAGGGAACGGTTGCAGGAGAAAGTTCTACTCTGGATTCTCAGTCTGTTTCCTAGTGCCGGTTTGTAGTTCCTGCAGTTTTCACTGTAAAACCGATTTGGAGCTAATACCGCCGCATATATATGTATGGAGTGGAGTTGGCTACTGAAAAGAAGCTTTGTTTTCCCAACAAGCTAAGTGAAGGACTGCTTTCACACACACTTATCTCTCAGAAATTAGCATGTGGAGAGACGTTCGTTCATCTAGCACAAAGGGAACGGGTTGCAGGATAAACTTTACTCTGGTTTCTCAGTCTGTTTCCTTGTGCCGGTTTGAATTTCCTGCAGTTTTCACTGTAAAACCGAGTTGGAGCTAGTCCCTCCCCATATATATGTATGGAGTGGAGTTTGCAAGTGAAAGGATACTTTGTGTTCCCAACAAGCTAGGTGAAGTACGGCTTTCACACTCACTTATCTCTCAAAATTTAGCATGTGGAGAGACGTTCGTTCATGTAGCACAATGGGAACGGGTTGCAGGAGAAACTGTTACTCTCGTTTCTCAGTCTGTTTCCAAGCGCCGGTTTGATGTTCCTGCAGTTTTCACTGTAAATGTAATTTGGAGCTAGTCCCTACCTATAGATATTTATGGAGTGGTGTTTGCAACTAAAAGGAAACTTTGTGTTCCCAACAAGCTAGGTGAAGTACGGCTTTCAAACACCCTTATCTCTCAGAACTGAGCATGTGGAGAGAAGTTCGTTCATCTAGCACAAAGGGAATGGGTTGCATGATAAATTTTACTCTGGTTTCTCAGTCTGTTTCCTAGGGCCGGTTTGAATTTCCTGCAGTTTTCACTGTAAAACCGAGTTGGAGCTAGTCCCTTCCCATAGATATGTATGAAGTGGAGTTTGCAAGTGAAAGGAAACTTTGTGTTCCCAACAAGCTATGTGAAGTACAGCTTTCAAACTCACTTATCTCTCAGAACTGAGCATGTGGAGAGACGTTCGTTCATCTAGCACAAAGGGAATGGGTTGCAGGAGAATCTTTTATTCTGGTATCTCAGTCTGTTTCCTAGTGCCATTTTGAAGTTCTGCAGTTTTCACTGTAAATCCGAGTTGGAGCTACTACCTCCCAATATATATGTATGGAGTGGATTTGGAAACTGAAAAGATACTTTGTGTTCCCTACATATAGGTTAAGGACGGCTTTCACACACACTTAACTCTCAGAATTGAGCATGTGGTGAGACGTTCTTTCATCTAGCACAAAGGGAAAGGGTTGCAGGAGAAACTTTTACTCTGGTATCTCAGGCTGTTTCCTAGTGCCAGTTTGAAGTTCCTGCAGTTTTCACTGTAAATCCGTGTTCGAGCTAGTACCTCCCCATATATATGTTTGGAGTGGAGTTGGAAACTTTAAAGAAACTTTGTGTTCCCAACAAGCTAGTTGAAAGCAGCTTTCACACACACTTATTTCTCAGAACTGAGCATGTTGAGAGACGTTCGTTCATCTAGCACAAATTGAACGGTTTGCAGGAGAAATTGTTACTCTCGTTTCTCAGTTTGTTTCCTTGTGCCGGTTTGAAGATCTGCAGTCTTCACTGTAAAACCGAGTTGGAGCTACTAACTACCCATAGATATGTATGGAGTGGAATATGCAATTGAAAGAAACTTTGTGTTCCCAAAAAGCTAGATGAAGGACGGCTTTCACACACACTTATCTCTCAGAACTGAGCATGTGGAGAGACTTTCGTTCATCTAGCACAAAGGGAACGGGTTGCAGGAGAAACTTTTATTCCGGTTTCTCATTCTGTTTCCTAGGTCCGGTTTGAATTTCCTGCAGTTTTCACTGTAAAACCGAGTTGGAGCTTGTCCCTTCCCATAGATATGTATGAAGTGGAGTTTGCAAGTGAAAGGAAACTTTGTGTTCCCAACAAGCTATGTGAAGTACAGCTTTCAAACTCACTTATCTCTCAGAACTGAGCATGTGGAGAGACGTTCGTTCATCTAGCACAAAGGGAATGGGTTGCAGGAGAATCTTTTATTCTGGTATCTCAGTCTGTTTCCTAGTGCCATTTTGAAGTTCTGCAGTTTTCACTGTAAATCCGAGTTGGAGCTACTACCTCCCAATATATATGTATGGAGTGGATTTGGAAACTGAAAAGATACTTTGTGTTCCCTACATATAGGTTAAGGACGGCTTTCACACACACTTAACTCTCAGAATTGAGCATGTGGTGAGACGTTCTTTCATCTAGCACAAAGGGAAAGGGTTGCAGGAGAAACTTTTACTCTGGTATCTCAGGCTGTTTCCTAGTGCCAGTTTGAATTTCCTGCAGTTTTCACTGTAAATCCGTGTTCGAGCTAGTACCTCACCATATATATGTTTGGAGTGGAGTTGGAAAATTTAAAGAAACTTTGTGTTCCCAACAAGCTAGTTGAAAGCAGCTTTCACACACACTTATTTCTCAGAACTGAGCATGTTGAGAGACGTTCGTTCATCTAGCACAAATTGAACGGTTTGCAGGAGAAATTGTTACTCTCGTTTCTCAGTTTGTTTCCTTGTGCCGGTTTGAAGTTCTGCAGTTTTCACTGTAAAACCGAGTTGGAGCTACTAACTACCCATAGATATGTATGGAGTGGAATATGCAATTGAAAGAAACTTTGTGTTCCCAAAAAGCTAGATGAAGGACGGCTTTCACACACAATTATCTCTCAGAACTGAGCATGTGGAGAGACGTTCGTTCATCTAGCACAAAGGGAACGGGTTGCAGGAGAAATTTCTTCTCTAGTTTCTCATTCTGTTTCCTAGTGCCGGTTTGAAGTTCCTGCAGTTTTCACTGTAAAAACAATTTGGAGCTAGTCACTACCCATATATAAGTATGGATTGGTGTTTGTAAGTGAAGGAAACTTTGAGTTGCCAACAATCTAGGTGAGGGACGGCTTTCACACACACTTATCTCTCAGAACTGAGCATGTGGAGAGACGTTCATTCATCTAGCAAAAATGGAACCAGTTGCAAGGGAAACTTTTACTCCGGGTTCTCATTCTGTTTCCTAGGGCCGGTTTGAATTTCCTGCAGTTTTCACTGTAAAACCGATTTGGAGCTAGTCCCTATCCATAGATATGTATGGAGTGGAGTTTTCAAGTGAAAGGAAACTATTTGTTCCCAACAAGCTAGGTGAAGTACGGCTTTCACACACAATTATCTCTCAGAACTGAGCATGTGGAGAGACGTTCGTTCATCTAGCACAAAGGGAACGGGTTGCAGGAGAAATTTCTACACTTGTTTCTCATTCTGTTTCCTAGTGCCGGTTTGAAGTTCCTGAAGTTTTCACTGTAAAATAGAGTGGGAGATAATACCGCCCCATATATATGTATGGAGTGGAGTTGGCAACTGAAAACAATCTTTGTTTTCCTAACAAGCTAGGTGAAGGACGGCATTCACACACACTTATCTCTCAGATATGAGCATGTGGAGAGACGTTCGTTCATCTAGCACAAAGGGAAGGGGATGCAGGATAATCTATACTCTGCTTTCTCAGTCTGTTTCCTAGAGCCGGTTTGAATTTCCTGCAGTTTTCACTGTAAAACCGAGATGGATCTAGTCCTTCCCCATATATCTGAATGGAGTGGAGTTTGCAAGTGAAAGAAACTTTGTGTTCCCAAAAAGCTAGGTGAAGGCAGTTTTCACAAACACTTTTCTCTCAGAACAGAGCATGTGGAGAGACTTTCGTTCATCTAGCACAAAGGGAACGGTTTGTAAGGGAAACTTTTACTCTCGTTTCTCAGTCTGATTCCAAAGGCCGATTTGAAGTTCCTGCAGTTTTCATTGTAAAACCAATTTGGAGCTAGTCCCTACACATTTATATGTATGGAGTGGTGTTTGCAAGTGAAGGAAACATTGAGTTCCCAAAAAGCTAGGTGAAGGACGGCTTTCACACACCTTTATCTCTCAGAACTGAGCATGTGGAGAGACGTTCGTTCATCTAGCACAAAGGGAACGGGTTGCAGGATAACCTTTTACTCCTGTTTCTCAGTCTGTTTCCTAGGGCCGGTTTGAAGTTCCTGCAGTTTTCACTGTAAAACCGATTTGGAGCTAGTCCCTATCCATAGATATGTATTGAGTGGAGATTGCAAGTGAAAAGAAACTTTTTGTTCCCAACAAGCTAGGTGAAGTACTGCTTTCACACACAATTATCTCTCAGAAATGAGCTTGTGGAGAGACGTTCGTTCATCTAGCACAAAGGGAACGGTTGCAGGAGAAAGTTCTACTCTGGATTCTCAGTCTGTTTCCTAGTGCCGGTTTGTAGTTCCTGCAGTTTTCACTGTAAAACCGATTTGGAGCTAATACCGCCGCATATATATGTATGGAGTGGAGTTGGCTACTGAAAAGAAGCTATGTTTTCCCAACAAGCTAAGTGAAGGACTGCTTTCACACACACTTATCTCTCAGAAATTAGCATGTGGAGAGACGTTCGTTCATCTAGCACAAAGGGAACGGGTTGCAGGATAAACTTTACTCTGATTTCTCAGTCTGTTTCCTTGTGCCGGTTTGAATTTCCTGCAGTTTTCACTGTAAAACCGAGTTGGAGCTAGTCCCTCCCCATATATATGTATGGAGTGGAGTTTGCAAGTGAAAGGAAACTTTGTGTTCCCAACAAGCTATGTGAAGTACAGCTTTCAAACTCACTTATCTCTCAGAACTGAGCATGTGGAGAGACGTTCGTTCATCTAGCACAAAGGGAATGGGTTGCAGGAGAATCTTTTATTCTGGTATCTCAGTCTGTTTCCTAGTGCCATTTTGAAGTTCTGCAGTTTTCACTGTAAATCCGAGTTGGAGCTACTACCTCCCAATATATATGTATGGAGTGGATTTGGAAACTGAAATGATACTTTGTGTTCCCTACATATAGGTTAAGGACGGCTTTCACACACACTTAACTCTCAGAATTGAGCATGTGGTGAGACGTTCTTTCATCTAGCACAAAGGGAAAGGGTTGCAGGAGAAACTTTTACTCTGGTATCTCAGGCTGTTTCCTAGTGCCAGTTTGAAGTTCCTGCAGTTTTCACTGTAAATCCGTGTTCGAGCTAGTACCTCCCCATATATATGTTTGGAGTGGAGTTGGAAACTTTAAAGAAACTTTGTGTTCCCAACAAGCTAGTTGAAAGCAGCTTTCACACACACTTATTTCTCAGAACTGAGCATGTTGAGAGACGTTCGTTCATCTAGCACAAATTGAACGGTTTGCAGGAGAAATTGTTACTCTCGTTTCTCAGTTTGTTTCCTTGTGCCGGTTTGAAGATCTGCAGTTTTCACTGTAAAACCGAGTTGGAGCTACTAACTACCCATAGATATGTATGGAGTGGAATATGCAATTGAAAGAAACTTTGTGTTCCCAAAAAGCTAGATGAAGGACGGCTTTCACACACACTTATCTCTCAGAACTGAGCATGTGGAGAGACTTTCGTTCATCTAGCACAAAGGGAACGGGTTGCAGGAGAAACTTTTATTCCGGTTTCTCATTCTGTTTCCTAGGTCCGGTTTGAATTTCCTGCAGTTTTCACTGTAAAACCGAGTTGGAGCTTGTCCCTTCCCATAGATATGTATGAAGTGGAGTTTGCAAGTGAAAGGAAACTTTGTGTTCCCAACAAGCTATGTGAAGTACAGCTTTCAAACTCACTTATCTCTCAGAACTGAGTATGTGGAGAGACGTTCGTTCATCTAGCACAAAGGGAATGGGTTGCAGGAGAATCTTTTATTCTGGTATCTCAGTCTGTTTCCTAGTGCCATTTTGAAGTTCTGCAGTTTTCACTGTAAATCCGAGTTGGAGCTACTACCTCCCAATATATATGTATGGAGTGGATTTGGAAACTGAAAGATACTTTGTGTTCCCTACATATAGGTTAAGGACGGCTTTCACACACACTTAACTCTCAGAATTGAGCATGTGGTGAGACGTTCTTTCATCTAGCACAAAGGGAAAGGGTTGCAGGAGAAACTTTTACTCTGGTATCTCAGGCTGTTTCCTAGTGCCAGTTTGAATTTCCTGCAGTTTTCACTGTAAATCCGTGTTCGAGCTAGTACCTCCCCATATATATGTTTGGAGTGGAGTTGGAAAATTTAAAGAAACTTTGTGTTCCCAACAAGCTAGTTGAAAGAAGCTTTCACACACAATTATTTCTCAGAACTGAGCATGTTGAGAGACGTTCGTTCATCTAGCACAAATTGAACGGTTTGCAGGAGAAATTGTTACTCTCGTTTCTCAGTTTGTTTCCTTGTGCCGGTTTGAAGATCTGCAGTTTTCACTGTAAAACCGAGTTGGAGCTACTAACTACCCATAGATATGTATGGATTGGAATATGCAATTGAAAGAAACTTTGTGTTCCCAAAAAGCTAGATGAAGGACGGCTTTCACACACACTTATCTCTCAGAACTGAGCATGTGGAGAGACTTTCGTTCTTCTAGCACAAAGGGAACGGGTTGCAGGAGAAACTTTTATTCCGGTTTCTCATTCTGTTTCCTAGGTCCGGTTTGAAGTTCCTGCAGTTTTCACTGTAAAACCGATTTGGAGCTAGTCCCTATCCTTAGATATTTATGGAGTGGAGTTTGCAAGTGAAAGGAACCTTTTTTTTCCCAACAAGATATCTGAAGTACGGCTTTCACACACACTTATCTCTCAGAAATGAGCATGTGGAGAGACGTTCGTTCATTTGCCACATAGGGAACGGTTGCAGGAGAAACTTCTACTCTGGTGTCTCAGTCTGTTTCCTAGTGCCAGTTTGAAGTTCCTGCAGTTTTCACTGTAAAACCGAGTTGGAGCTACACCCTACCCATAGATATGTATGGAGTTGTGTTTGCAACTGAAAAGAAACTTTGTGTTCCCAAAAAGCTAGGTGAAGTACGGCTTTCACACACACTTATCTCTCAGAACTGAGCATGTGGAGAGACTTTCGTTCATCTAGCACAAAGGGAACGGGTTGCAGGAGAAACTTTTACTCTGGTATCTCAGTCTGTTTCCTAGTGCCGGTTTGAAGTTCCTGCAGTTTTCACTGTAAATCCGAGTTGGAGCTACTTCCTCCCCATATATATATATGGAGTGGAGTTGGAGCATGAAAAGTTACTTTGTGTTCCCAACAAGCTATGTGAAGGACGGCTTTCACACACAATTACCTCTCAGAAATGAGCATGTGGAGAGGCGTTCGTTCATTTAGCACAAAGGGAACTTGTTGCAGGAGAAACTTTTATACTGGTGTCTCAGTCTGTTTGTTGTGCCGTTTTGAAGTTTCTGCAATTTTCACTGTAAAACCCATTTGGAGCTAGAACCTCCCCATATATATGTATGGAGTGGAGTTAGCAACTGAAAAGATACTTTGTGTTCCCATCAAGCTATGTGATGTACGGCTTTCGCAAACACATATCTCTCAGAACTCAGTATGTGGAGAGAATTTCTTTATTCTAGCAATATGGGAAAGGGTTGCAGGTGAAAATTTTACACTGGTGTCTCAGTCTGTTTGTTGTGCCAGTTTGAAGTTCCTGCAGTTTTCACTCTAAAATCGATTTGGATCTATTACCGCCCCATATATATGAATGGAGTGGAGTTTGCAACTGAAAAGTATCTTTGTATTCCCAACAAGCTACGTGAAGGACAGCTTCACACACACTATCTCACAAAACTGAGCATGTGTTGACACTTTCATTCATCTAGCATAAAGGGAATGGTTTGCAGGATAAACTTTTTCTCTGGTTTCTCAGTCTGTTTCCTAGGGCCGGTTTGAATTTCCTGCAGTTTTCACTGTAAAACGGAGTTGGAGCAAGTCCCTACCCATAGATATGTATGGAGTGGAGTTTGCAACTGAAAAGAAACTTTGTGTTCCCAACAAGCTAGCTGAAGGACGGCTTTCACACATATGTATTTCTCAGAACTGAGCATGTGGAGAGACGTTCGTTCATCTAGCACAAAGTGAACCATATTCAGGAGAATCTATTACTCTGGTTTATCAGTCTGTTTCCTAGTGCCGGTTTGATGTTCCTACAATTTTCACTGTAAAATCGATTTAGAGCTAGTACCTAACCATATATATGTATGGAGTGGAGTTAGCAACAGAAAAGAAACATTGTTTTCCCAACAAGGTAGGTGAAGGACGGCTTTCACACACAATTTTCTCTCAAAACTGAGCATGTGGAGAGACGTTCGTTCATCTAGCACAAACGGAACGGGCTGCAGGGGAAATTTTTACTCTAGTTTCTCAGTCTGTTTCCTAGTGCCGGTTTGAAGTTCCTGCAGGTTTCACTGTAAAACACATTTGGGGATAGTACCGCCCCATATACATGTATGGTGTGGAGTTGGCAACTGAAAAGAATCTTTGTGTTCCCAACAAGCTATGTGAAGGACGGCTTTCACACACACTTATCTCTCAGAACTGAGCATGTGGTGAGACTTTCGTTCATCTAGCACAAAGGGAACGGGATGCAGGGAAACTTCTACTCTGGTTTCTCAGTCTGTTTCCTAGTGCCGGTTTGAAGTTCCTGCAGTTTTCACTGTAAAACAGAGTTGGAGCAAGTACCATCCCATATGTATATATGGAGTGGAGTTTGCAACTGAAAAGAAATTTTGTTTTCCCAAAAAGCTAGTTGAAGGAAGGCTTTCACACACACTTATCTCTCAGAACTGAGCATGTGGATAGACGTTCGTTCATCTAGCACAAAGGGAACAGGTTGCAGGGAAACTTCTACTCTGTATTCTCAGTCTGTTTTCTAGTGCCGTTTTGAAGTTCCTGCAGTTTTCACTGTATTATCGATTTGGAGCTTGTCCCTACCCATAGATATGTAGGGAGTGGAGTTTGCAACTGAAAAGAAACTTTGTGTTCCCAAAAAGCTAGGTGAAGGAAGGCTTTCACACACACTTATCTCTCAGAACTGAGCATGTGGAGAGACGTTCGTTCATCTAGCAAAAGGGAACGGGTAGCAGGGGGAACTTTTATTCTGGTTTCTCAGTCTGTTTCCTAGTACCGGTTTGATGTTCCTGCAGTTTTCAGTGTAAAGCCTAATTGGAGCTAGTTCCACCCCATAGATATGTATGGAATTTGGTTGGCAACTCAAAAGAAACTTTGTGTTCCCATCAAGCTAGGTGTATTTCGGCATTCACCCACAATTATAACTCAGAACTGATCATAAGGAGAGACGATCGTTCATCTAGCACAATTGGAACGAGTTTCAGGAGAAACTTTTACTCTGGTTTCTCAGTCTGTTTCCAAGTGCCGGTTTGATGTTCCTGCAGTTTTCACTGTAAAACAGAGTTGGAGCTTGTACCGCCCCATATATATGTATGGAGTGGAGACGGCAACAGAATACAAACTTTGATTTCCCAACAAGCTAGGTGAAGGACGGCTGTCACACACAATTATCCCTCAGAACTGAGCATGTGGAGAGGCTTTCGTTCATCTAGAAGAAAGGGAAAGGGTAGCAGGAGAATATATTACTCTGGTTTCTCAGTCTGTTTCCTAGTGCCGGTTTGAAGTTCCTGCATTTTTCACTTTAATATCGAGTTGCAGCTAGTCCCTACCTATAGATATGTATGGAGTGGAGATTGCAAGTGAAAACAAACTGTGTTCCAAACAAGTTATGTGAAGGACGGCTTTCACACAAAATTATCTCTCAGAACTGAGCATGTGGAAAGACGTTCGTTCATCTAGCACAATGGGAACGGTTTGCAGGGGAAACTTTTACTCTGGTTTCTCAGTCTATTTCCTAGTGCCGGTATGAAGTTCCTCCAGTTTTCACTGTAAAACGGATTTGGAGCTAGTACGGCCCCATATATATATATGGAGTGGAGATTGCAACTGAAAAGAAACTTTGTGTTCCCAAAAAGCTAGGTGAAGGACGGCTTTCACACACACTTATCTCTCAGAACTGAGCATGTGGATAGACGTTCGTTCATCTAGCACAAAGGGAAAGGGTTTCAGGGAAACTTCTACTCTGTTTTCTCAGTCTGTTTTCTAGTGCCGTTTTGAAGTTCCTGCAGTTTTCACTGTAATAGCAAGTTGGAGATTGTCCCTACCCTTAGATATGTATGGAGTGGAGTTTGCAACTGAAAAGAAACTTTGTGTTCCCAACAAGCGTGATGAAGGACGGCATTTACACAAACTTATCCCTCAGAACTGAGCATAAGAAGAGACGTTCGTTCATCTAGCACAATTGTAACGGGTTGCAAGAGAAATTTTACTCTGGTTTCTCAGTCTGTTTCCTTGTGCCGGTTTGATGTTCCTGCAGTTTTCACTGTAAAGCCGAATTGGAGCTAGTTCCAACCCATAGATATATATGGAGTGGGGTTGGCAACTCAAAAGAAACTTTGTGTTCCCATTAAGCTAGGTGAATTTCGGCTTTCACCCACACTTATCTCTCAGAACTGAGCTAGTTGGGAGACGTTCGTTCATCTAGCACAAATGGAACTGTATGCAGGAGAAACTTTTACTCTGTATTCTCATTCTGTTTCCTAGTGCCGGTTTGAAGTTCCTGAATTTTTCAATGTAAAACCGAGTTGGAGCTAATACCGCCCCATATATATGTATGGAGTGGATTTTGCAACTTAAAAGAAACTTTGTGTTCCCAACAAGCTAGGAGAAAGACGGCTTTCACCCACAATTATCCCACAGAACTGATCATGTGTAGAGACGATCGTTCATCTAGCACAAAAGGAAAGGATTGCAGGAGAAACTTTTACTCTGATTTCTCAGTATGTTTCCTAGTGCCGGTTTGACGTTCTGCAGTTTTCACTGTAAAACAGATTTGGAGCTTTTACCGCCCCATATATATGTATGGAGTTTAGTTGGAAACTGAAAAGTAACTTTGTGTTCCCAACAACCTAGTTGAAGGAAGGCTTCCACACACACTTATCTCTCAGAACTGAGCATGAGGAGAGATGTTCGTTCATCTAGCACTAAGTGAACGGGTTGCAGGGGAAATTTTTTCTATGGTATCTCAGTCGGTTTCCTAGTGCCAGTTTGAAATTCCGGCAGTTTTCACTGTAAACCCGACTTGGAGCTAGTACTTCAACATAGATATGTATTGAGTGGAGTTTGCAACTGAAAAGAAACTTTGTGTTCCCAACAAGCTAGTTGAAAGAAGGCTTTCAAACACACTAATCTCTCAGCACTGAGCATGTGGAGAGACGTTCGTTCATCTAGCACAAATGGAACGGGTTGCAGGAGAAAGTTATACTCTGTTTCTCAGTCTGTTTCCTAGTGCCCGTTTGAAGTTCCTGCACTTTACACTGTAAAACAGACTTGGAGCTACTACCTCCCCATATATATGTATGTAGTGGAATTTGCATGCGAAAAGTAACTTTGTGTTCCCAACAAGCTAGGTGATGTACGGCTTTCACACTCACTTATCTCTCAGAACTGAGCATGTGGAGAGACGTACGTTCATCTAGCACAAAGGGAATGGGCTGCAGGAGAAATTTTTACTCTGGTTTCTCAGTCTGTTTCCTAGTGCCGGTTTGAAGTTCCTGCAGTTTTCACTGTAAAACACAGTTGGATATAGTACCGCCCCATATATATGTATGGTGTGGATTGGGCAACTGAAAAGATACTTTGTGTTCCCAACAAGTTTGTGAAGGACGGCTTTCACACACACTTATTTCTCAGAACTGAGCATGTGGAGAGACGTTCGTTCAACTAGCACAAAGGGAACGTGTTTCAGGGAAACTTCTACCCTGGTTTCTCAGTCTGTTTCCTAGTGCCGGTTTGAAGTTCCTGCATTTTTCACTTTTATATCGAGTTGGAGTTAGACCCTACCCATAGATATGTATGGAGTGGTGTTTGCAAGTGAAAAGAAACTTTGTTTTCCAAAAAGATTGGTGAAGTACGGTTTTCACACACATTTATCTCTCAGAACTGAGCATGTGGAAAGACGTTCTTTCATCTAGCACAATGGGAACGGTTTGCAGAAGTAATTTTACTCTGGTTTCTCAGTCTGTTTCCTAGTGCCGGTTTGAAGTTCTGCAGTTTTCACTGTAAAACCGAGTTGGAGCTAGTATCTCAACATAGATATTTATGGAGTGTAGTTTGCCACTGAAAAGAAATTTTGTGTTCCCAACGAGCTAGGTGAATGAAGGCTTTCACACACACTTATCTCTCAGAACTGAGCATGTGGGGAGACTTTCGTTCATCTAGCACAAATGGAACGGGTTGCAGGAGAAAGTATTACTCTGTTTTCTCAGCCTGTTTCCTAGTGCCAGTTTGAAATTCCTGCAAGTTTCACTGTAAACCAGACTTGAAGCTAGTACCTCCCCATATATATGTATGTATTGGAGTTTGCATGCGAAAAGAAACATTGTGTTCCCAACAAGCTAGGTGAAGGACGGCTTTCACACACACTTATCTCTCAGAACTGAGCATGTGGAGAGACGTTCGTTCATCTAGCACAAAGGGAACGGTTTCCAGGAGAAACTTTTACTCTGGTTTCTCAGTCTGTCTCCTAGTGCCGGTTTGAAGTTCCTGCAGTTTTCACTGTAAAACACTTTTGGGGATAGTACCGCTACATATATTTGTATGGTGTGGAGTTGGCAACTGAAAAGAATCTTTGTTTTCCCAACAAGCTATGTGAAGGACGGCTTTCACACACACTTATCTCTCAGAACTGAGCATGTGGTGAGACTTTCGTTCATATAGCACAAAGGGAATGGGTTGCAGGGAAACTTCTACTCTGTTTTCTCAGTCTGTTTTCTAGTGCCGTTTTGAAGTCCCTGCAGTTTTCACTGTAATATCGAGTTGGAGCTTGTCCCTACCCATAGATATGTAGGGATTGGAGTTTGCAACTGAAAAGAAACTTTGTGTTCCCAAAAAGCTAGGTGAAGGAAGGCTTTCACACACACTTATGTCTCAGAACTTAGCATGTGGAGAGACGTTCGTTCATCTAGCAAAAGGGAACGGGTAGCAGGGGGAACTTTTATTCTGGTTTCTCAGTCTGTTTCCTAGTAACGGTTTGATGTTCCTGCAGTTTTCAGTGTAAAGCCTAATTGGAGCTAGTTCCACCCCATAGATATGTATGGAATTTGGTTGGCAACTCATAAGAAACTTTGTGTTCCCTTCAAGTTAGGTGTATTTAGGCTTTCACCCACAATTATCTCTCAGAACTGATCATAAGGAGAGACGTTCGTTCATCTAGCACAATTGGAACGAGTTTCAGGAGAAACTTTTACTCTGGTTTCTCAGTCTGTTTCCAAGTGCCGGTTTGATGTTCCTGCAGTTTTCACTGTAAAACAGAGTTGGAGCTTGTACCTCCCCATATATATGTATGGAGTGGAGATGGCAACAGAAAAGAAACTTTGTTTTCCCAACAAGCTAGGTGAAGGACGGCTGTCACACACAAATATCTCTCAGAACTGAGCATGTGGAGAGACTTTCGTTCATCTAGAAGAAAGGGAACGGGTAGCAGGAGAATATATTACTCTGGTTTCTCAGTCTGTTTCCTAGTCCCGGTTTGAAGTTCCTGCATTTTTCATTGAAAACCCGAATTGGAGCTAGTTCCACCCCATAGATATGTATGGAGTGGGGTTGGCAACTGAAAAGGAACTTTGTTTTCCCAACAACCTAGGTGAAGGAAGGCTTCCACAAACACTTATCTCTCAGAACTGAGCATGAGGAGAGATGTTCTTTCATCTAGCACTAAGGGAACGGGTTGCAGGGGAAATTATTTCTATGGTTTCTCAGTCGGTTTCCTTGTGCCAGTTTGAAATTCCGGCAGTTTTCACTGTAAAATCGAGTTGGAGCTATTACCACAACATAGATAATAATTGAGTGGAGTTTGCAACTGAAAAGAAACTTTGTGTTCCCAACAAGCTAGTTGAATGAAGGCTTTCAAACACATTAAACTCTCAGAACTGAGCATGTGGAGAGACGTTCGTTCATCTAGCACAAATGGAACGGGTTGCAGGAGAAATTTCTACTCTGGTATCTCAGTCTGTTTCCTAGTGCCGGTTTGAAGTTCCTGCAGTTTTCACTGTAAAACGGAGTTGGAGCTAGTACCGCCCCATATATATTTATGGAGTGCAGATGGCAACTGAAAAGAAACTGTGTTCCAAACAAGTTATGTGAAGGACGGCTTTCACACAAACTTATCTCTCAGAACTGAGCATGTGGAGAGACGTTCGTTCATCTAGCACAAAGGGAACGTTTTGCAGGGAAACTTCTACTCTGGTTTCTCAGTTTGTTTCCTAGTGCCGTTTTGAAGTTCCTGCATTTTTCACTTTAATATCGAGTTGGAGCTAGTCCCTACCTATAGATATGTATGGAGTGGAGAATGCAAGTTAAAAGAAACTTTGTTTTCCCAAAAAGCTTGGTGAAGTACGGCTTTCACACACATTTATCTCTCAGAACTGAGCATGTGGAAAGACGTTCGTTCATCTAGCACAATGGGAACGGTTTTCAGGAGAAACTTTTACTCTGGTTTCTCAGTCTATTTCCTAGTGCCGGTTTGAAGTTCCTGCATTTTTCACTGTAAAATGGAGTTGGAGCTAGTACGGCCCCATATATATATATGGAGTGGAGATTGCAACTGAAAAGAAACTTTGTGTTCCCAAAAAGCTAGGTGAAGGACGGCTTTCACACACACTTATCTCTCAGAACTGAGCATGTGGATAGACGTTCGTTCATCTAGCACAAAGGGAAAGCGTTTCAGGGAAACTTCTACTCTGTTTTCTCAGTCTGTTTTCTAGTGCCGTTTTGAAGTTCCTGCAGTTTTCACTGTAATAGCAAGTTGGAGATTGTCCCAACCCTTAGATATGTATGGAGTGGAGTTTGCAACTGAAAAGAAACTTTGTGTTCCCAACAAGCGTGGTGAAGGACGGCATTCACACAAAATTATCCCTCAGAACTGAGCATAAGGAGAGACGTTCGTTCATCTAGCACAAATGGAACGGGTTTCAGGAGAAATTTTACTCTGGTTTCTCAGTCTGTTTCCCTGTGCCGGTTTGATGTTCCTGCAGTTTTCACTGTAAAGCCGAATTGGAGCTAGTTTCAACCCGTAGATATGTATGGAGTGGGGTTGGCAACTCAAAAGAAACATTGTGTTCCCATTAAGCTAGGTGAATTTCGGCTTTCACCCACACTTATCTCTCACAACTGAGCTAGTTGGGAGACGTTCGTTCATCTAGCACAAATGGAACTGTATGCAGGAGAAACTTTTACTCTGGATTCTCAGTCTGTTACCTAGTGCCGGTTTGAAGTTCCTGAATTTTTCAATGTAAAACCGAGTTGGAGCTACTACCGCCCCATATATATGTATGGAGTGGATTTTGCAACTTAAAAGAAACTTTTTGTTCCCAACAAGCTAGGAGAAAGACGGCTTTCACCCACAATTATCCCACAGAACTGAGCATGTGTAGAGACGATCGTTCATCTAGCACAAAAGGAAAAGATTGCAGGAGAAACTTTTTCTCTGATTTCTCAGTATGTTTCCTAGTGACGGTTTGAAGTTCTGCAGTTTTCACTGTAAAACAGATTTGGAGCTTGTACCGCCCCATATATATGTATGGAGTTTAGTTGGAAATTGAAAAGTAACTTTGTGTTCCCAACAACCTAGTTGAAGGAAGGCTTCCACACACACTTATCTCTCAGAACTGAGCATGAGGAGAGATGTTCGTTCATCTAGCACTAAGTGAACGGGTTGCAGGTGAAATTTTTTCTATGGTATCTCAGTCGGTTTCCTAGTGCCAGTTTGAAATTCCGGCAGTTTTCACTGTAAACCCGACTTGGAGCTAGTACTTCAACATAGATATGTATTGAGTGGAGTTTGCAACTGAAAAGAAACTTTGTGTTCCCAACAAGCTAGTTGAATGATGGCTTTCAAACACACTAATCTCTCAGCACTGAGCATGTCGAGAGACGTTCGTTCATCTAGCACAAATGGAACGGGTTGCAGGAGAAAGTTATACTCTGTTTCTCAGTCTGTTTCCTAGTGCCCGTTTGAAGTTCCTGCACTTTTCACTGTAAAACAGACTTGGAGCTACTACCTCCCCATATATATGTATTTAGTGGAGTTTGCATGCGAAAAGTAACTTTGTGTTCCCAACAAGCTAGGTGATGTACGGCTTTCACACACACTTATCTCTCAGAACTGAGCATGTGGAGAGACGTACATTCATCTAGCACAAAGGGAATGGGCTGCAGGAGAAATTTTTACTCTGGTTTCTCAGTCTGTTTCCTAGTCCGTTTTGAATTTCCTGCAGTTTTCACTGTAAAACACAGTTGGATATAGTACCGCCCCATATATATGTATGGTGTGGATTTGGTAACTGAAAAGAAACTTTGTGTTCCCAACAAGTATTTTGAAGGACGGCTTTCACACACACATATCTCTCAGAACTGAGCATGTGGAGAGACGTTCGTTCAACTAGCACAAATGGAACGTGTTTCAGGGAAACTTTTACTCTGGTTTCTCAGTCTGTTTCCTAGTGCCGGTTTGAAGTTCCTTCATTATTCACTTTAATATCGAGTTGGAGCTAGACCCTACCCATAGATATGTATGGAGTGGAGTTTACAAGTGAAAAGAAACTTTGTTTTCCAAAGAGATTGGTGAAGTACGGCTTTCACACACATTTATCTCTCAGAACTGAGCATGTGGAAAGACGTTCGTTCATCTAGCACAATGGGAACGGTTTGCAGGGGAAATTTTACTCTGGTTTCTCAGTCTGTTTCCTAGTGCCGGTTTTATGTTCCTGCAGTTTTCACTGTAAAACCGAGTTGGAGCTTGTACCGCCCTATATATATGTATGGATTGGAGATGGCAATGGAAAAGAAACTTTGTTTTCCCAACAAGCAAGGTGAAGGACGGCTGTCACAAACACTTATCTCTCAGAACTGAGAATGTTGAGAGACGTTCATTCATCTAGAACAATGGGAACAGGTTGCAGGAGAAAATTTTACTCTGTTTTCTCAGTCTGTTTCCTAGTGCCGGTTTGAAATTCCTGCATTTTTCAATGTAATATCGAATTGTAGCTAGACCCTACCCATAGATATGAATGGATAGGAGTTTGCAACTGAAAAGAAACTTTGTGTTCCCAACAAGCTAGCTGAAGAACGGCATTCACACTCACTTATTTCTCAGAACTGAGCATGTGGAGAGACGTTCGTTCATCTAGAACAAAGGGAACGGGTAGCAGGAGAAAATTTTACTCTGGTTTCTCAGTCTGTTTCCTAGTGCTGGTTTGAAGTTCCTGCATTTTTCATTTTAAAGCCGAATTGGAGCTAGTTCCACCCCATAGATATGTATGGAGTGGGGTTGGCAACTCAAAAGAAACTTTGTGTTCCCAACAACCTAGGTGAAGGACGGCTTTCACACACACTTATCTCTCAGAAATGAGCAAGTGGAGAGACTTTCGTTCATCTAGCACCAAGGGAACGGGTTGCAGGAGAAACTATTTCTCTGGTTTCTGATTTTGTTTCCTAGTGCCGGTTTCAAGTTTCTGCAGTTTTCAGTGTAAAGCCGAATTGGAGCTAGTTCCACCCCATAGATATGTATGGAGTGGAGTTGGCAACTCAAAAGAATCTTTGTGTTCCCAACAAGCTAGGTGAAGGACGACTTTCACACACACTTATCTCTCAGAACTGAGCATGTGGAGAGACGTTCGTTCATCTAGCACAAAGGGAACGGGTTGCAGGAGAAACTATTACCCTGGATTCTCAGTCTGTTTCCAAGTGCCGGTTTGAAGTTCCTGCAGTTTTCACTGTAAAACCGAGTTGGAGCTAGTATCTCCCCCTATATATATATGGAAAGGTGTTTGCAACTGAAAAGAAATTTTGTGTTCCCAACAAGCAAGGTGAAGCACGGCTTTCACACACACTTATCTCTCAGAACTGAGTATGAGGACAGACGTTCGTTCATCTAGCACAAAGGAAACGGGTTGCAGGAGAAACATTTACTCTGGTATCTCAGTCTGTTTCCTAGTGCCAGTTTGAAGTTCCTGCAGTTTTCACTGTAAAACAGAGTTGGAGCTTTTAACTCCCCATATATATATGGATTGGAGTTTGCAACTTAAAAGAAACTTTGTGTTCCCAACAAGCTAGGTGAAGGATGGCTTTCACACACTCTTATCTCTCAGAACTGAGCATGTGGAGAGACGTTTGTTCATCTAGCACAAAGGGAACGGGTTGCAGGAGAAACTATTACCCTGGTTTCTCAGTCTGTTTCCAAGTGCCGGTTTGAAGTTCCTGCAGTTTTCACGGTAAAACCGAGTTGGAGCTAGTACCTCCCCATATATATATATGGAAAGGTGTTTACAACTGAAAAGAAATTTTTTTTTTCCCAAAAAGCAAGGTGAAGGACGGCTTTCACACACACTTATCTCTCAGAACTGAGCATGTGGAGAGACGTTCGTTCATCTAGCACAAAGGGAACGGGTTGCAGGAGAAACATTTACTCTGGTTTCTCAGTCTGTTTCCTAGTGCCGGTTTGAAGTTCCTGCAGTTTTCCCTGTAATAGCATGTTGGATATTGTCCCTACCCATAGATATGTATGGAGTGGAGTTTGCAACTGAAAAGAAATTTGTGTTCCCAACAAGCGTGGTGAAGGACGGCATTCACACAAACTTATCTCTCAGAACTGAGCACAAGGAGAGACGTTCGTTCATCTAGCACAAAGGGAACGGTTTGCAGGAGAAATATTACTCTGGTTTCTCAGTCTGTTTCCTAGTGCCGGTTTGATGTTCCTGCAGTTTTCACTGTAAAACCGAGTTGGAGCTTGTACCGCCCTATATATATGTATGGAGTGGAGATGGCAACGGAAAAGAAACTTTGTTTTCCCAACAAGCAAGGTGAAGGACGGCTTTCACACACACTTGTCTCTCAGAACTGAGCATGTGGAGAGACGTTCGTTCATCTAGCACAAATGGAACGGGTTGCAGGAGAAACTTATACTCTGGTTTCTCAGTCTGTTTCCTAGTGCCGGTTTGAAGTTCCTGCATTTTTCACTTTAATATCGAGTTGGAGCTAGAACCTACCCATAGATATGTATGGATTGGAGTATGCAAGTGAAAAGAAACTTTGTTTTCCAAAAAATCTAGGTGAAGTACGGCTTTCACACACATTTATCTCTCAGAACTGAGCATGTGGAAGACGTTCGTTCATCTAGCACAATGGGAACGGTTTGCAGGAGAAACTTTTACTCTGGTTTCTCAGTCTATTTCCTAGTGCCGGTTTGAAGTTCCTGCAGTTTTCACTGTAAAACCGATTTGGAGCTAGTACCGCCCCATTTATATATATGGAGTGGAGATTGCAACTGAAAAGAAACTTTGTGTTCCCAACAAGCTAGGTGAAGGACGGCTTTCACACACACTTATCTCTCAGAACTGAGCATGTGGAGAGACGTTCGTTCATCTAGTACAAAGGGAAAGGTTTGCAGGGAAATTTCTACTCTGTTTTCTCAGTCTGTTTTCTAGTGCCGTTTTGAAGTTCCTGCAGTTTTCACTGTAGTAGAAAGTTGGAGATTTTCCCTACCCATAGATATGTATGGAGTGGAGTTTGCAACTGTAAAGAAACTTTGTGTTCCAAACAAGCGTGGTGAAGGACGGCATTCACACAAACTTATGTCTCAGAACTGAGCACAAGGAGAGACGTTCGTTCATCTAGCACAATAGGAACGGGTTGCAGGAGAAATTTTACTCTGGTTTCTCAGTCTGTTTCCTAGTGCCGGTTTGATGTTCCTGCAGTTTTCACTGTAAAACCGAGTTGGAGCTTGTACCGCCCTATATATATGTATGGAGTGGAGATGGCAACGGTAAAGAAACTTTGTTTCCCAACAAGCAAGTTGAAGGACGGCTGTCACACACAATTTTCTCTCAGAAATGAGAATGTGGAGAGACGTTCATTCATCTAGAACAATGGGAACAGGTTGCAGGAGAAACTTCTACTCTGGTTTCTCAGTCTGTTTCCTAGTGCCGGTTTGAAATTCCTGCATTTTTCAATGTAATATCGAATTGTAGCTAGACCCTACCCATAGATATGTATGGATTGGAGTTTGCAACTGAAAAGAAACTTTGTGTTTCCAACAAGCTAGGTGAAGGACGGCTTTCACACTCACTTATTTCTCAGAACTGAGCTTGTGGAGAGACGTTCGTTCATCTAGAAAAAAGGGAACGGGTAGCAGGAGAAAATTTTACTCTGGTTTCTCAGTCTGTTTCCTAGTGCCGGTTTGAAGTTCCTGCTGTTTACAATGTAAAGCCGAATTGGAGCTAGTTCCAACCCATAGATATATATGGAGTGTAATTGGCAACTCAAAAGAATCTTTGTGTTCCCAACAAGCTAGGTGAAGAACGACTTTCACACACACTTATCTCTCAGAACTGAGCATGTGGAGAGACGTTCGTTCATCTAGCACAAAGGGAACGGGTTGCAGGAGAAAATTTTAACCTGGTATCTCAGTCTGTTTCCAAGTGCCGGTTTGAAGTTCCTGCAGATTTCACAGTAAAACCAAGTTGGAGCTAGTACCTCCCCATATATATATATGGAAAGGTGTTTACAACTGAAAAGAATCTTTGTGTTCCCAACAAGCTAGGTGAAGGACGGCTTTCACACACACTTATCTCTCAGAACTGAGCATGTGTAGACACCTTCGTTCATTTAGCACAAAGGGAACGGGCTGCAGGAGAAACTTTTACTCTGCTTTCTTAGTCTGTTTCCTAGTGCCGGTTTGAATTTCCTGCAGTTTTCATTGAAAAGCCGTTTTGGAGCTAGTTCCAACCCATAAATATGTATGGAGTGGAGTTGGCAAGTGAAAAGAACCTTTGTGTTCCCATCAAGCTAGGTGAAGTTCGGCTTTCACCCACACTTATCTCTGAGATCTGAGAGTGTGGAGAGACGTTCATTCATCTAGCACAAAGGGAACGGTTTGCAGGAGAAACTTTTACTCTGGATTCTCAGTCTGTTTCCTAGTGCCGGTTTGAAGTTCCTGCATTTTTCACTGTAAAACCGAGTTGGAGCTGGTATATCCCGTATATATGTATGGAGTGGATTTTGCAAGTGAAAAGAAACTTTGTGTTCCCAATAAGCTAGCTGAAAGGCGGCTTTCAAAAACAATTATCTCTCAAAACTGAGCATGTGGAGATACGTTCGTTCATCTAGCACAAAAGGAACGGTTTGCAGGAGAAATTTTTCTAGGTTTCACAGTCTGTTTCCTAGTGCCGTTTTGAATTTCCTGAAATTTTCACTCTAAAACGGAGTTTGAGATAGTCTCTCCCCATATATATGTATGGATTGGAGTTGGCAGCTGAAAACAATCTGTGTTCCCAACAAGCTTTGTGAAGGACGGCTTTCACACACACTTATCTCTCAGAAATGAGCATGTGGAGAGACATTCTTTCTTCTAGCACAAAGGGAACGGGTTGCAGTAGAAACTTTCTCTCTGGTTTCTCAGTCTGTTTCCTAGTGCCGGTTTGAAGTTCCTGCAGTTTTCACTGCAAAATCGTGTTGGAACTAGTCCCTACCCATAGATATGTATGGATTGGGGTTTGCAAGTGAAAAGATAGTATGTGTTCCCAAAAAGCTTGGTGAAGGACGGCTTTCACACACACTTATCTCTCGGAAATAAGCATTTGGAGAGACTTTCTTTCGACTAGCACAAAGGGAACGGGTAGCAGGAGAAATTTCTACTCTGCTTTCTTAGTCTGTTTCCTAGTGCCGGTTTGAATTTCCTGCAGTTTTCAATGAAAAGCCATTTTGGAGCTAGTTCCAACCCATAAATATGTATGGAGTGGAGTTGGCAAGTGAAAAGAACCTTTGTGTTCCCATCAAGCTAGGTGAAGTTCGGCTTTCACCCACACATATCTCTGAGAACTGAGAGTGTGGAGAGACGTTCATTCATCTAGCACATAGGGAACGGTTTGCAGGAGAAATTTCTACTCTGGTCTCTGAGTCTGTTTCCTAGTACCGGTTTGAATTTCCTGCTGTTTTCACTTTAAAAAAGAGTTGGAGGTAGTATCTCCCCATATATATGTATGGAGTGGAATTGGTAACTGAAAAGAAACTTTGTGTTCCCAACAAGCTAGGTGAAGGACGTCTTTCACCCACACTTATCTCTGAGATCTGAGAGTGTAGAGAGACATTCGTTCATCTAGCACAAATGGAACATTTCGCAGTGGAAATTTTACTATGGTTTCTCAGTCTGTTTCCTAGTGCCAGTTAGAAATTCCGGCAGTTTTCACTGTAAAACCGAGTTGGATCTAGTACCACCACATAGATATGTATGGAGTGGATTTTGCAACTGACAAGAAACTTTGTGTTCCCAACATGTTAGGTGAAGGACGGCTTTCACACACACTTAACTATCAGAAATGAGCATGTGGAGAGACATTCTTTTTTCTAGCACAAAGGGAACGGGTTGCAAGAGAAACTCTCTCTCTGGTTTCTCAGTCTGTTTCCTAGTGCCGGTTTGAAGTTCCTGCAGTTTTCACTGTAAAATCGTGTTGGAGCTAGCCCCTACCCATAGATATGTATGGATTGGAGTTTGCAAGTGAAAAGATATTATGTGTTCCCAAATAGCTTGGTGAAGGACGGCTTTCACACACACTTATCTCTCAGAAATAAGCATTTGGAGAGACTTTCTTTTGACTAGCACAAAGGGAACGGGTAGCAGGAGAAACTTTTACTCTGTTTCATAGTCTGTTTCCTACGCCGGTTTGAATTTCCTGCAGTTTTCAATGTAAAGCCGTGTTGGAACTAGTTCCAACCCATAAATATGTATTGAGTGGATTTGGCAACTGAAAAGAAACTTTGTGTTCCCATCAAGCTAGGTGAAGTTCGGCTTTCACCCACACATATCTCTCAGAACTGAGCATGTGGGGAGACGTTCATTCATCTAGCACAGAAGGAACGGGTTGCAGGAGAAAATTTACTCTGGTTTCTCAGTCTGTTTCCTAGTGCCGGTTTGAAGTTCCTGCAGTTTTCACAGTAAAACTCAGTTGGAGCTAGTTCCTCCCCATATATATGTATGTTGTGGAGTTTGCAAGTGTAAAGAAACTTCGTTATCCCAACAATCTATGTGAAGGACGGCTTTCACACATACTTATCTCTCAGAAATGAGCATGTGGAGAGACGTTCATTCATCTAGCACAAAGGGAAGGGGTTGCAGGAGGAACTTCTACTCTGGATTCTCGGAATGTTTCCTAGTGCCTGTTTGAATTTCCTGCAGTTTTCACTATAAAACAGAGTTTGAGCTGGTCCCTCCCCATATATATGTATGGAGTGGGGATTGCATCTGAAAAGAAACTTTGTGTTCCCAACAAGCTAGGTGAAGCACGGCTTTCACAAACACTTACCTCTCAGAACGGAGCATGTGGAGAGACGTTCATTCATCTAGCACAAAGGGAAGTGATTGGAAGAGAAACTTCTACTCTGGTTTCTCAGTCTGTTTCCTAGTGCCGGTTTGAATTTCCTGCAGTTTTCATTGTAAAACCGATTTGGAGATGGCCCCTCCCCATATATATGTATAGAGTGGTGTTGGCAAATGAAAAGAAACTTTGTGTTCCCTAACAAGCTAGTTGAAGCACGGCTTTCACACACACTTACCTCTCAGAACTGAGCATGTGGAGACACGTTCGTTCATCTAGCACAAAGGGAAAGGGTTACAGGAGAAACTTTTAATCTGGATTCTCAGTCTGTTTCCTAGTGCCTGTTTGAAGTTCCTTCAGTTTTCACTGTAAACCCGAGTTGGAGCTAGTTCCTCCCCATATATATGTAAGGAGTGGAGTTTGCAACTGAAAAGAAACTTTGTGTTCCTAACAAGCTAGGTGAAGAACGGCTTTCAAACACAATTATCACTCAGATCTGAGCATGTGGAGGGACGTTCGTACATCTAGCACAGAGGGAACGGGTTGCAGTAGAAACTTATACTCTGATTTCTCAGTCTTTTTCCTAGTGCCGTTTTGAACTTCCTGCAGTTTTCACTGTAATACCGTGTTGGAGCTGGTCCCTCCCCATAGATATTTATGGAGTGGAGTTGGCAACAGAAAAGATATTTTGTGTTCCAAACAAGCTAGTTAAAGTAATGCTTTCACACACAATTATCTCTCAGAACTGAGCACGTCGAGAGACGTTCGTTCATCTAGCACAAAGGGAACGGGTTGCAGGGGAAATTTTTACTAAGTTTTCTCAGTTTTTTTCCTAGGGCCAGTGTCAAATTCCGGCAGTATTCATTTTAAAACCCAGTTGGAGCTAGAACCTCGCCATAGATATGTATGGAGTGGAGTTTGAAAGTGAAAAGAAACTTTGTGTTCCCAACAAGCTAAGTGAAGGACGGCTTTCACACACACTTAACTCTCAGAACTGAGCATATGGGGATACGTTCGTTCATGTAGCACAAAGGGAACGGGTTGCAGGAGAAACTTTTACTCTGGTTTCTAAGTCTATTTCCTAGTGCCGGTTTGAACTTCCTGCACTTTACACCGTAAAACCGTGATGGAGCTAGTACCACCCCATATATATGTATGGAGTGGAGTTTGCAACTGAAAAGAAACTTTGTGTTCCCAACAAGCTAGGTGAAGTACGGCTTTAACACACACTTATTTCTCAGTACTTAGCATGTGGAGAGACGTTCGTTCATCTAGCACAAATGGAACGGGTTGCAGGAGTAACTCCTACTCTGATTTCTCAGTCTGTTTCCTAGTGGCGGTTTGAAGTTCATGCAGTTTTCACTGTAAAACCGAGTTGGAGCTAGTTCCTCCCCATATATATTTAAGGAGTGGAGTTGGTAACTGAAAAGAAACTTTGTGTTCCCAACAAGCTAGGTGAAGGACAGCTTTCACACACACTTATATCTCAGAAATGAGCATGTGGAGCGACGTTCGTTCATCTAGCAAAAAAGGAACGGGTTGCAGGAGAATCTTTTACTCTGGTTTCTCAGTCTGTTTCCTATTGCCGTTTTGAAGTTCTTGCAGTTTTCACTGTAAACCCGTGTTCGAGCTAGTACCTCCCCATATATATGTATGGAGTGGAGTTGGCATCTTAAAAGAAAATTTCTGTTCTCAACAAGCTAGTTGAAGGCAGCTTTCACACACACTTATTTCTCAGAATTGAGCATGTTGAGAGACGTTCGTTCATCTAGCAGAAATTGAAAGATTTGCAAGAGAAATTTTTACTCTCTTATTTCAGTTTGTTTCCTAGTGCCGGTTTGAAGTTCTTCAGTTTTCACTGTAAAACCGAGTTGGAGCTAGTCCCTCCCAATATATATGTAGGGATTGGAGCTGGCAACTGAAAAGAAACTTTGTGTTCCCAACAAGCTAGGTGAAGGATGGCTTTCACACACCGTTATCTCTCAGAACACAGCATGTGGAGAGACTTTCGTTCATCTAGCATAAAGGGAACCTGTTGTAGATTAAATTTTACTCTGGTTTCTCTGCCTGTTTCCTAGGGCCGGTATGAAATTCTGCATTTTTCACTGTAAACCCGAGTAGGAGCTAGTCCCTACCCATAGATATATATGGAGTGGAGTTGGCAACTGAAAAGAAAATTGGTGTTCCCAACAAGCTAGGTGAAGGACGGCTTTCACACACACTTTTCTCTCAGAAATGAGCATGTGGAGAGACGTTCGTTCATCTAGCACAAAGGGAAAGTTTTGCAGGGGAAACTTCTACTCTGGTTTCTCAGTATGTTTCCTAGTGCCGGTTTGAAGTTCCTGCAGTTTTCACTGTAAAACCGAGTTGGAGCTACACCCTACCCATAGATATGTATGGAGTGGAGTTTGCTACTGAAAAGAAACTATGTGTTCCCAACAATCTAGGTGAAGGTCTGCTTTCACACATAAGTATCTCTCAGAACTGAGCATGTGTAGAGACGTTCGTTCATCTAGCACAAAGGGAACGGATTTCAGGAGAAACTATTTCTGTGGTTTATCAATCTGTTTCCTAGTGCCGGTTTGAAGTTCCTGCATTTTTCACTGTAAAACCGTGTTGGAGCTAGTACATCCCCATATATATGTATGGATTGGAGTTAGCAACTGAAAATCTACTTTGTGTTATCAACAATCTAGGTGAAAGCTGGCTTTCACACACATTTATCTCTCAGAACTGAGCATGTGGAGAGACGTTCGTTCGACTAGCACAAAGGGAACGGGTTGCAGGTGAAACTTTTACTCTGCTTTCTCAGTCTGTTTCCTAGTGCCAGTTTGAATTTCCTGCAGTTTTCAATGAAAAGCCGTGTTGGAACTAGTTCCAACCCATAAATATGTATGGAGTGGATTTGGCAACTGAAAAGAAACTTTGTTTTCCCAACATGTTAGGTGAAGGACGGCTTTCACACACACTTATCTCTCAGAAATGAGCATGTGGAGAGACATTCTTTCTTCTAGCACAAAGGGAACGGGTTGCAGTAGAAACTTTCTCTCTGGTTTCTCAGTCTGTTTCCTAGTGCCGGTTTGAAGTTCCTGCAGTTTTCAATGTAAATTCGTGTTGGAACTAGTCCCTACCCATAGATATGTATGGATTGGAGTTTGCAAGTGAAAAGATAGTATGTGTTCCCAAAAAGCTTGGTGAAGGACGGCTTTCACACACACTTATCTCTCAGAAATAAGCATTTGGAGAGAATTTCTTTCGACTAGCACAAAGGGAACGGGTAGCAAGAGAAACTTTTACTCTGCTTTCTTAGTCTGTTTCCTAGTGCCGGTTTGAATTTCCTGCAGTTTTCAATGATAAGCCATTTTGGAGTTTGTTCCAACCCATAAATATGTATGGAGTGGAGTTGGCAAGTGAAAAGAACCTTTGTGTTCCCATCAAGCTAGGTGAAGTTCGGCTTTCACCCACACTTATCTCTGAGAACTGAGAGTGTGGAGAGACGTTCATTCATCTAGCACATAGGGAACGGTTTGCAGGAGAAATTTCTACTCTGGTCTCTGAGTCTGTTTCCTAGTGCCGGTTTGAATTTCCTGCTGTTTTCACTTTAAAACAGAGTTGGAGCTAGTATCTCCCCATATATATGTATGGAGTGGAATTGGTAACTGAAAAGAAACTTTGTGTTCCCAACAAGCTAGGTGAAGGACGTCTTTCACCCACACTTATCTCTGAGATCTGAGAGTGTGGAGAGACATTCGTTCATCTAGCACAAATGGAACATTTTGCAGGGGAAAATTTTACTATGGTTTCTCAGTGTGTTTCCTAGTGCCAGTTAGAAATTCCTGCAGTTTTCACTGTAAAACCGAGTTGGAGCTAGTACCTCCACATAGATATGTATGGAGTGGATTTTGCAACTGAAAAGAAACTTTGTGTTCCCAACATGTTAGGTGAAGGACGGCTTTCACACACACTTATCTCTCAGAAATAAGCATTTGGAGAGAATTTCTTTCGACTAGCACAAAGGGAACGGGTAGCAAGAGAAACTTTTACTCTGCTTTCTTAGTCTGTTTCCTAGTGCCGGTTTGAATTTCCTGCAGTTTTCAATGATAAGCCATTTTGGAGTTTGTTCCAACCCATAAATATGTATGGAGTGGAGTTGGCAAGTGAAAAGAACCTTTGTGTTCCCATCAAGCTAGGTGAAGTTCGGCTTTCACCCACACTTATCTCTGAGATCTGAGAGTGTGGAGAGACGTTCATTCATCTAGCACATAGGGAACGGTTTGCAGGAGAAATTTCTACTCTGGTCTCTGAGTCTGTTTCCTAGTGCCGGTTTGAATTTCCTGCTGTTTTCACTTTAAAACAGAGTTGGAGCTAGTATCTCCCCATATATATGTATGGAGTGGAATTGGTAACTGAAAAGAAACTTTGTGTTCCCAACAAGCTAGGTGAAGGACGTCTTTCACCCACACTTATCTCTGAGATCTGAGAGTGTGGAGAGACATTCGTTCATCTAGCACAAATGGAACATTTTGCAGGGGAAAATTTTACTATGGTTTCTCAGTGTGTTTCCTAGTGCCAGTTAGAAATTCCTGCAGTTTTCACTGTAAAACCGAGTTGGAGCTAGTACCTCCACATAGATATGTATGGAGTGGATTTTGCAACTGAAAAGAAACTTTGTGTTCCCAACATGTTAGGTGAAGGACGGCTTTCACACACACTTATCACTCAGAAATGAGCATGTGGAGAGACATTCTTTCTTCTAGCACAAAGGGAACGGGTTTCAAAAGAAACTCTCTCTCTGGTTTCTCAGTCTGTTTCCTAGTGCCGGTTTGAAGTTCCTGCAGTTTTCAATGTAAATTCGTGTTGGAACTAGTCCCTACCCATAGATATGTATGGATTGGAGTTTGCAAGTGAAAAGATAGTATGTGTTCCCAACAATCTAGGTGAAGGTCTGCTTTCACACATAAGTATCTCTCAGAACTGAGCATGTGGAGAGACGTTCGTTCATCTAGCACAAAGGGAAAGTTTTGCAGGGGAAACTTCTACTCTGGTTTCTCAGTATGTTTCCTAGTGCCGGTTTGAAGTTCCTGCAGTTTTCACTGTAAAACCGAGTTGGAGCTACACCCTACCCATAGATATGTATGGAGTGGAGTTTGCTACTGAAAAGAAACTATGTGTTCCCAACAATCTAGGTGAAGGTCTGCTTTCACACATAAGTATCTCTCAGAACTGAGCATGTGTAGAGACGTTCGTTCATCTAGCACAAAGGGAACGGATTTCAGGAGAAACTATTTCTGTGGTTTATCAATCTGTTTCCTAGTGCCGGTTTGAAGTTCCTGCATTTTTCACTGTAAAACCGTGTTGGAGCTAGTACATCCCCATATATATGTATGGATTGGAGTTAGCAACTGAAAATCTACTTTGTGTTATCAACAATCTAGGTGAAAGCTGGCTTTCACACACATTTATCTCTCAGAACTGAGCATGTGGAGAGACGTTCGTTCGACTAGCACAAAGGGAACGGGTTGCAGGTGAAACTTTTACTCTGCTTTCTCAGTCTGTTTCCTAGTGCCAGTTTGAATTTCCTGCAGTTTTCAATGAAAAGCCGTGTTGGAACTAGTTCCAACCCATAAATATGTATGGAGTGGATTTGGCAACTGAAAAGAAACTTTGTTTTCCCAACATGTTAGGTGAAGGACGGCTTTCACACACACTTATCTCTCAGAAATGAGCATGTGGAGAGACATTCTTTCTTCTAGCACAAAGGGAACGGGTTGCAGTAGAAACTTTCTCTCTGGTTTCTCAGTCTGTTTCCTAGTGCCGGTTTGAAGTTCCTGCAGTTTTCAATGTAAATTCGTGTTGGAACTAGTCCCTACCCATAGATATGTATGGATTGGAGTTTGCAAGTGAAAAGATAGTATGTGTTCCCAAAAAGCTTGGTGAAGGACGGCTTTCACACACACTTATCTCTCAGAAATAAGCATTTGGAGAGAATTTCTTTCGACTAGCACAAAGGGAACGGGTAGCAAGAGAAACTTTTACTCTGCTTTCTTAGTCTGTTTCCTAGTGCCGGTTTGAATTTCCTGCAGTTTTCAATGATAAGCCATTTTGGAGTTTGTTCCAACCCATAAATATGTATGGAGTGGAGTTGGCAAGTGAAAAGAACCTTTGTGTTCCCATCAAGCTAGGTGAAGTTCGGCTTTCACCCACACTTATCTCTGAGAACTGAGAGTGTGGAGAGACGTTCATTCATCTAGCACATAGGGAACGGTTTGCAGGAGAAATTTCTACTCTGGTCTCTGAGTCTGTTTCCTAGTGCCGGTTTGAATTTCCTGCTGTTTTCACTTTAAAACAGAGTTGGAGCTAGTATCTCCCCATATATATGTATGGAGTGGAATTGGTAACTGAAAAGAAACTTTGTGTTCCCAACAAGCTAGGTGAAGGACGTCTTTCACCCACACTTATCTCTGAGATCTGAGAGTGTGGAGAGACATTCGTTCATCTAGCACAAATGGAACATTTTGCAGGGGAAAATTTTACTATGGTTTCTCAGTGTGTTTCCTAGTGCCAGTTAGAAATTCCTGCAGTTTTCACTGTAAAACCGAGTTGGAGCTAGTACCTCCACATAGATATGTATGGAGTGGATTTTGCAACTGAAAAGAAACTTTGTGTTCCCAACATGTTAGGTGAAGGACGGCTTTCACACACACTTATCACTCAGAAATGAGCATGTGGAGAGACATTCTTTCTTCTAGCACAAAGGGAACGGGTTTCAAAAGAAACTCTCTCTCTGGTTTCTCAGTCTGTTTCCTAGTGCCGGTTTGAAGTTCCTGCAGTTTTCAATGTAAATTCGTGTTGGAACTAGTCCCTACCCATAGATATGTATGGATTGGAGTTTGCAAGTGAAAAGATAGTATGTGTTCCCAACAATCTAGGTGAAGGTCTGCTTTCACACATAAGTATCTCTCAGAACTGAGCATGTGGAGAGACGTTCGTTCATCTAGCACAAAGGGAAAGTTTTGCAGGGGAAACTTCTACTCTGGTTTCTCAGTATGTTTCCTAGTGCCGGTTTGAAGTTCCTGCAGTTTTCACTGTAAAACCGAGTTGGAGCTACACCCTACCCATAGATATGTATGGAGTGGAGTTTGCTACTGAAAAGAAACTATGTGTTCCCAACAATCTAGGTGAAGGTCTGCTTTCACACATAAGTATCTCTCAGAACTGAGCATGTGTAGAGACGTTCGTTCATCTAGCACAAAGGGAACGGATTTCAGGAGAAACTATTTCTGTGGTTTATCAATCTGTTTCCTAGTGCCGGTTTGAAGTTCCTGCATTTTTCACTGTAAAACCGTGTTGGAGCTAGTACATCCCCATATATATGTATGGATTGGAGTTAGCAACTGAAAATCTACTTTGTGTTATCAACAATCTAGGTGAAAGCTGGCTTTCACACACATTTATCTCTCAGAAATGAGCATGTGGAGAGACATTCTTTCTTCTAGCACAAAGGGAACGGGTTGCAGGTGAAACTTTTACTCTGCTTTCTCAGTCTGTTTCCTAGTGCCAGTTTGAATTTCCTGCAGTTTTCAATGAAAAGCCGTGTTGGAACTAGTTCCAACCCATAAATATGTATGGAGTGGATTTGGCAACTGAAAAGAAACTTTGTTTTCCCAACATGTTAGGTGAAGGACGGCTTTCACACACACTTATCTCTCAGAAATGAGCATGTGGAGAGACATTCTTTCTTCTAGCACAAAGGGAACGGGTTGCAGTAGAAACTTTCTCTCTGGTTTCTCAGTCTGTTTCCTAGTGCCGGTTTGAAGTTCCTGCAGTTTTCAATGTAAATTCGTGTTGGAACTAGTCCCTACCCATAGATATGTATGGATTGGAGTTTGCAAGTGAAAAGATAGTATGTGTTCCCAAAAAGCTTGGTGAAGGACGGCTTTCACACACACTTATCTCTCAGAAATAAGCATTTGGAGAGAATTTCTTTCGACTAGCACAAAGGGAACGGGTAGCAAGAGAAACTTTTACTCTGCTTTCTTAGTCTGTTTCCTAGTGCCGGTTTGAATTTCCTGCAGTTTTCAATGATAAGCCATTTTGGAGTTTGTTCCAACCCATAAATATGTATGGAGTGGAGTTGGCAAGTGAAAAGAACCTTTGTGTTCCCATCAAGCTAGGTGAAGTTCGGCTTTCACCCACACTTATCTCTGAGATCTGAGAGTGTGGAGAGACGTTCATTCATCTAGCACATAGGAAACGGTTTGCAGGAGAAATTTCTACTCTGGTCTCTGAGTCTGTTTCCTAGTGCCGGTTTGAATTTCCTGCTGTTTTCACTTTAAAACAGAGTTGGAGCTAGTATCTCCCCATATATATGTATGGAGTGGAATTGGTAACTGAAAAGAAACTTTGTGTTCCCAACAAGCTAGGTGAAGGACGTCTTTCACCCACACTTATCTCTGAGATCTGAGAGTGTGGAGAGACATTCGTTCATCTAGCACAAATGGAACATTTTGCAGGGGAAAATTTTACTATGGTTTCTCAGTGTGTTTCCTAGTGCCAGTTAGAAATTCCTGCAGTTTTCACTGTAAAACCGAGTTGGAGCTAGTACCTCCACATAGATATGTATGGAGTGGATTTTGCAACTGAAAAGAAACTTTGTGTTCCCAACATGTTAGGTGAAGGACGGCTTTCACACACACTTATCACTCAGAAATGAGCATGTGGAGAGACATTCTTTCTTCTAGCACAAAGGGAACGGGTTTCAAAAGAAACTCTCTCTCTGGTTTCTCAGTCTGTTTCCTAGTGCCGGTTTGAAGTTCCTGCAGTTTTCACTGTAAATTCGTGTTGGAGCTACTCCCTACCCATAGATATGTATGGATTGGAGTTTGCAAGTGAAAAGATAGTATGTGTTCCCAAATAGCTTGTTGAAGGACGGCTTTCACACACACTTATCTCTCAGAAATAAGCATTTGGAGAGACTTTCTTTCGACTAGCACAAAGGGAACGGGTAGCAGGAGAAACTTTTACTCTGCTTTCTTAGTCTGTTTCCTAGTGCCGGTTTGAATTTCCTGCAGTTTTCAATGAAAAGCCGTGTTGGAACTAGTTCCAACCCATAAATATGTATGGAGTGGATTTGGCAACAGAAAAGAAACTTTGTGTTCCCATCAAGCTAGGTGAAGTTCGGCTTTCACCCACACATATCTCTCAGAACTGAGCATGTGGGGAGACGTTCATTCATCTAGCACAAAGGGAACGGGTTGCAGGAGAAAATTTACTCTGGTTTCTCAGTCTGTTTCCTAGTGCCGGTTTGAAGTTCCTGCAGTTTTCACAGTAAAACTCAGTTGGAGCTAGTTCCTCCCCATATATATGTATGGAGTGGAGTTTGCAAGTATAAAGAAAGTTCGTTATCCCAACAATGTATGTGAAGGACGGCTTTCACACATACTTATCTCTCAGAAATGAGCATGTGGAGAGACGTTCATTCATCTAGCACAAAGACAAGGGGTTGCAGGAGGAACTTCTACTCTGGATTCTCGGACTGTTTCCTAGTGCCTGTTTGAATTTCCTGCAGTTTTCACTATAAAACAGAGTTTGAGCTGGTCCCTCCCCATATATATGTTTGGAGTGGAGTTGGCAACTTAAAGAAACTTTGTGTTCCCAACAAGCTAGGTGAAGAACGGCTTTCACACTCACTTAGCTCTCAGAACTGAGCATGTTGAGAGACGTTCGTTCATCTAGCACAAAGGGAACGGTTTGCAAGAGAAACTGTTACTCTCGTTTCTCATTCTATTTCCAAGGGCCGGTTTGAAGTTCCTGCAGTTTTCACTGTAAAAGCAATTTGGAGGTAGTCACTACCCATATATAAGTATGGATTGGTGTTTGTAAGTGAAGGAAACTTTGAGTTGCCAACAATCTAGGTGAGGGACGGCTTTCACACACACTTATCTCTCAGAACTGAGCATGTGGAGAGACGTTCATTCATCTAGCACAAAGGGAACCAGTTGCAAGGGAAACTTTTACTCCGGGTTCTCATTCTGTTTCCTAGGGCCGGTTTGAATTTCCTGCAGTTTTCACTGTAAAACCGATTTGGAGCTAGTCCCTATCCATAGATATGTATGGAGTGGAGTTTTCAAGTGAAAGGAAACTATTTGTTCCCAACAAGCTAGGTGAAGTACGGCTTTCACACACAATTATCTCTCAGAACTGAGCATGTGGAGAGACGTTCGTTCATCTAGCACAAAGGGAACGGGTTGCAGGAGAAATTTCTACTCTAGATTCTCATTCTGTTTCCTAGTGCCGGTTTGAAGTTCCTGCAGTTTTCACTGTAAAAGCAATTTGGAGCTAGTCACTACCCATATATAAGTATGGATTGGTGTTTGTAAGTGAAGGAAACTTTGAGTTGCCAACAATCTAGGTGAGGGACGGCTTTCACACACACTTATCTCTCAGAACTGAGCATGTGGAGAGACGTTCATTCATCTAGCAAAAAGGGAACCAGTTGCAAGGGAAACTTTAACTCCGGGTTCTCATTCTGTTTCCTAGGGCCGGTTTGAATTTCCTGCAGTTTTCACTGTAAAACCGATTTGGAGCTAGTCCCTATCCATAGATATGTATGGAGTGGAATTTTCAAGTGAAAGGAAACTATTTGTTCCCAACAAGCTAGGTGAAGTACGGCTTTCACACACAATTATCTCTCAGAACTGAGCATGTGGAGAGACGTTCGTTCATCTAGCACAAAGGGAACGGGTTGCAGGAGAAATTTCTACTCTTGTTTCTCATTCTGTTACCTAGTGCCGGTTTGAAGTTCCTGAAGTTTTCACTGTAAAATAGAGTGGGAGATAATACCGCCCCATATATATGTATGGAGTGGAGTTGGCAACTGAAAACAATCTTTGTTTTCCCAACAAGCTAGGTGAAGGACGGCATTCACACACACTTATCTCTCAGATATGAGCATGTGGAGAGACGTTCGTTCATCTAGCACAAAGGGAAGGGGTGCAGGATAATCTATACTCTGCTTTCTCAGTCTGTTTCCTAGTGCCGGTTTGAATTTCCTGCAGTTTTCACTGTAAAACCGAGATGGATCTAGTCCTTCCCCATATATCTGAATGGAGTGGAGTTTGCAAGTGAAAGAAACTTTGTGTTCCCAAAAAGCTAGGTGAAGGCAGTTTTCACAAACACTTTTCTCTCAGAACAGAGCATGTGGAGAGACTTTCGTTCATCTAGCACAAAGGGAACGGTTTGCAAGGGAAACTTTTACTCTCGTTTCTCAGTCTGTTTCCAAGGGCCGATTTGAAGTTCCTGCAGTTTTCACTGTAAAACCAATTTGGAGCTAGTCCCTACACATTTATATGTATGGAGTGGTGTTTGCAAGTGAAGGAAACATTGAGTTCCCAAAAAGCTAGGTGAAGGACGGCTTTCACACACCTTTATCTCTCAGAACTGAGCATGTGGAGAGACGTTCGTTCATCTAGCACAAAGGGAACGGGTTGCAGGATAATCTTTTACTCCTGTTTCTCAGTCTGTTTCCTAGGGCCGGTTTGAAGTTCCTGCAGTTTTCACTGTAAAACCGATTTGGAGCTAGTCCCTATCCATAGATATGTATTGAGTGGAGATTGCAAGTGAAAAGAAACTTTTTGTTCCCAACAAGCTAGGTGAAGTACTGCTTTCACACACAATTATCTCTCAGAAATGAGCTTGTGGAGAGACGTTCGTTCATCTAGCACAAAGGGAACGGTTGCAGGAGAAAGTTCTACTCTGGATTCTCAGTCTGTTTCCTAGTGCCGGTTTGTAGTTCCTGCAGTTTTCACTGTAAAACCGATTTGGAGCTAATACCGCCGCATATATATGTATGGAGTGGAGTTGGCTACTGAAAAGAAGCTTTGTTTTCCCAACAAGCTAAGTGAAGGACTGCTTTCACACACACTTATCTCTCAGAAATTAGCATGTGGAGAGACGTTCGTTCATCTAGCACAAAGGGAACGGGTTGCAGGATAAACTTTACTCTGGTTTCTCAGTCTGTTTCCTTGTGCCGGTTTGAATTTCCTGCAGTTTTCACTGTAAAACCGAGTTGGAGCTAGTCCCTCCCCATATATATGTATGGAGTGGAGTTTGCAAGTGAAAGGAAACTTTGTGTTCCCAACAAGCTAGGTGAAGTACGGCTTTCACACTCACTTATCTCTCAAAATTTAGCATGTGGAGAGACGTTCGTTCATGTAGCACAATGGGAACGGGTTGCAGGAGAAACTGTTACTCTCGTTTCTCAGTCTGTTTCCAAGGGCCGGTTTGATGTTCCTGCAGTTTTCACTGTAAATCTAATTTGGAGCTAGTCCCTACCTATAGATATTTATGGAGTGGTGTTTGCAACTAAAAGGAAACTTTGTGTTCCCAACAAGCTAGGTGAAGTACGGCTTTCAAACACCCTTATCTCTCAGAACTGAGCATGTGGAGAGAAGTTCGTTCATCTAGCACAAAGGGAATGGGTTGCATGAAAAATTTTACTCTGGTTTCTCAGTCTGTTTCCTAGGGCCGGTTTGAATTTCCTGCAGTTTTCACTGTAAAACCGAGTTGGAGCTAGTCCCTTCCCATAGATATGTATGAAGTGGAGTTTGCAAGTGAAAGGAAACTTTGTGTTCCCAACAAGCTATGTGAAGTACAGCTTTCAAACTCACTTATCTCTCAGAACTGAGCATGTGGAGAGACGTTCGTTCATCTAGCACAAAGGGAATGGGTTGCAGGAGAATCTTTTATTCTGGTATCTCAGTCTGTTTCCTAGTGCCATTTTGAAGTTCTGCAGTTTTCACTGTAAATCCGAGTTGGAGCTACTACCTCCCAATATATATGTATGGAGTGGATTTGGAAACTGAAAAGATACTTTGTGTTCCCTACATATAGGTTAAGGACGGCTTTCACACACACTTAACTCTCAGAATTGAGCATGTGGTGAGACGTTCTTTCATCTAGCACAAAGGGAAAGGGTTGCAGGAGAAACTTTTACTCTGGTATCTCAGGCTGTTTCCTAGTGCCAGTTTGAAGTTCCTGCAGTTTTCACTGTAAATCCGTGTTCGAGCTAGTACCTCCCCATATATATGTTTGGAGTGGAGTTGGAAACTTTAAAGAAACTTTGTGTTCCCAACAAGCTAGTTGAAAGCAGCTTTCACACACACTTATTTCTCAGAACTGAGCATGTTGAGAGACGTTCGTTCATCTAGCACAAATTGAACGGTTTGCAGGAGAAATTGTTACTCTCGTTTCTCAGTTTGTTTCCTTGTGCCGGTGTGAAGTTCTGCAGTTTTCACTGTAAAACCGAGTTGGAGCTACTAACTACCCATAGATATGTATGGAGTGGAATATGCAATTGAAAGAAACTTTGTGTTCCCAAAAAGCTAGATGAAGGACGGCTTTCACACACACTTATCTCTCAGAACTGAGCATGTGGAGAGACATTCGTTCATCTAGCACAAAGGGAACGGGTTGCAGGAGAAACTTTTATTCCGGTTTCTCATTCTGTTTCCTAGGTCCGGTTTGAAGTTCCTGCAGTTTTCACTGTAAAACCGATTTGGAGCTAGTCCCTATCCATAGATATGTATGGAGTGGAGTATGCAAGTGAAAGGAACCTTTTTTTTCCCAACAAGATATGTGAAGTATGGCTTTCACACACACTTATCTCTCAGAAATGAGCATGTGGAGAGACGTTCGTTCATTTGCCACAAAGGGAATGGTTGCAGGAGAAACTTCTACTCTGGTGTCTCAGTCTGTTTCCTAGTGCCGGTTTGAAGTTCCTGCAGTTTTCACTGTAAAACCGAGTTGGAGCTACCCCCTACCCATAGATATGTATGGAGTTGTGTTTGCAACCGAAAAGAAACTTTGTGTTCCCAAAAAGCTAGGTGAAGGACGGCTTTCACACACACTTATCTCTCAGAACTGAGCATGTGGAGAGACGTTCGTTCATCTAGCACAAAGGGAAGGGGTGCAGGATAATCTATACTCTGCTTTCTCAGTCTGTTTCCTAGTGCCGGTTTGAATTTCCTGCAGTTTTCACTGTAAAACCGAGATGGATCTAGTCCTTCCCCATATATCTGAATCGAGTGGAGTTTGCAAGTGAAAGAAACTTTGTGTTCCCAAAAAGCTAGGTGAAGGCAGTTTTCACAAACACTTTTCTCTCAGAACAGAGCATGTGGAGAGACTTTCGTTCATCTAGCACAAAGGGAACGGTTTGCAAGGGAAACTTTTACTCTCGTTTCTCAGTCTGTTTCCAAGGGCCGATTTGAAGTTCCTGCAGTTTTCACTGTAAAACCAATTTGGAGCTAGTCCCTACACATTTATATGTATGGAGTGGTGTTTGCAAGTGAAGGAAACATTGAGTTCCCAAAAAGCTAGGTGAAGGACGGCTTTCACACACCTTTATCTCTCAGAACTGAGCATGTGGAGAGACGTTCGTTCATCTAGCACAAAGGGAACGGGTTGCAGGATAATCTTTTACTCCTGTTTCTCAGTCTGTTTCCTAGGGCCGGTTTGAAGTTCCTGCAGTTTTCACTGTAAAACCGATTTGGAGCTAGTCCCTATCCATAGATATGTATTGAGTGGAGATTGCAAGTGAAAAGAAACTTTTTGTTCCCAACAAGCTAGGTGAAGTACTGCTTTCACACACAATTATCTCTCAGAAATGAGCTTGTGGAGAGACGTTCGTTCATCTAGCACAAAGGGAACGGTTGCAGGAGAAAGTTCTACTCTGGATTCTCAGTCTGTTTCCTAGTGCCGGTTTGTAGTTCCTGCAGTTTTCACTGTAAAACCGATTTGGAGCTAATACCGCCGCATATATATGTATGGAGTGGAGTTGGCTACTGAAAAGAAGCTTTGTTTTCCCAACAAGCTAAGTGAAGGACTGCTTTCACACACACTTATCTCTCAGAAATTAGCATGTGGAGAGACGTTCGTTCATCTAGCACAAAGGGAACGGGTTGCAGGATAAACTTTACTCTGGTTTCTCAGTCTGTTTCCTTGTGCCGGTTTGAATTTCCTGCAGTTTTCACTGTAAAACCGAGTTGGAGCTAGTCCCTCCCCATATATATGTATGGAGTGGAGTTTGCAAGTGAAAGGAAACTTTGTGTTCCCAACAAGCTAGGTGAAGTACGGCTTTCACACTCACTTATCTCTCAAAATTTAGCATGTGGAGAGACGTTCGTTCATGTAGCACAATGGGAACGGGTTGCAGGAGAAACTGTTACTCTCGTTTCTCAGTCTGTTTCCAAGGGCCGGTTTGATGTTCCTGCAGTTTTCACTGTAAATCTAATTTGGAGCTAGTCCCTACCTATAGATATTTATGGAGTGGTGTTTGCAACTAAAAGGAAACTTTGTGTTCCCAACAAGCTAGGTGAAGTACGGCTTTCAAACACCCTTATCTCTCAGAACTGAGCATGTGGAGAGAAGTTCGTTCATCTAGCACAAAGGGAATGGGTTGCATGAAAAATTTTACTCTGGTTTCTCAGTCTGTTTCCTAGGGCCGGTTTGAATTTCCTGCAGTTTTCACTGTAAAACCGAGTTGGAGCTAGTCCCTTCCCATAGATATGTATGAAGTGGAGTTTGCAAGTGAAAGGAAACTTTGTGTTCCCAACAAGCTATGTGAAGTACAGCTTTCAAACTCACTTATCTCTCAGAACTGAGCATGTGGAGAGACGTTCGTTCATCTAGCACAAAGGGAATGGGTTGCAGGAGAATCTTTTATTCTGGTATCTCAGTCTGTTTCCTAGTGCCATTTTGAAGTTCTGCAGTTTTCACTGTAAATCCGAGTTGGAGCTACTACCTCCCAATATATATGTATGGAGTGGATTTGGAAACTGAAAAGATACTTTGTGTTCCCTACATATAGGTTAAGGACGGCTTTCACACACACTTAACTCTCAGAATTGAGCATGTGGTGAGACGTTCTTTCATCTAGCACAAAGGGAAAGGGTTGCAGGAGAAACTTTTACTCTGGTATCTCAGGCTGTTTCCTAGTGCCAGTTTGAAGTTCCTGCAGTTTTCACTGTAAATCCGTGTTCGAGCTAGTACCTCCCCATATATATGTTTGGAGTGGAGTTGGAAACTTTAAAGAAACTTTGTGTTCCCAACAAGCTAGTTGAAAGCAGCTTTCACACACACTTATTTCTCAGAACTGAGCATGTTGAGAGACGTTCGTTCATCTAGCACAAATTGAACGGTTTGCAGGAGAAATTGTTACTCTCGTTTCTCAGTTTGTTTCCTTGTGCCGGTGTGAAGTTCTGCAGTTTTCACTGTAAAACCGAGTTGGAGCTACTAACTACCCATAGATATGTATGGAGTGGAATATGCAATTGAAAGAAACTTTGTGTTCCCAAAAAGCTAGATGAAGGACGGCTTTCACACACACTTATCTCTCAGAACTGAGCATGTGGAGAGACATTCGTTCATCTAGCACAAAGGGAACGGGTTGCAGGAGAAACTTTTATTCCGGTTTCTCATTCTGTTTCCTAGGTCCGGTTTGAAGTTCCTGCAGTTTTCACTGTAAAACCGATTTGGAGCTAGTCCCTATCCTTAGATATGTATGGAGTGGAGTATGCAAGTGAAAGGAACCTTTTTTTTCCCAACAAGATATGTGAAGTATGGCTTTCACACACACTTATCTCTCAGAAATGAGCATGTGGAGAGACGTTCGTTCATTTGCCACAAAGGGAACGGTTGCAGGAGAAACTTCTACTCTGGTGTCTCAGTCTGTTTCCTAGTGCCGGTTTGAAGTTCCTGCAGTTTTCACTGTAAAACCGAGTTGGAGCTACCCCCTACCCATAGATATGTATGGAATTGTGTTTGCAACCGAAAAGAAACTTTGTGTTCCCAAAAAGCTAGGTGAAGGACGGCTTTCACACACACTTATCTCTCAGAACTGAGCATGTGGAGAGACGTTCGTTCATCTAGCACAAAGGGAACCGGTTGCAGGAGAAACTTTTACTCTGGTATCTCAGTCTGTTTCCTAGTGCCGGTTTGAAGTTCCTGCAGTTTTCACTGTAAATCCGAGTTGGAGCTACTACCTCCCCATATATATATATGGAGTGGAGTTGGAGCATGAAAAGTTACTTTGTGTTCCCAACAAGCTATGTGAAGGACGGCTTTCACACACAATTACCTCTCAGAACTGAGCATGTGGAGAGGCGTTCGTTCATTTAGCACAAAGGGAACTGGTTGCAGGAGAAACTTTTATACTGGTGTCTCAGTCTGTTTGTTGTGCCGTTTTGAAGTTCCTGCAATTTTCACTGTAAAACCGATTTGGAGCTAGAACCTCCCCATATATATGTATGGAGTGGAGTTAGCAACTGAAAAGATACTTTTTGTTCCCATCAAGCTATGTGAAGTACGGCTTTCACACACACATATCTCTCAGAACTCAGTATGTGGAGAGAATTTCGTTATTCTAGCAATATGGGAAAGGGTTGCAGGTGAAAATTTTACACTGGTGTCTCAGTCTGTTTGTTATGCCAGTTTGAAGTTCCTGCAGTTTTCACTCTAAAATCGATTTGGATCTATTACCGCCCCATATATATGAATGGAGTGGAGTTTGCAACTGAAAAGAATCTTTGTATTCCCAACAAGCTACGTGAAGGACGGCTTCACACACACTATCTCACAAAACTGAGCATGTGTTGAGACTTTCATTCATCTAGCATAAAGGGAATGGTTTGCAGGATAAACTTTTTCTCTGGTTTCTCAGTCTGTTTCCTAGGGCCGGTTTGAATTTCCTGCAGTTTTCACTGTAAAACGGAGTTGGAGCTAGTCCCTACCCATAGATATGTATGGAGTGGAGTTTGCAACTGAAAAGAAACTTTGTGTTCCCAACAAGCTAGCTGAAGGACGGCTTTCACACATATGTATTTCTCAGAACTGAGCATGTGGAGAGACGTTCGTTCATCTAGCACAAAGTGAACCATATTCAGGAGAATCTATTACTCTGGTTTATCAGTCTGTTTCCTAGTGCCGGTTTGATGTTCCTACAATTTTCACTGTAAAATCGATTTAGAGCTAGTACCTAACCATATATATGTATGGAGTGGAGTTAGAAACAGAAAAGAAACTTTGTTTTCCCAACAAGGTAGGTGAAGGACGGCTTTCACACACAATTTTCTCTCAAAACTGAGCATGTGGAGAGACGTTCGTTCATCTAGCACAAAGGGAACGGTTTGCAGGAGAAAATTTTGCTCTGGTATCTAAGTCTGTTTCCTAGTGCCGGTTTGAAGTTCCTGCAGTTTTCACTGTAAATCCGATTTGGAGCTAGTACCACCCAAAATATATTTATGGACTGGAGTTGGAAAATGAATAGAGTCTTTGTGTTCCCAACAAGCTAGGTGAAGGACGGCTTTCACACACACTTATCTCTCAGAACTGAGCATGTGGAGAGACGTTCGTTCATCTAGCACAAACGGAACGGGCTGCAGGAGAAATTTTTACTCTAGTTTCTCAGTCTGTTTGCTAGTGCCGGTTTGAAGTTCCTGCAGTTTTCACTGTAAAACACATTTGGGGATAGTACCGCCCCATATACATGTATGGTGTTGAGTTGGCAACTGAAAAGAATCTTTGTGTTCCCAACAAGCTAGGTGAAGTACGGCTTTAACACACACTTATTTCTCAGAACTTAGCATGTGGAGAGACGTTCGTTCATCTAGCACAAATGGAACGGGTTGCAGGAGTAACTTCTACTCTGATCTCTCAGTCTGTTTCCTAGTGGCGGTTTGAAGTTCATGCAGTTTTCACTGTAAAACCGAGTTGGAGCTAGTTCCTCCCCATATATATTTAAGGAGTGGAGTTGGTAACTGAAAAGAAACTTTGTGTTCCCAACAAGCTAGGTGAAGGACAGCTTTCACACACACTTATATCTCAGAAATGAGCATGTGGAGAGACGTTCGTTCATCTAGCAAAAAAGGAACGGGTTGCAGGAGAATCTTTTACTCTGGTTTCTCAGTCTGTTTTCTATTGCCGTTTTGAAGTTCTTGCAGTTTTCACTGTAAATCCGTGTTCGAGCTAGTACCTCCCCATATATATGTATGGAGTGGAGTTGGCATCTAAAAAGAAACTTTCTGTTCTCAACAAGCTAGTTGAAGGCAGCTTTCACACACTCTTATTTCTCAGAATTGAGCATGTTGAGAGACGTTCGTTCATCTAGCACAAATTGAAAGGTTTGCAGGAGAAATTTTTACTCTCGTATTTCAGTTTGTTTCCTAGTGCCGGTTTGAAGTTCTGCAGTTTTTACTGTAAAACCGAGTAGGAGCTAGTCCCTACCCATAGATATATATGGAGTGGAGTTGGCAACTGAAAAGCAAATTGGTGTTCCCAACAAGCTAGGTGAAGGACGGCTTTCACACACACTTTTCTCTCAGAAATGAGCATGTGGAGAGACGTTCGTTCATCTAGCACAAAGGGAAAGTTTTGCAGGGGAAACTTCTACTCTGGTTTCTCAGTATGTTTCCTAGTGCCGGTTTGAAGTTCCTGCAGTTTTCACTGTAAAACCGAGTTGGAGCTACACCCTACCCATAGATATGTATGGAGTGGAGTTTGCAACTGAAAAGAAACTATGTGTTCCCAACAATCTAGGTGAAGGACTGCTTTCACACATAAGTATCTCTCAGAACTGAGCATGTGTAGAGACGTTCGTTCATCTAGCACAAAGGGAACGGATTTCAGGAGAAACTATTTCTGTGGTTTATCAATCTGTTTCCTAGTGCCGGTTTGAAGTTCCTGCATTTTTCACTGTAAAATCGAGTTGGAGCTAGTACATCCCCATATATATGTATGGATTGGAGTTAGCAACTGAAAATCTACTTTGTGTTATCAACAATCTAGGTGAAAGCTGGCTTTCACACACACTTATCTCTCAGAACTGAGCATGTGGAGAGACGTTCGTTCGACTAGCACAAAGGGAACGGGTTGCAGGTGAAACTTTTACTCTGCTTTCTCAGTCTGTTTCCTAGTGCCAGTTTGAATTTCCTGCAGTTTTCAATGAAAAGCCGTGTTGGAACTAGTTCCAACCCATAAATATGTATGGAGTGGATTTGGCAACTGAAAAGAAACTTTGTGTTCCCAACATGTTAGGTGAAGGACGGCTTTCACACACACTTATCTCTCAGAAATGAGCATGTGGAGAGACATTCTTTCTTCTAGCACAAAGGGAACGGGTTGCAGTAGAAACTTTCTCTCTGGTTTCTCAGTCTGTTTCCTAGTGCCGGTTTGAAGTTCCTGCAGTTTTCAATGTAAATTCGTGTTGGAACTAGTCCCTACCCATAGATATGTATGGATTGGAGTTTGCAAGTGAAAAGATAGTATGTGTTCCCAAAAAGCTTGGTGAAGGACGGCTTTCACACACACTTATCTCTCAGAAATAAGCATTTGGAGAGAATTTCTTTCGACTAGCACAAAGGGAACGGGTAGCAAGAGAAACTTTTACTCTGCTTTCTTAGTCTGTTTCCTAGTGCCGGTTTGAATTTCCTGCAGTTTTCAATGATAAGCCATTTTGGAGTTTGCTCCAACCCATAAATATGTATGGAGTGGAGTTGGCAAGTGAAAAGAACCTTTGTGTTCCCATCAAGCTAGGTGAAGTTCGGATTTCACCCACACTTATCTCTGAGATCTGAGAGTGTGGAGAGACGTTCATTCATCTAGCACATAGGGAACGGTTTGCAGGAGAAATTTCTACTCTGGTCTCTGAGTCTGTTTCCTAGTGCCGGTTTGAATTTCCTGCTGTTTTCACTTTAAAACAGAGTTGGAGCTAGTATCTCCCCATATATATGTATGGAGTGGAATTGGTAACTGAAAAGAAACTTTGTGTTCCCAACAAGCTAGGTGAAGGACGTCTTTCACCCACACTTATCTCTGGGATCGGAGAGTGTGGAGAGACATTCGTTCATCTAGCACAAATGGAATATTTTGCAGGGGAAAATTTTACTATGGTTTCTCAGTCTGTTTCCTAGTGCCAGTTAGAAATTCCTGCAGTTTTCACTGTAAAACCGAATTGGAGCTAGTACCTCCACATAGATATGTATGGAGTGGATTTTGCAACTGAAAAGAAACTTTGTGTTCCCAACATGTTAGGTGAAGGACGGCTTTCACACACACTTATCTCTCAGAAATGAGCATGTGGAGAGACATTCTTTCTTCTAGCACAAAGGGAACGGGTTTCAAAAGAAACTCTCTCTCTGGTTTCTCAGTCTGTTTCCTAGTGCCGGTTTGAAGTTCCTGCAGTTTTCACTGTAAATTCGTGTTGGAGCTAGTCCCTACCCATAGATATGTATGGATTGGAATTTGCAAGTGAAAAGATAGTATGTGTTCCCAAATAGCTTGTTGAAGGACGGCTTTCACACACACTTATCTCTCAGAAATTAGCATTTGGAGAGACTTTCTTTCGACTAGCACAAAGGGAACGGGTAGCAGGAGAAACTTTTACTCTGCTTTCTTAGTCTGTTTCCTAGTGCCGGTTTGAATTTCCTGCAGTTTTCAATGAAAAGCCGTGTTGGAACTAGTTCCAACCCATAAATATGTATGGAGTGGATTTGGCAACAGAAAAGAAACTTTGTGTTCCCATCAAGCTAGGTGAAGTTCGGCTTTCACCCACACATATCTCTCAGAACTGAGCATGTGGGGAGACGTTCATTCATCTAGCACAAAGGGAACGGGTTGCAGGAGAAAATTTACTCTGGTTTCTCAGTCTGTTTCCTAGTGCCGGTTTGAAGTTCCTGCAGTTTTCACAGTAAAACTCAGTTGGAGCTAGTTCCTCCCCATATATATGTATGGAGTGGAGTTTGCAAGTATAAAGAAAGTTCGTTATCCCAACAATGTATGTGAAGGACGGCTTTCACACATACTTATCTCTCAGAAATGAGCATGTGGAGAGACGTTCATTCATCTAGCACAAAGACAAGGGGTTGCAGGAGGAACTTCTACTCTGGATTCTCGGACTGTTTCCTAGTGCCTGTTTGAATTTCCTGCAGTTTTCACTATAAAACAGAGTTTGAGCTGGTCCCTCCCCATATATATGTTTGGAGTGGAGTTGGCAACTTAAAAGAAACTTTGTGTTCCCAACAAGCTAGGTGAAGAACGGCTTTCACACTCACTTAGCTCTCAGAACTGAGCATGTTGAGAGACGTTCGTTCATCTAGCACAAAGGGAACGGTTTGCAAGAGAAACTGTTACTCTCGTTTCTCATTCTATTTCCAAGGGTCGGTTTGAAGTTCCTGCAGTTTTCACTGTAAAAGCAATTTGGAGCTAGTCACTACCCATATATAAGTATGGATTGGTGTTTGTAAGTGAAGGAAACTTTGAGTTGCCAACATTCTAGGTGAGGGACGGCTTTCACACACACTTATCTCTCAGAACTGAGCATGTGGAGAGACGTTCATTCATCTAGCACAAAGGGAACCAGTTGCAAGGGAAACTTTTACTCCGGGTTCTCATTCTGTTTCCTAGGGCCGGTTTGAATTTCCTGCAGTTTTCACTGTAAAACCGATTTGGAGCTAGTCCCTATCCATAGATATGTATGGAGTGGAGTTTTCAAGTGAAAGGAAACTATTTGTTCCCAACAAGCTAGGTGAAGTACGGCTTTCACACACAATTATCTCTCAGAACTGAGCATGTGGAGAGACGTTCGTTCATCTAGCACAAAGGGAACGGGTTGCAGGAGAAATTTCTACTCTAGTTTCTCATTCTGTTTCCTAGTGCCGGTTTGAAGTTCCTGCAGTTTTCACTGTAAAAGCAATTTGGAGCTAGTCACTACCCATATATAAGTATGGATTGGTGTTTGTAAGTGAAGGAAACTTTAAGTTGCCAACAATCTAGGTGAGGGACGGCTTTCACACACACTTATCTCTCAGAACTGAGCATGTGGAGAGACGTTCATTCATCTAGCAAAAAGGGAACCAGTTGCAAGGGAAACTTTTACTCCGGGTTCTCATTCTGTTTCCTAGGGCCGGTTTGAATTTCCTGCAGTTTTCACTGTAAAACCGATTTGGAGCTAGTCCCTATCCATAGATATGTATGGAGTGGAGTTTTCAAGTGAAAGGAAACTATTTGTTCCCAACAAGCTAGGTGAAGTACGGCTTTCACACACAATTATCTCTCAGAACTGAGCATGTGGAGAGACGTTCGTTCATCTAGCACAAAGGGAACGGGTTGCAGGAGAAATTTCTACTCTTGTTTCTCATTCTGTTTCCTAGTGCCGGTTTGAAGTTCCTGAAGTTTTCACTGTAAAATAGAGTGGGAGATAATACCGCCCCATATATATGTATGGAGTGGAGTTGGCAACTGAAAACAATCTTTGTTTTCCCAACAAGCTAGGTGAAGGACGGCATTCACACACACTTATCTCTCAGATATGAGCATGTGGAGAGACGTTCGTTCATCTAGCACAAAGGGAAGGGGATGCAGGATAATCTATACTCTGCTTTCTCAGTCTGTTTCCTAGTGCCGGTTTGAATTTCCTGCAGTTTTCACTGTAAAACCGAGATGGATCTAGTCCTTCCCCATATATCTGAATGGAGTGGAGTTTGCAAGTGAAAGAAACTTTGTGTTCCCAAAAAGCTAGGTGAAGGCAGTTTTCACAAACACTTTTCTCTCAGAACAGAGCATGTGGAGAGACTTTCGTTCATCTAGCACAAAGGGAACGGTTTGCAAGGGAAACTTTTACTATCGTTTCTCAGTCTGTTTCCAAGGGCCGATTTGAAGTTCCTGCAGTTTTCACTGTAAAACCAATTTGGAGCTAGTCCCTACACATTTATACGTATGGAGTGGTGTTTGCAAGTGAAGGAAACATTGAGTTCCCAAAAAGCTAGGTGAAGGACGGCTTTCACACACCTTTATCTCTCAGAACTGAGCATGTGGAGAGACGTTCGTTCATCTAGCACAAAGGGAACGGGTTGCAGGATAATCTTTTACTCCTGTTTCTCAGTCTGTTTCCTAGGGCCGGTTTGAAGTTCCTGCAGTTTTCACTGTAAAACCGATTTGGAGCTAGTCCCTATCCATAGATATGTATTGAGTGGAGATTGCAAGTGAAAAGAAACTTTTTGTTCCCAACAAGCTAGGTGAAGTACTGCTTTCACACACAATTATCTCTCAGAAATGAGCTTGTGGAGAGACGTTCGTTCATCTAGCACAAAGGGAACGGTTGCAGGAGAAAGTTCTACTCTGGATTCTCAGTCTGTTTCCTAGTGCCGGTTTGTAGTTCCTGCAGTTTTCACTGTAAAACCGATTTGGAGCTAATACCGCCGCATATATATGTATGGAGTGGAGTTGGCTACTGAAAAGAAGCTTTGTTTTCCCAACAAGCTAAGTGAAGGACTGCTTTCACACACACTTATCTCTCAGAAATTAGCATGTGGAGAGACGTTCGTTCATCTAGCACAAAGGGAACGGGTTGCAGGATAAACTTTACTCTGGTTTCTCAGTCTGTTTCCTTGTGCCGGTTTGAATTTCCTGCAGTTTTCACTGTAAAACCGAGTTGGAGCTAGTCCCTCCCCATATATATGTATGGAGTGGAGTTTGCAAGTGAAAGGATACTTTGTGTTCCCAACAAGCTAGGTGAAGTACGGCTTTCACACTCACTTATCTCTCAAAATTTAGCATGTGGAGAGACGTTCGTTCATGTAGCACAATGGGAACGGGTTGCAGGAGAAACTGTTACTCTCGTTTCTCAGTCTGTTTCCAAGGGCCGGTTTGATGTTCCTGCAGTTTTCACTGTAAATCTAATTTGGAGCTAGTCCCTACCTATAGATATTTATGGAGTGGTGTTTGCAACTAAAAGGAAACTTTGTGTTCCCAACAAGCTAGGTGAAGTACGGCTTTCAAACACCCTTATCTCTCAGAACTGAGCATGTGGAGAGAAGTTCGTTCATCTAGCACAAAGGGAATGGGTTGCATGATAAATTTTACTCTGGTTTCTCAGTCTGTTTCCTAGGGCCGGTTTGATGTTCCTGCAGTTTTCACTGTAAATCTAATTTGGAGCTAGTCCCTTCCCATAGATATGTATGAAGTGGAGTTTGCAAGTGAAAGGAAACTTTGTGTTCCCAACAAGCTATGTGAAGTACAGCTTTCAAACTCACTTATCTCTCAGAACTGAGCATGTGGAGAGACGTTCGTTCATCTAGCACAAAGGGAATGGGTTGCAGGAGAATCTTTTATTCTGGTATCTCAGTCTGTTTCCTAGTGCCATTTTGAAGTTCTGCAGTTTTCACTGTAAATCCGAGTTGGAGCTACTACCTCCCAATATATATGTATGGAGTGGATTTGGAAACTGAAAAGATACTTTGTGTTCCCTACATATAGGTTAAGGACGGCTTTCACACACACTTAACTCTCAGAATTGAGCATGTGGTGAGACGTTCTTTCATCTAGCACAAAGGGAAAGGGTTGCAGGAGAAACTTTTACTCTGGTATCTCAGGCTGTTTTCTAGTGCCAGTTTGAAGTTCCTGCAGTTTTCACTGTAAATCCGTGTTCGAGCTAGTACCTCCCCATATATATGTTTGGAGTGGAGTTGGAAACTTTAAAGAAACTTTGTGTTCCCAACAAGCTAGTTGAAAGCAGCTTTCACACACACTTATTTCTCAGAACTGAGCATGTTGAGAGACGTTCGTTCATCTAGCACAAATTGAACGGTTTGCAGGAGAAATTGTTACTCTCGTTTCTCAGTTTGTTTCCTTGTGCCGGTTTGAAGATCTGCAGTCTTCACTGTAAAACCGAGTTGGAGCTACTAACTACCCATAGATATGTATGGAGTGGAATATGCAATTGAAAGAAACTTTGTGTTCCCAAAAAGCTAGATGAAGGACGGCTTTCACACACACTTATCTCTCAGAACTGAGCATGTGGAGAGACTTTCGTTCATCTAGCACAAAGGGAACGGGTTGCAGGAGAAACTTTTATTCCGGTTTCTCATTCTGTTTCCTAGGTCCGGTTTGAATTTCCTGCAGTTTTCACTGTAAAACCGAGTTGGAGCTTGTCCCTTCCCATAGATATGTATTGAGTGGAGATTGCAAGTGAAAAGAAACTTTTGTTCCCAACAAGCTAGGTGAAGTACTGCTTTCACACACAATTATCTCTCAGAAATGAGCTTGTGGAGAGACGTTCGTTCATCTAGCACAAAGGGAACGGTTGCAGGAGAAAGTTCTACTCTGGATTCTCAGTCTGTTTCCTAGTGCCGGTTTGTAGTTCCTGCAGTTTTCACTGTAAAACCGATTTGGAGCTAATACCGCCGCATATATATGTATGGAGTGGAGTTGGCTACTGAAAAGAAGCTTTGTTTTCCCAACAAGCTAAGTGAAGGACTGCTTTCACACACACTTATCTCTCAGAAATTAGCATGTGGAGAGACGTTCGTTCATCTAGCACAAAGGGAACGGGTTGCAGGATAAACTTTACTCTGGTTTCTCAGTCTGTTTCCTTGTGCCGGTTTGAATTTCCTGCAGTTTTCACTGTAAAACCGAGTTGCAGCTAGTCCCTCCCCATATATATGTATGGAGTGGAGTTTGCAAGTGAAAGGAAACTTTGTGTTCCCAACAAGCTAGGTGAAGTACGGCTTTCACACTCACTTATCTCTCAAAATTTAGCATGTGGAGAGACGTTCGTTCATGTAGCACAATGGGAACGGGTTGCAGGAGAAACTGTTACTCTCGTTTCTCAGTCTGTTTCCAAGGGCCGGTTTGATGTTCCTGCATTTTTCACTGTAAATCTAATTTGGAGCTAGTCCCTACCTATAGATATTTATGGAGTGGTGTTTGCAACTAAAAGGAAACTTTGTGTTCCCAACAAGCTAGGTGAAGTACGGCTTTCAAACACCCTTATCTCTCAGAACTGAGCATGTGGAGAGAAGTTCGTTCATCTAGCACAAAGGGAATGGGTTGCATGAAAAATTTTACTCTGGTTTCTCAGTCTGTTTCCTAGGGCCGGTTTGAATTTCCTGCAGTTTTCACTGTAAAACCGAGTTGGAGCTAGTCCCTTCCCATAGATATGTATGAAGTGGAGTTTGCAAGTGAAAGGAAACTTTGTGTTCCCAACAAGCTATGTGAAGTACAGCTTTCAAACTCACTTATCTCTCAGAACTGAGCATGTGGAGAGACGTTCGTTCATCTAGCACAAAGGGAATGGGTTGCAGGAGAATCTTTTATTCTGGTATCTCAGTCTGTTTCCTAGTGCCATTTTGAAGTTCTGCAGTTTTCACTGTAAATCCGAGTTGGAGCTACTACCTCCCAATATATATGTATGGAGTGGATTTGGAAACTGAAAAGATACTTTGTGTTCCCTACATATAGGTTAAGGACGGCTTTCACACACACTTAACTCTCAGAATTGAGCATGTGGTGAGACGTTCTTTCATCTAGCACAAAGGGAAAGGGTTGCAGGAGAAACTTTTACTCTGGTATCTCAGGCTGTTTCCTAGTGCCAGTTTGAAGTTCCTGCAGTTTTCACTGTAAATCCGTGTTCGAGCTAGTACCTCCCCATATATATGTTTGGAGTGGAGTTGGAAACTTTAAAGAAACTTTGTGTTCCCAACAAGCTAGTTGAAAGCAGCTTTCACACACACTTATTTCTCAGAACTGAGCATGTTGAGAGACGTTCGTTCATCTAGCACAAATTGAACGGTTTGCAGGAGAAATTGTTACTCTCGTTTCTCAGTTTGTTTCCTTGTGCCGGTTTGAAGTTCTGCAGTTTTCACTGTAAAACCGAGTTGGAGCTACTAACTACCCATAGATATGTATGGAGTGGAATATGCAATTGAAAGAAACTTTGTGTTCCCAAAAAGCTAGATGAAGGACGGCTTTCACACACACTTATCTCTCAGAACTGAGCATGTGGAGAGACATTCGTTCATCTAGCACAAAGGGAACGGGTTGCAGGAGAAACTTTTATTCCGGTTTCTCATTCTGTTTCCTAGGTCCGGTTTGAAGTTCCTGCAGTTTTCACTGTAAAACCGATTTGGAGCTAGTCCCTATCCTTAGATATGTATGGAGTGGAGTATGCAAGTGAAAGGAACCTTTTTTTTCCCAACAAGATATGTGAAGTATGGCTTTCACACACACTTATCTCTCAGAAATGAGCATGTGGAGAGACGTTCGTTCATTTGCCACAAAGGGAACGGTTGCAGGAGAAACTTCTACTCTGGTGTCTCAGTCTGTTTCCTAGTGCCGGTTTGAAGTTCCTGCAGTTTTCACTGTAAAACCGAGTTGGAGCTACCCCCTACCCATAGATATGTATGGAATTGTGTTTGCAACCGAAAAGAAACTTTGTGTTCCCAAAAAGCTAGGTGAAGGACGGCTTTCACACACACTTATCTCTCAGAACTGAGCATGTGGAGAGACGTTCGTTCATCTAGCACAAAGGGAACCGGTTGCAGGAGAAACTTTTACTCTGGTATCTCAGTCTGTTTCCTAGTGCCGGTTTGAAGTTCCTGCAGTTTTCACTGTAAATCCGAGTTGGAGCTACTACCTCCCCATATATATATATGGAGTGGAGTTGGAGCATGAAAAGTTACTTTGTGTTCCCAACAAGCTATGTAAAGGACGGCTTTCACACACAATTACCTCTCAGAACTGAGCATGTGGAGAGGCGTTCGTTCATTTAGCACAAAGGGAACTGGTTGCAGGAGAAACTTTTATACTGGTGTCTCAGTCTGTTTGTTGTGCCGTTTTGAAGTTCCTGCAATTTTCACTGTAAAACCGATTTGGAGCTAGAACCTCCCCATATATATGTATGGAGTGGAGTTAGCAACTGAAAAGATACTTTTTGTTCCCATCAAGCTATGTGAAGTACGGCTTTCACACACACATATCTCTCAGAACTCAGTATGTGGAGAGAATTTCGTTATTCTAGCAATATGGGAAAGGGTTGCAGGTGAAAATTTTACACTGGTGTCTCAGTCTGTTTGTTATGCCAGTTTGAAGTTCCTGCAGTTTTCACTCTAAAATCGATTTGGATCTATTACCGCCCCATATATATGAATGGAGTGGAGTTTGCAACTGAAAAGAATCTTTGTATTCCCAACAAGCTACGTGAAGGACGGCTTCACACACACTATCTCACAAAACTGAGCATGTGTTGAGACTTTCATTCATCTAGCATAAAGGGAATGGTTTGCAGGATAAACTTTTTCTCTGGTTTCTCAGTCTGTTTCCTAGGGCCGGTTTGAATTTCCTGCAGTTTTCACTGTAAAACGGAGTTGGAGCTAGTCCCTACCCATAGATATGTATGGAGTGGAGTTTGCAACTGAAAAGAAACTTTGTGTTCCCAACAAGCTAGCTGAAGGACGGCTTTCACACATATGTATTTCTCAGAACTGAGCATGTGGAGAGACGTCCGTTCATCTAGCACAAAGTGAACCATATTCAGGAGAATCTATTACTCTGGTTTATCAGTCTGTTTCCTAGTGCCGGTTTGATGTTCCTACAATTTTCACTGTAAAATCGATTTAGAGCTAGTACCTAACCATATATATGTATGGAGTGGAGTTAGAAACAGAAAAGAAACTTTGTTTTCCCAACAAGGTAGGTGAAGGACGGCTTTCACACACAATTTTCTCTCAAAACTGAGCATGTGGAGAGACGTTCGTTCATCTAGCACAAAGGGAACGGTTTGCAGGAGAAAATTTTGCTCTGGTATCTAAGTCTGTTTCCTAGTGCCGGTTTGAAGTTCCTGCAGTTTTCACTGTAAATCCGATTTGGAGCTAGTACCACCCAAAATATATTTATGGACTGGAGTTGGAAAATGAATAGAGTCTTTGTGTTCCCAACAAGCTAGGTGAAGGACGGCTTTCACACACACTTATCTCTCAGAACTGAGCATGTGGAGAGACGTTCGTTCATCTAGCACAAACGGAACGGGCTGCAGGAGAAATTTTTACTCTAGTTTCTCAGTCTGTTTGCTAGTGCCGGTTTGAAGTTCCTGCAGTTTTCACTGTAAAACACATTTGGGGATAGTACCGCCCCATATACATGTATGGTGTTGAGTTGGCAACTGAAAAGAATCTTTGTGTTCCCAACAAGCTAGGTGAAGTACGGCTTTAACACACACTTATTTCTAAGAACTTAGCATGTGGAGAGACGTTCGTTCATCTAGCACAAATGGAACGGGTTGCAGGAGTAACTTCTACTCTGATCTCCCAGTCTGTTTCCTAGTGGCGGTTTGAAGTTCATGCAGTTTTCACTGTAAAACCGAGTTGGAGCTAGTTCCTCCCCATATATATTTAAGGAGTGGAGTTGGTAACTGAAAAGAAACTTTGTGTTCCCAACAAGCTAGGTGAAGGACAGCTTTCACACACACTTATATCTCAGAAATGAGCATGTGGAGAGACGTTCGTTCATCTAGCAAAAAAGGAACGGGTTGCAGGAGAATCTTTTACTCTGGTTTCTCAGTCTGTTTTCTATTGCCGTTTTGAAGTTCTTGCAGTTTTCACTGTAAATCCGTGTTCGAGCTAGTACCTCCCCATATATATGTATGGAGTGGAGTTGGCATCTTAAAAGAAACTTTCTGTTCTCAACAAGCTAGTTGAAGGCAGCTTTCACACACACTTATTTCTCAAAATTGAGCATGTTGAGAGACGTTCGTTCATCTAGCACAAATTGAAAGGTTTGCAGGAGAAATTTTTACTCTCGTATTTCAGTTTGTTTCCTAGTGCCGGTTTGAAGTTCTGCAGTTTTCACTGTAAAACCGAGTAGGAGCTAGTCCCTACCCATAGATATATATGGAGTGGAGTTGGCAACTGAAAAGCAAATTGGTGTTCCCAACAAGCTAGGTGAAGGACGGCTTTCAAACACACATTTCTCTCAGAAATGAGCATGTGGAGAGACGTTCGTTCATCTAGCACAAAGGGAAAGTTTTGCAGGTGAAACTTCTACTCTGGTTTCTCAGTATGTTTCCTAGTGCCGGTTTGAAGTTCCTGCAGTTTTCACTGTAAAACCGAGTTGGAGCTACACCCTACCCATAGATATGTATGGAGTGGAGTTTGCAACTGAAAAGAAACTATGTGTTCCCAACAATCTAGGTGAAGGACTGCTTTCACACATAAGTATCTCTCAGAACTGAGCATGTGTAGAGACGTTCGTTCATCTAGCACAAAGGGAACGGATTTCAGGAGAAACTATTTCTGTGGTTTATCAATCTGTTTCCTAGTGCCGGTTTGAAGTTCCTGCATTTTTCACTGTAAAACCGAGTTGGAGCTAGTACATCCCCATATATATGTATGGATTGGAGTTAGCAACTGAAAATCTACTTTGTGTTATCAACAATCTAGGTGAAAGCTGGCTTTCACACACACTTATCTCTCAGAACTGAGCATGTGGAGAGACGTTCGTTCGACTAGCACAAAGGGAACGGGTTGCAGGTGAAACTTTTACTCTGCTTTCTCAGTCTGTTTCCTAGTGCCAGTTTGAATTTCCTGCAGTTTTCAATGAAAAGCCGTGTTGGAACTAGTTCCAACCCATAAATATGTATGGAGTGGATTTGGCAACTGAAAAGAAACTTTGTGTTCCCAACATGTTAGGTGAAGGACGGCTTTCACACACACTTATCTCTCAGAAATGAGCATGTGGAGAGACATTCTTTCTTCTAGCACAAAGGGAACGGGTTGCAGTAGAAACTTTCTCTCTGGTTTCTCAGTCTGTTTCCTAGTGCCGGTTTGAAGTTCCTGCAGTTTTCAATGTAAATTCGTGTTGGAACTAGTCCCTACCCATAGATATGTATGGATTGGAGTTTGCAAGTGAAAAGATAGTATGTGTTCCCAAAAAGCTTGGTGAAGGACGGCTTTCACACACACTTATCTCTCAGAAATAAGCATTTGGAGAGAATTTCTTTCGACTAGCACAAAGGGAACGGGTAGCAAGAGAAACTTTTACTCTGCTTTCTTAGTCTGTTTCCTAGTGCCGGTTTGAATTTCCTGCAGTTTTCAATGATAAGCCATTTTGGAGTTTGTTCCAACCCATAAATATGTATGGAGTGGAGTTGGCAAGTGAAAAGAACCTTTGTGTTCCCATCAAGCTAGGTGAAGTTCGGATTTCACCCACACTTATCTCTGAGATCTGAGAGTGTGGAGAGACGTTCATTCATCTAGCACATAGGAAACGGTTTGCAGGAGAAATTTCTACTCTGGTCTCTGAGTCTGTTTCCTAGTGCCGGTTTGAATTTCCTGCTGTTTTCACTTTAAAACAGAGTTGGAGCTAGTATCTCCCCATATATATGTATGGAGTGGAATTGGTAACTGAAAAGAAATTTGTGTTCCCAACAAGCTAGGTGAAGGACGTCTTTCACCCACACTTATCTCTGGGATCGGAGAGTGTGGAGAGACATTCGTTCATCTAGCACAAATGGAATATTTTGCAGGGGAAAATTTTACTATGGTTTCTCAGTCTGTTTCCTAGTGCCAGTTAGAAATTCCTGCAGTTTTCACTGTAAAACCGAATTGGAGCTAGTACCTCCACATAGATATGTATGGAGTGGATTTTGCAACTGAAAAGAAACTTTGTGTTCCCAACATGTTAGGTGAAGGACGGCTTTCACACACACTTATCTCTCAGAAATGAGCATGTGGAGAGACATTCTTTCTTCTAGCACAAAGGGAACGGGTTTCAAAAGAAACTCTCTCTCTGGTTTCTCAGTCTGTTTCCTAGTGCCGGTTTGAAGTTCCTGCAGTTTTCACTGTAAATTCGTGTTGGAGCTAGTCCCTACCCATAGATATGTATGGATTGGAGTTTGCAAGTGAAAAGATAGTATGTGTTCCCAAATAGCTTGTTGAAGGACGGCTTTCACACACACTTATCTCTCAGAAATTAGCATTTGGAGAGACTTTCTTTCGACTAGCACAAAGGGAACGGGTAGCAGGAGAAACTTTTACTCTGCTTTCTTAGTCTGTTTCCTAGTGCCGGTTTGAATTTCCTGCAGTTTTCAATGAAAAGCCGTGTTGGAACTAGTTCCAACCCATAAATATGTATGGAGTGGATTTGGCAACAGAAAAGAAACTTTGTGTTCCCATCAAGCTAGGTGAAGTTCGGCTTTCACCCACACATATCTCTCAGAACTGAGCATGTGGGGAGACGTTCATTCATCTAGCACAAAGGGAACGGGTTGCAGGAGAAAATTTACTCTGGTTTCTCAGTCTGTTTCCTAGTGCCGGTTTGAAGTTCCTGCAGTTTTCACAGTAAAACTCAGTTGGAGCTAGTTCCTCCCCATATATATGTATGGAGTGGAGTTTGCAAGTATAAAGAAAGTTCGTTATCCCAACAATGTATGTGAAGGACGGCTTTCACACATACTTATCTCTCAGAAATGAGCATGTGGAGAGACGTTCATTCATCTAGCACAAAGACAAGGGGTTGCAGGAGGAACTTCTACTCTGGATTCTCGGACTGTTTCCTAGTGCCTGTTTGAATTTCCTGCAGTTTTCACTATAAAACAGAGTTTGAGCTGTTCCCTCCCCATATATATGTTTGGAGTGGAGTTGGCAACTTAAAAGAAACTTTGTGTTCCCAACAAGCTAGGTGAAGAACGGCTTTCACACTCACTTAGCTCTCAGAACTGAGCATGTTGAGAGACGTTCGTTCATCTAGCACACAGGGAACGGTTTGCAAGAGAAACTGTTACTCTCGTTTCTCATTCTATTTCCAAGGGCCGGTTTGAAGTTCCTGCAGTTTTCACTGTAAAAGCAATTTGGAGCTAGTCACTACCCATATATAAGTATGGATTGGTGTTTGTAAGTGAAGGAAACTTTGAGTTGCCAACATTCTAGGTGAGGGACGGCTTTCACACACACTTATCTCTCAGAACTGAGCATGTGGAGAGACGTTCATTCATCTAGCAAAAAGGGAACCAGTTGCAAGGGAAACTTTTACTCCGGGTTCTCATTCTGTTTCCTAGGGCCGGTTTGAATTTCCTGCAGTTTTCACTGTAAAACCGATTTGGAGCTAGTCCCTATCCATAGATATGTATGGAGTGGAGTTTTCAAGTGAAAGGAAACTATTTGTTCCCAACAAGCTAGGTGAAGTACGGCTTTCACACACAATTATCTCTCAGAACTGAGCATGTGGAGAGACGTTCGTTCATCTAGCACAAAGGGAACGGGTTGCAGGAGAAATTTCTACTCTAGTTTCTCATTCTGTTTCCTAGTGCCGGTTTGAAGTTCCTGCAGTTTTCACTGTAAAAGCAATTTGGAGCTAGTCACTACCCATATATAAGTATGGATTGGTGTTTGTAAGTGAAGGAAACTTTGAGTTGCCAACAATCTAGGTGAGGGACGGCTTTCACACACACTTATCTCTCAGAACTGAGCATGTGGAGAGACGTTCATTCATCTAGCAAAAAGGGAACCAGTTGCAAGGGAAACTTTTACTCCGGGTTCTCATTCTGTTTCCTAGGGCCGGTTTGAATTTCCTGCAGTTTTCACTGTAAAACCGATTTGGAGCTAGTCCCTATCCATAGATATGTATGGAGTGGAGTTTTCAAGTGAAAGGAAACTATTTGTTCCCAACAAGCTAGGTGAAGTACGGCTTTCACACACAATTATCTCTCAGAACTGAGCATGTGGAGAGACGTTCGTTCATCTAGCACAAAGGGAACGGGTTGCAGGAGAAATTTCTACTCTTGTTTCTCATTCTGTTTCCTAGTGCCGGTTTGAAGTTCCTGAAGTTTTCACTGTAAAATAGAGTGGGAGATAATACCGCCCCATATATATGTATGGAGTGGAGTTGGCAACTGAAAACAATCTTTGTTTTCCCAACAAGCTAGGTGAAGGACGGCATTCACACACACTTATCTCTCAGATATGAGCATGTGGAGAGACGTTCGTTCATCTAGCACAAAGGGAAGGGGATGCAGGATAATCTATACTCTGCTTTCTCAGTCTGTTTCCTAGTGCCGGTTTGAATTTCCTGCAGTTTTCACTGTAAAACCGAGATGGATCTAGTCCTTCCCCATATATCTGAATGGAGTGGAGTTTGCAAGTGAAAGAAACTTTGTGTTCCCAAAAAGCTAGGTGAAGGCAGTTTTCACAAACACTTTTCTCTCAGAACAGAGCATGTGGAGAGACTTTCGTTCATCTAGCACAAAGGGAACGGTTTGCAAGGGAAACTTTTACTCTCGTTTCTCAGTCTGTTTCCAAGGGCCGATTTGAAGTTCCTGCAGTTTTCACTGTAAAACCAATTTGGAGCTAGTCCCTACACATTTATATGTATGGAGTGGTGTTTGCAAGTGAAGGAAACATTGATTTCCCAAAAAGCTAGGTGAAGGACGGCTTTCACACACCTTTATCTCTCAGAACTGAGCATGTGGAGAGACGTTCGTTCATCTAGCACAAAGGGAACGGGTTGCAGGATAATCTTTTACTCCTGTTTCTCAGTCTGTTTCCTAGGGCCGGTTTGAAGTTCCTGCAGTTTTCACTGTAAAACCGATTTGGAGCTAGTCCCTATCCATAGATATGTATTGAGTGGAGATTGCAAGTGAAAAGAAACTTTTTGTTCCCAACAAGCTAGGTGAAGTACTGCTTTCACACACAATTATCTCTCAGAAATGAGCTTGTGGAGAGACGTTCGTTCATCTAGCACAAAGGGAACGGTTGCAGGAGAAAGTTCTACTCTGGATTCTCAGTCTGTTTCCTAGTGCCGGTTTGTAGTTCCTGCAGTTTTCACTGTAAAACCGATTTGGAGCTAATACCGCCGCATATATATGTATGGAGTGGAGTTGGCTACTGAAAAGAAGCTTTGTTTTCCCAACAAGCTAAGTGAAGGACTGCTTTCACACACACTTATCTCTCAGAAATTAGCATGTGGAGAGACGTTCGTTCATCTAGCACAAAGGGAACGGGTTGCAGGATAAACTTTACTCTGGTTTCTCAGTCTGTTTCCTTGTGCCGGTTTGAATTTCCTGCAGTTTTCACTGTAAAACCGAGTTGGAGCTAGTCCCTCCCCATATATATGTATGGAGTGGAGTTTGCAAGTGAAAGGATACTTTGTGTTCCCAACAAGCTAGGTGAAGTACGGCTTTCACACTCACTTATCTCTCAAAATTTAGCATGTGGAGAGACGTTCGTTCATGTAGCACAATGGGAACGGGTTGCAGGAGAAACTGTTACTCTCGTTTCTCAGTCTGTTTCCAAGCGCCGGTTTGATGTTCCTGCAGTTTTCACTGTAAATGTAATTTGGAGCTAGTCCCTACCTATAGATATTTATGGAGTGGTGTTTGCAACTAAAAGGAAACTTTGTGTTCCCAACAAGCTAGGTGAAGTACGGCTTTCAAACACCCTTATCTCTCAGAACTGAGCATGTGGAGAGAAGTTCGTTCATCTAGCACAAAGGGAATGGGTTGCATGATAAATTTTACTCTGGTTTCTCAGTCTGTTTCCTAGGGCCGGTTTGAATTTCCTGCAGTTTTCACTGTAAAACCGAGTTGGAGCTAGTCCCTTCCCATAGATATGTATGAAGTGGAGTTTGCAAGTGAAAGGAAACTTTGTGTTCCCAACAAGCTATGTGAAGTACAGCTTTCAAACTCACTTATCTCTCAGAACTGAGCATGTGGAGAGACGTTCGTTCATCTAGCACAAAGGGAATGGGTTGCAGGAGAATCTTTTATTCTGGTATCTCAGTCTGTTTCCTAGTGCCATTTTGAAGTTCTGCAGTTTTCACTGTAAATCCGAGTTGGAGCTACTACCTCCCAATATATATGTATGGAGTGGATTTGGAAACTGAAAAGATACTTTGTGTTCCCTACATATAGGTTAAGGACGGCTTTCACACACACTTAACTCTCAGAATTGAGCATGTGGTGAGACGTTCTTTCATCTAGCACAAAGGGAAAGGGTTGCAGGAGAAACTTTTACTCTGGTATCTCAGGCTGTTTCCTAGTGCCAGTTTGAAGTTCCTGCAGTTTTCACTGTAAATCCGTGTTCGAGCTAGTACCTCCCCATATATATGTTTGGAGTGGAGTTGGAAACTTTAAAGAAACTTTGTGTTCCCAACAAGCTAGTTGAAAGCAGCTTTCACACACACTTATTTCTCAGAACTGAGCATGTTGAGAGACGTTCGTTCATCTAGCACAAATTGAACGGTTTGCAGGAGAAATTGTTACTCTCGTTTCTCAGTTTGTTTCCTTGTGCCGGTTTGAAGATCTGCAGTCTTCACTGTAAAACCGAGTTGGAGCTACTAACTACCCATAGATATGTATGGAGTGGAATATGCAATTGAAAGAAACTTTGTGTTCCCAAAAAGCTAGATGAAGGACGGCTTTCACACACACTTATCTCTCAGAACTGAGCATGTGGAGAGACTTTCGTTCATCTAGCACAAAGGGAACGGGTTGCAGGAGAAACTTTTATTCCGGTTTCTCATTCTGTTTCCTAGGTCCGGTTTGAATTTCCTGCAGTTTTCACTGTAAAACCGAGTTGGAGCTTGTCCCTTCCCATAGATATGTATGAAGTGGAGTTTGCAAGTGAAAGGAAACTTTGTGTTCCCAACAAGCTATGTGAAGTACAGCTTTCAAACTCACTTATCTCTCAGAACTGAGCATGTGGAGAGACGTTCGTTCATCTAGCACAAAGGGAATGGGTTGCAGGAGAATCTTTTATTCTGGTATCTCAGTCTGTTTCCTAGTGCCATTTTGAAGTTCTGCAGTTTTCACTGTAAATCCGAGTTGGAGCTACTACCTCCCAATATATATGTATGGAGTGGATTTGGAAACTGAAAAGATACTTTGTGTTCCCTACATATAGGTTAAGGACGGCTTTCACACACACTTAACTCTCAGAATTGAGCATGTGGTGAGACGTTCTTTCATCTAGCACAAAGGGAAAGGGTTGCAGGAGAAACTTTTACTCTGGTATCTCAGGCTGTTTCCTAGTGCCAGTTTGAATTTCCTGCAGTTTTCACTGTAAATCCGTGTTCGAGCTAGTACCTCACCATATATATGTTTGGAGTGGAGTTGGAAAATTTAAAGAAACTTTGTGTTCCCAACAAGCTAGTTGAAAGCAGCTTTCACACACACTTATTTCTCAGAACTGAGCATGTTGAGAGACGTTCGTTCATCTAGCACAAATTGAACGGTTTGCAGGAGAAATTGTTACTCTCGTTTCTCAGTTTGTTTCCTTGTGCCGGTTTGAAGTTCTGCAGTTTTCACTGTAAAACCGAGTTGGAGCTACTAACTACCCATAGATATGTATGGAGTGGAATATGCAATTGAAAGAAACTTTGTGTTCCCAAAAAGCTAGATGAAGGACGGCTTTCACACACAATTATCTCTCAGAACTGAGCATGTGGAGAGACGTTCGTTCATCTAGCACAAAGGGAACGGGTTGCAGGAGAAATTTCTTCTCTAGTTTCTCATTCTGTTTCCTAGTGCCGGTTTGAAGTTCCTGCAGTTTTCACTGTAAAAACAATTTGGAGCTAGTCACTACCCATATATAAGTATGGATTGGTGTTTGTAAGTGAAGGAAACTTTGAGTTGCCAACAATCTAGGTGAGGGACGGCTTTCACACACACTTATCTCTCAGAACTGAGCATGTGGAGAGACGTTCATTCATCTAGCAAAAATGGAACCAGTTGCAAGGGAAACTTTTACTCCGGGTTCTCATTCTGTTTCCTAGGGCCGGTTTGAATTTCCTGCAGTTTTCACTGTAAAACCGATTTGGAGCTAGTCCCTATCCATAGATATGTATGGAGTGGAGTTTTCAAGTGAAAGGAAACTATTTGTTCCCAACAAGCTAGGTGAAGTACGGCTTTCACACACAATTATCTCTCAGAACTGAGCATGTGGAGAGACGTTCGTTCATCTAGCACAAAGGGAACGGGTTGCAGGAGAAATTTCTACACTTGTTTCTCATTCTGTTTCCTAGTGCCGGTTTGAAGTTCCTGAAGTTTTCACTGTAAAATAGAGTGGGAGATAATACCGCCCCATATATATGTATGGAGTGGAGTTGGCAACTGAAAACAATCTTTGTTTTCCTAACAAGCTAGGTGAAGGACGGCATTCACACACACTTATCTCTCAGATATGAGCATGTGGAGAGACGTTCGTTCATCTAGCACAAAGGGAAGGGGATGCAGGATAATCTATACTCTGCTTTCTCAGTCTGTTTCCTAGAGCCGGTTTGAATTTCCTGCAGTTTTCACTGTAAAACCGAGATGGATCTAGTCCTTCCCCATATATCTGAATGGAGTGGAGTTTGCAAGTGAAAGAAACTTTGTGTTCCCAAAAAGCTAGGTGAAGGCAGTTTTCACAAACACTTTTCTCTCAGAACAGAGCATGTGGAGAGACTTTCGTTCATCTAGCACAAAGGGAACGGTTTGTAAGGGAAACTTTTACTCTCGTTTCTCAGTCTGATTCCAAAGGCCGATTTGAAGTTCCTGCAGTTTTCATTGTAAAACCAATTTGGAGCTAGTCCCTACACATTTATATGTATGGAGTGGTGTTTGCAAGTGAAGGAAACATTGAGTTCCCAAAAAGCTAGGTGAAGGACGGCTTTCACACACCTTTATCTCTCAGAACTGAGCATGTGGAGAGACGTTCGTTCATCTAGCACAAAGGGAACGGGTTGCAGGATAACCTTTTACTCCTGTTTCTCAGTCTGTTTCCTAGGGCCGGTTTGAAGTTCCTGCAGTTTTCACTGTAAAACCGATTTGGAGCTAGTCCCTATCCATAGATATGTATTGAGTGGAGATTGCAAGTGAAAAGAAACTTTTTGTTCCCAACAAGCTAGGTGAAGTACTGCTTTCACACACAATTATCTCTCAGAAATGAGCTTGTGGAGAGACGTTCGTTCATCTAGCACAAAGGGAACGGTTGCAGGAGAAAGTTCTACTCTGGATTCTCAGTCTGTTTCCTAGTGCCGGTTTGTAGTTCCTGCAGTTTTCACTGTAAAACCGATTTGGAGCTAATACCGCCGCATATATATGTATGGAGTGGAGTTGGCTACTGAAAAGAAGCTATGTTTTCCCAACAAGCTAAGTGAAGGACTGCTTTCACACACACTTATCTCTCAGAAATTAGCATGTGGAGAGACGTTCGTTCATCTAGCACAAAGGGAACGGGTTGCAGGATAAACTTTACTCTGATTTCTCAGTCTGTTTCCTTGTGCCGGTTTGAATTTCCTGCAGTTTTCACTGTAAAACCGAGTTGGAGCTAGTCCCTCCCCATATATATGTATGGAGTGGAGTTTGCAAGTGAAAGGAAACTTTGTGTTCCCAACAAGCTATGTGAAGTACAGCTTTCAAACTCACTTATCTCTCAGAACTGAGCATGTGGAGAGACGTTCGTTCATCTAGCACAAAGGGAATGGGTTGCAGGAGAATCTTTTATTCTGGTATCTCAGTCTGTTTCCTAGTGCCATTTTGAAGTTCTGCAGTTTTCACTGTAAATCCGAGTTGGAGCTACTACCTCCCAATATATATGTATGGAGTGGATTTGGAAACTGAAAAGATACTTTGTGTTCCCTACATATAGGTTAAGGACGGCTTTCACACACACTTAACTCTCAGAATTGAGCATGTGGTGAGACGTTCTTTCATCTAGCACAAAGGGAAAGGGTTGCAGGAGAAACTTTTACTCTGGTATCTCAGGCTGTTTCCTAGTGCCAGTTTGAAGTTCCTGCAGTTTTCACTGTAAATCCGTGTTCGAGCTAGTACCTCCCCATATATATGTTTGGAGTGGAGTTGGAAACTTTAAAGAAACTTTGTGTTCCCAACAAGCTAGTTGAAAGCAGCTTTCACACACACTTATTTCTCAGAACTGAGCATGTTGAGAGACGTTCGTTCATCTAGCACAAATTGAACGGTTTGCAGGAGAAATTGTTACTCTCGTTTCTCAGTTTGTTTCCTTGTGCCGGTTTGAAGATCTGCAGTTTTCACTGTAAAACCGAGTTGGAGCTACTAACTACCCATAGATATGTATGGAGTGGAATATGCAATTGAAAGAAACTTTGTGTTCCCAAAAAGCTAGATGAAGGACGGCTTTCACACACACTTATCTCTCAGAACTGAGCATGTGGAGAGACTTTCGTTCATCTAGCACAAAGGGAACGGGTTGCAGGAGAAACTTTTATTCCGGTTTCTCATTCTGTTTCCTAGGTCCGGTTTGAATTTCCTGCAGTTTTCACTGTAAAACCGAGTTGGAGCTTGTCCCTTCCCATAGATATGTATGAAGTGGAGTTTGCAAGTGAAAGGAAACTTTGTGTTCCCAACAAGCTATGTGAAGTACAGCTTTCAAACTCACTTATCTCTCAGAACTGAGTATGTGGAGAGACGTTCGTTCATCTAGCACAAAGGGAATGGGTTGCAGGAGAATCTTTTATTCTGGTATCTCAGTCTGTTTCCTAGTGCCATTTTGAAGTTCTGCAGTTTTCACTGTAAATCCGAGTTGGAGCTACTACCTCCCAATATATATGTATGGAGTGGATTTGGAAACTGAAAGATACTTTGTGTTCCCTACATATAGGTTAAGGACGGCTTTCACACACACTTAACTCTCAGAATTGAGCATGTGGTGAGACGTTCTTTCATCTAGCACAAAGGGAAAGGGTTGCAGGAGAAACTTTTACTCTGGTATCTCAGGCTGTTTCCTAGTGCCAGTTTGAATTTCCTGCAGTTTTCACTGTAAATCCGTGTTCGAGCTAGTACCTCCCCATATATATGTTTGGAGTGGAGTTGGAAAATTTAAAGAAACTTTGTGTTCCCAACAAGCTAGTTGAAAGAAGCTTTCACACACAATTATTTCTCAGAACTGAGCATGTTGAGAGACGTTCGTTCATCTAGCACAAATTGAACGGTTTGCAGGAGAAATTGTTACTCTCGTTTCTCAGTTTGTTTCCTTGTGCCGGTTTGAAGATCTGCAGTTTTCACTGTAAAACCGAGTTGGAGCTACTAACTACCCATAGATATGTATGGATTGGAATATGCAATTGAAAGAAACTTTGTGTTCCCAAAAAGCTAGATGAAGGACGGCTTTCACACACACTTATCTCTCAGAACTGAGCATGTGGAGAGACTTTCGTTCTTCTAGCACAAAGGGAACGGGTTGCAGGAGAAACTTTTATTCCGGTTTCTCATTCTGTTTCCTAGGTCCGGTTTGAAGTTCCTGCAGTTTTCACTGTAAAACCGATTTGGAGCTAGTCCCTATCCTTAGATATTTATGGAGTGGAGTTTGCAAGTGAAAGGAACCTTTTTTTTCCCAACAAGATATCTGAAGTACGGCTTTCACACACACTTATCTCTCAGAAATGAGCATGTGGAGAGACGTTCGTTCATTTGCCACATAGGGAACGGTTGCAGGAGAAACTTCTACTCTGGTGTCTCAGTCTGTTTCCTAGTGCCAGTTTGAAGTTCCTGCAGTTTTCACTGTAAAACCGAGTTGGAGCTACACCCTACCCATAGATATGTATGGAGTTGTGTTTGCAACTGAAAAGAAACTTTGTGTTCCCAAAAAGCTAGGTGAAGTACGGCTTTCACACACACTTATCTCTCAGAACTGAGCATGTGGAGAGACTTTCGTTCATCTAGCACAAAGGGAACGGGTTGCAGGAGAAACTTTTACTCTGGTATCTCAGTCTGTTTCCTAGTGCCGGTTTGAAGTTCCTGCAGTTTTCACTGTAAATCCGAGTTGGAGCTACTTCCTCCCCATATATATATATGGAGTGGAGTTGGAGCATGAAAAGTTACTTTGTGTTCCCAACAAGCTATGTGAAGGACGGCTTTCACACACAATTACCTCTCAGAAATGAGCATGTGGAGAGGCGTTCGTTCATTTAGCACAAAGGGAACTTGTTGCAGGAGAAACTTTTATACTGGTGTCTCAGTCTGTTTGTTGTGCCGTTTTGAAGTTTCTGCAATTTTCACTGTAAAACCCATTTGGAGCTAGAACCTCCCCATATATATGTATGGAGTGGAGTTAGCAACTGAAAAGATACTTTGTGTTCCCATCAAGCTATGTGATGTACGGCTTTCGCAAACACATATCTCTCAGAACTCAGTATGTGGAGAGAATTTCTTTATTCTAGCAATATGGGAAAGGGTTGCAGGTGAAAATTTTACACTGGTGTCTCAGTCTGTTTGTTGTGCCAGTTTGAAGTTCCTGCAGTTTTCACTCTAAAATCGATTTGGATCTATTACCGCCCCATATATATGAATGGAGTGGAGTTTGCAACTGAAAAGTATCTTTGTATTCCCAACAAGCTACGTGAAGGACAGCTTCACACACACTATCTCACAAAACTGAGCATGTGTTGACACTTTCATTCATCTAGCATAAAGGGAATGGTTTGCAGGATAAACTTTTTCTCTGGTTTCTCAGTCTGTTTCCTAGGGCCGGTTTGAATTTCCTGCAGTTTTCACTGTAAAACGGAGTTGGAGCAAGTCCCTACCCATAGATATGTATGGAGTGGAGTTTGCAACTGAAAAGAAACTTTGTGTTCCCAACAAGCTAGCTGAAGGACGGCTTTCACACATATGTATTTCTCAGAACTGAGCATGTGGAGAGACGTTCGTTCATCTAGCACAAAGTGAACCATATTCAGGAGAATCTATTACTCTGGTTTATCAGTCTGTTTCCTAGTGCCGGTTTGATGTTCCTACAATTTTCACTGTAAAATCGATTTAGAGCTAGTACCTAACCATATATATGTATGGAGTGGAGTTAGCAACAGAAAAGAAACATTGTTTTCCCAACAAGGTAGGTGAAGGACGGCTTTCACACACAATTTTCTCTCAAAACTGAGCATGTGGAGAGACGTTCGTTCATCTAGCACAAACGGAACGGGCTGCAGGGGAAATTTTTACTCTAGTTTCTCAGTCTGTTTCCTAGTGCCGGTTTGAAGTTCCTGCAGGTTTCACTGTAAAACACATTTGGGGATAGTACCGCCCCATATACATGTATGGTGTGGAGTTGGCAACTGAAAAGAATCTTTGTGTTCCCAACAAGCTATGTGAAGGACGGCTTTCACACACACTTATCTCTCAGAACTGAGCATGTGGTGAGACTTTCGTTCATCTAGCACAAAGGGAACGGGATGCAGGGAAACTTCTACTCTGGTTTCTCAGTCTGTTTCCTAGTGCCGGTTTGAAGTTCCTGCAGTTTTCACTGTAAAACAGAGTTGGAGCAAGTACCATCCCATATGTATATATGGAGTGGAGTTTGCAACTGAAAAGAAATTTTGTTTTCCCAAAAAGCTAGGTGAAGGAAGGCTTTCACACACACTTATCTCTCAGAACTGAGCATGTGGATAGACGTTCGTTCATCTAGCACAAAGGGAACAGGTTGCAGGGAAACTTCTACTCTGTATTCTCAGTCTGTTTTCTAGTGCCGTTTTGAAGTTCCTGCAGTTTTCACTGTATTATCGATTTGGAGCTTGTCCCTACCCATAGATATGTAGGGAGTGGAGTTTGCAACTGAAAAGAAACTTTGTGTTCCCAAAAAGCTAGGTGAAGGAAGGCTTTCACACACACTTATCTCTCAGAACTGAGCATGTGGAGAGACGTTCGTTCATCTAGCAAAAGGGAACGGGTAGCAGGGGGAACTTTTATTCTGGTTTCTCAGTCTGTTTCCTAGTACCGGTTTGATGTTCCTGCAGTTTTCAGTGTAAAGCCTAATTGGAGCTAGTTCCACCCCATAGATATGTATGGAATTTGGTTGGCAACTCAAAAGAAACTTTGTGTTCCCATCAAGCTAGGTGTATTTCGGCATTCACCCACAATTATAACTCAGAACTGATCATAAGGAGAGACGATCGTTCATCTAGCACAATTGGAACGAGTTTCAGGAGAAACTTTTACTCTGGTTTCTCAGTCTGTTTCCAAGTGCCGGTTTGATGTTCCTGCAGTTTTCACTGTAAAACAGAGTTGGAGCTTGTACCGCCCCATATATATGTATGGAGTGGAGACGGCAACAGAATACAAACTTTGATTTCCCAACAAGCTAGGTGAAGGACGGCTGTCACACACAATTATCCCTCAGAACTGAGCATGTGGAGAGGCTTTCGTTCATCTAGAAGAAAGGGAAAGGGTAGCAGGAGAATATATTACTCTGGTTTCTCAGTCTGTTTCCTAGTGCCGGTTTGAAGTTCCTGCATTTTTCACTTTAATATCGAGTTGCAGCTAGTCCCTACCTATAGATATGTATGGAGTGGAGATTGCAAGTGAAAACAAACTGTGTTCCAAACAAGTTATGTGAAGGACGGCTTTCACACAAAATTATCTCTCAGAACTGAGCATGTGGAGAGACGTTCGTTCATCTAGCACAATGGGAACGGTTTGCAGGGGAAACTTTTACTCTGGTTTCTCAGTCTATTTCCTAGTGCCGGTATGAAGTTCCTCCAGTTTTCACTGTAAAACGGATTTGGAGCTAGTACGGCCCCATATATATATATGGAGTGGAGATTGCAACTGAAAAGAAACTTTGTGTTCCCAAAAAGCTAGGTGAAGGACGGCTTTCACACACACTTATCTCTCAGAACTGAGCATGTGGATAGACGTTCGTTCATCTAGCACAAAGGGAAAGGGTTTCAGGGAAACTTCTACTCTGTTTTCTCAGTCTGTTTTCTAGTGCCGTTTTGAAGTTCCTGCAGTTTTCACTGTAATAGCAAGTTGGAGATTGTCCCTACCCTTAGATATGTATGGAGTGGAGTTTGCAACTGAAAAGAAACTTTGTGTTCCCAACAAGCGTGATGAAGGACGGCATTTACACAAACTTATCCCTCAGAACTGAGCATAAGAAGAGACGTTCGTTCATCTAGCACAATTGTAACGGGTTGCAAGAGAAATTTTACTCTGGTTTCTCAGTCTGTTTCCTTGTGCCGGTTTGATGTTCCTGCAGTTTTCACTGTAAAGCCGAATTGGAGCTAGTTCCAACCCATAGATATATATGGAGTGGGGTTGGCAACTCAAAAGAAACTTTGTGTTCCCATTAAGCTAGGTGAATTTCGGCTTTCACCCACACTTATCTCTCAGAACTGAGCTAGTTGGGAGACGTTCGTTCATCTAGCACAAATGGAACTGTATGCAGGAGAAACTTTTACTCTGTATTCTCATTCTGTTTCCTAGTGCCGGTTTGAAGTTCCTGAATTTTTCAATGTAAAACCGAGTTGGAGCTAATACCGCCCCATATATATGTATGGAGTGGATTTTGCAACTTAAAAGAAACTTTGTGTTCCCAACAAGCTAGGAGAAAGACGGCTTTCACCCACAATTATCCCACAGAACTGATCATGTGTAGAGACGATCGTTCATCTAGCACAAAAGGAAAGGATTGCAGGAGAAACTTTTACTCTGATTTCTCAGTATGTTTCCTAGTGCCGGTTTGACGTTCTGCAGTTTTCACTGTAAAACAGATTTGGAGCTTTTACCGCCCCATATATATGTATGGAGTTTAGTTGGAAACTGAAAAGTAACTTTGTGTTCCCAACAACCTAGTTGAAGGAAGGCTTCCACACACACTTATCTCTCAGAACTGAGCATGAGGAGAGATGTTCGTTCATCTAGCACTAAGTGAACGGGTTGCAGGGGAAATTTTTTCTATGGTATCTCAGTCGGTTTCCTAGTGCCAGTTTGAAATTCCGGCAGTTTTCACTGTAAACCCGACTTGGAGCTAGTACTTCAACATAGATATGTATTGAGTGGAGTTTGCAACTGAAAAGAAACTTTGTGTTCCCAACAAGCTAGTTGAAAGAAGGCTTTCAAACACACTAATCTCTCAGCACTGAGCATGTGGAGAGACGTTCGTTCATCTAGCACAAATGGAACGGGTTGCAGGAGAAAGTTATACTCTGTTTCTCAGTCTGTTTCCTAGTGCCCGTTTGAAGTTCCTGCACTTTACACTGTAAAACAGACTTGGAGCTACTACCTCCCCATATATATGTATGTAGTGGAATTTGCATGCGAAAAGTAACTTTGTGTTCCCAACAAGCTAGGTGATGTACGGCTTTCACACACACTTATCTCTCAGAACTGAGCATGTGGAGAGACGTACGTTCATCTAGCACAAAGGGAATGGGCTGCAGGAGAAATTTTTACTCTGGTTTCTCAGTCTGTTTCCTAGTGCCGGTTTGAAGTTCCTGCAGTTTTCACTGTAAAACACAGTTGGATATAGTACCGCCCCATATATATGTATGGTGTGGATTGGGCAACTGAAAAGATACTTTGTGTTCCCAACAAGTTTGTGAAGGACGGCTTTCACACACACTTATTTCTCAGAACTGAGCATGTGGAGAGACGTTCGTTCAACTAGCACAAAGGGAACGTGTTTCAGGGAAACTTCTACCCTGGTTTCTCAGTCTGTTTCCTAGTGCCGGTTTGAAGTTCCTGCATTTTTCACTTTTATATCGAGTTGGAGTTAGACCCTACCCATAGATATGTATGGAGTGGTGTTTGCAAGTGAAAAGAAACTTTGTTTTCCAAAAAGATTGGTGAAGTACGGTTTTCACACACATTTATCTCTCAGAACTGAGCATGTGGAAAGACGTTCTTTCATCTAGCACAATGGGAACGGTTTGCAGAAGTAATTTTACTCTGGTTTCTCAGTCTGTTTCCTAGTGCCGGTTTGAAGTTCTGCAGTTTTCACTGTAAAACCGAGTTGGAGCTAGTATCTCAACATAGATATTTATGGAGTGTAGTTTGCCACTGAAAAGAAATTTTGTGTTCCCAACGAGCTAGGTGAATGAAGGCTTTCACACACACTTATCTCTCAGAACTGAGCATGTGGGGAGACTTTCGTTCATCTAGCACAAATGGAACGGGTTGCAGGAGAAAGTATTACTCTGTTTTCTCAGCCTGTTTCCTAGTGCCAGTTTGAAATTCCTGCAAGTTTCACTGTAAACCAGACTTGAAGCTAGTACCTCCCCATATATATGTATGTATTGGAGTTTGCATGCGAAAAGAAACATTGTGTTCCCAACAAGCTAGGTGAAGGACGGCTTTCACACACACTTATCTCTCAGAACTGAGCATGTGGAGAGACGTTCGTTCATCTAGCACAAAGGGAACGGTTTCCAGGAGAAACTTTTACTCTGGTTTCTCAGTCTGTCTCCTAGTGCCGGTTTGAAGTTCCTGCAGTTTTCACTGTAAAACACTTTTGGGGATAGTACCGCTACATATATTTGTATGGTGTGGAGTTGGCAACTGAAAAGAATCTTTGTTTTCCCAACAAGCTATGTGAAGGACGGCTTTCACACACACTTATCTCTCAGAACTGAGCATGTGGTGAGACTTTCGTTCATATAGCACAAAGGGAATGGGTTGCAGGGAAACTTCTACTCTGTTTTCTCAGTCTGTTTTCTAGTGCCGTTTTGAAGTCCCTGCAGTTTTCACTGTAATATCGAGTTGGAGCTTGTCCCTACCCATAGATATGTAGGGATTGGAGTTTGCAACTGAAAAGAAACTTTGTGTTCCCAAAAAGCTAGGTGAAGGAAGGCTTTCACACACACTTATGTCTCAGAACTTAGCATGTGGAGAGACGTTCGTTCATCTAGCAAAAGGGAACGGGTAGCAGGGGGAACTTTTATTCTGGTTTCTCAGTCTGTTTCCTAGTAACGGTTTGATGTTCCTGCAGTTTTCAGTGTAAAGCCTAATTGGAGCTAGTTCCACCCCATAGATATGTATGGAATTTGGTTGGCAACTCATAAGAAACTTTGTGTTCCCTTCAAGTTAGGTGTATTTCGGCTTTCACCCACAATTATCTCTCAGAACTGATCATAAGGAGAGACGTTCGTTCATCTAGCACAATTGGAACGAGTTTCAGGAGAAACTTTTACTCTGGTTTCTCAGTCTGTTTCCAAGTGCCGGTTTGATGTTCCTGCAGTTTTCACTGTAAAACAGAGTTGGAGCTTGTACCTCCCCATATATATGTATGGAGTGGAGATGGCAACAGAAAAGAAACTTTGTTTTCCCAACAAGCTAGGTGAAGGACGGCTGTCACACACAAATATCTCTCAGAACTGAGCATGTGGAGAGACTTTCGTTCATCTAGAAGAAAGGGAACGGGTAGCAGGAGAATATATTACTCTGGTTTCTCAGTCTGTTTCCTAGTCCCGGTTTGAAGTTCCTGCATTTTTCATTGAAAACCCGAATTGGAGCTAGTTCCACCCCATAGATATGTATGGAGTGGGGTTGGCAACTGAAAAGGAACTTTGTTTTCCCAACTACCTAGGTGAAGGAAGGCTTCCACAAACACTTATCTCTCAGAACTGAGCATGAGGAGAGATGTTCTTTCATCTAGCACTAAGGGAACGGGTTGCAGGGGAAATTATTTCTATGGTTTCTCAGTCGGTTTCCTTGTGCCAGTTTGAAATTCCGGCAGTTTTCACTGTAAAATCGAGTTGGAGCTATTACCACAACATAGATAATAATTGAGTGGAGTTTGCAACTGAAAAGAAACTTTGTGTTCCCAACAAGCTAGTTGAATGAAGGCTTTCAAACACATTAAACTCTCAGAACTGAGCATGTGGAGAGACGTTCGTTCATCTAGCACAAATGGAACGGGTTGCAGGAGAAATTTCTACTCTGGTATCTCAGTCTGTTTCCTAGTGCCGGTTTGAAGTTCCTGCAGTTTTCACTGTAAAACGGAGTTGGAGCTAGTACCGCCCCATATATATTTATGGAGTGCAGATGGCAACTGAAAAGAAACTGTGTTCCAAACAAGTTATGTGAAGGACGGCTTTCACACAAACTTATCTCTCAGAACTGAGCATGTGGAGAGACGTTCGTTCATCTAGCACAAAGGGAACGTTTTGCAGGGAAACTTCTACTCTGGTTTCTCAGTTTGTTTCCTAGTGCCGTTTTGAAGTTCCTGCATTTTTCACTTTAATATCGAGTTGGAGCTAGTCCCTACCTATAGATATGTATGGAGTGGAGAATGCAAGTTAAAAGAAACTTTGTTTTCCCAAAAAGCTTGGTGAAGTACGGCTTTCACACACATTTATCTCTCAGAATTGAGCATGTGGAAAGACGTTCGTTCATCTAGCACAATGGGAACGGTTTTCAGGAGAAACTTTTACTCTGGTTTCTCAGTCTATTTCCTAGTGCCGGTTTGAAGTTCCTGCATTTTTCACTGTAAAATGGAGTTGGAGCTAGTACGGCCCCATATATATATATGGAGTGGAGATTGCAACTGAAAAGAAACTTTGTGTTCCCAAAAAGCTAGGTGAAGGACGGCTTTCACACACACTTATCTCTCAGAACTGAGCATGTGGATAGACGTTCGTTCATCTAGCACAAAGGGAAAGCGTTTCAGGGAAACTTCTACTCTGTTTTCTCAGTCTGTTTTCTAGTGCCGTTTTGAAGTTCCTGCAGTTTTCACTGTAATAGCAAGTTGGAGATTGTCCCAACCCTTAGATATGTATGGAGTGGAGTTTGCAACTGAAAAGAAACTTTGTGTTCCCAACAAGCGTGGTGAAGGACGGCATTCACACAAAATTATCCCTCAGAACTGAGCATAAGGAGAGACGTTCGTTCATCTAGCACAAATGGAACGGGTTTCAGGAGAAATTTTACTCTGGTTTCTCAGTCTGTTTCCCTGTGCCGGTTTGATGTTCCTGCAGTTTTCACTGTAAAGCCGAATTGGAGCTAGTTTCAACCCGTAGATATGTATGGAGTGGGGTTGGCAACTCAAAAGAAACATTGTGTTCCCATTAAGCTAGGTGAATTTCGGCTTTCACCCACACTTATCTCTCACAACTGAGCTAGTTGGGAGACGTTCGTTCATCTAGCACAAATGGAACTGTATGCAGGAGAAACTTTTACTCTGGATTCTCTGTCTGTTACCTAGTGCCGGTTTGAAGTTCCTGAATTTTTCAATGTAAAACCGAGTTGGAGCTACTACCGCCCCATATATATGTATGGAGTGGATTTTGCAACTTAAAAGAAACTTTTTGTTCCCAACAAGCTAGGAGAAAGACGGCTTTCACCCACAATTATCCCACAGAACTGAGCATGTGTAGAGACGATCGTTCATCTAGCACAAAAGGAAAAGATTGCAGGAGAAACTTTTTCTCTGATTTCTCAGTATGTTTCCTAGTGACGGTTTGAAGTTCTGCAGTTTTCACTGTAAAACAGATTTGGAGCTTGTACCGCCCCATATATATGTATGGAGTTTAGTTGGAAATTGAAAAGTAACTTTGTGTTCCCAACAACCTAGTTGAAGGAAGGCTTCCACACACACTTATCTCTCAGAACTGAGCATGAGGAGAGATGTTCGTTCATCTAGCACTAAGTGAACGGGTTGCAGGTGAAATTTTTTCTATGGTATCTCAGTCGGTTTCCTAGTGCCAGTTTGAAATTCCGGCAGTTTTCACTGTAAACCCGACTTGGAGCTAGTACTTCAACATAGATATGTATTGAGTGGAGTTTGCAACTGAAAAGAAACTTTGTGTTCCCAACAAGCTAGTTGAATGATGGCTTTCAAACACACTAATCTCTCAGCACTGAGCATGTCGAGAGACGTTCGTTCATCTAGCACAAATGGAACGGGTTGCAGGAGAAAGTTATACTCTGTTTCTCAGTCTGTTTCCTAGTGCCCGTTTGAAGTTCCTGCACTTTTCACTGTAAAACAGACTTGGAGCTACTACCTCCCCATATATATGTATTTAGTGGAGTTTGCATGCGAAAAGTAACTTTGTGTTCCCAACAAGCTAGGTGATGTACGGCTTTCACACACACTTATCTCTCAGAACTGAGCATGTGGAGAGACGTACATTCATCTAGCACAAAGGGAATGGGCTGCAGGAGAAATTTTTACTCTGGTTTCTCAGTCTGTTTCCTAGTCCGTTTTGAATTTCCTGCAGTTTTCACTGTAAAACACAGTTGGATATAGTACCGCCCCATATATATGTATGGTGTGGATTTGGTAACTGAAAAGAAACTTTGTGTTCCCAACAAGTATTTTGAAGGACGGCTTTCACACACACATATCTCTCAGAACTGAGCATGTGGAGAGACGTTCGTTCAACTAGCACAAATGGAACGTGTTTCAGGGAAACTTTTACTCTGGTTTCTCAGTCTGTTTCCTAGTGCCGGTTTGAAGTTCCTTCATTATTCACTTTAATATCGAGTTGGAGCTAGACCCTACCCATAGATATGTATGGAGTGGAGTTTACAAGTGAAAAGAAACTTTGTTTTCCAAAGAGATTGGTGAAGTACGGCTTTCACACACATTTATCTCTCAGAACTGAGCATGTGGAAAGACGTTCGTTCATCTAGCACAATGGGAACGGTTTGCAGGGGAAATTTTACTCTGGTTTCTCAGTCTGTTTCCTAGTGCCGGTTTTATGTTCCTGCAGTTTTCACTGTAAAACCGAGTTGGAGCTTGTACCGCCCTATATATATGTATGGATTGGAGATGGCAATGGAAAAGAAACTTTGTTTTCCCAACAAGCAAGGTGAAGGACGGCTGTCACAAACACTTATCTCTCAGAACTGAGAATGTTGAGAGACGTTCATTCATCTAGAACAATGGGAACAGGTTGCAGGAGAAAATTTTACTCTGTTTTCTCAGTCTGTTTCCTAGTGCCGGTTTGAAATTCCTGCATTTTTCAATGTAATATCGAATTGTAGCTAGACCCTACCCATAGATATGAATGGATAGGAGTTTGCAACTGAAAAGAAACTTTGTGTTCCCAACAAGCTAGCTGAAGAACGGCATTCACACTCACTTATTTCTCAGAACTGAGCATGTGGAGAGACGTTCGTTCATCTAGAACAAAGGGAACGGGTAGCAGGAGAAAATTTTACTCTGGTTTCTCAGTCTGTTTCCTAGTGCTGGTTTGAAGTTCCTGCATTTTTCATTTTAAAGCCGAATTGGAGCTAGTTCCACCCCATAGATATGTATGGAGTGGGGTTGGCAACTCAAAAGAAACTTTGTGTTCCCAACAACCTAGGTGAAGGACGGCTTTCACACACACTTATCTCTCAGAAATGAGCAAGTGGAGAGACTTTCGTTCATCTAGCACCAAGGGAACGGGTTGCAGGAGAAACTATTTCTCTGGTTTCTGATTTTGTTTCCTAGTGCCGGTTTCAAGTTTCTGCAGTTTTCAGTGTAAAGCCGAATTGGAGCTAGTTCCACCCCATAGATATGTATGGAGTGGAGTTGGCAACTCAAAAGAATCTTTGTGTTCCCAACAAGCTAGGTGAAGGACGACTTTCACACACACTTATCTCTCAGAACTGAGCATGTGGAGAGACGTTCGTTCATCTAGCACAAAGGGAACGGGTTGCAGGAGAAACTATTACCCTGGATTCTCAGTCTGTTTCCAAGTGCCGGTTTGAAGTTCCTGCAGTTTTCACTGTAAAACCGAGTTGGAGCTAGTATCTCCCCCTATATATATATGGAAAGGTGTTTGCAACTGAAAAGAAATTTTGTGTTCCCAACAAGCAAGGTGAAGCACGGCTTTCACACACACTTATCTCTCAGAACTGAGTATGAGGACAGACGTTCGTTCATCTAGCACAAAGGAAACGGGTTGCAGGAGAAACATTTACTCTGGTATCTCAGTCTGTTTCCTAGTGCCAGTTTGAAGTTCCTGCAGTTTTCACTGTAAAACAGAGTTGGAGCTTTTAACTCCCCATATATATATGGATTGGAGTTTGCAACTTAAAAGAAACTTTGTGTTCCCAACAAGCTAGGTGAAGGATGGCTTTCACACACTCTTATCTCTCAGAACTGAGCATGTGGAGAGACGTTTGTTCATCTAGCACAAAGGGAACGGGTTGCAGGAGAAACTATTACCCTGGTTTCTCAGTCTGTTTCCAAGTGCCGGTTTGAAGTTCCTGCAGTTTTCACGGTAAAACCGAGTTGGAGCTAGTACCTCCCCATATATATATATGGAAAGGTGTTTACAACTGAAAAGAAATTTTTTTTTTCCCAAAAAGCAAGGTGAAGGACGGCTTTCACACACACTTATCTCTCAGAACTGAGCATGTGGAGAGACGTTCGTTCATCTAGCACAAAGGGAACGGGTTGCAGGAGAAACATTTACTCTGGTTTCTCAGTCTGTTTCCTAGTGCCGGTTTGAAGTTCCTGCAGTTTTCCCTGTAATAGCATGTTGGATATTGTCCCTACCCATAGATATGTATGGAGTGGAGTTTGCAACTGAAAAGAAATTTGTGTTCCCAACAAGCGTGGTGAAGGACGGCATTCACACAAACTTATCTCTCAGAACTGAGCACAAGGAGAGACGTTCGTTCATCTAGCACAAAGGGAACGGTTTGCAGGAGAAATATTACTCAGGTTTCTCAGTCTGTTTCCTAGTGCCGGTTTGATGTTCCTGCAGTTTTCACTGTAAAACCGAGTTGGAGCTTGTACCGCCCTATATATATGTATGGAGTGGAGATGGCAACGGAAAAGAAACTTTGTTTTCCCAACAAGCAAGGTGAAGGACGGCTTTCACACACACTTGTCTCTCAGAACTGAGCATGTGGAGAGACGTTCGTTCATCTAGCACAAATGGAACGGGTTGCAGGAGAAACTTATACTCTGGTTTCTCAGTCTGTTTCCTAGTGCCGGTTTGAAGTTCCTGCATTTTTCACTTTAATATCGAGTTGGAGCTAGAACCTACCCATAGATATGTATGGATTGGAGTATGCAAGTGAAAAGAAACTTTGTTTTCCAAAAAATCTAGGTGAAGTACGGCTTTCACACACATTTATCTCTCAGAACTGAGCATGTGGAAGACGTTCGTTCATCTAGCACAATGGGAACGGTTTGCAGGAGAAACTTTTACTCTGGTTTCTCAGTCTATTTCCTAGTGCCGGTTTGAAGTTCCTGCAGTTTTCACTGTAAAACCGATTTGGAGCTAGTACCGCCCCATTTATATATATGGAGTGGAGATTGCAACTGAAAAGAAACTTTGTGTTCCCAACAAGCTAGGTGAAGGACGGCTTTCACACACACTTATCTCTCAGAACTGAGCATGTGGAGAGACGTTCGTTCATCTAGTACAAAGGGAAAGGTTTGCAGGGAAATTTCTACTCTGTTTTCTCAGTCTGTTTTCTAGTGCCGTTTTGAAGTTCCTGCAGTTTTCACTGTAGTAGAAAGTTGGAGATTTTCCCTACCCATAGATATGTATGGAGTGGAGTTTGCAACTGTAAAGAAACTTTGTGTTCCAAACAAGCGTGGTGAAGGACGGCATTCACACAAACTTATGTCTCAGAACTGAGCACAAGGAGAGACGTTCGTTCATCTAGCACAATAGGAACGGGTTGCAGGAGAAATTTTACTCTGGTTTCTCAGTCTGTTTCCTAGTGCCGGTTTGATGTTCCTGCAGTTTTCACTGTAAAACCGAGTTGGAGCTTGTACCGCCCTATATATATGTATGGAGTGGAGATGGCAACGGTAAAGAAACTTTGTTTCCCAACAAGCAAGTTGAAGGACGGCTGTCACACACAATTTTCTCTCAGAAATGAGAATGTGGAGAGACGTTCATTCATCTAGAACAATGGGAACAGGTTGCAGGAGAAACTTCTACTCTGGTTTCTCAGTCTGTTTCCTAGTGCCGGTTTGAAATTCCTGCATTTTTCAATGTAATATCGAATTGTAGCTAGACCCTACCCATAGATATGTATGGATTGGAGTTTGCAACTGAAAAGAAACTTTGTGTTTCCAACAAGCTAGGTGAAGGACGGCTTTCACACTCACTTATTTCTCAGAACTGAGCTTGTGGAGAGACGTTCGTTCATCTAGAAAAAAGGGAACGGGTAGCAGGAGAAAATTTTACTCTGGTTTCTCAGTCTGTTTCCTAGTGCCTGTTTGAAGTTCCTGCTGTTTACAATGTAAAGCCGAATTGGAGCTAGTTCCAACCCATAGATATATATGGAGTGTAATTGGCAACTCAAAAGAATCTTTGTGTTCCCAACAAGCTAGGTGAAGAACGACTTTCACACACACTTATCTCTCAGAACTGAGCATGTGGAGAGACGTTCGTTCATCTAGCACAAAGGGAACGGGTTGCAGGAGAAAATTTTAACCTGGTATCTCAGTCTGTTTCCAAGTGCCGGTTTGAAGTTCCTGCAGATTTCACAGTAAAACCAAGTTGGAGCTAGTACCTCCCCATATATATATATGGAAAGGTGTTTACAACTGAAAAGAAACTTTGTGTTCCCAACAAGCAAGGTGAAGGACGGCTTTCACACACACTTAAATCTCAGAACTGAGCATGTGGAGAGACTTTCGTTCATCTAGCACAAAGGGAGCGGGTTGCAGGAGAAACATTTACTCTGGTTTCGCAGTCTGTTTCCTAGTGCCGGTTTGAAGTTCCTGCAGTTTTCACTGTAAAACAGAGTTGGAGCTTTTAACTCTCCATATATTTATGGAGTGGAGTTTGCAACTTAAAAGAAACTTTGTGTTCCCAGCAAGCTAGGTGAAGGATGGCTTTCACACACACTTATCTCTCAGAACTGAGCATGTGGAGAGACGTTTGTTCATCTAGCACAAAGGGAACGGGTTGCAGGAGAAACTATTACCCTGGTTTCTCAGTCTGTTTCCAAGTGCCGGTTTGAAGTTCCTGCAGTTTTCACGGTAAAACCGAGTTGGAGCTTGTACCTCCCCATATATATATATGGAAAAGTGTTTACAACTGAAAAGAAATTTTGTGTTCCCCACAAGCAAGGTGAAGGACGGCTTTCACACACACTTATCTCTCAGAACTGAGCATGTGGAGAGACGTTCGTTCATCTAGCACAAAGGGAACGGGTTGCAGGAGAAACATTTACTCTTGTTTCTCAGTCTGTTTCCTAGTGCCTTTTTGAAGTTCCTGCAGTTTTCACTGTAATAGCATGTTGGAAATTGTCCCTACACATAGATATGTATGGAGTGGAGTTTGCAACTGAAAAGAAATTTGTGTTCCCAACAAGCGTGGTGAAGGACGGCATTCACACAAAATTATCTCTCAGAACTGAGCACAAGGAGAGACGTTCGTTCATCTAGCACAAAGGGAACGGATTGCAGGAGAAATTTTACTCTGGTTTCTCAGTCTGATTCCTAGTGCCGGTTTGATGTTCCTGCAGTTTTCACTGTAAAACCGAGTTGGAGCTTGTACCGCCCTATATATATGTATGGAGTGGAGATGGCAACGGAAAAGAAACTTTGTTTTCCCAACAAGTAATGTGAATGACGGCTGTTACACACAATTATCTCTCAGAACTGAGAATGTGGAGAGACGTTCATTCATCTAGAACAATGGGAACAGTTTGCAGGAGAAACTTCTACTCTGGTTTCTCAGTCTGTTTCCTAGTGCCGGTTTGAAATTCCTGCATTTTTCAATGTAATATCGAATTGTAGCTTGACCCTACCCATAGATATGTATGGATTGGAGTATGCAAATGAAAAGAAACTTTGTTTTCCAAAAAATCTAGGTGAAGTACGGCTTTCACACACATTTATCTCTCAGAACTGAGCATGTGGAAGACGTTCGTTCATCTAGCACAATGGGAACGGTTTGCAGGAGAAACTTTTACTCTGGTTTCTCAGTCTATTTCCTAGTGCCGGTTTGAAGTTCCTGCAGTTTTCACTTTAAAACCGAGTTGGAGCTAGTACCGCCCCATATATATATATGGAGTGGAGATTGCAACTGAAAAGAAACTTTGTGTTCCCAACAAGCTAGGTGAAGGACGGCTTTCACACACACTTATCTCTCAGAACTGAGCATGTGGAGAGACGTTCGTTCATCTAGTACAAAGGGAAAGGTTTGCAGGGAAATTTCTACTCTGTTTTCTCAGTCTGTTTTCTAGTGCCGTTTTGAAGTTCCTGCAGTTTTCACTGTAGTAGAAAGTTGGAGATTTTCCCTACCCATAGATATGTATGGAGTGGAGTTTGCAACTGTAAAGAAACTTTGTGTTCCAAACAAGCGTGGTGAAGGACGGCATTCACACATACTTATGTCTCAGAACTGAGCACAAGGAGAGACGTTCGTTCATCTAGCACAATAGGAACGGGTTGCAGGATAAATTTTACTCTGGTTTCTCAGTCTTTTTCCTAGTGCCGGTATGAAGTTCCTGCATTTTTCACTTTAATATCGAGTTGGAGCTAGAACCTACCCATAGATATGTATGGAGTGGAGTATGCAAGTGAAAAGAAACTTTATTTTCCCAAAAATCTAGGTGAAGTACGGCTTTCACACACATTTATCTCTCAGAACTGAGCATGTGGAAGACGTTCTTTCATCTAGCACAATGGGAACGGTTTGCAGGAGAAACTTTTACTCTGGTTTCTCAGTCTATTTCCTAGTGCCGGTTTGAAGTTCCTGCAGTTTTCACTTTAAAACCGAGTTGGAGCTAGTACCGCCCCATATATATATATGGAGTGGAGATTGCAACTGAAAAGAAACTTTGTGTTCCCAAAAAGCTAGGTGAAGGAAGGCTTTCACACACACTTATCTCTCAGAACTTAGCATGTGGAAAGACGTTCGTTCATCTAGCAAAAGGGAACGGGTAGCAGGGGGAACTTTTATTCTGGTTTCTCAGTCTGTTTCCTAGTAACGGTTTGATGTTCCTGCAGTTTTCAGTGTAAAGCCTAATTGGAGCTAGTTCCACCCCATAGATATGTATGGAATTTGGTTGGCAACTCAAAAGAAACTTTGTGTTCCCTTCAAGTTAGGTGTATTTCGGCTTTCACCCACAATTATCTCTCAGAACTGATCATAAGTGGAGACGTTCGTTCATCTAGCACAATTGGAACGAGTTTCAGGAGAAACTTTTACTCTGGTTTCTCAGTCTGTTTCCAAGTGCCGGTTTGATGTTCCTGCAGTTTTCACTGTAAAACAGAGTTGGAGCTTGTACCGCCCCATATATATTTATGGAGTGGAGATGGCAACAGAAAAGAAACTTTGTTTTCCCAACAAGCTAGGTGAAGGACGGCTGTCACACACAAATATCTCTCAGAACTGAGCATGTGGAGAGACTTTCGTTCATCTAGAAGAAAGGGAACGGGTAGCAGGAGAATATATTACTCTGGTTTCTCAGTCTGTTTCCTAGTCCCGGTTTGAAGTTCCTGCATTTTTCATTGAAAACCCGAATTGGAGCTAGTTCCACCCCATAGATATGTATGGAGTGGGGTTGGCAACTGAAAAGGAACTTTGTTTTCCCAACAACCTAGGTGAAGGAAGGCTTCCACACACACTTATCTCTCAGAACTGAGCATGAGGAGAGATGTTCTTTCATCTAGCACTAAGGGAACGGGTTGCAGGGGAAATTATTTCTATGGTTTCTCAGTCGGTTTCCTTGTGCCAGTTTGAAATTCCGGCAGTTTTCACTGTAAAATCGAGTTGGAGCTATTACCACAACATAGATAATAATTGAGTGGAGTTTGCAACTGAAAAGAAACTTTGTGTTCCCAACAAGCTAGTTGAATGAAGGCTTTCAAACACATTAAACTCTCAGAACTGAGCATGTGGAAAGACGTTCGTTCATCTAGCACAAATGGAACGGTTGCAGGAGAAATTTCTACTCTGGTATCTCAGTCTGTTTCCTAGTGCCGGTTTGAAGTTCCTGCAGTTTTCACTGTAAAACGGAGTTGGAGCTAGTACCGCCCCATATATATTTATGGAGTGCAGATGGCAACTGAAAAGAAACTGTGTTCCAAACAAGTTATGTGAAGGACGGCTTTCACACAAACTTATCTCACAGAACTGAGCATGTGGAGAGACGTTCGTTCATCTAGCACAACGGGAACGTGTTGCAGGGAAACTTCTACTCTGGTTTCTCAGTCTGTTTCCTAGTGCCGTTTTGAAGTTCCTGCATTTTTCACTTTAATATTGAGTTGGAGCTAGTCCCTACCTATAGATATGTATGGAGTGGAGAATGCAAGTGAAAAGAAACTTTGTTTTCCCAAAAAGCTTGGTGAAGTACGGCTTTCACACACATTTATCTCTCAGAACTGAGCATGTGGAAAGACGTTCGTTCATCTAGCACAATGGGAACGGTTTGCAGGAGAAACTTTTACTCTGGTTTCTCAGTCTATTTCCTAGTGCCGGTTTGAAGTTCCTGCATTTTTCACTGTAAAACGGAGTTGGAGCTAGTACGGCCCCATATATATATATGGAGTGGAGATTGCAACTGAAAAGAAACTTTGTGTTCCCAAAAAGCTAGGTGAAGGACGGCTTTCACACACACTTATCTCTCAGAACTGAGCATGTGGATAGACGTTCGTTCATCTAGCACAAAGGGAAAGCGTTTCAGGGAAACTTCTACTCTGTTTTCTCAGTCTGTTTTCTAGTGCCGTTTTGAAGTTCCTGCAGTTTTCACTGTAATAGCAAGTTGGAGATTGTCCCAACCCTTAGATATGTATGGAGTGGAGTTTGCAACTGAAAAGAAACTTTGTGTTCCCAACAAGCGTGGTGAAGGACGGCATTCACACAAAATTATCCCTCAGAACTGAGCATAAGGAGAGACGTTCGTTCATCTAGCACAAATGGAACGGGTTTCAGGAGAAATTTTACTCTGGTTTCTCAGTCTGTTTCCCTGTGCCGGTTTGATGTTCCTGCAGTTTTCACTGTAAAGCCGAATTGGAGCTAGTTTCAACCCGTAGATATGTATGGAGTGGGGTTGGCAACTCAAAAGAAACATTGTGTTCCCATTAAGCTAGGTGAATTTCGGCTTTCACCCACACTTATCTCTCACAACTGAGCTAGTTGGGAGACGTTCGTTCATCTAGCACAAATGGAACTGTATGCAGGAGAAACTTTTACTCTGGATTCTCAGTCTGTTACCTAGTGCCGGTTTGAAGTTCCTGAATTTTTCAATGTAAAACCGAGTTGGAGCTACTACCGCCCCATATATATGTATGGAGTGGATTTTGCAACTTAAAAGAAACTTTTTGTTCCCAACAAGCTAGGAGAAAGACGGCTTTCACCCACAATTATCCCACAGAACTGAGCATGTGTAGAGACGATCGTTCATCTAGCACAAAAGGAAAAGATTGCAGGAGAAACTTTTTCTCTGATTTCTCAGTATGTTTCCTAGTGACGGTTTGAAGTTCTGCAGTTTTCACTGTAAAACAGATTTGGAGCTTGTACCGCCCCATATATATGTATGGAGTTTAGTTGGAAATTGAAAAGTAACTTTGTGTTCCCAACAACCTAGTTGAAGGAAGGCTTCCACACACACTTATCTCTCAGAACTGAGCATGAGGAGAGATGTTCGTTCATCTAGCATTAAGTGAACGGGTTGCAGGTGAAATTTTTTCTATGGTATCTCAGTCGGTTTCCTAGTGCCAGTTTGAAATTCCGGCAGTTTTCACTGTAAACCCGACTTGGAGCTAGTACTTCAACATAGATATGTATTGAGTGGAGTTTGCAACTGAAAAGAAACTTTGTGTTCCCAACAAGCTAGTTGAATGATGGCTTTCAAACACACTAATCTCTCAGCACTGAGCATGTCGAGAGACGTTCGTTCATCTAGCACAAATGGAACGGGTTGCAGGAGAAAGTTATACTCTGTTTCTCAGTCTGTTTCCTAGTGCCCGTTTGAAGTTCCTGCACTTTTCACTGTAAAACAGACTTGGAGCTACTACCTCCCCATATATATGTATTTAGTGGAGTTTGCATGCGAAAAGTAACTTTGTGTTCCCAACAAGCTAGGTGATGTACGGCTTTCACACACACTTATCTCTCAGAACTGAGCATGTGGAGAGACGTACATTCATCTAGCACAAAGGGAATGGGCTGCAGGAGAAATTTTTACTCTGGTTTCTCAGTCTGTTTCCTAGTCCGTTTTGAATTTCCTGCAGTTTTCACTGTAAAACACAGTTGGATATAGTACCGCCCCATATATATGTATGGTGTGGATTTGGTAACTGAAAAGAAACTTTGTGTTCCCAACAAGTATTTTGAAGGACGGCTTTCACACACACATATCTCTCAGAACTGAGCATGTGGAGAGACGTTCGTTCAACTAGCACAAATGGAACGTGTTTCAGGGAAACTTCTACTCTGGTTTCTCAGTCTGTTTCCTAGTGCCGGTTTGAAGTTCCTTCATTATTCACTTTAATATCGAGTTGGAGCTAGACCCTACCCATAGATATGTATGGAGTGGAGTTTACAAGTGAAAAGAAACTTTGTTTTCCAAAGAGATTGGTGAAGTACGGCTTTCACACACATTTATCTCTCAGAACTGAGCATGTGGAAAGACGTTCGTTCATCTAGCACAATGGGAACGGTTTGCAGGGGAAATTTTACTCTGGTTTCTCAGTCTGTTTCCTAGTGCCGGTTTGATGTTCCTGCAGTTTTCACTGTAAAACCGAGTTGGAGCTTGTACCGCCCTATATATATGTATGGAATGGAGATGGCAACGGAAAAGAAACTTTGTTTTCCCAACAAGCAAGGTGAAGGACGGCTGTCACAAACACTTATCTCTCAGAACTGAGAATGTTGAGAGACGTTCATTCATCTAGAACAATGGGAACAGGTTGCAGGAGAAAATTTTACTCTGTTTTCTCAGTCTGTTTCCTAGTGCCGGTTTGAAATTCCTGCATTTTTCAATGTAATATCGAATTGTAGCTAGACCCTACCCATAGATATGAATGGATAGGAGTTTGCAACTGAAAAGAAACTTTGTGTTCCCAACAAGCTAGCTGAAGAACGGCATTCACACTCACTTATTTCTCAGAACTGAGCATGTGGAGAGACGTTCGTTCATCTAGAACAAAGGGAACGGGTAGCAGGAGAAAATTTTACTCTGGTTTCTCAGTCTGTTTCCTAGTGCTGGTTTGAAGTTCCTGCATTTTTCATTTTAAAGCCGAATTGGAGCTAGTTCCACCCCATAGATATGTATGGAGTGGGGTTGGCAACTCAAAAGAAACTTTGTGTTCCCAACAACCTAGGTGAAGGACGGCTTTCACACACACTTATCTCTCAGAAATGAGCAAGTGGAGAGACTTTCGTTCATCTAGCACCAAGGGAACGGGTTGCAGGAGAAACTATTTCTCTGGTTTCTGAGTTTGTTTCCTAGTGCCGGTTTCAAGTTTCTGCAGTTTTCAGTGTAAAGCCGAATTGGAGCTTGTTCCACCCCATAGATATGTATGGAGTGGAGTTGGCAACTCAAAAGAATCTTTGTGTTCCCAACAAGCTAGGTGAAGGACGACTTTCACACACACTTATCTCTCAGAACTGAGCATGTGGAGAGACGTTCGTTCATCTAGCACAAAGGGAACGGGTTGCAGGAGAAACTATTACCCTGGTTTCTCAGTCTGTTTCCAAGTGCCGGTTTGAAGTTCCTGCAGTTTTCACTGTAAAACCGAGTTGGAGCTAGCATCTCCCCCTATATATATATGGAAAGGTGTTTGCAACTGAAAAGAAATTTTGTGTTCCCAACAAGCAAGGTGAAGGACGGCTTTCACACACACTTATCTCTCAGAACTGAGTATGAGGAGAGACGTTCGTTCATCTAGCACAAAGGGAACGGGTTGCAGGAGAAACATTTACTCTGGTATCTCAGTCTGTTTCCTAGTGCCAGTTTGAAGTTCCTGCAGTTTTCACTGTAAAACAGAGTTGGAGCTTTTAACTCCCCATATATATATGGATTGGAGTTTGCAACTTAAAAGAAACTTTGTGTTCCCAACAAGCTAGGTGAAGGATGGCTTTCACACACTCTTATCTCTCAGAACTGAGCATGTGGAGAGACGTTTGTTCATCTAGCACAAAGGGAACGGGTTGCAGGAGAAACTATTACCCTGGTTTCTCAGTCTGTTTCCAAGTGCCGGTTTGAAGTTCCTGCAGTTTTCACGGTAAAACCGTGTTGGAGCTAGTACCTCCCCATATATATATATGGAAAGGTGTTTACAACTGAAAAGAAATTTTTTTTTTCCCAAAAAGCAAGGTGAAGGACGGCTTTCACACACACTTATCTCTCAGAACTGAGCATGTGGAGAGACGTTCGTTCATCTAGCACAAAGGGAACGGGTTGCAGGAGAAACATTTACTCTGGTTTCTCAGTCTGTTTCCTAGTGCCGGTTTGAAGTTCCTGCAGTTTTCACTGTAATAGCATGTTGGATATTGTCCCTACCCATAGATATGTATGGAGTGGAGTTTGCAACTGAAAAGAAATTTGTGTTCCCAACAAGCGTGGTGAAGGACGGCATTCACACAAACTTATCTCTCAGAACTGAGCACAAGGAGAGACGTTCGTTCATCTAGCACAAAGGGAACGGTTTGCAGGAGAAATATTACTCTGGTTTCTCAGTCTGTTTCCTAGTGCCGGGTTGATGTTCCTGCAGTTTTCACTGTAAAACCGAGTTGGAGCTTGTACCGCCCTATATATATGTATGGAGTGGAGATGGCAACGGAAAAGAAACTTTGTTTTCCCAACAAGCAAGGTGAAGGACGGCTTTCACACACACTTGTCTCTCAGAACTGAGCATGTGGAGAGACGTTCGTTCATCTAGCACAAATGGAACTGGTTGCAGGAGAAACTTATACTCTGGTTTCTCAGTCTGTTTCCTAGTGCCGGTTTGAAGTTCCTGCATTTTTCACTTTAATATCGAGTTGGAGCTAGAACCTACCCATAGATATGTATGGATTGGAGTATGCAAGTGAAAAGAAACTTTGTTTTCCAAAAAATCTAGGTGAAGTACGGCTTTCACACACATTTATCTCTCAGAACTGAGCATGTGGAAGACGTTCGTTCATCTAGCACAATGGGAACGGTTTGCAGGAGAAACTTTACTCTGGTTTCTCAGTCTATTTCCTAGTGCCGGTTTGAAGTTCCTGCAGTTTTCACTGTAAAACCGATTTGGAGCTAGTACCGCCCCATTTATATATATGGAGTGGAGATTGCAACTGAAAAGAAACTTTGTGTTCCCAACAAGCTAGGTGAAGGACGGCTTTCACACACACTTATCTCTCAGAACTGAGCATGTGGAGAGACGTTCGTTCATCTAGTACAAAGGGAAAGGTTTGCAGGGAAATTTCTACTCTGTTTTCTCAGTCTGTTTTCTAATGCCGTTTTGAAGTTCCTGCAGTTTTCACTGTAGTAGAAAGTTGGAGATTTTCCCTACCCATAGATATGTATGGAGTGGAGTTTGCAACTGTAAAGAAACTTTGTGTTCCAAACAAGCGTGGTGAAGGTCGGCATTCACACAAACTTATGTCTCAGAACTGAGCACAAGGAGAGACGTTCGTTCATCTAGCACAATAGGAACGGGTTGCAGGAGAAATTTTACTCTGGTTTCTCAGTCTGTTTCCTAGTGCCGGTTTGATGTTCCTGCAGTTTTCACTGTAAAACCGAGTTGGAGCTTGTACCGCCCTATATATATGTATGGAGTGGAGATGGCAACGGTAAAGAAACTTTGTTTTCCCAACAAGCAAGTTGAAGGACGGCTGTCACACACAATTTTCTCTCAGAAATGAGAATGTGGAGAGACTTTCATTCATCTAGAACAATGGGAACAGGTTGCAGGAGAAACTTCTACTCTGGTTTCTCAGTCTGTTTCCTAGTGCCGGTTTGAAATTCCTGCATTTTTCAATGTAATATCGAATTGTAGCTAGACCCTACCCATAGATATGTATGGATTGGAGTTTGCAACTGAAAAGAAACTTTGTGTTCCCAACAAGCTAGGTGAAGGATGGCTTTCACACTCACTTATTTCTCAGAACTGAGCTTGTGGAGAGACGTTCGTTCATCTAGAAAAAAGGGAACGGGTAGCAGGAGAAAATTTTACTCTGGTTTCTCAGTCTGTTTCCTAGTGCCGGTTTGAAGTTCCTGCAGTTTAGAGTGTAAAGCCGAATTGGAGCTAGTTCCAACCCATAGATATATATGGAGTGTAATTGGCAACTCAAAAGAATCTTTGTGTTCCCAACAAGCTAGGTGAAGAACGACTTTCACACACACTTATCTCTCAGAACTGAGCATGTGGAGAGACGTTCGTTCATCTAGCACAAAGGGAACGGGTTGCAGGAGAAAATTTTAACCTGGTATCTCAGTCTGTTTCCAAGTGCCGGTTTGAAGTTCCTGCAGTTTTCACAGTAAAACCAAGTTGGAGCTAGTACCTCCCCATATATATATATGGAAAGGTGTTTACAACTGAAAAGAAACTTTGTGTTCCCAACAAGCAAGGTGAAGGACGGCTTTCACACACACTTAAATCTCAGAACTGAGCATGTGGAGAGACTTTCGTTCATCTAGCACAAAGGGAGCGGGTTGCAGGAGAAACATTTACTCTGGTATCTCAGTCTGTTTCCTAGTGCTGGTTTGAAGTTCCTGCAGTTTTCACTGTAAAACAGAGTTGGAGCTTTTAACTCTCCATATATGTATGGAGTGGAGTTTGCAACTTAAAAGAAACTTTGTGTTCCCAACAAGCTAGGTGAAGGATGGCTTTCACACACACTTATCTGTCAGAACTGAGCATGTGGAGAGACGTTTGTTCATCTAGCACAAAGGGAACGGGTTGCAGGAGAAACTATTACCCTGGTTTCTCAGTCTGTTTCCAAGTGCCGGTTTGAAGTTCCTGCAGTTTTCACGGTAAAACCGAGTTGGAGCTAGTACCTCCCCATATATATATATGGAAAGGTGTTTACAACTGAAAAGAAATTTTGTGTTCCCCACAAGCAAGGTGAAGGACGGCTTTCACACACACTTATCTCTGAACTGAGCATGTGGAGAGACGTTCGTTCATCTAGCACAAAGGGAACGGGTTGCAGGAGAAACATTTACTCTGGTTTCTCAGTCTGTTTCCTAGTGCCTTTTTGAAGTTCCTGCAGTTTTCACTGTAATAGCATGTTGGAAATTGTCCCTACCCATAGATATGTATGGAGTGGAGTTTGCAACTGAAAAGAAATTTGTGTTCCCAACAAGCGTGGTGAAGGACGGCATTCACACAAAATTATCTCTCAGAACTGAGCACAAGGAGAGACGTTCGTTCATCTAGCACAAAGGGAACGGTTTGCAGGAGAAATTTTACTCTGGTTTCTCAGTCTGATTCCTAGTGCCGGTTTGATGTTCCTGCAGTTTTCACTGTAAAACCGAGTTGGAGCTTGTACCGCCCTATATATATGTGTGGAGTGGAGATGGCAACGGAAAAGAAACTTTGTTTTCCCAACAAGTAATGTAAATGACGGCTGTTACACACACTTATCTCTCAGAACTGAGAATGTGGAGAGACGTTCATTCATCTAGAACAATGGGAACAGTTTGCAGGAGAAACTTCTACTCTGGTTTCTCAGTCTGTTTCCTAGTGCCGGTTTGAAATTCCTGCATTTTTCAATGTAATATCGAATTGTAGCTAGACCCTACCCATAGATATGTATGGATTGGAGTTTGCAACTGAAAAGAAACATTGTGTTCCCAACAAGCTAAGTGAAGGACGGCTTTCACACTCACTTATTTCTCAGAACTGAGCTTGTGGAGAGACGTTCGTTCATCTAGAAAAAAGGGAACGGGTAGCAGGAGAAAATTTTACTCTGGTTTCTCAGTCTGTTTCCTAGTGCCGGTTTGAAGTTCCTGCAGTTTACAGTGTAAAGCCGAATTGGAGCTAGTTCAACCCCATAGATATATATGGAGTGTAATTGGCAACTCAAAAGAATCTTTGTGTTCCCAACAAGCTAGGTGAAGGACGACTTTCACACACACTTATCTCTCAGAACTGAGCATGTGGAGAGACGTTCGTTCATCTAGCACAAAGGGAACGGGTTGCAGGAGAAAATTTTAACCTGGTATCTCAGTCTGTTTCCAAGTGCCGGTTTGAAGTTCCTGCAGTTTTCACAGTAAAACCAAGTTGGAGCTAGTACCTCCCCATATATATATATGGAAAGGTGTTTACAACTGAAAAGAAACTTTGTGTTCCCAACAAGCAAGCTGAAGGACGGCTTTCACACACACTTAAATCTCAGAACTGAGCATGTGGAGAGACTTTCGTTCATCTAGCACAAAGGGAGCGGGTTGCAGGAGAAACATTTACTCTGGTTTCGCAGTCTGTTTCCTAGTGCCGGTTTGAAGTTCCTGCAGTTTTCACTGTAAAACAGAGTTGGAGCTTTTAACTCCCCATATATGTATGGAGTGGAGTTTGCAACTTTAAAGAAACTTTGTGTTCACAACAAGCTAGATGAAAGACGGCTTTCACACACACTTGTCACTCAGAACTGAGCATGTGGACAGAAGTTCGTTCATCTAGCACAAATGGATCGGGTAGAAGGAGAAACTTTTACTCTGGTTTCTCAGTCTGTTTCCAAGTGCCGGTTTGAAGTTCCTGCAGTTTTCACTGTAAAACCGAGTTGGAGCTAGTACCTCCCCCTATATATATATGGAAAGGTGTTTGCAACTGAAAAGAAACTTTGTGTTCCCAACAAGCTAGGTGAAGGATGGCTTTCACACACACTTTTCTCTCAGAACTGAGCATGTGGAGAGACGTTTGTTCATCTAGCACATAGGGAACGGGTTGAAGGAGAAATTATTACCCTGGTTTCTCAGTCTGTTTCCAAGGGCCGGTTTGACGTTCCTGCAGTTTTCACGGTAAAACCGAGTTGGAGCTAGTACCTCCCCATATATATATATGGAAAGGTGTTTACAACTGAAAAGAAACTTTGTGTTCCCAACAAGCAAGGTGAAGGACGGCTTTCACACACACTTATCTCTCAGAACTGAGCATGTGGAGAGACGTTCGTTCATCTAGCACAAAGGGAACGGGTTGCAGGAGAAACATTTACTCTGGTTTCTCAGTCTGTTTCCTAGTGCCGGTTTGAAGTTCCTGCAGTTTTCACTGTAATAGCATGTTGGAAATTGTCCCTACCCATAGATATGTATGGAGTTGAGTTTGCAACTGAAAAGAAATTTGTGTTCCCAACAAGCGTGGTGAAGGACGGCATTCACACAAACTTATCTCTCAGAACTGAGCACAAGGAGAGACGTTCGTTCATCTAGCACAAAGGGAACGGTTTGCAGGAGAAATTTTACTCTGGTTTCTCAGTCAGTTTCCTAGTGCCGGTTTGAAGTTCCTGCATTTTTCACTTTAATATCGAGTTGGAGCTAGAACCTACCCATAGATATGTATGGATTGGAGTATGCAAGTGAAAAGAAACTTTGTTTTCCAAAAAATCTAGGTGAAGTACGTCTTTCACACACATTTATCTCTCAGAACTGAGCATGTGGAAGACGTTCGTTCATCTAGCACAATGGGAACGGTTTGCAGGAGAAACTTTTACTCTGGTTTCTCAGTCTATTTCCTAGTGCCGGTTTGAAGTTCCTGCAGTTTTCACTTTAAAACCGAGTTGGAGCTAGTACCGCCCCATATATATATATGGAGTGGAGATTGCAACTGAAAAGAAACTTTGTGTTCCCAACAAGCTAGGTGAAGGACGGCTTTCACACACACTTATCTCTCAGAACTGAGCATGTGGAGAGACGTTCGTTCATCTAGTACAAAGGGAAAGGTTTGCAGGGAAATTTCTACTCTGTTTTCTCAGTCTGTTTTCTAGTGCCGTTTTGAAGTTCCTGCAGTTTTCACTGTAGTAGAAAGTTGGAGATTTTCCCTACCCATAGATATGTATGGAGTGGAGTTTGCAACTGTAAAGAAACTTTGTGTTCCAAACAAGCGTGGTGAAGGACGGCATTCACACATACTTATGTCTCAGAACTGAGCAAAAGGAGAGACGTTCGTTCATCTAGCACAATAGGAACGGGTTGCAGGAGAAATTTTACTCTGGTTTCTCAGTCTGTTTCCTAGTGCCGATTTGATATTCCTGCAGTTTTCACTGTAAAACCGAGTTGGAGCTTGTACCGCCCTATATATATGTATGGAGTGGAGATGGCAACGGAAAAGAAACTTTGTTTTCCCAACAAGCAAGTTGAAGGACGGCTGTCACACACAATTTTCTCTCAGAACTGTGCTTGTGGAGAGACGTTCGTTCATCTAGAAAAAAGGGAACGGGTAGCAGGAGAAAATTTTACTCTGGTTTCTCAGTCTTTTTCCTAGTGCCGGTATGAAGTTCCTGCATTTTTCACTTTAATATCGAGTTGGAGCTAGAACCTACCCATAGATATGTATGGAGTGGAATATGCAAGTGAAAAGAAACTTTGTTTTCCCAAAAATCTAGGTGAAGTACGGCTTTCACACACATTTATCTCTCAGATCTGAGCATGTGGAAGACGTTCGTTCATCTAGCACAATGGGAACGGTTTACAGGAGAAACTTTTACTCTGGTTTCTCAGTCTATTTCCTAGTGCCGGTTTGAAGTTCCTGCAGTTTTCACTGTAAACCCGAGTTGGAGCTAGTACCGCCCCATAAATATATATGGATTGGAGATTGCAACTGAAAAGAAACTTTGTGTTCCCAACAAGCTAGGTGAAGGACGGCTTTCACACACACTTATCTCTCAGAACTGAGCATGTGGAGAGACGTTCGTTCATCTAGTACAAAGGGAAAGGTTTGCAGGGAAATTTCTACTCTGTTTTCTCAGTCTGTTTTCTAATGCCGTTTTGAAGTTCCTGCAGTTTTCACTGTAGTAGAAAGTTGGAGATTTTCCCTACCCATAGATATGTATGGAGTGGAGTTTGCAACTGTAAAGAAACTTTGTGTTCCAAACAAGCGTGGTGAAGGACGGCATTCACACAAACTTATGTCTCAGAACTGAGCACAAGGAGAGACGTTCGTTCATCTAGCACAATAGGAACGGGTTGCAGGAGAAATTTTACTCTGGTTTCTCAGTCTGTTTCCTAGTGCCGGTTTTATGTTCCTGCAGTTTTCACTGTAAAACAGAGTTGGAGCTTGTACCGCCCTATATATATGTATGGAGTGGAGATGCAACGGAAAAGAAACTTTGTTTTCCCAACAAGCAAGTTGAAGGACGGCTGTCACACACAATTTTCTCTCAGAAATGAGAATGTGGAGAGACGTTCATTCATCTAGAACAATGGGAACAGGTTGCAGGAGAAACTTCTACTCTGGTTTCTCAGTCTGTTTCCTAGTGCCGGTTTGAAATTCCTGCATTTTTCAATGTAATATCGAATTGTAGCTAGACCCTACCCATAGATATGTATGGATTGGAGTTTGCAACTGAAAGAAACTTTGTGTTCCCAACAAGCTAGGTGAAGGACGGCTTTCACACTCACTTATTTCTCAGAACTGAGCTTGTGGAGAGACGTTCGTTCATCTAGAAAAAAGGGAACGGGTAGCAGGAGAAAATTTTACTCTGGTTTCTCAGTCTGTTTCCTAGTGCCGGTTTGAAGTTCCTGCAGTTTACAGTGTAAAGCCGAATTGGAGCTAGTTCCACCCCATAGATATATATGGAGTGTAATTGGCAAATCAAAAGAATCTTTGTGTTCCCAACAAGCTAGGTGAAGGACGACTTTCACACACACTTATCTCTCAGAACTTAGCATGTGGAGAGACGTTCGTTCATCTAGCACAAAGGGAACGGGTTGCAGGAGAAAATTTTAACCTGGTATCTCAGTCTGTTTCCAAGTGCCGGTTTGAAGTTCCTGCAGTTTTCACAGTAAAACCAAGTTGGAGCTAGTACCTCCCCATATATATATATGGAAAGGTGTTTACAACTGAAAAGAAACTTTGTGTTCCCAACAAGCAAGGTGAAGGACGGCTTTCACACACACTTAAATCTCAGAACTGAGCATGTGGAGAGACATTCGTTCATCTAGCACAAAGGGAGCGGGTTGCAGGAGAAACATTTACTCTGGTTTCTCAGTCTGTTTCCTAGTGCCGGTTTGAAGTTCCTGCAGTTTCACTGTAAAACAGAGTTGGAGCTTTTAACTCCCCATATATGTATGGAGTGGAGTTTGCAACTTAAAAGAAACTTTGTGTTCACAACAAGCTAAATGAAAGACGGCTTTCACACACACTTATCACTCAGAACTGAGCATGTGGTGAGAAGTTCGTTCATCTAGCACAAATGGAACGGGTATAAGGAGAAAGTTTTACTCAGTTTTCTCAGTCTGTGTCCAAGTGCCGGTTTGAAGTTCCTGCAGATTTCACTGTAAAACCGAGTTGGAGATAGTACCGCCCCATATATATGTATGGAGAGGTGTTTGCAACTGAAAAGAAACTTTGTGTTCCCAACAAGCTAGGTGAAGGACGGCTTTCACACACACATATCTCTCAGAACTGAGCATGTGGAGAGACGTTCGTTCATCTAGAACAAAGGGAAAGGGTTGCAGGAGAAACTTTTACTCTGGTTTCTGAATCTGTTTCCTAGTGCCGGTTTGAACTTCCTGCTGTTTTCACTGTAAAGCCGAGTTGGAGCTAGTACCTCCCCATATGTATGTATGGAGTGGAGTTTGCAAATGAAAAGAAACTTTGTGTTCACAACAAGCTAGATGAAAGACGGCTTTCACACACACTTGTCACTCAGAAATGAGCATGTGGACAGAAGATCGTTCATCTAGCACAAATGGATCGGGTAGAAGGAGAAACTTTTACTCTGGTTTCTCAGTCTGTTTCCAAGTGCCGGTTTGAAGTTCCTGCAGTTTTCACTGTAAAACCGAGTTGGAGCTAGTACCTCCCCCTATATATATATGGAAAGGTGTTTGCAACTGAAAAGAAATTTTGTGTTCCCAACAAGCAAGGTGAAGGACGGCTTTCACACACACTTAAATCTCAGAACTGAGCATGTGGTGAGACTTTCGTTCATCTAGCACAAAGGGAGCGGGTTGCAGGAGAAACATTTACTCTGGTTTCGCAGTCTGTTTCCTAGTGCCGGTTTGAAGTTCCTGCAGTTTTCACTGTAAAACAGAGTTGGAGCTTTTAACTCCCCATATATGTATGGAGTGGAGTTTGCAACTTAAAAGAAACTTTGTGTTCACAACAAGCTAGATGAAAGACGGCTTTCACACACACTTGTCACTCAGAAATGAGCATGTGGACAGAAGATCGTTCATGTAGCACAAATGGATCGGGTAGAAGGAGAAAATTTTACTCTGGTTTCTCAGTTTGTTTCCAAGTGCCGGTTTGAAGTTCCTGCAGTTTTCACTGTAAAACCGAGTTGGAGCTAGTACCTCCCCCTATATATATATGGAAAGGTGTTTGCAACTGAAAAGAAATTTTGTGTTCCCAACAAGCAAGGTGAAGGACGGCTTTCACACACAATTATCTCTCAGAACTGAGCATGAGGAGAGACGTTCGTTCATCTAGCACAAAGGGAACGGGTTGCAGGAGAAACATTTTCTCTGGTATATCAGTCTGTTTCCTAGTGCCACTTTGAAGTTCCTGCAGTTTTCACTGTAAAACAGAGTTGGAGCTTTTAACTCCCCATATATATATGGATTGGAGTTTGCAATTTAAAAGAAACTTTGTGTTCCCAACAAGCTAGGTGAAGGATGGCTTTCACACACACTTATCTCTCAGAACTGAGCATGTGGAGAGACGATTGTTCATCTAGCACAAAGGGAACGGGTTGCAGGAGAAACTTTTACCCTGGTTTCTCAGTCTGTTTCCAAGTGCCGGTTTGAAGTTCCTGCAGTTTTCACGGTAAAACCGAGTTGGAGCTAGTACCTCCCCATATATATATATGAAAAGGTGTTTACCACTGAAAAGAAACTTTGTGTTCCCAACAAGCAAGGTGAAGGACGGCTTTCACACACACTTATCTCTCAGAACTGAGCATGTGGAGAGACGTTCGTTCATCTAGCACAAAGGGAACGGGTTGCAGGAGAAACATTTACTCTGGTTTCTCAGTCTGTTTCCTAGTGCCGGTTTGAAGTTCCTGCAGTTTTCACTGTAATAGCATGTTGGAAATTGTCCCTACCCATAGATATGTATGGTGTGGGGTTTGCAACTGAAAAGAAATTTGTGTTCCCAACAAGCGTGTTGAAGGACGGCATTCACACAAACTTATCTCTCAGAACTGAGCACAAGGAGAGACGTTCGTTCATCTAGCACAAAGGGAACGGTTTGCAGGAGAAATTTTACTCTGTTTTCTCAGTCTGTTTCCTAGTGCCGGTTTGAAATTCCTGCAGTTTTCACTGTAAAACCGAGTTGGAGCTAGTATCTCCCCCTATATATATATGTTAAGGTGTTTGCAACTGAAAAGAAATTTTGTGTTCCCAACAAGCAAGGTGAAGCACGGCTTTCACACACACTTATCTCTCAGAACTGAGTATGAGGACAGACGTTCGTTCATCTAGCACAAAGGGAACGGGTTGCAGGAGAAACATTTACTCTGGTATCTCAGTCTGTTTCCTAGTGCCAGTTTGAATTTCCTGCAGTTTTCACTGTAAAACAGAGTTGGAGCTTTTAACTCCCCATATATATATGGATTGGAGTTTGCAACTTAAAAGAAACTTTGTGTTCCCAACAAGCTAGGTGAAGGATGGCTTTCACACACTCTTATCTCTCAGAACTGAGCATGTGGAGAGACGTTTGTTCATCTAGCACAAAGGGAACGGGTTGCAGGAGAAACTATTACCCTGGTTTCTCAGTCTGTTTCCAAGTGCCGGTTTGAAGTTCCTGCAGTTTTCACGGTAAAACCGAGTTGGAGCTAGTACCTCCCCATATATATATATGGAAAGGTGTTTACAACTGAAAAGAAATTTTTTTTTTCCCAAAAAGCAAGGTGAAGGACGGCTTTCACACACACTTATCTCTCAGAACTGAGCATGTGGAGAGACGTTCGTTCATCTAGCACAAAGGGAACGGGTTGCAGGAGAAACATTTACTCTGGTTTCTCAGTCTGTTTCCTAGTGCCTGTTTGAAGTTCCTGCAGTTTTCACTGTAATAGCATGTTGGATATTGTCCCTACCCATAGATATGTATGGAGTGGAGTTTGCAACTGAAAAGAAATTTGTGTTCCCAACAAGCGTGGTGAAGGACGGCATTCACACAAACTTATCTCTCAGAACTGAGCACAAGGAGAGACGTTCGTTCATCTAGCACAAAGGGAACGGTTTGCAGGAGAAATATTACTCTGGTTTCTCAGTCTGTTTCCTAGTGCCGGTTTGATGTTCCTGCAGTTTTCACTGTAAAACCGAGTTGGAGCTTGTACCGCCCTATATATATGTATGGAGTGGAGATGGCAACGGAAAAGAAACTTTGTTTTCCCAACAAGCAAGGTGAAGGACGGCTTTCACACACACTTGTCTCTCAGAACTGAGTATGTGGAGAGACGTTCGTTCATCTAGCACAAATGGAACGGGTTGCAGGAGAAACTTATACTCTGGTTTCTCAGTCTGTTTCCTAGTGCCGGTTTGAAGTTCCTGCATTTTTCACTTTAATATCGAGTTGGAGCTAGAACCTACCCATAGATATGTATGGATTGGAGTATGCAAGTGAAAAGAAACTTTGTTTTCCAAAAAATCTAGGTGAAGTACGGCTTTCACACACATTTATCTCTCAGAACTGAGCATGTGGAAGACGTTCGTTCATCTAGCACAATGGGAACGGTTTGCAGGAGAAACTTTTACTCTGGTTTCTCAGTCTATTTCCTAGTGCCGGTTTGAAGTTCCTGCAGTTTTCACTGTAAAACCGATTTGGAGCTAGTACCGCCCCATTTATATATATGGAGTGGAGATTGCAACTGAAAAGAAACTTTGTGTTCCCAACAAGCTAGGTGAAGGACGGCTTTCACACACACTTATCTCTCAGAACTGAGCATGTGGAGAGACGTTCGTTCATCTAGTACAAAGGGAAAGGTTTGCAGGGAAATTTCTACTCTGTTTTCTCAGTCTGTTTTCTAGTGCCGTTTTGAAGTTCCTGCAGTTTTCACTGTAGTAGAAAGTTGGAGATTTTCCCTACCCATAGATATGTATGGAGTGGAGTTTGCAACTGTAAAGAAACTTTGTGTTCCAAACAAGCGTGGTGAAGGACGGCATTCACACAAACTTATGTCTCAGAACTGAGCACAAGGAGAGACGTTCGTTCATCTAGCACAATAGGAACGGGTTGCAGGAGAAATTTTACTCTGGTTTCTCAGTCTGTTTCCTAGTGCCGGTTTGATGTTCCTGCAGTTTTCACTGTAAAACCGAGTTGGAGCTTGTACCGCCCTATATATATGTATGGAGTGGAGATGGCAACGGTAAAGAAACTTTGTTTTCCCAACAAGCAAGTTGAAGGACGGCTGTCACACACAATTTTCTCTCAGAAATGAGAATGTGGAGAGACGTTCATTCATCTAGAACAATGGGAACAGGTTGCAGGAGAAACTTCTACTCTGGTTTCTCAGTCTGTTTCCTAGTGCCGGTTTGAAATTCCTGCATTTTTCAATGTAATATCGAATTGTAGCTAGACCCTACCCATAGATATGTATGGATTGGAGTTTGCAACTGAAAAGAAACTTTGTGTTGCCAACAAGCTAGGTGAAGGACGGCTTTCACACTCACTTATTTCTCAGAACTGAGCTTGTGGAGAGAGGTTCGTTCATCTAGAAAAAAGGGAACGGGTAGCAGGAGAAAATTTTACTCTGGTTTCTCAGTCTGTTTCCTAGTGCCGGTTTGAAGTTCCTGCAGTTTAGAGTGTAAAGCCGAATTGGAGCTAGTTCCAACCCATAGATATATATGGAGTGTAATTGGCAACTCAAAAGAATCTTTGTGTTCCCAACAAGCTAGGTGAAGAACGACTTTCACACACACTTATCTCTCAGAACTGAGCATGTGGAGAGACGTTCGTTCATCTAGCACAAAGGGAACGGGTTGCAGGAGAAAATTTTAACCTGGTATCTCAGTCTGTTTCCAAGTGCCGGTTTGAAGTTCCTGCAGTTTTCACAGTAAAACCAAGTTGGAGCTAGTACCTCCCCATATATATATATGGAAAGGTGTTTACAACTGAAAAGAAACTTTGTGTTCCCAACAAGCAAGGTGAAGGACGGCTTTCACACACACTTAAATCTCAGAACTGAGCATGTGGAGAGACTTTCGTTCATCTAGCACAAAGGGAGCGGGTTGCAGGAGAAACATTTACTCTGGTTTCGCAGTCTGTTTCCTAGTGCCGGTTTGAAGTTCCTGCAGTTTTCACTGTAAAACAGAGTTGGAGCTTTTAACTCTCCATATATTTATGGAGTGGAGTTTGCAACTTAAAAGAAACTTTGTGTTCCCAACAAGCTAGGTGAAGGATGGCTTTCACACACACTTATCTCTCAGAACTGAGCATGTGGAGAGACGTTCGTTCATCTAGCACCAAGGGAACGGTTTGTAGGAGACTTTTTCTCTGATATCTCAGTCTGATTTCTAGTGCCGGTTTGAAGTTCCTGCAGTTTTCACGGTAAAACCGAGTTGGAGCTAGTACCTCCCCATATATATATATGGAAAGGTGTTTACAACTGAAAAGAAATTTTGTGTTCCCCACAAGCAAGGTGAAGGACGGCTTTCACACACACTTATCTCTCAGAACTGAGCATGTGGAGAGACGTTCGTTCATCTAGCACAATGGGAACGGGTTGCAGGAGAAACATTTACTCTTGTTTCTCAGTCTGTTTCCTAGTGCCTTTTTGAAGTTCCTGCAGTTTTCACTGTAATAGCATGTTGGAAATTGTCCCTACCCATAGATATGTATGGAGTGGAGTTTGCAACTGAAAAGAAATTTGTGTTCCCAACAAGCGTGGTGAAGGACGGCATTCACACAAAATTATCTCTCAGAACTGAGCACAAGGAGAGACGTTCGTTCATCTAGCACAAAGGGAACGGATTGCAGGAGAAATTTTACTCTGGTTTCTCAGTCTGATTCCTAGTGCCGGTTTGATGTTCCTGCATTTTTCAATGTAATATCGAATTGTAGCTAGACCCTACCCATAGATATGTATGGATTGGGGTATGCAAATGAAAAGAAACTTTGTTTTCCAAAAAATCTAGGTGAAGTACGGCTTTCACACACATTTATCTCTCAGAACTGAGCATGTGGAAGACGTTCGTTCATCTAGCACAATGGGAACGGTTTGCAGGAGAAACTTTTACTCTGGTTTCTCAGTCTATTTCCTAGTGCCGGTTTGAAGTTCCTGCAGTTTTCACTGTAAAACCGAGTTGGAGCTAGTACCGCCCCATATATATATATGGAGTGGAAATTGCAACTGAAAAGAAACTTTGTGTTCCCAACAAGCTAGGTGAAGGACGGCTTTCACACACACTTATCTCTCAGAACTGAGCATGTGGAGAGACGTTCGTTCATCTAGTACAAAGGGAAAGGTTTGCAGGGAAATTTCTACTCTGTTTTCTCAGTCTGTTTTCTAGTGCCGTTTTGAAGTTCCTGCAGTTTTCACTGTAGTAGAAAGTTGGAGATTTTCCCTACCCATAGATATGTATGGAGTGGATTTTGCAACTGTAAAGAAACTTTGTGTTCCAAACAAGCGTGGTGAAGGACGGCATTCACACAAACTTATGTCTCAGAACTGAGCACAAGGAGAGACGTTCGTTCATCTAGCACAATAGGAACGGGTTGCAGGAGAAATTTTACTCTGGTTTCTCAGTCTGTTTCCTAGTGCCGGTTTGATGTTCCTGCAGTTTTCACTGTAAAACCGAGTTGGAGCTTGTACCGCCCTATATATATGTATGGAGTGGAGATGGCAACGGTAAAGAAACTTTGTTTTCCCAACAAGCAAGTTGAAGGACGGCTGTCACACACAATTTTCTCTCAGAAATGAGAATGTGGAGAGACGTTCATTCATCTAGAACAATGGGAACAGGTTGCAGGAGAAACTTCTACTCTGGTTTCTCAGTCTGTTTCCTAGTGCCGGTTTGAAATTCCTGCATTTTTCAATGTAATATCGAATTGTAGCTAGACCCTACCCATAGATATGTATGGATTGGAGTTTGCAACTGAAAAGAAACTTTGTGTTGCCAACAAGCTAGGTGAAGGACGGCTTTCACACTCACTTATTTCTCAGAACTGAGCTTGTGGAGAGACGTTCGTTCATCTAGAAAAAAGGGAACGGGTAGCAGGAGAAAATTTTACTCTGGTTTCTCAGTCTGTTTCCTAGTGCCGGTTTGAAGTTCCTGCAGTTTAGAGTGTAAAGCCGAATTGGAGCTAGTTCCAACCCATAGATATATATGGAGTGTAATTGGCAACTCAAAAGAATCTTTGTGTTCCCAACAAGCTAGGTGAAGAACGACTTTCACACACACTTATCTCTCAGAACTGAGCATGTGGAGAGACGTTCGTTCATCTAGCACAAAGGGAACGGGTTGCAGGAGAAAATTTTAACCTGGTATCTCAGTCTGTTTCCAACTGCCGGTTTGAAGTTCCTGCAGTTTTCACAGTAAAACCAAGTTGGAGCTAGTACCTCCCCATATATATATATGGAAAGGTGTTTACAACTGAAAAGAAACTTTGTGTTCCCAACAAGCAAGGTGAAGGACGGCTTTCACACACACTTAAATCTCAGAACTGAGCATGTGGAGAGACTTTCGTTCATCTAGCACAAAGGGAGCGGGTTGCAGGAGAAACATTTACTCTGGTTTCGCAGTCTGTTTCCTAGTGCCGGTTTGAAGTTCCTGCAGTTTTCACTGTAAAACAGAGTTGGAGCTTTTAACTCTCCATATATTTATGGAGTGGAGTTTGCAACTTAAAAGAAACTTTGTGTTCCCAACAAGCTAGGTGAAGGATGGCTTTCACACACACTTATCTCTCAGAACTGAGCATGTGGAGAGACGTTTGTTCATCTAGCACAAAGGGAACGGGTTGCAGGAGAAACTATTACCCTGGTTTCTCAGTCTGTTTCCAAGTGCCGGTTTGAAGTTCCTGCAGTTTTCACGGTAAAACCGAGTTGGAGCTAGTACCTCCCCATATATATATATGGAAAGGTGTTTACAACTGAAAAGAAATTTTGTGTTCCCCACAAGCAAGGTGAAGGACGGCTTTCACACACACTTATCTCTCAGAACTGAGCATGTGGAGAGACGTTCGTTCATCTAGCACAATGGGAACGGGTTGCAGGAGAAACATTTACTCTTGTTTCTCAGTCTGTTTCCTAGTGCCTTTTTGAAGTTCCTGCAGTTTTCACTGTAATAGCATGTTGGAAATTGTCCCTACCCATAGATATGTATGGAGTGGAGTTTGCAACTGAAAAGAAATTTGTGTTCCCAACAAGCGTGGTGAAGGACGGCATTCACACAAAATTATCTCTCAGAACTGAGCACAAGGAGAGACGTTCGTTCATCTAGCACAAAGGGAACGGATTGCAGGAGAAATTTTACTCTGGTTTCTCAGTCTGATTCCTAGTGCCGGTTTGATGTTCCTGCAGTTTTCACTGTAAAACCGAGTTGGAGCTTGTACCGCCCTATATATATGTATGGAGTGGAGATGGCAACGGAAAAGAAACTTTGTTTTCCCAACAAGTAATGTGAATGACGGCTGTTACACACACTTATCTCTCAGAACTGAGAATGTGGAGAGACGTTCATTCATCTAGAACAATGGGAACAGTTTGCAGGAGAAACTTCTACTCTGGTTTCTCAGTCTGTTTCCTAGTGCCGGTTTGAAATTCCTGCATTTTTCAATGTAATATCGAATTGTAGCTAGACCCTACCCATAGATATGTATGGATTGGGGTATGCAAATGAAAAGAAACTTTGTTTTCCAAAAAATCTAGTTGAAGTACGGCTTTCACACACATTTATCTCTCAGAACTGAGCATGTGGAAGACGTTCGTTCATCTAGCACAATGGGAACGGTTTGCAGGAGAAACTTTTACTCTGGTTTCTCAGTCTATTTCCTAGTGCCGGTTTGAAGTTCCTGCAGTTTTCACTTTAAAACCGAGTTGGAGCTAGTACCGCCCCATATATATATATGGAGTGGAGATTGCAACTGAAAAGAAACTTTGTGTTCCCAACAAGCTAGGTGAAGGACGGCTTTCACACACACTTATCTCTCAGAACTGAGCATGTGGAGAGACGTTCGTTCATCTAGTACAAAGGGAAAGGTTTGCAGGGAAATTTCTACTCTGTTTTCTCAGTCTGTTTTCTAGTGCCGTTTTGAAGTTCCTGCAGTTTTCACTGTAGTAGAAAGTTGGAGATTTTCCCTACCCATAGATATGTATGGAGTGGAGTTTGCAACTGTAAAGAAACTTTGTGTTCCAAACAAGCGTGGTGAAGGACGGCATTCACACATTCTTATGTCTCAGAACTGAGCACAAGGAGAGACGTTCGTTCATCTAGCACAATAGGAACGGGTTGCAGGATAAATTTTACTCTGGTTTCTCAGTCTGTTTCCTAGTGCCGGTTTGATGTTCCTGCAGTTTTCACTGTAAAACCGAGTTGGAGCTTGTACCGCCCTATATATATGTATGGAGTGGAGATGGCAACGGAAAAGAAACTTTGTTTTCCCAACAAGCAAGTTGAAGGACGGCTGTCACACACAATTTTCTCTCAGAACTGAGCTTGTGGAGAGACGTTCGTTCATCTAGAAAAAAGGGAACGGGTAGCAGGAGAAAATTTTACTCTGGTTTCTCAGTCTTTTTCCTAGTGCCGGTATGAAGTTCCTGCATTTTTCACTTTAATATCGAGTTGGAGCTAGAACCTACCCATAGATATGTATGGAGTGGAGTATGCAAGTGAAAAGAAACTTTGTTTTCCCAAAAATCTAGGTGAAGTACGGCTTTCACACACATTTATCTCTCAGAACTGAGCATGTGGAAGACGTTCGTTCATCTAGCACAATGGGAACGGTTTGCAGGAGAAACTTTTACTCTGGTTTCTCAGTCTATTTCCTAGTGCCGGTTTGAAGTTCCTGCAGTTTTCACTGTAAACCCGAGTTGGAGCTAGTACCGCCCCATATATATATATGGAGTGGAGATTGCAACTGAAAAGAAACTTTGTGTTCCCAACAAGCTAGGTGAAGGACGGCTTTCACACACACTTATCTCTCAGAACTGAGCATGTGGAGAGACTTTCGTTCATCTAGTACAAAGGGAAAGGTTTGCAGGGAAATTTCTACTCTGTTTTCTCAGTCTGTTTTCTAGTGCCGTTTTGAAGTTCCTGCAGTTTTCACTGTAGTAGAAAGTTGGAGATTTTCCCTACCCATAGATATGTATGGAGTGGAGTTTGCAACTGTAAAGAAACTTTGTGTTCCAAACAAGCGTGGTGAAGGACGGCATTCACACATACTTATGTCTCAGAACTGAGCACAAGGAGAGACGTTCGTTCATCTAGCACAATAGGAACGGGTTGCAGGATAAATTTTACTCTGGTTTCTCAGTCTGTTTCCTAGTGCCGGTTTGATGTTCCTGCAGTTTTCACTGTAAAACCGAGTTGGAGCTTGTACCGCCCTATATATATGTATGGAGTGGAGATGGCTACGGAAAAGAAACTTTGTTTTCCCAACAAGCAAGTTGAAGGACGGCTGTCACACACAATTTTCTCTCAGAACTGAGCTTGTGGAGAGACGTTCGTTCATCTAGAAAAAAGGGAACGGGTAGCAGGAGAAAATTTTACTCTGGTTTCTCAGTCTTTTTCCTAGTGCCGGTATGAAGTTCCTGCATTTTTCACTTTAATATCGAGTTGGAGCTAGAACCTACCCATAGATATGTATGGAGTGGAGTATGCAAGTGAAAAGAAACTTTGTTTTCCCAAAAATCTAGGTGAAGTACGGCTTTCACACACATTTATCTCTCAGAACTGAGCATGTGGAAGACGTTCGTTCATCTAGCACAATGGGAACGGTTTGCAGGAGAAACTTTTACTCTGGTTTCTCAGTCTATTTCCTAGTGCCGGTTTGAAGTTCCTGCAGTTTTCACTGTAAACCCGAGTTGGAGCTAGTACCGCCCCATATATATATATGGAGTGGAGATTGCAACTGAAAAGAAACTTTGTGTTCCCAACAAGCTAGGTGAAGGACGGCTTTCACACACACTTATCTCTCAGAACTGAGCATGTGGAGAGACGTTCGTTCATCTAGTACAAAGGGAAAGGTTTGCAGGGAAATTTCTACTCTGTCTTCTCAGTCTGTTTTCTAATGCCGTTTTGAAGTTCCTGCAGTTTTCACTGTAGTAGAAAGTTGGAGATTTTCCCTACCCATAGATATGTATGGAGTGGAGTTTGCAACTGTAAAGAAACTTTGTGTTCCAAACAAGCGTGGTGAAGGACGGCATTCACACAAACTTATGTCTCAGAACTGAGCACAAGGAGAGACGTTCGTTCATCTAGCACAAAGGGAAAGGGTTTCAGGGAAACTTCTACTCTGTTTTCTCAGTCTGTTTTCTAGTGCCGTTTTGAAGTCCCTGCAGTTTTCACTGTAATATCGAGTTGGAGCTTGTCCCTACCCATAGATATGTAGGGATTGGAGTTTGCAACTGAAAAGAAACTTTGTGTTCCCAAAAAGCTAGGTGAAGGAAGGCTTTCACACACACTTATCTCTCAGAACTTAGCATGTGGAAAGACGTTCGTTCATCTAGCAAAAGGGAACGGGTAGCCGGGGGAACTTTTATTCTGGTTTCTCAGTCTGTTTCCTAGTAACGGTTTGATGTTCCTGCAGTTTTCAGTGTAAAGCCTAATTGGAGCTAGTTCCACCCCATAGATATGTATGGAATTTGGTTGGCAACTCAAAAGAAACTTTGTGTTCCCTTCAAGTTAAGTGTATTTCGGCTTTCACCCACAATTATCTCTCAGAACTGATCATAAGGGGAGACGTTCGTTCATCTAGCACAATTGGAACGAGTTTCAGGAGAAACTTTTACTCTGGTTTCTCAGTCTGTTTCCAAGTGCCGGTTTGATGTTCCTGCAGTTTTCACTGTAAAACAGAGTTGGAGCTTGTACCGCCCCATATATATTTATGGAGTGGAGATGGCAACAGAAAAGAAACTTTGTTTTCCCAACAAGCTAGGTGAAGGACGGCTGTCACACACAAATATCTCTCAGAACTGAGCATGTGGAGAGACTTTCGTTCATCTAGAAGAAAGGGAACGGGTAGCAGGAGAATATATTACTCTGGTTTCTCAGTCTGTTTCCAAGTCCCGGTTTGAAGTTCCTGCATTTTTCATTGAAAACCCGAATTGGAGCTAGTTCCACCCCATAGATATGTATGGAGTGGGGTTGGCAACTGAAAAGGAACTTTGTTTTCCCAACAACCTAGGTGAAGGAAGGCTTCCACACACACTTATCTCTCAGAACTGAGCATGAGGAGAGATGTTCTTTCATCTAGCACTAAGGGAACGGGTTGCAGGGGAAATTATTTCTATGGTTTCTCAGTCGGTTTCCTTGTGCCAGTTTGAAATTCCGGCAGTTTTCACTGTAAAATCGAGTTGGAGCTATTACCACAACATAGATAATAATTGAGTGGAGTTTGCAACTGAAAAGAAACTTTGTGTTCCCAACAAGCTAGTTGAATGAAGGCTTTCAAACACATTAAACTCTCAGAACTGAGCATGTGGAAAGACGTTCGTTCATCTAGCACAAATGGAACGGGTTGCAGGAGAAATTTCTACTCTGGTATCTCAGTCTGTTTCCTAGTGCCGGTTTGAAGTTCCTGCAGTTTTCACTGTAAAACGGAGTTGGAGCTAGTACCGCCCCATATATATTTATGGAGTGCAGATGGCAACTGAAAAGAAACTGTGTTCCAAACAAGTTATGTGAAGGACGGCTTTCACACAAACTTATCTCTCAGAACTGAGCATGTGGAGAGACGTTCGTTCATCTAGCACAACGGGAACGTGTTGCAGGGAAACTTCTACTCTGGTTTCTCAGTCTGTTTCCTAGTGCCGTTTTGAAGTTCCTGCATTTTTCACTTTAATATCGAGTTGGAGCTAGTCCCTACCTATAGATATGTATGGAGTGGAGAATGCAAGTGAAAAGAAACTTTGTTTTCCCAAAAAGCTTGGTGAAGTACGGCTTTCACACACATTTATCTCTCAGAACTGAGCATGTGGAAAGACGTTCGTTCATCTAGCACAATGGGAACGGTTTTCAGGAGAAACTTTTACTCTGGTTTCTCAGTCTATTTCCTAGTGCCGGTTTGAAGTTCCTGCATTTTTCACTGTAAAACGGAGTTGGAGCTAGTACGGCCCCATATATATATATGGAGTGGAGATTGCAACTGAAAAGAAACTTTGTGTTCCCAAAAAGCTAGGTGAAGGACGGCTTTCACACACACTTATCTCTCAGAACTGAGCATGTGGATAGACGTTCGTTCATCTAGCACAAAGGGAAAGCGTTTCAGGGAAACTTCTACTCTGTTTTCTCAGTCTGTTTTCTAGTGCCGTTTTGAAGTTCCTGCAGTTTTCACTGTAATAGCAAGTTGGAGATTGTCCCAACCCTTAGATATGTATGGAGTGGAGTTTGCAACTGAAAAGAAACTTTGTGTTCCCAACAAGCGTGGTGAAGGACGGCATTCACACAAAATTATCCCTCAGAACTGAGCATAAGGAGAGACGTTCGTTCATCTAGCACAAATGGAACGGGTTTCAGGAGAAATTTTACTCTGGTTTCTCAGTCTGTTTCCCTGTGCCGGTTTGATGTTCCTGCAGTTTTCACTGTAAAGCCGAATTGGAGCTAGTTTCAACCCGTAGATATGTATGGAGTGGGGTTGGCAACTCAAAAGAAACATTGTGTTCCCATTAAGCTAGGTGAATTTCGGCTTTCACCCACACTTATCTCTCACAACTGAGCTAGTTGGGAGACGTTCGTTCATCTAGCACAAATGGAACTGTATGCAGGAGAAACTTTTACTCTGGATTCTCAGTCTGTTACCTAGTGCCGGTTTGAAGTTCCTGAATTTTTCAATGTAAAACCGAGTTGGAGCTACTACCGCCCCATATATATGTATGGAGTGGATTTTGCAACTTAAAAGAAACTTTTTGTTCCCAACAAGCTAGGAGAAAGACGGCTTTCACCCACAATTATCCCACAGAACTGAGCATGTGTAGAGACGATCGTTCATCTAGCACAAAAGGAAAAGATTGCAGGAGAAACTTTTTCTCTGATTTCTCACTATGTTTCCTAGTGACGGTTTGAAGTTCTGCAGTTTTCACTGTAAAACAGATTTGGAGCTTGTACCGCCCCATATATATGTATGGAGTTTAGTTGGAAATTGAAAAGTAACTTTGTGTTCCCAACAACCTAGTTGAAGGAAGGCTTCCACACACACTTATCTCTCAGAACTGAGCATGATGAGAGATGTTCGTTCATCTAGCACTAAGTGAACGGGTTGCAGGTGAAATTTTTTCTATGGTATCTCAGTCGGTTTCCTAGTGCCAGTTTGAAATTCCAGCAGTTTTCACTGTAAACCCGACTTGGAGCTAGTACTTCAACATAGATATGTATTGAGTGGAGTTTGCAACTGAAAAGAAACTTTGTGTTCCCAACAAGCTAGTTGAATGATGGCTTTCAAACACACTAATCTCTCAGCACTGAGCATGTCGAGAGACGTTCGTTCATCTAGCACAAATGGAACGGGTTGCAGGAGAAAGTTATACTCTGTTTCTCAGTCTGTTTCCTAGTGCCCGTTTGAAGTTCCTGCACTTTTCACTGTAAAACAGACTTGGAGCTACTACCTCCCCATATATATGTATTTAGTGGAGTTTGCATGCGAAAAGTAACTTTGTGTTCCCAACAAGCTAGGTGATGTACGGCTTTCACACACACTTATCTCTCAGAACTGAGCATGTGGAGAGACGTACATTCATCTAGCACAAAGGGAATGGGCTGCAGGAGAAATTTTTACTCTGGTTTCTCAGTCTGTTTCCTAGTCCGTTTTGAATTTCCTGCAGTTTTCACTGTAAAACACAGTTGGATATAGTACCGCCCCATATATATGTATGGTGTGGATTTGGTTACTGAAAAGAAACTTTGTGTTCCCAACAAGTATTTTGAAGGACGGCTTTCACACACACATATCTCTCAGAACTGAGCATGTGGAGAGACGTTCGTTCAACTAGCACAAATGGAACGTGTTTCAGGGAAACTTCTACTCTGGTTTCTCAGTCTGTTTCCTAGTGCCGGTTTGAAGTTCCTTCATTATTCACTTTAATATCGAGTTGGAGCTAGAACCTACCCATAGATATGTATGGAGTGGAGTTTACAAGTGAAAAGAAACTTTGTTTTCCAAAGAGATTGGTGAAGTACGGCTTTCACACACATTTATCTCTCAGAACTGAGCATGTGGAAAGACGTTCGTTCATCTAGCACAATGGGAACGGTTTGCAGGGGAAATTTTACTCTGGTTTCTCAGTCTGTTTCCTAGTGCCGGTTTTATGTTCCTGCAGTTTTCACTGTAAAACCGAGTTGGAGCTTGTACCGCCCTATATATATGTATGGATTGGAGATGGCAACGGAAAAGAAACTTTGTTTTCCCAACAAGCAAGGTGAAGGACGGCTGTCACAAACACTTATCTCTCAGAACTGAGAATGTTGAGAGACGTTCATTCATCTAGAACAATGGGAACAGGTTGCAGGAGAAAATTTTACTCTGTTTTCTCAGTCTGTTTCCTAGTGCCGGTTTGAAATTCCTGCATTTTTCAATGTAATATCGAATTGTAGCTAGACCCTACCCATAGATATGAATGGATAGGAGTTTGCAACTGAAAAGAAACTTTGTGTTCCCAACAAGCTAGCTGAAGAACGGCATTCACACTCACTTATTTCTCAGAACTGAGCATGTGGAGAGACGTTCGTTCATCTAGAACAAAGGGAACGGGTAGCAGGAGAAAATTTTACTCTGGTTTCTCAGTCTGTTTCCTAGTGCTGGTTTGAAGTTCCTGCATTTTTCATTTTAAAGCCGAATTGGAGCTAGTTCCACCCCATAGATATGTATGGAGTGGGGTTGGCAACTCAAAAGAAACTTTGTGTTCCCAACAACCTAGGTGAAGGACGGCTTTCACACACACTTATCTCTCAGAAATGAGCAAGTGGAGAGACTTTCGTTCATCTAGCACCAAGGGAACGGGTTGCAGGAGAAACTATTTCTCTGGTTTCTGATTTTGTTTCCTAGTGCCGGTTTCAAGTTTTTGCAGTTTTCAGTGTAAAGTCGAATTGGAGCTAGTCCCACCCCATAGATATGTATGGAGTGGAGTTGGCAACTCAAAAGAATCTTTGTGTTCCCAACAAGCTAGGTGAAGGACGACTTTCACACACACATATCTCTCAGAACTGAGCATGTGGAGAGAAGTTCGTTCATCTAGCACAAAGGGAACGGGTTGCAGGAGAAACTATTACTCTGGTTTCTCAGTCTGTTTCCAAGTGCCGGTTTGAAGTTCCTGCAGTTTTCACTGTAAAACCGAGTTGGAGCTAGTATCTCCCCCTATATATATATGGAAAGGTGTTTGCAACTGAAAAGAAATTTTGTGTTCCCAACAAGCAAGGTGAAGGACGGCTTTCACACACACTTATCTCTCAGAACTGAGTATGAGGAGAGACGTTCGTTCATCTAGCACAAAGGGAACGGGTTGCAGGAGAAACATTTACTCTGGTATCTCAGTCTGTTTCCTAGTGCCAGTTTGAAGTTCCTGCAGTTTTCACTGTAAAACAGAGTTGGAGCTTTTAACTCCCCATATATATATGGATTGGAGTTTGCAACTTAAAAGAAACTTTGTGTTCCCAACAAGCTAGGTGAAGGATGGCTTTCACACACTCTTATCTCTCAGAACTGAGCATGTGGAGAGACGTTTGTTCATCTAGCACAAAGGGAACGGGTTGCAGGAGAAACTATTACCCTGGTTTCTCAGTCTGTTTCCAAGTGCCGGTTTGAAGTTCCTGCAGTTTTCACGGTAAAACCGTGTTGGAGCTAGTACCTCCCCATATATATATATGGAAAGGTGTTTACAACTGAAAAGAAATTTTTTTTTTCCCAAAAAGCAAGGTGAAGGACGGCTTTCACACACACTTATCTCTCAGAACTGAGCATGTGGAGAGACGTTCGTTCATCTAGCACAAAGGGAACGGGTTGCAGGAGAAACATTTACTCTGGTTTCTCAGTCTGTTTCCTAGTGCCGGTTTGAAGTTCCTGCAGTTTTCACTGTAATAGCATGTTGGATATTGTCCCTACCCATAGATATGTATGGAGTGGAGTTTGCAACTGAAAAGAAATTTGTGTTCCCAACAAGCGTGGTGAAGGACGGCATTCACACAAACTTATCTCTCAGAACTGAGCACAAGGAGAGACGTTCGTTCATCTAGCACAAAGGGAACGGTTTGCAGGAGAAATATTACTCTGGTTTCTCAGTCTGTTTCCTAGTGCCGGTTTGATGTTCCTGCAGTTTTCACTGTAAAACCGAGTTGGAGCTTGTACCGCCCTATATATATGTATGGAGTGGAGATGGCAACGGAAAAGAAACTTTGTTTTCCCAACAAGCAAGGTGAAGGACGGCTTTCACACACACTTGTCTCTCAGAACTGAGCATGTGGAGAGACGTTCGTTCATCTAGCACAAATGGAACGGGTTGCAGGAGAAACTTATACTCTGGTTTCTCAGTCTGTTTCCTAGTGCCGGTTTGAAGTTCCTGCATTTTTCACTTTAATATCGAGTTGGAGCTAGAACCTACCCATAGATATGTATGGATTGGAGTATGCAAGTGAAAAGAAACTTTGTTTTCCAAAAAATCTAGGTGAAGTAAGGCTTTCACACACATTTATCTCTCAGAACTGAGCATGTGGAAGACGTTCGTTCATCTAGCACAATGGGAACGGTTTGCAGGAGAAACTTTACTCTGGTTTCTCAGTCTATTTCCTAGTGCCGGTTTGAAGTTCCTGCAGTTTTCACTGTAAAACCGATTTGGAGCTAGTACCGCCCCATTTATATATATGGAGTGGAGATTGCAACTGAAAAGAAACTTTGTGTTCCCAACAAGCTAGGTGAAGGACGGCTTTCACACACACTTATCTCTCAGAACTGAGCATGTGGAGAGACGTTCGTTCATCTAGTACAAAGGGAAAGGTTTGCAGGGAAATTTCTACTCTGTTTTCTCAGTCTGTTTTCTAATGCCGTTTTGAAGTTCCTGCAGTTTTCACTGTAGTAGAAAGTTGGAGATTTTCCCTACCCATAGATATGTATGGAGTGGAGTTTGCAACTGTAAAGAAACTTTGTGTTCCAAACAAGCGTGGTGAAGGACGGCATTCACACAAACTTATGTCTCAGAACTGAGCACAAGGAGAGACGTTCGTTCATCTAGCACAATAGGAACGGGTTGCAGGAGAAATTTTACTCTGGTTTCTCAGTCTGTTTCCTAGTGCCGGTTTGATGTTCCTGCAGTTTTCACTGTAAAACCGAGTTGGAGCTTGTACCGCCCTATATATATGTATGGAGTGGAGATGGCAACGGTAAAGAAACTTTGTTTTCCCAACAAGCAAGTTGAAGGACGGCTGTCACACACAATTTTCTCTCAGAAATGAGAATGTGGAGAGACTTTCATTCATCTAGAACAATGGGAACAGGTTGCAGGAGAAACTTCTACTCTGGATTCTCAGTCTGTTTCCTAGTGCCGGTTTGAAATTCCTGCATTTTTCAATGTAATATCGAATTGTAGCTAGACCCTACCCATAGATATGTATGGAGTGGAGATTGCAACTGAAAAGAAACTTTGTGTTCCCAACAAGCTAGGTGAAGGACGGCTTTCACACACACTTATCTCTCAGAACTGAGCATGTGGAGAGACGTTCGTTCATCTAGTACAAAGGGAAAGGTTTGCAGGGAAATTTCTACTCTGTTTTCTCAGTCTGTTTTCTAATGCCGTTTTGAAGTTCCTGCAGTTTTCACTGTAGTAGAAAGTTGGAGATTTTCCCTACCCATAGATATGTATGGAGTGGAGTTTGCAACTGTAAAGAAACTTTGTGTTCCAAACAAGCGTGGTGAAGGACGGCATTCACACAAACTTATGTCTCAGAACTGAGCACAAGGAGAGACGTTCGTTCATCTAGCACAATAGGAACGGGTTGCAGGAGAAATTTTACTCTGGTTTCTCAGTCTGTTTCCTAGTGCCGGTTTGATGTTCCTGCAGTTTTCACTGTAAAACCGAGTTGGAGCTTGTACCGCCCTATATATATGTATGGAGTGGAGATGGCAACGGTAAAGAAACTTTGTTTTCCCAACAAGCAAGTTGAAGGACGGCTGTCACACACAATTTTCTCTCAGAAATGAGAATGTGGAGAGACTTTCATTCATCTAGAACAATGGGAACAGGTTGCAGGAGAAACTTCTACTCTGGTTTCTCAGTCTGTTTCCTAGTGCCGGTTTGAAATTCCTGCATTTTTCAATGTAATATCGAATTGTAGCTAGACCCTACCCATAGATATGTATGGATTGGAGTTTGCAACTGAAAAGAAACTTTGTGTTCCCAACAAGCTAGGTGAAGGACGGCTTTCACACTCACTTATTTCTCAGAACTGAGCTTGTGGAGAGACGTTCGTTCATCTAGAAAAAAGGGAAGGGGTAGCAGGGGAAAATTTTACTCTTGTTTCTCAGTCTGTTTCCTAGTGCCGGTTTGAAGTTCCTGCAGTTTAGAGTGTAAAGCCGAATTGGAGCTAGTTCCAACCCATAGATATATATGGAGTGTAATTGGCAACTCAAAAGAATCTTTGTGTTCCCAACAAGCTAGGTGAAGAACGACTTTCACACACACTTATCTCTCCGAACTGAGCATGTGGAGAGACGTTCGTTCATCTAGCACAAAGGGAACGGGTTGCAGGAGAAAATTTTAACCTGGTATCTCAGTCTGTTTCCAAGTGCCGGTTTGAAGTTCCTGCAGTTTTCACAGTAAAACCAAGTTGGAGCTAGTACCTCCCCATATATATATATGGAAAGGTGTTTACAACTGAAAAGAAACTTTGTGTTCCCAACAAGCAAGGTGAAGGACGGCTTTCACACACACTTAAATCTCAGAAGTGAGCATGTGGAGAGACTTTCGTTCATCTAGCACAAAGGGAGCGGGTTGCAGGAGAATCATTTACTCTGGTTTCGCAGTCTGTTTCCTAGTGCTGGTTTGAAGTTCCTGCAGTTTTCACTGTAAAACAGAGTTGGAGCTTTTAACTCTCCATATATGTATGGAGTGGAGTTTGCAACTTAAAAGAAACTTTGTGTTCCCAACAAGCTAGGTGAAGGATGGCTTTCACACACACTTATCTCTCAGAACTGAGCATGTGGAGAGACGTTCGTTCATCTAGCACAAAGGGAACGGGTTGCAGGAGAAACATTTACTCTGGTTTCTCAGTCTGTTTCCTAGTGCCTTTTTGAAGTTCCTGCAGTTTTCACTGTAATAGCATGTTGGAAATTGTCCCTACCCATAGATATGTATGGAGTGGAGTTTGCAACTGAAAAGAAATTTGTGTTCCCAACAAGCGTGGTGAAGGACGGCATTCACACAAAATTATCTCTCAGAACTGAGCACAAGGAGAGACGTTCGTTCATCTAGCACAAAGGGAACGGTTTGCAGGAGAAATTTTACTCTGGTTTCTCAGTCTGATTCCTAGTGCCGGTTTGATGTTCCTGCAGTTTTCACTGTAAAACCGAGTTGGAGCTTGTACCGCCCTATATATATGTGTGGAGTGGAGATGGCAACGGAAAAGAAACTTTGTTTTCCCAACAAGTAATGTAAATGACGGCTGTTACACACACTTATCTCTCAGAACTGAGAATGTGGAGAGACGTTCATTCATCTAGAACAATGGGAACAGTTTGCAGGAGAAACTTCTACTCTGGTTTCTCAGTCTGTTTCCTAGTGCCGGTTTGAAATTCCTGCATTTTTCAATGTAATATCGAATTGTAGCTAGACCCTACCCATAGATATGTATGGATTGGAGTTTGCAACTGAAAAGAAACATTGTGTTCCCAACAAGCTAAGTGAAGGACGGCTTTCACACTCACTTATTTCTCAGAACTGAGCTTGTGGAGAGACGTTCGTTCATCTAGAAAAAAGGGAACGGGTAGCAGGAGAAAATTTTACTCTGGTTTCTCAGTCTGTTTCCTAGTGCCGGTTTGAAGTTCCTGCAGTTTACAGTGTAAAGCCGAATTGGAGCTAGTTCCACCCCATAGATATATATGGAGTGTAATTGGCAACTCAAAAGAATCTTTGTGTTCCCAACAAGCTAGGTGAAGGACGACTTTCACACACACTTATCTCTCAGAACTGAGCATGTGGAGAGACGTTCGTTCATCTAGCACAAAGGGAACGGGTTGCAGGAGAAAATTTTAACCTGGTATCTCAGTCTGTTTCCAAGTGCCGGTTTGAAGTTCCTGCAGTTTTCACAGTAAAACCAAGTTGGAGCTAGTACCTCCCCATATATATATATGGAAAGGTGTTTACAACTGAAAAGAAACTTTGTGTTCCCAACAACCTAGGTGAAGGACGGCTTTCACACACACTTATCTCTCAGAAATGAGCAAGTGGAGAGACTTTCGTTCATCTAGCACCAAGGGAACGGGTTGCAGGAGAAACTATTTCTCTGGTTTCTGATTTTGTTTCCTAGTGCCGGTTTCAAGTTTCTGCAGTTTTCAGTGTAAAGTCGAATTGGAGCTAGTTCCACCCCATAGATATGTATGGAGTGGAGTTGGCAACTCAAAAGAATCTTTGTGTTCCCAACAAGCTAGGTGAAGGACGACTTTCACACACACATATCTCTCAGAACTGAGCATGTGGAGAGAAGTTCGTTCATCTAGCACAAAGGGAACGGGTTGCAGGAGAAACTATTACCCTGGTTTCTCAGTCTGTTTCCAAGTGCCGGTTTGAAGTTCCTGCAGTTTTCACTGTAAAACCGAGTTGGAGCTAGTATCTCCCCCTATATATATATGGAAAGGTGTTTGCAACTGAAAAGAAATTTTGTGTTCCCAACAAGCAAGGTGAAGGACGGCTTTCACACACACTTATCTCTCAGAACTGAGTATGAGGAGAGACGTTCGTTCATCTAGCACAAAGGGAACGGGTTGCAGGAGAAACATTTACTCTGGTATCTCAGTCTGTTTCCTAGTGCCAGTTTGAAGTTCCTGCAGTTTTCACTGTAAAACAGAGTTGGAGCTTTTAACTCCCCATATATATATGGATTGGAGTTTGCAACTTAAAAGAAACTTTGTGTTCCCAACAAGCTAGGTGAAGGATGGCTTTCACACACTCTTATCTCTCAGAACTGAGCATGTGGAGAGACGTTTGTTCATCTAGCACAAAGGGAACGGGTTGCAGGAGAAACTATTACCCTGGTTTCTCAGTCTGTTTCCAAGTGCCGGTTTGAAGTTCCTGCAGTTTTCACGGTAAAACCGTGTTGGAGCTAGTACCTCCCCATATATATATATGGAAAGGTGTTTACAACTGAAAAGAAATTTTTTTTTTCCCAAAAAGCAAGGTGAAGGACGGCTTTCACACACACTTATCTCTCAGAACTGAGCATGTGGAGAGACGTTCGTTCATCTAGCACAAAGGGAACGGGTTGCAGGAGAAACATTTACTCTGGTTTCTCAGTCTGTTTCCTAGTGCCGGTTTGAAGTTCCTGCAGTTTTCACTGTAATAGCATGTTGGATATTGTCCCTACCCATAGATATGTATGGAGTGGAGTTTGCAACTGAAAAGAAATTTGTGTTCCCAACAAGCGTGGTGAAGGACGGCATTCACACAAACTTATCTCTCAGAACTGAGCACAAGGAGAGACGTTCGTTCATCTAGCACAAAGGGAACGGTTGGCAGGAGAAATATTACTCTGGTTTCTCAGTCTGTTTCCTAGTGCCGGTTTGATGTTCCTGCAGTTTTCACTGTAAAACCGAGTTGGAGCTTGTACCGCCCTATATATATGTATGGAGTGGAGATGGCAACGGAAAAGAAACTTTGTTTTCCCAACAAGCAAGGTGAAGGACGGCTTTCACACACACTTGTCTCTCAGAACTGAGCATGTGTAGAGACGTTCGTTCATCTAGCACAAATGGAACGGGTTGCAGGAGAAACTTATACTCTGGTTTCTCAGTCTGTTTCCTAGTGCCGGTTTGAAGTTCCTGCATTTTTCACTTTAATATCGAGTTGGAGCTAGAACCTACCCATAGATATGTATGGATTGGAGTATGCAAGTGAAAAGAAACTTTGTTTTCCAAAAAATCTAGGTGAAGTAAGGCTTTCACACACATTTATCTCTCAGAACTGAGCATGTGGAAGACGTTCGTTCATCTAGCACAATGGGAACGGTTTGCAGGAGAAACTTTACTCTGGTTTCTCAGTCTATTTCCTAGTGCCGGTTTGAAGTTCCTGCAGTTTTCACTGTAAAACCGATTTGGAGCTAGTACCGCCCCATTTATATATATGGAGTGGAGATTGCAACTGAAAAGAAACTTTGTGTTCCCAACAAGCTAGGTGAAGGACGGCTTTCACACACACTTATCTCTCAGAACTGAGCATGTGGAGAGACGTTCGTTCATCTAGTACAAAGGGAAAGGTTTGCAGGGAAATTTCTACTCTGTTTTCTCAGTCTGTTTTCTAATGCCGTTTTGAAGTTCCTGCAGTTTTCACTGTAGTAGAAAGTTGGAGATTTTCCCTACCCATAGATATGTATGGAGTGGAGTTTGCAACTGTAAAGAAACTTTGTGTTCCAAACAAGCGTGGTGAAGGACGGCATTCACACAAACTTATGTCTCAGAACTGAGCACAAGGAGAGACGTTCGTTCATCTAGCACAATAGGAACGGGTTGCAGGAGAAATTTTACTCTGGTTTCTCAGTCTGTTTCCTAGTGCCGGTTTGATGTTCCTGCAGTTTTCACTGTAAAACCGAGTTGGAGCTTGTACCGCCCTATATATATGTATGGAGTGGAGATGGCAACGGTAAAGAAACTTTGTTTTCCCAACAAGCAAGTTGAAGGACGGCTGTCACACACAATTTTCTCTCAGAAATGAGAATGTGGAGAGACTTTCATTCATCTAGAACAATGGGAACAGGTTGCAGGAGAAACTTCTACTCTGGATTCTCAGTCTGTTTCCTAGTGCCGGTTTGAAATTCCTGCATTTTTCAATGTAATATCGAATTGTAGCTAGACCCTACCCATAGATATGTATGGAGTGGAGATTGCAACTGAAAAGAAACTTTGTGTTCCCAACAAGCTAGGTGAAGGACGGCTTTCACACACACTTATCTCTCAGAACTGAGCATGTGGAGAGACGTTCGTTCATCTAGTACAAAGGGAAAGGTTTGCAGGGAAATTTCTACTCTGTTTTCTCAGTCTGTTTTCTAATGCCGTTTTGAAGTTCCTGCAGTTTTCACTGTAGTAGAAAGTTGGAGATTTTCCCTACCCATAGATATGTATGGAGTGGAGTTTGCAACTGTAAAGAAACTTTGTGTTCCAAACAAGCGTGGTGAAGGACGGCATTCACACAAACTTATGTCTCAGAACTGAGCACAAGGAGAGACGTTCGTTCATCTAGCACAATAGGAACGGGTTGCAGGAGAAATTTTACTCTGGTTTCTCAGTCTGTTTCCTAGTGCCGGTTTGATGTTCCTGCAGTTTTCACTGTAAAACCGAGTTGGAGCTTGTACCGCCCTATATATATGTATGGAGTGGAGATGGCAACGGTAAAGAAACTTTGTTTTCCCAACAAGCAAGTTGAAGGACGGCTGTCACACACAATTTTCTCTCAGAAATGAGAATGTGGAGAGACTTTCATTCATCTAGAACAATGGGAACAGGTTGCAGGAGAAACTTCTACTCTGGTTTCTCAGTCTGTTTCCTAGTGCCGGTTTGAAATTCCTGCATTTTTCAATGTAATATCGAATTGTAGCTAGACCCTACCCATAGATATGTATGGATTGGAGTTTGCAACTGAAAAGAAACTTTGTGTTCCCAACAAGCTAGGTGAAGGACGGCTTTCACACTCACTTATTTCTCAGAACTGAGCTTGTGGAGAGACGTTCGTTCATCTAGAAAAAAGGGAAGGGGTAGCAGGGGAAAATTTTACTCTTGTTTCTCAGTCTGTTTCCTAGTGCCGGTTTGAAGTTCCTGCAGTTTAGAGTGTAAAGCCGAATTGGAGCTAGTTCCAACCCATAGATATATATGGAGTGTAATTGGCAACTCAAAAGAATCTTTGTGTTCCCAACAAGCTAGGTGAAGAACGACTTTCACACACACTTATCTCTCCGAACTGAGCATGTGGAGAGACGTTCGTTCATCTAGCACAAAGGGAACGGGTTGCAGGAGAAAATTTTAACCTGGTATCTCAGTCTGTTTCCAAGTGCCGGTTTGAAGTTCCTGCAGTTTTCACAGTAAAACCAAGTTGGAGCTAGTACCTCCCCATATATATATATGGAAAGGTGTTTACAACTGAAAAGAAACTTTGTGTTCCCAACAAGCAAGGTGAAGGACGGCTTTCACACACACTTAAATCTCAGAACTGAGCATGTGGAGAGACTTTCGTTCATCTAGCACAAAGGGAGCGGGTTGCAGGAGAATCATTTACTCTGGTTTCGCAGTCTGTTTCCTAGTGCTGGTTTGAAGTTCCTGCAGTTTTCACTGTAAAACAGAGTTGGAGCTTTTAACTCTCCATATATGTATGGAGTGGAGTTTGCAACTTAAAAGAAACTTTGTGTTCCCAACAAGCTAGGTGAAGGATGGCTTTCACACACACTTATCTCTCAGAACTGAGCATGTGGAGAGACGTTTGTTCATCTAGCACAAAGGGAACGGGTTGCAGGAGAAACTATTTCCCTGGTTTCTCAGTCTGTTTCCAAGTGCCGGTTTGAAGTTCCTGCAGTTTTCACGGTAAAACCGTGTTGGAGCTAGTACCTCCCCATATATATATATGGAAAGGTGTTTACAACTGAAAAGAAATTTTTTTTTTCCCAAAAAGCAAGGTGAAGGACGGCTTTCACACACACTTATCTCTCAGAACTGAGCATGTGGAGAGACGTTCGTTCATCTAGCACAAAGGGAACGGGTTGCAGGAGAAACATTTACTCTGGTTTCTCAGTCTGTTTCCTAGTGCCGGTTTGAAGTTCCTGCAGTTTTCACTGTAATAGCATGTTGGATATTGTCCCTACCCATAGATATGTATGGAGTGGAGTTTGCAACTGAAAAGAAATTTGTGTTCCCAACAAGCGTGGTGAAGGACGGCATTCACACAAACTTATCTCTCAGAACTGAGCACAAGGAGAGACGTTCGTTCATCTAGCACAAAGGGAACGGTTTGCAGGAGAAATATTACTCTGGTTTCTCAGTCTGTTTCCTAGTGCCGGTTTGATGTTCCTGCAGTTTTCACTGTAAAACCGAGTTGGAGCTTGTACCGCCCTATATATATGTATGGAGTGGAGATGGCAACGGAAAAGAAACTTTGTTTTCCCAACAAGCAAGGTGAAGGACGGCTTTCACACACACTTGTCTCTCAGAACTGAGCATGTGTAGAGACGTTCGTTCATCTAGCACAAATGGAACGGGTTGCAGGAGAAACTTATACTCTGGTTTCTCAGTCTGTTTCCTAGTGCCGGTTTGAAGTTCCTGCATTTTTCACTTTAATATCGAGTTGGAGCTAGAACCTACCCATAGATATGTATGGATTGGAGTATGCAAGTGAAAAGAAACTTTGTTTTCCAAAAAATCTAGGTGAAGTAAGGCTTTCACACACATTTATCTCTCAGAACTGAGCATGTGGAAGACGTTCGTTCATCTAGCACAATGGGAACGGTTTGCAGGAGAAACTTTACTCTGGTTTCTCAGTCTATTTCCTAGTGCCGGTTTGAAGTTCCTGCAGTTTTCACTGTAAAACCGATTTGGAGCTAGTACCGCCCCATTTATATATATGGAGTGGAGATTGCAACTGAAAAGAAACTTTGTGTTCCCAACAAGCTAGGTGAAGGACGGCTTTCACACACACTTATCTCTCAGAACTGAGCATGTGGAGAGACGTTCGTTCATCTAGTACAAAGGGAAAGGTTTGCAGGGAAATTTCTACTCTGTTTTCTCAGTCTGTTTTCTAATGCCGTTTTGAAGTTCCTGCAGTTTTCACTGTAGTAGAAAGTTGGAGATTTTCCCTACCCATAGATATGTATGGAGTGGAGTTTGCAACTGTAAAGAAACTTTGTGTTCCAAACAAGCGTGGTGAAGGACGGCATTCACACAAACTTATGTCTCAGAACTGAGCACAAGGAGAGACGTTCGTTCATCTAGCACAATAGGAACGGGTTGCAGGAGAAATTTTACTCTGGTTTCTCAGTCTGTTTCCTAGTGCCGGTTTGATGTTCCTGCAGTTTTCACTGTAAAACCGAGTTGGAGCTTGTACCGCCCTATATATATGTATGGAGTGGAGATGGCAACGGTAAAGAAACTTTGTTTTCCCAACAAGCAAGTTGAAGGACGGCTGTCACACACAATTTTCTCTCAGAAATGAGAATGTGGAGAGACTTTCATTCATCTAGAACAATGGGAACAGGTTGCAGGAGAAACTTCTACTCTGGATTCTCAGTCTGTTTCCTAGTGCCGGTTTGAAATTCCTGCATTTTTCAATGTAATATCGAATTGTAGCTAGACCCTACCCATAGATATGTATGGAGTGGAGATTGCAACTGAAAAGAAACTTTGTGTTCCCAACAAGCTAGGTGAAGGACGGCTTTCACACACACTTATCTCTCAGAACTGAGCATGTGGAGAGACGTTCGTTCATCTAGTACAAAGGGAAAGGTTTGCAGGGAAATTTCTACTCTGTTTTCTCAGTCTGTTTTCTAATGCCGTTTTGAAGTTCCTGCAGTTTTCACTGTAGTAGAAAGTTGGAGATTTTCCCTACCCATAGATATGTATGGAGTGGAGTTTGCAACTGTAAAGAAACTTTGTGTTCCAAACAAGCGTGGTGAAGGTCGGCATTCACACAAACTTATGTCTCAGAACTGAGCACAAGGAGAGACGTTCGTTCATCTAGCACAATAGGAACGGGTTGCAGGAGAAATTTTACTCTGGTTTCTCAGTCTGTTTCCTAGTGCCGGTTTGATGTTCCTGCAGTTTTCACTGTAAAACCGAGTTGGAGCTTGTACCGCCCTATATATATGTATGGAGTGGAGATGGCAACGGTAAAGAAACTTTGTTTTCCCAACAAGCAAGTTGAAGGACGGCTGTCACACACAATTTTCTCTCAGAAATGAGAATGTGGAGAGACTTTCATTCATCTAGAACAATGGGAACAGGTTGCAGGAGAAACTTCTACTCTGGTTTCTCAGTCTGTTTCCTAGTGCCGGTTTGAAATTCCTGCATTTTTCAATGTAATATCGAATTGTAGCTAGACCCTACCCATAGATATGTATGGATTGGAGTTTGCAACTGAAAAGAAACTTTGTGTTCCCAACAAGCTAGGTGAAGGACGGCTTTCACACTCACTTATTTCTCAGAACTGAGCTTGTGGAGAGACGTTCGTTCATCTAGAAAAAAGGGAAGGGGTAGCAGGGGAAAATTTTACTCTTGTTTCTCAGTCTGTTTCCTAGTGCCGGTTTGAAGTTCCTGCAGTTTAGAGTGTAAAGCCGAATTGGAGCTAGTTCCAACCCATAGATATATATGGAGTGTAATTGGCAACTCAAAAGAATCTTTGTGTTCCCAACAAGCTAGGTGAAGAACGACTTTCACACACACTTATCTCTCCGAACTGAGCATGTGGAGAGACGTTCGTTCATCTAGCACAAAGGGAACGGGTTGCAGGAGAAAATTTTAACCTGGTATCTCAGTCTGTTTCCAAGTGCCGGTTTGAAGTTCCTGCAGTTTTCACAGTAAAACCAAGTTGGAGCTAGTACCTCCCCATATATATATATGGAAAGGTGTTTACAACTGAAAAGAAACTTTGTGTTCCCAACAAGCAAGGTGAAGGACGGCTTTCACACACACTTAAATCTCAGAACTGAGCATGTGGAGAGACTTTCGTTCATCTAGCACAAAGGGAGCGGGTTGCAGGAGAATCATTTACTCTGGTTTCGCAGTCTGTTTCCTAGTGCTGGTTTGAAGTTCCTGCAGTTTTCACTGTAAAACAGAGTTGGAGCTTTTAACTCTCCATATATGTATGGAGTGGAGTTTGCAACTTAAAAGAAACTTTGTGTTCCCAACAAGCTAGGTGAAGGATGGCTTTCACACACACTTATCTCTCAGAACTGAGCATGTGGAGAGACGTTTGTTCATCTAGCACAAAGGGAACGGGTTGCAGGAGAAACTATTTCCCTGGTTTCTCAGTCTGTTTCCAAGTGCCGGTTTGAAGTTCCTGCAGTTTTCACGGTAAAACCGAGTTGGAGCTAGTACCTCCCCATATATATATATGGAAAGGTGTTTACAACTGAAAAGAAATTTTGTGTTCCCCACAAGCAAGGTGAAGGACGGCTTTCACACACACTTATCTCTCAGAACTGAGCATGTGGAGAGACGTTCGTTCATCTAGCACAAAGGGAACGGGTTGCAGGAGAAACATTTACTCTGGTTTCTCAGTCTGTTTCCTAGTGCCTTTTTGAAGTTCCTGCAGTTTTCACTGTAATAGCATGTTGGAAATTGTCCCTACCCATAGATATGTATGGAGTGGAGTTTGCAACTGAAAAGAAATTTGTGTTCCCAACAAGCGTGGTGAAGGACGGCATTCACACAAAATTATCTCTCAGAACTGAGCACAAGGAGAGACGTTCGTTCATCTAGCACAAAGGGAACGGTTTGCAGGAGAAATTTTACTCTGGTTTCTCAGTCTGATTCCTAGTGCCGGTTTGATGTTCCTGCAGTTTTCACTGTAAAACCGAGTTGGAGCTTGTACCGCCCTATATATATGTGTGGAGTGGAGATGGCAACGGAAAAGAAACTTTGTTTTCCCAACAAGTAATGTAAATGACGGCTGTTACACACACTTATCTCTCAGAACTGAGAATGTGGAGAGACGTTCATTCATCTAGAACAATGGGAACAGTTTGCAGGAGAAACTTCTACTCTGGTTTCTCAGTCTGTTTCCTAGTGCCGGTTTGAAATTCCTGCATTTTTCAATGTAATATCGAATTGTAGCTAGACCCTACCCATAGATATGTATGGATTGGAGTTTGCAACTGAAAAGAAACATTGTGTTCCCAACAAGCTAAGTGAAGGACGGCTTTCACACTCACTTATTTCTCAGAACTGAGCTTGTGGAGAGACGTTCGTTCATCTAGAAAAAAGGGAACGGGTAGCAGGAGAAAATTTTACTCTGGTTTCTCAGTCTGTTTCCTAGTGCCGGTTTGAAGTTCCTGCAGTTTACAGTGTAAAGCCGAATTGGAGCTAGTTCCACCCCATAGATATATATGGAGTGTAATTGGCAACTCAAAAGAATCTTTGTGTTCCCAACAAGCTAGGTGAAGGACGACTTTCACACACACTTATCTCTCAGAACTGAGCATGTGGAGAGACGTTCGTTCATCTAGCACAAAGGGAACGGGTTGCAGGAGAAAATTTTAACCTGGTATCTCAGTCTGTTTCCAAGTGCCGGTTTGAAGTTCCTGCAGTTTTCACAGTAAAACCAAGTTGGAGCTAGTACCTCCCCATATATATATATGGAAAGGTGTTTACAACTGAAAAGAAACTTTGTGTTCCCAACAAGCAAGCTGAAGGACGGCTTTCACACACACTTAAATCTCAGAACTGAGCATGTGGAGAGACTTTCGTTCATCTAGCACAAAGGGAGCGGGTTGCAGGAGAAACATTTACTCTGGTTTCGCAGTCTGTTTCCTAGTGCCGGTTTGAAGTTCCTGCAGTTTTCACTGTAAAACAGAGTTGGAGCTTTTAACTCCCCATATATGTATGGAGTGGAGTTTGCAACTTTAAAGAAACTTTGTGTTCACAACAAGCTAGATGAAAGACGGCTTTCACACACACTTGTCACTCAGAACTGAGCATGTGGACAGAAGTTCGTTCATCTAGCACAAATGGATCGGGTAGAAGGAGAAACTTTTACTCTGGTTTCTCAGTCTGTTTCCAAGTGCCGGTTTGAAGTTCCTGCAGTTTTCACTGTAAAACCGAGTTGGAGCTAGTACCTCCCCCTATATATATATGGAAAGGTGTTTGCAACTGAAAAGAAACTTTGTTTTCCCAACAAGGTAGGTGAAGGATGGCTTTCACACACACTTATCTCTCAGAACTGAGCATGTGGAGAGACGTTTGTTCATCTAGCACATAGGGAACGGGTTGAAGGAGAAACTATTACCCTGGTTTCTCAGTCTGTTTCCAAGTGCCGGTTTGAAGTTCCTGCAGTTTTCACGGTAAAACCGAGTTGGAGCTAGTACCTCCCCATATATATATATGGAAAGGTGTTTACAACTGAAAAGAAACTTTGTGTTCCCAACAAGCAAGGTGAAGGACGGCTTTCACACACACTTATCTCTCAGAACTGAGCATGTGGAGAGACGTTCGTTCATCAAGCACAAAGGGAACGGGTTGCAGGAGAAACATTTACTCTGGTTTCTGAGTCTGTTTCCTAGTGCCGGTTTGAAGTTCCTGCAGTTTTCACTGTAATAGCATGTTGGAAATTTTCCCTACCCATAGATATGTATGGAGTGGAGTTTGCAACTGAAAAGAAATTTGTGTTCCCAACAAGCGTGGTGAAGGACGGCATTCACACAAACTTATCTCTCAGAACTGAGCACAAGGAGAGACGTTCGTTCATCTAGCACAAAGGGAACGGTTTGCAGGAGAAATTTTACTCTGGTTTCTCAGTCAGTTTCCTAGTGCCGGTTTGAAGTTCCTGCATTTTTCACTTTAATATCGAGTTGGAGCTAGAACCTACCCATAGATATGTATGGAGTGGAATATGCAAGTGAAAAGAAACTTTGTTTTCCCAAAAATCTAGGTGAAGTACGGCTTTCACACACATTTATCTCTCAGAACTGAGCATGTGGAAGACGTTCGTTCATCTAGCACAATGGGAACGGTTTGCAGGAGAAACTTTTACTCTGGTTTCTCAGTCTATTTCCTAGTGCCGGTTTGAAGTTCCTGCAGTTTTCACTGTAAACCCGAGTTGGAGCTAGTACCGCCCCATATATATATATGGAGTGGAGATTGCAACTGAAAAGAAACTTTGTGTTCCCAACAAGCTAGGTGAAGGACGGCTTTCACACACACTTATCTCTCAGAACTGAGCATGTGGAGAGACGTTCGTTCATCTAGTACAAATGGAAAGGTTTGCAGGGAAATTTCTACTCTGTTTTCTCAGTCTGTTTTCTAATGCCGTTTTGAAGTTCCTGCAGTTTTCACTGTAGTAGAAAGTTGGAGATTTTCCCTACCCATAGATATGTATGGAGTGGAGTTTGCAACTGTAAAGAAACTTTGTGTTCCAAACAAGCGTGTTGAAGGACGGCATTCACACATACTTATGTCTCAGAACTGAGCAAAAGGAGAGACGTTCGTTCATCTAGCACAATAGGAACGGGTTGCAGGAGAAATTTTACTCTGGTTTCTCAGTCTGTTTCCTAGTGCCGATTTGATGTTCCTGCAGTTTTCACTGTAAAACCGAGTTGGAGCTTGTACCGCCCTATATATATGTATGGAGTGGAGATGGCAACGGAAAAGAAACTTTGTTTTCCCAACAAGCAAGTTGAAGGACGGCTGTCACACACAATTTTCTCTCAGAACTGAGCTTGTGGAGAGACGTTCGTTCATCTAGAAAAAAGGGAACGGGTAGCAGGAGAAAATTTTACTCTGGTTTCTCAGTCTTTTTCCTAGTGCCGGTATGAAGTTCCTGCATTTTTCACTTTAATATCGAGTTGGAGCTAGAACCTACCCATAGATATGTATGGAGTGGAATATGCAAGTGAAAAGAAACTTTGTTTTCCCAAAAATCTAGGTGAAGTACGGCTTTCACACACATTTATCTCTCAGAACTGAGCATGTGGAAGACGTTCGTTCATCTAGCACAATGGGAACGGTTTGCAGGAGAAACTTTTACTCTGGTTTCTCAGTCTATTTCCTAGTGCCGGTTTGAAGTTCCTGCAGTTTTCACTGTAACCCCGAGTTGGAGCTAGTACCGCCCCATATATATATATGGAGTGGAGATTGCAACTGAAAAGAAACTTTGTGTTCCCAACAAGCTAGGTGAAGGACGGCTTTCACACACACTTATCTCTCAGAACTGAGCATGTGGAGAGACGTTCGTTCATCTAGTACAAAGGGAAAGGTTTGCAGGGAAATTTCTACTCTGTTTTCTCAGTCTGTTTTCTAATGCCGTTTTGAAGTTCCTGCAGTTTTCACTGTAGTAGAAAGTTGGAGATTTTCCCTACCCATAGATATGTATGGAGTGGAGTTTGCAACTGTAAAGAAACTTTGTGTTCCAAACAAGCGTGTTGAAGGACGGCATTCACACAAACTTATGTCTCAGAACTGAGCACAAGGAGAGACGTTCGTTCATCTAGCACAATAGGAACGGGTTGCAGGAGAAATTTTACTCTGGTTTCTCAGTCTGTTTCCTAGTGCCGGTTTTATGTTCCTGCAGTTTTCACTGTAAAACAGAGTTGGAGCTTGTACCGCCCTATATATATGTATGGAGTGGAGATGGCAACGGAAAAGAAACTTTGTTTTCCCAACAAGCAAGTTGAAGGACGGCTGTCACACACAATTTTCTCTCAGAAATGAGAATGTGGAGAGACGTTCATTCATCTAGAACAATGGGAACAGGTTGCAGGAGAAACTTCTACTCTGGTTTCTCAGTCTGTTTCCTAGTGCCGGTTTGAAATTCCTGCATTTTTCAATGTAATATCGAATTGTAGCTAGACCCTACCCATAGATATGTATGGATTGGAGTTTGCAACTGAAAGAAACTTTGTGTTCCCAACAAGCTAGGTGAAGGACGGCTTTCACACTCACTTATTTCTCAGAACTGAGCTTGTGGAGAGACGTTCGTTCATCTAGAAAAAAGGGAACGTGTAGCAGGAGAAAATTTTACTCTGGTTTCTCAGTCTGTTTCCTAGTGCCGGTTTGAAGTTCCTGCAGTTTACAGTGTAAAGCCGAATTGGAGCTAGTTCCACCCCATAGATATATATGGAGTGTAATTGGCAAATCAAAAGAATCTTTGTGTTCCCAACAAGCTAGGTGAAGGACGACTTTCACACACACTTATCTCTCAGAACTGAGCATGTGGAGAGACGTTCGTTCATCTAGCACAAAGGGAACGGGTTGCAGGAGAAAATTTTAACCTGGTATCTCAGTCTGTTTCCAAGTGCCGGTTTGAAGTTCCTGCAGTTTTCACAGTAAAACAAAGTTGGAGCTAGTACCTCCCCATATATATATATGGAAAGGTGTTTACAACTGAAAAGAAACTTTGTGTTCCCAACAAGCAAGGTGAAGGACGGCTTTCACACACACTTAAATCTCAGAACTGAGCATGTGGAGAGACATTCGTTCATCTAGCACAAAGGGAGCGGGTTGCAGGAGAAACATTTACTCTGGTTTCTCAGTCTGTTTCCTAGTGCCGGTTTGAAGTTCCTGCAGTTTTCACTGTAAAACAGAGTTGGAGCTTTTAACTCCCCATATATGTATGGAGTGGAGTTTGCAACTTAAAAGAAACTTTGTGTTCACAACAAGCTAAATGAAAGACGGCTTTCACACACACTTATCACTCAGAACTGAGCATGTGGTGAGAAGTTCGTTCATCTAGCACAAATGGAACGGGTAGAAGGAGAAAGTTTTACTCAGTTTTCTCAGTCTGTGTCCAAGTGCCGGTTTGAAGTTCCTGCAGATTTCACTGTAAAACCGAGTTGGAGATAGTACCGCCCCATATATATGTATGGAGAGGTGTTTGCAACTGAAAAGAAACTTTGTGTTCCCAACAAGCTAGGTGAAGGACGGCTTTCACACACACATATCTCTCAGAACTGAGCATGTGGAGAGACGTTCGTTCATCTAGAACAAAGGGAAAGGGTTGCAGGAGAAACTTTTACTCTGGTTTCTGAATCTGTTTCCTAGTGCCGGTTTGAACTTCCTGCTGTTTTCACTGTAAAGCCGATTTGGAGCTAGTACCTCCCCATATGTATGTATGGAGTGGAGTTTGCAAATGAAAAGAAACTTTGTGTTCACAACAAGCTAGATGAAAGACGGCTTTCACACACACTTGTCACTCAGAACTGAGCATGTGGACAGAAGATCGTTCATCTAGCACAAATGGATCGGGTAGAAGGAGAAACTTTTACTCTGGTTTCTCAGTCTGTTTCCAAGTGCCGGTTTGAAGTTCCTGCAGTTTTCACTGTAAAACCGAGTTGGAGCTACTACCTCCCCCTATATATATATGGAAAGGTGTTTGCAACTGAAAAGAAATTTTGTGTTCCCAACAAGCAAGGTGAAGGACGGCTTTCACACACACTTAAATCTCAGAACTGAGCATGTGGAGAGACTTTCGTTCATCTAGCACAAAGGGAGCGGGTTGCAGGAGAAACATTTACTCTGGTTTCGCAGTCTGTTTCCTAGTGCCGGTTTGAAGTTCCTGCAGTTTTCACTGTAAAACATAGTTGGAGCTTTTAACTCCCCATATATGTATGGAGTGGAGTTTGCAACTTAAAAGAAACTTTGTGTTCACAACAAGCTAGATGAAAGACGGCTTTCACACACACTTGTCACTCAGAAATGAGCATGTGGACAGAAGATCGTTCATGTAGCACAAATGGATCGGGTAGAAGGAGAAACTTTTACTCTGGTTTCTCAGTCTGTTTCCAAGTGCCGGTTTGAAGTTCCTGCAGTTTTCACTGTAAAACCGAGTTGGAGCTAGTACCTCCCCCTATATATATATGGAAAGGTGTTTGCAACTGAAAAGAAATTTTGTGTTCCCAACAAGCAAGGTGAAGGACGGCTTTCACACACACTTATCTCTCAGAACTGAGCATGAGGAGAGACGTTCGTTCATCTAGCACAAAGGGAACGGGTTGCAGGAGAAACATTTTCTCTGGTATATCAGTCTGTTTCCTAGTGCCACTTTGAAGTTCCTGCAGTTTTCACTGTAAAACAGAGTTGGAGCTTTTAACTCCCCATATATATATGGATTGGAGTTTGCAATTTAAAAGAAACTTTGTGTTCCCAAAAAGCAAGGTGAAGGACGGCTTTCACACACACTTATCTCTCAGAACTGAGCATGTGGAGAGACGTTCGTTCATCTAGCACAAAGGGAACGGGTTGCAGGAGAAACATTTACTCTGGTTTCTCAGTCTGTTTCCTAGTGCCGGTTTGAAGTTCCTGCAGTTTTCACTGTAATAGCATGTTGGAAATTGTCCCTACCCATAGATATGTATGGAGTGGGGTTTGCAACTGAAAAGAAATTTGTGTTCCCAACAAGCGTGTTGAAGGACGGCATTCACACAAACTTATCTCTCAGAACTGAGCACAAGGAGAGACGTTCGTTCATCTAGCACAAAGGGAACGGTTTGCAGGAGAAATTTTACTCTGGTTTCTCAGTCTGTTTCCTAGTGCCGGTTTTATATTCCTGCAGTTTTCACTGTAAAACCGAGTTGGAACTTGTACCGCCCTATATATATGTATGGAGTGGAGATGGCAACGGAAAAGAAACTTTGTTTTCCCAACAAGCAAGGTGAAGGACGGCTGTCACACACACTTATCTCTCAGAACTGAGAATGTGGAGAGACGTTCATTCATCTAGAACAATGGGAAAAGTTTGCAGGAGAAACTTCTACTCTGTTTTCTCAGTCTGTTTCCTAGTGCCGGTTTGAAATTCCTGCATTTTTCAATGTAATATCGAATTGTAGCTAGACCCTACCCTTAGATATGTATGGATTGGAGTTTGCAACTGAAAAGAAACTTTGTGTTCCCAACAAGCAAGGTGAATTACGGCTTTCACAGACACTTATCTCTCAGAACTGAGCATGTGGAGAGACGTTCGTTCATCTAGCACAAAGGGAACGGGTTGCAGGAGAAACTTATACTCTGGTTTCTCAGTCTGTTTCCTAGTGCCGGTTTGAAGTTCCTGCATTTTTCACTTTAATATCGAGTTGGAGCTAGAACCTACCCATAGATATGTATGGATTGGAGTATGCAAGTGAAAAGAAACTTTGTTTTCCAAAAAATCTAGGTGAAGTACGGCTTTCACACACATTTATCTCTCAGAACTGAGCATGTGGAAGACGTTCGTTCATCTAGCACAATGGGAACGGTTTGCAGGAGAAACTTTTACTCTGGTTTCTCAGTCTATTTCCTAGTGCCGGTTTGAAGTTCCTGCAGTTTTCACTTTAAAACCGAGTTGGAGCTATTACCGCCCCATATATATATATGGAGTGGAGATTGCAACTGAAAAGAAACTTTGTGTTCCCAACAAGCTAGGTGAAGGACGGCTTTCACACACACTTATCTCTCAGAACTGAGCATGTGGAGAGACGTTCGTTCATCTAGTACAAAGGGAAAGGTTTGCAGGGAAATTTCTACTCTGTTTTCTCAGTCTGTTTTCTAATGCCGTTTTGAAGTTCCTGCAGTTTTCACTGTAGTAGAAAGTTGGAGATTTTCCCTACCCATAGATATGTATGGAGTGGAGTTTGCAACTGTAAAGAAATTTTGTGTTCCAAACAAGCGTGGTGAAGGACGGCATTCACACAAACTTATGTCTCAGAACTGAGCACAAGGAGAGACTTTCGTTCATCTAGCACAATAGGAACGGGTTGCAGGAGAAATTTTACTCTGGTTTCTCAGTGTGTTTCCTAGTGCCGATTTGATGTTCCTGCAGTTTTCACTGTAAAACCGAGTTGGAGCTTGTACCGCCCTATATATATGTATGGAGTGGAGATGGCAACGGTAAAGAAACTTTGTTTTCCCAACAAGCAAGTTGAAGGACGGCTGTCACACACAATTTTCTCTCAGAAATGAGAATGTGGAGAGACGTTCATTCATCTAGAACAATGGGAACAGGTTGCAGGAGAAACTTCTACTCTGGTTTCTCAGTCTGTTTCCTAGTGCCGGTTTGAAATTCCTGCATTTTTCAATGTAATATCGAATTGTAGCTAGACCCTACCCATAGATATGTATGGATTGGAGTTTGCAACTGAAAAGAAACTTTGTGTTCCCAACAAGCTAGGTGAAGGACGGCTTTCACACTCACTTATTTCTCAGAACTGAGCTTGTGGAGAGACGTTCGTTCATCTAGAAAAAAGGGAACGGGTAGCAGGAGAAAATTTTACTCTGGTTTCTCAGTCTGTTTCCTAGTGCCGGTTTGAAGTTCCTGCAGTTTACATTGTAAAGCCGAATTGGAGCTAGTTCCACCCCATAGATATATATGGAGTGTAATTGGCAACTCAAAAGAATCTTTGTGTTCCCAACAAGCTAGGTGAAGGACGACTTTCACACACACTTATCTCTCAGAACTGAGCATGTGGAGAGTCGTTCGTTCATCTGGCACAAAGGGAACGGGTTGCAGGAGAAAATTTTAACCTGGTATCTCAGTCTGTTTCCAAGTGCCGGTTTGAAGTTCCTGCAGTTTTCACAGTAAAACCAAGTTGGAGCTAGTACCTCCCCATATATATATATGGAAAGGTGTTTACAACTGAAAAGAAACTTTGTGTTCCCAACAAGCAAGGTGAAGGACGGCTTTCACACACACTTAACTCTCAGAACTGAGCATGTGGAGAGACTTTCGTTCATCTACCACAAAGGGAGCGGGTTGCAGGAGAAACATTTACTCTGGTTTCTCAGTCTGTTTCCTAGTGCCGGTTTGAAGTTCCTGCAGTTTTCACTGTAAAACAGAGTTGGAGCTTTTAACTCCCCATATATGTATGGAGTGGAGTTTGCAACTTAAAAGAAACTTTGTGTTCACAACAAGCTAGATGAAAGACGGCTTTCACACACACTTATCACTCAGAACTGAGCATGTGGTGAGAAGTTCGTTCATCTAGCACAAATGGAACGGGTAGAAGGAGAAACTTTTACTCAGTTTTCTCAGTCTGTGTCCAAGTGCCGGTTTGAAGTTCCTGCTGTTTTCACTGTAAAGCCGAGTTGGAGCTAGTACCACCCCATATGTATGTATGGAGTGGAGTTTGCAAATGAAAAGAAACTTTGTGTTCCCAACAAGCTAGCTGAAGGACGGCTTTCACACACACTTATCTCTCAGAACTGAGCATGTGGAGAGAATTTCGTTCATCTAGCACAAACGGAACGGGTTGCAGTAAAAATTTTACTCTGGTTTCTCAGTCTGTTTCCTACTGCCGGTTTGAAGTTCCTGCAGTTTTCACTGTAAACCCGAGTTAGAGTTAGTACCTCCCCATGTATATGTATGGAGTGGAGTTTGCAACTGAAAAGAAACTTTGTGTTCCCAACAAGCTAGGTGAAGGACGGCTTTCACACACACTTATCTTTCAGATCTGAGCATGTGGAGAGACGTTCTTTCATCTAGCACAAAGGGAACGGGTTTCAGGAGAAACTTTTACTCTGGTTTCTGATTCTGTTTCCTTGTGCAGGTTTGAAGTTCCTGCTGTTTTCACTGTAAAACAGAGTTGGGGTTACTACCTCCCAATATATATGTATGGAGTGGAGTTTGGAACTGAAGATAAACTTTGGGTTTCCAACCAGTTACGTTAAGGACGGTTTCACACACCCTTATCTCTCAGAACTGAGCATGTGGAGAGACGTTCGATCATATAGCAAAAAGGGAACGTATTGCAGGAGAAATTATTACTCTGGTTTATCAGTCTGTTTCCTACTGCCGGTTTGAAGTTCCTGCAGTTTTCACTGTAAATCCGATTTTGAGCTAGTACCTCCCCATATATATGTATGGAGTGGAGTTTGTAACAGAAAAGAAACTTTGTGTTCCCAACAAGCTAGGTGAAGGACGGCTTTCACACACACTTATCTCTCAGAAATGAGCATGTGGAGAGACATTCGCTCATCTAGCACAAAGGGAACGGGTTGCAGGAGAAACTTTTACTCTGGATTCTCAGTCTGTTTCCTAGTGCCGGTTTGATGTTCCTGCAGTATTCACTGTAAAACCGAGTTGGAACTAGTACCTCCCCATATATATGTATGGAGTGGAGTTTGCAACTGAAAAGAAAATTTGTTTTCAAAACAAGCTATCTGAAAGACGATTTTCACACACACTTATCTCTCAGAAATGAGCATGTGGAGAGACGTTCGTTCATCTAGCACAAAGGGAACGGGTTGCAGGAGAAAGTTTTACTCTGGTTTCTCAGTCTGTTTCCTAGTGCCGGATTTAAAAGTTCCTGCAGGTATCACTGTAAAACCGAGTTGGAGCTAGTACCTCCCCAGATATATGTATGGAGAGGAGTTTTCAACTGAAAAGTATCTTTGTGTTCCCAACAAGCAAGGTGAAGGACGGCTTTCACACACACTTCTCTCTCAGAACTGAGCATTTGGAGAGGCGTTCGTTCATCTAGCATAAAAGGAACGGGTTGCAGGAGAAATTTTTTCTCTGGTTTCTCAGTCTGTTTCCAAGTGCCGGTTTGAAGTTCCTTCAGTTTTCACTGTAAAACCGAGTTGGAGCTTGTACCTAACCATATATATGTTTGGAGAGGTGTTTTCAACTGAAAAGAAACTTTGTGTTCCCAACAAGCTAGGTGAAGAACGGCTTTCACACACACTTATTTCTCAGAACTGAGCATGTGGAGAGACGTTCGTTCATCTAGAAAATAGGGAACGATTGGCAGGAGAAACTTGTTCTCTGGTTTCTCCGTCTGTTTCCTGGTTCCGGTATCAAGTTCCTGCAGATTTCACTGTAAAACCGTGTTGGAGCTAGTACCTCCCCATATATATGTATGGAGTGGAGTTTGGAACTGAAAAGTAACTTTGTGTTCATAACAAGGTAGTTTAAGGACGGTTTCACACACACTTATCTCTCAGAACTGAGCATTTGGAGAGACGTTCTTTCATCTATCACACAAGGAACCGGTTGCAGGAGAAACCTTTACTCTGGATTTTGAGTCTGTTTCCTAGTGCCGGTTTGATATTCCTGCAGTTTTCACTGTAAAACCGAGTTGGAGCTAGTACCTATCCATATATATGTATGGAGTGGTGTTTGAAACTGAAAAAAACTTTGTGTTCCCAACAAGCTAGTTGAAGTACGGCTTTCACACACACTTATCTCTCAGAACTGAGCATGTGGAGAGACGTTAGTTCATCTAGCACAAATAGAACGGGTTGCAGAAGAAACTTTTACTCTGATTTCTGACTCTTTTCCTAGTGCCGGTTTGAAGTTCCTGCTGTTTTCTCTGTAAAACCGAGTTGCAGCTAGTACCGCCCCATATATATGTATGGAGTGGAGTTTGCAACTGAAAAGAATCTATGTGTTCCCAACAAGAAAGTTGAAGGACGGCTTCCAAACACAATTATCTCTCAGAACTGAGCATGTGGAGAGACGTTCGTTCATCTAGCACAAAGGGAACGTGTGGCAGGAGAAATTTTTACTCTGGTTTCTCAGTAAGTTTCCTAGTGCCAGGTTGAAGTTCCTGCAGTTTCACTGTAAAACCGATTTGGAGCTTGTACCAACCCATATATATGTTTGGAGAGGTGTTTTCACCTGAAAAGTTACTTTGTGTTCCAAACAATCTAGGTGAAGGACGGCTTTCACACACACTTATCTCTCAGAACTGAGCATGTGGAGAGACGTTCGTTCATCTAGCACAAAGGGAACGTGTGGCAGGAGAAATTTTTACTCTGGTTTCTCAGTAAGTTTCCTAGTGCCAGGTTGAAGTTCCTGCAGTTTCACTCTAAAACCGATTTGGAGCTTGTACCAACCCATATATATGTTTGGAGAGGTGTTTTCACCTGAAAAGATACTTTGTGTTCCAAACAATCTAGGTGAAGGACGGCTTTCACACACACTTATCTCTCATAAATGAGCATGTGGAGAGACGTTCATTCATCTAGCACAAAGGGAACGGGTTGCAGGAGTAACTTTTCTCTGGTTTTTGACTCTGTTTCCTAGTGCCGGTTTGAAGTTACTGCTGTTTTCACTGTAAAACAGAGTTGGAGCTACTACCTCCCCATATATATGTATGGAGTAGAGTTTGGAACTGAAAAGTAACTATGTGTTCCCAACAAGGTATGTTAAGGACGGTTTCACACACAATTATCTCTCAGAACTGAGCATGTGGAGAGACGTTCGTTCATCTAGCACAAAGGGAACCGGTTGCAGGAGAAACTTTTACTCTGGATTCTCAGTCTGTTCCCTAGTGCCGGTTTGAAGTTCCTGCAGTTACAACTGTAAAACCGAGTTGGAGCTAGTACCACCCCTGATATATGTATGGAGTGGAGTTTGCAACTGAAAAGAATCTATGTGTTCCCAACAAGAAAGTTGAAGGACGGCTTTCACACACAATTATATCTCAGAACTGAGCATGTGGAGGGTCTTTCGTTCATCTAGCACAATTGGAACGGGTTGCAGGAGAAATTTTTACTCTGGTTTCTCAGTCTGTTTCCAAGTGCCGTTTTGAAGTTCCTGCAGTTTTCACAGTAAAACCGAGTTGCAGCTATTACCTACCCATATATATGTATGGAGAGGTGTTTTCAACTGAAAAGAAACTTTGTGTTCCCAACAAGCTAGGTGAAGAACGGCTTTCACACACACTTATCTCTCAGAACTGAGCATATGGAGAGACGTTCGTTCATCTAGAACAAAGGGAACGGTTGGCAGGAGAAACTTGTTCTCTTGTTCTCAGTCTGTTTCCTAGTTCCTGTTTGAAGTTCCTGCAGTTTTCACTGTAAAACCGAGTTGGAGGTAGTACCTCCCCTTATATATATATGGAGAGGTGTTTGCAACTGAAAAGAAACTTTGTGTTCCCAAGAAGCAATTTGAAGGACGGCTTTCAGACACACATATCTATCAGAACTGAGCATGTGGAGAGACGTTCGTTCATCTAGCACAAAGAGAACGGGTTTCAGGAGAAACTTTTACTCTGGTTTCTGACTCTGATTCCTAGTGCCGGTTTGAAGTTCCTGCTGTTTTCACTGTAAAACAGAGTTGGGGTTACTACCTCCCCATTTATATGTATGGAGTGGAGTTTGGAACTGAAAAGAAACTTTGGGTTTCCAACAAGTTACGTTAAGGACGGTTTCACACACACTTATCTCTCAGAACTGAGCATGTGGAGAGACGTTCGATCATCTAGCAAAAAGGGAACCGATTGCAGGAGAAACTATTCCTCTGGTTTCTCAGTCTGTTTCCTACTGCCGGTTTGATGTTCCTGCAGTTTTCACTGTAAATCCGAGCTGGAGCTAGTACCTCCCCTTATATATGTATGGAGTGGAGTTTGCAACTGAAAAGAAACTTTGTGTTCCCAACAAGCTAGGTGAATGACGGCTTTCACACACAATTATCTCTCAGAAATGAGTATGTGGAGAGACATTCGTTCATCTAGCACAAAGGGAACGGGTTGCAGGAGAAACTTTTACTCTGGATTGTCAGTCTGTTTCCTAGTGCCGGTTTGAAGTTCCTGCATTTTTCACTTTAATATCGAGTTGGAGCTGGAACCTACCCATAGATATGTATGGAGTGGAGTATGCAAGTGAAAAGAAACTTTGTTTTCCCAAAAAGCTTTGTGAAGTACGGCTTTCACACACAATTATCTCTCAGAACTGAGCATGTGGAGAGTCTTTCGTTCATCTAGCACAATTGGAACGGGTTGCAGGAGAAATTTTACTCTGTTATCTCAGTCTGTTTCCTAGTGCCGGTTTGAAGTTCCTGCAGTTTTCACTGTAAAACAGTGTTGGAGATTGTACCTCCCCATTTATATGTATGGAGTTGTGTTTGCAACTGAAAAGAAAATTTGTCTTCCCAACAAGCTAGGTGAAGGACGGCTTTCACAAACACTTATCTCTCAGAACTGAGCATGTGTAGAGAAATTCGTTCATCTAGCACAAAGGGAACGGGTTGCAGGAGAAACATTTACTCTGGTTTCTGACTGTGTTTCCTAATGCCGGTTTCAAGTTCCTGCTGTTTTCACTGTAAAACAGTGTTGGAGCTACTACCTCCCCATATATATGTATGGAGTGGATTTTGGAACTGAAAAGAAACTTTGTGTTCCCAACAAGGTAGGTTAAGGACGGTTTCACAGACACTTATCTCTCAGAAATGAGCATGTGGAGAGACGTTCGATCATCTAGCAAAAAGGGAACGGATTGCAGGAGAAACTATTACTCTGGTTTCTCAGTCTGTTTCCTAGTGCCGGTTTGAAGTTCCTGCAGTTTTCACTGTAAAATCGAGTTGGAGCTAATACCTCCCCATATATATGTATGGAGTGGAATTTGCAACTTAAAAGAATCTTTGTGTTCGCAACAAGCTAGTTGAAGGACGGCTTTCACACACATTTATCTCTCAGAACTGAGCATGTGGAGAGACGTTCGTTCATCTAGCACAAAGGGAACGGGTTGCAGGAGAAACTTTTACTCTTGTTTCTCAGTCTGTTTCCTAGTGCCGTTTTGAAGTTCCTGCAGTTATCACTGTAAAACCGAGTTGGAGCTAGTAACTCCCCAGATATATGTATGGAGTGGAGTTTGCAACTGAAAAGAATTTTTGTGCTCCCAACAAGCAAGGTGAAGTACTGTTTTCACACACACTTATCTCTCAGATCTGAGCATGTGGAGAGACATTCGTTATATGGCACAAAGTGAACCGGTTGCAGGAGAAATTTTTACTCTGGTTTCTCAGTCTGTTTCCAAGTGCCGTTTTGAAGTTCCTGCAGTTTTCACAGTAAAACCGAGTTGCAGCTAGTACCTACCCATATATATGTATGGAGAGGTGTTTTCAACTGAAAAGAAACTTTGTGTTCCCAACAAGCTAGGTGAAGAACGGCTTTCACACACACTTATCTCTCAGAACTGAGCATATGGAGAGACGTTCGTTCATCTAGAACAAAGGGAACGGTTGGCAGGAGAAACTTGTTCTCTTGTTCTCAGTCTGTTTCCTAGTTCCTGTTTGAAGTTCCTGCAGTTTTCACTGTAAAACCGAGTTGGAGCTAGTACCTCCCCTTATATATATATGGAGAGGTGTTTGCAACTGAAAAGAAACTTTGTGTTCCCAAGAAGCAATGTGAAGGACGGCTTTCAGACACACATATCTATCAGAACTGAGCATGTGGAGAGACGTTCGTTCATCTAGCACAAAGAGAACGGGTTTCAGGAGAAACTTTTACTCTGGTTTCTGACTCTGATTCCTAGTGCCGGGTTGAAGTTCCTGCTGTTTTCACTGTAAAACAGATTTGGGGTTACTACCTCCCCATTTATATGTATGGAGTGGAGTTTGGAACTGAAAAGAAACTTTGGGTTTCCAACAAGTTACGTTAAGGACGGTTTCACACACACTTATCTCTCAGAACTGAGCATGTGGAGAGACGTTCGATCATCTAGCAAAAAGGGAACGGATTGCAGGAGAAACTATTCCTCTGGTTTCTCAGTCTGTTTCCTACTGCCGGTTTGATGTTCCTGCAGTATTCACTGTAAATCCGAGCTGGAGCTAGTACCTCCCCTTATATATGTATGGAGTGGAGTTTGCAACTGAAAAGAAACTTTGTGTTCCCAACAAGCTAGGTGAATGACGGCTTTCACACACAATTATCTCTCAGAAATGAGTATGTGGAGAGACATTCGTTCATCTAGCACAAAGGGAACTGGTTGCAGGAGAAACTTTTACTCTGGATTGTCAGTCTGTTTCCAAGTGCCGGTTTGAAGTTCCTGCATTTTTCACTTTAATATCGAGTTGGAGCTACAACCTACCCATAGATATGTATGGAGTGGAGTATGCAAGTGAAAAGAAACTTTGTTTTCCCAAAAAGCTTGGTGAAGTACGGCTTTCACACACATTTATCTCTCAGAACTGAGCATGTGGAAGACGTTCGTTCATCTAGCACAATGGGAACGGTTTGCAGGAAAATTTCTACTCTGTTTTCTCAGTCTGTTTTCTAGTGCCGTTTTGAAGTTCCTGCAGTTTTCACTGTAGTAGCAAGTTGGAGATTTTCCCTACCCATAGATATGTATGGAGTGGAATTTGCAACTGTAAAGAAACTTTGTGTTCCCAACAAGCGTGGTGAAGGACGGCATTCACACAAACTTATGTCTCAGAACTGAGCACAAGGAGAGACGTTCGTTCATCTAGCACAATAAAAACGGGTTGCAGGAGAAATTTTACTCTGGTTTCTCAGTCTGTTTCCTAGTGCCGTTTTGATGTTCCTGCAGTTTTCAATGTAAAACCGAGTTGGAGCTTGTACCGCCGTATATATATGTATGGAGTGGAGATGGCAACGGAAAAGAAACTTTGTTTTCCCAACAAGCAAGGTGAAGGACGGCTGTCACACACAATTTTATCTCAGAAATGAGAATGTGGAGAGAAGTTCATTCATCTAGAACAATGGGAACAGGTTGCAGGAGAAATTTCTACTCTGGTTTCCCAGTCTGTTTCCTAGTGCCGGTTTGAAATTCCTGCATATTTCAATGTAATATCGAATTGTAGCTAGACCCTACCCATAGATATGTATGGATTGGAGTTTGCAACTGAAAAGAATCTTTGTGTTCCCAACAAGCAATTTGAAGGACGGCTTTCACACACACTTACATCTCAGAACTGAGCATTTGGAGAGACGTTCGTTCATCTAGCACAAAGGAACGGGGTGCAGGATAAACTTTTACTCTGCTTTCTCAGTTTTTTTCCTTGTTCCAGTTTGAAGTTCCTGCAGATTTCACTGTAAAACCGAGTTGGAGCTAGTACTTCCCCATATATATGTATGGAGAGGTGTTTGCAACTGAAAAGAAAGTTTGTGTTCCCAACAAGCTAGGTGAAGGACGGCTTTCATACAAACTTGTCTCTCAGAACTGAGCATGTGGAGAGACGTTCGTTCATCTAGCACAAAAGAACGGGTTGCAAGAGAAATTTTTACTCTGGTTTCTCAGACTGTCTCCTAGTTCTGGTTTGAAGTTCCTGCAGTTTTCACTGTAAAACCGATTTGGAGATTGTAAATCCCCATATATATGTATGGAGAGGTGTTTGCAACTGAAAGAAATTTTGTGTTCCCAACAAGCTAGGTGAAGGACGGCTTTCACACACATTTATCTCTCAGAACTGAGCATGTGGAGAGACGAACGTTCATCTAGCACAAAGGGAACGGGTTGCAGGAGAAACAGTTTCTCTGGTTTCTGAGTTTGTTTCCTAGTGCCGGTTTGAAGTTCCTCTTGTTTTCACTGTAAAACAGAGTTGGAGCTACTACCTCCCCATATATATGTATGGATTGGAGTTAGGAACTGAAAAGAAACTATGTGTTTCCATCAAGCTAGGTTAAGGACGGCTTTCACGCACACTTATCTCTCAGAACTGAGCATGTGGAGAGACGTTCGTTCATTTAGCACAAAGGGATCGGGTTGCAGGAGAAAATATTACTCTGGTTTCTCAGTCTGTTTCCTACTGCCTGTTTGAAGTTCCTGCAGTTTTCACTGTAAATCAGAGTTGAAGCTAGTACCTCCTCATATATATGTATGGAGTAGAATTTGCAACCGAAAACAAACTTTGTGTTCCCAACAACCTAGTTGAAGGACAGCTTTCAAACACACTTATATCTCAGAAATGTGCATATGGAGAGACGTTCGTTCATCTAGCACAAAGGGAACGGCTTGCAGGTGTAACTTTTATTCTTGTTTTTCAGTGTGTTTCCTAGTGCCGGTTTGAAGTTCCTGCAGTTTTCACTGTCAAACGGAGTTGGAGTTAGTACCTTCCCATGTATATGTATGGAGAGGTGTTTGCAACTTAAAAGAACCTTTGTGTTCCCAACAAGCTTGGTGAGGGACGGCTTTCACACAAAATTATCTCTCATAAATGAGCATATGGAGAGACGTTCGTTCATCTAGCACATAGGGAACGGGTTGCAGGAGAAACTATTACTCTGTTTTCTCAGTGTGTTTCCAAGTGCCGGTATGAATTTCCTGAAGTTTTCACTGTAAAACCGTGTTGGAGCTAGTACCTCCCCATATATATATATGCAGAGGTGTTGGCAACTGAATAGAAACTTTGTGTTCCCAACAAGCTTGGTGAAGGACGGCTTTCACACACAATTATCTCTCAGAACTGAGCATGTGGAGAGACGTTCGTTCATCTAGCAAAAAGGGAACGGATTGCAGGAGAAACTATTACTCTAGATTCTCAGTCTCTTTCCTAGTGCCGGTTGGAAGTTCCTGCAGTTACCACTGTAAAACCGAGTTGGAGCTTGTACCTCCCCTTATATATGTATGGAGTGGAGTTTGCAACTGAAAAGAATCTATGTGTTCCCAACAAGAAATTTGAAGGACGGCTTTCAAACACAATTATCTCTCAGAACTGAGCATGTGGAGAGACGTTCGTTCATCTAGATCAAAGGGAACGGTTGGCAAGAGAAACTTGTTCTCTTGTTTCTCAGTCTTTTTCCTAGTTCCTGTTTGAAGTTCCTGCAGTTTTCAATGTAAAAACGAGTTGGAGCTAGTACCTCCCCATATATATATATGGAGAGGTGTTTGCAACTGAAAAGAAACTTTGTGTTCCCAACAAGCAATTTGAAGGACGGCTTTTACACACACTTATCTCTCAGAAATTAGCATGTGGAGAGACGTTCATTCATCTAGAACAAAGAAAACGGGTTGCAGGAAAAAATTTTACTCTGGTTCCTCAGTCTGTTTCGTAGTGTCGGTTTGAATTTCCTGCAGTTTTCAATGTAAAACCGAATTGGAGCTAGTACCTCCCCATATATATGTATGGAGTGGATTTTGCAACTGAAAAGAATCTTTGTGTTCCCAACAAGCAATTTGAAGGACGGATTTCACACACACTTATATCTCAGAACTGAGCATGTGGAGAGACGTTCGTTCATCTAGCACAAAGAACGGGTTGCAGGAGAAAATTTTACTCTGCTTTCTCAGTTTATTTCCTTGTTCCGGTTTGAAGTTCCGGCAGATTTCACTGTAAAACCGAGTTGGAGCTAGTACTTCCCCATATATATGTATGGAGAGGTGTTTGCAATTGAAAATAAAGTTTGTGTTCCCAACAAGCTAGGTGAAGGACGGCTTTCACACAAATTTATCTCTCAGAACAGAGCATGTGGAGAGACGTTCGTTCATCTAGCACAAAGGGAACGGGTTGCAGGAGAAACTTTTACTCTGGTTTCTCAGACTGTTTCCTAGTTCTGGTTAGAAGTTCCTGCAGTTTTCACTGTAAAATCGATTTGGAGATTGTAAATCCCCATATATATGTATGGAGTGTAGTTTGCAACTGAAAAGAATCTTTGTGTTCCCAACAAGCAATTTGAATGACGGTTTCACACACACTTATCTCTCAGAATTGAGCATGAGGAGAGACGTTCGTTCATCTAGCACAATGGGAACGGGTTGCAGGAGAAACTTTTACTCCGGTTTCTCAGTCTGTGTCCAAGTGCTGGTTTGTTGTTCCTGCAGTTTTCACAGTAAAACCGAGTTGGAGCTAGTACCTCCCCATATATATGTATGGAGAGGTGTTTGCAACTGAAAGAAATTTTGTGTTCCCAACAAGCTAGGTGAAGGACGGCTTTCACACACATTTATCTCTCAGAACTGAGCATGTGGAGAGACGAACGTTCATCTAGCACAAAGGGAACGGGTTGCAGGAGAAACAGTTTCTCTGGTTTCTGAGTTTGTTTCCTAGTGCCTGTTTGAAGTTCCTGCAGTTTTCACTGTAAAACCGAGTTGGAGCTAGTACCTCCCCATATATATATATGCAGAGGTGTTGGCAACTGAATAGAAACTTTGTGTTCCCAACAAGCTTGGTGAAGTATGGCTTTCACACACATTTATCTTTCAGAACTGAGCATTTGGAGAGATGTTAGTTCATCTAGCACAAAAGGAACGGGTGGCAGGAGAAATTTTTACTGTGGTTTCTCAGTCTGTTTCCTAGTGCCGGTTTGAAATTCCTGCAATGTTCACTGTCAATCCGAGTTGGAGCAAGTACCACCCCTTATATATGTATGTAGTGGTGTTAGCAACTGAAAAGAAACTTTGTGTTCCCAACAAGCTAGGTTAAGGACGGCTTTCACACACAATTATCCCTCAGAACTGAGCATGTGGAGAGACGTTCGTTCATCTAGCACAAAGGGAACGAGTTGCAGGAGAAACTTTTACTCTGGTTTCTCATTCTGTTCCCTAGTGCCGGTTGGAAGTTCCTGCAGTTTTATCTGTAAAACCGAGTTGGAGCTAGTTCATCCCCATATATATGTATGGATTGGGGTTTGCAACTGAAAAGAATCTTTGTGTTCCCACAAGCTAGGTGAAGGACAGCTTTCACACACACTTATCTCTCAGAACTGAGCATGTGGAGAGACGTTCGTTCATCTAGCACAAATGGAACGGGTTGCAGTGGAAAATTTTACTCTGGTTTCTCAGTCTGTTTCCTAGTGCCGGTTTGAAGTTCGGGCACTTTTCCATGTTAAACCGAGTTGGAGCTTGTACCTCCACATATATATGTATGGATTGGTGTTTGCCTCTTAAAAGAATCTCTGTGTTCCCAACAAGCTATGTGAAGGACGGCTTTCACACACACCTATCTCTCAGAACTGAGCATGTGGATAGACGTTCGTTCATCTAGCACAAAGGAACGGGTTGCAGGAGAAACTTTTTCTCTGGTTTCTCAGTCTGTTTCCTAGTGCCGGTTTGAAGTTCCTGCAGTTTTCACTGTAAAACCGAGTTGGAGCTACTACCTCCCCAGATATATGTATGGAGTTTAGTTTGCACCTGAAAATAAAATTTGTGTTCCCAACAAGCTAGGTAAAGTACGGCTTTCACACACACTTATCTCTCAGAACTGAGCATGTGGAGAGACGTTCGTTCATCTAGCACAAATGGAACGGGTTGCAGGTTTAACTTTTACTCTGTTTTCTCAGTCTGTTTCTTAGTGCCGGTTAGATGTTCCTGCAGTTTTCACTGTAAAACCGAGTTGTAGCTAGTACCTCCCCAAATATATGTATGGAGAGGTGTTTGCAACTGAAAAGAAACTTTGTGTTCCCAACAAGCTAGTTGTAGGACGGCTTTCACACACACTTATCTCTCAGAACTGAGCATGTGGAGAGACGTTCTTTCATCTAGCACAAATGGAACGGGTTGCAGGAGAAAATATTACTCTGGGTTGTCAGTCTTTTTCCTACTGCCTGTTTGAAGTTCCTGCAGTTTTCACTGTAAAACAGAGTTGGAGCTAGTACCTCCTCATATATATGTATTGAGTGGAGTTTGCAACCGAAAACAAACTTTTTGTTCCCAACAAGCTAGTTGAAGGACAGCTTTCAAAAACACTTATATCTCAGCAATGTGCATGTGGAGAGACGTTCGTTCATCTAGCACAAATGGAACGGCTTGCAGGTGAAATTTTTACTCTTGTTTTTCAGTGTGTTTCCTAGTGCCGGTTTGAAGTTCCTGCAGTTTTCACTGTAAAACCGAGTTGGAGCTAGTACCTCCCTATATATATATATGCAGAGGTGTTGGCAACTGAATAGAAACTTTGTGTTCCCAACAAGCTTGGTGAAGGATGGCTTTCACACACATTTGTCTCTCAGAACTGTGCATTTGGAGAGATGTTAGTTCATCTAGCACAAAAGGAACGGGTGGCAGGAGAAACTTTTACTGTGGTTTCTCAGTCTGTTTCCTAGTGCCGGTTTGAAATTCCTGCAGTGTTCACTGTCAATCCGAGTTGGAGCAAGTACCTCCCCTTATATATTTATGTAGTGGGGTTAGCAACTGAAAAGAAACTTTGTGTTCCCAACAAGCTAGGTGAAGGACGGCTTTCACACACAATTATCCCTCAGAACTGAGCATGTGGAGAGACGTTCGTTCATCTAGCACAAAGGGAACGAGTTGCAGGAGAAACTTTTACTCTGGTTTCTCAGTCTGTTTCCTAGTGCCGGTTTGAAGTTCCTGCAGTTTTCTCTGTAAAACCGAGTTGGAGCTAGTTCATCCCCATATATATGTATGGATTGGAGTTTGCAACTGAAAAGAATCTTTGTGTTCCCACAAGCTAGGTGAAGGACGGCTTTCACACACACTTATCTCTCAGAACTGAGCATGTGGAGAGACGTTCGTTCATCTAGCACAAATGGAACGGGTTACAGGGGAAAATTTTACTCTGGTTTCTCAGTCTGTTTCCTAGTGCCGGTTTGAAGTTCGGGCAGTTTTCCATGTTAAACCGAGTTGGAGCTTGTACCTCCACATATACATGTATGGATTGGTGTTTGCCTCTTAAAAGAATCTTTGTGTTCCCAACAAGCTATGTGAAGGACGGCTTTCACACACACATATCTCTCAGAACTGAGCATGTGGATAGACGTTCGTTCATCTAGCACAAAGGAACGGGTTGCAGGAGAAACTTTTACTCTGGTTTCTCAGTCTGTTTCCTAGTGCCGGTTAGAAGTTCCTGCAGTTTTCACTGTAAAACCGAGTTGGAGCTACTACCTCCCCAGATATATGTATGGAGTTTAGTTTGCACCTGAAAATAAAATTTGTGTTCCCAACAAGCTAGGTAAAGTACGGCTTTCACACACACTTATCTCTCAGAACTGAGCATGTGGAGAGACGTTCGTTCATCTAGCACAAATGGAACGGGTTGCAGGTTTAACTTTTACTCTGTTTTCTCAGTCTGTTTCCTAGTGCCGGTTAGATGTTCCTGCAGTTTTCACTGTAAAACCGTGTTGTAGCTAGTACCTCCCCAAATATATGTATGGAGAGGTGTTTGCAACTGAAAAGAAACTTTGTGTTCCCAACAAGCTAGTTGTAGGACGGCTTTCACACACACTTATCTCTCAGAACTGAGCATGTGGAGAGACGTTCTTTCATCTAGCACAAATGGAACGGGTTGCAGGAGAAAATATTACTCTGGTTTCTCAGTCTGTTTCCTACTGCCTGTTTGAAGTTCCTGCAGTTTTCACTGTAAAACAGAGTTGGAGCTAGTACCTCCTCATATATATGTATTGAGTGGAGTTTGCAACCGAAAACAAACTTTGTGTTCCCAACAAGCTAGTTGAAGGACAGCTTTCAAAAACACTTATATCTCAGCAATGTGCATGTGGAGAGACGTTCGTTCATCTAGCACAAATGGAACGGCTTGCAGGTGAAATTTTTACTCTTGTTTTTCAGTGTGTTTCCTAGTGCCGGTTTGAAGTTCCTGCAGTTTTCACTGTAAAACCGAGTTGGAGCTAGTACCTCCCCATATATATATATGCAGAGGTGTTGGCAACTGAATAGAAACTTTGTGTTCCCAACAAGCTTGGTGAAGGATGGCTTTCACACACATTTGTCTCTCAGAACTGTGCATTTGGAGAGATGTTAGTTCATCTAGCACAAAAGGAACGGGTGGCAGGAGAAACTTTTACTGTGGTTTCTCAGTCTGTTTCCTAGTGCCGGTTTGAAATTCCTGCAGTGTTCACTGTCAATCCGAGTTGGAGCAAGTACCTCCCCTTATATATTTATGTAGTGGGGTTAGCAACTGAAAAGAAACTTTGTGTTCCCAACAAGCTAGGTGAAGGACGGCTTTCACACACAATTATCCCTCAGAACTGAGCATGTGGAGAGACGTTCGTTCATCTAGCACAAAGGGAACGAGTTGCAGGAGAAACTTTTACTCTGGTTTCTCAGTCTGTTTCCTAGTGCCGGTTTGAAGTTCCTGCAGTTTTCTCTGTAAAACCGAGTTGGAGCTAGTTCATCCCCATATATATGTATGGATTGGATTTTGCAACTGAAAAGAATCTTTGTGTTCCCACAAGCTAGGTGAAGGACGGCTTTCACACACACTTATCTCTCAGAACTGAGCATGTGGAGAGACGTTCGTTCATTTAGCACAAATGGAACGGGTTACAGGGGAAAATTTTACTCTGGTTTCTCAGTCTGTTTCCTAGTGCCGGTTTGAAGTTCGGGCAGTTTTCCATGTTAAACCGAGTTGGAGCTTGTACCTCCACATATACATGTATGGATTGGTGTTTGCCTCTTAAAAGAATCTTTGTGTTCCCAACAAGCTATGTGAAGGACGGCTTTCACACACACCTATCTCTCAGAACTGAGCATGTGGATAGACGTTCCTTCATCTAGCACAAAGGAACGGGTTGCAGGAGAAACTTTTACTCTGGTTTCTCAGTCTGTTTCCTAGTGCCGGTTTGAAGTTCCTGCAGTTTTCAATGTAAAACCGAGTTGGAGCTACTACCTCCCCAGATATATGTATGGAGTTTAGTTTGCACCTGAAAATAAAATTTGTGTTCCCAACAAGCTAGGTAAAGTACGGCTTTCACACACACTTATCTCTCAGAACTGAGCATGTGGAGAGACGTTCGTTCATCTAGCACAAATGGAACGGGTTGCAGGTTTAACTTTTACTCTGTTTTCTCAGTCTGTTTCCTAGTGCCGGTTAGATGTTCCTGCAGTTTTCACTGTAAAACCGTGTTGTAGCTAGTACCTCCCCAAATATATGTATGGAGAGGTGTTTGCAACTGAAAAGAAACTTTGTGTTCCCAACAAGCTAGTTGTAGGACGGCTTTCACACACACTTATCTCTCAGAACTGAGCATGTGGAGAGACGTTCTTTCATCTAGCACAAATGGAACGGGTTGCAGGAGAAAATATTACTCTGGTTTCTCAGTCTGTTTCCTACTGCCTGTTTGAAGTTCCTGCAGTTTTCACTGTAAAACAGAGTTGGAGCTAGTACCTCCTCATATATATGTATGGAGTGGAGTTTGCAACCGAAAACAAACTATGTGTTCCCAACAAGCTAGTTGAAGGACAGCTTTCAAACACACTTATATCTCAGAAATGGGCATGTGGAGAGACGTTCGTTCATCTAGCACAAAGGGAACGGCTTGCAGGTGAAATTTTTACTCTTGTTTTTCAGTGTGTTTCCTAGTGCCGGTTTGAAGTTCCTGCAGTTTTCACTGTAAAACCGAGTTGGAGCTAGTACCTCCCCATATATATATATGCAGAGGTGTTGGCAACTGAATAGAAACTTTGTGTTCCCAACAAGCTTGGTGAAGGATGGCTTTCACACACATTTATCTCTCAGAACTGAGCATTTGGAGAGATGTTAGTTCATCTAGCACAAAAGGAACGGGTTGCAGGAGAAACTTTTACTCTGGTTTCTCAGTCTGTTTCCTAGTGACGTTTTGAAGTTCCTGCAGATTTCACTGTAAAACCTAGTTGGAGCTAGTACCACTCCATATATATGTATGGATTGGGGTTTGCATCTTAAAAGAATCTTTGTTTTCCCAACAAGCTATGTGAAGGACGGCTTTCACACACACCTATCTCTCAGAACTGAGCATGTGGATAGACGTTCGTTCATCTAGCACAATGGAACGGGTTGCAGGAGAAACTTTTACTCTGGTTTCTCAGTCTGTTTCCTAGTGGCGGTTTGAAGTTATTGCAGTTTTCAGTGTAAAACCGAGTTGGAGCTACTAACTCCCCAGATATATGTATGGAGTTTAGTTTGCAGCTGAAAAAAAAATTTGTGTTCCCAACAAGCTAGGTGAAGTACGGCTTTCACACACACTTATCTCTCAGAAGTAAGCATGTAGAGAGACGTTCGTTCATCTATCACAAAAGGTACGGGTTTCTGGGGAAACTTTTACTCTGGTTTCTCAGTCTGTTTCCTAGTGCCGGTTTGAAGTTCCTGCAGTATTCACTGTAAAACCGATTTGGAGCTAGTTCCACCCCATATATATATATGGATTGGATTTTGCAACTGAAAAGAATCATTTTGTTCCCACAAGCTAGGTTAATGACGGCTTTCACTCACACTTTTCTCTCAGAACTGAGCATGTGGAGAGACGATCGTTCATCTAGCACAAATGGAACGGGTTGCAGTTGTAACATTTACTCTGGTTTCTCAGTCTGTTTCTAAGTGCCGGTTAGATGTTCCTGCAGTTTTCACTGTTAAATCGAGTTGTAGCTAGTACCTCCACAAATATATGTATGGAGAGGTGTTTGCAACTGAAAAGAAACTTTGTGTTCCCAACAAGCTAGGTGAAGGTCGGCTTTCACACACACTTATCTCTTAGAACTGAGCATGTGGATAGACGTTTTTTCATCTAGCACAAATGGAACGGGTTGCAGGAGAAATTTTTATTCTGGTTTATGAGTCTGTATCCTAGTGACGGGTAGAAGTTCCTACAGTTTTCACTGTAAAACCGAGTTTGAGCTGGTACCACCCCATATATAATTATGGGGAGGTGTTTGCAACTGAAAAGAAACTTCGTGTTCCCAACAAGCTAGTTGAAGGACGGCTTTCACACACACTTATTTCTCAAAACTGAGCATGTGGGAGACGTTCGTTCATCAAGCACAATTGGAACGGGTTGCAGGAGAAACTTTTACTCTGGTTTCTCAGTCTGTTTCCTAGTGCCGTTTTGAAGTTCCTGCATTTTTCACTGTAAACCCGAGTTGGAGCTTGTACCTCCCCATATATATGTATGGATTGGAGTTTGCAACTGAAAAGAAACTTTGTGTTACCAACAAGCACGGTGAAGGACGGCTTTCACACACACTTATCTCTCAGAACTGAGCATGTGGAGAGACTTTCATTCATCTAGCACAAAGGGAACGGGTTGCAGGAGAAACTTTTACTCTGGTTTATCAGTCTGTTTCCTAGTGCCGGGTTAAAGTTCCTGCAGTTTTCACAGTAAAACAGATTTGGAGCTAGTACCTCCCCATATATATGTATGGAGAGGTGTTTGCAACTGAAAAGAAACTTTGTGTTCCCAACAAGCTAGGTAAAGGAAGGCTTTCACACACATTAATGTCTCAGATCTGAGCATGTGGAGAGACGTTCGTTCATCTAGCACAAAGGGAACGGGTGGCAGGAGAAATTTTACTCTGGTTTCTCAGGCTGTTTCCTAGTGCCGGTTTGAAATTCCTGCAGTGTTCACTGTAAAACCGAGTTGTAGATAGAAACTCTCCATATATATGTATGGAATGGGGTTTGCAACTGAAAAGAAACTTTGTGTTCCCAACAAGCTAGGTGAAGGACGGCTTTCACACACAATTATCCCTCAGAACTGAGCATGTGGAGAGACGTTCGTTCATCTAGCACAAAGGGAACGAGTTGCAGGAGAAACTTTTACTCTGGTTTCTCAGTCTGTTTCCTAGTCCCGGTTTGAAGTTCCTGCAGTTTTCTTGTAAAACCGAGTTGGAGCTAGTTCATCCCCATATATATGTATGGATTGGAGTTTGCAACTGAAAAGAATCTTTGTGTTCCCACAAGCTAGGAGAAGGACGGCTTTCACACACACTTATCTCTCAGAACTGAGCATGTGGAGAGACGTTCTTTCATCTAGCACAAATGGAACGGGTTGCAGGGGAAAATTTTACTCTGGTTTCTCAGTCTGTTTCCTAGTGCCGGTTTGAAGTTCCTGCAGTTTTCACTGTAAAACCGAGTTGGAGCTACTACCTCCCCAGATATATGTATGGAGTTTAGTTTGCACCTGAAAATAAAATTTGTGTTCCCAACAAGCTAGGTAAAGTACGGCTTTCACACACACTTATCTCTCAGAACTGAGCATGTGGAGAGACATTCGTTCATCTAGCACAAATGGAACGGGTTGCAGGTTTAACTTTTACTCTGTTTTCTCAGTCTGTTTCCTAGTGCCGGTTAGATGTTCCTGCAGTTTTCACTGTAAAACCGAGTTGTAGCTAGTACCTCCCCAAATATATGTATGGAGAGGTGTTTGCAACTGAAAAGAAACTTTGTGTTCCCAACAAGCTAGGTGTAGGACGGCTTTCACACACACTTATCTCTCAGAACTGAGCATGTGGAGAGACGTTCTTTCATCTAGCACAAATGGAACGGGTTGCAGGAGAAAATATTACTCTGGTTTCTCAGTCTGTTTCCTACTGCCTGTTTGAAGTTCCTGCAGTTTTCACTGTAAAACAGAGTTGGAGCTAGTACCTCCTCATATATATGTATTGAGTGGAGTTTGCAACCGAAAACAAACTTTGTGTTCCCAACAAGCTAGTTGAAGGACAGCTTTCAAACACACTTATATCTCAGAAATGTGCATGTGGAGAGACGTTCGTTCATCTAGCACAAAGGGAACGGCTTGCAGGTGAAATTTTTACTCTTGTTTTTCAGTGTGTTTCCTAGTGCCGGTTTGAAGTTCCTGCAGTTTTCACTGTAAAACCGAGTTGGAGCTAGTACCTCCCCATATATATATATGCAGAGGTGTTGGCAACTGAATAGAAACTTTGTGTTCCCAACAAGCTTGGTGAAGGATGGCTTTCACACACATTTATCTCTCAGAAATGAGCATTTGGAGAGATGTTAGTTCATCTAGCACAAAAGGAAACGGGTTGCAGGAGAAACTTTTACTCTGGTTTCTGAGTCTGTTTCCTAGTGACGTTTTGAAGTTCCTGCAGATTTCACTGTAAAACCGAGTTGGAGCTAGTACCACTCCATATATATGTATGTATTGGTGTTTGCATCTTAAAAGACTCTTTGTTTTCCCAACAAGCTATGTGAAGGATGGCTTTCACACAAACCTATATCTCAGAACTGAGCATGTGGATAGACGTTCGTTCATCTAGCACAATGGAACGGGTTGCAGGAGAAACTTTTACTCTGGTTTCTCAGTCTGCTTCCTAGTGCCGGTTTGAATTTCCTGCAGTTTTCACTGTAAATCTGAGTTGGGCCTAGTACCTCCCCATATATATGTATGGAGGGGTGTTTGCAACTGAAAAGAAACTTGGTGTTCCCAACAAGCTAGATGAAGGACGTCTTTCACACACACTTATCTCTCAGATCTGAGCATGTGGAGAGACGTTCGTACATCTAGCCAAAGTAACGGGTTGCAGGAGAAACTTTTACTCTGGTTTCTCAGTCTGTTTCCTAGTGCCGGTTTGAAGTTCCTGCAGTTTTCACTGTAAAACCGAGTTGGAGCTAGTACCACCCCATATATATGTATGGAGAGGTGTTTGCAACTGAAAAGAATCTTTGTGTTCCCAACAAGCTAGGAGAAGGACGGCTTTCACACACACTTATATCTCACAACTGAGCATGCGGAGAGACTTTCGTTCATCTAGCACAAAGGGAACGGGTTGCAAGAGAAATTTTACACTGGTTTCTCAGTCTGTTTCCAAGTGCCTGTATGAAGTTCCTGCAATTTTCACTGTAAAACCGAGATGGAGATTGTACCTCCCCATAAATTTGTATGGATTTGAGTTTGCAACTGAAAAGAAACTTTGTGTTCCCAACAAGCTAGCTGAAGGACGGCTTTCACACACACTTAGCTCTCAGAATTGAGCATGTGGAGAGACGTTCTTTCATCTAGAACAAAGGGAACGGTTAGCAGGAGAAATTTTTACTCTGGTTTCTCAGTCTGTTTCTTAGTGCCGGTATGAAGTTCCTGCAGTTTTCACTGTAAAACTGAGTTGGAGCTAGAACCTCCCATTATATATGTATGGAGAGGTGTTTGCAGCTGAAAAGAAACTTTGTGTTCCCAACAAGCTAGGTGAAGGACTTCTTTCACACACACTTATCTCTCTGAACTGAGCATGTGGAGAGACTTTCGTTCATCTAGCACAAAGGGAACGGGTTGCAGTGGAAAATTTTACTCTTGTTTCTCAGTCTGTTTCCTAGTGCTGGTTTGAAGTTCCTGCAGTTTTCACTGTAAATTCGAGTTGGAGCTAGTACATCCCCATATATAAGTATGGAGTGGAGTTTGCAACTGAAAAGATACTTTGTGTTCCCAACAAGCTAGCTGAAGGTCGGCTTTCACACACACTTTTCTCTCCGAACTGATCATGTGGAGAGAAGTTCGTTCATCTAGCACAAAGGGAACGGTTTGCAGGTGTAACTTTTACTCTGAATTTTCAGTCTGCTTCCTAGTGCCGGTTTGAAGTTACTCCGGTTTTCACTATAAACCGAGTTGGAGCTAGTACCTCCCCATATATATGTATGGAGAGGTGTTTGAAACTGAAAAGAAACTTTGTGTTCCCAACAAGCTGGGTGAAGGACGGCTTTCACACACACATTTCTCTCAGAAATGAGCATGTGGAGAGACGTTCGTACATCTAGCACAAAGGGAACGGGTTGCAGGAGAAACTTTTATTCTGGTTTCTCAGTCTGTTTCCTAGTGCCGTTTTGATGTTCCTGCAGTTTTCACTGTAAAACCGAGTTGGAGCTTGTACCTCCCCATATATATTTATGGATTGATGTTTGCAACTGAAAAGAAACTTTGTGTTCCCAACACGATCCGAGAAGGACGGCTTTCACACACACATATCTCTCAGAACTGAACATGTGGAGAGACGTACGTTCATCTAGCACAATGGGAACGGTTTACAGGTGTAACTTTTACTCTGGTTTTTCAGTCTGTTTCCTAGTGCCGGTTTGAATTTCCTGCAGTTTTCACTGTCAAACCGAGTTGGAGATAGTACCTCCCCATAAAAATATATGGAGATGTGTTTGCAGCTGAAAAGAATCTTTGTGTTCCCAACAAGCTAGGTGAAGATCGGCTTTCACACACACTTATCTCTCAGAACTGAGCATGTGGAGAGACGTTCGTTCTTCTAGAACAAAGGGAACGGTTTGCAGGAGAAATTTATTCTGGTTTCTCAGCCTTTTTCCTAGTGCCGGTAGGAAGTTCCTGCAGTTTACACTGTAAAACAGAGTTGGAGCTAGAACCTCCCCTTATATGTGTATGGAGAGGTGTTTGCAGCTGAAAAGAAACTTTGTGTTCCCAACAAGCTAGGTGAAGGACGGCTTTCACACACACTTATCTCTCTGAACTGAGCATGTGGAGAGACGTTCGTTCATCTAGCACAAAGGGAACGGACTGCAGGGGAAACTTTTACTCTGGTTTCTCAGTCTGCTTCCTAGTGCCGGTTTGAAGTTCCTGCAGTTTTCACTGTAAAATCGAGTTGGAGCTATTACATCCCCATATATAAGTATGGAGTGGAGTTTGCTACTGAAAAGATACTTTGTGTTCCCAAAAAGATAGTTGAAGGACTTCTTTCACACACACTTATATCTCACAACTGAGCATGCGGAGAGACGGTCGTTTATCTAGCACAAATGGAACGGCTTGCAAGAGAAATTTTACTCTGATTTCTCAGTCTGTTTCCTAGTGCCGGTTTGAATTTCCTACAATTTTCACTGTAAAACCGAGATGGAGCTTGTACCTCCCCATAAATACGTATGGATTTGAGTTTGCAACTGAAAAGAAACTTTGTGTTCCCAACAAGCTAGCTGAAGGATGGCTTTCACACGCACTTATCTCTCAGAACTGAGCATGTGGAGAGACGTTCGTTCTTCTAGAACAAAGGAAACGGTTTGCAAGAGAATTTTTTACTCTGGTTTCTCAGTCTGTTTCCTCGTGCCGGTATGAATTTCCTGCAGTTTTCACTGTAAAACTGAGTTGGAGCTAGAACCTCCCCTTATATATGTATGGAGAGGTGTTTGCAGCTGAAAAGAAACTTTGTGTTCCCACCAAGCTAGTTGAAGTACGTCTTTCACACACACTTATCTCTCCGAACTGAGCATGTGGAGAGACGTTCGTTCATCTAGCACAAAGTGAACGGTTTGCAGGAGTAACTTTTACTCTGAATTTTCAGTCTGCTTCCTAGTGCCAGTGTGAAGTTACTCCAGTTTTCACTGTAAAACCGAGTTGGAGCTAGTACCTCCCCATATATATGTATGGAGAGGTGTTTGAAACTGAAAAGAAACTTTGTGTTCCCAACAAGCTAGGTGAAGGACGGCTTTCACACACACTTATATCTCAGAAATGAGCATGTGGAGAGACGTTCGTACATCTAGCACAAAGGGAACGGTTTGCAGGAGTAACTTTTACTCTGAATTTTCAGTCTGCTTTCTAGTGCCGGTTTGAAGTTACTCCAGGTTTCACTATAAAACCGAGTTGGAGCTAGTACCTCCCCATATATATGTATGGAGAGGTGTTTGAAACTGAAAAGAAACTTTGTGTTCCCAACAAGCTAGGTGAAGGACGGCTTTCACACACACTTATCTCTCAGAAATGAGCATGTGGAGAGACGTTCTTACATCTAGCACAAAGGGAACGGGTTGCAGGAGAAACTTTTACTCTGGTTTCTCAGTCTGTTTCCTAGTGCCGTTTTGAAGTTCCTGCAGTTTTCACTGTAAAACCGAGTTGGAGCTTTTACCTCCCCATATATATTTATGGATTGATGTTTGCAAATGAAAAGAAACTTTGTGTTCCCAACAAGATCGGAGAAGGACGGCTTTCACACACACATATCTCTCAGAACTGAACATGTGGAGAGACGTACGTTCATCTAGCACAAAAGGAACGGTTTACAGGTGTAACTTTTACTCTGGATTTCAGTCTGTTTCCTAGTGCCGGTTTGAATTTCCTGCAGTTTTCACTGTCAAACCGAGTTGGAGATAGTACTTCCCCATAAAAATATATGGAGATGTGTTTGCAGCTGAAAAGAAACTTTGTGTTCCCAACAAGCTAGGTGAAGTACGGCTTTCACACACACTTATCTCTCAGAACTGAGCATGTGGAGAGACGTTCGTTCTTCTAGAACAAATGGAAAGGTTTGCAGGAGAAACATTTACTCTGGTTTCTCAGCATGTTTCCTAGTGCCGGTAGGAAGTTCCTGCAGTTTTCACTGTAAAACAGAGTTGGAGCTAGAACCTCCCCTTATATATGTATGGAGAGGTGTTTGCAGCTGAAAAGAAACTTTGTGTTCCCAACAAGCTAGGTGAAGGACGGCTTTCACACACACTTATCTCTCTGAACTGAGCATGTGGAGAGACGTTCGTTCATCTAGCACAAAGGGAACGGATTGCAGGGGAAACTTTTACTCTGGTTTCTCAGTCTGTTTCCTAGTGCCGGTTTGAAGTTCCTGCAGTTTTCACTGTAAAATCGAGTTGGAGCTATTACATCCCCATATATATGTATGGAGTGGAGTTAGCTACTGAAAAATTACTTTGTGTTCCCAAAAAGATAGTTGAAGGACGTCTTTCACACACACTTATATCTCACAACTGAGCATGCGGAGAGACGGTCGTTTATCTAGCACAAAGGGAAAGGCTTGCAAGAGAAATTTTACTCTGATTTCTCAGTCTGATTCCTAGTGCCGGATTGAATTTCCTATAATTTTCACTGTAAAACCGAGATGGAGCTTGTACATCCCCATAAATATGTATGGATTTGAGTTTGCAACTGAAAAGAAACTTTGTGTTCCCAACAAGCTAGCTGAAGAATGGCTTTCACACACAATTATCTCTCAGAACTGAGCATGTGGAGAGACGTTCTTTCTTCTAGAAAAAAGGGAACGGTTTGCAGGAGAAACTTTTACTCTGGTTTCTCAGTCTGTTTCCAAGTGCCGGTTTGAAGTTCCTGCAATTTTCACTGTAAAACCGAGATGGAGCTTGTAACTCCCCATAAATTTGTATGGATTTGTATTTGCAACTGAAAATAAACTTTGTGTTCCCAACAAGCTAACTGAAGGACGGCTTTCACACACAATTATCTCTCAGAACTGAGCATGTGGAGAGACGTTCGTTCTTCTAGAACAAAGGGAACGGTTTGCAGGAGAAATTTTTACTCTGGTTTCTCAGTCTGTTTCCTAGTGCCGGTATGAAGTTCCTGCATTTTTCACTGTAAAACAGAGTTGGAGCATGAACCTCCCCTTATATATGTATGGAGAGGTGTTTGCAGCTGAAAAGAAACTTTGTTTTCCCAACAAGCTAACTGAAGGACGGCTTTCACACACACTTATCTCTCTGAACTGAGCTTGTGGAGAGACGTTCGTTCATCTAGCACAAAGGGAACGGGTTGCAAGATAAATTTTACTCTGGTTTCTCAGTCTGTTTCCTAGTGCAGTTTGGAAGATCCTACAATTTTCACTGTAAAACCGAGATGGAGCTTGTACCTCCCCATAAATAAGTATGGATTTGAGTTTGCAACTGAAAAGAAACTTTGTGTTCCCAACAAGGTAGCTGTAGGTCGGCTTTCACACACACTTATCTCTCCGAACTGAGCATGTGGAGAGACGTTCGTTCATCTAGCACAAAGGGAAAGTTTTGCAGGAGTAAATTTTACTCTGAATTTTCAGTCTGCTTCCTAGTGCCGGTTTGAAGTTACTCCAGTTTTCACTATAAAACCGAGTTGGAGCTAGTACCTCCCCATATATATGTATGGAGAGGTGTTTGAAACTGAAAAGAAATTTTGTGTTCCCAACAAGCAAGGTGAAGGACGGCTTTCACACACACTTACCTCTCAGAACTGAGCATGTGGAGAAACGTTTGTACATCTAACACAAAGGGAACGGGTTGCAGGAGAAATTTTACTCTGGTTTCTCAGTTTCCTAGTGCCGGTTTGAAGTTCCTGCAGTTTTCACTGTAAAACCGAGTTGGAGCTAGTACCTCCCCATATATATTTATGGATAGGTGTTTGCAACTGAAAAGAAACTTTGTGTTCCCAACAAGCTAGGAGAAGGACGGCTTTCACACACACATATCTCTCAGAACTGAGCATGTGGAGAGACGTTCATTCATCTAGCACAAAGGGAACGGGTTGCTAGAGAAACTATTACTCTGGTTTTTAAGACTTTTTCCTAGCGCCGATTTGAAGATCCAGCAGTTTTCACTGTAAACTGAGATGTAGCTTGTACCCCCCATAAATATGTATGGATTTGAGTGTGTAACTGAAAAGAAACTTTGTGTTCCCCACAAGCTAGGTGAAGTACGGCTTTCACACACACTTATCTCTCAGAACTGAGCATGTGGAGAGACGTTCGTTCATCTAGCACAAAGGGAACGGGTTGCAGGGGAAACTTTATCTCTGGTTTCTCAGTCTGTTTCCTAGTGCCGGTTTGAAGTTCCTACAATTTTCACTGTAAAACCGAGTTGGAGCTGGAACCTCCCGATATATATGTATGGAGAGGTGTTTGCAACTGAAAAGAAACTTTGTGTTCCCAACAACCTAGGTGAAGGACTGCTTTCAATCACACTTAGTGCTCAGAAATGAGCATGTTGTGAGACGTTCGTTCATCTAGCACAAAGAGAATGGGATGCACCAGCAATATTTACTGTAGTTCTCAGTCTGTTTCCTAGTTTCGGTTGGAAGTTCCTGCATTTTTCACTGTAAAACCGAGTTGGAGCTAGTACCTCGCCATATATATGTATGGAGAGGTGTTTGCAACTCAAAAGAATCTTTGTGTTTCCAACAAGCAAGTTGAAGGACGGCTTTCACACACACTTATCTCTCAGAACTGAGCATGTGGAGAGACGTTCGTTCATCTAGCACAAACGGAACGGGTTGCAGAGGAAACTTTTACTCTGGTTTCTCAGTCTGTTTCCTAGTGCCGGTTTGAAGTTCCTGCAGTTTTCACTGTAAAACCGAGTTGGAGCTAGTACATCCCCATATATAAGTTTGGAGTGGAGTTTGCAACTGAAAAGATACTTTGTGTTCCAAAAAAGCTCGGTGAAATATGGCTTTCACACACACTTATATCTCACAACTGAGCATGCGGAGAGACTGTCGTTCATCTAGCACAAAGGGAACGGGTTGCAAGAGAAATTATACACTGGTTTCTCAGTCTGTTTCCAAGTGCCTGTATGAAGTTCCTGCAATTTTCACTGTAAAACCGAGATGGAGCTTGTACCTCCCCATAAATTTGTATGGTTTTGAGTTTGCAACTGAAAAGAAACTTTGTGTTCCCAACAAGCTAGCTGAAGGACGGCTTTCACACACACTTAGCTCTCAGAATTGAGCATGTGGAGAGACGTTCTTTCATTTAGAACAAAGGGAACAGTTTGCAGGAGAAATTTTTACTCTGGTTTCTCAGTCTGTTTCTTAGTGCCGGTATGAAGTTCCTGCAGTTTTCACTGTAAAACTGAGTTGGAGCTAGAACCTCCCATTATATATGTATGGAGAGGTGTTTGCAGCTGAAAAGAAACTTTGTGTTCCCAACAAGCTAGGTGAAGGACGTCTTTCACACACACTTATCTCTCTGAACTGAGCATGTGGAGAGACTTTCGTTCATCTAGCACAAAGGGAACGGGTTGCAGGGGAAAATTTTACTCTTGTTTCTCAGTCTGTTTCCTAGTGCCGGTTTGAAGTTCCTGCAGTTTTCACTGTAAATTCGAGTTGGAGCTAGTACATCCCCATATATAAGTATGGAGTGGAGTTTGCAACTGAAAAGATACTTTGTGTTCCCCACAAGCTAGCTGAAGGTCGGCTTTCACACACACTTATCTCTCCGAACTGATCATGTGGAGAGAAGTTCGTTCATCTAGCACAAATGGAATGGTTTGCAGGAGTAACTTTTACTCTGAATTTTCAGTCTGCTTCCTAGTGCCGGTTTGAAGTTACTCCAGTTTTCACTATAAACCGAGTTGGAGCTAGTACCTCCCCATATATATGTATGGATAGGTGTTTGAAACTGAAAAGAAACTTTGTGTTCCCAACAAGCTGGGTGAAGGACGGCTTTCACACACACTTTTCTCTCAGAAATGAGCATGTGGAGAGACGTTCGTACATCTAGCACAAAGGGAACGGGTTGCAGGAGAAACTTTTATTCTGGTTTCTCAGTCTGTTTCCTAGTGCCGTTTTGATGTTCCTGCAGTTTTCACTGTAAAACCGAGTTGGAGCTTGTACCTCCCCATATATATTTATGGATTGATGTTTGCAACTGAAAAGAAACTTTGTGTTCCCAACACGATCGGAGAAGGACGGCTTTCACACACACATATCTCTCAGAACTGAACATGTGGAGAGACGTACGTTCATCTAGCACAAAGGGAACGGTTTACAGGTGTAAATTTTACTCTGGATTTTCAGTCTGTTTCCTAGTGCCGGTTTGAATTTCCTGCAGTTTTCACTGTCAAACCGAGTTGGAGATAGTACCTCCCCATAAAAATATATGGAGATGTGTTTGCAGCTGAAAAGAAACTTTGTGTTCCCAACAAGCTAGGTGAAGTACGGCTTTCACACACACTTATCTCTCAGAACTGAGCATGTGGAGAGACGTTCGTTCTTCTAGAACAAAGGGAACGGTTTGCAGGAGAAATATTAATCTGGTTTCTCAGCCTTTTTCCTAGTGCCGGTAGGAAGTTCCTGCAGTTTTCACTGTAAAACAGAGTTGGAGCTAGAACCTCCCCTTATATGTGTATGGAGAGGTGTTTGCAGCTGAAAAGAAACTTTGTGTTCCCAACAAGCTAGGTGAAGGACGGCTTTCACACACACTTATCTCTCTGAACTGAGCATGTGGAGAGACGTTCGTTCATCTAGCACAAAGGGAACGGACTGCAGGGGAAACTTTTACTCTGGTTTCTCAGTCTGCTTCCTAGTGCCGGTTTGAAGTTCCTGCAGTTTTCACTGTAAAATCGAGTTGGAGCTATTACATCCCCATATATATGTATGGAGTGGAGTTAGCTACTGAAAAATTACTTTGTGTTCCCAAAAAGATAGTTGAAGGACGTCTTTCACACACACTTATATCTCACAACTGAGCATGCGGAGAGACGGTCGTTTATCTAGCACAAAGGGAAAGGCTTGCAAGAGAAATTTTACTCTGATTTCTCAGTCTGATTCCTAGTGCCGGATTGAATTTCCTATAATTTTCACTGTAAAACCGAGATGGAGCTTGTACATCCCCATAAATATGTATGGATTTGAGTTTGCAACTGAAAAGAAACTTTGTGTTCCCAACAAGCTAGCTGAAGAATGGCTTTCACACACAATTATCTCTCAGAACTGAGCATGTGGAGAGACGTTCTTTCTTCTAGAAAAAAGGGAACGGTTTGCAGGAGAAACTTTTACTCTGGTTTCTCAGTCTGTTTCCAAGTGCCGGTTTGAAGTTCCTGCAATTTTCACTGTAAAACCGAGATGGAGCTTGTAACTCCCCATAAATTTGTATGGATTTGTATTTGCAACTGAAAATAAACTTTGTGTTCCCAACAAGCTAACTGAAGGACGGCTTTCACACACAATTATCTCTCAGAACTGAGCATGTGGAGAGACGTTCGTTCTTCTAGAACAAAGGGAACGGTTTGCAGGAGAAATTTTTACTCTGGTTTCTCAGTCTGTTTCCTAGTGCCGGTATGAAGTTCCTGCATTTTTCACTGTAAAACAGAGTTGGAGCATGAACCTCCCCTTATATATGTATGGAGAGGTGTTTGCAGCTGAAAAGAAACTTTGTTTTCCCAACAAGCTAACTGAAGGACGGCTTTCACACACACTTATCTCTCTGAACTGAGCTTGTGGAGAGACGTTCGTTCATCTAGCACAAAGGGAACGGGTTGCAAGATAAATTTTACTCTGGTTTCTCAGTCTGTTTCCTAGTGCAGTTTGGAAGATCCTACAATTTTCACTGTAAAACCGAGATGGAGCTTGTACCTCCCCATAAATAAGTATGGATTTGAGTTTGCAACTGAAAAGAAACTTTGTGTTCCCAACAAGGTAGCTGTAGGTCGGCTTTCACACACACTTATCTCTCCGAACTGAGCATGTGGAGAGACGTTCGTTCATCTAGCACAAAGGGAAAGTTTTGCAGGAGTAAATTTTACTCTGAATTTTCAGTCTGCTTCCTAGTGCCGGTTTGAAGTTACTCCAGTTTTCACTATAAAACCGAGTTGGAGCTAGTACCTCCCCATATATATGTATGGAGAGGTGTTTGAAACTGAAAAGAAATTTTGTGTTCCCAACAAGCAAGGTGAAGGACGGCTTTCACACACACTTACCTCTCAGAACTGAGCATGTGGAGAAACGTTTGTACATCTAACACAAAGGGAACGGGTTGCAGGAGAAATTTTACTCTGGTTTCTCAGTTTCCTAGTGCCGGTTTGAAGTTCCTGCAGTTTTCACTGTAAAACCGAGTTGGAGCTAGTACCTCCCCATATATATTTATGGATAGGTGTTTGCAACTGAAAAGAAACTTTGTGTTCCCAACAAGCTAGGAGAAGGACGGCTTTCACACACACATATCTCTCAGAACTGAGCATGTGGAGAGACGTTCATTCATCTAGCACAAAGGGAACGGGTTGCTAGAGAAACTATTACTCTGGTTTTTAAGACTTTTTCCTAGCGCCGATTTGAAGATCCAGCAGTTTTCACTGTAAACTGAGATGTAGCTTGTACCCCCCATAAATATGTATGGATTTGAGTGTGTAACTGAAAAGAAACTTTGTGTTCCCCACAAGCTAGGTGAAGTACGGCTTTCACACACACTTATCTCTCAGAACTGAGCATGTGGAGAGACGTTCGTTCATCTAGCACAAAGGGAACGGGTTGCAGGGGAAACTTTATCTCTGGTTTCTCAGTCTGTTTCCTAGTGCCGGTTTGAAGTTCCTACAATTTTCACTGTAAAACCGAGTTGGAGCTGGAACCTCCCGATATATATGTATGGAGAGGTGTTTGCAACTGAAAAGAAACTTTGTGTTCCCAACAACCTAGGTGAAGGACTGCTTTCAATCACACTTAGTGCTCAGAAATGAGCATGTTGTGAGACGTTCGTTCATCTAGCACAAAGAGAATGGGATGCACCAGCAATATTTACTGTAGTTCTCAGTCTGTTTCCTAGTTTCGGTTGGAAGTTCCTGCATTTTTCACTGTAAAACCGAGTTGGAGCTAGTACCTCGCCATATATATGTATGGAGAGGTGTTTGCAACTCAAAAGAATCTTTGTGTTTCCAACAAGCAAGTTGAAGGACGGCTTTCACACACACTTATCTCTCAGAACTGAGCATGTGGAGAGACGTTCGTTCATCTAGCACAAACGGAACGGGTTGCAGAGGAAACTTTTACTCTGGTTTCTCAGTCTGTTTCCTAGTGCCGGTTTGAAGTTCCTGCAGTTTTCACTGTAAAACCGAGTTGGAGCTAGTACATCCCCATATATAAGTTTGGAGTGGAGTTTGCAACTGAAAAGATACTTTGTGTTCCAAAAAAGCTCGGTGAAATATGGCTTTCACACACACTTATATCTCACAACTGAGCATGCGGAGAGACTGTCGTTCATCTAGCACAAAGGGAACGGGTTGCAAGAGAAATTATACACTGGTTTCTCAGTCTGTTTCCAAGTGCCTGTATGAAGTTCCTGCAATTTTCACTGTAAAACCGAGATGGAGCTTGTACCTCCCCATAAATTTGTATGGTTTTGAGTTTGCAACTGAAAAGAAACTTTGTGTTCCCAACAAGCTAGCTGAAGGACGGCTTTCACACACACTTAGCTCTCAGAATTGAGCATGTGGAGAGACGTTCTTTCATTTAGAACAAAGGGAACAGTTTGCAGGAGAAATTTTTACTCTGGTTTCTCAGTCTGTTTCTTAGTGCCGGTATGAAGTTCCTGCAGTTTTCACTGTAAAACTGAGTTGGAGCTAGAACCTCCCATTATATATGTATGGAGAGGTGTTTGCAGCTGAAAAGAAACTTTGTGTTCCCAACAAGCTAGGTGAAGGACGTCTTTCACACACACTTATCTCTCTGAACTGAGCATGTGGAGAGACTTTCGTTCATCTAGCACAAAGGGAACGGGTTGCAGGGGAAAATTTTACTCTTGTTTCTCAGTCTGTTTCCTAGTGCCGGTTTGAAGTTCCTGCAGTTTTCACTGTAAATTCGAGTTGGAGCTAGTACATCCCCATATATAAGTATGGAGTGGAGTTTGCAACTGAAAAGATACTTTGTGTTCCCCACAAGCTAGCTGAAGGTCGGCTTTCACACACACTTATCTCTCCGAACTGATCATGTGGAGAGAAGTTCGTTCATCTAGCACAAATGGAATGGTTTGCAGGAGTAACTTTTACTCTGAATTTTCAGTCTGCTTCCTAGTGCCGGTTTGAAGTTACTCCAGTTTTCACTATAAACCGAGTTGGAGCTAGTACCTCCCCATATATATGTATGGATAGGTGTTTGAAACTGAAAAGAAACTTTGTGTTCCCAACAAGCTGGGTGAAGGACGGCTTTCACACACACTTTTCTCTCAGAAATGAGCATGTGGAGAGACGTTCGTACATCTAGCACAAAGGGAACGGGTTGCAGGAGAAACTTTTATTCTGGTTTCTCAGTCTGTTTCCTAGTGCCGTTTTGATGTTCCTGCAGTTTTCACTGTAAAACCGAGTTGGAGCTTGTACCTCCCCATATATATTTATGGATTGATGTTTGCAACTGAAAAGAAACTTTGTGTTCCCAACACGATCGGAGAAGGACGGCTTTCACACACACATATCTCTCAGAACTGAACATGTGGAGAGACGTACGTTCATCTAGCACAAAGGGAACGGTTTACAGGTGTAAATTTTACTCTGGATTTTCAGTCTGTTTCCTAGTGCCGGTTTGAATTTCCTGCAGTTTTCACTGTCAAACCGAGTTGGAGATAGTACCTCCCCATAAAAATATATGGAGATGTGTTTGCAGCTGAAAAGAAACTTTGTGTTCCCAACAAGCTAGGTGAAGTACGGCTTTCACACACACTTATCTCTCAGAACTGAGCATGTGGAGAGACGTTCGTTCTTCTAGAACAAAGGGAACGGTTTGCAGGAGAAATATTAATCTGGTTTCTCAGCCTTTTTCCTAGTGCCGGTAGGAAGTTCCTGCAGTTTTCACTGTAAAACAGAGTTGGAGCTAGAACCTCCCCTTATATGTGTATGGAGAGGTGTTTGCAGCTGAAAAGAAACTTTGTGTTCCCAACAAGCTAGGTGAAGGACGGCTTTCACACACACTTATCTCTCTGAACTGAGCATGTGGAGAGACGTTCGTTCATCTAGCACAAAGGGAACGGACTGCAGGGGAAACTTTTACTCTGGTTTCTCAGTCTGCTTCCTAGTGCCGGTTTGAAGTTCCTGCAGTTTTCACTGTAAAATCGAGTTGGAGCTATTACATACCCATATATAAGTATGGAGTGGAGTTTGCTACTGAAAAGATACTTTGTGTTCCCAAAAAGATAGTTGAAGGACGTCTTTCACACACACTTATATCTCACAAATGAGCATGCGGAGAGACGGTCGTTTATCTAGCACAAATGGAACGGCTTGCAAGAGAAATTTTACTCTGATTTCTCAGTCTGTTCTAGTGCCGGTTTGAATTTCCTACAATTTTCACTGTAAAACCGAGATGGAGCTTGTACCTCCCCATAAATACGTATGGATTTGAGTTTGCAACTGAAAAGAAACTTTGTGTTCCCAACAAGCTAGCTGAAGGATGGCTTTCACACGCAATTATCTCTCAGAACTGAGCATGTGGAGAGACGTTCGTTCTTCTAGAAAAAAAGGAAACGGTTTGCAAGAGAATTTTTTACTCTGGTTTCTCAGACTGTTTCCTCGTGCCGGTATGAATTTCCTGCAGTTTTCACTGTAAAACTGAGTTGGAGCTAGAACCTCCCCTTATATATGTATGGAGAGGTGTTTGCAGCTGAAAAGAAACTTTGTGTTCCCACCAAGCTAGTTGAAGGACGTCTTTCACACACACTTATCTCTCCGAACTGAGCATGTGGAGAGACGTTCGTTCATCTAGCACAAAGTGAACGGTTTGCAGGAGTAACTTTTACTCTGAATTTTCAGTCTGCTTCCTAGTGCCGGTTAGAAGTTACTCCAGTTTTCACTATAAAACCGAGTTGGAGCTAGTACCTCCCCATATATATGTATGGAGAGGTGTTTGAATCTGAAAAGAAACTTTGTGTTCCCAACAAGCTAGGTGAAGGACGGCTTTCACACACAGTTATCTCTCAGAAATTAGCATGTGGAGAGACGTTCGTACATCTAGCACAAATGGAACGGGTTGCAGGAGAAACTTTTACTCTGGTTTCTCAGTCTGTTTCCTAGTGCCGTTTTGAAGTTCCTGCAGTTTTCACTGTAAAACCGAGTTGGAGCTTTTACCTCCCCATATATATTTATGGATTGATGTTTGCAAATGAAAAGAAACTTTGTGTTCCCAACAAGATCGGAGAAGGACGGCTTTCACACACACATATCTCTCAGAACTGAACATGTGGAGAGACGTACGTTCATCTAGCACAAAAGGAACGGTTTACAGGTGTAACTTTTACTCTGGATTTCAGTCTGTTTCCTAGTGCCGGTTTGAATTTCCTGCAGTTTTCACTGTCAAACCGAGTTGGAGATAGTACCTCCCCATAAAAATATATGGAGATGTGTTTGCAGCTGAAAAGAAACTTTGTTTTCCCAACAAGCTAGGTGAAGGACGTCTTTCACACACACTTATCTCTCTGAACTGAGCTTGTGGAGAGACGTTCGTTCATCTAGCACAAAGGGAACGGGTTGCAGGGGAAACTTTTACTCTGGATTCTCAGTCTGTTTCCTAGTGCCGGTTTGAAGTTCCTGCAGTTTTCACTGTAAAATCGAGTTGGAGCTTGTACATCCCCATATATAAGTATGGAGTGGAGTTTGCAACTGAAAAGATACTTTGTGTTCCCAACAAGATAGGTGAAGGTCATCTTTCACACACACTTATATCTCACAACTGAGCATGCGGAGAGACGGTCGTTCATCTATCACAAAGGGAACGGGTTGCAAGATAAATTTTACTCTGGTTTCTCAGTCTGTTTCCTAGTGCAGGTTGGAAGATCCTACAATTTTCACTGTAAAACCGAGATGGAGCTTGTACCTCCCCATAAATAAGTATGGATTTGAGTTTGCAACTGAAAAGAAACTTTGTGTTCCCAACAAGCTAGCTGTAGGTCGGCTTTCACACACACTTATCTCTCCGAAATGAGCATGTGGAGAGACGATCGTTCATCTAGCACAAAGGGAAAGGTTTGCAGGAGTAAATTTTACTCTGAATTTTCAGTCTGTTTCCTAGTGCCGGTTTGAAGTTACTCCAGTTTTCACTATAAAACCGAGTTGGAGCTAGTACCTCCCCATATATATGTATGGAGAGGTGTTTGAAACTGAAAAGAAATTTTGTGTTCCCAACAAGCAAGGTGAAGGACGGCTTTCACACACACTTACCTCTCTGAACTGAGCATGTGGAGAAACGTTTGTACATCTAGCACAAAGGGAACGGGTTGCAGGAGGAATTTTACTCTGGTTTCTCAGTTTCCTAGTGCCGGTTTGAAGTTCCTGCAGTTTTCACTGTAAAACCGAGTTGGAGCTAGTACCTCCCCATATATATTTATGGATAGGTGTTTGCAACTGAAAAGAAACTTTGTGTTCCCAACAAGCTAGGAGAAGGACGGCTTTCACACACACATATCTCTCAGAACTGAACATGTGGAGAGACGTACGTTCATCTAGCACAAAGGGAACAGTCTACAGGTGTAACTATTACTCTGGTTTTTCAGTCTGTTTCCTAGTGCCGGTTTGAATTTCCTGCAGTTTTCACTGTCAAACCGATTTGGAGATAGTACCTCCCCATAAATATGTATGGAGATGTGTTTGCAGCTGAAAAGAAACTTTGTGTTCCCAACAAGCTAGGTGAAGTACGGCTTCCACACACACTTATCTCTCAGAACTGAGCATGTGGAGAGACGTTCATTCATCTAGCACAAAGGGAACGGGTTGCTAGAGAAACTATTACTCTGGTTTTTAAGTCTTTTTCCTAGTGCCGATTTGAAGATCCAGCAGTTTTCACTGTAAACTGAGATGTAGCTTGTACCCCCCATAAATATGTATGGATTTGAGTGTGTAACTGAAAAGAAACTTTGTGTTCCCCACAAGCTAGGTGAAGTACGGCTTTCACACACACTTATCTCTCAGAACTGAGCATGTGGAGAGACGTTCGTTCATCTAGCACAAAGGGAACGGGTTGCAGGGGAAACTTTATCTCTGGTTTCTCAGTCTGTTTCCTAGTGCCGGTTTGAAGTTCCTACAATTTTCACTGTAAAACCGAGTTGGAGCTGGAACCTCCCGATATATATGTATGGAGAGGTGTTTGCAACTGAAAAGAAACTTTGTGTTCCCAACAACATAGGTGAAGGACTGCTTTCAATCACACTTAGTGCTCAGAAATGAGCATGTTGTGAGACGTTCGTTCATCTAGCACAAAGAGAATGGGATGCACCAGCAATATTTACTGTAGTTCTCAGTCTGTTTCCTAGTTTCGGTTGAAAGTTCCTGCATTTTTCACTGTAAAACCGAGTTGGAGCTAGTACCTCGCCATATATATGTATGGAGAGGTGTTTGCAACTCAAAAGAATCTTTGTGTTTCCAACAAGCAAGGTGAAGGACGGCTTTCACACACACTTATCTCTCAGAACTGATCATGTGGAGAGACGTTCGTTCATCTAGCACAAATGGAACGGGTTGCAGGAGAAACTTTTACTCTGGTTTCTCAGTCTGCTTCCTAGTGCCGGTTTGAAGTTCCTGCAGTTTTCACTGTAAAACCGAGTTGGAGCTAGTACATCCCCATATATAAGTTTGGAGTGGAGTTTGCAACTGAAAAGATACTTTGTGTTCCAAAAAAGCTAGGTGAAAGATGGCTTTCACACACACTTATATCTCAGAACTGAGCATGTGGAGAGACGTTCATTCATCTAGCACAAATGGAACGGGTTGCAGGGGAAACTTTTACTCTGGTTTCTCAGTCTGTTTCCAAGTGCCGGTTTGAAGTTCCTGCAATTTTCACTGTAAAACCGAGATGGAGCTTGTACCTCCCCATAAATTTGTATGGATTTGTATTTGCAACTGAAAAGAAACTTTGTGTTCCCAACAAGCTAACTGAAGGACGGCTTTCACACACAATTATCTCTCAGAACTGAGCATGTGGAGAGATGTTCGTTCTTCTAGAACAAAGGGAACGGTTTGCAGGAGAAATTTTTACTCTGGTTTCTCAGTCTGTTTCCTAGTGCCGGTATGAAGTTCCTGCATTTTTCACTGTAAAACAGAGTTGGAGCATGAACCTCCCCTTATATATGTATGGAGAGGTGTTTGCAGCTGAAAAGAAACTTTGTTTTCCCAACAAGCTAGTTGAAGGACGTCTTTCACACACACTTATCTCTCCGAACTGAGCATGTGGAGAGACGTTCGTTCATCTAGCACAAAGTGAACGGTTTGCAGGAGTAACTTTTACTCTGAATTTTCAGTCTGCTTCCTAGTGCCGGTTAGAAGTTACTCCAGTTTTCACTATAAAACCGAGTTGGAGCTAGTACCTCCCCATATATATGTATGGAGAGGTGTTTGAATCTGAAAAGAAACTTTGTGTTCCCAACAAGCTAGGTGAAGGACGGCTTTCACACACAGTTATCTCTCAGAAATGAGCATGTGGAGAGACGTTCGTACATCTACCACAAAGGGAACGGGTTGCAGGAGAAACTTTTACTCTGGTTTCTCAGTCTGTTTCCTAGTGCCGTTTTGAAGTTCCTGCAGTTTTCACTGTAAAACCGAGTTGGAGCTTTTACCTCCCCATATATATTTATGGATTGATGTTTGCAAATGAAAAGAAACTTTGTGTTCCCAACAAGATCGGAGAAGGACGGCTTTCACACACACATATCTCTCAGAACTGAACATGTGGAGAGACGTACGTTCATCTAGCACAAAAGGAACGGTTTACAGGTGTAACTTTTACTCTGGATTTCAGTCTGTTTCCTAGTGCCGGTTTGAATTTCCTGCAGTTTTCACTGTCAAACCGAGTTGGAGATAGTACCTCCCCATAAAAATATATGGAGATGTGTTTGCAGCTGAAAAGAAACTTTGTTTTCCCAACAAGCTAGGTGAAGGACGTCTTTCACACACACTTATCTCTCTGAACTGAGCTTGTGGAGAGACGTTCGTTCATCTAGCACAAAGGGAACGGGTTGCAGGGGAAACTTTTACTCTGGATTCTCAGTCTGTTTCCTAGTGCCGGTTTGAAGTTCCTGCAGTTTTCACTGTAAAATCGAGTTGGAGCTTGTACATCCCCATATATAAGTATGGAGTGGAGTTTGCAACTGAAAAGATACTTTGTGTTCCCAACAAGATAGGTGAAGGTCATCTTTCACACACACTTATATCTCACAACTGAGCATGCGGAGAGACGGTCGTTCATCTAGCACAAAGGGAACGGGTTGCAAGATAAATTTTACACTGGTTTCTCAGTCTGTTTCCTAGTGCAGGTTGGAAGATCCTACAATTTTCACTGTAAAACCGAGATGGAGCTTGTACCTCCCCATAAATAAGTATGGATTTGAGTTTGCAACTGAAAAGAAACTTTGTGTTCCCAACAAGCTAGCTGTAGGTCGGCTTTCACACACACTTATCTCTCCGAAATGAGCATGTGGAGAGACGATCGTTCATCTAGCACAAAGGGAAAGGTTTGCAGGAGTAAATTTTACTCTGAATTTTCAGTCTGTTTCCTAGTGCCGGTTTGAAGTTACTCCAGTATTCACTATAAAACCGAGTTGGAGCTAATACCTCCCCATATATATGTATGGAGAGGTGTTTGAAACTGAAATGAAATTTTGTGTTCCCAACAAGCAAGGTGAAGGACGGCTTTCACACACACTTACCTCTCTGAACTGAGCATGTGGAGAAACGTTTGTACATCTAGCACAAAGGGAACGGGTTGCAGGAGGAATTTTACTCTGGTTTCTCAGTTTCCTAGTGCCGGTTTGAAGTTCCTGCAGTTTTCACTGTAAAACCGAGTTGGAGCTAGTACCTCCCCATATATATTTATGGATAGGTGTTTGCAACTGAAAAGAAACTTTGTGTTCCCAACAAGCTAGGAGAAGGACGGCTTTCACACACACATATCTCTCAGAACTGAACATGTGGAGAGACGTACGTTCATCTAGCACAAAGGGAACAGTCTACAGGTGTAACTATTACTCTGGTTTTTCAGTCTGTTTCCTAGTGCCGGTTTGAATTTCCTGCAGTTTTCACTGTCAAACCGAGTTGGAGATAGTACCTCCCCATAAATATGTATGGAGATGTGTTTGCAGCTGAAAAGAAACTTTGTGTTCCCAACAAGCTAGGTGAAGTACGGCTTTCACACACACTTATCTCTCAGAACTGAGCATGTGGAGAGACGTTCATTCATCTAGCACAAAGGGAACGGGTTGCTAGAGAAACTATTACTCTGGTTTTTAAGTCTTTTTCCTAGTGCCGATTTGAAGATCCAGCAGTTTTCACTGTAAACTGAGATGTAGCTTGTACCCCCCATAAATATGTATGGATTTGAGTGTGTAACTGAAAAGAAACTTTGTGTTCCCCACAAGCTAGGTGAAGTACGGCTTTCACACACAGTTATCTCTCAGAACTGAGCATGTGGAGAGACGTTCGTTCATCTAGCACAAAGGGAACGGGTTGCAGGGGAAACTTTATCTCTGGTTTCTCAGTCTGTTTCCTAGTGCCGGTTTGAAGTTCCTACAATTTTCACTGTAAAACCGAGTTGGAGCTGGAACCTCCCGATATATATGTATGGAGAGGTGTTTGCAACTGAAAAGAAACTTTGTGTTCCCAACAACATAGGTGAAGGACTGCTTTCAATCACACTTAGTGCTCAGAAATGAGCATGTTGTGAGACGTTCGTTCATCTAGCACAAAGAGAATGGGATGCACCAGCAATATTTACTGTAGTTCTCAGTCTGTTTCCTAGTTTCGGTTGGAAGTTCCTGCATTTTTCACTGTAAAACCGAGTTGGAGCTAGTACCTCGCCATATATATGTATGGAGAGGTGTTTGCAACTCAAAAGAATCTTTGTGTTTCCAACAAGCAAGGTGAAGGACGGCTTTCACACACACTTATCTCTCAGAACTGAGCATGTGGAGAGACGTTCGTTCATCTAGCACAAATGGAACTGGTTGCAGGAGAAACTTTTACTCTGGTTTCTCAGTCTGCTTCCTAGTGCCGGTTTGAAGTTCCTGCAGTTTTCACTGTAAAACCGAGTTGGAGCTAGTACATCCCCATATATAAGTTTGGAGTGGAGTTTGCAACTGAAAAGATACTTTGTGTTCCAAAAAAGCTAGGTGAAAGATGGCTTTCACACACACTTATATCTCAGAACTGAGCATGTGGAGAGACGTTCATTCATCTAGCACAAATGGAACGGGTTGCAGGGGAAACTTTTACTCTGGTTTCTCAGTCTGTTTCCAAGTGCCGGTTTGAAGTTCCTGCAATTTTCACTGTAAAACCGAGATGGAGCTTGTACCTCCCCATAAATTTGTATGGATTTGTATTTGCAACTGAAAAGAAACTTTGTGTTCCCAACAAGCTAACTGAAGGACGGCTTTCACACACAATTATCTCTCAGAACTGAGCATGTGGAGAGATGTTCGTTCTTCAAGAACAAAGGGAACGGTTTGCAGGAGAAATTTTTACTCTGGTTTCTCAGTCTGTTTCCTAGTGCCGGTATGAAGTTCCTGCATTTTTCACTGTAAAACAGAGTTGGAGCATGAACCTCCCCTTATATATGTATGGAGAGGTGTTTGCAGCTGAAAATAAACTTTGTTTTCCCAACAAGCTAGGTGAAGGACGTCTTTCACACACACTTATCTCTCTGAACTGAGCATGTGGAGAGACGTTCGTTCATCTAGCACAAAGGGAACGGGTTGCAGGGGAAACTTTTACTCTGGATTCTCAGTCTGTTTCCTAGTGCCGGTTTGAAGTTCCTGCAGTTTTCACTGTAAAATCGAGTTGGAGCTTTTACATCCCCATATATAAGTATGGAGTGGAGTTTGCAACTGAAAAGATACTTTGTGTTCCCAACAAATAGGTGAAGGACGTCTTTCACACACACTTATATCTCACAACTGAGCATGCGGAGAGACGGTCGTTCATCTAGCACAAAGGGAACGGGTTGCAAGATAAATTTTACTCTGGTTTCTCAGTCTGTTTCCTAGTGCAGGTTTGAAGATCCTACAATTTTCACTGTAAAACCGAGATGGAGCTTGTACCTCCCCATAAATAAGTATGGATTTGAGTTTGCAACTGAAAAGAAACTTTGTGTTCCCAACAAGCTAGTTGTAGGTCGGCTTTCACACACACTTATCTCTCCGAACTGAGCATGTGGAGAGACGTTCGTTCATCTAGCACAAAGGGAAAGGTTTGCAGGAGTAAATTTTACTCTGAATTTTCAGTCTGCTTCCTAGTGCCGGTTTGAAGTTACTCCAGTTTTCACTATAAAACCGAGTTGGATCTAGTACCTCCCCATATATATGTATGGAGAGGTGTTTGAAACTGAAAAGAAATTTTGTGTTCCCAACAAGCAAGGTGAAGGACGGCTTTCACACACACTTACCTCTCAGAACTGAGCATGTGGAGAAACGTTTGTACATCTAGCACAAAGGGAACGGGTTGCAGGAGAAATTTTACTCTGGTTTCTCAGTTTCCTAGTGCCGGTTTGAAGTTCCTGCAGTTTTCACTGTAAAACCGAGTTGGAGCTAGTACCTCCCCATATATATTTATGGATAGGTGTTTGCAACTGAAAAGAAACTTTGTGTTCCCAACAAGCTAGGAGAAGAACGGCTTTAACACACACATATCTCTCAGAACTGAACATGTGGAGAGACGTACGTTCATCTAGCACAAAGGGAACAGTTTACAGGTGTAACTATTACTCTGGTTTTTCAGTCTATTTCCTAGTGCCGGTTTGAATTTCCTGCAGTTTTCACTGTCAAACCGAGTTGGAGATAGAACCTTCCCATAAATATGTATGGAGATGTGTTTGCAGCTGAAAAGAAACTTTGTGTTCCCAACAAACTATGTGAAGTACGGCTTTCACACACACTTATCTCTCAGAACTGAGCATGTGGAGAGACGTTCATTCATCTAGCACAAAGGGAACGGGTTGCTAGAGAAATTATTACTCTGGTTTTTAAGTCTTTTTCCTAGTGCCGATTTGAAGATCCAGCAGTTTTCACTGTAAACTGAGATGTAGCTTGTACCCCCCATAAATATGTATGGATTTGAGTGTGTAACTGAAAAGAAACTTTGTGTTACCCACAAGCTAGGTGAAGTACGGCTTTCACACACACTTATATCTCACAAATGAGCATGTGGAGAGACGTTCGTACATCTAGCACAAAGGGAACGGTTTGCAGGAGTAACTTTTACTCTGAATTTTCAGTCTGCTTCCTAGTGCCGGTTTGAAGTTACTCCAGTTTTCACTATAAAACCGAGTTGGAGCTAGTACCTCCCCATATATATGTATGGAGAGGTGTTTGAAACTGAAAAGAAACTTTGTGTTCCCAACAAGCTAGGTGAAGGACGGCTTTCACACACACTTATCTCTCAGAAATGAGCATGTGGAGAGACGTTCGTACATCTAGCACAAAGGGAACGGTTTGCAGGAGAAACTTTTACTCTGGTTTCTCAGTCTGTTTCCTAGTGCCGTTTTGAAGTTCCTGCAGTTTTCACTGTAAAACCGAGTTGGAGCTTTTACCTCCCCATATATATTTATGGATTGATGTTTGCAAATGAAAAGAAACTTTGTGTTCCCAACAAGATCGGAGAAGGACGGCTTTCACACACACATATCTCTCAGAACTGAACATGTGGAGAGACGTACGTTCATCTAGCACAAAAGGAACGGTTTACAGGTGTAACTTTTACTCTGGATTTCAGTCTGTTTCCTAGTGCCGGTTTGAATTTCCTGCAGATTTCACTGTAAAACCGAGTTGGAGATAGTACCGCCCCATAAAAATATATGGAGATGTGTTTGCAGCTGAAAAGAAACTTTGTGTTCCCAACAAGATAGGTGAAGTACGGCTTTCACACACACTTATCTCTCAGAACTGAGCATGCGGAGAGACGGTCGTTTATCTAGCACAAAGGGAAAGGCTTGCAAGTGAAATTTTACTCTGATTTCTCAGTCTGTTTCCTAGTGCCGGATTGAATTTCCTATAATTTTCACTGTAAAACCGAGATGGAGCTTGTACCTCCCCATAAATATGTATGGATTTGAGTTTGCAACTGAAAAGAAACTTTGTGTTCCCAACAAGCTAGCTGAAGAATGGCTTTCACACACAATTATCTCTCAGAACTGAGCATGTGGAGAGACGTTCTTTCTTCTAGAAAAAAGGGAACGGTTTGCAGGAGAAACTTTTACTCTGGTTTCTCAGTCTGTTTCCAAGTGCCGGTTTGAAGTTCCTGCAATTTTCACTGTAAAACCGAGATGGAGCTTGTACCTCCCCATAAATTTGTATGGATTTGTATTTGCAACTGAAAATAAACTTTGTGTTCCCAACAAGCTAACTGAAGGACGGCTTTCACACACACTTATCTCTCTGAACTGAGCTTGTGGAGAGACTTTCGTTCATCTAGCACAAAGGGAACGGGTTGCAAGATAAATTTTACTCTGGTTTCTCAGTCTGTTTCCTAGTGCAGTTTTGAAGATCCTACAATTTTCACTGTAAAACCGAGATGGAGCTTGTACCTCCCCATAAATAAGTATGGATTTGAGTTTGCAACTGAAAAGAAACTTTGTGTTCCCAACAAGCTAGCTGTAGGTCGGCTTTCACACACACTTATCTCTCCGAACTGAGCATGTGGAGAGACGTTCGTTCATCTAGCACAAAGGGAGAGGTTTGCAGGAGTAAATTTTACTCTGAATTTTCAGTCTGCTTCCTAGTGCCGGTTTGAAGTTACTCCAGTTTTCACTATAAAACCGAGTTGGAGCTAGTACCTCCCCATATATATGTATGGAGAGTTGTTTGAAACTGAAAAGAAATTTTGTGTTCCCAACAAGCAAGGTGAAGGACGGCTTTCACACACACTTACCTCTCAGAACTGAGCATGTGGAGAAACGTTTGTACATCTAGCACAAAGGGAACGGGTTGCAGGAGAAATTTTACTCTGGTTTCTCAGTTTCCTAGTGCCGGTTTTAAGTTCCTGCAGTTTTCACTGTAAAACCGAGTTGGAGCTAGTACCTCCCCATATATATTTATGGATAGGTGTTTGCAACTGAAAAGAAATTTTGTGTTCCCAACAAGCTAGGAGAAGGACGGCTTTCACACACACATATCTCTCAGAACTGAACATGTGGAGAGACATACGTTCATCTAGCACAAAGGGAACAGTTTACAGGTGTAACTATTACTCTGGTTTTTCAGTCTGTTTCCTAGTGCCGGTTTGAATTTCCTGCAGTTTTCACTGTCAAACCGAGTTGGAGATAGTACCTCCCCATAAATATGTATGGAGATGTGTTTGCAGCTGAAAAGAAACTTTGTGTTCCCAACAAGCTAGGTGAAGTACGGCTTTCACACACACTTATCTCTCAGAACTGAGCATGTGGAGAGACGTTCATTCATCTAGCACAAAGGGAACGGGTTGCTAGAGAAACTATTACTCTGGTTTTTAAGTCTTTTTCCTAGTGCCGATTTGAAGATCCAGCAGTTTTCACTGTAAACTGAGATGTAGCTTGTACCCCCCATAAATATGTATGGATTTGAGTGTGTAACTGAAAAGAAACTTTGTGTTCCCCACAAGCTAGGTGAAGTACGGCTTTCACACACACTTATCTCTCAGAACTGAGCATGTGGAGAGACGTTCGTTCATCTAGCACAAAGGGAACTGGTTGCAGGGGAAACTTTATCTCTGGTTTCTCAGTCTGTTTCCTAGTGCCGGTTTGAAGTTCCTACAATTTTCACTGTAAAACCGAGTTGGAGCTGGAACTTCCCGATATATATGTATGGAGAGGTGTTTGCAACTGAAAAAAAACTTTGTGTTCCCAACAACCTAGGTGAAGGACTGCTTTCAATCACACTTAGTGCTCAGAAATGAGCATGTTGTGAGACGTTCGTTCATCAGGCACAAAGAGAATGGGATGCACCAGCAATATTTACTGTAGTTCTCAGTCTGTTTCCTAGTTTCGGTTGGAAGTTCCTGCATTTTTCACTGTAAAACCGAGTTGGAGCTAGTACCTCGCCATATATATGTATGGAGAGGTGTTTGCAACTCAAAAGAATCTTTGTGTTTCCAACAAGCAAGGTGAAGGACGGCTTTCACACACACTTATCTCTCAGAACTGAGCATGTGGAGAGACGTTCGTTCATCTAGCACAAACGGAACGGGTTGCAGAGGAAACTTTTACTCTGGTTTCTCAGTCTGTTTCCTAGTGCCGGTTTGAAGTTCCTGCAGTTTTCACTGTAAAACCGAGTTGGAGCTAGTACATCCCCATATATAAGTTTGGAGTGGAGTTTGCAACTGAAAAGATACTTTGTGTTCCAAAAAAGCTAGGTGAAAGATGGCTTTCACACACACTTATATCTCACAACTGAGCATGCGGAGAGACTGTCGTTCATCTAGCACAAAGGGAACGGTTTGCAAGAGAAATTTTACACTGGTTTCTCAGTGTGTTTCCAAGTGCCTGTATGAAGTTCCTGCAATTTTCACTGTAAAACCGAGATGGAGCTTGTACCTCCCCATAAATTTGTATGGATTTGAGTTTGCAACTGAAAAGAAACTTTGTGTTCCCAACAAGCTAGCTGAAGGACGGCTTTCACACACACTTAGCTCTCAGAATTGAGCATGTGGAGAGACGTTCTTTCATCTAGAACAAAGGGAACGGTTTGCAGGAGAAATTTTTACTCTGGTTTCTCAGTCTGTTTCTTAGTGCCGGTATGAAGTTCCTGCAGTTTTCACTGTAAAACTGAGTTGGAGCTAGAACCTCCCCTTATATATGTATGGAGAGGTGTTTGCAGCTGAAAAGAAACTTTGTGTTCCCAACAAGCTATGTGAAGGACGTCTTTCACACACACTTATCTCTCTGAACTGAGCATGTGGAGAGACTTTCGTTCATCTAGCACAAAGGGAACGGGTTGCAGGGGAAAATTTTACTCTTGTTTCTCAGTCTGTTTCCTAGTGCCGGTTTGAAGTTCCTGCAGTTTTCACTGTAAATTCGAGTTGGAGCTAGTACATCCCCATATATAAGTATGGAGAGGAGTTTGCAACTGAAAAGATACTTTGTGTTCCCAACAAGCTAGCTGAAGTTCGGCTTTCACACACACTTATCTCTCCGAACTGATCATGTGGAGAGAAGTTCGTTCATCTAGCACAAAGGGAACGGTTTGCAGGAGTAACTTTTACTCTGAATTTTCAGTCTGCTTCCTAGTGCCGGTTTGAAGTTACTCCAGTTTTCACTATAAACCGAGTTGGAGCTAGTACCTCCCCATATATATGTATGGAGAGGTGTTTGAAACTGAAAAGAAACTTTGTGTTCCCAACAAGCTGGGTGAAGGACGGCTTTCACACACACTTTTCTCTTAGAAATGAGCATGTGGAGAGACGTTCGTACATCTAGCACAAAGGGAACGGGTTGCAGGAGAAACTTTTATTCTGGTTTCTCAGTCTGTTTCCTAGTGCCGTTTTGATGTTCCTGCAGTTTTCACTGTAAAACCGAGTTGGAGCTTGTACCTCCCCATATATATTTATGGATTGATGTTTGCAACTGAAAAGAAACTTTGTGTTCCCAACAAGCTAGCTGAAGGATGGCTTTCACACGCACTTATCTCTCAGAACTGAGCATGTGGAGAGACGTTCGTTCTTCTAGAAAAAAAGGAAACGGTTTGCAAGAGAATTTTTTACTCTGGTTTCTCAGTCTGTTTCCTCGTGCCGGTATGAATTTCCTGCAGTTTTCACTGTAAAACTAAGTTGGAGCTAGAACCTCCCCTTATATATGTATGGAGAGGTGTTTGCAGCTGAAAAGAAACTTTGTGTTCCCACCAAGCTAGTTGAAGGACGTCTTTCACACACACTTATCTCTCCGAACTGAGCATGTGGAGAGACGTTCGTTCATCTAGCACAAAGTGAACGGTTTGCAGGAGTAACTTTTACTCTGAATTTTCAGTCTGCCTCCTAGTGCCAGTGTGAAGTTACTCCAGTTTTCACTGTAAAACCGAGTTGGAGCTAGTACCTCCCCATATATATGTATGGAAAGGTGTTTGAAACTGAAAAGAAACTTTGTGTTCCCAACAAGCTAGGTGAAGGACGGCTTTCACACACACTTATATCTCAGAAATGAGCATGTGGAGAGACGTTCGTACATCTAGCACAAACGGAACGGTTTGCAGGAGTAACTTTTACTCTGAATTTTCAGTCTGCTTCCTAGTGCCGGTTAGAAGTTACTCCAGTTTTCACTATAAAACCGAGTTGGAGCTAGTACCTCCCCATATATATGTATGGAGAGGTGTTTGAAACTGAAAAGAAACTTTGTGTTCCCAACAAGCTAGGTGAAGGACGGCTTTCACACACACTTATCTCTCAGAAATGAGCATGTGGAGAGACGTTCGTACATCTAGCACAAAGGGAACGGGTTGCAGGAGAAACTTTTACTCTGGTTTCTCAGTCTGTTTCCTAGTGCCGTTTTGAAGTTCCTGCAGTTTTCACTGTAAAACCGAGTTGGAGCTTTTACCTCCCCATATATATTTATGGATTGATGTTTGCAAATGAAAAGAAACTTTGTGTTCCCAACAAGATCGGAGAAGGACGGCTTTCACACACACATATCTCTCAGAACTGAACATGTGGAGAGACGTACGTTCATCTAGCACAAAAGGAACGGTTTACAGGTGTAACTTTTACTCTGGATTTCAGTCTGTTTCCTAGTGCCGGTTTGAATTTCCTGCAGTTTTCACTGTCAAACCGAGTTGGAGATAGTACCTCCCCATAAAAATATATGGAGATGTGTTTGCAGCTGAAAAGAAACTTTGTGTTCCCAACAAGCTAGGTGAAGTACGGCTTTCACACACACTTATCTCTCAGAAATGAGCATGTGGAGAGACGTTCGTTCTTCTAGAACAAATGGAACGGTTTGCAGGGGAAACTTTTACTCTGGTTTCTCAGCATGTTTCCTAGTGCCGGTAGGAAGTTCCTGCAGTTTTCACTGTAAAACAGAGTTGGAGCTAGAACCTCCCCTTATATATGTATGGAGAGGTGTTTGCAGCTGAAAAGAAACTTTGTGTTCCCAACAAGCTAGGTGAAGGACGGCTTTCACACACACTTATCTCTCTGAACTGAGCATGTGGAGAGACGTTCGTTCATCTAGCACAAAGGGAACGGATTGCAGGGGAAACTTTTACTCTGGTTTCTCAGTCTGTTTCTAGTGCCGGTTTGAAGTTCCTGCAGTTTTCACTGTAAAATCGAGTTGGAGCTATTACATCCCCATATATATGTATGGAGTGGAGTTTGCTAATGAAAAGATACTTTGTGTTCCCAAAAAGATAGTTGAAGGACGTCTTTCACACACACTTATATCTCACAACTGAGCATGCGGAGAGACGGTCGTTTATCTAGCACAAAGGGAAAGGCTTGCAAGAGAAATTTTACTCTGATTTCTCAGTCTGTTTCCTAGTGCCGGATTGAATTTCCTATAATTTTCACTGTAAAACCGAGATTGAGCTTGTACCTCCCCATAAATATGTATGGATTTGAGTTTGCAACTGAAAAGAAACTTTGTGTTCCCAACAAGCTAGCTGAAGAATGGCTTTCACACACAATTATCTCTCAGAACTGAGCATTTGGAGAGACGTTCTTTCTTCTAGAAAAAAGGGAACGGTTTGCAGGAGAAACTTTTACTCTGGTTTCTCAGTCTGTTTCCTAGTGCCGGTTTGTAGTTCCTGCAATTTTCACTGTAAAACCGAGATGGAGCTTGTACCTCCCCATAAATTTGTATGGATTTGTATTTGCAACTGAAAATAAACTTTGTGTTCCCAACAAGCTAACTGAAGGACGGCTTTCACACACAATTATCTCTCAGAACTGAGCATGTGGAGAGACGTTCGTTCTTCTAGAACAAAGGGAACGGTTTGCAGGGGAAATTTTTACTCTGGTTTCTCAGTCTGTTTCCTAGTGCCGGTATGAAGTTCCTGCATTTTTCACTGTAAAACAGAGTTGGAGCATGAACCTCCACTTATATATGTATGGAGAGGTGTTTGCAGCTGAAAAGAAACTTTGTTTTCCCAACAAGCTAGGTGAAGGACGTCTTTCACACACACTTATCTCTCTGAACTGAGCTTGTGGAGAGACGTTCGTTCATCTAGCACAAAGGGAACGGGTTGCAGGGGAAACTTTTACTCTGGATTCTCAGTCTGTTTCCTAGTGCCGGTTTGAAGTTCCTGCAGTTTTCACTGTAAAATCGAGTTGGAGCTTGTACATCCCCATATATAAGTATGGAGTGGAGTTTGCAACTGAAAAGATACTTTGTGTTCCCAACAACATAGGTGAAGGTCGTCTTTCACACACACTTATATCTCACAACTGAGCATGCGGAGAGACATTCGTTCATCTAGCACAAATGGAACGGGTTGCAAGATAAATTTTACTCTGGTTTCTCAGTCTGTTTCCTAGTGCAGGTTGGAAGATCCTACAATTTTCACTGTAAAACCGAGATGGAGCTTGTACCTCCCCATAAATAAGTATGGATTTGAGTTTGCAACTGAAAAGAAACTTTGTGTTCCCAACAAGCTAGCTGTAGGTCGGCTTTCACACACACTTATCTCTCCGAACTGAGCATGTGGAGAGACGTTCGTTCATCTAGCACAAAGGGAAAGGTTTGCAGGAGTAACTTTACTCTGGTTTCTCAGTCCGTTTCCTAGTGCCTTTTTGAAGTTCCTGCAGTTTTCGCTGAAAAACCGAGTTTGAGCTTGTAATTACCCTTATATATGTATGGAGAGGTGTTTGCAACTGAAAAGAAACTTTGTGTTCCCAACAAGCAATTTGAAGGACGGCTTTCACACACACTTATCTCTCAGAACTTAGCATGTGGAGAGACGTTCATTCATCTAGAACAAAGAAAACGGGTTGCAGAAAAAAATTTTCTCTGGTTCCTCAGTCTGTTTCCTAGCGTCGGTTTGAATTTCCTGCAGTTTTCAATGTAAAACCGAATTGGAGCTAGTACCTCCCCATATATATATATGGAGTGGATTTTGCAACTGAAAAGAATCTTTGTGTTCCCAACAAGCAATTTGAAGAACGGCTTTCACACACACTTATATCTCAGAACTGAGCATGTGAAGAGACGTTCGTTCATCTAGCACAAAGGAACGGGTTGCAGGAGAAACTTTTACTCTGTTTCTCAGTTTTTTTCCTTGTTCCGGTTTGAAGTTCCGGCAGATTTCACTGTAAAACCGAGTTGGAGCTAGTACATCCCCATATATAAGTTTGGAGTGGAGTTTGCAACTGAAAAGATACTTTGTGTTCCAAAAAAGCTAGGTGAAAGATGGCTTTCACACACACTTATATCTCAGAACTGAGCATGTGGAGAGACGTTCATTCATCTAGCACAAATGGAACGGGTTGCAGGGGAAACTTTTACTCTGGTTTCTCAGTCTGTTTCCAAGTGCCGGTTTGAAGTTCCTGCAATTTTCACTGTAAAACCGTGATGGAGCTTGTACCTCCCCATAAATTTGTATGGATTTGTATTTGCAACTGAAAAGAAACTTTGTGTTCCCAACAAGCTAACTGAAGTACGGCTTTCACACACAATTATCTCTCAGAACTGAGCATGTGGAGAGATGTTCGTTCTTCTAGAACAAAGGGAACGGTTTGCAGGAGAAATTTTTACTCTGGTTTCTCAGTCTGTTTCCTAGTGCCGGTATGAAGTTCCTGCATTTTTCACTGTAAAACAGAGTTGGAGCTTGAACCTCCCCTTATATATGTATGGAGAGGTGTTTGCAGCTGAAAAGAAACTTTGTTTTCCCAACAAGCTAGGTGAAGGACGTCTTTCACACACACTTATCTCTCTGAACTGAGCATGTGGAGAGACGTTCGTTCATCTAGCACAAAGGGAACGGGTTGCAGGGGAAACTTTTACTCTGGATTCTCAGTCTGTTTCCTAGTGCCGGTTTGAAGTTCCTGCAGTTTTCACTGTAAAATCGAGTTGGAGCTTTTACATCCCCATATATAAGTATGGAGTGGAGTTTGCAACTGAAAAGATTCTTTGTGTTCCCAACAAATAGGTGAAGGACGTCTTTCACACACACTTATATCTCACAACTGAGCATGCGGAGAGACGGTCGTTCATCTAGCACAAAGGGAACGGGTTGCAAGATAAATTTTACTCTGGTTTCTCAGTCTGTTTCCTAGTGCAGGTTGGAAGATCCTACAATTTTCACTGTAAAACCGAGATGGAGCTTGTACCTCCCCATAAATAAGTATGGATTTGAGTTTGCAACTGAAAAGAAACTTTGTGTTCCCAACAAGCTAGTTGTAGGTCGGCTTTCACACACACTTATCTCTCCGAACTGAGCATGTGGAGAGACGTTCGTTCATCTAGCACAAAGGGAAAGGTTTGCAGGAGTAAATTTTACTCTGAATTTTCAGTCTGCTTCCTAGTGCCGGTTTGAAGTTACTCCAGTTTTCACTATAAAACCGAGTTGGATCTAGTACCTCCCCATATATATGTATGGAGAGGTGTTTGAAACTGAAAAGAAATTTTGTGTTCCCAACAAGCAAGGTGAAGGACGGCTTTCACACACACTTACCTCTCAGAACTGAGCATGTGGAGAAACGTTTGTACATCTAGCACAAAGGGAACGGGTTGCAGGAGAAATTTTACTCTGGTTTCTCAGTTTCCTAGTGCCGGTTTGAAGTTCCTGCAGTTTTCACTGTAAAACCGAGTTGGAGCTAGTACCTCCCCATATATATTTATGGATAGGTGTTTGCAACTGAAAAGAAACTTTGTGTTCCCAACAAGCTAGGAGAAGAACGGCTTTAACACACACATATCTCTCAGAACTGAACATGTGGAGAGACGTACGTTCATCTAGCACAAAGGGAACAGTTTACAGGTGTAACTATTACTCTGGTTTTTCAGTCTATTTCCTAGTGCCGGTTTGAATTTCCTGCAGTTTTCACTGTCAAACCGAGTTGGAGATAGTACCTCCCCATAAATATGTATGGAGATGTGTTTGCAGCTGAAAAGAAACTTTGTGTTCCCAACAAGCTATGTGAAGTACGGCTTTCACACACACTTATCTCTCAGAACTGAGCATGTGGAGAGACGTTCATTCATCTAGCACAAAGGGAACGGGATGCTAGAGAAACTATTACTCTGGTTTTTAAGTCTTTTTCCTAGTGCCGATTTGAAGATCCAGAAGTTTTCACTGTAAACTGAGATGTAGCTTGTACCCCCCATAAATATGTATGGATTTGAGTGTGTAACTGAAAAGAAACTTTGTGTTCCCCACAAGCTAGGTGAAGTACGGCTTTCACACACAGTTATCTCTCAGAACTGAGCATGTGGAGAGACGTTCGTTCATCTAGCACAAAGGGAACGGGTTGCAGGGGAAACTTTATCTCTGGTTTCTCAGTCTGTTTCCTAGTGCCGGTTTGAAGTTCCTACAATTTTCACTGTAAAACCGAGTTGGAGCTGGAACCTCCCGATATATATGTATGGAGAGGTGTTTGCAACTGAAAAGAAACTTTGTGTTCCCAACATCCTAGGTGAAGTACTGCTTTCAATCACACTTAGTGCTCAGAAATGAGCATGTTGTGAGACGTTCGTTCATCTAGCACAAAGGGAATGGGATGCACCAGCAATATTTACTGTAGTTCTCAGTCTGTTTCCTAGTTTCGGTTGGAATTTCCTGCATTTTTCACTGTAAAACCGAGTTGGAGCTAGTACCTCGCCATATATATGTATGGAGAGGTGTTTGCAACTCAAAAGAATCTTTGTGTTTCCAACAAGCAAGGTGAAGGACGGCTTTCACACACACTTATCTCTCAGAACTGAGCATGTGGAGAGACGTTCGTTCATCTAGCACAAACGGAACGGGTTGCAGAGGAAACTTTTACTCTGGTTTCTCAGTCTGTTTCCTAGTTCCGGTTTGAAGTTCCTGCAGTTTTCACTGTAAAACCGAGTTGGAGCTAGAACATCCCCATATATAAGTATGGAGTGGAGTTTGCAACTGAAAAGATACTTTGTGTTCCAAAAAGCTAGGTGAAAGATGGCATTCACACACACTTATATCTCAGAACTGAGCATGTGAAGAGAAGTTCGTTCATCTAGCACAAAGGAACGGGTTGCAGGAGAAACTTTTACTCTGCTTTCTCAGTTTTTTTCCTTGTTCCGGTTTGAAGTTCCGGCAGATTTCACTGTAAAACCGAGTTGGAGCTAGTATTTCCCCATATATATGTATGGAGAGGTGTTTGAAACTGAAAGGAAATTTTGTGTTCCCAACAAGCTAGGTGAAGGACGGCTTTCACACAAATTTATCTCTCAGAACTGAGCATGTGGAGAGACGTTCGTTCATCTAGCACAAAGTGAACGGGTTGCAGGAGAAACTTTTACTCTGGTTTCTCAGTCTGTTTCCTAGTGCCGGTTTGAAGTTCCTGCAGTTTTCACTGTAAAACCGAGTTGGAGCTAGTACATCCCCATATATAAGTTTGGAGTGGAGTTTGCAACTGAAAAGATACTTTGTGTTCCAAAAAAGCTAGGTGAAAGATGGCTTTCACACACACTTATATCTCAGAACTGAGCATGTGGAGAGACGTTCATTCATCTAGCACAAATGGAACGGGTTGCAGGGGAAACTTTTACTCTGGTTTCTCAGTATGTTTCCAAGTGCCGGTTTGAAGTTCCTGCAATTTTCACTGTAAAACCGAGATGGAGCTTGTACCTCCCCATAAATTTGTATGGATTTGTATTTGCAACTGAAAAGAAACTTTGTGTTCCCAACAAGCTAACTGAAGGACGGCTTTCACACACAATTATCTCTCAGAACTGAGCATGTGGAGAGATGTTCGTTCTTCTAGAACAAAGCGAACGGTTTGCAGGAGAAATTTTTACTCTGGTTTCTCAGTTTGTTTCCTAGTGCCGGTATGAAGTTCCTGCATTTTTCACTGTAAAACAGAGTTGGAGCATGAACCTCCCCTTATATATGTATGGAGAGGTGTTTGCAGCTGAATAGAAACTTTGTTTCCCAACAAGCTAGGTGAAGTACGTCTTTCACACACACTTATCTCTCTGAACTGAGCATGTGGAGAGACGTTCGTTCATCTAGCACAAAGGGAACGGGTTGCAGGGGAAACATTTACTCTGGATTCTCAGTCTGTTTCCTAGTGCCGGTTTGAAGTTCCTGCAGTTTTCACTGTAAAATCGAGTTGGAGCTTTTACATCCCCATATATAAGTATGGAGTGGAGTTTGCAACTGAAAAGATACTTTGTGTTCCCAACAAATAGGTGAAGGACGTCTTTCACACACACTTATATCTCACAACTGAGCATGCGGAGAGACGGTCGTTCATCTAGCACAAAGGGAACGGTTTGCAAGATAAATTTTACTCTGGTTTCTCAGTCTGTTTCCTAGTGCAGGTTGGAAGATCCTACAATTTTCACTGTAAAACCGAGATGGAGCTTGTACCTCCCCATAAATAAGTATGGATTTGAGTTTGCAACTGAAAAGAAACTTTGTGTTCCCAACAAGCTAGTTGTAGGTCGGCTTTCACACACACTTATCTCTCCGAACTGAGCATGTGGAGAGACGTTCGTTCATCTAGCACAAAGGGAAAGGTTTGCAGGAGTAAATTTTACTCTGAATTTTCAGTCTGCTTCCTAGTGCCGGTTTGAAGTTACTCCAGTTTTCACTATAAAACCGAGTTGGAGCTAGTACCTCCCCATATATATGTATGGAGAGGTGTTTGAAACTGAAAAGAAATTTTGTGTTCCCAACAAGCAAGGTGAAGGACGGCTTTCACACACACTTACCTCTCAGAACTGAGCATGTGGAGAAACGTTTGTACATCTAGCACAAAGGGAACGGGTTGCAGGAGAAATTTTACTCTGGTTTCTCCGTTTCCTAGTGCCGGTTTGAAGTTCCTGCAGTTTTCACTGTAAAACCGAGTTGGAGCTAGTACCTCCCCATATATGTTTATGGATAGGTGTTTGCAACTGAAAAGAAACTTTGTGTTCCCAACAAGCTAGGAGAAGAACGGCTTTAACACACACATATCTCTCAGAACTGAACATGTGGAGAGACGTACGTTCATCTAGCACAAAGGGAACAGTTTACAGGTGTAACTATTACTCTGGTTTTTCAGTCTATTTCCTAGTGCCGGTTTGAATTTCCTGCAGTTTTCACTGTCAAACCGAGTTGGAGATAGTACCTCCCCATAAATATGTATGGAGAAGTGTTTGCAGCTGAAAAGAAACTTTGTGTTCCCAACAAGCTATGTGAAGTACGGCTTTCACACACACTTATCTCTCAGAACTGAGCATGTGGAGAGACGTTCATTCATCTAGCACAAAGGGAACGGGTTGCTAGAGAAACTATTACTCTGGTTTTTAAGTCTTTTTCCTAGTGCCGATTTGAAGATCCAGAAGTTTTCACTGTAAACTGAGATGTAGCTTGTACCCCCCATAAATATGTATGGATTTGAGTGTGTAACTGAAAAGAAACTTTGTGTTCCCCACAAGCTAGGTGAAGTACGGCTTTCACACACAGTTATCTCTCAGAACTGAGCATGTGGAGAGACGTTCGTTCATCTAGCACAAAGGGAACGGGTTGCAGGGGAAACTTTATCTCTGGTTTCTCAGTCTGTTTCCTAGTGCCGGTTTGAAGTTCCTACAATTTTCACTGTAAAACCGAGTTGGAGCTGGAACCTCCCGATATATATGTATGGAGAGGTGTTTGCAACTGAAAAGAAACTTTGTGTTCCCAACAACCTAGGTGAAGTACTGCATTCAATCACACTTAGTGCTCAGAAATGAGCATGTTGTGAGACGTTCGTTCATCTAGCACAAAGGGAATGGGATGCACCAGCAATATTTACTGTAGTTCTCAGTCTGTTTCCTAGTTTCGGTTGGAAGTTCCTGCATTTTTCACTGTAAAACCGAGTTGGAGCTAGTACCTCGCCATATATATGTATGGAGAGGTGTTTGCAACTCAAAAGAATCTTTGTGTTTCCAACAAGCAAGGTGAAGGACGGCTTTCACACACACTTATCTCTCAGAACTGAGCATGTGGAGAGACGTTCGTTCATCTAGCACAAACGGAACGGGTTGCAGAGGAAACTTTTACTCTGGTTTCTCAGTCTGTTTCCTAGTGCCGGTTTGAAGTTCCTGCAGTTTTCACTGTAAAACCGAGTTGGAGCTAGAACATCCCCATATATAAGTATGGAGTGGAGTTTGCAACTGAAAAGATACTTTGTGTTCCAAAAAGCTAGGTGAAAGATGGCTTTCACACACACTTATATCTCAGAAATGAGCATCTGGAGAGACGTTCATTCATCTAGCACAAAGGGAACGGGTTGCAGGATAAATTTTACTCTGGTTTCTCAGTCTGTTTCCTACTGCCGGTTTGAAGTTCCTGCAGTTTTCACTGTAAAATCGAGGTGGAGCTTGTACCTACCCATAAATATGTATGGATTTGAGTTTGCAACTGATAAGAAACTTTGTGTTCCCATACAGCTAGGTGAAGGACGGCTTTCACACACACTTATCTCTCAGAACTGTGCATGTGGAGAGACTTTCGTTCATCTAGCACAAAGGGAACGGGTTGCAAGGGAAACTTTTACTCTGGTTTCTCAGTCTGTTTCCTAGTGCCGGTTTGAAATTCCTACAGTTTTCACTGTAAAACCGAGATGGAGCTTGTACCTCCCCATAAATATGTATGGTCTGGTGTTTGCAACTGAGAAGATAATTTGTTTTCCCAACAAGCTAGGTGAAGTACGGCTTTCACACACACTTATCTCTCAGAACTGAGCTTGTGGAGAGACGAACGTTCATCTAGCACAAAGGGAACGGGTTGCAGGAGAAACAGTTTCTCTGGTTTCTGAGTTTGTTTCCTAGTGCCGGTTTGAAGTTCCTCTTGTTTTCACTGTAAAACAGAGTTGGAGCTACTACCTCCCCATATATATGTATGGATTGGAGTTAGGAACTGAAAAGAAACTAAGTGTTCCCATCAAGCTAGGTTAAGGACGCCTTTCACACACACTAATCTCTCAGAACTGAGCATGTGGAGAGACGTTCGTTCATTTAGCACAAAGGGAACGGGTTGCAGGAGAAAATATTACTCTGGTTTCTCAGTCTGTTTTCTACTGCCTGTTTGAAGTTCCTGCAGTTTTCACTGTAAAACAGAGTTGGAGCTAGTACCTCCTCATATATATGTATGGAGTGGAGTTTGCAACCGAAAACAAACTTTGTGTTCCCAACAAGCAAGGTGAAGGACGGCTTTCACTCACACTTATCTCTCAGAACTGAGCATGTGGAGAGACGTTCGTTCATCTAGCACAAAGTGAACGGTTTGCAGGAGTAACTTTACTCTGGTTTCTCAGTCCGTTTCCTAGTGCCTTTTTGAAGTTCCTGCAGTTTTCGCTGAAAAACCGAGTTTGAGCTTGTACCTACCCTTATATATGTATGGAGAGGTGTTTGCAACTGAAAAGAAACTTTGTGTTCCCAACAAGCAATTTGAAGGACGGCTTTCACACACACTTATCTCTCAGAACTTAGCATGTGGAGAGACGTTCATTCATCTAGAACAAAGAAAACGGGTTGCAGAAAAAATTTTTCTCTGGTTCCTCAGTCTGTTTCCTAGCGTCGGTTTGAATTTCCTGCAGTTTTCAATGTAAAACCGAATTGGAGCTAGTACATCCCCATATATATGTATGGAGTGGATTTTGCAACTGAAAAGAATCTTTGTGTTCCCAACAAGCAATTTGAAGAACGGCTTTCACACACACTTATATCTCAGAACTGAGCATGTGGAGAGACGTTCGTTCATCTAGCACAAAGGAACGGGTTGCAGGAGAAACTTTTACTCTGCTTTCTCAGTTTTTTTCCTTGTTCCGGTTTGAAGTTCCGGCAGATTTCACTGTAAAACCTAGTTGGAGCTAGTACTTCCCCATATATATGTATGGAGAGGTGTTTGCAACTGAAAGGAAAGTTTGTGTTCCCAACAAGCTAGGTGAAGGACGGCTTTCACACAAATTTATCTCTCAGAACTGAGCATGTGGAGAGACGTTCGTTCATCTAGCACAAAGTGAACGGGTTGCAGGAGAAACTTTTACTCTGATTTCTCAGACTGTTTCCTAGTTCTGGTTTGAAGTTCCTGCAGTTTTCACTGTAAAATCGATTTGGAGATTGTAAATCCCCATATATATGTATGGAGTGTAGTTTGCAACTGAAAAGTATCTTTGTGTTCCCAACAAGCAATTTGAATGACGGTTTCACACACACTTATCTCTCAGAATTGAGCATGAGGAGAGACGTTCGTTCATCTAGCACAATGGGAACGGGTTGCAGGAGAAACTTTTACTCTGGTTTCTCAGTCTGTGTCCAAGTGCTGGTTTGATGTTCCTGCAGTTTTCACAGTAAAACCGAGTTGGAGCTAGTACCTCCCCATATATATGTATGGAGAGGTGTTTGCAACTGAAAGAAATTTTGTGTTCCCAACAAGCTAGGTGAAGGACGGCTTTCACACACACTTATCTCTCAGAACTGAGCATGTGGAGAGACGAACGTTCATCTAGCACAAAGGGAACGGGTTGCAGGAGAAACAGTTTCTCTGGTTTCTGAGTTTGTTTCCTAGTGCCGGTTTGAAGTTCCTCTTTTTTTCACTGTAAAACAGAGTTGGAGCTACTACCTCCTCATATATATGTATGGATTGGAGTTAGGAACTGAAAAGAAACTATGTGTTCCCATCAAGCTAGGTTAAGGACGGCTTTCACACACACTTATCTCTCAGAACAGAGCATGTGGAGAGACGTTCGTTCATTTAGCACAAAGGGAACGGGTTGCAGGAGAAAATATTACTCTGGTTTCTCAGTCTGTTTCCTACTGCCTGTTTGAAGTTCCTGCAGTTTTCACTGTAAAACAGAGTTGGAGCTAGTACCTCCTCATATATATGTATGGAGTGGAGTTTGCAACCGAAAACAAACTTTGTGTTCCCAACAAGCTAGTTGAAGGACAGCTTTCAAACACACTTATATCTCAGAAATGTTCATGTGGGGAGACGTTCGTTCATCTAGCATAAAGGGAACGGCTTGCAGGTGAAATTTTTACTCTTGTTTTTCAGTGTGTTTCCTAGTGCCGGTTTGAAGTTCCTGCAGTTTTCACTGTAAAACCGAGTTGGAGCTAGTACCTCCCCATATATATATATGCAGAGGTGTTGGCAACTGAATAGAAACTTTGTGTTCCCAACAAGCTTGGTGAAGGATGGCTTTCACACACATTTATCTCTCAGAACTGAGCATTTGGAGAGATGTTAGTTCATCTAGCACAAAAGGAACGGGTGGCAGGAGAAACTTTTACTGTGGTTTCTCAGTCTGTTTCCTAGTGCTGGTTTTAAATTCCTGCAATGTTCACTGTCAATCCGAGTTGGAGCAAATACCTCCCCTTATATATGTATGTAGTGGGGTTAGCAACTGAAAAGAATCTTTGTGTTCCCACAAGCTAGGTGAAGGACGGCTTTCACACACACTTATCTCTCAGAACTGAGCATGTGGAGAGACGTTCGTTCATCTAGCACAAATGGAACGGGTTGCAGGGGAAAATTTTACTCTGGTTTCTCAGTCTGTTTCCTAGTGCCGGTTTGAAGTTCGGGCAGTTTTCCATGTTAAACCGAGTTGGAGCTTGTACCTCCACATATATATGTATGGATTGGTGTTTGCCTCTTAAAAGAATCTTTGTGTTCCCAACAAGCTATGTGAAGGACGGCTTTCACACACACATATCTCTCAGAACTGAGCATGTGGATAGACGTTCGTTCATCTAGCACAAAGGAACGGGTTGCAGGAGAAACTTTTACTCTGGTTTCTCAGTCTGTTTCCTAGTGCCGGTTTGAAGTTCCTGCAGTTTTCACTGTAAACCCGAGTTTGAGCTACTACCTCCCCAGATATATGTATGGAGTTAGTTTGCACCTGAAAATAAAATTTGTGTTCCCAACAAGCTAGATAAAGTACGGCTTTCACACACACTTATCTCTCAGAACTGAGCATGTGGAGAGACTTTCGTTCATCTAGCACAAATGGAACGGGTTGCAGGTTTAACTTTTACTCTGTTTTCTCAGTCTGTTTCTTAGTGCCGGTTAGATAATCCTGCAGTTTTCACTGTAAAACCGAGTTGTAGCTAGTACCTCCCCAAATATATGTATGGAGAGGTGTTTGCAACTGAAAAGAAACTTTGTGTTCCCAACAAGCTTGGTGAAGGATGGCTTTCACACACATTTATCTCTCAGAACTGAGCATTTGGAGAGATGTAAGTTCATCTAGCACAAAAGGAACTGGTTGCAGGAGAAACTTTTACTCTGGTTTCTCAGTCTGTTTCCTAGTGCCGGTTTGAAATTTCTGCAGTGTTCACTGTCAATCCGAGTTGGAGCAAGTAACTCCCCTTATATATGTATATAGTGGGGTTAGCAACTGAAAAGAAACTTTGTGTTCCCAAAAAGCTAGGTGAAGGACGGCTTTCACACACATTTATCCCTCAGAACTGAGCATGTGGAGAGACGTTCGTTCATCTAGCACAAAGGGAACGAGTTGCAGGAGAAACTTTTACTCTGGTTTCTCAGTCTGTTTCCTAGTGCCGGTTTGAAGTTCCTGCAGTTTTCTCTGTAAAACCGAGTTGGAGCTTGTTCATCCCCATATATATGTATGGATTGGAGTTTGCAACTGAAAAGAATCTTTGTGTTCCCACAAGCTAGGTGAAGGACGGCTTTCACACACACTTATCTCTCAGAACTGAGCATGTGGAGAGACGTTCGTTCATCTAGCACAAATGGAACGGGTTGCAGGGGAAAATTTTACTCTGGTTTTTCAGTCTGTTTCCTAGTGCCGGTTTGAAGTTCGGGCAGTTTTCCATGTTAAACCGAGTTGGAGCTTGTACCTCCACATATATATGTATGGATTGGTGTTTGCCTCTTAAAAGAATCTTTGTGTTCCCAACAAGCTATGTGAAGGACGGCTTTCACACACACCTATCTCTCAGAACTGAGCATGTGGATAGACGTTCGTTCATCTAGCACAAAGGAACGGGTTGCAGGAGAAACTTTTACTCTGGTTTCTCAGTCTATTTCCTAGTGCCGGTTTGAAGTTCCTGCAGTTTTCACTGTAAAACCGAGTTGGAGCTACTACCTCCCCAGATATATGTATGGAGTTTAGTTTGCACCTGAAAATAAAATTTGTGTTCCCAACAAGCTAGGTAAAGTACGGCTTTCACACACACTTATCTCTAAGAACTGAGCATGTGGAGAGACGTTCGTTCATCTAGCACAAATGGAACGGGTTGCAGGTATAACTTTTACTCTGTTTTCTCAGTCTGTTTCCTAGTGCCGGTTAGATATTCCTGCAGTTTTCACTGTAAAACCGAGTTGTAGCTAGTACCTCCCCAAATATATGTATGTATAGGTGTTTGCAACTGAAAAGAAACTTTGTGTTCCCAACAAGCTAGGTGTAGGACGGCTTTCACACACACTTATTTCTCAGAACTGAGCATGTGGAGAGACGTTCTTTCATCTAGCACAAATGGAACGGGTTGCAGGAGAAAATATTACTCTGGTTTCTTAGTCTGTTTAATACTGCATGTTTGAAGTTCCTGCAGTTTTCACTGTAAAACAGAGTTGGAGCTAGTACCTCCTCATATATATGTATGGAGTGGAGTTTGCAACCGAAAACAAACTTTGTGTTCCCAACAAGCTAGTTGAAGGACAGCTTTCAAACACACTTATATCTCAGAAATGTGCATGTGGAGAGACGTTCGTTCATCTAGCACAAAGGGAACGGCTTGCAGGTGAAATTTTTACTCTTGTTTTTCAGTGTGTTTCCTAGTGCCTTTTTGAAGTTCCTGCAGTTTTCACTGTAAAACCGAGTTGGAGCTAGTACCTCCCCATATATATATATGCAGAGGTGTTGGCAACTGAATAGAAACTTTGTGTTCCCAACAAGCTTGGTGAAGGATGGCTTTCACACACATTTATCTCTCAGAACTGAGCATTTGGAGAGATGTTAGTTCATCTAGCACAAAAGGAACGGGTTGCAATAGAAACTTTTAATGTGGTTTCTCAGTCTGTTTCCTAGTGACGTTTTGAAGTTCCTGCAGATTTCACTGTAAAACCGAGTTGGAGCTACTACCACCCCATATATATGTATGGATTGGGGTTTGCATCTTAAAAGAATCTTTGTTTTCCCAACAAGCTATGTGAAGGATGGCTTTCACACACACCTATCTCTCAGAACTGAGCATGTGGATAGACGTTCGTTCATCTAGCACAATGGAACGGGTTGCAGGAGAAACTTTTACTCTGGTTTCTCAGTCTGTTTCCTAGTGGCGGTTTGAAGTTCCTGCAGTTTTCACTGTAAAACAGATTTGGAGCTAGTACCTCCCCATATATATGTATGGAGAGGGGTTTGCAACTGAAAAGAAAATTTGTGTTCCCAATAAGTTAGGAGAAGTACGGCTTTACACACTTATATCTCAGAACTGAGCATGTGGAGAGAAGTTATTTCATCCAGCAAAAAGGGAACGGGTTGCAGGAGAAACTTTTACTCTGGTTTCTCAAACCCTTCCTATTGCCGGTTTGAAGTTTCTGCAGCTTTCACTGTAAAACCGATTTGGTGCTAGTACCTCCCCATATATATGTATGGTTTGGAGTTTGCAACTGAAAAGAATCTTTGTGTTCCCAACAAGCTAGGTGAACTACGGATTTCACACACAATTATCTCTCAGAACTGAGCACGAGTAGAGACGTTCGTTCATTTAGCACAAAGGGAACGGGTTGCAGGAGAAATTTTACTCCAGTTTCTCAGTCTGTTTCCTACTGCCGGTTTGAAGTTCCTGCAGTTTTCACTGTAAAACGGAGTTGGAGCTAGTACCTCCCCATATATATGTATGGAGAGGTGTTTGCAACTGAAAAGAAACTTTGTGTTCCCAACAAGCTAGGTGAAGTACAGTTTTAACACACACTTATCTCTCAGAAATGAGCATGTGGAGAGACGTTCGTTCATCTACCACAAAAGGAACGGTTTGCAGGTTTCACTTTTACTCTGATTTTTCAGTCTGTTTCCTAGAGCCGGTTTGAAGTTCCTGCATTTTTCACTGAAAATCAGAATAGGAGCTAACACCTCCCCATATATATTTATGGTTAGGTGTTTCCAACTGAAAAGGAACTTTGTGTTCCCAACAAGCTAGGTGAAGAACGGATTTCACACACACTTATCTCTCAGAAATGAGCATGTGGAGAGACGTTCGTACATCTAGCACAAAGGGAACGGGTTGCAGGAGAAACAGTTTCTCTGGTTTCTGAGTTTGTTTCCTAGTGCCGGTTTGAAGTTCCTCTTGTTTTCACTGTAAAACAGATTTGGAGCTACTACCTCCCCATATATATGTATGGATTGGAGTTAGGAACTGAAAAGAAACTATGTGTTCCCATCAAGCTAGGTTAAGGACGCCTTTCACACACACTTATCTCTCAGAACTGAGCATGTGGAGAGACGTTCGTTCATTTAGCACAAAGGGAACGGGTTGCAGGAGAAAATATTACTCTGGTTTCTCAGTCTGTTTCCTACTGCCTGTTTGAAGTTCCTGCAGTTTTCACTGTAAAACAGAGTTGGAGCTAGTACCTCCTCATATATATGTATGGAGTGGAGTTTGCAAACGAAAACAAACTTTGTGTTCCCAACAAGCAAGGTGAAGGACGGCTTTCACTCACACTTACCTCTCAGAACTGAGCATGTGGAGAGACGTTCGTTCATCTAGCACAAAGTGAACGGTTTGCAGGAGTAACTTTACTCTGGTTTCTCAGTCCGTTTCCTAGTGCCTTTTTGAAGTTCCTGCAGTTTTCGCTGAAAAACCGAGTTTGAGCTTGTACCTACTCTTATATATGTATGGAGAGGTGTTTGCAACTGAAAAGAAACTTTGTGTTCCCAACAAGCAATTTGAAGGACGGCTTTCACACACACTTATCTCTCAGAACTTAGCATGTGGAGAGACGTTCATTCATCTAGAACAAAGAAAACGGGTTGCAGAAAAAATTTTTCTCTGGTTCCTCAGTCTGTTTCCTAGCGTCGGTTTGAATTCCCTGCAGTTTTCAATGTAAAACCGAATTGGAGCTAGTACATCCCCATATATATGTATGGAGTGGATTTTGCAACTGAAAAGAATCTTTGTGTTCCCAACAAGCAATTTGAAGAACGGCTTTCACACACACTTATATCTCAGAACTGAGCATGTGGAGAGACGTTCGTTCATCTAGCACAAAGGAACGGGTTGCAGGAGAAACTTTTACTCTGCTTTCTCAGTTTTTTTCCTTGTTCCGGTTTGAAGTTCCGGCAGATTTCACTGTAAAACCTAGTTGGAGCTAGTACTTCCCCATATATATGTATGGAGAGGTGTTTGCAACTGAAAGGAAAGTTTGTGTTCCCAACAAGCTAGGTGAAGGACGGCTTTCACACAAATTTATCTCTCAGAACTGAGCATGTGGAGAGACGTTCGTTCATCTAGCACAAAGTGAACGGGTTGCAGGAGAAACTTTTACTCTGGTTTCTCAGACTCTTTCCTAGTTCTGGTTTGAAGTTCCTGCAGTTTTCACTGTAAAATCGATTTGGAGATTGTAAATCACCATATATATGTATGGAGTGTAGTTTGCAACTGAAAAGAATCTTTGTGTTCCCAACAAGCAATTTGAATGACGGTTTCACACACACTTATCTCTCAGAATTGAGCATGAGGAGAGACGTTCGTTCATCTAGCACAATGGGAACGGGTTGCAGGAGAAACTTTTACTCTGGTTTCTCAGTCTGTGTCCAAGTGCTGGTTTGATGTTCCTGCAGTTTTCACAGTAAAACCGAGTTGGAGCTAGTACCTCCCCATATATATGTATGGAGAGGTGTTTGCAACTGAAAGAAATTTTGTGTTCCCAACAAGCTAGGTGAAGGACGGCTTTCACTCACACTTATCTCTCAGAACTGAGCATGTGGAGAGACGAACGTTCACCTAGCACAAAGGGAACGGGTTGCAGGAGAAACAGTTTCTCTGCTTTCTGAGTTTGTTTCCTAGTGCCGGTTTGAAGTTCCTCTTTTTTTCACTGTAAAACAGAGTTGGAGCTACTACCTCCTCATATATATGTATGGATTGGAGTTAGGAACTGAAAAGAAACTATGTGTTCCCATCAAGCTAGGTTAAGGACGGCTTTCACACACACTTATCTCTCAGAACAGAGCATGTGGAGAGACGTTCGTTCATTTAGCACAAAGGGAACGGGTTGCAGGAGAAAATATTACTCTGGTTTCTCAGTCTGTTTCCTACTGCCTGTTTGAAGTTCCTGCAGTTTTCACTGTAAAACAGAGTTGGAGCTAGTACCTCCTCATATATATGTATGGAGTGGAGTTTGCAACCGAAAACAAACTTTGTGTTCCCAACAAGCTAGTTGAAGGACAGCTTTCAAACACACTTATATCTCAGAAATGTGCATGTGGGGAGACGTTCGTTCATCTAGCATAAAGGGAACGGCTTGCAGGTGAAATTTTTACTCTTGTTTTTCAGTGTGTTTCCTAGTGCCGGTTTGAAGTTCCTGCAGTTTTCACTGTAAAACCGAGTTGGAGCTAGTACCTCCCCATATATATATATGCAGAGGTGTTGGCAACTGAATAGAAACTTTGTGTTCCCAACAAGCTTGGTGAAGGATGGCTTTCACACACATTTATCTCTCAGAACTGAGCATTTGGAGAGATGTTAGTTCATCTAGCACAAAAGGAACGGGTGGCAGGAGAAACTTTTACTGTGGTTTCTCAGTCTGTTTCCTAGTGCTGGTTTGAAATTCCTGCAATGTTCACTGTCAATCCGAGTTGGAGCAAATACCTCCCCTTATATATGTATGTAGTGGGGTTAGCAACTGAAAAGAATCTTTGTGTTCCCACAAGCTAGGTGAAGGACGGCTTTCACACACACTTATCTCTCAGAACTGAGCATGTGGAGAGACGTTCGTTCATCTAGCACAAATGGAACGGGTTGCAGGGGAAAATTTTACTCTGGTTTCTCAGTCTGTTTCCTAGTGCCGGTTTGAAGTTCGGGCAGTTTTCCATGTTAAACCGAGTTGGAGCTTGTACCTCCACATATATATGTATGGATTGGTGTTTGCCTCTTAAAAGAATCTTTGTGTTCCCAACAAGCTATGTGAAGGACGGCTTTCACACACACATATCTCTCAGAACTGAGCATGTGGATAGACGTTCGTTCATCTAGCACAAAGGAACGGGTTGCAGGAGAAACTTTTACTCTGGTTTCTCAGTCTGTTTCCTAGTGCCGGTTTGAATTTCCTGCAGTTTTCACTGTAAAGCCGAGTTTGAGCTACTACCTCCCCAGATATATGTATGGAGTTAGTTTGCACCTGAAAATAAAATTTGTGTTCCCAACAAGCTAGGTAAAGTACGGCTTTCACACACACTTATCTCTCAGAACTGAGCATGTGGAGAGACTTTCGTTCATCTAGCACAAATGGAACGGGTTGCAGGTTTAACTTTTACTCTGTTTTCTCAGTCTGTTTCTTAGTGCCGGTTAGATAATCCTGCAGTTTTCACTGTAAAACCGAGTTGTAGCTAGTACCTCCCCAAATATATGTATGGAGAGGTGTTTGCAACTGAAAAGAAACTTTGTGTTCCCAACAAGCTTGGTGAAGGATGGCTTTCACACACATTTATCTCTCAGAACTGAGCATTTGGAGAGATGTTAGTTCATCTAGCACAAAAGGAACTGGTTGCAGGAGAAACTTTTACTCTGGTTTCTCAGTCTGTTTCCTAGTGCCGGTTTGAAATTTCTGCAGTGTTCACTGTCAATCCGAGTTGGAGCAAGTAACTCCCCTTATATATGTATATAGTGGGGTTAGCAACTGAAAAGAAACTTTGTGTTCCCAAAAAGCTAGGTGAAGGACGGCTTTCACACACATTTATCCCTCAGAACTGAGCATGTGGAGAGACGTTCGTTCATCTAGCACAAAGGGAACGAGTTGCAGGAGAAACTTTTACTCTGGTTTCTCAGTCTGTTTCCTAGTGCCGGTTTGAAGTTCCTGCAGTTTCCTCTGTAAAACCGAGTTGGAGCTTGTTCATCCCCATATATATGTATGGATTGGAGTTTGCAACTGAAAAGAATCTTTGTGTTCCCACAAGCTAGGTGAAGGACGGCTTTCACACACACTTATCTCTCAGAACTGAGCATGTGGAGAGACGTTCGTTCATCTAGCACAAATGGAACGGGTTGCAGGGGAAAATTTTACTCTGGTTTTTCAGTCTGTTTCCTAGTGCCGGTTTGAAGTTCGGGCAGTTTTCCATGTTAAACCGAGTTGGAGCTTGTACCTCCACATATATATGTATGGATTGGTGTTTGCCTCTTAAAAGAATCTTTGTGTTCCCAACAAGCTATGTGAAGGACGGCTTTCACACACACCTATCTCTCAGAACTGAGCATGTGGATAGACGTTCGTTCATCTAGCACAAAGGAACGGGTTGCAGGAGAAACTTTTACTCTGGTTTCTCAGTCTATTTCCTAGTGCCGGTTTGAAGTTCCTGCAGTTTTCACTGTAAAACCGAGTTGGAGCTACTACCTCCCCAGATATATGTATGGAGTTTAGTTTGCACCTGAAAATAAAATTTGTGTTCCCAACAAGCTAGGTAAAGTACGGCTTTCACACACACTTATCTCTAAGAACTGAGCATGTGGAGAGACGTTCGTTCATCTAGCACAAATGGAACGGGTTGCAGGTTTAACTTTTACTCTGTTTTCTCAGTCTGTTTCCTAGTGCCTGTTAGATGTTCCTGCAGTTTTCACTGTAAAACCGAGTTGTAGCTAGTACCTCCCCAAATATATGTATGTATAGGTGTTTGCAACTGAAAAGAAACTTTGTGTTCCCAACAAGCTAGGTGTAGGACGGCTTTCACACACACTTATTTCTCAGAACTGAGCATGTGGAGAGACGTTCTTTCATCTAGCACAAATGGAACGGGTTGCAGGAGAAAATATTACTCTGGTTTCTTAGTCTGTTTCCTACTGCATGTTTGAAGTTCCTGCAGTTTTCACTGTAAAACAGAGTTGGAGCTAGTACCTCCTCATATATATGTATGGAGTGGAGTTTGCAACCGAAAACAAACTTTGTGTTCCCAACAAGCTAGTTGAAGGACAGCTTTCAAACACACTTATATCTCAGAAATGTGCATGTGGAGAGACGTTCGTTCATCTAGCACAAAGGGAACGGCTTGCAGGTGAAATTTTTACTCTTGTTTTTCAGTGTGTTTCCTAGTGCCTTTTTGAAGTTCCTGCAGTTTTCACTGTAAAACCGAGTTGGAGCTAGTACCTCCCCATATATATATATGCAGAGGTGTTGGCAACTGAATAGAAACTTTGTGTTCCCAACAAGCTTGGTGAAGAATGGCTTTCACACACATTTATCTCTCAGAACTGAGCATTTGGAGAGATGTTAGTTCATCTAGCACAAAAGGAACGGGTTGCAATAGAAACTTTTAATGTGGTTTCTCAGTCTGTTTCCTAGTGACGTTTTGAAGTTCCTGCAGATTTCACTGTAAAACCGAGTTGGAGCTACTACCACCCCATATATATGTATGGATTGGGGTTTGCATCTTAAAAGAATCTTTGTTTTCCCAACAAGCTATGTGAAGGATGGCTTTCACACACACCTATCTCTCAGAACTGAGCATGTGGATAGACGTTCGTTCATCTAGCACAATGGAACGGGTTGCAGGAGAAACTTTTACTCTGGTTTCTCAGTCTGTTTCCTAGTGGCGGTTTGAAGTTCCTGCAGTTTTCAGTGTAAAACCGAGTTGGAGCTACTAACTCCCCAGATATATGTATGGAGTTTAGTTTGCTGCTGAAAAAAAAATTGTGTTCCCAACAAGCTAGGTGAAGTACGGCTTTCACACACACTTATCTCTCAGAAGTAAGCATGTAGAGAGACGTTCGTTCATCTATCACAAAAGGTACGGGTTGCTGGGGAAACTTTTACTCTGGTTTCTCAGTCTGTTTCCTAGTGCCGGTTTGAAGTTCCTGCAGTATTCACTGTAAAACCGATTTGGAGCTAGTTCCACCCCATATATATATATGGATTAGATTTTGCAACTGAAAAGAATCATTGTGTTCCCACAAGCTAGGTTAATGACGGCTTTCACTCACACTTATCTCTCAGAACTGAGCATGTGGAGAGACGATCTTTCATCTAGCACAAAGGGAACGGGTTGCAGTTGTAACTTTTACTCTGGTTTCTCAGTCTGTTTCTAAGTGCCGGTTAGATGTTCCTGCAGTTTTCACTGTTAAACCGAGTTGTAGCTAGTACCTCCACAAATATATGTATGGAGAGGTGTTTGCAACTGAAAAGAAACTTTGTGTTCCCAACAAGCTAGGTGAAGGTCGGCTTTCATACACACTTATCTCTTAGAACTGAGCATGTGGAGAGACGTTCTTTCATCTAGCAAAAATGGAACGTGTTGCAGGAGAAATTTTTATTCTGGTTTATGAGTCTGTATCCTAGTGACGGGTTGAAGTTCCTGCAGTTTTCACTGTAAAACAGAGTTGGAGCTAGTACCTCCTCATATATATGTATGGAGTGGAGTTTGCAACCGAAAACAAACTTTGTGTTCCCAACAAGCAAGGTGAAGGACGGCTTTCACTCACACTTATCTCTCAGAAATGAGCATGTGGAGAGACGTTCGTTCATTTGGCAGAAAGGAAACGGTTTGCAGGTGTAAATTTTACTCTGGTTTCTCAGTCTATTTCCTAGCACCGGTTTGAAGTTCCTGCAGTTTTCGCTGTAAAACCGAGTTGGAGCTTGTACCTCCCCATATATATGTATGAGAAGTGTTTGCAACTGAAAAGAAACATTGTTTTCCCAACAAGATAGTTGAAGGACGTCTTTCACACACAGCTATCTCTCAGAACTGAGCATGTGGAGAGACTTTCGTTCATCTAGCACAAAGGGAACGGTTTGCAGGAGAAATTAACTCTGATTTCTCATTCTGTTTCCTAGTGCCGGTTTGAAATTCCTGCAGTTTTCACTGTAAAACAGATTTGGAGCTAGTACCTCCCCATATATATGTATGGAGAGGGGTTTGCAACTGAAAAGAAAATTTGTGTTCCCAATAAGTTAGGAGAAGTACGGCTTTACACACTTATATCTCAGAACTGAGCATGTGGAGAGAAGTTATTTCATCCAGCAAAAAGGGAACGGGTTGCAGGAGAAACTTTTACTCTGGTTTCTCAAACCCTTCCTATTGCCGGTTTGAAGTTTCTGCAGTTTTCACTGTAAAACCGATTTGGTGCTAGTACCTCCCCATATATATGTATGGTTTGGAGTTTGCAACTGAAAAGAATCTTTGTGTTCCCAACAAGCTAGGTGAACTACGGATTTCACACACAATTAACTCTCAGAACTGAGCACGAGTAGAGACGTTCGTTCATTTAGCACAAAGGGAACGGGTTGCAGGAGAAATTTTACTCCAGTTTCTCAGTCTGTTTCCTACTGCCGGTTTGAAGTTCCTGCAGTTTTCACTGTAAAACGGAGTTGGAGCTAGTACCTCCCCATATATATGTATGGAGAGGTGTTTGCAACTGAAAAGAAACTTTGTGTTCCCAACAAGCTAGGTGAAGTACAGTTTTAACACACACTTATCTCTCAGAAATGAGCATGTGGAGAGACGTTCGTTCATCTACCACAAAAGGAACGGTTTGCAGGTTTCACTTTTACTCTGATTTTTCAGTCTGTTTCCTAGAGCCGGTTTGAAGTTCCTGCATTTTTCACTGAAAATCAGAATAGGAGCTAACACCTCCCCATATATATTTATGGTTAGGTGTTTCCAACTGAAAAGGAACTTTGTGTTCCCAACAAGCTAGGTGAAGAACCCATTTCACACACACTTATCTCTCAGAAATGAGCATGTGGAGAGACGTTCGTACATCTAGCACAAAGGGAACGGGTTGCAGGAGAAACTTTTACTCTGGTTCCTCAGTCTGTTTCCTAGTGCCGGTTTGAGGTTCCTGCAGTTTTCACTGTAAAACCGAGTTGGAGCTTGTACCTCCCCTTATATATGTATGGAGTGGTGTTTGCAACTGAAAAGATACTTTGTGTTCCCAACAAGCTAGGTGAAGGACGCCTTTCACACACACTTATCTCTCAGAACTGAGCATGAGGAGAGACGTTCGTTCATCTAGCACAAAGGGAACGGTTTGCAGGGGTAAATATACTCTGGTTTCTCAGTCCGTTTCCTAGTGCCCTTTTGAAGTTCCTGCAGTTTTCCCTGAAAAACCGAGTTGGAACTAGTACCTCCCCTTATATATGTATGGAGAGGTGTTTGCAACTGAAAAGAAATTTGTGTTCCCTACAAGCTAGGTGAAGGACGGCTTTCACACACACCTATTTCTCAGACCTGAGCGTGTGGAGAGACGTTAGTTCATGTAGCAAAAATGGAACGGTTTGCAGGAGAAATTTTACTCTGATTTCCCATTCTGTTTCCTAGTTCCTGTTTGAAATTCCTGCACTTTTCACTGTAAAACAGATTTGGAGCTAGTAGCCCCCTATATATGTATGGAGAGGGGTTTGCAACTGAAAAGAAACTTTGTGTTCCCAACAAGCTCGGGGAAGGACGGCTTTACACATACATATCTCTCTGAACGGAGCATGTGGACAGACGTTAGTTCATCTAGCACAAAGGGAACGGGTTGCAGGAGAAACTTTTACTCTGGTTTCTCAGTCTGTTTCCTAGTGCCGGTTTGAAGTTCCTGCATTTTTCACTGTAAAACCGATTTGGATCTAGTACCTCCCCATATATATGTATGGAGAGGTGTTTGCAGCTGAAAAGAAACTTTGTGTTCCCAACAAGCTATGTGAAGGACGGCTTTCACACACACTTATCTCTCAGAACTGAGCATGTGGAGAGACGTTCGTTCATCTAGCACAAAGGGAACGGGTTGAAGGAGAAACTATTACTCTGGTTTCTCAGTCTGTTTCCTAGTGCCGGTTTGAAGTTCCTGCAGTTTTCACTGTAAAACTGATATGGAGTTTGTACCTCCCCATAATTATGTATGGATTTGAGTTTGCAACAGAAAAGAAACTTTGTGTTCCCAACAAGCTATGTGAAGGACGGTTTTCACACACACTTATCTCTCAGAACTGAGCATGTGGAGAGACGTTCGTTCATCTAGCACAAAAGGAACGGTTTGCAGGAGTAACTTATTCTGTGTTTTCTCAGTCTGTTTCCTAGTGCCGGATTGACGTTCCTGCATTTTTCGCTGTAAACAGAGTTGGAGCTAGTACCTCCCCATATATATGTATGGAGAGGTGTTTGCAACTGAAAAGAAACTTTGTGTTCCCAACAAGGTAGGAGAAGGACGGCTTTCACACACACACATCTCTCAGAACTGAGCATGTGGAGAGACGTTCGTTCATCTAGCACATAGGGAACGGGTTGCAGGGGAAACATTAACTCTGGTTTCTCAGTCTGTTTCCTAGTGCCGGTTTGAAGTTTCTGCAGTTTACACTGTAAAACCGAGTTGGAGTTAGTACATCCCCATATATAAGTATGGAGTGTTGTTTGCAACTGAAAAGAAACTTTGTGTTCCCAACAAGCTAGGTGAAGGACGGCTTTCACACACAATTATCTCTCAGAACTGAACATGTGGAGAGACGTTCGTTCAACTAGCACAAAGGGAAAGGGTTGCAGGGGAAATTTTACTCTGGTTTCTCAGTCTGTTTCCTAGAGCCGGTTTGAAGTTATTGCAGTTTTCACTGTAAAACCGAGTTGGAGCTAGTACCTACCCATAAATATGTATGGATTTGAGTTTGCAACTGAAAAGAAACTTTGTGTTACCAACAAGCTATCAGAAGGACGGGTTTCAATCACACTTATCTCTCAGAAATGAGCATGTGGAGAGACGTTCGTTCATTTGGCACAAAGGGAACGGTTTGCAGGTGTAACTTTTACTCTGGTTTCTCAGTCTGTTTCCTAGCGCCAGTTTGAATTTCCTGCAGTTTTCGCTGTAAAACCGAGTTGGAGCTTGTACCTCCCCATATATATGTATGAGAGGTGTTTGCAACTGAAAAGAAACTTTGTGTTCCCAACAAGATAGTTGAAGGACGGCTTTCACACACACCTATCTCTCAGAACTGAGCATGTGGAGAAACGTTCGTTCATCTAGCACAAAGGGAAAGGTTTGCAGGAAAAACTTTTACTCTGGTTTCTCAGTCTGTTTCCTAGTGCCGGTTTGAAGTTTCTGCAGTTTTCACTGTAAAACCGAGTTGGAGCTAGTACCTCCCCATATATATGTATGGATTGGAGTTTTCAACTGAAAAGAATCTTTGTGTTCCCACAGGCTAGGTGAAGGACGGCTTCCACACACACCTATATCTCAGAACTGAGCATGTGGAGAGACGTTCGTTCATCTAGCACAAAGGGAACTGGTTGCAGGTGTAACTTTTACTCTGGTTTCTCAGTCTGTTTCCAGTGCCGGTTTGAATTTCCTGCCGTTTTCACTCTAAAACCGAGTTGGAGCTAGTACTTCCCCAAATATATGTATGGAGAGGTGTTTGCAACTGCAAAGTAACTTTGTGTTCCCAACAAGCTAGCTGAAAGACGGCTTTCACACACACATATCTCTCAGAACTGATCATGTGGAGAGACGTTCGTTCAACTAGCACCAAGTTAACGGTTTGCAGGAGAAACTTTTACTCTGGTTTCTCAGTCTGTTTCCTAGTGCCGGTTTGAAGTTCCTGCATTTTACCCTGTAAAACCGAGTTGGAGATAGTTCCTCCCCATATACATGTATGGAGAGGTGTTTGCAACTGAAAAGAAACTTTGTGTTCCCAACAACCTAGGTGAAGGACGGCTTTCACACACACTTATCTCTCAGTACTAAGCATGTGGAGGAAGTTCATTCATCCAGCACAAAGGGAACAGTTTGCTGGTGTAACTTTTACTCAGGCTTTTCAGTCTGTTTCCTAGTGCCTGTTTGAAGTTCCTGCAGTTTTCACTGTCAAACCGAGTTGGAGCTAGTACCTCCCAATAAATATTTATGGAGAGGTGTTTGCAACTGAAAAGAAACTTTGTGTTCCCAACAAGCTAGGTGAAGGACGGCTTTCACACACACTTTTCTCTCAGAACTGAGCATGTGGAGAGAAGTTCGTTCACCTAGCACAATGGGAACTTAATGCAGGGGAAATATTTACTCTGGTTTCTCAGTCTGTTTCCAAGTGCTGGTTTGAAGTTCCTGCAGTTTTCACTGTAAAACCGAGTTAGAGCTTGTACCTCCCCATATATAAGTATGGAGAGGTGTTTGCAACTGTAAGAAACTTTGTGTTCCCAAAAAGCTAGTTGAAGGACGGCTTTCACACACAGTTATCTCTCAGAAATTAGCAAGTGGAGAGAAAGTTCGTTCATCTAGCACAAAGGGAACGGGTTGCAGGAGAAATTTTACTCTGATTTCTGACTCTCTTTCCTAGTGCCGGTTTGAAGTTCTTGCTGTTTTCACTGTAAAACCATGTTGGAGCTAGTACCTCCTCATATATATGTATGGAGTGGAGTTTGGATCTGAAAAGAATCTTTGTGTTCCGAACAAGCTAGGTGAAGGACGGCTTTCACACACACTTATCTCTCAGAACTGAGCATGTGGAGAGACGTTCGTTCATCTAGCACAAAGGGAACGGGTTGCAGGAAAACTTTTACTCTGGATTCTCAGTCTGTTTCCAAGTGCCGGTTTGAAGTTCCTGCAGTTTTCACTGTAAAACCGAGTTAGAGATAGTACCTCCCCGTATATAAGTATTGAGAGGTGTTTGCAACTGACAAGAAACTTTGTGTTCCCAACAAGCTAGTTGAAGGACGGCTTTCAAACACATTTATCTCTGAGAACTGAGCTTGTGGAGAGAATTTCGTTCATCTAGCACAAATGGAACTTGTTGCAGGTGAAACTTTTACTCTGCATTCTAAGTCTGCTTCCTAGTGCCGGTTTGAATTTCCTCCATTTTTCACTGTAAACCGAGTTGGAGCTAGTACATCCCCATATATATGTATTGAGAGGTGTTTGCAACTGAAACGAAACTTTGTGTTCCCAACAAGATAGTTTAAGGACGGCTTTCACACACACATAAATCTCAGAACTGAGCATGTGGAGAGACGTTCGTTCATCTAGCACAAAGGGAACGGGTTGCAGGAGAAAGTTTTACTCTGGTTTCTGAGTCTGTTTCCTAGTGCCGGTTTGAAGTTCCTGCTGTTTTCAATGTAAAACCGAGTTGGAGGCAGAACATCCCCATATAAAAGCATGGAGAGTTGTTTGCAACTGAAAAGAAACTTTGTGTTCCCAACAAGATAGTTGAAGGACGGCTTTCACACACACCTATCTCTCAGAACTGAGCATGTGGAGAAACGTTCGTTCATCTAGCACAAAGGGAAAGGTTTGCAGGAAAAACTTTTACTCTGGTTTCTCAGTCTGTTTCCTAGTGCCGGTTTGAAGTTTCTGCAGTTTTCACTGTAAAACCGAGTTGGAGCTAGTACCTCCCCATATATATGTATGGATTGGAGTTTTCAACTGAAAAGAATCTTTGTGTTCCCACAGGCTAGGTGAAGGACGGCTTCCACACACACCTATATCTCAGAACTGAGCATGTGGAGAGACGTTCGTTCATCTAGCACAAAGGGAACTGGTTGCATGTGTAACTTTTACTCTGGTTTCTCAGTCTGTTTCCTAGTGCCGGTTTGAATTTCCTGCCGTTTTCACTCTAAAACCGAGTTGGAGCTAGTTCCTCCCCAAATATATGTATGGAGAAGTGTTTGCAACTGCAAAGAAACTTTGTGTTCCCAACAAGCTAGCTGAAAGACGGCTTTCACACACACATATCTCTCAGAACTGAGCATGTGGAGAGACGTTCGTTCAACTAGCACCAAGTTAACGGTTTGCAGGAGAAACTTTTACTCTGGTTTCTCAGTCTGTTTCCTAGTGCCGGTTTGAAGTTCCTGCATTTTACCCTGTAAAACCGAGTTGGAGATAGTTCCTCCCCATATACATGTATGGAGAGGTGTTTGCAACTGAAAAGAAACTTTGTGTTCCCAACAACCTAGGTGAAGGACGGCTTTCACACACACTTATCTCTCAGTACTAAGCATGTGGAGGAAGTTCATTCATCCAGCACAAAGGGAACAGTTTGCTGGTGTAACTTTTACTCAGGCTTTTCAGTCTGTTTCCTAGTGCCTGTTTGAAGTTCCTGCAGTTTTCACTGTCAAACAGAGTTGGAGCTAGTACCTCCCAATAAATATTTATGGAGAGGTGTTTGCAACTGAAAAGAAACTTTGTGTTCCCAACAAGCTAGGTGAAGGACGGCTTTCACACACACTTTTCTCTCAGAACTGAGCATGTGGAGAGAAGTTCGTTCACCTAGCACAATGGGAACTTAATGCAGGGGAAATATTTACTCTGGTTTCTCAGTCTGTTTCCAAGTGCTGGTTTGAAGTTCCTGCAGTTTTCACTGTAAAACCGAGTTAGAGCTTGTACCTCCCCATATATAAGTATGGAGAGGTGTTTGCAACTGTAAGAAACTTTGTGTTCCCAAAAAGCTAGGTGAAGGACGGCTTTCACACACAGTTATCTCTCAGAAATTAGCAAGTGGAGAGAAAGTTCGTTCATCTAGCACAAAGGGAACGGGTTGCAGGTGAAATTTTACTCTGATTTCTGACTCTCTTTCCTAGTGCCGGTTTGAAGTTCTTGCTGTTTTCACTGTAAAATCATGTTGGAGCTAGTACCTCCTCATATATATGTATGGAGTGGAGTTTGGATCTGAAAAGAATCTTTGTGTTCCCAACAAGCTAGGTGAAGGACGGCTTTCACACACACTTATCTCTCAGAACTGAGCATGTGGAGAGACGTTCGTTCATCTAGCACAAAGGGAACGGGTTGCAGGAAAACTTTTACTCTGGATTCTCAGTCTGTTTCCAAGTGCCGGTTTGAAGTTCCTGCAGTTTTCACTGTAAAACCGAGTTAGAGATAGTACCTCCCCGTATATATGTATTGAGAGGTGTTTGCAACTGACAAGAAACTTTGTGTTCCCAACAAGCTAGTTGAAGGACGGCTTTCAAACACATTTATCTCTGAGAACTGAGCTTGTGGAGAGAATTTCGTTCATCTAGCACAAATGGAACTTGTTGCAGGTGAAACTTTTACTCTGGATTCTAAGTCTGCTTCCTAGTGCCGGTTTGAAGTTCCTGCATTTTTCACTGTAAACCGAGTTGGAGCTAGTACATCCCCATATATATGTATTGAGAGGTATTTGCAACTGAAACGAAACTTTGTGTTCCCAACAAGATAGTTTAAGGACGGCTTTCACACACACATAAATCTCAGAACTGAGCATGTGGAGAGACGTTCGTTCATCTAGCACAAAGGGAACGGGTTGCAGGAGAAAGTTTTACTCTGGTTTCTGAGTCTGTTTCCTAGTGCCGGTTTGAAGTTCCTGCTGTTTTCACTGTAAAACCGAGTTGGAGGTAGAACATCCCCATATAAAAGCATGGAGAGGTGTTTGCAACTGAAAAGAAACTTTGTGTTCCCAACAAGCTAGGTGAAGGACGGCTTTCACACACAATTATCTCTCAGAACTGAGCATGTGTAGAGACGTTCGTTCATCTAGCAAAAATGAAACGGGGTGAGGGGGAAAATTTTCTCTGGTTTCTCAGTCTGTTTCCTAGTCCCGGTTTGAATTTCGTGCAGTTTTCACTGTAAAACCGAGTTGGAGCTAGTACTTCCCCATATATATATGTATGGAGAGGTGTTTGCAACTTAAAAGAAAATTTGTGTTCCCAACAAGCATGTAGAAGGACGGCTTTCACTCACTTATCTCTCAGAACTGAGCATGTGGAGAGACGTTCGTTCATCTAACACAAAGGGAACGGCTTGCAGGAGATACTTTTACTCAGGTTTCTCAGTCTGTTTCCTAGTGCCGGTTTGAAGTTCCTGCTGTTTTCACTGTAAAAACGATTTGGAGATTGTACTCCCCATATATATGTATGGAGAATTGTTTGGAACTTAAAAGAAACTTTGTGTTCCCAACAAGCTAGGTGAAGGACGGCTTTCACACACACTTATCTCTCAGAACTGAGCATGTGGAGAGACGTTCGTTCATCTAGCACAAAGGGAACGGGTTGCAGGGGAAACTTTTACTCTGGTTTCTGATATTGTTTCCTAGTGCCGTTTTGAAGTTCCTGCTGTTTTCACTGTAAAACCGAGTTGGAGATAAGGACTCCCCATATGTATGTATGGAGTGGAGTTTGGAACTGAAAAGAATATTTGTGTTCCCAACAAGCTAGGTGAAGTACGGCTTTCACACACACTTATCTCTCAGAACTTAGCATGTGGATAGACGTTCGTTCATCTAGCATAAATAGAATGGGTTGCAGGGGAAATTTTACTCTGGATTCTCAGGCTGTTTCCTAGTGCCGGTTTGAAATTCCTGCAATTTACACTTTAAAATCGAGTTGGAGCTTGTACTTCCCCATATATATGTATGGAGAGGTGTTTGCAACTGAAAAGAATCTTTGTGTTCCCAACAAGCTAGGTGAAGGACGGCTTTCACACACACTTAACTCTCAAAACTGAGCATGTGGAGAGACGTTCGTTCATCTATCACAAAGGGAACGTGTTGCAGGGGAAACTTTTTCTCTGGTTTCTCAGTCTATTTACTAGTGCCGGTTTGAAGTTGTTGCAGTTTTCACTGTAAAAGCGATTTAGAGCTAGTACCTCCCCATATATAAGTATGGAGATGTGTTTGCAACTGAAAAGAAACTTTGTGTTCTCAAGAAGCTAGGTGAAGGACGGCTTTCACACACACTTATCTCTCAGAACTGAGCATGTGGAAAGACTTTCGTTCATCAAGTACAAAGGGAACGGTTTGCAGGAGAAACTTTTACTCTGGTTTCTCATTCTGTTTCCTAGTGCTGGTTTGAAGTTCCTGCAGTTTTCACTGTAAAACCGAGATGGAGCTAGTACTTCCCCATATATATATATGGAGAGGTGTTTGCAACTTAAAAGAAACTTTGTGTTCCCAACAAGCATGTTGAAGGACGGCTTTCACACAATTATCTCTCAGAACTGAGCATGTGGAGAGAAGTTCTTTCACCTAGCACAAAGGGAACTTTTTGCAGGGGAAACTATTATTCTGGTTTCTCAGTTTTTTCCAAGTGCCGGTTTGAAGTTCCTGCAGTTTTCACTGTAAAACCGAGTTGGAGCTAGTACTTCCCCATATATATGTTTGGAGAGGTGTTTGCAACTGAAAAGAAACTTTGTGTTCCCAACAAGATAGGTGAAGGACGGCATTCACACACACTTATCTCTCAGAACTGAGCATGTGGAGAGACGTTCGTTCATCTAAGATAAAAGGAACGGGTTGCTGGAGAAAGTTTTACTCTGGTTTCTCAGTCTGTTTCCTAGTGCCGGTTTGCAGTTCCTGCTGTTTTCAATGTAAAAACGATTTGGGGATTGTGCTCCCCTTATATATGTATGGAGAATTGTTTGGAACTTAAAAGAAACTTTGTGTTCCCAACAAGCTAGGTGAAGGACGGCTTTCACACTCACTTATCTCTCAGAACTGAGCATGTGGAGAGACGTTCGTTCATCTAGCACAAAGGGAACGGGTTGCAGGAGAAACTTTTACTCTGGTTTCTCAGTCTGTTTCCTAGTGCCGGTTTCAAGTTCCTGCTGTTTTCACCGTAAAACCGAGTTGGAGATTGTACTTCCCCATATGTATGAGTGGAGTGGAGTTTGGAACCTAAAAGAATCTTTGTGTTCCCAACAAGCTAGGTGAGGGACGGCTTTCACACACACTTATCTCTCAGAACTTAGCATGTGGAGAGACTTTCGTTCATCTAGCCAAAGGGAATGTGTTGCAGGGGAAACATTTACTCTGGTTTCTCAGTCTGTTTCCTAGTGCCGTTTTGAAGTTCCTGCAGTTATCCTGTAAAACCGATTTGGAGTAGTACTTCCCCATATATATGTATGGAGAGTTGATTGCAACTGAAAAGAAACTTTGTATTCCCAACAAGCTAGGTGAAGGACGGCTTCCACACACATTTTCTCTCAGAACTGAGCATGTGGAGAGAAGTTCGTTCATCTAGCACAAAGGGAACGGGTTGCAGGAGAAACTTTTACTCTGGTTTCTCATTCTGTTTCCTAGTGCTGGTTTGAAGTTCCTGCAGTTTTCACTGTAAAACCGAGATGGAGCTAGTACCTCCCCATATATATGTATGGATTGGAGTTTTCAACTGAAAAGAATCTTTGTGCTCCCACAGGCTAGGTGAAGGACGGCTTCCACACACACCTATATCTCAGAACTGAGCATGTGGAGAGACGTTCGTTCATCTAGCACAAAGGGAACTGGTTGCAGGTGTAACTTTTACTCTGGTTTCTCAGTCTGTTTCCTAGTGCCGGTTTGAATTTCCTGCCGTTTTCACTCTAAAACCGAGTTGGAGCTAGTACCTCCCCAAATATATGTATGGAGAGGTGTTTGCAACTGCAAAGAAACTTTGTGTTCCCAACAAGCTAGCTGAAAGACGGCTTTCACACACACATATCTCTCAGAACTGAGCATGTGGAGAGACGTTCGTTCAACTAGCACCAATTTAACGGTTTGCAGGAGAAACTTTTACTCTGGTTTCTCAGTCTGTTTCCTAGTGCCGGTTTGAAGTTCCTGCCTCTTACCTTGTAAAACCGAGTTGGAGATAGTTCCTCCCCATATACATGTTTGGAGTGGTGTTTTCAACTGAAAAGAAACTTTGTGTTCCCAACAACCTAGGTGAAGGACGGCTTTCACACACACTTATCTCTCAGTACTAAGCATGTGGAGGAAGTTCATTCATCCAGCACAAAGGGAACAGTTTGCTGGTGTAACGTTTACTCAGGCTTTTCAGTCTGTTTCCTAGTGCCTGTTTGAAGTTCCTGCAGTTTTCACTGTCAAACCGAGTTGGAGCTAGTACCTCCCAATAAATATTTATGGAGAGGTGTTTGCAACTGAAAAGAAACTTTGTGTTCCCAACAAACTAGGTGAAGGACGGCTTTCACACACACTTTTCTCTCAGAACTGAGCATGTGGAGAGAATTTCGTTCACCTAGCACAATGGGAACTTAATGCAGGAGAAATATTTACTCTGGTTTCTCAGTCTGTTTCCAAGTGCTGGTTTGAAGTTCCTGCAGTTTTCACTGTAAAACCGAGTTAGAGCTTGTACCTCCCCATATATAAGTATGGAGAGGTGTTTGCAACTGTAAGAAACTTTGTGTTCCCAAAAAGCTAGGTGAAGGACGGCTTCACACACAGTTATCTCTCAGAAATTAGCAAGTGGAGAGAAAGTTCGTTCATCTAGCACAAAGGGAACGGGTTGCAGGTGAAATTTTACTCTGATTTCTGACTCTCTTTCCTAGTGCCGGTTTGAAGTTCTTGCTGATTTCACTGTAAAACCATGTTGGAGTTAGTACCTCCTCATATATATGTATGGAGTGGAGTTTGTATCTGAAAAGAATCTTTGTGTTCCCAACAAGCTAGGTGAAGGACGGCTTTCACACACACTTATCTCTCAGAACTGAGCATGTGGAGAGACGTTCGTTCATCTAGCACAAAGGGAACGGGTTGCAGGAAAACTTTTACTCTGGATTCTCAGTCTGTTTCCAAGTGCCGGTTTGAAGTTCCTGCAGTTTTCACTGTAAAACCGAGTTAGAGATAGTACCTCCCCGTATATAAGTATTGAGAGGTGTTTGCAACTGACAAGAAACTTTGTGTTCCCAACAAGCTAGTTGAAGGACGGCTTTCAAACACATTTATCTCTGAGAACTGAGCTTGTGGAGAGAATTTCGTTCATCTAGCACAAATGGAACTTGTTGCAGGTGAAACTTTTACTCTGGATTCTAAGTCTGCTTCCTAGTGCCGGTTTGAAGTTCCTGCATTTTTCACTGTAAACCGAGTTGGAGCTAGTACATCCCCATATATATGTATTGAGAGGTATTTGCAACTGAAACGAAACTTTGTGTTCCCAACAAGATAGTTTAAGGACGGCTTTCACACACACATAAATCTCAGAACTGAGCATGTGGAGAGACGTTCGTTCATCTAGCACAAAGGGAACGGGTTGCAGGAGAAAGTTTTACTCTGGTTTCTGAGTCTGTTTCCTAGTGCCGGTTTGAAGTTCCTGCTGTTTTCACTGTAAAACCGAGTTGGAGGTAGAACATCCCCATATAAAAGCATGGAGAGGTGTTTGCAACTGAAAAGAAACTTTGTGTTCCCAACAAGCTAGGTGAAGGACGGCTTTCACACACAATTATCTCTCAGAACTGAGCATGTGTAGAGACGTTCGTTCATCTAGCAAAAATGAAACGGGTTGAGGGGGAAAATTTTCTCTGGTTTCTCAGTCTGTTTCCTAGTCCCGGTTTGAATTTCGTGCAGTTTTCACTGTAAAACCGAGTTGGAGCTAGTACTTCCCCATATATATATGTATGGAGAGGTGTTTGCAACTTAAAAGAAAATTTGTGTTCCCAACAAGCATGTAGAAGGACGGCTTTCACTCACTTATCTCTCAGAACTGAGCATGTGGAGAGACGTTCGTTCATCTAACACAAAGGGAACGGCTTGCAGGAGATACTTTTACTCAGGTTTCTCAGTCTGTTTCCTAGTGCCGGTTTGAAGTTCCTGCTGTTTTCACTGTAAAAACGATTTGGAGATTGTACTCCCCATATATATGTATGGAGAATTGTTTGGAACTTAAAAGAAACTTTGTGTTCCCAACAAGCTAGGTGAAGGACGGCTTTCACACACACTTATCTCTCAGAACTGAGCATGTGGAGAGACGTTCGTTCATCTAGCACAAAGGGAACGGGTTGCAGGGGAAACTTTTACTCTGGTTTCTGATTTTGTTTCCTAGTGCCGGTTTGAAGTTCCTGCTGTTTTCACTGTAAAACCGAGTTGGAGATAAGGACTCCCCATATGTATGTATGGAGTGGAGTTTGGAACTGAAAAGAATATTTGTGTTCCCAACAAGCTAGGTGAAGTACGGCTTTCACACACACTTATCTCTCAGAACTTAGCATGTGGATAGACGTTCGTTCATCTAGCATAAATAGAATGGGTTGCAGGGGAAATTTTACTCTGGATTCTCAGGCTGTTTCCTAGTGCCGGTTTGAAATTCCTGCAATTTACACTTTAAAATCGAGTTGGAGCTAGTACTTCCCCATATATATGTATGGAGAGGTGTTTGCAACTGAAAAGAATCTTTGTGTTCCCAACAAGCTAGGTGAAGGACGGCTTTCACACACACTTAACTCTCAAAACTGAGCATGTGGAGAGACGTTCGTTCATCTATCACAAAGGGAACGTGTTGCAGGGGAAACTTTTTCTCTGGTTTCTCAGTCTATTTACTAGTGCCGGTTTGAAGTTGTTGCAGTTTTCACTGTAAAAGCGATTTAGAGCTAGTACCTCCCCATATATAAGTATGGAGATGTGTTTGCAACTGAAAAGAAACTTTGTGTTCTCAAGAAGCTAGGTGAAGGACGGCTTTCACACACACTTATCTCTCAGAACTGAGCATGTGGAAAGACTTTCGTTCATCAAGTACAAAGGGAACGGTTTGCAGGAGAAACTTTTACTCTGGTTTCTCATTCTGTTTCCTAGTGCTGGTTTGAAGTTCCTGCAGTTTTCACTGTAAAACCGAGATGGAGCTAGTACTTCCCCATATATATATATGGAGAGGTGTTTGCAACTTAAAAGAAACTTTGTGTTCCCAACAAGCATGTTGAAGGACGGCTTTCACACAATTATCTCTCAGAACTGAGCATGTGGAGAGAAGTTCTTTCACCTAGCACAAAGGGAACTTTTTGCAGGGGAAACTATTATTCTGGTTTCTCAGTTTTTTCCAAGTGCCGGTTTGAAGTTCCTGCAGTTTTCACTGTAAAACCGAGTTGGAGCTAGTACTTCCCCATATATATGTTTGGAGAGGTGTTTGCAACTGAAAAGAAACTTTGTGTTCCCAACAAGATAGGTGAAGGACGGCATTCACACACACTTATCTCTCAGAACTGAGCATGTGGAGAGACGTTCGTTCATCTAAGATAAAAGGAACGGGTTGCTGGAGAAAGTTTTACTCTGGTTTCTCAGTCTGTTTCCTAGTGCCGGTTTGCAGTTCCTGCTGTTTTCAATGTAAAAACGATTTGGGGATTGTGCTCCCCTTATATATGTATGGAGAATTGTTTGGAACTTAAAAGAAACTTTGTGTTCCCAACAAGCTAGGTGAAGGACGGCTTTCACACTCACTTATCTCTCAGAACTGAGCATGTGGAGAGACGTTCGTTCATCTAGCACAAAGGGAACGGGTTGCAGGGGAAAAAATTACTCTGGATTCTCAGTCTGTTTCCTAGTTCCGGTTTGAAGTTCCTGCAGTTATCCTGTAAAACCGATTTGGAGTAGTACTTCCCCATATATATGTATGGAGAGGTGTTTGCAACTGAAAAGAAACTTTCTGTTCCCTACAAGCTAGGTGAAGGACGGCTTTCACACACACTTATCTCTCAGAACTGAGCATGTGGAGAGAAGTTCGTTCATCTAGCACAAAGGGAACGGGTTGCAGGAGAAACTTTTACTCTGGTTTCTCAGTCTGTTTCCTAGTGCCGGTTTCAAGTTCCTGCTGTTTTCACCGTAAAACCGTGTTGGAGATTGTACTTCCCCATATGTATGAGTGGAGTGGAGTTTGGAACCTAAAAGAATCTTTGTGTTCCCAACAAGCTAGGTGAGGGACGGCTTTCACACACACTTATCTCTCAGAACTTAGCATGTGGAGAGACTTTCGTTCATCTAGCCAAAGGGAATGTGTTGCAGGGGAAACATTTACTCTGGTTTCTCAGTCTGTTTCCTAGTGCCGTTTTGAAGTTCCTGCAGTTATCCTGTAAAACCGATTTGGAGTAGTACTTCCCCATATATATGTATGGAGAGTTGATTGCAACTGAATAGAAACTTTGTGTTCCCAACAAGCTAGGTGAAGGACGGCTTCCACACACATTTTCTCTCAGAACAGAGCATGTGGAGAGAAGTTCGTTCATCTAGCACAAAGGGAACGGGTTGCAGGAGAAACTTTTACTCTGGTTTCTCATTCTGTTTCCTAGTGCTGGTTTGAAGTTCCTGCAGTTTTCACTGTAAAACCGAGATGGAGCTAGTACCTCCCCATAAATATTTATGGATTGGAGTTTGCAACTGAAAAGAAACTTTGTGTTCTCAACAAGCTAGGTGAAGGACGGCTTTCACACACACTTATCTCTCAGAAATGAGCATGTGGAGAGACGTTCGTTCATCTAGCACAAAGGGAAAGGGTTGCAGGGGAAACTTTTACTCTGGTTTCTCAGTCTGTTTCCTAGTGCCGGATTGAAGTTCCGGCTCTTTTCACTGTAAAACCGATTTGGAATAATACTTCCCCATATATATGTATGGAGAGGTTTTTGCAAATGAAAAGAAACTTTGTGTTCCCAACAAGCTAGTTGAAGGACGGCTTTCACACACAATTATCTCTGAGAACTGAGCTTGTGGAGAGACGTTCGTTCATCTAGCACAAAGGGAACGGATTGCAGGTGAAACTTTTACTCTGGTTTCACAATCAACTTCCTAGTGCCGGTTTGAAGTTCCTGCATTTTTCACTGTAAACCGAGTTGGAGATAGTACCATCCCATATATATTTATGGAGTGGATTTTGGAATTGAAAAGTAACTTTGTGTTCCCAACAAGCTAGGTGAAGGACGGCTTTCACACACACTTATCTCTGAGAGCTGAGCATGTGGAGAGAAGTTCGTTCATCTAGCACAAAGGGAACGGTTTGCAGGAGAAACTTTTACTCTGGTTTCTGAGTCTGTTTCCTAGTGCCGGTTTGAAGTTCCTGCTCTTTTCACTGTAAAACCGATTTGGAGTAGTACTACCCCATATATATTTATGGAGATGTGTTTGCAACTGAAAAGAAACTTTGTGTTCCCAACAAGCTAGCTGAAGTACGACTTTCCCACACACTTATCTCTGAGAACTGTGCTTGTGGAGAGACGATCGTTCATCTAGCACAAAGGGAAAGGTTTGCAGTTGAAATTTTTACTCTGGTTTCTCAGTCTGCTTCCTAGTGCCGGTTTGAAGTTCCTGCATTTTTCACTGTAAACCGAGTTGGAGCTAGTACTTCCCCATATATATGTATGGAGAGGTGTTTGCAACTGAAACGAAACTTTGTGTTCCCAACAAGCTAGGTGAAGGACGGCCTTCACACACACTTAATTCTCAGAACTGAGCATGTGGATAGACGTTCGTTCATCTATCACAAAGGGAACGTGTTGCAGGGGAAACTTTTTCTCTGGTTTCTCAGTCTATTTACTAGTGCCGGTTTGATGTTCCTGCAGTTTTCACTGTAAAAGCGACTTATAGCTAGTACCTCCCCATATATAATTATGGAGAGTTGTTTGCAACTGAAAAGAAACTATGTGTTCCCAACAAGCTAGGTGAATGACGGCTTCCACACACATTTTCTCTCAGAACTGAGCATGTGGAGAGAAGTTCGTTCATCTAGCACAAAGGGAACGGGTTGCAGGAGAAACTTTTACTCTGGTTTCTCATTCTGTTTCCTAGTGCTGGTTTGAAGTTCCTGCAGTTTTCACTGTAAAACGGAGATGGAGCTAGTACCTCCTCATAAATATTTATGGATTGGAGTTTGCAACTTAAAAGAAACTTTGTGTTCCCAACAAGCTAGGTGAAGGACGGCTTTCACACACACTTATCTCTCAGAACTGAGCATGTGGAGAGACGTTCGTTCATCTAGCACAAAGGGAACGGTTTGCAGGAGAACCTTTTACTCTGGTTTCTGAGTCTGTTTCCTAGTGCCGGTATGAAGTTCCTGCTTTTATCACTGTAAAACCGAGTTGGAGCTAGTACCTACCCATATATATGTATGGAGTGGATTTTGGAACTGAATAGAAACTTTGTGTTCCCAAAAAGTTTGTTTAAGGAAGGCTTTCACACAACATAACTCTCAGAACTGAGCTTGTGGAGAGACGTTCGTTCATCTAGCACAATGGTAACGGGTTGCAGGTGAAAATTTTACTCTGGTTTCTCAGTCTGTTTCCTAGTGCCAGTTTAAAATTCCTGCATTTTTCAACGTAAACCGAGTTGGAGCTAGTACCTCCCCATATATATGTATGGAGAGGTGTTTGAAACTGAAAAGAAACTTTGTGTTCCCAACAAGATAGTTTAAGGACGGCTTTCACACACACTTAACTCTCAGAACTGAGCATGTGGAGAGAAGTTCATTCATCTAGCACAAAGGGAACGGGTTGCAGGAGAAACTTTTACTCTGGTTGTTCAGTCTGATTCCTAGTGCCGGTTTCAAGTTCCTGCTGTTTTCACTGTAAAACCGATTTGGAGATTGTACTTCCCCATATATATATATGGAGAATTGATAGGAACTGAAAAGAAACTTTGTGTTCCCAACAAGCTAGGTGAAGAACGGCTTTCACACACACTTATCTCTCAGAACTCTGCCTGTGGATAGACGTTCGTTCATCTAGCACAAAGGGAAAGGTTTGCAGGTGAAACTTTTACTCTGGTATATCAGTCTGCTTCCTAGTGCCGGTTTTATGTTCCTGCATTTTTCACTGTAAACCGAGTTGTAGCTAGTATCTCCCCATATATATGTATGGAGTGGATTTTGGATTTGAAAAGAAATTTTCTGTTCCCAACAAGATAGTTTAAGAACGGCTTTCACACACACTTAACTCTCAGAACTGAGCATGTGGAGAGACGTTCGTTCATTTATCACAAAGGGAACGTGTTGCAGGGAAACTTTTTCTCTTTTCTCAGTCTGTTTACTAGTGCCGGTTTGAAGTTCCTGCAGTTTTCACTGTAAAAGCGATTTGGAGCTAGAACCTCCCCATATATATGTATGGAGAATTGTTTGGAATTGAAAAGATACGTTGTGTTCCCTACAAGCTAGGTGAAGGACGGCTTTCACACACACTTATCACTCAGAACTGAGCATGAGGAGAGACGTTCGTTCATCTAGCACAAAGGGAAAGGGTTGCAGGAGAAAATTTTACTCTGGATTCTGAGTCTGTTTCCTAGTGCCGGTTTCAAGTTCCTGCTGCTTTCACTGTAAAATCGAGTTGGAGATATTACTACCCCTTATATATGTATGGAGTGGAGTTTGGAACCTAAAAGAATCTTTGTGTTCCCAACAAGCTAGGTGAAGGACGGCTTACAATACACTAATCTCTCAGAACTTAGCATGTGGAGAGACGTTCGTTCATTTAGCACAAATGGAATGGGTTGAAGGGGAAACTTTTACTCTGGTTTCTCAGTCTGTTTCCTAGTGCTGGTTTGAAGTTCCTGCAGTTTACACTGTAAAATTGATTTGAAGCTAGTACATCCCCATAAATATGTATGGAGAGGTGTTTGCAAATGAAAAGAAACTTGGTGTTCCCAACATGCTAGGTGAAGGACGGCTTTCACACACACTTATCTCTCAGAACTGAGCATGTTGAGAGACGTTCGTTCAAATAGCACAAAGGGAACGGGTTGAAAGAGAAAATTTTACTCTGGTTTCTGAGTCTGTTTCCTAGTGCCGGTTTGAAGTTCCTGGTCTTTACACTGTAAAAACGATTTGGAGTAGTACTTCCCCATATATATTTATGGAGAGGTGTTTGCAACTGAAAAGAAACTTTGTTTTCCCAACAAGCTAGTTGAAGTACGGCTTTCACACACACTTATCTCTGAGAACTGAACTTGTGGATAGATGTTCGTTCATCTAGCACAAAGGAACGGATTGCAGGTTGAACTTTTACTCTGGTTTCTCAGTCTGCTTCCAAGTGCTGGTTTGAAGTTCATGCAGTTTTCACTGTAAAACCGAGTTAGAGCTTGTACCTCCCCATATATAAGTATGGAGAGGTGTTTGCAACTGTAAGAAACTTTGTGTTCCCAAAAAGCTAGGTGAAGGACGGCTTTCACACACAGTTATCTCTCAGAAATTAGCAAGTGGAGAGAAAGTTCGTTCATCTAGCACAAAGGGAACGGGTTGCAGGTGAAATTTTACTCTGATTTCTGACTCTCTTTCCTAGTACCGGTTTGAAGTTCTTGCTGTTTTCACTGTAAAACCATGTTGGAGCTAGTACCTCCTCATATATATGTATGGAGTGGAGTTTGGATCTGAAAAGAATCTTTGTGTTCCCAACAAGCTAGGTGAAGGACGGCTTTCACACACACTTATCTCTCAGAACTGAGCATGTGGAGAGACGTTCGTTCATCTAGCACAAAGGGAACGGGTTGCAGGAAAACTTTTACTCTGGATTCTCAGTCTGTTTCCAAGTGCCGGTTTGAAGTTCCTGCAGTTTTCACTGTAAAACCGAGTTAGAGATTGTACCTTCCCGTATATAAGTATTGAGAGGTGTTTGCAACTGACAAGAAACTTTGTGTTCCCAACAAGCTAGTTGAAGGACGGCTTTCAAACACATTTATCTCTGAGAACTGAGCTTCTGGAGAGAATTTCGTTCATCTAGCACAAATGGAACTTGTTGCAGGTGAAACTTTTACTCTGGATTCTAAGTCTGCTTCCTAGTGCCGGTTTGAAGTTCCTGCATTTTTCACTGTAAACCGAGTTGGAGCTAGTACATCCCCATATATATGTATTGAGAGGTGTTTGCAACTGAAACGAAACTTTGTGTTCCCAACAAGATAGTTTAAGGACGGCTTTCACACACACATAAATCTCAGAACTGAGCATGTGGAGAGACGTTCTTTCATCTAGCACAAAGGGAACGGGTTGCAGGAGAAAGTTTTACTCTGGTTTCTGAGTCTGTTTCCTAGTGCCGGTTTGAAGTTCCTGCTGTTTTCAATGTAAAACCGAGTTGGAGCTAGAACATCCCCATATAAAAGCATGGAGAGGTGTTTGCAACTGAAAAGAAACTTTGTGTTCCCAACAAGATAGTTGAAGGACGGCTTTCACACACACCTATCTCTCAGAACTGAGCATGTGGAGAAACGTTCGTTCATCTAGCACAAAGGGAAAGGTTTGCAGGAAAAACTTTTACTCTGGTTTCTCAGTCTGTTTCCTAGTGCCGGTTTGAAGTTTCTGCAGTTTTCACTGTAAAACCGAGTTGGAGCTAGTACCTCCCCATATATATGTATGGATTGGAGTTTTCAACTGAAAAGAATCTTTGTGTTCCCACAGGCTAGGTGAAGGACGGCTTCCACACACACCTATATCTCAGAACTGAGCATGTGGAGAGACGTTCGTTCATCTAGCACAAAGGGAACTGGTTGCAGGTGTAACTTTTACTCTGGTTTCTCAGTCTGTTTCCTAGTGCCGGTTTGAATTTCCTGCCGTTTTCACTCTAAAACCGAGTTGGAGCTAGTACCTCCCCAAATATATGTATGGAGAGGTGTTTGCAACTGCAAAGAAACTTTGTGTTCCCAACAAGCTAGCTGAAAGACGGCTTTCACACACACATATCTCTCAGAACTGAGCATGTGGAGAGACGTTCGTTCAACTAGCACCAATTTAACGGTTTGCAGGAGAAACTTTTACTCTGGTTTCTCAGTCTGTTTCCTAGTGCCGGTTTGAAGTTCCTGCCTCTTACCCTGTAAAACCGAGTTGGAGATAGTTCCTCCCCATATACATGTTTGGAGTGGTGTTTGCAACTGAAAAGAAACTTTGTGTTCCCAACAACCTAGGTGAAGGACGGCTTTCACACACACTTATCTCTCAGTACTAAGCATGTGGAGGAAGTTCATTCATCCAGCACAAAGGGAACAGTTTGCTGGTGTAACGTTTACTCAGGCTTTTCAGTCTGTTTCCTAGTGCCTGTTTGAAGTTCCTGCAGTTTTCACTGTCAAACCGAGTTGGAGCTAGTACCTCCCAATAAATATTTATGGAGAGGTGTTTGCAACTGAAAAGAAACTTTGTGTTCCCAACAAACTAGGTGAAGGACGGCTTTCACACACACTTTTCTCTCAGAACTGAGCATGTGGAGAGAATTTCGTTCACCTAGCACAATGGGAACTTAATGCAGGAGAAATATTTACTCTGGTTTCTCAGTCTGTTTCCAAGTGCTGGTTTGAAGTTCCTGCAGTTTTCACTGTAAAACCGAGTTAGAGCTTGTACCTCCCCATATATAAGTATGGAGAGGTGTTTGCAACTGTAAGAAACTTTGTGTTCCCAAAAAGCTAGGTGAAGGACGGCTTCACACACAGTTATCTCTCAGAAATTAGCAAGTGGAGAGAAAGTTCGTTCATCTAGCACAAAGGGAACGGGTTGCAGGTGAAATTTTACTCTGATTTCTGACTCTCTTTCCTAGTGCCGGTTTGAAGTTCTTGCTGATTTCACTGTAAAACCATGTTGGAGTTAGTACCTCCTCATATATATGTATGGAGTGGAGTTTGTATCTGAAAAGAATCTTTGTGTTCCCAACAAGCTAGGTGAAGGACGGCTTTCACACACACTTATCTCTCAGAACTGAGCATGTGGAGAGACGTTCGTTCATCTAGCACAAAGGGAACGGGTTGCAGGAAAACTTTTACTCTGGATTCTCAGTCTGTTTCCAAGTGCCGGTTTGAAGTTCCTGCAGTTTTCACTGTAAAACCGAGTTAGAGATAGTACCTCCCCGTATATAAGTATTGAGAGGTGTTTGCAACTGACAAGAAACTTTGTGTTCCCAACAAGCTAGTTGAAGGACGGCTTTCAAACACATTTATCTCTGAGAACTGAGCTTGTGGAGAGAATTTCGTTCATCTAGCACAAATGGAACTTGTTGCAGGTGAAACTTTTACTCTGGATTCTAAGTCTGCTTCCTAGTGCCGGTTTGAAGTTCCTGCATTTTTCACTGTAAACCGAGTTGGAGCTAGTACATCCCCATATATATGTATTGAGAGGTGTTTGCAACTGAAACGAAACTTTGTGTTCCCAACAAGATAGTTTAAGGACGGCTTTCACACACACATAAATCTCAGAACTGAGCATGTGGAGAGACGTTCGTTCATCTAGCACAAAGGGAACGGGTTGCAGGAGAAAGTTTTACTCTGGATTCTGAGTCTGTTTCCTAGTGCCGGTTTGAAGTTCCTGCTGTTTTCACTGTAAAACCGAGTTGGAGGTAGAACATCCCCATATAAAAGCATGGAGAGGTGTTTGCAACTGAAAAGAAACTTTGTGTTCCCAACAAGCTAGGTGAAGGACGGCTTTCACACACACTTATCTCTCAGAACTGAGCATGTGTAGAGATGTACGTTCATCTAGCACAAATGGAACGGGTTTAGGGGAAAAATTTTCTCTGGTTTCTCAGTCTGTTTCCTAGTCCCGGTTTGAATTTCGTGCAGTTTTCACTGTAAAACCGAGTTGGAGCTAGTACTTCCCCATATATATATGTATGGAGAGGTGTTTGCAACTTAAAAGAAAATTTGTGTTCCCAACAAGCATGTAGAAGGACGGCTTTCACTCACTTATGTCTCAGAACTGAGCATGTGGAGAGACGTTCGTTCATCTAGCACAAAGGGAACTTGTTGCAGGAGAAACTATCACTCTGGTTTCTCAGTCTTTTTCCAAGTGCCGGTTTGAAGTTCCTGCAGTTTTCACTGTAAAACCGAGTTGGAGCTAGAACCTCCCCATATATATGTATGGAGAGGTGTTTGCAACTGAAAAGAAACTTTGTGTTCCCAACAAGCTAGTTGAAGTACGCCATTCACACACACTTATCTCTCAGAACTTAGCATGTGGAGAGACGTTCGTTCATCTAACACAAAGGGAACGGCTTGCAGGAGATACTTTTACTCAGGTTTCTCAGTCTGTTTCCTAGTGCCAGTTTGAAGTTCCTGCTGTTTTCACTGTAAAAACGATTTGGAGATTGTACTCCCCATATATATGTATGGAGAATTGTTTGGAACTTAAAAGAAACATTGTGTTCCCAACAAGCTAGGTGAAGGACGGCTTTCACACACACTTATCTCTCAGAACTGAGCATGTGGAGAGACGTTCGTTCATCTAGCACAAAGGGAACGGGTTGCAGGGGAAACTTTTACTCTGGTTTCTGATTCTGTTTCCTAGTGCCGGTTTGAAGTTCCTGCTGTTTTCACTGTAAAACCGAGTTGGAGATAAGGACTCCCCATATGTATGTATGGAGTGGAGTTCGGAACTGAAAAGAATCTTTGTGTTCCCAACAAGCTAGGTGAAGTACGGCTTTCACACACACTTATCTCTCAGAACTTAGCATGTGGATAGACGTTCGTTCATCTAGCATAAATAGAATGGGTTGCAGTGGAAATTTTACTCTGGATTCTCAGGCTGTTTCCTAGTGCCGGTTTGAAATTCCTGCAATTTACACTTTAAAATCGAGTTGGAGCTAGTACCTCCCCATATATAAGTATGGAGATGTGTTTGCAACTGAAAAGAAACTTTGTGTTCCCAAGAAGCTAGGTGAAGGACGGCTTTCACACACACTTATCTCTCAGAACTTAGCATGTGGAAAGACTTTCGTTCATCAAGTACAAAGGGAACGGGTTGCAGGAGAAACTTTTACTCTGGTTTCTCATTCTGTTTCCTATTGCTGGTTTGAAGTTCCTGCAGTTTTCACTGTAAAACCGAGATGGAGCTAGTACTTCCCCATATATATATATGGAGAGGTGTTTGCAACTTAAAAGAAACTTTGTGTTCACAACAAGCATGTTGAAGGACGGCTTTCACACACTTATCTCTCAGAACTGAGCATGTGGAGAGAAGTTCTTTCACCTAGCACAAAGGGAACTTGTTGCAGGGGAAACTATTATTCTGGTTTCTCAGTTTTTTCCAAGTGCCGGTTTGAAGTTCCTGCAGTTTTCACTGTAAAACCGAGTTGGAGCTAGAACCTCCCCATATATATGTTTGGAGAGGTGTTTGCAACTGAAAAGAAACTTTGTGTTCCCAACAAGATAGGTGAAGGACGGCATTCACACACACTTATCTCTCAGAACTGAGCATGTGGAGAGACGTTCGTTCATCTAAGATAAAAGGAACGGGTTGCAGGAGAAACTTTTACTCTGGTTTCTCAGTCTGTTTCCTAGTGCCGGTTTGCAGTTCCTGCTGTTTTCAATGTAAAAACGATTTGGAGATTGTGCTCCCCATATATATGTATGGAGAATTGTTTGGAACTTAAAAGAAACTTTGTGTTCCCAACAAGCTAGGTGAAGGACGGCTTTCACACACACTTATCTCTCAGAATTTAACATGTGGAGAGACTTTCGCTCATCTAGCATAAATAGAATGGGTTGCAGGGGAAACTTTTACTCTGGATTCTCAGGCTGTTTCCTAGTGCCGTATTGAATTTCCTTCAGTTTTAACTGTAAAACAGACTTGGAGCTAGTACCTCCCCATATATAACTATGGACCAGTGTTTGCAAATGAAAAGAGTCTTTGTATTCCCAACAAGCTAGGTGAAGGACGGCTTTCACACTCACTTATCTCTCAGAACTGAGCATGTGGAGAGACGTTCGTTCATCTAGCACAAAGGGAACGGGTTGCAGGGGAAAAAATTACTCTGGATTCTCAGTCTGTTTCCTAGTTCCGGTTTGAAGTTCCTGCAGTTATCCTGTAAAACCGATTTGGAGTAGTACTTCCCCATATATATGTATGGAGAGGTGTTTGCAACTGAAAAGAAACTTTGTGTTCCCTACAAGCTAGGTGAAGGACGGCTTTCACACACACTTATCTCTCAGAACTGAGCATGTGGAGAGAAGTTCGTTCATCTAGCACAAAGGGAACGGGTTGCAGGAGAAACTTTTACTCTGGTTTCTCAGTCTGTTTCCAAGTGCCGGTTTCAAGTTCCTGCTGTTTTCACCGTAAAACCGAGTTGGAGATTGTACTTCCCCATATGTATGAGTGGAGTGGAGTTTGGAACCTATAAGAATCTTTGTGTTCCCAACAAGCTAGGTGAGGGACGGCTTTCACACACACTTATCTCTCAGAACTTAGCATGTGGAGAGACTTTCGTTCATCTAGCCAAAGGGAATGGGTTGCAGGGGAAACAGTTACTCTGGTTTCTCAGTCTGTTTCTTAGTGCCGTTTTGAAGTTCCTGCAGTTATCCTGTAAAACCGATTTGGAGTAGTACTTCCCCATATATATGTATGGAGAGTTGATTGCAACTGAAAAGAAACTTTGTGTTCCCAACAAGCTAGGTGAAGGACGGCTTCCACACACATTTTCTCTCAGAACTGAGCATGTGGAGAGAAGTTCGTTCATCTAGCACAAAGGGAACGGGTTGCAGGAGAAACTTTTACTCTGGTTTCTCATTCTGTTTCCTAGTGCTGGTTTGAAGTTCCTGCAGTTTTCACTGTAAAACCGAGATGGAGCTAGTACCTCCCCATAAATATTTATGGATTGGAGTTTGCAACTGAAAAGAAACTTTGTGTTCCCAACAAGCTAGGTGAAGGACGGCTTTCACACACACTTATCTCTCAGAAATGAGCATGTGGAGAGACGTTCGTTCATCTAGCACAAAGGGAAAGGGTTGCAGGGGAAACTTTTACTCTGGTTTCTCAGTCTGTTTCCTAGTGCCGGATTGAAGTTCCGGCTCTTTTCACTGTAAAACCGATTTGGAATAATACTTCCCCATATATATGTATGGAGAGGTGTTTGCAAATGAAAAGAAACTTTGTGTTCCCAACAAGCTAGTTGAAGGACGGCTTTCACACACACTTATCTCTGAGAACTGTGCTTGTGGAGAGACGATCGTTCATCTAGCACAAAGGGAAAGGTTTGCAGTTGAAATTTTTACTCTGGTTTCTCAGTCTGCTTCCTAGTGCCGGTTTGAAGTTCCTGCATTTTTCACTGTAAACCGAGTTGGAGCTAGTACTTCCCCGTATATATGTATGGAGAGGTGTTTGCAACTGAAACGAAACTTTGTGTTCCCAACAAGCTAGGTGAAGGACGGCTTTCACACACACTTAACTCTCAGAACTGAGCATGTGGATAGACGTTCGTTCATCTATCACAAAGGGAACGTGTTGCAGGGGAAATTTTTCTCTGGTTTCTCAGTCTATTTACTAGTGCCGGTTTGATGTTCCTGCAGTTTTCACTGTAAAAGCGATTTAGAGCTAGTACCTGCCCATATATAAGTATGGAGAGTTGTTTGCAACTGAAAAGAAACTTTGTGTTCCCAACAAGCTAGGTGAGGGACGGCTTTCACACACACTTATCTCTCAGAACTGAGCATGTGGAGAGACGTTCGTTCATCTAGCACAAAGGGAATGGGTTGCAGGGGAAACATTTACTCTGGTTTCTCAGTCTGTTTCCTAGTGCCGTTTTGAAGTTCCTGCAGTTATCCTGTAAAACCGATTTGGAGTAGTACTTCCCCATATATATGTATGGAGAGGTGATTGCAACTGAAATGAAACTTTGTGTTCCCAACAAGCTAGGTGAAGGACGGCTTCCACACACATTTTCTCTCAGAACTGAGCATGTGGAGAGAAGTTCGTTCATCTAGCACAAAGGGAACAGGTTGCAGGAGAAACTTTTACCCTGGTTTCTCATTCTGTTTCCTAGTGCTGGTTTGAAGTTCCTGTAGTTTTCACTGTAAAACCGAGATGGAGCTAGTACCTCCCCATAAATATTTATGGATTGGAGTTTGCAACTGAAAAGAAACTTTGTGTTCCCAACAAGCTAGCTGAAGGACGACTTTCCCACACACTTATCTCTGAGAACTGTGCTTGTGGAGAGACGATCGTTCATCTAGCACAAAGGGAAAGGTTTGCTGTTGAAATTTTTACTCTGGTTTCTCAGTCTGCTTCCTAGTGCCGGTTTGAAGTTCCTGCATTTTTCACTGTAAACCGAGTTGGAGCTAGTACTTCCCCATATATATGTATGGAGAGGTGTTTGCAACTGAAACGAAACTTTGTGTTCCCAACAAGCTAGGTGAAGGACGGCTTTCACACACACTTAACTCTCAGAACTGAGCATGTGGATAGACGTTCGTTCATCTATCACAAAGGGAACGTGTTGCAGGGGAAACTTTTTCTCTGGTTTCTCAGTCTATTTACTAGTGCCGGTTTGATGTTCCTGCAGTTTTCACTGTAAAAGCGACTTAGAGCTAGTACCTCCCCATATATAATTATGGAGAGTTGTTTGCAACTGAAAAGAAACTATGTGTTCCCAACAAGCTAGGTGAGGGAAGGCGTTCACACACACTTATCTCTCAGAACTTAGCATGTGGAGAGACGTTCGTTCATCTAGCACAAAGGGAATGTGTTGCAGGTGAAACATTTACTCTGGTTTCTCAGTCTGTTTCCTAGTGCCGTTTTGAAGTTCCTACAGTTATCCTGTAAAACCGATTTGAGGTAGTACTTCCCCATATATATGTATGGAGAGGTGATTGCAACTGAAAAGAAACTTTGTGTTCCCAACAAGCTAGGTGAAGGACGGCTTCCACACACATTTTCTCTCAGAAATGAGCATGTGGAGAGAAGTTCGTTCATCTAGCACAAAGGGAACGGGTTGCAGGAGAAACTTTTACTCTGGTTTCTCATTCTGTTTCCTAGTGCTGGTTTGAAGTTCCTGCAGTTTTCCCTGTAAAACCGAGATGGAGCTAGTACCTCCTCATAAATATTTATGGATTGGAGTTTGCAACTTAAAAGAAACTTTGTGTTCCCAACAAGCTAGGTGAAGGACGGCTTTCACACACACTTATCTCTCAGAACTGAGCATGTGGAGAGACGTTCGTTCATCTAGCACAAAGGGAACGGTTTGCAGGAGAACCTTTTACTCTGGTTTCTGAGTCTGTTTCCTAGTGCCGGTATGAAGTTCCTGCTTTTATCACTGTAAAACCGAGTTGGAGCTAGTACCTACCCATATATATGTATGGAGTGGATTTTGGAACTGAATAGAAACTTTGTGTTCCCAAAAAGATTGTTTAAGGAAGGCTTTCACACAACTTAACTCTCAGAACTGAGCTTGTGGAGAGACGTTCGTTCATCTAGCACAATGGTAACGGGTTGCAGGTGAAAATTTTACTCTGGTTTCTCAGTCTGTTTCCTAGTGCCAGTTTAAAATTCCTGCATTTTTCAACGTAAACCGAGTTGGAGCTAGTACATCCCCATATATATGTATGGAGAGGTGTTTGAAACTGAAAAGAAACTTTGTGTTCCCAACAAGATAGTTTAAGGACGGCTTTCACACACACTTAACTCTCAGAACTGAGCATGTGGAGAGAAGTTCATTCATCTAGCACAAAGGGAACGGGTTGCAGGAGAAACTTTTACTCTGGTTGTTCAGTCTGTTTACTAGTGCCGGTTTGAAGTTCCTGCAGTTTTCACTGTAAAACCGATTTGGAGCTAGTACCTCCATATATATAATTACGGATAGGTGTTTGCAACTGAAAAGAAACATTGTGTTCCCAACAAGCTAGGTGAAGGACGGCTTTCACACATCTTATTTCTCAGAACTGTGCATGTGAAAAGACGTTCGTTCATCTAGCACAAAGTGATCGGGTTGCAGGAGAAAGTTTACTCTGGTTTCTCAGTCTGTTTCCTAGTGCCGATTTGAAGTTCCTGCATTTTTTACTGTAAAACCGAGATGGAGCTACTACATCCCCATAAATATGTATGGATTGGAGTTTGCAACTGAAAAGAAACTTTGTGTTCCCAACAAGCTAGGTGAAGGACGGCTTTCACACACACTTATCTCTCAGAACTGAGCATGTGGAGAGACGTTCGTTCATCTAGCACAAAGGGAACGGGTTGCAGGGGAAACTTTTACTCTGGTTTCTCTGTCTATTTACTACTGCCGTATTGAATTTCCTGCAGTTTTAACTGTAAAACCGATTTGGAGCTAGTACCTCCCCATATATAAGTATGGAGCATTGTTTGCAAATGAAAAGAAACTTTGTATTCCCAACAAGCTAGGTGAAGGACGGCTTTCACACACACTTATCTCTCAGAACTGAGCATGTGGAGAGACGTTCGTTCATCTAGCACAAAGGGAACGGGTTGCAGGGGAAAAAATTACTCTGGTTTCTCAGTCCGTTTCCTAGTGCCGGTTTGATGTTTCTGCAGTTTTCACTGTAAAACCGAGTTGGAGCTAGTACCTCCCCATATATTTGTATGGAGAGGTGTTTGCAACTGAAAAGAAACTTTGTGTTCCCAACAAGCAAGGTGAAGGACGGCTTTCACACACACTTATCTCTCAGAACTGAGCATGTGGAGAGACGTTCGTTCATCTAACACAAAGGGAACGGGTTGCAGGAGAAAATTTTACTCTGGTTTCTCAGTCTGCTTCCTAGTGCCGGTTTCAAGTTCCTGCTGTTTTCACTGTAAAACCGATTTGGAGATTGTACTTCCCCATATATATATATGGAGAATTGTTAGGAACTGAAAAGAAACTTTGTGTTCCCAACAAGCTAGGTGAAGAACGGCTTTCACACACACTTATTTCTCAGAACTGAGCATGTGGAGAGGCGTTCGTTCATCTAGCACAAATGGAACGGGTTGAAGGAAAAAATTTTACTCTGGTTTCTGAGTCTGTTACCTAGTGTCGGTTTGAATTTCCTGTTGTTTTCACTGTAAAACCGAGTTGGAGATATTACTTCCCATATGTGTGAATGGAGTGGAGTTTGGAACCTAAAAGGATCTTTGTGTTCCCAACAAGCTAGGTGAGGGACGGCTTTCACACACACTTATCTCTCAGAACTGAGCATGTGGAGAGACGTTCGTTCATCTATCACAAAGGGAACGGGTTGCAGGAGAAACTTTTACTCTGGTTTCTCATTCTGTTTCCTAGTGCTGGTTTGATGTTCCTGCAGTTTTCACTGTAAAACCGAGATGGAGCTAGTACCTCCCCATAAATATTTATGGATTGGAGTTTGCAACTGAAAAGAAACTTTGTGTTCCCAACAAGCTAGGTGAAGGACGGCTTTCACACACACTTATCTCTCAGAAATGAGCATGTGGAGAGACGTTCGTTCATCAACACAAAGGGAATGGTTTGCAGGGGAAACATTTACTCTGGTTTCTCAGTCTGTTTCCTAGGGCCGGTTTGAAGTTCCTGCAGTTTTCACTGTAAATCCGAGTTGGAGCTTGTACCTCCCCATATATATGTATGGAGAGGTGTTTGCAACTGAAAAGAAACTTTGTGTTCCCAACAAGCTAGGTGAAGGACGGCTTTCACACACACTTATCTCTCAGAACTGAGCATGTGGATAGAAGTTCGTTCATCTAGCACAAAGGGTACGGGTTGCAGGAGAAACTTTTACTCTGGTTTCTCAGTCTGTTTCCTAGTGCCGGTTCCAAGTTCCTGCTGTTTTCACTGTAAAACCGAGTTGGAGATTGTACTTCCCCATATGTATGAGTGGAGTGGAGTTTGGAACCTAAAAGAATCTTTGTGTTCCCAACAAGCTAGGTGAGGGACGGCTTTCACACACACTTATCTCTCAGAACTTAGCATGTGGAGAGACTTTCGTTCATCTAGCACAAAGGGAATGGGTTGCAGGGGAAACATTTACTCTGGTTTCTCAGTCTGTTTCCTAGTGCCGTTTTGAATTTCCTGCAGTTATCCTGTAAAACCGATTTGGAGTAGTACTTCCCCATATATATGTATGGAGAGGTGATTGCAACTGAAAAGAAACTTTGTGTTCCCAACAAGCTAGGTGAAGGACGGCTTCCACACACATTTTCTCTCAGAACTGAGCTTGTGGAGAGACGTTCGTTCATCTAGCACAAAGGGAACGGATTGCAGGTGAAACTTTTACTCTGGTTTCACAATCAACTTCCTAGTGCAGGTTTGAAGTTCCTGCATTTTTCACTGTAAACCGAGTTGGAGATAGTACCATCCCATATATATTTATGGAGTGGATTTTGGAATTGAAAAGTAACTTTGTGTTCCCAACAAGATAGTTTAAGGACGGCTTTCACACACACTTAACTCTCAGAACTGAGCATGTGGAGAGAAGTTCATTCATCTAGCACAAAGGGAACGGGTTGCAGGAGAAACTTTTACTCTGGTTGTTCAGTCTGTTTACTAGTGCCGGTTTGAAGTTCCTGCAGTTTTCACTGTAAAACCGACTTGGAGCTAGTACCTCCCCATATATAATTATGGATAGGTGTTTGCAACTGAAAAGAAACATTGTGTTCCCAACAAGCTAGGTGAAGGACGGCTTTCACACAACTTATTTCTCAGAACTGTGCATGTGAAAAGACGTTCGTTCATCTAGCACAAAGTGATCGGGTTGCAGGAGAAAGTTTACTCTGGTTTCTCAGTCTGTTTCCTAGTGCCGGTTTGAAGTTCCTGCATTTTTTAATTTAAAACCGAGATGGAGCTACTACATCCCCATAAATATGTATGGATTGGAGTTTGCAACTGAAAAGAAACTTTGTGTTCCCAACAAGCTAGGTGAAGGACGGCTTTCACACACACTTATCTCTCAGAACTGAGCATGTGGAGAGACGTTCGTTCATCTAGCACAAAGGGAACGGGTTGCAGGGGAAAAAATTACTCTGGTTTCTCAGTCCGTTTCCTAGTGCCGGTTTGATGTTCCTGCAGTTTTCACTGTAAAACCGACTTGGAGCTAGTACCTCCTCATATATATGTATGGAGAAGTGTTTGCAACTGAAAAGAAACTTTGTGTTCCCAACAAGCAAGGTGAAGGACGGCTTTCACACACACTTATCTCTCAGAACTGAGCATGTGGAGAGACGTTCGTTCAACTAACACAAAGGGAAGGGGTTGCAGGAGAAAATTTTACTCTGGTTTCTCAGTCTGATTCCTAGTGCCGGTTTCAAGTTCCTGCTGTTTTCACTGTAAAACCGATTTGGAGATTGTATTTCCCCTTATATATATATGGAGAATTGATAGGAACTGAAAAGAAACTTTGTGTTCCCAACAAGCTAGGTGAAGAACGGCTTTCACACACACTTATTTCTCAGAACTGAGCATGTGGAGAGGCGTTCGTTCATCTAGCACAAATGGAACGGGTTGAAGGAAAAAATTTTACTCTGGTTTCTGAGTCTGTTACCTAGTGCCGGTTTGAATTTCCTGTTGTTTTCACTGTAAAACCGAGTTGGAGATATTACTTCCCATATGTGTGAATGGAGTGGAGTTTGGAACCTAAAAGGATCTTTGTGTTCCCAACAAGCTAGGTGAGGGACGGCTTTCACACACACTTATCTCTCAGAACTGAGCATGTGGAGAGACGTTCGTTCATCTATCACAAAGGGAACGGGTTGCAGGAGAAACTTTTACTCTGGTTTCTCATTCTGTTTCCTAGTGCTGGTTTGATGTTCCTGCAGTTTTCACTGTAAAACCGAGATGGAGCTAGTACCTCCCCATAAATATTTATGGATTGGAGTTTGCAACTGAAAAGAAACTTTGTGTTCCCAACAAGCTAGGTGAAGGACGGCTTTCACACACACTTATCTCTCAGAAATGAGGATGTGGAGAGACGTTCGTTCATCAACAAAAAGGGAATGGTTTGCAGGGGAAACATTTACTCTGGTTTCTCAGTCTGTTTCCTAGGGCCGGTTTGAAGTTCCTGCAGTTTTCACTGTAAATCCGAGTTGGAGCTTGTACCTCCCCATATATATGTATGGAGAGGTGTTTGCAACTGAAAAGAAACTTTGTGTTCCCAACAAGCTAGGTGAAGGACGGCTTTCACACACACTTATCTCTCAGAACTGAGCATGTGGAGAGAAGTTCGTTTATCTAGCACAAAGGGAACGGGTTGCAGGAGAAACTTTTACTCTGGTTTCTCAGTCTGTTTCCTAGTGCCGGTTTCAAGTTCCTGCTGTTTTCACTGTAAAACCGAGTTGGAGATTGAACTTCCCCATATGTATGAGTGGAGTGGAGTTTGGAACCTAAAAGAATCTTTGTGTTCCCAACAAGCTAGGTGAGGGACGGCTTTCACACACACTTATCTCTCAGAACTTAGCATGTGGAGAGACTTTCGTTCATCTAGCACAAAGGGAATGGGTTGCAGGGGAAACATTTACTCTGGTTTCTCAGTCTGTTTCCTAGTGCCGTTTTGAAGTTCCTGCAGTTATCCTGTAAAACCGATTTGGAGTAGTACTTCCCCATATATATGTATGGAGAGGTGATTGCAACTGAAAAGAAACTTTGTGTTCCCAACAAGCTAGGTGAAGGACGGCTTCCACACACATTTTCTCTCAGAACTGAGCTTGTGGAGAGAAGTTCGTTCATCTAGCACAAAGGGAACGGGTTGCAGGAGAAACTTTTACTCTGGTTTCTCATTCTGTTTCCTAGTGCTGGTTTGAAGTTCCTGCAGTTTTCACTGTAAAACCGAGATGGAGCTAGTACCTCCCCATAAATATTTATGGATTAGAGTTTGCAACTGAAAAGAAACTTTGTGTTCCCAACAAGCTAGGTGAAGGACGGCTTTCACACACACTTATCTCTCAGAAATGAGCATGTGGAGAGACGTTCGTTCATCTAGCACAAAGGGAAAGGGTTGCAATGGAAACTTTTACTCTGGTTTCTCAGTCTGTTTCCTAGTGCCGGATTGAAGTTCCGGCTCTTTTCACTGTAAAACCGATTTGGAATAATACTTCCCCATATATATGTATGGAGAGGTGTTTGCAAATGAAAAGAAACTTTGTGTTCCCAACAAGCTAGTTGAAGGACGGCTTTCACACACAATTATCTCTGAGAACTGAGCTTGTGGAGAGACGTTCGTTCATCTAGCACAAAGGGAACGGATTGCAGGTGAAACTTTTTCTCTGGTTTCACAATCAACTTCCTAGTGCCGGTTTGAAGTTCCTGCATTTTTCACTGTAAACCGAGTTGGAGATAGTACCATCCCATATATATTTATGGAGTGGATTTTGGAATTGAAAAGTAACTTTGTGTTCCCAACAAGCTAGGTGAAGGACGGCTTTCACACACACTTATTTCTGAGAGCTGAGCATGTGGAGAGAAGTTCGTTCATCTAGCACAAAGGGAACGGGTTGCAGGAGAAACTTTTACTCTGGTTTCTGAGTCTGTTTCCTAGTGCCGGTTTGAAGTTCCTGCTCTTTTCACTGTAAAACCGATTTGGAGTAGTACTACCCCATATATATTTATGGAGATGTGTTTGCAACTGAAAAGAAACTTTGTGTTCCCAAGAAGCTAGCTGAAGTACGACATTCCCACACACTTATCTCTGAGAACTGTGCTTGTGGAGAGACGATCGTTCATCTAGCACAAAGGGAAAGGTTTGCAGTTGAAATTTTTACTCTGGTTTCTCAGTCTGCTTCCTAGTGCGGTTTGAAGTTCCTGCATTTTTCACTGTAAACCGAGTTGGAGCTAGTACTTCCCCATATATATGTATGGAGAGGTGTTTGCAACTGAAACGAAACTTTGTGTTCCCAACAAGCTAGGTGAAGGACGGCTTTCACACACACTTAACTCTCAGAACTGAGCATGTGGATAGACGTTCGTTCATCTATCACAAAGGGAACGTGTTGCAGGGGAAACTTTTTCTCTGGTTTCTCAGTCTATTTACTAGTGCCGGTTTGATGTTCCTGCAGTTTTCACTGTAAAAGAGATTTAGAGCTAGTTCCTGCCCATATATATGTATGGAGAGTTGTTTGCAACTGAAAAGAAACTTTGTGTTCCCAACAAGCTAGGTGAGGGACGGCTTTCACACACACTTATCTCTCAGAACTGAGCATGTGGAGAGACGTTCGTTCATCTAGCACAAAGGGAATGGGTTGCAGGGGTAACATTTACTCTGGTTTCTCAGTCTGTTTCCTAGTGCCGTTTTGAAGTTCCTGCAGTTATCCTGTAAAACCGATTTGGAGTAGTACTTCCCCATATATATGTATGGAGAGGTGATTGCAACTGAAAAGAAACTTTGTGTTCCCAACAAGCTAGGTGAAGGACGGCTTCCACACACATATTCTCTCAGAACTGTGCTTGTGGAGAGAAGTTCGTTCATCTAGCACAAAGGGAACGGGTTGCAGGAGAAACTTTTACTCTGGTTTCTCATTCTGTTTCCTAGTGCTGGTTTGAAATTCCTGCAGTTTTCACTGTAAAACCGAGATGGAGCTAGTACCTCCCCATAAATATTTATGGATTAGAGTTTGCAACTGAAAAGAAACTTTGTGTTCCCAACAAGCTAGGTGAAGGACGGCTTTCACACACACTTATCTCTCAGAAATGAGCATGTGGAGAGACGTTCGTTCATCTAGCACAAAGGGAAAGGGTTGCAGGGGAAACTTTTACTCTGGTTTCTCAGTCTGTTTCCTAGTGCCGGATTGAAGTTCCGGCTCTTTTCACTGTAAAACCGATTTGGAATAATACTTCCCCATATATATGTATGGAGAGGTGTTTGCAAATGAAAAGAAACTTTGTGTTCCCAACAAGCTAGTTGAAGGACGGCTTTCACACACAATTATCTCTGAGAACTGAGCTTGTGGAGAGACGTTCGTTCATCTAGCACAAAGGGAACGGATTGCAGGTGAAACTTTTTCTCTGGTTTCACAATCAACTTCCTAGTGCCGGTTTGAAGTTCCTGCATTTTTCACTGTAAACTGAGTTGGAGATAGTACCATCCCATATATATTTATGGAGTGGATTTTGGAATTGAAAAGTAACTTTGTGTTCCCAACAAGCTAGGTGAAGGACGGCTTTCACACACACTTATTTCTGAGAGCTGAGCATGTGGAGAGAAGTTCGTTCATCTAGCACAAAGGGAACGGGTTGCAGGAGAAACTTTTACTCTGGTTTCTGAGTCTGTTTCCTACTGCCGGTTTGAAGTTCCTGCTCTTTTCACTGTAAAACCGATTTGGAGTAGTACTACCCCATATATATTTATGGAGATGTGTTTGCAACTGAAAAGAAACTTTGTGTTCCCAACAAGCTAGCTGAAGTACGACATTCCCACACACTTATCTCTGAGAACTGTGCTTGTGGAGAGACGATCGTTCATCTAGCACAAAGGGAAAGGTTTGCAGTTGAAATTTTTACTCTGGTTTCTCAGTCTGCTTCCTAGTGCGGTTTGAAGTTCCTGCATTTTTCACTGTAAACCGAGTTGGAGCTAGTACTTCCCCATATATATGTATGGAGAGGTGTTTGCAACTGAAACGAAACTTTGTGTTCCCAACAAGCTAGGTGAAGGACGGCTTTCACACACACTTAACTCTCAGAACTGAGCATGTGGATAGACGTTCGTTCATCTATCACAAAGGGAACGTGTTGCAGGGGAAACTTTTTCTCTGGTTTCTCAGTCTATTTACTAGTGCCGGTTTGATGTTCCTGCAGTTTTCACTGTAAAAGAGATTTAGAGCTAGTTCCTGCCCATATATATGTATGGAGAGTTGTTTGCAACTGAAAAGAAACTTTGTGTTCCCAACAAGCTAGGTGAGGGACGGCTTTCACACACACTTATCTCTCAGAACTGAGCATGTGGAGAGACGTTCGTTCATCTAGCACAAAGGGAATGGGTTGCAGGGGTAACATTTACTCTGGTTTCTCAGTCTGTTTCCTAGTGCCGTTTTGAAGTTCCTGCAGTTATCCTGTAAAACCGATTTGGAGTAGTACTTCCCCATATATATGTATGGAGAGGTGATTGCAACTGAAAAGAAACTTTGTGTTCCCAACAAGCTAGGTGAAGGACGGCTTCCACACACATATTCTCTCAGAACTGTGCTTGTGGAGAGAAGTTCGTTCATCTAGCACAAAGGGAACGGGTTGCAGGAGAAACTTTTACTCTGGTTTCTCATTCTGTTTCCTAGTGCTGGTTTGAAATTCCTGCAGTTTTCACTGTAAAACCGAGATGGAGCTAGTACCTCCCCATAAATATTTATGGATTAGAGTTTGCAACTGAAAAGAAACTTTGTGTTCCCAACAAGCTAGGTGAAGGACGGCTTTCACACACACTTATCTCTCAGAAATGAGCATGTGGAGAGACGTTCGTTCATCTAGCACAAAGGGAAAGGGTTGCAGGGGAAACTTTTACTCTGGTTTCTCAGTCTGTTTCCTAGTGCCGGATTGAAGTTCCGGCTCTTTTCACTGTAAAACCGATTTGGAATAATACTTCCCCATATATATGTATGGAGAGGTGTTTGCAAATGAAAAGAAACTTTGTGTTCCCAACAAGCTAGTTGAAGGACGGCTTTCACACACAATTATCTCTGAGAACTGAGCTTGTGGAGAGACGTTCGTTCATCTAGCACAAAGGGAACGGATTGCAGGTGAAACTTTTTCTCTGGTTTCACAATCAACTTCCTAGTGCCGGTTTGAAGTTCCTGCATTTTTCACTGTAAACTGAGTTGGAGATAGTACCATCCCATATATATTTATGGAGTGGATTTTGGAATTGAAAAGTAACTTTGTGTTCCCAACAAGCTAGGTGAAGGACGGCTTTCACACACACTTATTTCTGAGAGCTGAGCATGTGGAGAGAAGTTCGTTCATCTAGCACAAAGGGAACGGGTTGCAGGAGAAACTTTTACTCTGGTTTCTGAGTCTGTTTCCTACTGCCGGTTTGAAGTTCCTGCTCTTTTCACTGTAAAAGCGATTTGGAGTAGTACTACCCCATATATATTTATGGAGATGTGTTTGCAACTGAAAAGAAACTTTGTGTTCCCAACAAGCTAGCTGAAGTACGACTTTCCCACACACTTATCTCTGAGAACTGTGCTTGTGGAGAGACGATCGTTCATCTAGCACAAAGGGAAAGGTTTGCAGTTGAAATTTTTACTCTGGTTTCTCAGTCTGCTTCCTAGTGCCGGTTTGAAGTTCCTGCATTTTTCACTGTAAACCGAGTTGGAGCTAGTACTTCCCCATATATATGTATGGAGAGGTGTTTGCAACTGAAACGAAACTTTGTGTTCCCAACAAGCTAGGTGAAGGACGGCTTTCACACACACTTAACTCTCAGAACTGAGCATGTGGATAGACGTTCGTTCATCTATCACAAAGGGAACGTGTTGCAGGGGAAACTTTTTCTCTGGTTTCTCAGTCTATTTACTAGTGCCGGTTTGATGTTCCTGCAGTTTTCACTGTAAAAGAGATTTAGAGCTAGTACCTGCCCATATATATGTATGGAGAGTTGTTTGCAACTGAAAAGAAACTTTGTGTTCCCAACAAGCTAGGTGAGGGACGGCTTTCACACACACTTATCTCTCAGAACTGAGCATGTGGAGAGACGTTCGTTCATCTAGCACAAAGGGAATGGGTTGCAGGGGTAACATTTACTCTGGTTTCTCAGTCTGTTTCCTAGTGCCGTTTTGAAGTTCCTGCAGTTATCCTGTAAAACCGATTTGGAGTAGTACTTCCCCATATATATGTATGGAGAGGTGATTGCAACTGAAAATAAACTTTGTGTTCCCAACAAGCTAGGTGAAGGACGGCTTCCACACACATATTTTCTCAGAACTGAGCATGTGGAGAGAAGTTCGTTCATCTAGCACAAAGGGAACGGGTTGCAGGAGAAACTTTTACTCTGGTTTCTCATTCTGTTTCCTAGTGCTGGTTTGAATTTCCTGCAGTTTTCACTGTAAAACCGAGATGGAGCTAGTACCTCCCCATAAATATTTATGGATTGGAGTTTGCAAATGAAAAGAAACTTTGTGTTCCCTACAAGCTAGTTGAAGGACGGCTTTCACACACACTTATCTCTCAGAAATGAGCATGTGGAGAGACGTTCGTTCATCTAGCACAAAGGGAAAGGGTTGCAGGGGAAACTTTTACTCTGGTTTCTCAGTCTGTTTCCTAGTGCCGGATTGAAGTTCCGGCTCTTTTCACTGTAAAACCGATTTGGAGTAATACTTCCCCATATATATATATGGAGAGGTGTTTGCAAATTAAAAGAAACTTTGTGTTCCCAACAAGCTAGTTGAAGGACGGCTTTCACACACAATTATCTCTGAGAACTGAGCTTGTGGAGAGACGTTCGTTCATCTAGCACAAAGGGAACGGATTGCAGGTGAAACTTTTACTCTTGTTCACAATCAACTTCCTAGTGCCGGTTTGAAGTTCCTGCATTTTTCACTGTAAACCGAGTTGGAGATAGTACCATCCCATATATATTTATGGAGTGGATTTTGGAATTGAAAAGTAACTTTGTGTTCCCAACAAGCTAGGTGAAGGACGGCTTTCACACACACTTATCTCTGAGAGCTGAGCATGTGGAGAGAAGTTCGTTCATCTAGCACAAAGGGAACGGGTTGCAGGAGAAACTTTTACTCTGGTTTCTGAGTCTGTTTCCTAGTGCCGGTTTGAAGTTCCTGCTCTTTTCACTGTAAAAACGATTTGGAGTAGTACTACCCCATATATATTAATGGAGATGTGTTTGCAACTGAAAAGAAACTTTGTGTTCCCAACAAGCTAGCTGAAGGACGACTTTCCCACACACTTATCTCTGAGAACTGTGCTTGTGGAGAGACGATCGTTCATCTAGAACAAAGGGAAAGGTTTGCAGTTGAAATTTTTACTCTGGTTTCTCAGTCTGCTTCCTAGTGCCGGTTTGAAGTTCCTGCATTTTTCACTGTAAACCGAGTTGGAGCTAGTACTTCCCCATATATATGTATGGAGAGGTGTTTGCAACTGAAACGAAACTTTGTGTTCCCAACAAGCTAGGTGAAGGACGGCTTTCACACACACTTAACTCTCAGAACTGAGCATGTGGATAGACGTTCGTTCATCTATCACAAAGGGAACGTGTTGCAGGGGAAACTTATTCTCTGGTTTCTCAGTCTATTTACTAGTGCCGGTTTGATGTTCCTGCAGTTTTCACTGTAAAAGCGATTTAGAGCTAGTACCTCCCCATATATAAGTATGGAGAGTTGTTTGCAACTGAAAAGAAACTATGTGTTCCCAACAAGCTAGGTGAGGGACGGCTTTCACACACACATATCTCTCAGAACTTAGCATGTGGAGAGACGTTCGTTCATCAAGCACAAAGGGAATGTGTTGCAGGTGAAACATTTACTCTGGTTTCTCAGTCTGTTTCCTAGTGCCGTTTTGAAGTTCCTGCAGTTATCCTGTAAAACCGATTTGAGGTAGTACTTCCCCATATATATGTATTGAGAGGTGATTGCAACTGAAAAGAAACTTTGTGTTCCCAACAAGCTAGGTGAAGGACGGCTTCCACACACATTTTCTCTCAGAACTGAGCATGTGGAGAGAAGTTCGTTCATCTAGCACAAAGGGAACGGGTTGCAGGAGAAACTTTTACTCTGGTTTCTCATTCTGTTTCCTAGTGCTGGTTTGAAGTTCCTGCAGTTTTCACTGTAAAACCGAGATGGAACTAGTACCTCCTCATAAATATTTATGGATTGGAGTTTGCAACTTAAAAGAAACTTTGTGTTCCCAACAAGCTAGGTGAAGGACGGCTTTCACACACACTTATCTCTCAGAACTGAGCATGTGGAGAGACGTTCGTTCATCTAGCACAAAGGGAACGGTTTGCAGGAGAACCTTTTACTCTGGTTTCTGAGTCTGTTTCCTAGTGCCGGTATGAAGTTCCTGCTGTTATCACTGTAAAACCGAGTTGGAGCTAGTACCTGCCCATATATATGTATGGAGTGGATTTTGGAACTGAATAGAAACTTTGTGTTCCCAAAAAGATTGTTTAAGGAAGGCTTTCACACAACTTAACTCTCAGAACTGAGCTTGTGGAGAGACGTTCGTTCATCTAGCACAATGGTAACGGGTTGCAGGTGAAAATTTTACTCTGGTTTCTCAGTCTGTTTCCTAGTGCCAGTTAAAATTCCTGCATTTTTCAACGTAAACCGAGTTGGAGCTAGTACCTCCCCATATATATGTATGGAGAGGTGTTTGAAACTGAAAAGAAACTTTGTGTTCCCAACAAGATAGTTTAAGGACGGCTTTCACACACACTTAACTCTCAGAAATGAGCATGTGGAGAGAAGTTCATTCATCTAGCACAAAGGGAACGGGTTGCAGGAGAAACTTTTACTCTGGTTGTTCAGTCTGTTTACTAGTGCCGGTTTGAAGTTCCTGCAGTTTTCACTGTAAAACCGATTTGGGGCTAGTACCTCCCCATATATAAGTATGGATAGGTGTTTGCAACTGAAAAGAAACATTGTGTTCCCAACAAGCTAGGTGAAGGACGGCTTTCACACAACTTATTTCTCAGAACTTTGCATGTGAAAAGACGTTCGTTCATCTAGCACTAAGTGATCGGGTTGCAGGAGAAAGTTTACTCTGGTTTCTCAGTCTGTTTCCTAGTGCCGGTTTGAAGTTCCTGCATTTTTTACTGTAAAACCGAGATGGAGCTACTACATCCGCATAAATATGTATGGATTGGAGTTTGCAACTGAAAAGAAACTTTGTGTTCCCAACAAGTTAGGTGAAGGACGGCTTTCACACACACTTATCTCTCAGAACTGAGCATGTGGAGAGACGTTCTTTCATATAGCAAAAAGGGAACGGGTTGCAGGAGAAACTTTTACTCTGGTTTCTCTGTCTGTTTACTACTGCCGTATTGAATTTCCTGCAGTTTTAACTGTAAAACCGATTTGGAGCTAGTACCTCCCCATATATAAGTATGGAGCAGTGTTTGCAAATGAAAAGATACTTTGTATTCCCAAGAAGCTAGGTGAAGGACGGCTTTCACACACACTTATCTCTCAGAACTGAGCATGTGGAGAGACGTTCGTTCATCTAGCACAAAGGGAACGGGTTGCAGGGGAAAAAATTACTCTGGTTTCTCAGTCCGTTTCCTAGTGCCGGTTAGATGTTCCTGCAGTTTTCACTGTAAAACCGAGTTGGAGCTAGTACCTCCCCATATATATGTATGGAGAGGTGTTTGCAACTGAAAAGAAAGTTTGTGTTCCCAACAAGCAAGGTGAAGGACGGCTTTCACACACACTTATCCCTCAGAACTGAGCATGTGGAGAGACGTTCGTTCATCTAACACAAAGGGAACGGGTTGCAGGAGAAAATTTTACTCTGGTTTCTCAGTCTGATTCCTAGTGCCGGTTTCAAGTTCCTGCTGTTTTCACTGTAAAATCGATTTGGAGATTGTACTTCCCCATATATATATATGGAGAATTGATAGGAACTGAAAAGAAACTTTGTGTTCCCAACAAGCTAGGTGAAGGACGGCTTTCACACACATATTCCTCTCAGAAATGAGCATGTGGAGAGACGTTCGTTCATCTAGCACAAAGGGAACGGGTTGCAGGGGAAACATTTACTCTGTTTTCTGAGTCTGTTTCCTAGTGCCGGATTGAAGTTCCTGCTCTTTTCACAGTAAAACCGATTTGGAATAGTACTTCCCCATATATATGTATGGAGAGGTGTTTGCAAATTAAAAGAAACTTTGTGTTCCCAACAAGCTAGTTGAAGTACGGCTTTCAAACACACTTATCTCTGAGAACTGAGCTTGTGGAGAGACGTTCGTTCATCTAGCACAAAGGGAACGGGTTGCAGGAGAAACTTTTACTCTGTATTCTGAGTCTGTTTCCTAGTGCCGGTTTGAAGTTCCTGCTGTTTTCACTGTAAAAAAGTGTTGGAGCTAGTACCTCCCCATATATATATATGGAGTGGATTTAGGAACTGAAAAGAAACTGTGTTCCAAAAAGATATTTTAAAGAAGGATTTCACACACTCATATCTCTCAGAAATGAGCATGTGGAGAGACGTTCGTTCATATAGCACAAAGGGAACGGGTTGCAGGAGAAACTTTTACTCTTGTTTCTCAGTCTGTTTACTAGTGCCGGTTAGAAGTTCCTGCAGTTTTCACTGTAAAACCGATTTGGAGCTAGTACCTCCCCATATATATGTATGGAGAGGTGTTTTCAAGTGAAAAAAACTATGTGTTCCCAACAAGCTAGGTGAAGGACGGCTTTCACACACACTTATCTCTCAGAACTGTGCATGTGGGAAGACGTTCGTTCATCTAGCAAAAAGGAATCGGGTTGCAGGGGAAATTTTACTCTGTTTTCTCTGTCTGTTTCCTAGTGCTTGTTTGAAGTTCCTGCATTTTTCACTGTAAAACAGAGATGGATATAGTACCTCCCCATAAATATGAATGGATTAGAGTTTGCAACTGAAAAGAAACTTTGTGTTACCAACAAGCTTGGTGAAGGACGGCTTTCACACACACATATCTCTCAGAACTGAGCATGTGGAGAGACGATCGTTCATCTAACACAAAGGGAACGGGTTGCAGGAGAAACTTTTACTCTGTTTGCTCAGTCTGTTTACTAGTGCCGGTTTGAAGTTCCTGCAGTTTTCACTGCAAAACCGATTTTTAGCTAGAACCTCCCCATATATAAGTATGGAGAGGTTTTTGCAACTGAAAAGAATCTATGTGTTCCCAACAAGCTAGGTGAAGGACGGCTTTCACACACACTTATCTCTCAGAACTGAGCATGTGGAAAGACGTTCGTTCATCTAGCACAAAGGAATCGGGATGCAGGGGAAATTTTACTCTGGTTTCTCAGTCTGTTTCCTAGTGCTGGTTTGAGGTTCCCGCATTTTTCACTGTAAAACCGAGATGGAGCTTGTACCTCCCCATAAATATGAATGGATTAGAGTTTGCAACTGAAAAGAAACTTTGTGTTACCAACAAGCTTTGTGAAGGACGGCTTTCACACACACTTATCTCTCAGATCTGAGCATGTGGAGAGCCGTTCATTCATCTAGCACAAAGGGAACGGGTTGCAGGAGAAACTTTTACTCTGGTTTCTCAGTCTGTTTACAAGTGCCGGTTTGAAGATCCTGCAGTTTTCACTGTAAAACCGATTTGGAGCTAATACCTCCCCATATATAAGTAAGGAGAGGTGTTTGCAACTGAAAAGAATCTTTGAGTTCCCAACAATCTAGGTGAAGTACGGCTTTCACACACACTTATCTCTCAGAACTGAGCATGTGGAGAGACGTTCGTTCTCCTAACACAAAGGGAAAGGTTTGCAGGGGAAAATTTTACTCTGGTTTCTCAGTCTGTTTCCTAGTGCCGGTTGGAAGTTCCTTCTGTTTTCACTGTAAAACCGAGTTGTAGATTGTACTTCCCCATATATATGTATGGAGTGAATTTTGGATTTGAAAAGAAATTTTCTGTTCCCAACAAGATAGTTTAAGGACGGCTTTCACACACACTTAACTCTCAGAACTGAGCATGTGGAGAGACGTTCGTTCATCTATCACAAAGGGAACGTGTTGCAGGGAAACTTTTTCTCTTTTCTCAGTCTGTTTACTAGTGCCGGTTTGAAGTTCCTGCAGTTTTCACTGTAAAAGCGATTTGGAGCTAGTACCTCCCCATATATATGTATGGAGAATTGTTTGGAATTGAAAAGATACGTTGTGTTCCCTACAAGCTAGGTGAAGGACGGCTTTCACACACACTTATCTCTCAGAACTGAGCATGTGGAGAGACGTTCGTTCATCTAGCACAAAGGGAAAGGGTTGCAGGAGAAAATTTTACTCTGGATTCTGAGTCTGTTTCCTAGTGCCGGTTTCAAGTTCCTGCTGCTTTCACTGTAAAATCGAGTTGGAGATATTACTACCCCTTATATATGTATGGAGTGGAGTTTGGAACCTAAAAGAATCTTTGTGTTCCCAACAAGCTAGGTGAAGGACGGCTTTCACACACACTTATCTCTCAGAACTGAGCATGTGGAGAGACGTTCGTTCAAATAGCACAAAGGGAACGGGTTGAAGGAGAAACTTTTACTCTGTTTTCTGAGTCTGTTTCCTAGTGCCGGTTTGAAGTTCCTGGTCTTTACACTGTAAAAACGATTTGGAGTAGTACTTCCCCATATATATTTATGGAGAGGTGTTTGCAACTGAAAAGAAATTTTGTGTTCCCAACAAGCTAGTTGAAGTACGGCTTTCACACACACTTATCTCTGAGAACTGAACTTGTGGATAGATGTTCGTTCATCTAGCACAAAGGAACGGATTGCAGGTGAAACTTTTACTCTGGTTTCTCAGTCTGCTTCCTAGTGCCGGTTTGAAGTTCCTGCAGTTTACACTGTAAAACCAATTTGGAGCTAGTACATCCCCATAAATTTGTATGGAGATGTGTTTGAAAAATGAAAAGAAACTTTGTGTTCCCAACAAGCTAGGTGAAGGACGGCTTTCACACACACTTATCTCTCAGAACTGAGCATGTGGAGAGACGTTCGTTCAAATAGCACAAAGGGAAAGGGTTGCAGGAGAAACTTTTACTCTGGATTCTGAGTCTGTTTCCTAGTGCCGGTTTGAAGTTCCTGCTCTTTTCACTGTAAAAACGATTTGGAGTAGTACTTCCCCATATATATTTATGGAGAGGTGTTTGCAACTGAAAAGGAACTTTGTGTTCCCAAAAAGCTAGTTGAAGTACGGCTTTCACACACACACTAATCTCTGAGAACTGAACTTGTGGAGAGACGTTCGTTCATCTAGCACAAAGGGAACGGTTTGCAGGAGAAAATTTTACTCTGGTTTCTCAGTCTGCTTCCTAGTGCCAGTTTGAAAATCCTGCATTTTTCACTGTAAACAGAGTTGGAGCTAGTACTTCCCCATATATATGTATGGAGAGGTGTTTGCAAATGAAAAGAAACTTTGTGTTCCCAACAAGCTAGGTGAAGGACGGCTTTCACACACACATATCTCTCAGAACTGAGCATGTGGAGAGACGTTCGTTCATCTAGCACTAATGGAACGGGTGGAAGGGAAACTTTTACTCTGGTTTCTCATTCTGTTTACTAGTGCCGGTTTGAAGTTCCTGCAGTTTTCACTTTAAAAACGATTTGGAACTAGTACCTCCCCATATATAAGTATGGAGAGGTGTTTGCAACTGAAAAGAAACTTTGTTTTCCCAACAAGCTAGGTGAAGGACGGCTTTCACACACACTTTTCTCTCAGAACTGAACATGTGGAGAGACGTTTGTTCATCAATCACAAAGGGAACGAGTTGCAGGAGAAACATTTACTCTGGTTTCTCAGTCTGTTTCCTAGTGCCGGTATGAAGTTCCTGCAGTTTACACTGTAAAACCCAGTTGGAGCAAGTACCTCCCCATATATATGTATGGAGAGGTGTTTGCAACTGAAAAGAAACTTTGTGTTCCCAACAAGCTAGGTGAAGGACGGCTTTCACACACACTTATCTCTGAGAACTGAGCTTCTGGATAGACGTTCGTTCATCTAGCACAAAGGGAAAGGTTTGCAGGTGAAACTTTTACTCTGGTATATCAGTCTGCTTCCTAGTGCTGGTTTTATGTTCCTGCATTTTTCACTGTAAACCGAGTTGTAGCTAGTACCTCCCCATATATATGTATGGAGTGGATTTTGGATTTGAAAAGAAATTTTCTGTTCCCAACAAGATAGTTTAAGAACGGCTTTCACACACACTTAACTCTCAGAACTGAGCATGTGGAGAGACGTTCGTTCATCTATCACAAAGGGAACGTGTTGCAGGGGAAACTTTTTCTCTTTTCTCAGTCTGTTTACTAGTGCCGGTTTGAAGTTCCTGCTCTTTTCACTGTAAAAACGATTTGGAGTAGTACTTCCCCATATATATATATGGAGAATTGTTTGGAATTGAAAAGATACGTTGTGTTCCCTACAAGCTAGGTGAAGGACGGCTTTCACACACACTTATCTCTCAGAACTGAGCATGTGGAGAGACGTTCGTTCATCTAGCACAAAGGGAAAGGGTTGCAGGAGAAAATTTTACTCTGGATTCTGAGTCTGTTTCCTAGTGCCGGTTTCAAGTTCCTGCTGCTTTCACTGTAAAATCGAGTTGGAGATACTACTACCCCTTATATATGTATGGAGTGGAGTTTGGAACCTAAAAGAATCTTTGTGTTCCCAACAAGCTAAGTGAAGGACGGCTTACAATACACTAATCTCTCAGAACTTAGCATGTGGAGAGACGTTCGTTCATTTAGCACAAATGGAATGGGTTGAAGGGGAAACTTTTACTCTGGTTTCTCAGTCTGTTTCCTAGTGCTGGTTTGAAGTTCCTGCAGTTTACACTGTAAAATTGATTTGAAGCTAGTACATCCCCATAAATATGTATGGAGAGGTGTTTGCAAATGAAAAGAAACTTGGTGTTCCCAACATGCTAGGTGAAGGACGGCTTTCACACACACTTATCTCTCAGAAATGAGCATGTGGAGAGACGTTCGTTCAAATAGCACAAAGGGAACGGGTTGAAGGAGAAACTTTTACTCTGGTTTCTGAGTCTGTTTCCTAGTGCCGGTTTGAAGTTCCTGGTCTTTACACTGTAAAAACGATTTGGAGTAGTACTTCCCCATATATATTTATGGAGAGGTGTTTGCAACTGAAAAGAAACTTTGTGTTCCCAACAAGCTAGTTGAAGGACGGCTTTCACACACACTTATCTCTCAGAACTGAGCATGTGGAGAGACGTTCGCTCAAATAGCACAAAGGGAAAGGGTTGCAGGAGAAACTTTTACTCTGGATTCTGAGTCTGTTTCCTAGTGCCGATATGAAGTTCCTGCAGTTTACACTGTAAAACCCAGTTGGAGCAAGTACCTCCCCATATATATGTATGGAGAGGTGTTTGCAACTGAAAAGAAACTTTGTGTTCCCAACAAGCTAGGTGAAGGACGGCTTTCACACACACTTATCTATGAGAACTGAGCTTCTGGATAGACGTTAGTTCATCTAGCACAAAGGGAAAGGTTTGCAGGTGAAACTATTACTCTGGTATCTCAGTCTGCTTCCTAGTGCCGGTTTTATGTTCCTGCATTTTTCACTGTAAACCGAGTTGTAGCTAGTACCTCCCCATATATATGTATGGAGTGGATTTTGGATTTGAAAAGAAATTTTCTGTTCCCAACAAGATAGTTTAAGGACGGCTTTCACACACACTTAACTCTCAGAACTGAGCATGTGGAGAGACGTTCGTTCATCTATCACAAAGGGAACGTGTTGCAGGGAAACTTTTTCTCTTTTCTCAGTCTGTTTACTAGTGCCGGTTTGAAGTTCCTGCAGTTTTCACTGTAAAAGCGATTTGGAGCTAGTACCTCCCCATATATATGTATGGAGAATTGTTTGGAATTGAAAAGATACGTTGTGTTCCCTACAAGCTAGGTGAAGGACGGCTTTCACACACACTTATCTCTCAGAACTGAGCATGTGGAGAGACGTTCGTTCATCTAGCACAAAGGGAAAGGGTTGCAGGAGAAAATTTTACTCTGGATTCTGAGTCTGTTTCCTAGTGCCGGTTTCAAGTTCCTGCTGCTTTCACTGTAAAATCGAGTTGGAGATATTACTACCCCTTATATATGTATGGAGTGGAGTTTGGAACCTAAAAGAATCTTTGTGTTCCCAACAAGCTAGGTGAAGGACGGCTTTCACACACACTTATCTCTCAGAACTGAGCATGTGGAGAGACGTTCGTTCAAATAGCACAAAGGGAACGGGTTGAAGGAGAAACTTTTACTCTGTTTTCTGAGTCTGTTTCCTAGTGCCGGTTTGAAGTTCCTGGTCTTTACACTGTAAAAACGATTTGGAGTAGTACTTCCCCATATATATTTATGGAGAGGTGTTTGCAACTGAAAAGAAATTTTGTGTTCCCAACAAGCTAGTTGAAGTACGGCTTTCACACACACTTATCTCTGAGAACTGAACTTGTGGATAGATGTTCGTTCATCTAGCACAAAGGAACGGATTGCAGGTGAAACTTTTACTCTGGTTTCTCAGTCTGCTTCCTAGTGCCGGTTTGAAGTTCCTGCAGTTTACACTGTAAAACCAATTTGGAGCTAGTACATCCCCATAAATTTGTATGGAGATGTGTTTGAAAAATGAAAAGAAACTTTGTGTTCCCAACAAGCTAGGTGAAGGACGGCTTTCACACACACTTATCTCTCAGAACTGAGCATGTGGAGAGACGTTCGTTCAAATAGCACAAAGGGAAAGGGTTGCAGGAGAAACTTTTACTCTGGATTCTGAGTCTGTTTCCTAGTGCCGGTTTGAAGTTCCTGCTCTTTTCACTGTAAAAACGATTTGGAGTAGTACTTCCCCATATATATTTATGGAGAGGTGTTTGCAACTGAAAAGGAACTTTGTGTTCCCAAAAAGCTAGTTGAAGTACGGCTTTCACACACACACTAATCTCTGAGAACTGAACTTGTGGAGAGACGTTCGTTCATCTAGCACAAAGGGAACGGTTTGCAGGAGAAAATTTTACTCTGGTTTCTCAGTCTGCTTCCTAGTGCCAGTTTGAAAATCCTGCATTTTTCACTGTAAACAGAGTTGGAGCTAGTACTTCCCCATATATATGTATGGAGAGGTGTTTGCAAATGAAAAGAAACTTTGTGTTCCCAACAAGCTAGGTGAAGGACGGCTTTCACACACACATATCTCTCAGAACTGAGCATGTGGAGAGACGTTCGTTCATCTAGCACTAATGGAACGGGTGGAAGGGAAACTTTTACTCTGGTTTCTCATTCTGTTTACTAGTGCCGGTTTGAAGTTCCTGCAGTTTTCACTTTAAAAACGATTTGGAACTAGTACCTCCCCATATATAAGTATGGAGAGGTGTTTGCAACTGAAAAGAAACTTTGTTTTCCCAACAAGCTAGGTGAAGGACGGCTTTCACACACACTTTTCTCTCAGAACTGAACATGTGGAGAGACGTTTGTTCATCAATCACAAAGGGAACGAGTTGCAGGAGAAACATTTACTCTGGTTTCTCAGTCTGTTTCCTAGTGCCGGTATGAAGTTCCTGCAGTTTACACTGTAAAACCCAGTTGGAGCAAGTACCTCCCCATATATATGTATGGAGAGGTGTTTGCAACTGAAAAGAAACTTTGTGTTCCCAACAAGCTAGGTGAAGGACGGCTTTCACACACACTTATCTCTGAGAACTGAGCTTCTGGATAGACGTTCGTTCATCTAGCACAAAGGGAAAGGTTTGCAGGTGAAACTTTTACTCTGGTATATCAGTCTGCTTCCTAGTGCCGGTTTTATGTTCCTGCATTTTTCACTGTAAACCGAGTTGTAGCTAGTACCTCCCCATATATATGTATGGAGTGGATTTTGGATTTGAAAAGAAATTTTCTGTTCCCAACAAGATAGTTTAAGAACGGCTTTCACACACACTTAACTCTCAGAACTGAGCATGTGGAGAGACGTTCGTTCATCTATCACAAAGGGAACGTGTTGCAGGGGAAACTTTTTCTCTTTTCTCAGTCTGTTTACTAGTGCCGGTTTGAAGTTCCTGCTCTTTTCACTGTAAAAACGATTTGGAGTAGTACTTCCCCATATATATATATGGAGAATTGTTTGGAATTGAAAAGATACGTTGTGTTCCCTACAAGCTAGGTGAAGGACGGCTTTCACACACACTTATCTCTCAGAACTGAGCATGTGGAGAGACGTTCGTTCATCTAGCACAAAGGGAAAGGGTTGCAGGAGAAAATTTTACTCTGGATTCTGAGTCTGTTTCCTAGTGCCGGTTTCAAGTTCCTGCTGCTTTCACTGTAAAATCGAGTTGGAGATACTACTACCCCTTATATATGTATGGAGTGGAGTTTGGAACCTAAAAGAATCTTTGTGTTCCCAACAAGCTAAGTGAAGGACGGCTTACAATACACTAATCTCTCAGAACTTAGCATGTGGAGAGACGTTCGTTCATTTAGCACAAATGGAATGGGTTGAAGGGGAAACTTTTACTCTGGTTTCTCAGTCTGTTTCCTAGTGCTGGTTTGAAGTTCCTGCAGTTTACACTGTAAAATTGATTTGAAGCTAGTACATCCCCATAAATATGTATGGAGAGGTGTTTGCAAATGAAAAGAAACTTGGTGTTCCCAACATGCTAGGTGAAGGACGGCTTTCACACACACTTATCTCTCAGAAATGAGCATGTGGAGAGACGTTCGTTCAAATAGCACAAAGGGAACGGGTTGAAGGAGAAACTTTTACTCTGGTTTCTGAGTCTGTTTCCTAGTGCCGGTTTGAAGTTCCTGGTCTTTACACTGTAAAAACGATTTGGAGTAGTACTTCCCCATATATATTTATGGAGAGGTGTTTGCAACTGAAAAGAAACTTTGTGTTCCCAACAAGCTAGTTGAAGGACGGCTTTCACACACACTTATCTCTCAGAACTGAGCATGTGGAGAGACGTTCGCTCAAATAGCACAAAGGGAAAGGGTTGCAGGAGAAACTTTTACTCTGGATTCTGAGTCTGTTTCCTAGTGCCGATATGAAGTTCCTGCAGTTTACACTGTAAAACCCAGTTGGAGCAAGTACCTCCCCATATATATGTATGGAGAGGTGTTTGCAACTGAAAAGAAACTTTGTGTTCCCAACAAGCTAGGTGAAGGACGGCTTTCACACACACTTATCTATGAGAACTGAGCTTCTGGATAGACGTTAGTTCATCTAGCACAAAGGGAAAGGTTTGCAGGTGAAACTATTACTCTGGTATCTCAGTCTGCTTCCTAGTGCCGGTTTTATGTTCCTGCATTTTTCACTGTAAACCGAGTTGTAGCTAGTACCTCCCCATATATATGTATGGAGTGGATTTTGGATTTGAAAAGAAATTTTCTGTTCCCAACCAGATAGTTTAAGGACGGCTTTCACACACAATTCACTCTCAGAAGTGAGCATGTGGAGAGACGTTCGTTCATCTATCACAAAGGGAACGTGTTGCAGGGGAAACTTTTTCTCTTTTCTCAGTCTGTTTACTAGTGCCGGTTTGAAGTTCCTGCAGTTTTCACTGTAAAAGCCATTTGGAGCTAGTACCTCCCCATATATATGTATGGAGAGGTGTTTGCAACTGAAAAGAAACTTTGTGTTCCCAACAAGCTAGGTGAAGGACGGCTTTCACACACACTTATCTCTCAGAACTGAGCATGTGGAAAGACGTTCGTTCATCTATCACAAAGGGAAAGGGTTGTAGGAGAAACTTTTACTCTGGTTTCTCAGTGTGTTTCCTAGTGCCGGTTTGAAGTTCCTGCAGTTTTCACTGTAAAAACGTGATGGAGCTAGTACCTCTCCATAAATATATATGGATTGGAGTTTGCAACCGAAAAGAAACTTTGTGTTCCCAACAAGCTAGGTGAAGGACGGCTTTCACACAAAATTATCTCTCAGAACTGAGCATGTGGAGAGACGTTCGTTCATCTAGCACAAAGGGAAAGGGTTGCAGGGGAAAATTTTACTCTGTTTTCTCAGTCTGTTTCCTAGTGCCGGTTTGAAGTTCCTTCTGTTTTCACTGTAAAACCGAGTTGTAGATTGTACTTCCCCATATATATGTATGGAGAATTGTTTGGAATTGAAAAGATACTTTGTGTTCCCTACAAGCTAGGTGAAGGACGGCTTTCACACACACTTATCTCTCAGAACTGAGCATGTGGAGAGACGTTCGTTCATCTAGCACAAAGGGAAAGTGTTGCAGGAGAAAATTTTACTCTGGATTCTGAGACTGTTTCCTAGTGCCTGTTTCAAGTTCCTGCTGCTTTCACTGTAAAATCGAGTTGGAGATATTACTACCCCTTATATATGTATGGAGTGGAGTTTGGAACCTAAAAGAATCTTTGTGTTCCCAACAAGCTAGGTGAAGGACGGCTTACAACACACTAATCTCTCAGAACTTAGCATGTGGAGAGACGTTCGTTCATCTAGCACAAATGGAATGGGTTGAAAGGGAAACTTTTACTCTGGTTTCTCAGTCTGTTTCCTAGTGCTGGTTTGAAGTTCCTGCAGTTTACACTGTAAAACTGATTTGAAGCTAGTACATCCCCATAAATATGTATGGAGAGGTGTTTGCAAATGAAAAGAAACTTGGTTTTCCCAACATGCTAGTGAAGGACGGCTTTCACACACACTTATCTCTCAGAACTGAGCATGTGGAGAGACGTTCGTTCAAATAGCACAAAGGGAACGGGTTGAAGGAGAAACTTTTACTCTGGTTTCTCAGTCTGCTTCCTAGTGCCGGTTTTATGTTCCTGCATTTTTCACTGTAAACCGAGTTGTAGCTAGTACCTCCCCATATATATGTATGGAGTGGATTTTGGATTTGAAAAGAAACTTTCTGTTCCCAGCAAGATAGTTTAAGGACGGCTTTCACACACACTTCACTCTCAGAACTGAGCTTGTGGAGAGACGTTCGTTCATCTAGCACAAAGGGAAAGGGTTGCAGGAGAAAATTTTACTCTGGATTCTGAGACTGTTTCCTAGTGCCTGTTTCAAGTTCCTGCTGCTTTCACTGTAAAATCGAGTTGGAGATATTACTACCCCTTATATATGTATGGAGTGGAGTTTGGAACCTAAAAGAATCTTTGTGTTCCCAACAAGCAAGGTGAAGGACGGCTTACAACACACTAATCTCTCAGAACTTAGCATGTGGAGAGACGTTCGTTCATCTAGCACAAATGGAATGGGTTGAAAGGGAAACTTTTACTCTGGTTTCTCAGTCTGTTTCCTAGTGCTGGTTTGAATTTCCTGCAGTTTACACTGTAAAACTGATTTGAAGCTAGTACATCCCCATAAATATGTATGGAGAGGTGTTTACAAATGAAAAGAAACTTGGTTTTCCCAACATGCTAGTGAAGGACGGCTTTCACACACACTTATCTCTCAGAACTGAGCATGTGGAGAGACGTTCGTTCAAATAGCACAAAGGGAACGGGTTGAAGGAGAAACTTTTACTCTGGTTTCTGAGTCTGTTTCCTAGTGCCGGTTTGAAGTTCCTGGTCTTTACACTGTAAAAACGATTTGGAGTAGTACTTCCCCATATATATTTATGGAGAGGTGTTTGCAACTGAAAAGAAACTTTGTGTTCCCAACATGCTAGTTGAAGTACGGCTTTCACACACACTTATCTCTGAGAACTGAACTTGTGGATAGATGTTCGTTCATCTAGCACAAAGGAACGGATTGCAGGTGAAACTTTTACTCTGGTTTCTCAGTCTGCTTCCTAGTGCCGGTTTGAAGTTCCAGCAGTTTACACTGTAAAACAGATTTGGAGCTAGTACATCCCCATAAATTTGTATGGAGAAGTGTTTGAAAAATGAAAAGAAACTTTGTGTTCCCAACAAGCTAGGTGAAGGACGGCTTTCACACACACATATCTCTCAGAACTGAGCATGTGGAGAGACGTTCGTTCATCTAGCACTAATGGAACGGGTGGAAGGGAAACTTTTACTCTGGTTTCTCATTCTGTTTACTAGTGCCGGTTTGAAGTTCCTGCAGTTTTCACTTTAAAAACGATTTGGAGCTAGTACCTCCCCATATATAAGTATGGAGAGGTGTTTGCAACTGAAAAGAAATTTTGTTTCCCAACAAGCTAAGTGAAGGACGGCTTTCACACACACTTATCTCTCAGAACTGAACATGTGGAGAGACGTACGTTCATTCAAGCACAAAGGGAACGAGTTGCAGGAGAAACATTTACTCTGGTTTCTCAGTCTGTTTCCTAGTGCCGGTATGAAGTTCCTGCAGTTTACACTGTAAAACCCAGTTGGAGCAGGTACCTCCCCATATATATGTATGGAGAGGTGTTTGCAACTGAAAAGAAACTTTGTGTTCCCAACAAGCTAGGTGAAGGACGGCTTTCACACACACTTATCTCTGAGAACTGAGCTTCTGGATAGACGTTCGTTCATCTAGCACAAAGGGAAAGGGTTGCAGGTGAAACTTTTACTCTGGTATCTAAGTCTGCTTCCTAGTGCCGGTTTTATGTTCCTGCATTTTTCACTGTAAACCGAGTTGTAGCTAGTACCTCCCCATATATATGTATGGAGTGGATTTTGGATTTGAAAAGAAACTTTCTGTTCCCAAAAAGATAGTTTAAGGACGGCTTTCACACACACTTCACTCTCAGAACTGAGCATGTGGAGAGACGTTCGTTCATCTATCACAAAGGGAACGTGTTGCAGGGGAAAATTTTTCTCTTTTCTCAGTCTGTTTACTAGTGCCGGTTTGAAGTTCCTGCAGTTTTCACTGTAAAAGCGATTTGGAGCTAGTACCTCCCCATATATATGTGTGGAGAGGTGTTTGCAACTGAAAAGATACTTTGTGTTCCCAACAAGCTAGGTGAAGGACGGCTTTCACACACACTTATCTCTCAGAACTGAGCATGTGGAAAGACGTTCGTTCATCTATCACAAAGGGAAAGGGTTGTAGGAGAAACTTTTACTCTGGTTTCTCAGTCTGTTTCCTAGTGCCGGTTTGAAGTTCCTGCAGTTTTCACTGTAAAAACGGGATGGAGCTAGTACCTCTCCATAAATATGTATGGATTGGAGTTTGTAACAGAAAAGAAACTTTGTGTTCCCAACAAGCTAGGTGAAGGACGGCTTTCACACAAAATTATCTCTCAGAACTGAGCATGTGGAGAGACGTTCGTTCATCTAGCACAAAGGGAAGGGGTTGCAGGAGAACGTTTTACTCTGGATTCTGAGTCTGTTTCCTAGTGCCAGTTTGAAGTTACTTCTGTTTTCACTGTAAAACCGATTTGGAGTAGTACTTCCTCATATATATGTATGGAGAGGTGTTTGCAACTGAAAAGAAACTTTGTGTTCCCAACAAGCTAGGTGAAGGAATTCTTTCACACACACTTATCTCTCAGAACTGAGCATGTGGAAACACGTTCGTTCATCTAGCACAAAGGGAACGGGTTGCAGGAGAAACTTTTACTCTGGTTTCTGAGTCTGTTTTCTAGTGCCGGTTTGAAGTTCCTTCTCTTTTCACTGTAAAACCGAGTTGGAGATATTACTTCCCCATATATATGTATGGAGTGGAGTTTGGATCCTAAAAGAATCTTTGTGTTCCCAGCAAGCTAGGTGAAGGACGGTTTCACACACACTTATCTCTCAGAACAAAGCATGTGGAGAGACGTTCGTTCATCTAGCGCAAAAGGAATGGGTTGAAGGGGAAACTTTTACTATGGTTTTTCAGTCTGTTTCCTAGTGCCAGTTTGAAGTTCCTGCTGTTTTCACTGTAAAACAGAGTTGGAGCTAGTACATCCCCATATATATGTATGGAGTGGATTTTGGAACTGAAAAGAAACATTGTGTTCCCAAAAATATAGTTTAAGGAAGGCTTTCACACACACTTATCTCTCAGAACTGAGCATGTGGAAACACGTTCGTTCATCTAGCACAAAGGGAACGGGTTGCAGGAGAAACATTTACTCTGGTTTCTCAGTCTGTTTCCTAGAGCCGGTTTGAAGTTCCTGCAGTTTACACTGTAAAATCGATTTGGATAATTACCTCAACATATATATATAAGGTGTGGAGTTTGCAACTGAAAAGTAACTTTGTGTTCCCAACAAGCTAGGTGAAGGACGGCTTTCACACACACTTATCTCTGAGAACTGAGCTTCTGGATAGACGTTCGTTCATCTAGCACAAAGGGAAAGGGTTGCAGGTGAAACTTTTACTCTGGTATCTCAGTCTGCTTCCTAGTGCCGGTTTTATGTTCCTGCATTTTTCACTGTAAACCGAGTTGTAGCTAGTACCTCCCCATATATAAGTACGGAGAGGTGTTTGCAACTGAAAAGAAACTTTGTGTTCCCAACAAGCTAGTTGAAGGACGGCTTTCACACAAACTTATCTCTGAGAACTGAGCTTCTGGAGAGACGATCGTTCATCTAGCACAAAGGGAACGGGTTGCAGGTGAAACTTTTTCTCTGGTTTCTCAGTCTGCTTCCTAGTGCCGGTTTGAAGTTCCGCATTTTTCACTGTAAACAGAGTTGGAGCTATTACCTCCCCATATATATGTATGGAGTGGATTTTGGATTTGAAAAGAGACTTTCTCTTCCCAACAAGAGAGTTTAAGGACGGCTTTCACACAAACTTAACTCTCAGAACTGAGCAGGTGGAAAGACGTTCGTTCATCTAACCCAAAGGGAACGTGTTTCAGGGGAAACTTTTTCTCTTTTCTCAGTCTGCTTCCTAGTGCAGGTTTGAAGTTCCTGCATTTTTCACTGTAAACCGAGTTGGAGCTAGTACCTCCCCATATATATGTATGGAGTGGTTTTTGGATTTGAAAAGAAACTTTCTGTTCCCAACAAGATAGTTTAAGGACGGCTTTCACACACACTTAACTCTCAGAACGGAGCATGTGGAGAGACGTTCGTTCATCTATCACAAAGGGAACGTGTTGCAGGGGAAACTTTTTCTCTTTTCTCAGTCTGTTTACTAGTGCCGGTTTGAAGTTCCTGCAGTTTTCACTGTAAAAGCGATTTGGAGCTAGTACCTCCCTATATATATGTATGGAGAGGTGTTTGCAACTGAAAAGAAACTTTGTGTTCCCAACAAGCTAGGTGAAGGACGGCTTTCACACACACTTATCTCTCAGAACTGAGCATGTGGAAAGACGTTCGTTCATCTATCACAAAGGGAAAGGGTTGTAGGAGAAACTTTTACTCTGGTTTCTCAGTCTGTTTCCTAGTGCCGGTTTGAAGTTCCTGCAGTTTTCACTGTAAAAACGGGATGGAGCTAGTACCTCTCCATAAATATGTATGGATTGGAGTTTGCAACAGAAAAGGAACTTTGTGTTCCCAACAAGCTAGGTGAAGGACGGCTTTCACACAAAATTATCTCTCAGAACTGAGCATGTGGAGAGACGTTCGTTCATCTAGCACAAATGGAAGGGTTTGCAGGAGAACCTTTTAATCTGGATTCTGAGTCTGTTTCCTAGTGCCGGTTTGATGTTACTTCTGTTTTCACTTTAAAACCGAGATGGGGCTAATACCTAACCATATATATGTATGGAGTGGATTTTGGAACTGAAAAGAAACTTTGTGTTCCCATAAAGATAGTTTAAGGAAGGTTTCACACACACTTATGTCTCAGAACTTAGCATGTGGAGAGACGTTCGTTCATCTAGCACAAATGGAATGGGTTGCAGGGGAAACTTTTACTCTGGTTTGTCAGTCTGTTTCCTAGAGCCGGTTTGAAGTTTCTGAAGTTAAACTGTAAAACTGAGTTGGAGATAGAACCTCCCCATATATATGTATGGAGAGGTGTTTGGAACTGAAAAGAAACTTTGTGTTCCCAACAAGCTAGGTGAAGAACGGTTTCACAAACACTTATCTCTCAGAATTGAGCATGTGGAGAGACGTTCGTTCATCTAGCACAAAGGGAACGGGTTGCAGGAGAAACTTTTACTCTGGTTTCTGAGTCTGTTTCCTAGTGCCGGTTTGAAGTTCCTGTTCTTTTCACTGTAAAACCGATTTGGAGTAGTACTTCCTCATATATATGTATGGAGAGGTGTTTGCAACTGAAAAGAAACTTTGTGTTCCCAACAAGCTAGGTGAAGGAAGGCTTTCACACACACTTATCTCTCAGAACTGAGCATGTGTAAACACGTTCGTTCATCTAGCACAAAGGGAACGGGTTGCAGGAGAAACTTTTACTCTGGTTTCTCTGTCTGTTTCATAGTGCCGGTTTGAAGTTCCTGCAGTTTTCACTGTAAAACCGAGATGGAGCTAGTACCACCCCATAAATATGTATGGATTGGAGTTTGCAACTGAAAACAAACTTTGTGTTCCCAACAAGCTAGGTGAAGGACGGCTTTCACACACACTTATCTCTCAGAACTGAGCATGTGGGGAGACGTTCGTTCATCTAGCACAAAGGGAAAGGGTTGCAGGAGAAACTTTTACTCTGGTTTCTGAGTCTGTTTCCTAGTGCCGGTTTGAAGTTCCTTCTCTTTTCACTGTAAAACCGAGTTGGAGATATTACTTCCCCATATATATGTATGGAGTGGAGTTTGGATCCTAAAAGAATCTTTGTGTTCCCAGCAAGCTAGGTGAAGGACGGTTTCACACACACTTATCTCTCAGAACAAAGCATGTGGAGAGACGTTCGTTCATCTAGCGCAAAGGGAATGGGTTGAAGGGGAAACTTTTACTATGGTTTCTCAGTCTGTTTCCTAGTGCCAGTTTGAAGTTCCTGCTGTTTTCACTGTAAAACAGAGTTGGAGTTCGTACATCCCCATATATATGTATGGAGTGGATTTTGGAACTGAAAAGAAACATTGTGTTCCCAAATATATAGTTTAAGTAAGGCTTTCACACACACTTATCTCTCAGAACTGAGCATGTGGAAACACGTTCGTTCATCTAGCACAAAGGGAACGGGTTGCAGGAGAAACATTTACTCTGGTTTCTCAGTCTTTTTCCTAGTGCCTGTTTGAAGTTTCTGCAGTTTACACTGTAAAACAGAGTTGGAGCTAGAACCTCCCCATATATATGTATGGAGAGGTGTTTGCAACTGAAAAGAAAATTTGTGTTCCCAACAAGCTAGGTGAAGGACGGCTTTCACACACACTTATCTCTGAGAACTGAGCTTCTGGATAGACGTTCGTTCATCTAGCACAAAGGGAAAGGGTTGCAGGTGAAACTTTTACTCTGGTATCTCAGTCTGCTTCCTAGTGCCGGTTTTATGTTCCTGCATTTTTCACTGTAAACCGAGTTGTAGCTAGTACCTCCCCATATATATATATGGAGTGGATTTTGGATTTGAAAAGAAACTTTCAGTTCCCAACAAGATAGTTTAAGGACGGCTTTCACACACACTTATCTCTGAGAACTGAGCTTGTGGAGAGACGTTCGTTCATCTAGCAAAAAGGGAACGGATTGCAGGTGAAACTTTTACTCTGGTCTCAGTCTTTTTACTAGTGCCGGTATGAAGTTCCTGCAGTTTTCACTGTAAAACCGATTTGGAGATGGTACCTCCCCATATATAAGTACGGAGAGGTGTTTGCAACTGAAAAGAAACTTTGTGTTCCCAACAAGCTAGGTGAAGGACGGCTTTCACACAAACTTATCTCTGAGAACTGAGCTTCTGGAGAGACGATCGTTCATCTATCCCAAAGGGAACGTGTTTCAGGGGAAACTTTTTCTCTTTTCTCAGTCTGCTTCCTAGTGTAGGTTTGAAGTTCCTGCATTTTTCACTGTAAACCGAGTTGGAGCTAGTACCTCCCCATATATATGTATGGAGTGGTTTTTGGATTTGAAAAGAAACTTTCTGTTCCCAAAAAGATAGTTTAAGGACGGCTTTCACACACACTTAACTCTCAGAATTGAGCATGTGGAGAGACGTTCGTTCATCTATCACAAAGGGAACGTGTTGCAGGGGAACCTTTTTCTCTTTTCTCAGTCTGTTTACTAGTGCCGGTTTGAAGTTCCTGCAGTTTTCACTGTAAAAGCGATTTGGAGCTAGTACTTCCCCATATATAAGTATGGAGAGGTGTTTGAAACTGAAAAGAATCTTTGTGTTCCCAACAAGCTAGTTGAAGGAAGGCTTTCACACACACTTATCTCTCAGAACTGAGCATGTGGAAAGACGTTCGTTCATCTAGCACAAAGGGAACGGGTTGCAGGAGAAACTTTTACTCTGGTTCTCACTCTGTTTCCTAGTGCCGGTTTGATGTTCCTGCAGTTTTCACAGTAAATCCGAGATGGAGCTAGTACCTCCCCATAAATATGTATGGATTGGAGTTTGCAACTGAAAAGAAACTTTGTGTACCCAACAAGCTAGGTGAAAGACGGCTTTCACACACACTTATCTCTCAGAACTGAGCATGTGGAGAGACGTTCGTTCATCTAGCACAAAGTGAACTGGTTGCAGGAGAACCTTTTACTCAGGATTCTGAGTCTGTTTCCTAGTGCCGGTTTGAAGTTCCTGCTGTTTTCACTGTAAAACCGAGTTGGAGCTAGTACCTACCCATATATAAGTATGGAGTGGATTTTCGAACTGAAAAGAAACTTTGTGTTCCCAAAAAGATAGTTTAAGGAAGGCTTTCACACACAATTAAGTCTCAGAACATAGCATGTGGAGAGACGTTCGTTCATCTAGCACAAATGGAATGGGTTGCTGGGGAAACATTTACTCTGATTTCACAGTCTGTTTACATGTGCCGGTTTGAAGTTCCTGCAGTTTTCACTGTAAAACCGAGTTGGAGCTAGTACCTACCCATATATAAGTATGGAGAGGTGTTTGCAACTGAAAAGAAACTTTGTGTTCCCAACAAGCTAGGTGAAGGAAGGCTTTCACACACACATATCTCTCAGAACTGAGCATGTGGAAACACGTTCGTTCATCTAGCACAAAGGGAACGGGTTGCAGGAGAAACTTTTACTCTGGTTTCTCTGTCTGTTTCATAGTGCCGGTTTGAAGTTCCTGCAGTTTTCACTGTAAAACCGAGATGGAGCTTGTACCACCCCATAAATATGTATGGATTGGAGTTTGCAACTGAAAACAAACTTTGTGTTCCCAACAAGCTAGGTGAAGAACGGCTTTCACACACACTTATCTCTCAGAACTGAGCATGTGGGGAGACGTTCGTTCATCTAGCACAAAGGGAAAGGGTTGCAGGAGAAACTTTTACTCTGGTTTCTGAGTCTGTTTCCTAGTGCCGGTTTGAAGTTCCTTCTCTTTTCACTGTAAAACCGAGTTGGAGATATTACTTCCCCATATATATGTATGGAGTGGAGTTTGGATCCTAAAAGAATCTTTGTGTTCCCAGCAAGCTAGTTGAAGGACGGTTTCACACACACTTATCTCTCAGAACAAAGCATGTGGAGAGACGTTCGTTCATCTAGCGCAAAGGGAATGGGTTGAAGGGGAAGCTTTTACTATGGTTTCTCAGTCTGTTTCCTAGTGCCAGTTTGAAGTTCCTGCTGTTTTCACTGTAAAACAGAGTTGGAGTTCGTACATCCCCATATATATGTATGGAGTGGATTTTGGAACTGAAAAGAAACATTGTGTTCCCAAAAATATAGTTTAAGTAAGGCTTTCACACACACTTATCTCTCAGAACTGAGCATGTGGAAACACGTTCGTTCATCTAGCACAAAGGGAACGGGTTGCAGGAGAAACTTTTACTCTGGTTTCTCAGTCTTTTTCCTAGTGCCTGTTTGAAGTTTCTGCAGTTTACACTGTAAAACAGAGTTGGAGCTAGAACCTCCCCATATATATGTATGGAGAGGTGTTTGCAACTGAAAAGAAAATTTGTGTTCCCAACAAGCTAGGTGAAGGACGGCATTCACACACACTTATCTCTGAGAACTGAGCTTCTGGATAGACGTTCGTTCATCTAGCACAAAGGGAAAGGGTTGCAGGTGAAACTTTTACTCTGGTATCTCAGTCTGCTTCCTAGTGCCGGTTTTATGTTCCTGCATTTTTCACTGTAAACCGAGTTGTAGCTAGTACCTCCCCATATATATATATGGAGTGGATTTTGGATTTGAAAAGAAACTTTCAGTTCCCAACAAGATAGTTTAAGGACGGCTTTCACACACACTTATCTCTGAGAACTGAGCTTGTGGAGAGACGTTCGTTCATCTAGCAAAAAGGGAACGGATTGCAGGTGAAACTTTTACTCTGGTTTCTCAGTCTTTTTACTAGTGCCGGTATGAAGTTCCTACAGTTTTCAATGTAAAACCGATTTGGAGCTAGTACCTCCTCATATATAAGTACGGAGAGGTGTTTGCAACTGAAAAGAAACTTTGTGTTCCCAACAAGCTAGGTGAAGGACGGCTTTCACACAAACTTATCTCTGAGAACTGAGCTTCTGGAGAGACGATCGTTCATCTAGCACAAAGGGAACGGGTTGCAGGTGAAACTTTTTCTCTGGTTTCTCTGTCTGCTCCCTAGTGCCGGTTTGAAGTTCCGCATTTTTCACTGTAAACAGAGTTGGAGCTATTACCTCCCCATATATATGTATGGAGTGGTTTTTGGATTTGAAAAGAAACTTTCTGTTCCCAAAAAGATAGTTTAAGGACGGCTTTCACACACACTTAACTCTCAGAACTGAGCATGTGGAGAGACGTTCGTTCATCTATCACAAAGGGAACGTGTTGCAGGGGAACCTTTTTCTCTTTTCTCAGTCTGTTTACTAGTGCCGGTTTGAAGTTCCTGCAGTTTTCACTGTAAAAGCGATTTGGAGCTAGTACTTCCCCATATATAAGTATGGAGAGGTGTTTGAAACTGAAAAGAATCTTTGTGTTCCCAACAAGCTAGTTGAAGGAAGGCTTTCACACACACTTATCTCTCAGAACTGAGCATGTGGAAAGACGTTCGTTCATCTAGCACAAAGGGAACGGGTTGCAGGAGAAACTTTTACTCTGGTTCTCACTCTGTTTCCTAGTGCCGGTTTGATGTTCCTGCAGTTTTCACAGTAAATCCGAGATGGAGCTAGTACCTCCCCATAAATATGTATGGATTGGAGTTTGCAACTGAAAAGAAACTTTGTGTACCCAACAAGCTAGGTGAAAGACGGCTTTCACACACACTTATCTCTCAGAACTGAGCATGTGGAGAGACGTTCGTTCATCTAGCACAAAGGGAACTGGTTGCAGGAGAACCTTTTACTCAGGATTCTGAGTCTGTTTCCTAGTGCCGGTTTGAAGTTCCTGCTGTTTTCACTGTAAAACCGAGTTGGAGCTAGTACCTACCCATATATAAGTATGGAGTGGATTTTCGAACTGAAAAGAAACTTTGTGTTCCCAAAAAGATAGTTTAAGGAAGGCTTTCATACACAATTAAGTCTCAGAACATAGCATGTGGAGAGACGTTCGTTCATCTAGCACAAATGGAATGGGTTGCTGGGGAAACATTTACTCTGATTTCACAGTCTGTTTACATGTGCCGGTTTGAAGTTCCTGCAGTTTTCACTGTAAAACCGAGTTGGAGCTAGTACCTACCCATATATAAGTATGGAGAGGTGTTTGCAACTGAAAAGAAACTTTGTGTTCCCAACAAGCTAGGTGAAGGAAGGCTTTCACACACACATATCTCTCAGAACTGAGCATGTGGAAACACGTTCGTTCATCTAGCACAAAGGGAACGGGTTGCAGGAGAAACTTTTACTCTGGTTTCTCTGTCTGTTTCATAGTGCCGGTTTGAAGTTCCTGCAGTTTTCACTGTAAAACCGAGATGGAGCTTGTACCACCCCATAAATATGTATGGATTGGAGTTTGCAACTGAAAACAAACTTTGTGTTCCCAACAAGCTAGGTGAAGGACGGCTTTCACACACACTTATCTCTCAGAACTGAGCATGTGGGGAGACGTTCGTTCATCTAGCACAAAGGGAAAGGGTTGCAGGAGAAACTTTTACTCTGGTTTCTGAGTCTGTTTCCTAGTGCCGGTTTGAAGTTCCTTCTCTTTTCACTGTAAAACCGAGTTGGAGATATTACTTCCCCATATATATGTATGGAGTGGAGTTTGGATCCTAAAAGAATCTTTGTGTTCCCAGCAAGCTAGGTGAAGGACGGTTTCACACACACTTATCTCTCAGAACAAAGCATGTGGAGAGACGTTCGTTCATCTAGCGCAAAGGGAATGGGTTGAAGGGGAAACTTTTACTATGGTTTCTCAGTCTGTTTCCTAGTGCCAGTTTGAAGTTCCTGCTGTTTTCACTGTAAAACAGAGTTGGAGTTCGTACATCCCCATATATATGTATGGAGTGGATTTTGGAACTGAAAAGAAACATTGTGTTCCCAAAAATATAGTTTAAGTAAGGCTTTCACACACACTTATCTCTCAGAACTGAGCATGTGGAAACACGTTCGTTCATCTAGCACAAAGGGAACGGGTTGCAGGAGAAACTTTTACTCTGGTTTCTCAGTCTTTTTCGTAGTGCCTGTTTGAAGTTTCTGCAGTTTACACTGTAAAACAGAGTTGGAGCTAGAACCTCCCCATATATATGTATGGAGAGGTGTTTGCAACTGAAAAGAAAATTTGTGTTCCCAACAAGCTAGGTGAAGGACGGCTTTCACACACACTTATCTCTGAGAACTGAGCTTCTGGATAGACGTTCGTTCATCTAGCACAAAGGGAAAGGGTTGCAGGTGAAACTTTTACTCTGGTATCTCAGTCTGCTTCCTAGTGCCGGTTTTATGTTCCTGCATTTTTCACTGTAAACCGAGTTGTAGCTAGTACCTCCCCATATATATATATGGAGTGGATTTTGGATTTGAAAAGAAACTTTCAGTTCCCAACAAGATAGTTTAAGGACGGCTTTCACACACACTTATCTCTGAGAACTGAGCTTGTGGAGAGACGTTCGTTCATCTAGCAAAAAGGGAACGGATTGCAGGTGAAACTTTTACTCTGGTTTCTCAGTCTTTTTACTAGTGCCGGTATGAAGTTCCTGCAGTTTTCACTGTAAAACCGATTTGGAGCTAGTACCTCCCCATATATAAGTACGGAGAGGTGTTTGCAACTGAAAAGAAACTTTGTGTTCCCAACAAGCTAGGTGAAGGACGGCTTTCACACAAACTTATCTCTGAGAACTGAGCTTCTGGAGAGACGATCGTTCATCTAGCACAAAGGGAACGGGTTGCAGGTGAAACTTTTTCTCTGGTTTCTCAGTCTGCTCCCTAGTGCCGGTTTGAAGTTCCGCATTTTTCACTGTAAACAGAGTTGGAGCTATTACCTCCCCATATATATGTATGGAGTGGATTTTGGATTTGAAAAGAGACTTTCTCTTCCCAACAAGAGAGTTTAAGGACGGCTTTCACACACACTTAACTCTCAGAACTGAGCAGGTGGAAAGACTTTCGTTCATCTATCCCAAAGGGAACGAGTTTCAGGGGAAACTTTTTCTCTTTTCTCAGTCTGCTTCCTAGTGCAGGTTTGAAGTTCCTGCATTTTTCACTGTAAACCGAGTTGGAGCTATTACCTCCCCATATAAATGTATGGAGTGGTTTTTGGATTTGAAAAGAAACTTTCTGTTCCCAACAAGGTAGTTTAAGGACGGCTTTCACACACACTTAACTCTCAGAACTGAGCATGTTGAGAGACGTTCGTTCATCTATCACAAAGGGAACGTGTTGCAGGGGAACCTTTTTCTCTTTTCTCAGTCTGTTTACTAGTGCCGGTTTGAAGTTCCTGCAGTTTTCACTGTAAAAGCGATTTGGAGCTAGTACTTCCCCATATATAAGTATGGAGAGGTGTTTGAAACTGAAAAGAATCTTTGTGTTCCCAACAAGCTAGTTGAAGGAAGGCTTTCACACACACTTATCTCTCAGAACTGAGCATGTGGAAAGACGTTCGTTCATCTAGCACAAAGGGAACGGGTTGCAGGAGAAACTTTTACTCTGGTTCTCAGTCTGTTTCCTAGTGCCAGTTTGATGTTCCTGCAGTTTTCACAGTAAATCCGAGATGGAGTTAGTACCTCCCCATAAATATGTATGGATTGGAGTTTGCAACTGAAAGAAACTTTGTGTTCCCAACAAGCTAGGTGAAAGACGGCTTTCACGCACACATATCTCTCAGAACTGAGCATGTGGAGAGACGTTCGTTCATCTAGCACAAAGGGACTGGTTGCAGGAGAACCTTTTACTCAGGATTCTGAGTCTGTTTCCTAGTGCCGGTTTGAAGTTCCTGCTGTTTTCACTGTAAAACCGAGTTGGAGCTAGTACCTACCCATATATAAGTCTGGAGTGAATTTTAGAACTGAAAAGAAACTTTGTGTTCCCAAAAAGATAGTTTAAGGAAGGCTTTCACACACACTTAAGTCTCAGAACTTAGCATGTGGAGAGACGTTCGTTCATCTAGCACAAATGGAATGGGTTGCCGGGGAAACATTTACTCTGATTTCACAGTCTGTTTACTTGTGCCGGTTTAAAGTTCCTGCAGTTTTCACTCTAAAAGCGATTTGGAGCTAGTACCTCCCCATATATAAGTATGGAGAGGTGTTTGCAACTGAAAAGAAACTTTGTGTTCCCAACAAGCTAGGTGAAGGACGGCTTTCACACACACTTATCTCTCAGAACTGAGCATGTGGAAACACGTTCGTTCATCTAGCACAAAGGGAAAGGGTTGCAGGTGAAACTTTTACTCTGGTATCTCAGTCTGCTTCCTAGTGCCGGTTTTATGTTCCTGCATTTTTCACTGTAAACCGAGTTGTAGCTAGTACCTCCCCATATATATATATGGAGTGGATTTTGGATTTGAAAAGAAACTTTCAGTTCCCAACAAGATAGTTTAAGGACGGCTTTCACACACACTTATCTCTGAGAACTGAGCTTGTGGAGAGACGTTCGTTCATCTAGCAAAAAGGGAACGGATTGCAGGTGAAACTTTTACTCTGGTTTCTCAGTCTTTTTACTAGTGCCGGTATGAAGTTCCTGCAGATTTCACTGTGAAACCGATTTGGAGCTAGTACCTCCCCATATATAAGTACGGAGAGGTGTTTGCAACTGAAAAGAAACTTTGTGTTCCCAACAAGCTAGGTGAAGGACGGCTTTCACACAAACTTATCTCTGAGAACTGAGCTTCTGGAGAGACGATCGTTCATCTAGCACAAAGGGAACGGGTTGCAGGTGAAACTTTTTCTCTGGTTACTCAGTCTGCTTCCTAGTGCCGGTTTGAAGTTCCGCAATTTTCACTGTAAACAGAGTTGGAGCTAATACCTCCCCATATATATGTATGGAGTGGATTTTGGATTTGAATAGAGACTTTCTCTTCCCAACAAGAGAGTTTAAGGACGGCTTTCACACACACTTAACTCTCAGAACTGAGCAGGTGGAAAGACGTTCGTTCATCTATCCCAAAGGGAACGTGTTTCAGGGGAAACTTTTTCTCTTTCCTCAGTCTGCTTCCTAGTGCAGGTTTGAAGTTCCTGCATTTTTCACTGTAAACCGAGTTGGAGCTAGTACCTCCCCATATACATGTATGGAGTGGTTTTTGGATTTGAAAAGAAACTTTCTGTTCCCAACAAGATAGTTTAAGGACGGCTTTCACACACACTTAACTCTCAGAACTGAGCATGTGGAGAGACGTTCGTTCATCTAGCACAAAGGGAAAGGTTTGCAGGAGAAATTATTACTCTGGTTTCTCAGTCTGTTTCCTAGTGCCGGTTTGAAGTTCATGCTGTTTTCACTTTAAAACCGAGATTGAGATATTACTTCCCCATATATATGTATGGAGTGGAGTTTGGAACCTAAAAGAATCTTTGTGTTCCCAACAAGCTAGGTGAAGGACGGATTTCACACACACTTATCTCTCAGAACTGAGCATGTGGGGAGACGTTCGTTCATCTAGCATAAATGGAATGGGTTGCAGGGGAAACTTTTTCTCTGGTTTCTCAGTCTGTTTCCTAGTGCCGGTTTGAAGTTCCTGCAGTTTACCCTGTAAAACCGTTTTGGAGCTAGTACCTCCCCATATATATGTATGGAGAGGTGTTTGCAACTGAAAAGAAACTTTGTGTTCCCAACAAGCTAGGTGAAAAACGGCTTTCACACACACTTATCTCTGAGAACTGAGCTTCTGGAGAGACGTTCGTAAATCTAGCACAAAGGGAACGGATTGCAGTGGTAACTTTTACTCTGGTTTCTCAGTCTGCTTCCTAGTGCCGGTTTGAAGTTCCTGCATTTTTCACTATAAACCGAGTTTGAGATAGTACCACCCCATATATATGTATGGAGTGGATTTTGGAATTGAAAAGAAACTTTGTATTCCCAACAAGATAGTTTAAGGACGGCTTTCACACACACTTATCTCTCAGAACTGAGCATGTGGAGAGACTTTCGTTCACCTATCACAAAGTGAACGTGTTGCAGGGGAAACTTTTTCTCTGGTTTCTCAGTCTGTTTACTGGTGCCGGTTTGAAGTTCCTGCAGTTTCCACTCTAAAAGCGATTTGGATCTAGTACCTCCCCATATATAACTATGGAGAGGTGTTTGCAATTGAACAGAAAATTTGTGTTCCCAACAAGATAGGTGAAGGAAGACTTTCACACACACTTATCTCTCAGAACTGAGCATGTGGAAACAGTTTCGTTCATCTAGCACAAATGGAACGGGTTGCAGGGGAAACTTTTACTCTGGTTTCTCAGTCTGTTTATAAGTGCCGGATTGAAATTCCTGCATTTTTCACTGTAAACCCGAGTTGGAGCTACTACATCCCCATATATAAGTATGGAGAGGTGTTAGCAACTGAAAAGGAACTTTGTGTTCCCAAAAAGCTAGGTGAAGGACGGCTTTCACACACACTTATCTCTCAGAACTTAGCATGTGGAAAGACGTTCGTTCATCTAGCCCAAAGGGAACTGTTTGCAGGAGAAAATTTAACTCTGGTTTCTCAGTCTGTTTCCTAGTGCCGGTTTGAAGTTCCTGCCGTTTTCCCTGTGAAAACGACTTGAAGCTAGTACTTACCCATATATATGTATGGAGGGGAGTTTGCTACTGAAAAGAAACTTTCTGTTCCCAACAAGCTAGTTGAAGGACGGCTTTCATAACACTAATCTCTCAGAACTGAGCATGAGGAGAGACATTCGTTCATCTAGCACAAAGTGAACGGTTTGCAGGAGAAAATTTTACTCTGGTTTCGCAGTCTGTTTCCTAGTGTCAGTTTGAAGTTCCTGCAGTTTTCACTGTAAAACCGAGTTGAAGCTAGTACCTCCCCAGATATATGTATGGAGTGGAGTTTGCAACTGAAAAGAAACTTTGTGTTCCCAACAAGCTAGGTGAAGGACGGCTTTCACACACACATATCTCTCAGAACTGAGCATGTGGAGAGACTTTCTTTCATCTAGCACAAAGAGAACTGGTTGCAGGAGAAACATATACTCTGGTTTCTCAGTCAGTTTCCTAGTGCCGGTTTGATGTTCCTGCAGTTTACACAGAAAACCGAGTTGGAGCTAGAACCTCCCCATATATATGTATGGATTGGACTTTGCAATTGAAAAGAAACTTTGTGTTCCAAACAAGCTAGCTGAAGGAAGGCTTTCATACACAATTATCTCTCAGAACTGAGCATGTGGAGAGTCGTTCGTTCATCTAGAACAAAGGGAACGGGTTGCAGGAGGAATTTTACTCTGGTTTCTCAGTCTGTTTCCTAGTGCCGGTTTGAAGTTCCTGCAGTATTCATTTTAAAACCGAGTTGGAGTTAGTACCTCTCCAGATACGTGTATGGAGTGGAGTTTGCAACTGAAAGAAATTTTGTGTTCCCAACAAGCTAGGTGAAGAACGGCTTTCACACAAACTTTTCTCTCAGAACTGAGCATGTGGAGAGACGTTCGTTCATCTAGCACAAAGGGAAAGGGTTGCAGCAGAAATTTTTACTCTGGTTTCTCAGTCTGTTTCCTAGTTCCGGTTGAAGTTCCTGCAGTTTTCACTATAATACCGAGTTGGAGCTACTACCTCCCCATATATAAGTATGGAGAGGTGTTTGCAACTGAAAAGAAAATTTGTGTTCCCAACAAGCTAGGTGAAGGACGGCTTTCACACACACTTATCTCTCAGATCTTAGCATGTGGAGAGATGTTCGTTCATCTAGCACAAAGGGAACTGTTTGCAGGAGTAAATTTAATTCTGGTTTCTCAGTCTGTTTCCTAGTGCCGGTTTGAATTTCCTGCATTTTTCACTGTAAAATCGATTTGAAGCTAGTACCTCATCATATATATGTATGGAGTGGACATTGCAACTGAAAAGAAACTTTGTGTTCCCAACAAGCTAAGTGAAGGACGGCTTTCACACACACTTATCTCTCAGAACTGAGCATGTGGAGAGACGTTCTTTCATCTAATACAAGGGAACGGGTTGCAGGAGAATATTTTACATTGGTTTCCCTGTCTGTTTCCTAGTGACGGTTTGAAGTTCATGCAGTTTTCACTGTGAAATCGACTTGAAGCTTGTACCTCCCCATATATATGTATGGAGGGGAGTTTGCTACTGAAAAGAAACTTTGTGTTCCCAACAAGCTAGGTGAAGGACGGCTTTCACACACACATATCTCTCAGAACTGAGCATGTGGAGAGACGTTCTTTCATCTAGCACAAAGAGAAGTGGTTGCAGGGAAACTTTTACTCTGGTTTCTCAGTCTGTTTCCTAGTGCCGGTTTGATGTTCCTGCAGTTTTCACAGAAAACCGAGTTGGAGCTAGAACCTCCCCATATATATGTATGGTTTGGAGTTTGCAACTGAAAAGAAACTTTGTGTTCACAACAAGCTAGGTAAAGACGGCTTTCATACACATTTATCTCTCAGAACTGAGCATGTGGAGAGTCGTTCGTTCATCTAGAACAAAGGGAACGGGTTGCAGGAGAAACTTTTACTCTGGTTTCTCAGTCTGTTTCCGAGTGCCGGTTTGAAGTTCCTGCATTTTTCACTTTAAAACCGAGTTGGAGTTAGTACATCCCCAGATATGTGTATGGAGTGGAGTTTGCAACTGAAAGAAATTTTGTGTTCCCAACAAGCTAGGTGAAGAACGGCTTTCACACAAACTTATCTCTCAGAACTGAGCATGAGGAGAGACGTTCGTTCATCTAGCACAAACGGAAAGGGTTGCAGCAGAAACTTTTACTCTGGTTTCTCAGTCTGTTTCCTAGTTCCGGTTGAAGTTCCTGCAGTTTTCACTGTAAAACCGAGTTGGATTTAGTACATCCCCAGATATGTGTATGGAGTGGAGTTTACAACTGAAAGAAATTTGTGTTCCCAACAAGCTAGGTGAAGTACGGCTTTCACACAAAATTTTCTCTCAGAACTGAGCATGTGGAGAGACTTTCGTTCATGTAGCACAAACGGAAAGGGTTGCAGCAGAATCCTTTACTCTGGTTTCTCAGTCTGTTTCCTAGTGCCGGTTTGAAGTTCCTGCATTTCTCACTGTAAAACCGATTTGAAGCTAGTACCTCCCCATATATATATATGAAGTGGAGTTTGCAACTGAAAAGAAACTTTGTGTTCCCAAAAAGATAGGTGAAAGACGGCTTTCACACACACTTATCTCTCAGTAATGAGCATATGGAGAGACGTTCGTTCATCTAGTACAAGGGAACGGGTTGCAGGAGAATCTTGTACATTGGTTTCTCAGTCTGTTTCCTAGTGCCGGTTTGAAGTTCCTGCAGTTTTCACTGTAAAATCTAGTTGGCCTAGTACCTCGCCATATATATGTATGGAGAGGTGTTTGCAACTGGAAAGAAACTTTGTGATCCCAACAAGATAGGTGAAGGACGGCTTTCACACACATTTATCTCTCAGAACTGAGCATGTGGAGAGACGTTCATTCATCTATCACAAAGGGAATGGGTTGCAGGAGAAACATTTATTCTGGTTTCTCAGTCTGTTTCCTAGTGCCGGTTTGAAGTTCCTGCAGTTTTCACTGTAAAACCGAGTTGGAGCTAGTACCTCCCCATATATATGTATGGAGTGGGGTTTGCAAATGAAAAGAATCTTTGTGTTCCCAACAAGTTAGGTGAAAGACGGCTTTCACACACACTTATCAATTAGAACTGAGCATGTGGAGAGACGTTAGTTCATCTAGCACAAATGGAACGGGTTACAGGAGAAATTTTCACTCTGGTTTCTCAGTCTGTTTCCTAGTGCCGGTTTGAAGTTCCTGCAGTTTTCGCTGTAAAATCGAGTTGGAGCTAGTACATCACCATATATATGTATGGAGTGGGGTTTGCAACTGAAAAGAAACTTTGTGTTCCCAACAATCTAGGTGAGGGACGGCATTCACACACACTTATCTCTCAGAACTGAGCATGTGGAGAGACTTTCATTCATCTAGCACAAAGGGAACGGGTGGCAGGAGAAATTTTACTCTGGTTTCTCAGTCTGTTTCCTAGTGCCGTTTAGATATTCCTGCAGTTTTCAGAGTTAAACAGAGTTGGAGCTAGTACCTCCCCAGTTATTTGTATGGAGTGGAGTTTGCAACTGAAAAGAAACTTTGTGTTCCCAACAAGCTAGGTGAAGGACGGCTTTCACACACACTTATCTCTCAGAATTGAGCATGTGGTGAGACGTTCTTTCATCTAGCACCAAGAGAAGTGGATACAGGGAAACTTTTACTCTGGTTTCTCATTCTGTTCCCTAGTGCCGTTTGATGTTCCTGCAGTTTTCACAGAAAACCGAGTTGGAGCTAGAACCTCCCCATATATATGTATGGATTGGATTTTGCAACTGAAAAGAAACTTTGTGTTCACATCAAGCTAGGTGAAGGACGGCTTTCATACACACATTTCTCTCAGAACTGAGCATGTGGAGAGACGTTCTTTCACCTAGCACAAAGAGAACTGGTGGCAGGAGAAACTTTTATTCTGGTTTCTCATTCTGATTCCTAGTGCCGGTTTGATGTTCCTGCAGTTTTCACAGAAAACCGAGTTGGAGCTAGAAACTCCCCATATATATGTATGGATTCTAGTTTGCAACTGAAAACAAACTTTGTTTTCCCAGCAAGCTAGTTGAAGGATGGCTTTCATACACACGTATCTCTCAGAACTGAGCATGAGGAGAGACGTTCGTTCATCTAGCACAAAGGGAAAAGGTTGCAGCAGAAACTTTTACTCTGGTTTTCAGTCTGTTTCCTAGTTTCGGTTGAAGTTCCTGCAGTTTTCACTGTAAAACCGAGTTGGAGTTAGTACCTCCCCCGATATATGTATGGAGTGGAGATTGCAACTGAAAGAAACTTTGTGTTCCCAACAAGTTGGTGAAGGACGGCTTTCACACAAACTTATCTCTCAGAACTGAGCATGTGGAGAGACGTTCGTTCATCTAGCACAAAAGGAAACGGTTGCAGGAGAAACTTTTACTCTGGTTTCTCAGTCTGTTTCCTAGTTCCGGTTGAAGTTCCTGCAGTTTTCACTGTAAAATCGAGTTGGAGCTAGTACCTCCCCTTATATAGGTATGGAGAGGTGTTTGCAACTGAAAAGAAACTTTGTGATCCCAACAAGCTAGGTGAAGGACGGCTTTCACACACACATATCTCTCAGAACTGAGCATGTGAAGAGACGATAGTTCATCTAGCAAAAATTGAACTGGTTACAGGAGAAACTTTACTCTGTTTTCTCAGTCTGTTTCCTAGTGCCGTTTAGATGTTCCTGCAGTTTTCACAGTAAAACCGAGTTGGATCTAGTACCTCCCCTTATATAGGTATGGAGAGGTGTTTGCAACTGAAAAGAAACTTTGTGATCCCAACAAGCTAGGTGAAGGACGGCTTTCACACACACATATCTCTCAGAACTGAGCATGTGGAGAGACGATAGTTCATCTAGCAAAAATTGAACTGGTTACAGGAGAAACATTACTCTGGTTTCTCAGTCTGTTTCCTAGTACCGTTTAGATGTTCCTGCAGTTTTCAGAGTAAAACCGAGTTGGAGCTTGTACCTCCTCAGATATTTGTATGGAGTGGGGTTTGCAACTGAAAAGAAACTTTTTGTTCCCAACAAGCTAGGTGAAGGACTGCTTTCACACACACTTATGTCTCAGAACTGAGCATGTGGAGAGACGTTCGTTCATCTAATACAAGGGAACGGGTTGCAGGAGAATATTTTACATTGGTTTCTCAGTCTGTTTCCTAGTGACGGTTTGAAGTTCCTGCAGTTTTCACTGTGAAATCGACTTGAAGCTTGTACCTCCCCATATATATGTATGGAGGGGAGTTTGCTACTGAAAAGAAACTTTGTGTTCCCAACAAGCTAGGTGAAGGACGGCATTCACACACACATATCTCTCAGAACTGAGCATGTGGAGAGACGTTCTTTCATCTAGCACAAAGAGAAGTGGTTGCAGGGCAACTTTTACTCTGGTTTCTCAGTCTGTTTCCTAGTGCCGGTTTGATGTTCCTGCAGTTTTCACAGAAAACCGAGCTGGAGCTAGAACCTCCCCATATATATGTATGGTTTGGAGTTTGCAACTTAAAAGAAACTTTGTGTTCACAAAAAGCTAGGTGAAGGACGGCTTTCATACACATTTATCTCTCAGAACTGAGCATGTGGAGAGTGGTTCGTTCATCTAGAAAAAAGGGAACGGGTTGCAGGAGAAACTTTTACTCTGGTTTCTCAGTCTGTTTCCGAGTGCCGGTTTGAAGTTCCTGCATTTTTCACTTTAAAACCGAGTTGGAGTTAGTACATCCCCAGATATGTGTATGGAGTGGGGTTTGCAACTGAAAGAAATTTTGTGTTACCAACAAGCTAGGTGAAGAACTGCTTTCACACAAACTTATCTCTCAGAAATGAGCATGAGGAGAGACGTTCGTTCATCTAGCACAAAGGGAAAGGGTTGCAGCTGAAACTTTTACTCTGGTTTCTCAGTCTGTTTCCTAGTTCCGGTTGAAGTTCCTGCAGTTTTCATTGTAAAACCGAGTTGGAGTTAGTACCTCCCCATATATATGTATGGAGTGGGGTTTGCAAATGAAAAGAATCTTTGTGTTCCCAACAAGTTAGGTGAAAGACGGCTTTCACACACACTTATCAATTAGAACTGAGCATGTGGAGAGACGTTAGTTCATCTAGCACAAATGGAACGGGTTACAGGAGAAATTTTCACTCTGGTTTCTCAGTCTGTTTCCTAGTGCCGGTTTGAAGTTCCTGCAGTTTTCGCTGTAAAATCGAGTTGGAGCTAGTACATCACCATATATATGTATGGAGTGGGGTTTGCAACTGAAAAGAAACTTTGTGTTCCCAACAATCTAGGTGAGGGACGGCATTCACACACACTTATCTCTCAGAACTGAGCATGTGGAGAGACTTTCATTCATCTAGCACAAAGGGAACGGGTGGCAGGAGAAATTTTACTCTGGTTTCTCAGTCTGTTTCCTAGTGCCGTTTAGATATTCCTGCAGTTTTCACAGTAAAACAGAGTTGGATCTAGTACCTCCCCAGTTATTTGTATGGAGTGGAGTTTGCAACTGAAAAGAAACTTTGTGTTCCCAACAAGCTAGGTGAAGGACGGCTTACACACACACTTATCTCTCAGAACTGAGCATGTGGTGAGACGTTCTTTCATTTAGCACCAAGAGAAGTGGATACAGGGAAACTTTTACTCTGGTTTCTCATTCTGTTTCCTAGTGCCGTTTTGATGTTCCTGCAGTTTTCACAGAAAACCTAGTTGGAGCTAGAACCTCCCCATATATATGTATGGATTGGATTTTGCAACTGAAAAGAAACTTTGTGTTCACATCAAGCTAGGTGAATGACTTCTTTCATACACACATTTCTCTCAGAACTGAGCATGTGGAGAGACGTTCTTTCATCTAGCACAAAGAGAACTGGTTGCAGGAGAAACTTTTACTCTGGTTTCTCATTCTGTTTCCTAGTGCCGGTTTGATGTTCCTGCAGTTTTCACAGAAAACCGAGTTGGAGCTAGAAACTCCCCATATATATGTATGGATTCTAGTTTGCAACTGAAAACAAACTTTGTGTTCCCAGCAAGCTAGGTGAAGGACGGCTTTCATACACACGTATCTCTCAGAACTGAGCATGTGGAGAGACGTTCGTTCATCTAGCACAAAGGGAAAGGGTTGCAGCAGAAACTTTTACTCTGGTTTTCAGTCTGTTTCCTAGTTTCGGTTGAAGTTCCTGCAGTTTTCACTGTAAAACCGAGTTGGAGTTAGTACCTCCCCCGATATGTGTATGGAGTGGAGTTTGCAACTGAAAGAAACTTTGTGTTCCCAACAAGTTGGTGAAGGACGGCTTTCACACAAACTTATCTCTCAGAACTGAGCATGTGGAGAGACGTTCGTTCATCTAGCACAAAGGGAAAGGGTTGCAGCAGAAACTTTTACTCGGGTTTCTCAGTCTGTTTCCTAGTTCCGGTTGAAGTTCCTGCAGTTTTCACTGTAAAATCGAGTTGGAGCTAGTACCTCCCCTTATATAGGTATGGAGAGGTGTTTGCAATTGAAAAGAAACTTTGTGATCCCAACAAGCTAGGTGAAGGACGGCTTTCACACACACATATCTCTCAGAACTGAGCATGTGGAGAGACGATAGTTCATCTAGCAAAAATTGAACTGGTAAAAGGAGAAACTTTACTCTGGTTTCTCAGTCTGTTTCCTAGTGCCGTTTAGATGTTCCTGCAGTTTTCAGAGTAAAACCGAGTTGGAGCTTGTACCTCACCCGATATGTGTATGGAGTGGAGTTTGCAACTGAAAGAAACTTTGTGTTCCCAACAAGCTAGTTGAAGGACGGCTTTAACACAAACTTATCTCTCAGAACTGAGCATGTGGAGAGACTTTCGTTCATCTAGCACAAAGGGAAATGGTTGCAGCAGAAACTTTTACTCTGGTTTCTCACTCTGTTTCCTAGTTCCGGTTGAAGTTCCTGCAGTTTTCACTGTAAAATCGAGTTGGAACTACTACCTCCCCATATATATGTATGGATTTGAGTTTGCAACTGTAAAAAAAATTTGTGTTCCCAACAAGATATGTGAAGGACAGCTTTCACACACACCTATCTCTAAGGATTGAGCATGTGGAGAGACGTTCGTTCATCTAGCACAAAGGGAAATGGTTTCAGGAGAAACTTTTACTCTGGTTTCTCAGTCTGTTTCCTAGTGCCGGTTTGAAGTTCCTGCTGTTTTCACTGTAAAACCGAGTTGGAGCTAGTACCTCCCCATATATATGTATGGAGATGTGTTTGCAACTGAAAAGAATCTTTGTGTTCCCAACAAGCTAGTTGAAGGACGGCTTTCACACACAGTTATCTCTCAGAAATGAGCATGTGGAGAGACGTTTGTTCATCTAGCACAAAGGGAACGGGGTTGCAGGGGAAACTATTACTCTGGATTCTCAGTCTGTTTCCTAGTGCCGGTTTGAATTTCCTGCAGTTTTCACTGTAAAACATAGTTGGAGCTAGTACCAACACATATATATGTATGGAGTGGGGTTTGCAACTGAAAAGAAACTTTTTGTTCCCAACAAGCTAGGTGAAGGACTGCTTTCACACACACTTATGTCTCAGAACTGAGCATGTGGGGAGACGTTCGTTCATCTAATACAAGGGAACGGGTTGCAGGAGAATATTTTACATTGGTTTCTCAGGCTGTTTCCTAGTGACGGTTTGAAGTTCCTGCAGTTTTCACTGTGAAATCGACTTGAAGCTTGTACCTCCCCATATATATGTATGGAGGGGAGTTTGCTACTGAAAAGAAACTTTGTGTTCCCAACAAGCTAGGTGAAGGACGGCTTTCACACACACATATCTCTCAGAACTGAGCATGTGGAGAGACGTTCTTTCATCTAGCACAAAGAGAAGTGGTTGCAGGGCAACTTTTACTCTGGTTTCTCAGTCTGTTTCCTAGTGCCGGTTTGATGTTCCTGCAGTTTTCACAGAAAACCGAGCTGGAGCTAGAACCTCCCCATATATATGTATGGTTTGGAGTTTGCAACTTAAAAGAAACTTTGTGTTCACAAAAAGCTAGGTGAAGGACGGCTTTCATACACATTTATCTCTCAGAACTGAGCATGTGGAGAGTGGTTCGTTCATCTAGAACAAAGGGAACGGGTTGCAGGAGAAACTTTTACTCTGGTTTCTCAGTCTGTTTCCGAGTGCCGGTTTGAAGTTCCTGCATTTTTCACTTTAAAACCGAGTTGGAGTTAGTACATCCCCAGATATGTGTATGGAGTGGGGTTTGCAACTGAAAGAAATTTTGTGTTACCAACAAGCTAGGTGAAGAACTGCTTTCACACAAACTTATCTCTCAGAACTGAGCATGAGGAGAGACGTTCGTTCATCTAGCACAAAGGGAAAGGGTTGCAGCTGAAACTTTTACTCTGGTTTCTCAGTCTGTTTCCTAGTTCCGGTTGAAGTTCCTGCAGTTTTCATTGTAAAACCGAGTTGGAGTTAGTACCTCCCCATATATATGTATGGAGTGGGGTTTGCAAATGAAAAGAATCTTTGTGTTCCCAACAAGTTAGGTGAAAGACGGCTTTCACACACACTTATCAATTAGAACTGAGCATGTGGAGAGACGTTAGTTCATCTAGCACAAATGGAACGGGTTACAGGAGAAATTTTCACTCTGGTTTCTCAGTCTGTTTCCTAGTGCCGGTTTGAAGTTCCTGCAGTTTTCGCTGTAAAATCGAGTTGGAGCTAGTACATCACCATATATATGTATGGAGTGGGGTTTGCAACTGAAAAGAAACTTTGTGTTCCCAACAATCTAGGTGAGGGACGGCATTCACACACACTTATCTCTCAGAACTGAGCATGTGGAGAGACTTTCATTCATCTAGCACAAAGGGAACGGGTGGCAGGAGAAATTTTACTCTGGTTTCTCAGTCTGTTTCCTAGTGCCGTTTAGATATTCCTGCAGTTTTCACAGTAAAACAGAGTTGGATCTAGTACCTCCCCAGTTATTTGTATGGAGTGGAGTTTGCAACTGAAAAGAAACTTTGTGTTCCCAACAAGCTAGGTGAAGGACGGCTTTCACACACACTTATCTCTCAGAACTGAGCATGTGGTGAGACGTTCTTTCATCTAGCACCAAGAGAAGTGGATACAGGGAAACTTTTACTCTGGTTTCTCATTCTGTTTCCTAGTGCCGTTTTGATGTTCCTGCAGTTTTCACAGAAAACCTAGTTGGAGCTAGAACCTCCCCATATATATGTATGGATTGGATTTTGCAACTGAAAAGAAACTTTGTGTTCACATCAAGCTAGGTGAATGACGGCTTTCATACACACATTTCTCTCAGAACTGAGCATGTGGAGAGACGTTCTTTCATCTAGCACAAAGAGAACTGGTTGCAGGAGAAACTTTTACTCTGGTTTCTCATTCTGTTTCCTAGTGCCGGTTTGATGTTCCTGCAGTTTTCACAGAAAACCGAGTTGGAGCTAGAAACTCCCCATATATATGTATGGATTCTAGTTTGCAACTGAAAACAAACTTTGTGTTCCCAGCAAGCTAGGTGAAGGACGGCTTTCATACACACGTATCTCTCAGAACTGAGCATGTGGAGAGACGTTCGTTCATCTAGCACAACGGGAAAGGGTTGCAGCAGAAACTTTTACTCTGGTTTTCAGTCTGTTTCCTAGTTTCGGTTGAAGTTCCTGCAGTTTTCACTGTAAAACCGAGTTGGAGTTAGAACCTCCCCCGATATGTGTATGGAGTGGAGTTTGCAACTGAAAGAAACTTTGTGTTCCCAACAAGTTGGTGAAGGACGGCTTTCACACAAAATTATCTCTCAGAACTGAGCATGTGGAGAGACGTTCGTTCATCTAGCACAAAGGGAAAGGGTTGCAGCAGAAACTTTTACTCTGGTTTCTCAGTCTGTTTCCTAGTTCCGGTTGAAGTTCCTGCAGTTTTCACTGTAAAATCGAGTTGGAGCTAGTACCTCCCCTTATATAGGTATGGAGAGGTGTTTGCAATTGAAAAGAAACTTTGTGATCCCAACAAGCTAGGTGAAGGACGGCTTTCACACACACATATCTCTCAGAACTGAGCATGTGGAGAGACGATAGTTCATCTAGCAAAAATTGAACTGGTTACAGGAGAAACTTTACTCTGGTTTCTCAGTCTGTTTCCTAGTGCCGTTTAGTTGTTCCTGCAGTTTTCACAGTAAAACCGAGTTGGATCTAGTACCTCCCCTTATATAGGTATGGAGAGGTGTTTGCAACTAAAAAGAAACTTTGTGATCCCAACAAGCTAGGTGAAGGACGGCTTTCACACACACATATCTCTCAGAACTGAGCATGTGGAGAGACGATAGTTCATCTAGCAAAAATTGAACTGGTTACAGGAGAAACTTTACTCTGGTTTCTCAGTCTGTTTCCTAGTGCCGTTTAGATGTTCCTGCAGTTTTCAGAGTAAAACCGAGTTGGAGCTTGTACCTCACCCGATATGTGTATGGAGTGGAGTTTGCAACTGAAAGTAACTTTGTGTTCCCAACAAGCTAGTTGAAGGACGGCTTTAACACAAACTTATCTCTCAGAACTGAGCATGTGGAGAGACGTTCGTTCATCTAGCACAAAGGGAAATGGTTGCAGCAGAAACTTTTACTCTGGTTTCTCAGTCTGTTTCCTAGTTCCGGTTGAAGTTCCTGCAGTTTTCACTGTAAAATCGAGTTGGAACTACTACCTCCCCATATATATGTATGGATTTCAGTTTGCAACTGTAAAGAAAATTTGTGTTCCCAACAAGATATGTGAAGGACAGCTTTCACACACACATATCTCTAAGGATTGAGCATGTGGAGAGACGTTCGTTCATCTAGCACAAAGGGAAAGGGTTTCAGGAGAAACTTTTACTCTGGTTTCTCAGTCTGTTTCCTAGTGCCGGTTTGAAGTTCCTGCTGTTTTCACTGTAAAACCGAGTTGGAGCTAGTACCTCCCCATATATATGTATGGAGATGTGTTTGCAACTGAAAAGAATCTTTGTGTTCCCAACAAGCTAGTTGAAGGACGGCTTTCACACACAGTTATCTCTCAGAAATGAGCATGTGGAGAGACGTTTGTTCATCTAGCACAAAGGGAACGGGGTTGCAGGGGAAACTATTACTCTGGATTCTCAGTCTGTTTCCTAGTGCCGGTTTGAATTTCCTGCAGTTTTCACTGTAAAACATAGTTGGAGCTAGTACCAACACATATATATGTATGGAGTGGGGTTTGCAACTGAAAAGAAACTTTGTGTTCCCAACAAGCTAGTTGAAGGACGGCTTTCACACACACTTATCTCTCTGAACTGAGCATGTGGAGAGACGTTCGTTCATCTAGCACAAAGGGAACGAGTTGCATGCGAAACTTTTACTCTGGTTTCTCTGTCTGTTTCCTAGTGCCGGTTTGAAGTTCCTGGTGTTTTCACTGTAAAACCGAGTTGGAGCTAGTACTTCCCGATATATATGTATGGAGTGGAGTTTGCAACTGAAAAGAAACTTTGTGTTCCCTACAAGCTAGTAGAAGTACGGCTTTCACACACAGTTATCTCTCAGAAATGAGCATGTGGAGAGACGTTCGTTCATCTAGCACAAGGGAACGGGTTGCAGGAGAAACATTTACTCTGGGTTCTCAGTCTGTTTCCTAGTGCCGGATTGAAGTTCCTGCAGTTTTCACTGTAAAATAGAGTTGGAGCTACTACCTCCCCATATATATGTATGGATAGGAGTTTGCACCTGAATAGAAAATTTGTGTTCCCAACAAGTTTGTTGAAGGACGGCTTTCACACACACCTATCTCTCAGAACTGAGCATGTGGAGAGACGTTCGTTCATCTAGCACAAAATGAACGGGTTGCTGGAGAAACTTTTACTCTGGTTTCTCAGGCTGTTTCCTTGTGCCGGTTTGAAGTTCCTGCAGTTTTCACTGTAAAACCGAGTTGGAACTATTACCTCCCCTTATATATGTATGGAGAAGTGTTTGCAAATGAAAAGAAACTTTGTGTTCCCAACAAGTTATTTGAAGGACGGCTTTCACACACACTTATCTCTCAGAACTGAGCATGTGGAGAGACGTTCGTTCATATAGCACAAAGGGAACGGGTTGCAGGAGAAACTTTTACTCTGGATTCTCAGTCTGTTTCCTAGTGCCGGTTTGATGTTCCTGCATTTTTCACTGTAAAACCGAGTTGGAACTAGTACCTCCCCATATATATGTATGGATTGGAGTTTGCTACTTAAAAGAAAATTTGTGTTCCCAACAAGCTATGTGAAGTACGGCTTTCACGCGCAGTTATCTCTCAGAACTGAGCATGTGGAGGGACGTTCGTTCATCTAGCACAAAGGAACGGGTTACAGGAGAAAATTTTACTCTGGTTTCTCAGTCTGTTTCCTAGTGCCGGATGGAAGTTCCTGCAATTTTCACTGTAAAACCGAGTTGGAGCTACTACCTCCCCATATATATGTAAGGAGAAGTGTTTGCAACTGAAAGAAACTTTGTGTTCCCAACAAGCTAGGTGAAGGACGGCTTTCACACACACTTATCTCTCAGAACTGAGCATGTGGAGAGACGTTCGTTCATCTAGCACAAAGGGTACGGGTTACATGAGAAACATTTACTCTGGTTTCTCAGTCTGTTTCCTAGTGCCGGTTTGAACTTCCTGCAGTTTTCACTGTAAAACCGAGTTGGATCTAGTACCTCCCCATATATATGTATGGAGAAGTGTTTGCAACTGAAAAGAAACTTTGTGTTCCCATCAAGCTATGTGAAGGACGGCTTTCACACACACATCTCTCAGAACTGAGCATGTGGAGTGACGTTCGTTCATCTAGCCCAAATGGAACGGGTTGCATGGGAAACTTTTACTCTGGTTTCTCAGTCTGTTTCCGAGTGCCGGTTTGAAGTTCCTGAATTTTTCACTTTAAATCCAAGTTGGAGTTAGTACATCCCCAGATATGTGTATGGAGTGGAGTTTGCAACTGAAAGAAACTTTGTGATCCCAACAAGCTAGGTGAAGTACGGCTTTCACACAAAATTTTCTCTCAGAACTGAGCATGTGGAGAGACGTTCGTTCATGTAGCACAAACGGAAATTGTTGCAGCAGAAACTTTTACTCTGGTTTCTCAGTCAGTTTCCTAGTTCCGGTTGAAGTACCTGCAGGTTTCACTGTAAAATCGAGTTGGAGATAGTACCTCGCCATATATATGTATGGAGAGGTGTTTGCAACTGGAAAGAAACTTTGTGATCCCAACAAGCTAGGTGAAAGACGGCTTTCACACACACTTATCAATTAGAACTGAGCATGTGGAGAGACGTTAGTTCATCTAGCACAAAGGGAATGGGTTGCAGGAGAAACATTTATTCTGGTTTCTCAGTCTGTTTCCTAGTGCCGGTTTGAATTTCCTGCAGTTTTCACTGTAAATCCGAGTTGGAGCTAGTACCTCCCCATATATATGTATGGAGTGGGGTTTGCAAATGAAAAGAATCTTTGTGTTCCCAACAAGTTAGGTGAAAGATGGCTTTCACACACACTTATCAATTAGAACTGAGCATGTGGAGAGACGTTAGTTCATCTAGCACAAATGGAACGGGTTACAGGAGAAACTTTCACTCTGGTTTCTCAGTCTGTTTCCTAGTGCCGGTTTGAAGTTCCTGCAGTTTTCGCTGTAAAATCGAGTTGGAGCTTGTACATCCCCATATATATGTATGGAGTGGGGTTTGCAACTGAAAAGAAACTTTGTGTTCCCAATAATCTAGGTGAGGGACGGCATTCACACACACTTATCTCTCAGAACTGAGCATGTGGAGAGACTTTCATTCATCTAGCACAAAGGGAACGGGTGGCAGGAGAAATTTTACTCTGGTTTCTCAGTCTGTTTCCTAGTGCCGTTTAGATATTCCTGCAGTTTTCACAGTAAAACAGAGTTGGATCTAGTACCTCCCCAGTTATTTGAATGGAGTGGAGTTTGCAACTGAAAAGAAACTTTGTGTTCCCAACAAGCTAGGTGAAGGACGGCTTTCACACACACTTATCTCTCAGAACTGAGCATGTGGAGAGACGTTCTTTCATCTAGCACAAAGAGAAGTGGATACAGGGAAACTTTTACTCTGGTTTCTCATTCTGTTTCCTAGTGCCGGTTTGATGTTCCTGCAGTTTTCACAGAAAACCGAGTTGGAGCTAGAACCTCCCCATATATATGTATGGATTGGATTTTGCCACTGAAAAGAAACTTTGTGTTCACATCAAGCTAGGTGAAGGACGGCTTTCATACACACATTTCTCTCAGAACTGAGCATGTGGAGAGACGTTCTTTCATCTAGCAAAAAGAGAACTGGTTGCAGGAGAAACTTTTACTCTGGTTTCTCATTCTGTTTCCTAGTGCCGGTTTGATGTTCCTGCAGTTTTCACAGAAAACCGAGTTGGAGCTAGAACCTCCCCATATATATGTATGGATTCTAGTTTGCAACTGAAAACAAACTTTGTGTTCCCAGCAAGCTAGGTGAAGGACGGCTTTCATACACACGTATCTCACAGAACTGAGCATGTGGAGAGACGTTCGTTCATCTAGCACAAAGGGAAAGGGTTGCAGCAGAAACTTTTACTCTGGTTTTCAGTCTGTTTCCTAGTTTCGGTTGAAGTTCCTGCAGTTTTCACTGTAAAACCGAGTTGGAGTTAGTACCTCCCACGATATGTGTATGGAGTGGAGTTTGCAACTGAAAGAAACTTTGTGTTCCCAACAAGCTGGTGAAGGACGGCTTTCACACAAACTTATCTCTCAGAACTGAGCATGAGGAGAGACGTTCGTTCATCTAGCACAAAGGGAAAGGGTTGCAGCAGAAACTTTTACTCTGGTTTCTCAGTCTGTTTCCTAGTTCCGGTTGAAGTTCCTGCAGTTTTCACTGTAAAACCGAGTTGGAGTTAGTACATCCCCAGATATGTGTATGGAGTGGAGTTTGCAACTGAAAGAAACTTTGTGATCCCAACAAGCTAGGTGAAGTACGGCTTTCACACAAAATTTTCTCTCAGAACTGAGCATGTGGAGAGACGTTCGTTCATGTAGCACAAACGGAAATGGTTGCAGCAGAATCTTTTACTCTGGTTTCTCAGTCAGTTTCCTAGTTCCGGTTGAAGTACCTGCAGGTTTCACTGTAAAATCGAGTTGGAGCTAGTACCTCGCCATATATATGTATGGAGAGGTGTTTGCAACTGGAAAGAAACTTTGTGATCCCAACAAGCTAGGTGAAAGACGGCTTTCACACACACTTATCAATTAGAACTGAGCATGTGGAGAGACGTTAGTTCATCTAGCACAAAGGGAATGGTTTGCAGGAGAAACATTTATTCTGGTTTCTCAGTCTGTTTCCTAGTGCCGGTTTGAAGTTCCTGCAGTTTTCACTGTAAAACCGAGTTGGAGCTAGTACCTCCCCATATATATGTATGGAGTGGGGTTTGCAAATGAAAAGAATCTTTGTGTTCCCAACAAGTTAGGTGAAAGACGGCTTTCACACACACTTATCAATTAGAACTGAGCATGTGGAGAGACGTTAGTTCATCTAGCAAAAATTGATCTGGTTACAGGAGAAACTTTACTCTGGTTTCTCAGTCTGTTTCCTAGTGCCGTTTAGATGTTCCTGCAGTTTTCACAGTAATACCGAGTTGGAGCTAGTACCTCCCCAGATATTTGTATGGAGTGGGGTTTGCAACTGAAAAGAAACTTTTTGTTCCCTACAAGCTAGGTTAAGGACTGCTTTCTCACACACTTATGTCTCAGAACGTAGCATGTGGAGAGACTATCGTTCATCAAGCAAAAATTGAACTTGTTAGCGAAGAAAGTTTACTCTGGTTTCTCAGTCTGTTTCCTAGTGCCGTTTAGATGTTCCTGCAGTTTTCACAGTAAAACCGAGTTGGATTAGTACCTCCCCTTATATAGGTATGGAGATGTGTTTGCAACTGAAAAGAAACTTTGTGATCCCAACAAGCTAAGTGAAGGACGGCTTTCACACACACATATCTCTCAGAACTGAGCATGTGGAGAGACGATAGTTCATCTAGCAAAAATTGAACTGGTTACAGGAGAAACTTTACTCTGGTTTCTCAGTCTGTTTCCTAGTGCCGTTTAGATGTTCCTGCAGTTTTCAGAGTAAAACCGACTTGGAGCTTGTACCTCCCCAGATATTTGTATGCAGTGGGGTTTGCAACTGAAAAGAAACTTTTTGTTCCCAACAAGCTATGTGAAGGACTGCTTTCACACACACGTATGTCTCAGAACTGAGCATGTGGAGAGACGTTCGTTCATCTAGCACAAAATGAACGGTTTGCTGGAGAAACTTTTACTCTGGTTTCTCAGGCTGTTTCCTTGTGCCGGTTTGAATTTCCTGCAGTTTTCACTGTAAAACCGAGTTGGAACTATTACCTCCCCTTATATATGTATGGAGAAGTGTTTGCAAATGAAAAGAAACTTTGTGTTCCCAACAAGTTATTTGAAGGACGGCTTTCACACACACTTATCTCTCAGAACTGAGCATGTGGAGAGACGTTCGTTCATATAGCACAAAGGGAACGGGTTGCAGGAGAAACTTTTACTCTGGATTCTCAGTCTGTTTCCTAGTGCCGGTTTGATGTTCCTGCATTTTTCACTGTAAAACCGAGTTGGAACTAGTACCTCCCCATATATATGTATGGATTGGGGTTTGCAACTTAAAAGAAAATTTGTGTTCCCAACAAGCTATGTGAAGTACGGATTTCACGCGCAGTTATCTCTCAGAACTGAGCATGTGGAGGGACGTTCGTTCATCTAGCACAAAGGAACGGGTTACAGGAGAAAATTTTACTCTGGTTTCTCAGTCTGTTTCCTAGTGCCGGATGGAAGTTCCTGCAATTTTCACTGTAAAACCGAGTTGGAGCTACTACCTCCCCATATATATGTAAGGAGAAGTGTTTGCAACTGAAAGAAACTTTGTGTTCCCAACAAGCTAGGTGAAGGACGGCTTTCACACACACTTATCTCTCAGAACTGAGCATGTGGAGAGACGTTCGTTCATATAGCACAAATGGTTCGGGTTGCAGGAGAAACTTTTACTCTGGATTCTCAGTCTGTTTCCTAGTGCCTGTTTGAAGTTCCTGCAGTTTTCACTGTAAAACCAAGTTGGAACTACTACCTCCCCATATATATGTATGGATTGGAGTTTGCAACTGAAAAGAAAATTTGTGTTCCCAACAAGCTAGTTGAAGGACGGCTTTCACACACAAATATCTCTCAGAACTGAGCATGTGGAGAGACGTTCGTTCATCTAGCACAAAGGGAACGGTTTGCTGGAGAAACTTTTACTCTGGTTTCTCAGTCTGTTTCCTAGTGCCTGTTTGAAGTTCCTGCAGTTTTCACTGTAAAACCGAGTTGGTGCTAGTACATCCAAATATATATGTATGGAGAGGAGTTTGCAACTGAAAAGAAACTTTGTTTTCCCAACAAGCTAGGTGAAGGATGGCTTTCACACACACATATATCTCACAAATGTGCATGTGGAGAGACGTTCGTTCATCTAGCACAAAGGGTACGGGTTACATGAGAAACATTTACTCTGGTTTCTCAGTCTGTTTCCTAGTGCCGGTTTGAACTTCCTGCAGTTTTCACTGTAAAACCGAGTTGGATCTAGTACCTCCCCATATATATGTATGGAGAAGTGTTTGCAACTGAAAAGAAACTTTGTGTTCCCATCAAGCTATGTGAAGGACGGCTTTCACACACACATCTCTCAGAACTGAGCATGTGGAGTGACGTTCGTTCATCTAGCCCAAATGGAACGGGTTGCATGGGAAACTTTTACTCTGGTTTCTCAGTCTGTTTCCGAGTGCCGGTTTGAAGTTCCTGAATTTTTCACTTTAAATCCAATTTGGAGTTAGTACATCCCCAGATATGTGTATGGAGTGGAGTTTGCAACTGAAAGAAATTTTGTGTTCCCAACAAGCTAGGTGAAGAACGGCTTTCACACAAACTTATCTCTCAGAACTGAGCATGAGGAGAGACGTTCGTTCATGTAGCACAAACGGAAATTGTTGCAGCAGAAACTTTTACTCTGGTTTCTCAGTCAGTTTCCTAGTTCCGGTTGAAGTACCTGCAGGTTTCACTGTAAAATCGAGTTGGAGCTAGTACCTCGCCATATATATGTATGGAGAGGTGTTTGCAACTGGAAAGAAACTTTGTGATCCCAACAAGCTAGGTGAAAGACGGCTTTCACACACACTTATCAATTAGAACTGAGCATGTGGAGAGACGTTAGTTCATCTAGCACAAAGGGAATGGGTTGCAGGAGAAACATTTATTCTGGTTTCTCAGTCTGTTTCCTAGTGCCGGTTTGAATTTCCTGCAGTTTTCACTGTAAAACCGAGTTGGAGCTAGTACCTCCCCATATATAAGTATGGAGTGGGATTTGCAAATGAAAATAATCTTTGTGTTCCCAACAAGTTAGGTGAAAGACGGCTTTCACACACACTTATCAATTAGAACTGAGCATGTGGAGAGACGTTAGTTCATCTAGCACAAATGGAACGGGTTACAGGAGAAACTTTCACTCTGGTTTCTCAGTCTGTTTCCTAGTGCCGGTTTGAAGTTCCTGCAGTTTTCGCTGTAAAATCGAGTTGGAGCTTGTACATCCCCATATATATGTATGGAGTGGGGTTTGCAACTGAAAAGAAACTTTGTGTTCCCAATAATCTAGGTGAGGGACGGCATTCACACACACTTATCTCTCAGAACTGAGCATGTGGAGAGACTTTCATTCATCTAGCACAAAGGGAACGGGTGGCAGGAGAAATTTTACTCTGGTTTCTCAGTCTGTTTCCTAGTGCCGTTTAGATATTCCTGCAGTTTTCACAGTAAAACAGAGTTGGATCTAGTACCTCCCCAGTTATTTGAATGGAGTGGAGTTTGCAACTGAAAAGAAACTTTGTGTTCCCAACAAGCTAGGTGAAGGACGGCTTTCACACACACTTATCTCTCAGAACTGAGCATTTGGAGAGACGTTCTTTCATCTAGCAAAAAGAGAACTGGTTGCAGGAGAAACTTTTACTCTGGTTTCTCATTCTGTTTCCTAGTGCCGGTTTGATGTTCCTGCAGTTTTCACAGAAAACCGAGTTGGAGCTAGAACCTCCCCATATATATGTATGGATTCTAGTTTGCAACTGAAAACAAACTTTGTGTTCCCAGCAAGCTAGGTGAAGGACGGCTTTCATACACACGTATCTCACAGAACTGAGCATGTGGAGAGACGTTCGTTCATCTAGCACAAAGGGAAAGGGTTGCAGCAGAAACTTTTACTCTGGTTTTCAGTCTGTTTCCTAGTTTCGGTTGAAGTTCCTGCAGTTTTCACTGTAAAACCGAGTTGGAGTTAGTACCTCCCACGATATGTGTATGGAGTGGAGTTTGCAACTGAAAGAAACTTTGTGTTCCCAACAAGCTGGTGAAGGACGGCTTTCACACAAACTTATCTCTCAGAACTGAGCATGAGGAGAGACGTTCGTTCATCTAGCACAAAGGGAAAGGGTTGCAGCAGAAACTTTTACTCTGGTTTCTCAGTCTGTTTCCTAGTTCCGGTTGAAGTTCCTGCAGTTTTCACTGTAAAACCGAGTTGGAGTTAGTACATCCCCAGATATGTGTATGGAGTGGAGTTTGCAACTGAAAGAAACTTTGTGATCCCAACAAGCTAGGTGAAGTACGGCTTTCACACAAAATTTTCTCTCAGAACTGAGCATGTGGAGAGACGTTCGTTCATGTAGCACAAACGGAAATGGTTGCAGCAGAATCTTTTACTCTGGTTTCTCAGTCAGTTTCCTAGTTCCGGTTGAAGTACCTTCAGGTTTCACTGTAAAATCGAGTTGGAGCTAGTACCTCGCCATATATATGTATGGAGAGGTGTTTGCAACTGGAAAGAAACTTTGTGATCCCAACAAGCTAGGTGAAAGACGGCTTTCACACACACTTATCAATTAGAACTGAGCATGTGGAGAGACGTTAGTTCATCTAGCACAAAGGGAATGGGTTGCAGGAGAAACATTTATTCTGGTTTCTCAGTCTGTTTCCTAGTGCCGGTTTGAAGTTCCTGCAGTTTTCACTGTAAAACCGAGTTGGAGCTAGTACCTCCCCATATATATGTATGGAGTGGGGTTTGCAAATGAAAAGAATCTTTGTGTTCCCAACAAGTTAGGTGAAAGACGGCTTTCACACACACTTATCAATTAGAACTGAGCATGTGGAGAGACGTTAGTTCATCTAGCAAAAATTGATCTGGTTACAGGAGAAACTTTACTCTGGTTTCTCAGTCTGTTTCCTAGTGCCGTTTAGATGTTCCTGCAGTTTTCACAGTAATACCGAGTTGGAGCTAGTACCTCCCCAGATATTTGTATGGAGTGGGGTTTGCAACTGAAAAGAAACTTTTTGTTCCCTACAAGCTAGGTGAAGGACTGCTTTCTCACACACTTATGTCTCAGAACGTAGCATGTGGAGAGACTATCGTTCATCAAGCAAAAATTGAACTTGTTAGCGAAGAAAGTTTACTCTGGTTTCTCAGTCTGTTTCCTAGTGCCGTTTAGATGTTCCTGCAGTTTTCACAGTAAAACCGAGTTGGATTAGTACCTCCCCTTATATAGGTATGGAGATGTGTTTGCAACTGAAAAGAAACTTTGTGATCCCAACAAGCTAGGTGAAGGACGGCTTTCACACACACATATCTCTCAGAACTGAGCATGTGGAGAGACGATAGTTCACCTAGCAAAAATTGAACTGGTTACAGGAGAAACTTTACTCTGGTTTCTCAGTCTGTTTCCTAGTGCCGTTTAGATGTTCCTGCAGTTTTCACTGTAAAACCGAGTTGGAACTATTACCTCCCCTTATATATGTATGGAGAAGTGTTTGCAAATGAAAAGAAACTTTGTGTTCCCAACAAGTTATTTGAAGGACGGCTTTCACACACACTTATCTCTCAGAACTGAGCATGTGGAGAGACGTTCGTTCATATAGCACAAAGGGAACGGGTTGCAGGAGAAACTTTTACTCTGGATTCTCAGTCTGTTTCCTAGTGCCGGTTTGATGTTCCTGCATTTTTCACTGTAAAACCGAGTTGGAACTCATACCTCCCCATATATATGTATGGATTGGAGTTTGCAACTTAAAAGAAAATTTGTGTTCCCAACAAGCTATGTGAAGTACGGCTTTCACGCGCAGTTATCTCTCAGAACTGAGCATGTGGAGGGACGTTCGTTCATCTAGCACAAAGGAACGGGTTACAGGAGAAAATTTTACTCTGGTTTCTCAGTCTGTTTCCTAGTGCCGGATGGAAGTTCCTGCAATTTTCACTGTAAAACCGAGTTGGAGCTACTACCTCCCCATATATATGTAAGGAGAAGTGTTTGCAACTGAAAGAAACTTTGTGTTCCCAACAAGCTAGGTGAAGGACGGCTTTCACACACACTTATCTCTCAGAACTGAGCATGTGGAGAGACGTTCGTTCATATAGCACAAAGGGTTCGGGTTGCAGGAGAAACATTTACTCTGGATTCTCAGTCTGTTTCCTAGTGCCTGTTTGAAGTTCCTGCAGTTTTCACTGTAAAACCGAGTTGGTGCTAGTACATCCAAATATATATGTATGGAGAGGAGTTTGCAACTGAAAAGAAACTTTGTTTTCCCAACAAGCTAGGTGAAGGATGGCTTTCACACACACATATATCTCACAAATGTGCATGTGGAGAGACGTTCGTTCATCTAGCACAAAGGGTACGGGTTACATGAGAAACATTTACTCTGGTTTCTCAGTCTGTTTCCTAGTGCCGGTTTGAACTTCCTGCAGTTTTCACTGTAAAACCGAGTTGGATCTAGTACCTCCCCATATATATGTATGGAGAAGTGTTTGCAACTGAAAAGAAACTTTGTGTTCCCATCAAGCTATGTGAAGGACGGCTTTCACACACACATCTCTCAGAACTGAGCATGTGGAGTGACGTTCGTTCATCTAGCCCAAATGGAACGGGTTGCATGGGAAACTTTTACTCTGGTTTCTCAGTCTGTTTCCGAGTGCCGGTTTGAAGTTCCTGAATTTTTCACTTTAAATCCAATTTGGAGTTAGTACATCCCCAGATATGTGTATGGAGTGGAGTTTGCAACTGAAAGAAATTTTGTGTTCCCAACAAGCTAGGTGAAGAACGGCTTTCACACAAACTTATCTCTCAGAACTGAGCATGAGGAGAGACGTTCGTTCATCTAGCACAAAGGGAAAGGGTTGCAGCAGAAACTTTTACTCTGGTTTCTCAGTCTGTTTCCTAGTTCCGGTTGAAGTTCCTGCAGTTTTCATTGTAAAACCGAGTTGGAGTTAGTACATCCCCAGATATGTGTATGGAGTGGAGTTTGCAACTGAAAGAAACTTTGTGATCCCAACAAGCTAGGTGAAGTACGGCTTTCACACAAAATTTTCTCTCAGAACTGAGCATGAGGAGAGACGTTCGTTCATGTAGCACAAACGGAAATTGTTGCAGCAGAAACTTTTACTCTGGTTTCTCAGTCAGTTTCCTAGTTCCGGTTGAAGTACCTGCAGTTTTCACTGTAAAATCGAGTTGGAGCTAGTACCTCGCCATATATATGTATGGAGAGGTGTTTGCAACTGGAAAGAAACTTTGTGATCCCAACAAGCTAGGTGAAAGACGGCTTTCACACACACTTATCAATTAGAACTGAGCATGTGGAGAGACGTTAGTTCATCTAGCACAAAGGGAATGGGTTGCAGGAGAAACATTTATTCTGGTTTCTCAGTCTGTTTCCTAGTGCCGGTTTGAATTTCCTGCAGTTTTCACTGTAAAACCGAGTTGGAGCTAGTACCTCCCCATATATATGTATGGAGTGGGGTTTGCAAATGAAAAGAATCTTTGTGTTCCCAACAAGTTAGGTGAAAGACGGCTTTCACACACACTTATCAATTAGAACTGAGCATGTGGAGAGACGTTAGTTCATCTAGCACAAATGGAACGGGTTACAGGAGAAACTTTCACTCTGGATTCTCAGTCTGTTTCCTAGTGCCGGTTTGATGTTCCTGCATTTTTCACTGTAAAACCGAGTTGGAACTCATACCTCCCCATATATATGTATGGATTGGAGTTTGCAACTTAAAAGAAAATTTGTGTTCCCAACAAGCTATGTGAAGTACGGCTTTCACGCGCAGTTATCTCTCAGATCTGAGCATGTGGAGGGACGTTCGTTCATCTAGCACAAAGGAACGGGTTACAGGAGAAAATTTTACTCTGGTTTCTCAGTCTGTTTCCTAGTGCCGGATGGAAGTTCCTGCAATTTTCACTGTAAAACCGAGTTGGAGCTACTACCTCCCCATATATATGTAAGGAGAAGTGTTTGCAACTGAAAGAAACTTTGTGTTCCCAACAAGCTAGGTGAAGGACGGCTTTCACACACACTTATCTCTCAGAACTGAGCATGTGGAGAGACGTTCGTTCATATAGCACAAAGGGTTCGGGTTGCAGGAGAAACTTTTACTCTGGATTCTCAGTTTGTTTCCTAGTGCCTGTTTGAAGTTCCTGCAGTTTTCACTGTAAAACCAAGTTGGAACTACTACCTCCCCATATATATGTATGGATTGGAGTTTGCAACTGGAAAGAAAATTTGTGTTCCCAACAAGCTAGTTGAAGGACGGCTTTCACACACAAATATCTCTCAGAACTGAGCATGTGGAGAGACGTTCGTTCATCTAGCACAAAGGGAACGGTTTGCTGGAGAAACTTTTACTCTGGTTTCTCAGTCTGTTTCCTAGTGCCTGTTTGAAGTTCCTGCAGTTTTCACTGTAAAACCGAGTTGGTGCTAGTACATCCAAATATATATGTATGGAGAGGAGTTTGCAACTGAAAAGAAACTTTGTTTTCCCAACAAGCTAGGTGAAGGATGGCTTTCACACACACATATATCTCACAAATGTGCATGTGGAGAGACGTTCGTTCATCTAGCACAAAGGGTACGGGTTACATGAGAAACATTTACTCTGGTTTCTCAGTCTGTTTCCTAGTGCCGGTTTGAACTTCCTGCAGTTTTCACTGTAAAACCGAGTTGGATCTAGTACCTCCCCATATATATGTATGGAGAAGTGTTTGCAACTGAAAAGAAACTTTGTGTTCCCATCAAGCTATGTGAAGGACGGCTTTCACACACACATCTCTCAGAACTGAGCATGTGGAGTGACGTTCGTTCATCTAGCCCAAATGGAACGGGTTGCATGGGAAACTTTTACTCTGGTTTCTCAGTCTGTTTCCGAGTGCCGGTTTGAAGTTCCTGAATTTTTCACTTTAAATCCAAGTTGGAGTTAGTACATCCCCAGATATGTGTATGGAGTGGAGTTTGCAACTGAAAGAAATTTTGTGTTCCCAACAAGCTAGGTGAAGAACGGCTTTCACACAAACTTATCTCTCAGAACTGAGCATGAGGAGAGACGTTCGTTCATCTAGCACAAAGGGAAAGGGTTGCAGCAGAAACTTTTACTCTGGTTTCTCAGTCTGTTTCCTAGTTCCGGTTGAAGTTCCTGCAGTTTTCATTGTAAAACCGAGTTGGAGTTAGTACATCCCCAGATATGTGTATGGAGTGGAGTTTGCAACTGAAAGAAACTTTGTGATCCCAACAAGCTAGGTGAAGTACGGCTTTCACACAAAATTTTCTCTCAGAACTGAGCATGAGGAGAGACGTTCGTTCATGTAGCACAAACGGAAATTGTTGCAGCAGAAACTTTTACTCTGGTTTCTCAGTCAGTTTCCTAGTTCCGGTTGAAGTACCTGCAGTTTTCACTGTAAAATCGAGTTGGAGCTAGTACCTCGCCATATATATGTATGGAGAGGTGTTTGCAACTGGAAAGAAACTTTGTGATCCCAACAAGCTAGGTGAAAGACGGCTTTCACACACACTTATCAATTAGAACTGAGCATGTGGAGAGACGTTAGTTCATCTAGCACAAAGGGAATGGGTTGCAGGAGAAACATTTATTCTGGTTTCTCAGTCTGTTTCCTAGTGCCGGTTTGAATTTCCTGCAGTTTTCACTGTAAAACCGAGTTGGAGCTAGTACCTCCCCATATATATGTATGGAGTGGGGTTTGCAAATGAAAAGAATCTTTGTGTTCCCAACAAGTTAGGTGAAAGACGGCTTTCACACACACTTATCAATTAGAACTGAGCATGTGGAGAGACGTTAGTTCATCTAGCACAAATGGAACGGGTTACAGGAGAAACTTTCACTCTGGTTTCTCAGTCTGTTTCCTAGTGCCGGTTTGAAGTTCCTGCAGTTTTCGCTGTAAAATCGAGTTGGAGCTTGTACATCCCCATATATATGTATGGAGTGGGGTTTGCAACTGAAAAGAAACTTTGTGTTCCCAATAATCTAGGTGAGGGACGGCATTCACACACACTTATCTCTCAGAACTGAGCATGTGGAGAGACTTTCATTCATCTAGCACAAAGGGAACGGGTGGCAGGAGAAATTTTACTCTGGTTTCTCAGTCTGTTTCCTAGTGCCGTTTAGATATTCCTGCAGTTTTCACAGTAAAACAGAGTTGGATCTAGTACCTCCCCAGTTATTTGAATGTAGTGGAGTTTGCAACTGAAAAGAAACTTTGTGTTCCCAACAAGCTAGGTGAAGGACGGCTTTCACACACACTTATCTCTCAGAACTGAGCATGTGGAGAGACGTTCTTTCATCTAGCACAAAGGGAAAGTTTTGCAGCAGAAACTTTTACTCTGGTTTTCAGTCTGTTTCCTAGTTTCGGTTGAAGTTCCTGCAGTTTTCACTGTAAAACCGAGTTGGAGTTAGTACCTCCCACGATATGTGTATGGAGTGGAGTTTGCAACTGAAAGAAACTTTGTGTTCCCAACAAGCTGGTGAAGGACGGCTTTCACACAAACTTATCTCTCAGAACTGAGCATGAGGAGAGACGTTCGTTCATCTAGCACAAAGGGAAAGGGTTGCAGCAGAAACTTTTACTCTGGTTTCTCAGTCTGTTTCCTAGTTCCGGTTGAAGTTCCTGCAGTTTTCACTGTAAAACCGAGTTGGAGTTAGTACATCCCCAGATATGTGTATGGAGTGGAGTTTGCAACTGAAAGAAACTTTGTGATCCCAACAAGCTAGGTGAAGTACGGCTTTCACACAAAATTTTCTCTCAGAACTGAGCATGTGGAGAGACGTTCGTTCATGTAGCACAAACGGAAATGGTTGCAGCAGAATCTTTTACTCTGGTTTCTCAGTCAGTTTCCTAGTTCCGGTTGAAGTACCTGCAGGTTTCACTGTAAAATCGAGTTGGAGCTAGTACCTCGCCATATATATGTATGGAGAGGTGTTTGCAACTGGAAAGAAACTTTGTGATCCCAACAAGCTAGGTGAAATACGGCTTTCACACACACTTATCAATTAGAACTGAGCATGTGGAGAGACGTTAGTTCATCTAGCACAAAGGGAATGGGTTGCAGGAGAAACATTTATTCTGGTTTCTCAGTCTGTTTCCTAGTGCCGGTTTGAAGTTCCTGCAGTTTTCACTGTAAAACCGAGTTGGAGCTAGTACCTCCCCATATATATGTATGGAGTGGGGTTTGCAAATGAAAAGAATCTTTGTGTTCCCAACAAGTTAGGTGAAAGACGGCTTTCACACACACTTATCAATTAGAACTGAGCATGTGGAGAGACGTTAGTTCATCTAGCAAAAATTGATCTGGTTACAGGAGAAACTTTACTCTGGTTTCTCAGTCTGTTTCCTAGTGCCGTTTAGATGTTCCTGCAGTTTTCACAGTAATACCGAGTTGGAGCTAGTACCTCCCCAGATATTTGTATGGAGTGGGGTTTGCAACTGAAAAGAAACTTTTTGTTCCCAACAAGCTAGGTGAAGGACTGCTTTCTCACACACTTATGTCTCAGAACGTAGCATGTGGAGAGACTATCGTTCATCAAGCAAAAATTGAACTTGTTAGCGAAGAAAGTTTACTCTGGTTTCTCAGTCTGTTTCCTAGTGCCGTTTAGATGTTCCTGCAGTTTTCACAGTAAAACCGAGTTGGATTAGTACCTCCCCTTATATAGGTATGGAGATGTGTTTGCAACTGAAAAGAAACTTTGTGATCCCAACAAGCTATGTGAAGGACTCCTTTCACACACACGTATGTCTCAGAACTGAGCATGTGGAGAGACGTTCGTTCATCTAGCACAATGGGAATGGGTTGCAGGAGTAACTTTTCTTCTGGTTTCTCAGTCTGTTTCCTATTGCCGGTTTGAAGTTCCTGCAGTTTTCACTGTAAAACAGAGTTGGAGCTAGTACCTCCCCATATATATGTATGGAGTGGGGTTTGCAAATGAAAAGAATCTTTGTGTTCCCAACAAGTTAGGTGAAAGACGGCTTTCACACACACTTATCCATTAGAACTGAGCATGTGGAGAGACGTTAGTTCATCTAGCACAAATGGAACGGGATACAGTAGAAACATTCACTCTGGTTTCTCAGTCTGTTTCCTAGTGCCTGTTTGAAGTTCCTGCAGTTTTCGCTGTAAAATTGAGTTGGAGCTAGTACATCCCCATATATATGTATGGAGTGGGGTTTGCAACTGAAAAGAATCTTTGTGCTCCCAACAATCTAGGTGAGGGAAGGCATTCACACATACTTATCTCTCAGAACTGAGCATGTGGAGAGACTTTCATTCATCTAGCACAAAGGGAACGGGTGGCAGGAGACAATTTACCCTGGTTTCTCAGTCTATTTCCTAGTGCCGTTTAGATATTCCTGCAGTTTTCACAGTAAAACAGAGTTGGAGCTAGTACCTCACCAGTTATTTCTATGGAGTGGAGTTTGCAACTGAAAAGAAACTTTGTGTTCCCAACAAGCTAGGTGAAGGACGGCTTTCACACACACTTATCTCTCAGAAATGAGCATGTGGAGAGACGTTCGTTCATCTAGCACAAATGGAACGGGTTGCATGGGAAACTTTTACTCTGGTTTCTCAGTCTGTTTCCTAGTGCCGGTTTGAAGTTCCTGCAGTTTTCACAGTAAAACAGAGTTGGAGCTAGAACCTCCCCATATATATGTATGGATTCTAGTTTACAACTGAAAACAAACTTTGTGTTACAAACAAGCTAGGTGAAGGACGGCTTTCATACACACTTATCTCTCAGAACTGAGCATATGGAGAGACGTTCGTTCATCTAGAACAAAGGAACGGGTTGCAGGAGAAACTTTTACTCTGGTTTCTCAGTCTGTTTCCTAGTGCTGGTTTGAAGTACCTGCAGTTTTGACTGGAAAACCGAGTTGGAATTAGTACCTCCCCCGATATGTGTATGGAGTGGAGTTTGCAACTGAAAGAAACTTTGTGTTCCCAACAAGCTAGGTGAAGGACGGCTTTCACACAAACTTATCTCTCAGAACTGAGCATGCGGAGAGACGTTCGTTCATCTACCACAAAGGGAAAGGGTTGCAGCAGAAACTTTTACTCTGGTTTCTCAGTCTGTTTCCTAGTTCCGGTTGAAGTTCCTGCAGTTTTCACTGTAAAATCGAGTTGGAACTACTACCTCCCCATATATATGTATGGATTTGAGTTGGCAACTGTAAAGAAAATTTGTGTTCCCAACAAGATATGTGAAGGACAGCTTTCACACACACCTATCTCTAAGGATTGAGCATGTGGAGAGACGTTCGTTCATCTAGCACAAAGGGAAAGGGTTTCAGGAGAAACTTTTACTCTGGTTTCTCAGTCTGTTTCCTAGTGCCGGTTTGAAGTTCCTGCTGTTTTCACTGTAAAACAGAGTTGGAGCTAGTACCAACCCATATATATGTATGGAGTGGGGTTTGCAACTGAAAAGAAACTTTGTGTTCCCAACAAGCTAGTTGAAGGACGGCTTTCACACACACTTATCTCTCAGAACTTAGCATGTGGAGAGACGTTCGTTCATCTAGCACAAAAGGAACGGGTTGCAGGCGAAACTTTTACTCTGGTTTCTCAGTCTGTTTCCTAGTGCCGGTTTGAAGTTCCTGCTGTTTTCACTGTAAAACCGAGTTGGAGCTAGTACTTCCCGATATATATGTATGGATTGGAGTTTGCAACTGAAAAGAAACTTTGTGTTCCCTACAAGCTAGTAGAAGCACGGCTTTCACACACAGATATCTCTCAGAAATGAGCATGTGGTTAGACGTTCGTTCATCTAGCACAAAGGGAACGGGTTGCAGGAGAAACATTTACTCTGGTTTCTCAGTCTGTTTCCTAGTGCCGGATTGAAGTTCCTGCAGTATTCACTGTAAAACAGAGTTGGAGCTACTACCACCCCATATATATGTATGGATAGGAGTTTGCACCTGAATAGAAAATTTGTGTTCCCAACAAGTTTGTTGAAGGACGGCTTTCACACACACCTATCTCTCAGAACTGAGCATGTGGAGAGACGTTCGTTCATCTAGCACAAAATGAACGGGATGCTGGAGAAACTTTTACTCTGGTTTCTCAGGCTGTTTCCTTGTGCCGGTTTGAAGTTCCTGCAGTTTTCACTGTAAAACAGAGTTGGAGCTAGTACATCCACATATATATTTATGGAGAGGAGTTTGCAACTGAAAAGAAACTTTGTGTTCCCAACAAGCTAGTTGAAGGATGGCTTTCACACACACATATCTCTCACAACTGTGCATGTGGAGAGACGTACGTTCATTTAGCACAAAGGGTACGGGTTACAGGAGAAACTTTTACTCTGGTTTCTCAGTCTGTTTCCTAGTGCCATTTTGAAGTTCCTGCAGTTTTCACTGTAAAACCGAGTTGAACTAGTACCTCCCCTTATATATGTATGGAGAAGTGTTTGCAAATGAAACGAAAATTTGTGTTCCCAACAAGCTAGGTGAAGGACGGCTTTCACACACACTTATCTCTCAGAACTGAGCATGTGGAGAGACGTTCTTTCATCTAGCACAAAAGGAACGGGTTTCAGGAGAAACTTTTACTCTGGTTTCTCAGTCTGTTTCCTAGTGCCGGTTTGAAGTTCCTGCAGTTTTCACTGTAAAACCGAGTTGGAACTAGTACCTCCCCATATATATGTATGGATTGGAGTTTGAAACTTAAAAGAAAATTTGTGTTCCCAACAAGCTAGGTGAAGTACGGCTTTCACGCACACTTATCTCTCAGAACTGAGCATGTGGAGGGTCGTTCGTTCATCTAGAACAAAGGAACGGGTTTCAGGAGAAAATTTTACTCTGGTTTCTCAGTCTGTTTCGTAGTGCCGGATGGAAGTTCCTGCAGTTTTCACTGTAAAACCGAGTTGGAGCTAGTACCTCCCCATATATATGTAAGGAGAAGTGTTTGCAACTGAAAGAATCTTTGTGTTCCCAACAAGCTAGGTGAAGGACGGCTTTCACACACACTTATCTCTCAGAATTGAGCATGTGGAGAGACGTTCGTTCATATAGCACAAATGGTTCGGGTTGCAGGAGGAACTTTTACTCTGGATTCTCAGTCTCTTTCCTAGTGCCTGTTTGAATTTCCTGCAGTTTTCACTGTAAAACCAAGTTGGAACTACTACCTCCCCATATATATGTATGGATTGGAGTTTGCAACTGAAAAGAAAATTTGTGTTCCCAACAAGCTAGGTGAAGGACGGCTTTCAAACACACATATCTCTCAGAACTGAGCATGTGGAGAGACGTTCGTTCATCTAGCACAAACGGAACGGTTTGCTGGAGAAACTTTTACTCTGGTTTCTCAGTCTGTTTCCTAGTGCCTGTTTGAAGTTCCTGCAGTTTTCACTGTAAAACCGTGTTGGAGCTAGTACATCCACATATATATTTATGGAGAGGAGTTTGCAACTGAAAAGAAACTTTGTGTTCCCAAAAAGCTAGGTGAAGGATGGCTTTCACACACACATACTTCTCACAACTGTGCATGTGGAGAGACGTACGTTCATTTAGCACAAAGTGTACGGGTTACAGGAAAAACATTTACTCTGGTTTCTCAGTCTGTTTCCTAGTGCCGTTTTGAAGTTCCTGCAGTTTTCACTGTAAAACCGAGTTGGAACTAGTACCTCCCCTTATATATGTATGGAGAAGTGTTTGCAAATGAAAAGAAACTTTGTGTTCCCAACAAGCTAGGTGAAGTACGGCTTTCACACACACTTATCTCTCAGAACTGAGCATGTGGAGAGACGTTCGTTCATATAGCACAAAGGGAACGGGTTGCAGGAGAAACTTTTACTCTGGATTCTCAGTCTGTTTCCTAGTGCCGGTTTGATGTTCCTGCATTTTTCACTGTAAAACCAGGTTGGAACTACTACCTCCCCATATATATGTATGGATTGGAGTTTGCAACTGAAAGGAAAATTTGTGATCCCAACAAGATAGGTGAAGGACGGCATTCACACACACATATCTCTCAGAAATGAGCATGTGGAGAGACGTTCGTTCATCTAGCACAAAGGGAACGGGTTGCAGGAGAAACATTTACTCTGGTTATTCAGTCTGTTTCCTAATGCCGGTTTGAAATTCCTGCAGTTTTCACCGTAAACCCGAGTTGGCGCTAGTACATCCACATATATATGTATGGAGATGTGTTTGCAACTTAAAAGAAGCTTTGTGTTCCCAACAAGCTAGGTGAAATACGGCTTTAACACACAATTATCTCTCAGAACTGAGCATGTGGAGAGACGTTCTTTCATCTAGCACAAAGGGAACGGGTTTCAGGAGAAAATTTTACTCTGGTTTCTCAGTCTGTTTCCTAGTGCCGGTTTGAAGTTCCTGCAGTTTTCACTGTAAAACCGAGTTGGAACTAGTACCTCCCCATATATATGTATGGATTGGAGTTTGCAACTTAAAAGAAAATTTGTGTTCCCAACAAGCTAGGTGAAGTACGGCTTTCACGCACAGTTATCTCTCAGAACTGAGCATGTGGAGGGACGTTCGTTCATTTAGAACAAAGGAACGTGTTTCAGGAGAAAATTTTACTCTGGTTTCTCAGTCTGTTTCCTAGTGCCGGATGGAAGTTCCTGCAGTTTTCACTGTAAAACCGAGTTGGAGCTAGTACCTCCCCATATATATGTAAAGAGAAGTGTTTGCAACTGAAAGAAACTTTGTGTTCCCAACAAGCTAGGTGAAGGACGGCTTTCACACACACTTATCTCTCAGAACTGAGCATGTGGAGAGACGTTCGTTCATATAGCACAAAGGGTTCGGGTTGCAGGAGAAACTTTTACTCTGGATTCTCAGTCTCTTTCCTAGTGCCTGTTTGAAGTTCCTGCAGTTTTCACTGTAAAACCAAGTTGGAACTACTACCTCCCCATATATATGTATGGATTGGAGTTTGCAACTGAAAAGAAAATTTGTGTTCCCAACAAGCTAGGTGAAGGACGGCTTTCACACACACATATCTCTCAGAACTGAGCATGTGGAGAGACGTTCGTTCATCTAGCACAGAGGGAACGGTTTGCTGGAGAAACTTTTACTCTGGTTTCTCAGTCTGTTTCCTAGTGCCTGTTTGAAGTTCCTGCAGTTTTCACTGTAAAACCGAGTTGGTGCTTGTACATCCACATATATATGTATGGAGAGGAGTTTGCAACTGAAAAGAAACTTTGTGTTCCCAACAAGCTAGGTGAAGGATGGCTTTCACACACACATATATCTCACAACTGTGCATGTGGAGAGACGTTCGTTCATCTAGCACAAATTGTACGGGTTACAGGAGAAACTTTTACTCTGGTTTCTCAATCTGTTTCCTTAGGCCAGTTTGAAATTCCTGCATTTTTCAATGTAAAACCGAGTTGGAGCTAGTACCTACCCTTATATATGTATGGAGAGGTGTTTGCATCTGAAAAGAAACTTTGTGTTCCCAACAAGCTAGGTGAAGGACGGCTTTCACACACACTAATCTCTCAGAACTCAGATGTGGAGAGACGTTCGTCCATCTAGCACAAAGGGAATGGGCTGCAGGAGAAACTTTTACTCTGGATTCTCAGTCTGTTTCCTAGTGCCGGAATGAAATTCCTGCAGTTTTCACTGTACAACCGATTTGGAGCTAGTAACCCCCCATATATAATTATGGAGATGTGTTTGCTACTGAAAAGAAACTTTGTGTTCCCCACAAGCTAGGTGGAGGACGGCTTTCATACACACATTTCTCTCAGAACAGAGCATGTGGAGAGACGTTCTTTCATCTAGCACAAAGAGAACTGGTTGCAGGAGAAACTTTTACTCTGGTTTCTCAGTCTGTTTCCTAGTGCCGGTTTGATGTTCCTGCAGTTTTCACAGAAAACCGAGTTGGAGCTAGAACCTCCCCATATATATGTATGGATTCTAGTTTGCAACTGAAAACAAACTTTGTGTTCCAAACAAGCTAGGTGAAGGACTGCTTTCATACACACTTATCTCTCAGAACTGAGCATGTGGAGAGACGTTCGTTCATCTAGAACAAAGGGAACAGGTTGCAGGAGAAACTTTTACTCTGGTTTCTCAGTCTGTTTCCTAGTGCCGGTTTGAAGTTCCTGCAGTTTTGACTGGAAAACCGAGTTGGAGTTAGTACCTCCCCAGATATTTGTATGGAGTAGAATTTGCAACTGAAAGAATTTTTTTGTTCCCAACAATCGAGGTGAAGGACGGCTTTCACACAAACTTATCTCTCAGAAATGAGCATTTGGAGAGACGTTCGTTCATCTAGCACAAAGGGAAAGGGTTGCAGCAGAAACTTTTACTCTGGTTTTCAGTCTGTTTCCTAGTTCCGGTTGAAGTTCCTGCAGTTTTCACTGTAAAACCGAGTTGGAATTAGTACCTCCCCCGATATGTGTATGGAGTGGAGTTTGCAACTGAAAGAAACTTTGTGTTCCCAACAAGCTAGGTGAAGGACGGCTTTCACACAAACTTATCTCTCAGAACTGAGCATGTGGAGAGACGTTCGTTCATCTAGCACAAAGGGAAAGGGTTGCAGCAGAAACTTTTACTCTGGTTTCTCAGTCTGTTTCCTAGTTCCGGTTGAAGTTCCTGCAGTTTTCACATAAAACCGATTTGGAGCTAGTACCTCCCCAGATATTTGTATGGAGTGGGGTTTGCAACTGAAAAGAAACTTTTTGTTCCCAACAAGCTAGTTGAAGGACTGCTTTCACACACACTTATGTCTCAGAACTTAGCAAGTTGAGAGACTATCGTTCATCTAGTACAAAGGGAACGGGTTGCAGGGGAATCTATTACTCTGGTTTCTCAGTCTGTTTCCTAGTGCCGGTTTGAAATTCCTACATTTCTCACTGTAAATCCGAGTTGGAACTACTACCTCCCCATATATATGTATGGATTTGAGTTTGCAACTATGAAGAAAATTTGTGTACCCAACAAGATATATGAAGGACAGCTTTCACACACACCTATCTCTAAGGATTGAGCATGTGGAGAGACGTTCGTTCATCTAGCACAAAGGGAACTGGTTTCAGGAGAAAATTTTACTCTGGTTTCTCAGTCTGTTTCCTAGTGCCGGTTTGAAGTTCCTGCTGTTTTCACTGTAAAACCGAGTTGGACCTAGTACCTCCCCATATATATGTATGGAGATGTGTTTGCAACTGAAAAGAATCTTTGTGTTCCCAACAAGCTAGTTGAAGGACGGCTTTCACACACACCTATCTCTCAGAACTGAGCATGTGGAGAGACGTTCGTTCATCTAGCACAAAGTGAACGGGTTGCAGGAGAAACTTTTACTCTGGTTTCTCAGGCTGTTTCCTAGTGCCGGTTTGAAGTTCCTATAGTTTTCACTGTAAAACCGAGTTGGAGCTAGTACATCCACATATATATTTATGGAGAGGAGTTTGCAACTGAAAAGTAACTTTGTGTTCCCAACAAGCTAGTTGAAGGATGGCTTTCACACACACATATCTCTCACAACTGTGCATGTGGAGAGACGTTCGTTCATCTAGCACAAAGGGTAAGGGTTACAGGAGAAAATTTTACTCTGGTTTCTCAGTGTGTTTCCTAGTGCCGGTTTGAAGTTCCTGCAGTTTTCACTGTAAAAACGAGCTGGAACTTGTACCTCCCCTTATATATGTATGGAGAATTGTTTGCAAATGAAAAGAAATTTTGTGTTCCCAACAAGCTAGGTGAAGGACGGCTTTCACACACACTTATCTGTCAGAAATGAGCATTTGGAGAGACGTTCGTTCATCTAGCACAAAGAGAACGGGTTGCAGGAGAAACTTTTACTCTGGTTTTTCAGTCGGTTTCCTAGTGCCGGTTTGAAATTCCTGCAGTTTTCTCTGTAAAACCGAGTTGGTGCTAGTACATCCACATATATATGTATGGAGAGGTGTTTGCAAGTGAAAAGAAACTTTGTGTTCCCAACAAGCTAGGTGAAATTCGGCTTTCACACAAAATTATCTCTCAGAACTGAGCATGTGGAGAGACGTTCTTTCATCTAGCACAAAGGGAACGGGTTTCAGGAGAAACTTTTACCCTGGTTTCTCAGTCTGTTTCCTAGTGTCGGTTTGAAGTTCCTGCAGTTTTCACTGTAAAACAGAGTTGGAGCTTCTACCTCCCCATATATATGTATGGATAGGAATTTGCACCTGAAAAGAAAATTTGTGTTCCAAACAAGTTTGTTGAAGGACGGCTTTCACACACACCTATCTCTCAGAGCTGAGCATGTGGAGAGACGTTCGTTCATCTAGCACAAAGGGAACGGTTTGCTGGAGAAACTTTTACTCTGGTTTCTCAGTTTGTTTCCTAGTTCCGTTTTGAAGTTCCTGCAGTTTTCACTGTAAAACCAAGTTGGAGCTAGTACATCCACATATATATGTATGGAGAGGAGTTTGCAACTGAAAAGAAACTTTGTGTTCCCAACAAGCTAGGTGAAGGATGGCTTTCACACACACATATCTCTCACAAGTGTGCATGTGGAGAGACGTTCGTTCATCTAGCACAAAAGTTACGGGTTACAGGAGAAACTTTTACTCTGGTTTCTCAGTATGTTTCCTAGATCCGGTTTGAAGTTCCTGCAGTTTTCACTGTAAAACCGAGTTGGAGCTAGTACCTCCCCATATATATGTATGGAGAAGTGTTTGCAACTGAAAAGAAACTTTGTGTTCCCATCAAGCTAGGTGAAGTACGACTTTCACACACACTTATCTCTCAGAACTGAGCATGTGGAGAGACGTTCGTTCATATAGCACAAAGGGAACGGGTTGCAGGAGAAACTTTTATTCTGGACTCTCAATCTGTTTCCTAGTGCCGGTTTGAAGTTCCTGCAGTTTTCACTGTAAAACCAATTTGGAACTACTACCTCCCCATATATATGTATGGATTGGAGTTTGCTCCTGGAAAGAAAATTTGTGTTCCCAACAACTTTGTTGAAGTACGGCTTTCACACACACCTATCTCTCAGAACTGAGCATGTGGAGAGAAGTTCGTTCATCTAGCACAAAGGGAACGGTTGGCTGGAGAAACTTTTACTCTGGATTCTCAGGCTGATTCCTAGTCCCGGTTTGAAGTTCCTTCAGTTTTCACTGTAAAACCGAGTTGGAGCTAGTACATCCACATATATATGTATGAAATAGAGTTGGCAACTGAAAAGAAACTTTGTGTTCCCAACAAGCTAGGTGAAGGATGGCTTTCACACACACATATCTCTCACAACTGTGCATGTGGAGAGACTTTCGTTCATCTAGCACAAAGGGTACGGGTTACAGGAGAAAATTTTACTCTGGTTTCTCAGTCTGTTTCCTAGTGCCGGTTGGAAGTTCCTGCAGTTTTCACTGTAAAACCAAGATGGAACTACTAACTCCCCATATATTTGTATGGATTGGAGTTTGCAACTGAAAAGAAAATTTGTGTTTCCAACAAGATAGTTGAAGGGAGGCTTTCACACACACATATCTCTCAGAACTGAGCATGTGGACAGACGTTCGTTCATCTAGCACAAAGGGAACGGGTTGCAGGAGAAACATTTACTCTGGTTTCTCAGTCTGTTTCCTAGTGCCGGTTTGAAATTCCTGCAGTTTTCACTGTAAAACCGAGTTGGAGCTAGTACATCCACATATATATGTATGGAGAGGTGTTTGCAACTGAAAAGAAACATTGTGTTCCCAACAAGCTAGGTGAAAAACGGCTTTCACACACAATTATCTCTCAGAACTGAGCATGTGGTGAGACGTTCTTTCATCTAGCACAAAGGGAACGGGTTTCAGGAGAAAATTTTACTCTGGTTTCTCAGTCTGTTTCCTAGTGCCGGTTTGAAGTTCCTGCAGTTTTCTCTGTAAAACCGAGTTGGAGCTAGTACCTCCCCATATAAATGTAAGGAGAAGTGTTTGCAACTGAAAAGAAAATTTGTGTTCCCAACAAGCTAGGTGAAGGACGGCTTTCACACACACTTATCTCTCAGAACTGAGCATGTGGATAGACGTTCGTTCATATAGCACAAAAGGAAAGGGTTGCAGCAGAAACTTTTACTCTGGTTTTCAGTCTGTTTCCTAGTTCCGGTTGAAGTTCCTGCAGTTTTCACTGTAAAACCGAGTTGGAATTAGTACATCCCCCGATATGTGTATGGAGTGGAATTTGCAACTGAAAGAAACTTTGTGTTCCCAACAAGCTAGGTGAAGGACGGCTTTCACACAAACTTATCTCTCAGAACTGAGCATGTGGAGAGAGGTTCGTTCATCTAGCACAAAGGGAAAGGGTTGCAGCAGAAACTTTTACTCTGGTTTCTCAGTCTGTTTCCTAGTTCCGGTTGAAGTTCCTGCAGTTTTCACTGTAAAATCGAGTTGGAGCTAGTACATCCCCTTATATAGGTATGGAGAGGTGTTTGCAACTGAAAAGAAACTTTGTGATCCCAACAAGCTAGGTGAATGACGGCTTTCACACACACATATCTCTCAGAACTGAGCATGTGGAGAGAAGATAGTTCATCTAGCAAAAATTGAACTGGTTAAAGGAGAAACTTTACTCCGGTTTCTCAGTCTGCTTCCTAGTGCCGTTTAGATGTTCCTGCAGTTTTCACATAAAACCGATTTGGAGCTAGTACCTCCCCAGATATTTGTATGGAGTGGGGTTTGCAACTGAAAAGAAACTTTTTGTTCCCAACAAGCTAGGTGAAGGACTGCTTTCACACACACTTATGTCTCAGAACTTAGCAAGTGGAGAGACTATCGTTCATCTAGTACAAAGGGAACGGGTTGCAGGGGAATCTATTACTCTGGTTTCTCAGTCTGTTTCCTAGTGCCGGTTTGAAATTCCTACATTTCTCACTGTAAATCCGAGTTGGAACTACTACCTCCCCATATATATGTATGGATTTGAGTTGGCAACTGTAAAGAAAATTTGTGTACCCAACAAGATATGTGAAGGACAGCTTTCACACACACCTATCTCTAAGGATTGAGCATGTGGAGAGACGTTCGTTCATCTAGCACAAAGGGAACTGGTTTCAGGAGAAAATTTTACTCTGGTTTCTCAGTCTGTTTCCTAGTGCCGGTTTGAAGTTCCTGCAGTTTTCACTGTAAAAACGAGCTGGAACTTGTACATCCCCTTATATATGTATGGAGAAGTGTTTGCAAATGAAAAGAAATTTTGTGTTCCCAAGAAGCTAGGTGAAGGGCGGCTTTCACACACACTTATCTCTCAGAAATGAGCATTTGGAGAGACGTTCGTTCATCTAGCACAAAGAGAACGGGTTGCAGGAGAAACTTTTACTCTGGTTTTTCAGTCTGTTTCCTAGTGCCGGTTTGATATTCCTGCAGTTTTCTCTGTAAAACCGAGTTGGTGCTAGTACATCCAAATATATATGTATGGAGAGGTGTTTGCAACTGAAAAGAAACTTTGTGTTCCCAACAAGCTAGGTGAAAATCGGCTTTCACACACAATTATCTCTCAGAACTGAGCATGCGGAGAGACGTTCTTTCATCTAGCACAAAGGGAACGGGTTTCAGGAGAAACTTTTACCCTGGATTCTCAGTCTGTTCCCTAGTGCCGGTTTGAAGTTCCTGCAGTTTTCACTGTAAAACAGAGTTGGAGCTACTACCTCCCCATATATATGTATGGATTGGAATTTGCACCTGAAAAGAAAATTTGTGTTCCAAACAAGTTTGTTGAAGGACGGCTTTCACACACACCTATCTCTCAGAGCTGAGCATGTGGAGAGACGTTCGTTCATCTAGCACAAAAGGAACGGTTTGCTGGAGAAACTTTTACTCTGGTTTCTCAGTCTGTTTCCTAGTTCCGGTTTGAAATTCCTGCAGTTTTCACTGTAAAACCGAGTTGGAGCTAGTACATCCACATATATATGTATGGAGAGGAGTTTGGAACTGAAAAGAAACTTTGTGTTCCCAACAAGCTAGGTGAAGGATGGCTTTCACACACACATATCTCTCACAACTGTGCATGTGGAGAGACTTTCGTTCATCTAGCACAAAGGGTACGGGTTACAGGAGAAAATTTTACTCTGGTTTCTCAGTCTGTTTCCTAGTGCCGGTTGGAAGTTCCTGCAGTTTTCACTGTAAAACCAAGATGGAACTACTAACTCCCCATATATTTGTATGGATTGGAGTTTGCAACTGAAAAGAAAATTTGTGTTTCCAACAAGATAGTTGAAGGGAGGCTTTCACACACACATATCTCTCAGAACTGAGCATGTGGACAGACGTTCGTTCATCTAGCACAAAGGGAACGGGTTGCAGGAGAAACATTTACTCTGGTTTCTCAGTCTGTTTCCTAGTGCCGGTTTGAAATTCCTGCAGTTTTCACTGAAAAACCGAGTTGGAGCTAGTACATCCACATATATATGTATGGAGAGGTGTTTGCAACTGAAAAGAAACATTGTGTTCCCAACAAGCTAGGTGAAAAACGGCTTTCACACACAATTATCTCTCAGAACTGAGCATGTGGTGAGACGTTCTTTCATCTAGCACAAAGGGAACGGGTTTCAGGAGAAAATTTTACTCTGGTTTCTCAGTCTGTTTCCTAGTGCCGGTTTGAAGTTCCTGCAGTTTTCTCTGTAAAACCGAGTTGGAGCTAGTACCTCCCCATATAAATGTAAGGAGAAGTGTTTGCAACTGAAAAGAAAATTTGTGTTCCCAACAAGCTAGGTGAAGGACGGCTTTCACACACAATTATCTCTCAGAACTGAGCATGTGGATAGACGTTCGTTCATATAGCACAAAAGGAAAGGGTTGCAGCAGAAACTTTTACTCTGGTTTTCAGTCTGTTTCCTAGTTCCGGTTGAAGTTCCTGCAGTTTTCACTGTAAAACCGAGTTGGAATTAGTACATACCCCGATATGTGTATGGAGTGGAATTTGCAACTGAAAGAAACTTTGTGTTCCCAACAAGCTAGGTGAAGGACGGCTTTCACACAAACTTATCTCTCAGAACTGAGCATGTGGAGAGAGGTTCGTTCATCTAGCACAAAGGGAAAGGGTTGCAGCAGAAACTTTTACTCTGGTTTCTCAGTCTGTTTCCTAGTTCCGGTTGAAGTTCCTGCAGTTTTCACTGTAAAATCGAGTTGGAGCTAGTACATCCCCTTATATAGGTATGGAGAGGTGTTTGCAACTGAAAAGAAACTTTGTGATCCCAACAAGCTAGGTGAATGACGGCTTTCACACACACATATCTCTCAGAACTGAGCATATGGAGAGAAGATAGTTCATCTAGCAAAAATTGAACTGGTTAAAGGAGAAACTTTACTCCGGTTTCTCAGTCTGCTTCCTAGTGCCGTTTAGATGTTCCTGCAGTTTTCACATAAAACCGATTTGGAGCTAGTACCTCCCCAGATATTTGTATGGAGTGGGGTTTGCAACTGAAAAGAAACTTTTTGTTCCCAACAAGCTAGGTGAAGGACTGCTTTCACACACACTTATGTCTCAGAACTTAGCAAGTGGAGAGACTATCGTTCATCTAGTACAAAGGGAACGGGTTGCAGGGGAATCTATTACTCTGGTTTCTCAGTCTATTTCCTAGTGCCGGTTTGAAATTCCTACATTTCTCACTGTAAATCCGAGTTGGAACTACTACCTCCCCATATATATGTATGGATTTGAGTTGGCAACTGTAAAGAAAATTTGTGTACCCAACAAGATATGTGAAGGACAGCTTTCACACACACCTATCTCTAAGGATTGAGCATGTGGAGAGACGTTCGTTCATCTAGCACAAAGGGAACTGGTTTCAGGAGAAAATTTTACTCTGGTTTCTCAGTCTGTTTCCTAGTGCCGGTTTGAAGTTCCTGCAGTTTTCACTGTAAAAACGAGCTGGAACTTGTACATCCCCTTATATATGTATGGAGAAGTGTTTGCAAATGAAAAGAAATTTTGTGTTCCCAAGAAGCTAGGTGAAGGGCGGCTTTCACACACACTTATCTCTCAGAAATGAGCATTTGGAGAGACGTTCGTTCATCTAGCACAAAGAGAACGGGTTGCAGGAGAAACTTTTACTCTGGTTTTTCAGTCTGTTTCCTAGTGCCGGTTTGATATTCCTGCAGTTTTCTCTGTAAAACCGAGTTGGTGCTAGTACATCCAAATATATATGTATGGAGAGGTGTTTGCAACTGAAAAGAAACTTTGTGTTCCCAACAAGCTAGGTGAAAATCGGCTTTCACACACAATTATCTCTCAGAACTGAGCATGCGGAGAGACGTTCTTTCATCTAGCACAAAGGGAACGGGTTTCAGGAGAAACTTTTACCCTGGATTCTCAGTCTGTTCCCTAGTGCCGGTTTGAAGTTCCTGCAGTTTTCACTGTAAAACAGAGTTGGAGCTACTACCTCCCCATATATATGTATGGATTGGAATTTGCACCTGAAAAGAAAATTTGTGTTCCAAACAAGTTTGTTGAAGGACGGCTTTCACACACACCTATCTCTCAGAGCTGAGCATGTGGAGAGACGTTCGTTCATCTAGCACAAAAGGAACGGTTTGCTGGAGAAACTTTTACTCTGGTTTCTCAGTCTGTTTCCTAGTTCCGGTTTGAAGTTCCTGCAGTTTTCACTGTAAAACCGAGTTGGAGCTAGTACATCCACATATATATGTATGGAGAGGAGTTTGGAACTGAAAAGAAACTTTGTGTTCCCAACAAGCTAGGTGAAGGATGGCTTTCACACACACATATCTCTCACAAGTGTGCATGTGGAGAGACGTTCGTTCATCTAGCACAAATGTTACGGGTTACAGGAGAAACTTTTACTCTGGTTTCTCAGTCTGTTTCCTAGATCCGGTTTGAAGTTCCTTCAGTTTTCACTGTAAAACCGAGTTGGAGCTAGTACCTCCCCATATATATGTATGGAGAAGCGTTTGCAACTGAAAAGAAACTTTGTGTTCCCATCAAGCTAGGTGAAAAACGGCTTTCACACACAATTATCTCTCAGAACTGAGCATGTGGTGAGACGTTCTTTCATCTAGCACAAAGGGAACGGGTTTCAGGAGAAAATTTTACTCTGGTTTCTCAGTCTGTTTCCTAGTGCCGGTTTGAAGTTCCTGCAGTTTTCTCTGTAAAACCGAGTTGGAGCTAGTACCTCCCCATATAAATGTAAGGAGAAGTGTTTGCAACTGAAAAGAAAATTTGTGTTCCCAACAAGCTAGGTGAAGGACGGCTTTCACACACACTTAACTCTCAGAACTGAGCATGTGGATAGACGTTCGTTCATATAGCACAAAGGGATCGGGTTGCAGGAGAAACTTTTACTCTGGATTCTCAGTCTGTTTCCTAGTGCCTGTTTGAAGTTCCTGCAATTTTCAATGTAAAACCAAGTTGGAACTACTACCTCCCCATATATATATATGGATTGGAGTTTGCAACTGAAAAGAAAATTTGTGTTCCCAACAAGATAGGTGAAGGACGGCTTTCACACACACATATCTCTCAGAAATGAGCATGTGGAGAGACGTTCGTTCATCTAGCACAAAGGGAACGGGTTGCAGGAGAAACTTTTACTCTGGTTTTTCAGTCTGTTTCCTAGTGCCGGTTTGAAATTCCTGCAGTTTTCACTGTAAAACCGAGTTGGTGCTAGTACATCCACATATATATGTATGGAGAGGTGTTTGCTACTGAAAAGAAACTTTGTGTTCCCAACAAGCTAGGTGAAAAACGGCTTTCACAAACAATTATCTCTCAGAACTGAGCATGTGGAGAGACGTTCTTTCATATAGCACGAAGGGAACGGGTTTCAGGAGAAACTTTTACCCTGGTTTCTCAGTCTGTTTCCTAGTGCCGGTTTGAAGTCCCTGCAGTTTTCACTGTAAAACAGAGTTGGAGCTACTACCTACCCATATATATGTATGGATTTGAATTTGCACTTGAAAAGAAAATTTGTGGTCCCAACAATTTTGTTGAAGGACGGCTTTCACACACATTTATCTCTCAGAAATGAGCATGTGGAGAGCAGTTCTTTCACATAGCACAATGGGAACGGGATGCAGAAAAAACTTTTACACTGGTTTCTAAGTCTGTTTCCTAGTGAGTGTTTGAAGTTCCTGCTCTTTTCACTGTAAAACCGGGTTGGAGCTAGTAATTCCCAATATATATATATGGAATGGAGTTTGCAACTGAAAAGAAACTTTGTTTTCCCTACAAGATAGGTGAAGGACAGCTTTCACACTCAGTTATCTCTCAGAATAGAGCATGTGGAGAGACGTTCTTTTATCTAGCACAAAGGGAATGGGTTGCAGGGAAACTTTTACCCTGGTCTCTCAGTCTTTTTCCTAGTGACGGTTTGATGTTCCTGCTGTTTTCACTGTAAAATCTAGTTGGAGCTAGTACTTCCCGATATATATGTATGGAGTGGAATTTGCAACTGAAAAGAAACTTTGTGTTCCCAACAATCTAGGTGAAGGACGGCTTTCACACACACATAAATCTCACAACTGAGCATGTGGAGAGACGTTCGTTCATCTAGCACAAAAGGAACGGGTTTCAGGAGAAACTTTTACTCTGGTTTCTCAGTCTGTTTCCTAGTGCCGGTTTGAAGTTCCTGCAGTTCTCCCTGTAAAACCGAGTTGGAAATGCTACCTCCCCATATATATGTATGGATTGGAGTTTGCAACTAAAAAGAAAATTTGTGTTCCCAAAAAGATATTTGAAGGACGGCTTTCACACACACCTATCTCTCAGAACTGAGCATGTGGAGAGACGTTCGTTCATCTAGCACAAAAGGGACGGTTTGCAGGAGAAAACTTTACTCTGGTTTCTCTGTCTGTTTCCTAGTGGCGGTTTGAAGTTCCTGCAGTTTTCACTGTAAAACCGAGTTGGATCTACTACCTCCCCATATGTATGTATGTATTGGAGATTGCAACTGAAAAGAAAATTTGTGTTCCCAACAAGATTTTTGAAGTACTGCTTTCACACACACCTGTGTATCAGAACTGAGCATGTGGAGAGACTTTCGTTCATCTAGCACAAAGGTAACTGGTTGCTGGGGAAACATTTACTCTGGTTTCTCAGTCTGTTTCCTTGTGCCGGTTTGAAGTTCCTGCAGTTTTCCCTGTAAAACCGAGTTGGAGCTATTACCTCCACATATATATGTATGGAGTGGATTTTGCAAATGAAAAGAATCTTTGTGTTCCCAACAAGCTAGTTGAAGGCGGCTTTCACACAAAACTAACTCTCAGAACTGAGCATGTGGAGAGACGTTCGTTCATCTAGTAAAAAGGGAACGGGTTGCAGGAGAAACTTTTTCTCAGTTTTCTCAGTCTGTTTCCTAGTGCCGTTTTGAAGTTCCTGCATTTTTCACTATAAATCCGAGTTGGAGCTAGTACAACCCATTTATATGTACGGAGAAGTGTTTGCAACTGAAAAGAAACTTTGTGTCCCCAACAAGCTAGGTGAAGTACGGATTTCACACACAATTATGTCTCAGAAGTGAGCATGTGGAGAGACTTTCGTTCATCTAGCACAAAGGGAACGGATGCAGGGGAAACTTTTACTCTGGTTTCTCAGTCTGTTTCCTAGTGCCGGTTTGAAATTCCTGCTGTTTTCACTGTAAAACCGTGTTGGAGCTAGTACTTCCCGATATATATGTATGGTGTGTAGTTTGCAACTGAAAAGAAACTTTGTGTTCCCAACAAGCTAGGTGAAGGACGGCTTTCACACACACATATATCTCACAACTGTGCATTTGGAGAGACGTTCGTTCATCTAGCTCAAATGGAACGGTTTGCAGGAGAAACTTTTTCTCTGGATTCTCAGTCTGTTTCATAGTGCCGGTTTGAAGTTCCTGCAGTTTCACTGTAAAACCAAGTGGAGCTAGTACATCCCCATATATATGTATGGAGAGTTGTTTGCAACTGAAAAGAAACTTTTTGTTCCCAACAAGCTAGGTGAATTACGGCTTTCACACACAATTTTCTCTCAGAACTGAGCATGTGGAGAGACGTTCGTTCATCTAGCACAAAAGGAAAAGTTTGCAGGAGAAACTTTTATTCTGGTTTCTCAGTCTGTTTCCTAGTGCCGGTTTGAAGTTCCTGCAGTTTTCACAGTAAAACCGAGTTGTAGCTAGTACCTCCCCGGATATATGTATGGAATGGAGTTTGCAAATAAAAGATACTTTGTGTTCCCAATAAGCTAGGTGAAGGACGGCTTTCACACACACTTATCTCTCAGAAATGTGCATGTGCAGAAACGTTCGTTCAACTAGCATAAAGGGAACGGGTTGCAGGAGAAAATTCTACTCTGGTATCTCAGTCTGTTTCCTAGTTCCGGTTTGAAGTTCCTGAAGTTTTCACTGTAAAACCGAGTTGGAGCTAGTACCACCCCATATATATGTATGGAGAGGGGATTGCAACTGAAAAGTAACTTGGTGTTCCCAACAAGCTAGGTGAAAAACGGCTTTCACACACAATTATCACTCAGAACTGAGCATGTGGAGAGACGTTCTTTCATCTAGCACAAAGGGAACGGGTTTCAGGAGAAAATTTTACTCTGGTTTCTCAGTCTGTTTCCTAGTGCCGGTTTAAAGTTCCTGCAGTTTTCACTATAAAACCGAGTTGGTGCTAGTACATCCACATATATATGTATGGAGAGGTGTTGGCAACTGAAAAGAAACTTTGTGTTCCCAACAAGCTAGGTGAAAAACGGCTTTCACACATAATTATCTCTCAGAACTGAGCATGTGGAGAGACGTTCTTTCATATAGCACGAAGGGAACGGGTTTCAGGAGAAACTTTTACACTGGTTTCTCAGTCTGTTTCCTAGTGCCGGTTTGAAGTTCCTGCAGTTTTCACTGTAAAACAGAGTTGGAGCTACTACCTACCCATATATATGTATGGATTGGTATTTGCACTTGAAAAGAAAATTTGTGTTCCCAACAAGTTTGTTGAAGGACGGCTTTCACACACACCTATCTCTCAGAACTGAGCATGTGGAGAGACGTTCGTTCATCTAGCACAAAGGGAACGGTTTGCTGGAGAAACTTTTACTCTGGTTTCTCAGTCTGTTTCCTAGTGCCGGTTTGAAGTTCCTGCAGTTTTCACTGTAAAACCGAGTTGGAGCTAGTACCTCCCCATATATATGTATGGAGAAGTGTTTGCAACTGAAAAGAAACTTTGTGTTCCCATCAAGATAGGTGAAGTACGGCTTTCACACACACATATCTCTCAGAACTGAGCATGTGGAGAGACGTTCGTTCATATAGCACAAAGGGAACGGGTTGCAGGAGAAACTTTTATTCTGGATTCTCAGTCTGTTTCCTAGTGCCGGTTTGAATTTCCTGCAGTTTTCACTGTAAAACCGAGTTGGAGCTAGTACCTCCCCATATATATGTATGGAGAAGTGTTTGCAACTGAAAAGAAACTTTGTGTTCCCATCAAGCTAGGTGAAGGACGGCTTTCACACACACTTATCTCTCAGAACTGAGCATGTGGAGAGACGTTCGTTCATATAGCACAAAGGGAACGGGTTGCAGGAGAAACTATTACTCTGGATTCTCAGTCTGTTTCCTAGTGCCGGTTTGAAGTTCCTGCAGTTTTCACTGTAAAAACAAGTTGGAACTACTACCTCCCCATATATATGTATGGATTGGAGTTTGCAACTGAAAAGAAAATTTGTGTTCCCAACAAGATAGTTGAAGGACGGCTTTCACACACACATATCTCTCAGAACTGAGCATGTGGAGAGACTTTCGTTCATCTAGACAAAGGGAACGGGTTGCAGGAGAAACTTTTACTCTTGTTTTTTAGTCTGTTTCTTAGTGCCGGTTTGAAATTCCTGCAGTTTTCACTGTAAAACCGAGTTGGAGCTATTACATCCACATATATATGTATGGAGAGGTGTTTGCATCTGAAAAGAAACTTTGTGTTCCCAACAAGCTAGGTGAAGGACGGCTTTCACACACATTTATCTCTCAGAAATGAGCATGTGGAGAGAAGTTCGTTCACATAGCACAATGGGAACGGGATGCAAAAGAAACTTTTACTCTGGTTTCTCAGTCTGTTTCCTAGTGAGTGTTTGAAGTTCCTGCTCTTTTCACTGTAAAACCGGGTTGGAGCTAGTACTTCCCAATATATATGTATGGAATGGAGTTTGCTACTGAAAAGAAACTTTGTTTTCCCTACAAGATAGGTGAAGGACAGCTTTCACACTCAGTTATCTCTCAGAATAGAGCATGTGGAGAGACGTTCTTTTATCTAGCACAAAGGGAATGGGTTGCAGGGAAACTTTTACTCTGGTCTCTCAGTTTTTTCCTAGTGACGGTTTGATGTTCCTGCTGTTTTCACTGTAAAACCTAGTTGGAGCTAGTACTTCCATATATATATGTATGGAGTGGAATTTGCAACTGAAAAGAAACTTTGTGTTCCCAACAATCTAGGTGAAGGACGGCTTTCACACACACATAAATCTCACATCTGAGCATGTGGAGAGACGTTCGTTCATCTAGCACAAAAGGAACAGGTTTCAGGAGAAACTTTTACTCTGGTTTCTCAGTCTGTTTCCTAGTGCCGGTTTGAAGTTCCTGCAGTTCTCCCTGTAAAACCGAGTTGGAAATGCTACCTCCCCATATATATGTATGGATTGGAGTTTGCAACTGAAAAGAAAATTTGTGTTCCCAACAAGATAGGTGAAGGACGGCTTTCACACACACCTATCTCTCAGAACTGAGCATGTGGAGAGACGTTCGTTCATCTAGCACAAAAGGGACGGTTTGCAGGAGAAAACCTTACTCTGGTTTCTCAGTCTGTTTCCTAGTGGCGGTTTGAAGTTCCTGCAGTTTTCACTGTAAAACCGAGTTGGAGCTACTACCTCCCCATATGTATGTATGTATTGGAGATTGCAACTGAAAAGAAAATTTGTGTTCCCAACAAGATTTTTGAAGTACTGCTTTCACACACACCTATGTATCAGAACTGAGCATGTGGAGAGACGTTCGTTCATCTAGCACAAAAGTAACTGGTTGCTGGGGAAACATTTACTCTGGTTTCTCAGTCTGTTTCCTTGTGCCGGTTTGAAGTTCCTGCAGTTTTCTCTGTAAAACCGAGTTGGAGCTATTACATTCACATATATATGTATGGAGTGGATTTTGCAACTGAAAAGAATCTTTGTGTTCCCAGCAAGCTAGGTGAAGGACGGCTTTCACACACACATATCTCTCACAACTGAGCATGTGGAGAGACTTTCGTTCATCTAGAACAAAGGGAACGGGTTGCAGGAGAAACTTTTACTCTGGTTTCTCAGTCTGTTTCCTAGTTCCGGTTTGAAGTTCCTGCAGTTTTCACTGTAAAACAAGTTGGAACTACTACCTCCCCATATATATGTATGGATTGGAGTTTGCAACTGAAAAGAAAATTTGTGTTCCCAACAAGATAGTTGAAGGACGGCTTTCCCACACACATATCTTTCAGAACTGAGCATGTGGAGAGACTTTCGTTCATCTAGAACAAAGGGAACGGGTTGCAGGAGTAACTTTTACTCTGGTTTCTCAGTCTGTTTCCTAGTGCTGGTTTAATGTTCCTGCAGTTTTCTTTGTAAAACCGAGTTGGAACAACTACATCCCCATATATATGTATGGAATGGAGTTTGCAACTGAAAAGAAAATTTGTGTTCCCAACAAGATTGGTGAAGGACGGCTTTCACACACACATATATCTCAGAACTGAGCATGTGGAGAGACGTTCTTTCATCTAGTAAAAAGGGAACGGGTTGCAGGAGAAACTTTTACTCAGTTTTCTCAGTGTGTTTCCTAGTGCCGTTTTGAAGTTCCTGCATTTTTCACTATAAAACCTTGTTGGAGCTAGTACCCCCCATTTATATGTACGGAGAAGTTTTTGCAACTGGAAAGAAACTTTGTGTCCCCAACAAGCTAGGTGAAGTACGGATTTCACACACAATTATGTCTCAGAACTGAGCATGTGGAGAGACGTTCGTTCATCTAGCACAAAGGGAACGGATGCAGGGGAAACTTTTACTCTGGTTTCTCAGTCTGTTTCCTAGTGCCGGTTTGAAATTCCTGCTGTTTTCATTGTAAAACCGTGTTGGAGCTAGTACTTCCCGATATGTATGTATGGTGTGTAGTTTGCAACTGAAAAGAAACTTTGTGTTCCCAACAAGCTAGGTGAAGGACGGCTTTCACACACACATATATCTCACAACTGTGCATTTGGAGAGACGTTCGTTCATCTAGCACAAATGGAACGGTTTGCAGGAGAAACTTTTACTCTGGATTCTCAGTCTGTTTCATAGTGCCGGTTTGAAGTTCCTGCAGTTTTCACAGTACAACCGAGTTGTAGCTAGTACCTCCCCGGATATATGTATGGAAAGGAGTTTGCAACTTAAAAGATACTTTGTGTTCCCAATAAGCTAGTTGAAGGACGGCTTTCACACACACTTATCTCTCAGAAATGTGCATGTGCAGAAACGTTCGTTCAACTAGCATAAAGGGAACGGGTTGCAGCAGAAAATTCTACTCTGTTATCTCAGTCTGTTTCCTAGTTCCGGTTTGAAGTTCCTGCAGTTTTCACTGTAAAACCGAGTTGGAGCTAGTACCTCCCCATATATATGTATGGAGAGGGGTTTGCAACTGAAAAGTAACTTTGTGTTCCCAACAAGCTAGGTGAAGTACGGCTTTCACACACAATTATCTCTCAGAACTGAGCATGTTTAGAGACGTTCATTCATCTAGCACAAAGGTAACGGGTTGCAGGAGAAACTTTTACTCTGGTTTCTCAGTCTCTTTCCTAGTGCCGTTTTGAAGTTCCTGCAGTTTACACTGTAAAACCGAGTTGGAGCTTGTACCTCCCCCTATGTATGTATGGAGTGGGGTTTGCATCTGAAAATGAACTTTGTGTTCCCAACAGGCTTAGTGAAGGACGGCTTTCACACACAATTATCTCTCAGAAATGAGCATGTGGAGAGCGTTCGTTCATCTTGCACAAAGGAACGGGTTGCAGGAGAAACTTTTACTCTGGTTTCCCAGTCTGTTTCCTAGTTCCGGTTTGAATTTTCTGCAGTTTTCACTGTCAAAAAGAGTTGGAGCTAGTACCTCCCCATATAATTGTATGGAGTGGAGTTTGCAACTGAAAAGAAACTTGGTGTTCCCAACAAGCTAGTTGAAGGACGGCTATCACACACATATACCTCTCAGAACTGAGCATGTGGAGAGACGTTCATTCATCTAGAACAAAGGGAACGGGTTGCCGGAGAAACTTTCAATCTTGTTTCTCAGTCTGTTTCCTAGTGCCGGTTTGAAGTTCCTGCAGTTTTCACTGTAAAACCTTTTTGGAGCTAGTACCTCCCCATATATATGTATGGAGTGGAGTTTGCAACTGAAAAGAATCTTTGTGTTCCCAACAAGCTAGTTGAAGGCGGCTTTCACACAAAATTATCTCTCAGAACTGAGCATGTGGAGAGAAGTTCATTCATCTAGCACAAAGTGAACGGGTTGCAGGAGAAACATTTACTCTGTTTTCTCAGTCTGTTTCCTAGTGCTGGTTTAAAGTTTCTGCAGTTTTCTTTGTAAAACCGGGTTGGAACAACTACCTCCCCATATATATGTATGGATTGGAGTTTGCAACTGAAAAAAAAATTTGTGTTCCCAACAAGATTGGTGAAGGACGGCTTTCACACAAACTTATCTCTCAGAAATGAGCATTTGGAGAGACGTTCGTTCATCTAGCACAAAGGGAAAGGGTTGCAGCAGAAACTTTTACTCTGGTTTTCAGTCTGTTTCCTAGTTCCGGTTGAAGTTCCTGCAGTTTTCACTGTAAAACCGAGTTGGAATTAGTACCTCCCCCGATATGTGTATGGAGTGGAGTTTGCAACTGAAAGAAACTTTGTGTTCCCAACAAGCTAGGTGAAGGACGGCTTTCACACAAACTTATCTCTCAGAACTGAGCATGTGGAGAGACGTTCGTTCATCTAGCACAAAGGGAAAGGGTTGCAGCAGAAACTTTTATTCTGGTTTCTCAGTCTGTTTCCTAGTTCCGGTTGAAGTTCCTGCATTTTTCAGTGTAAAATCGAGTTGGAGCTAGTACATCCCCTTATATAGGTTTGGAGAGGTGGTTGCAACTGAAAAGAAACTTTGTGATCCCAACAAGCTAGGTGAAGGACGGCTTTCACACACACATATCTCTCAGAACTGAGCATGTGGAGAGACGATAGTTCATCTAGCAAAAATTGTACTGGTTACAGGAGAAACTTTACTCCGGTTTCTCAGTCTGCTTCCTAGTGCCGTTTAGATGTTCCTGCAGTTTTCACATAAAACCGATTTGGAGCTAGTACATCCCCAGATATTTGTATGGAGTGGGGTTTGCAACTGAAAAGAAACTTTTTGTTCCCAACAAGCTAGGTGAAGGACTGCTTTCACACACACTTATGTCTCAGAACTTAGCAAGTGGAGAGACTATCGTTCATCTAGTACAAAGGGAACGGGTTGCAGGGGAATCTATTACTCTGGTTTCTCAGTCTGTTTCCTAGTGCCGGTTTGAAATTCCTACATTTCTCACTGTAAATCCGAGTTGGAACTACTACCTCCCCATATATATGTATGGATTTGAGTTTGCAACTGTAAAGAAAATTTGTGTACCCAACAAGATATGTGAAGGACAGCTTTCACACACACCTATCTCTAAGGATTGAGCATGTGGAGAGACGTTCGTTCATCTAGCACAAAGGGAACTGGTTTCAGGAGAAAATTTTACTCTGGTTTCTCAGTCTGTTTCCTAGTGCCGGTTTGAAGTTCCTGCTGTTTTCACTGTAAAACCGAGTTGGACCTAGTACCTCCCCATATATATGTATGGAGATGTGTTTGCAACTGAAAAGAATCTCTGTGTTCCCAACAAGCTAGTTGAAGGACGGCTTTCACACACACCTATCTCTCAGAACTGAGCATGTGGAGAGACTTTCGTTCATCTAGCACAAAGGGAACGGGTTGCTGGAGAAACTTTTACTCTGGTTTCTCAGGCTGTTTCCTAGTGCCGCTTTGAAGTTCCTGCAGTTTTCACTGTAAAACCGAGTTGGAGCTAGTACATCCACATATATATTTATGGAGAGGAGTTTGCAACTGAAAAGAAACTTTGTGTTCCCAACAAGCTAGTTGAAGGATGGCTTTCACACACACATATCTCTCACAACTGTGCATGTGGAGAGACGTTCGTTCATCTAGCACAAAGGGTAAGGGTTACAGGAGAAAATTTTACTCTGGTTTCTCAGTCTGTTTCCTAGTGCCGGTTTGAAGTTCCTGCAGTTTTCACTGTAAAAACGAGCTGGAACTTGTACCTCCCCTTATATATGTATGGAGAAGTGTTTGCAAATGAAAAGAAATTTTGTGTTCCCAACAAGCTAGGTGAAGGACGGCTTTCACACACACTTATCTCTCAGAAATGAGCATTTGGAGAGACGTTCGTTCATCTAGCACAAAGAGAACGGGTTGCAGGAGAAACTTTTACTCTGGTTTTTCAGTCTGTTTCCTAGTGCCGGTTTGAAATTCCTGCAGTTTTCTCTGTAAAACCGAGTTGGTGCTAGTACATCCACATATATATGTATGGAGAGGTGTTGGCAACTGAAAAGAAACTTTGTGTTCCCAACAAGCTAGGTGAAAATCGGCTTTCACACACAATTATCTCTCAGAACTGAGCATGTGGAGAGACGTTCTTTCATCTAGCACAAAGGGAACGGGTTTCAGGAGAAACTTTTACCCTGGTTTCTCAGTCTGTTTCCTAGTGCCGGTTTGAAGTTCCTGCAGTTTTCACTGTAAAACAGAGTTGGAGCTACTACCCCCATATATATATGTATGGATTGGAATTTGCACCTGAAAAGAAAATTTGTGTTCCAAACAAGTTTGTTGAAGGACGGCTTTCACACACACCTATCTCTCAGAGCTGAGCATGTGGAGAGACGTTCGTTCATCTAGCACAAAAGGAACGGTTTGCTGGAGAAACTTTTACTCTGGTTTCTCAGTCTGTTTCCTAGTTCCGGTTTGAAGTTCCTGCAGTTTTCACTGTAAAACCGAGTTGGAGCTAGTACATCCACATATATATGTATGGAGAGGAGTTTGCAACTGAAAAGAAACTTTGTGTTCCCAACAAGCTAGGTGAAGGATGGCTTTCACACACACATATCTCTCACAAGTGTGCATGTGGAGAGACGTTCGTTCATCTAGCACAAAGGTTACGGGTTACAGGAGAAACTTTTACTCTGGTTTCTCAGTCTGTTTCCTAGATCCGGTTTGAAGTTCCTGCAGTTTTCACTGTAAAACCGAGTTGGAGCTAGTACCTCCCCATATATATGTATGGAGAAGTGTTTGCAACTGATAAGAAACTATGTGTTCCCATGAAGCTAGGTGAAGTACGACTTTCACACACACTTATCTCTCAGAACTGAGCATGTGGAGAGACGTTCGTTCATATAGCACAAAGGGAACGTGTTGCAGGTGAAACTTTTATTCTGGATTCTCAATCTGTTTCCTAGTGCCGGTTTGAAGTTCCTGCAGTTTTCACTGTAAAACAAATTTGGAACTACTACCTCCCCATATATATGTATGGATTGGAGTTTGCACCTGGAAAGAAAATTTGTGTTCCCAACAAGTTTGTTGAAGGACGGCTTTCACACACAACTATCTCTCAGAACTGAGCATGTGGAGAGACGTTCGTTCATCTAGCACAAAGGGAACGGTTGGCTGGAGAAACTTTTACTCTGGTTTCTCAGGCGGATTCCTAGTTCCGGTTTGAAGTTCCTTCAGTTTTCACTGTAAAACCGAGTTGGAGCTATTACATACACATATATATGTATGAAGTGGAGTTGGCAACTGAAAAGAAACTTAGTGTTCCCAACAAGCTAGGTGAAGGATGGCTTTCACACACACATATCTCTCACAACTGTGCATGTGGAGAGACGTTCGTTCATCTAGCACAAAGGGTACGGGTTACAGGAGAAACTTTTACTCTGGTTTCTCAGTCTGTTTCCTAGTGCCGTTTGGAAGTTCCTGCAGTTTTCACTGTAAAACAGAGTTGGAGCTAGAACCTCCCCATATATATGTATGGAGAAGTGTTTGCAACTGAAAAGAAACTTTGTGTTCCCAACAAGCTAGATGAAGGACGGCTTTCACACACACATATCTCTCAGAACTGAGCATGTGGAGAGACGTTCGTTCACATAGCACAAAGGGAAGGGGTTGCAGGAGAAACTTTACTCTGGATTCTCAGTCTGTTTCCTAGTGCCGGTTTGAAGTTCCTGCCGTTTTCACTGTAAAACCAAGTTGGAACTACTACCTCCCCATATATTTGTATGGATTGGAGTTTGCAACTGAAAAGAAAATCTGTGTTTCCAACAAGATAGTTGAAGGACGGCTTTCACACACACATATCTCTCAGAACTGAGCATGTGGAGAGACGTTCGTTCATCTAGCACAAAGGGAACGGGTTGCAGGAGAAACTTTTACTCTGGTTTTTCAGTCTGTTTCCTAGTGCCGGTTTGAAATTCCTGCAGTTTTCACTGTAAAACCGAGTTGGAGCTAGTACATCCACATATATATGTATGGAGAGGTGTTTGCAACTGAAAAGAAACATTGTGTTCCCAACAAGGTAGGTGAATAACGGCTTTCACACACAATTATCTCTCAGAACTGAGCATGTGGTGAGACGTTCTTTCATCAAGCACAAAGGGAACGGGTTTCAGGAGAAAATTTTACTCTGGTTTCTCAGTCTGTTTCCTAGTGCCGGTTTGAAGTTCCTGCAGTTTTCTCTGTAAAACCGAGTTGGAGCTAGTACCTCCCCATATAAATGTAAGGAGAAGTGTTTGCAACTGAAAAGAAACTTTGTGTTCCCAACAAGATAGTTGAAGGACGGCTTTCACACACACATATCTTTCAGAACTGAGCATGTGGAGAGACTTTCGTTCATCTAGAACAAAGGGAACGGGTTGCAGGAGAAACTTTTACTCTTGTTTTTCAGTCTGTTTCTTAGTGCCGGTTTGAAATTCCTGCAGTTTTCACTGTAAAACCGATTTGGAGCTAGTACATCCACATATATATGTATGGAGATGTGTTTGCAACTGAAAAGAAACTTTGTGTTCCCAACAAGCTAGGTGAAGAACGGCTTTCACACACATTTATCTCTCAGAAATGAGCATGTGGAGAGAAGTTCGTTCACATAGCACAATGGGAACGGGATGCAAAAGAAACTTTTACTCTGGTTTCTCAGTCTGTTTCCTAGTGAGTGTTTGAAGTTCCTGCTCTTTTCACTGTAAAACCGGGTTGGAGCTAGTACTTCCCAATATATATGTATGGAATGGAGTTTGCAACTGAAAAGAAACTTTGTTTTCCCTACAAGATAGGTGAAGGACAGCTTTCACACTCAGTTATCTCTCAGAATAGAGCATGTGGAGTGACGTTCTTTTATCTAGCACAAAGGGAATGGGTTGCAGGGAAACTTTACTTTGGTCTCTCAGTCTTTTTCCTAGTGACGGTTTGATGTTCCTGCTGTTTTCACTGTAAAACCTAGTTGGAGCTAGTACTTCCCGATATATATGTATGGAGTGGAATTTGCAACTGAAAAGAAACTTTGTGTTCCCAACAATCTAGGTGAAGTACGGCTTTCACACACACATAAATCTCACAACTGAGCATGTGGAGAGACGTTCGTTCATCTAGCACAAAAGGAACGGGTTTCAGGAGAAACTTTTACTCTGGTTTCTCAGTCTGTTTCCTAGTGCCGGTTTGAAGTTCCTGCAGTTCTCCCTGTAAAACCGAGTTGGAAATGCTACCTCCCCATATATATGTATGGATTGGAGTTTGCAACTGAAAAGAAAATTTGTGTTCCCAACAAGATAGGTGAAGGACGGCTTTCACACACACCTATCTCTCAGAACTGAGCATGTGGAGAGACGTTCGTTCATCTAGCACAAAAGGGACGGTTTGCAGGAGAAAACCTTACTCTGGTTTCTCAGTCTGTTTCCTAGTGGCGGTTTGAAGTTCCTGCAGTTTTCACTGTAAAACCGAGTTGGAGCTACTACCTCCCCATATGTATGTATGTATTGGAGATTGCAACTGAAAAGAAAATTTGTGTTCCCAACAAGATTTTTGAAGTACTGCTTTCACACACACCTATGTATCAGAACTGAGCATGTGGAGAGACGTTCGTTCATCTAGCACAAAGGTAACTGGTTGCTGGGGAAACATTTACTCTGGTTTCTCAGTCTGTTTCCTTGTGCCGGTTTGAAGTTCCTGCAGTTTTCTCTGTAAAACCGAGTTGGAGCTATTACCTCCACATATATGTGTATGGAGTGGATTTTGCAACTGAAAAGAATCTTTGTGTTCCCAACAAGCTAGTTGAAGGCGGCTTTCACACAAAATTATCTCTCAGAACTGAGCATGTGGAGAGAATTTCGTTCATTTAGCACAAAGGGAACTGGTTGCAGGAGAAACTTTTACTCTGGTTTCTCAGTCTGTTTCCTAGTGCTGGTTTAATGTTCCTGCAGTTTTCTTTGTAAAACCGAGTTGGAACAACTACCTCCCCATATATATGTATGGATTGGAGCTTGCAACTGAAAAGAAAATTTGTGTTCCCAACAAGATTGGTGAAGGACGGCTTTCACACACACATATATCTCAGAACTGAGCATGTGGAGAGACGTTCTTTCATCTAGTAAAAAGGGAACGGGTTGCAGGAGAAACTTTTACTCAGTTTTCTCAGTCTGTTTCCTAGTGCCGTTTTGAAGTTCCTGCATTTTTCACTATAAAACCTAGTTGGAGCTAGTACCCCCCATTTATATGTACGGAGAAGTTTTTGCAACTGGAAAGAAACTTTGTGTCCCCAACAAGCTAGGTGAAGTACGGATTTCACACACAATTATGTCTCAGAACTGAGCATGTGGAGAGACGTTCGTTCATCTAGCACAAAGGGAACGGATGCAGGGGAAACTTTTACTCTGGTTTCTCAGTCTGTTTCCTAGTGCCTGTTTGAAATTCCTGCTGTTTTCATTGTAAAACCGTGTTGGAGCTAGTACTTCCCGATATGTATGTATGGTGTGTAGTTTGCAACTGAAAAGAAACTTTGTGTTCCCAACAAGCTAGGTGAAGGAAGGCTTTCACACACACATATATCTCACAACTGTGCATTTGGAGAGACGTTCGTTCATCTAGCACAAATGGAACGGTTTGCAGGAGAAACTTTTACTCTGGATTCTCAGTCTGTTTCATAGTGCCGGTTTGAAGTTCCTGCAGATTTCACAGTAAAACCGAGTTGTAGCTAGTACCTCCCCGGATATATGTATGGAATGGAGTTTGCAAATTAAAAGATACTTTGTGTTCCCAATAAGCTAGGTGAAGGACGGCTTTCACACACACTTATCTCTCAGAAATGTGCATGTGCAGAAACGTTCGTTCATCTAGCATAAAGGGAACGGGTTGCAGCAGAAAATTCTACTCTGTTATCTCAGTCTGTTTCCTAGTTCCGGTTTGAAGTTCCTGCAGTTTTCACTGTAAAACCGAGTTGGAGCTAGTACCTCCCCATATATATGTATGGAGAGGGGTTTGCAACTGAAAAGTAACTTTGTGTTCCCAACAAGCTAGGTGAAGTACGGCTTTCACACACAATTATCTCTCAGAACTGAGCATGTTTAGAGACGTTCATTCATCTAGCACAAAGGTAACGGGTTGCAGGAGAAACTTTTACTCTGGTTTCTCAGTCTCTTTCCTAGTGCCGTTTTGAAGTTCCTGCAGTTTACACTGTAAAACCGAGTTGGAGCTTGTACCTCCCCCTATGTATGTATGGAGTGGGGTTTGCATCTGAAAATGAACTTTGTGTTCCCAACAGGCTTAGTGAAGGACGGCTTTCACACACAATTATCTCTCAGAAATGAGCATGTGGAGAGCGTTCGTTCATCTTGCACAAAGGGAACGGGTTGCAGGAGAAACTTTTACTCTGGTTTCCCAGTCTGTTTCCTAGTTCCGGTTTGAATTTTCTGCAGTTTTCACTGTCAAAAAGAGTTGGAGCTAGTACCTCCCCATATAATTGTATGGAGTGGAGTTTGCAACTGAAAAGAAACTTTGTGTTCCCAACAAGCTAGTTGAAGGACGGCTATCACACACATATACCTCTCAGAACTGAGCATGTGGAGAGACGTTCATTCATCTAGCACAAAGGGAACGGGTTGCCGGAGAAACTTTCAATCTTGTTTCTCAGTCTGTTTCCTAGTGCCGGTTTGAAGTTCCTGCAGTTTTCACTGTAAAACCTATTTGGAGCTAGTACCTCCCCATATATATGTATGGAGTGGAGTTTGCAACTGAAAAGAATCTTTGTGTTCCCAACAAGCTAGTTGAAGGCGGCTTTCACACAAAATTATCTCTCAGAACTGAGCATGTGGAGAGAAGTTCATTCATCTAGCACAAAGTGAACGGGTTGCAGGAGAAACATTTACTCTGTTTTCTCAGTCTGTTTCCTAGTGCTGGTTTAAAGTTTCTGCAGTTTTCTTTGTAAAACCGGGTTGGAACAACTTCCTCCCCATATATATGTATGGATTGGAGTTTGCAACTGAAAAGAAAATTTGTGTTCCCAACAAGATTTGTGAAGGACGGCTTTCACACAAACTTATCTCTCAGAAATGAGCATTTGGAGAGACGTTCGTTCATCTAGCACAAAGGGAAAGGGTTGCAGCAGAAACTTTTACTCTGGTTTTCAGTCTGTTTCCTAGTTCCGGTTGAAGTTCCTGCAGTTTTCACTGTAAAACCGAGTTGGAATTAGTACCTCCCCCGATATGTGTATGGAGTGCAGTTTGCAACTGAAAGAAACTTTGTGTTCCCAACAAGCTAGGTGAAGGACGGCTTTCACACAAACTTATCTCTCAGAACTGAGCATGTGGAGAGACTTTCGTTCATCTAGCACAAAGGGAAATGGTTGCAGCAGAAACTTTTACTCTGGTTTCTCAGTCTGTTTCCTAGTTCCGGTTGAAGTTCCTGCAGTTTTCACTGTAAAATCGAGTTGGAGCTAGTACATCCCCTTATATAGGTTTGGAGAGGTGTTTGCAACTGAAAAGAAACTTTGTGATCCCAACAAGCTAGGTGAAGGACGGCTTTCACACACACATATCTCTCAGAACTGAGCATGTGGAGAGACGTTAGTTCATCTAGCAAAAATTGTACTGGTTACAGGAGAAACTTTACTCCGGTTTCTCAGTCTGCTTCCTAGTGCCGTTTAGATGTTCCTGCAGTTTTCACATAAAACCGATTTGGAGCTAGTACCTCCCCAGATATTTGTATGGAGTGGGGTTTGCAACTGAAAAGAAACTTTTTGTTCCCAACAAGCTAGGTGAAGGACTGCTTTCACACACTTATGTCTCAGAACTTAGCAAGTGGAGAGACTATCGTTCATCTAGTACAAAGGGAACGGGTTGCAGGGGAATCTATTACTCTGGTTTCTCAGTCTGTTTCCTAGTGCCGGTTTGAAATTCCTACATTTCTCACTGTAAATCCGAGTTGGAACTACTACATCCCCATATATATGTATGGATTAGAGTTTGCAACTGTAAAGAAAATTTGTGTAGCCAACAAGATATGTGAAGGACAGCTTTCACACACACCTATCTCTAAGGATTGAGCATGTGGAGAGACGTTCGTTCATCTAGCACAAAGGGAACTGGTTTCAGGAGAAAATTTTACTCTGGTTTCTCAGTCTGTTTCCTAGAGCCGGTTTGAAGTTCCTGCTGTTTTCACTGTAAAACCGAGTTGGACCTAGTACCTCCCCATATATATGTATGAAGATGTGTTTGCAACTGAAAAGCATCTTTGTGTTCCCAACAAGCTAGTTGAAGGAAGGCTTTCACACACACCTATCTCTCAGAACTGAGCATGTGGAGAGACGTTCGTTCATCTAGCACAAAGTGAACGGGTTGCTGGAGAAACTTTTACTCTGGTTTCTCAGGCTGTTTCCTAGTGCCGGTTTGAAGTTCCTTCAGTTTTCACTGTAAAACCGAGTTGGAGCTAGTACATTCACATATATACTTATGGAGAGGAGTTTGCAACTGAAAAGAAACTTTGTGTTCCCAACAAGCTAGTTGAAGGATGGCTTTCACACACACATATCTCTCACAACTGTGCATGTGGAGAGACTTTCGTTCATCTAGCACAAAGGGTAAGGGTTACAGGAGAAAATTTTACTCTGGTTTCTCAGTCTGTTTCCTAGTGCCGGTTTGAAGTTCCTGCAGTTTTCACTGTAAAAACGAGCTGGAACTTGTACCTCCCCTTATATATGTATGGAGAAGTGTTTGCAAATGAAAAGAAATTTTGTGTTCCCAACAAGCTAGGTGAAGGACGGCTTTCACACACACTTATCTCTCAGAAATGAGCATTTGGAGAGACGTTCGTTCATCTAGCACAAAGAGAACGGGTTGCAGGAGAAACTTTTACTCTGGTTTTTCAGTCTGTTTCCTAGTGCCGGTTTGAAATTCCTGCAGTTTTCTCTGTAAAACCGAGTTGGTGCTAGTACATCCACATATATATGTATGGAGAGGTGTTGGCTACTGAAAAGAAACTTTGTGTTCCCAACAAGCTAGGTGAAAATCGGCTTTCACACACAATTATCTCTCAGAACTGAGCATGTGGAGAGACGTTCTTTCATCTAGCACAAAGGGATCGGGTTTCAGGAGAAACTTTTACCCTGGTTTCTCAGTCTGTTTCCTAGTGCCGGTTTGAAGTTCCTGCAGTTTTCATTGTAAAACAGAGTTGGAGCTACTACCCCCATATATATATGTATGGATTGGAATTTGCACCTGAAAAGAAAATTTGTGTTCCAAACAAGTTTGTTGAAGGACGGCTTTCACACACACCTATCTCTCAGAGCTGAGCATGTGGAGAGACGTTCGTTCATCTAGCACAAAAGGGACGGTTTGCAGGAGAAAACCTTACTCTGGTTTCTCAGTCTGTTTCCTAGTTCCGGTTTGAAGTTCCTGCAGTTTTCACCGTAAAACCGAGTTGGAGCAAGTACATCCACATATATATGTATGGAGAGGAGTTTGCAACTTAAAAGAAACTTTGTGTTCCCAACAAGCTAGGTGAAGGATGGCTTTCACACACACATATCTCTCACAAGTGTGCATGTGGAGAGACGTTCGTTCATCTAGCACAAAGGTTACGGGTTACAGGTGAAACTTTTACTCTGGTTTCTCAGTCTGTTTCCTAGATCCGGTTTGAAGTTCCTGCAGTTTTCACTGTAAAACCGAGTTGGAGCTAGTACCTCCCCATATATATGTATGGAGAAGTGTTTGCAACTGATAAGAAAATATGTGTTCCCATCAAGCTAGGTGAAGTACGACTTTCACACACACTTATCTCTCAGAACTGAGCATGTGGAGAGACGTTCGTTCATATAGCACAAAGGGAACGGGTTGCAGTTGAAACTTTTATTCTGGATTCTCAATCTGTTTCCTAGTGTCGGTTTGAAGTTCCTGCAGTTTTCACTGTAAAACAAATTTGGAACTACTACCTCCCCATATATATGTATGGATTGGAGTTTGCACCTGGAAAGAAAATTTGTGTTCCCAACAAGTTTGTTGAAGGACGGCTTTCACACACAACTATCTCTCAGAACTGAGCATGTGGAGAGACGTTCGTTCATCTAGCACAAAGGGAACGTTTGGCTGGAGAAACTTTTACTCTGGTTTCTCAGGCTGATTCCTAGTTCCGGTTTGAAGTTCCTTCAGTTTTCACTTTAAAACGGAGTTGGAGCTAGTACATCCACATATATATGTTTGAAGTGGAGTTGGCAACTGAAAAGAAACTTAGTGTTCCCAACAAGCTAGGTGAAGGATGGCTTTCACACACACATATCTCTCACAACTGTGCATGTGGAGAGACGTTCGTTCATCTAGCACAAAGGGTACGGGTTACAGGAGAAAATTTTACTCTGGTTTCTCAGTCTGTTTCCTAGTGCCGTTTGGAAGTTCCTGCAGTTTTCACTGTAAAACAGAGTTGGAGCTAGAACCTCCCCATATATATGTATGGAGAAGTGTTTGCAACTGAAAAGAAACTTTGTGTTCCCAACAAGCTAGATGAAGGACGGCTTTCACACACACATATCTCTCAGAACTGAGCATGTGGAGAGACGTTCGTTCACATAGCACAAAGGGAAGGGGTTGCAGGAGAAACTTTACTCTGGATTCTCAGTCTGTTTCCTAGTGCCGGTTTGAAGTTCCTGCCGTTTTCACTGTAAAACCAAGTTGGAACTACTACCTCCCCATATATTTGTATGGATTGGAGTTTGCAACTGAAAAGAAAATCTGTGTTTCCAACAAGATAGTTGAAGGACGGCTTTCACACACACATATCTCTCAGAACTGAGCATGTGGAGAGACGTTCGTTCATCTAGCACAAAGGGAACGGGTTGCAGGAGAAACTTTTACTCTGGTTTTTCAGTCTGTTTCCTAGTGCCGGTTTGAAATTCCTGCAGTTTTCACTGTAAAACCGAGTTGGAGCTTGTACATCCACATATATATGTATGGAAAGGTGTTTGCAACTGAAAAGAAACATTGTGTTCCCAACAAGCTAGGTGAATAACGGCTTTCACACACAATTATCTCTCAGAACTGAGCATGTGGTGAGACGTTCTTTCATCTAGCACAAAGGGAACGGGTTTCAGGAGAAAATTTTACTCTGGTTTCTCAGTCTGTTTCCTAGTGCCGGTTTGAAGTTCCTGCAGTTTTCTCTGTAAAACCGAGTTGGAGCTAGTACCTCCCCATATAAATGTAAGGAGAAGTGTTTGAAACTGAAAAGAAAATTTGTGTTCCCAACAAGCTAGGTGAAGGACGGCTTTCACACACACTTATCTCTCAGAACTGAGCATGTGGATAGACGTTCGTTCATATAGCACAAAGGGATCGGGTTGCAGGAGAAACTTTTACTCTGGATTCTCAGTCTGTTTCCTAGTGCCTGTTTGAAGTTCCTGCAATTTTCACTGTAAAACCAAGTTGGAACTACTACCTACCCATATATATGTATGGATTGGTGTTTGCAACTGAAAAGAAAATTTGTGTTCCCAACAAGATAGGTGAAGGACGGCTTTCACACACACATATCTCTCAGAAATGAGCATGTGGAGAGACGTTCGTTCATCTAGCACAAAGGGAACGGGTTGCAGGAGAAACTTTTACTCTGGTTTTTCAGTCTGTTTCCTAGTGCCGGTTTGAAATTCCTGCAGTTTTCACTGTAAAACCGAGTTGGTGCTAGTACATCCACATATATATGTATGGAGAGGTGTTTGCTACTGAAAAGAAACTTTGTGTTCCCAACAAGCTAGGTGAAAAACGGCTTTCACACACAATTATCTCTCAGAACTGAGCATGTGGAGAGACGTTCTTTCATATAGCACGAAGGGAACGGGTTTCAGGAGAAACTTTTCCCTGGTTTCTCAGTCTGTTTCCTAGTGCCGGTTTGAAGTCCCTGCAGTTTTCACGGTAAAACAGAGTTGGAGCTACTACCTACCCATATATATGTATGGATTGGAATTTGCACTTGAAAAGAAAATTTGTGTTCCCAACAAGTATGTTGAAGGACGGCTTTCACACACACCTATCTCTCAGAACTGAGCATTTGGAGAGACGTTCGTTCATCTAGCACAAAGGGAACGGTTTGTTGGAGAAACTTTTACTCTGGTTTCTCAGTCTGTTTCCTAGTGCCGGTTTGAAGTTCCTGCAGTTTACACTGTAAAACCGAGTTGGAGCTAGTACCTCCCCATATATATGTATGGAGAAGTGTTTGCAACTGAAAAGAAACTTTGTGTTCCCATCAAGATAGGTGAAGTACGGCTTTCACACACACTTATCTCTCAGAACTGAGCATGTGGAGAGACGTTCGTTCATATAGCACAAAGGGAACGGGTTGCAGGAGAAACTTTTTTTCTGGATTCTCAGTCTGTTTCCTAGTGCCGGTTTGAAGTCCCTGCAGTTTTCACGGTAAAACAGAGTTGGAGCTACTACCTACCCATATATATGTATGGATTGGAATTTGCACTTGAAAAGAAAATTTGTGTTCCCAACAAGTATGTTGAAGGACGGCTTTCACACACACCTATCTCTCAGAACTGAGCATTTGGAGAGACGTTCGTTCATCTAGCACAAAGGGAACGGTTTGTTGGAGAAACTTTTACTCTGGTTTCTCAGTCTGTTTCCTAGTGCCGGTTTGAAGTTCCTGCAGTTTACACTGTAAAACCGAGTTGGAGCTAGTACCTCCCCATATATATGTATGGAGTGGAGTTTGCAACTGAAAAGAATCTTTGTGTTCCCAACAAGCTAGTTGAAGGCGGCTTTCACACAAAATTATCTCTCAGAACTGAGCATGTGGAGAGAAGTTCATTCATCTAGCACAAAGTGAACGGGTTGCAGGAGAAACATTTACTCTGTTTTCTCAGTCTGTTTCCTAGTGCTGGTTTAAAGTTTCTGCAGTTTTCTTTGTAAAACCGGGTTGGAACAACTACCTCCCCATATATATGTATGGATTGGAGTTTGCAACTGAAAAGAAAATTTGTGTTCCCAACAAGATTTGTGAAGGACGGCTTTCACACAAACTTATCTCTCAGAAATGAGCATTTGGAGAGACGTTCGTTCATCTAGCACAAAGGGAAAGGGTTGCAGCAGAAACTTTTACTCTGGTTTTCAGTCTGTTTCCTAGTTCCGGTTGAAGTTCCTGCAGTTTTCACTGTAAAACCGAGTTGGAATTAGTACCTCCCCCGATATGTGTATGGAGTGCAGTTTGCAACTGAAAGAAACTTTGTGTTCCCAACAAGCTAGGTGAAGGACGGCTTTCACACAAACTTATCTCTCAGAACTGAGCATGTGGAGAGACTTTCGCTCATCTAGCACAAAGGGAAATGGTTGCAGCAGAAACTTTTACTCTGGTTTCTCAGTCTGTTTCCTAGTTCCGGTTGAAGTTCCTGCAGTTTTCACTGTAAAATCGAGTTGGAGCTAGTACATCCCCTTATATAGGTTTGGAGAGGTGTTTGCAACTGAAAAGAAACTTTGTGATCCCAACAAGCTAGGTGAAGGACGGCTTTCACACACACATATCTCTCAGAACTGAGCATGTGGAGAGACGTTAGTTCATCTAGCAAAAATTGTACTGGTTACAGGAGAAACTTTACTCCGGTTTCTCAGTCTGCTTCCTAGTGCCGTTTAGATGTTCCTGCAGTTTTCACATAAAACCGATTTGGAGCTAGTACCTCCCCAGATATTTGTATGGAGTGGGGTTTGCAACTGAAAAGAAACTTTTTGTTCCCAACAAGCTAGGTGAAGGACTGCTTTCACACACTTATGTCTCAGAACTTAGCAAGTGGAGAGACTATCGTTCATCTAGTACAAAGGGAACGGGTTGCAGGGGAATCTATTACTCTGGTTTCTCAGTCTGTTTCCTAGTGCCGGTTTGAAATTCCTACATTTCTCACTGTAAATCCGAGTTGGAACTACTACATCCCCATATATATGTATGGATTAGAGTTTGCAACTGTAAAGAAAATTTGTGTAGCCAACAAGATATGTGAAGGACAGCTTTCACACACACCTATCTCTAAGGATTGAGCATGTGGAGAGACGTTCGTTCATCTAGCACAAAGGGAACTGGTTTCAGGAGAAAATTTTACTCTGGTTTCTCAGTCTGTTTCCTAGAGCCGGTTTGAAGTTCCTGCTGTTTTCACTGTAAAACCGAGTTGGACCTAGTACCTCCCCATATATATGTATGAAGATGTGTTTGCAACTGAAAAGAATCTTTGTGTTCCCAACAAGCTAGTTGAAGGAAGGCTTTCACACACACCTATCTCTCAGAACTGAGCATGTGGAGAGACGTTCGTTCATCTAGCACAAAGTGAACGGGTTGCTGGAGAAACTTTTACTCTGGTTTCTCAGGCTGTTTCCTAGTGCCGGTTTGAAGTTCCTTCAGTTTTCACTGTAAAACCGAGTTGGAGCTAGTACATTCACATATATACTTATGGAGAGGAGTTTGCAACTGAAAAGAAACTTTGTGTTCCCAACAAGCTAGTTGAAGGATGGCTTTCACACACACATATCTCTCACAACTGTGCATGTGGAGAGACTTTCGTTCATCTAGCACAAAGGGTAAGGGTTACAGGAGAAAATTTTACTCTGGTTTCTCAGTCTGTTTCCTAGTGCCGGTTTGAAGTTCCTGCAGTTTTCACTGTAAAAACGAGCTGGAACTTGTACCTCCCCTTATATATGTATGGAGAAGTGTTTGCAAATGAAAAGAAATTTTGTGTTCCCAACAAGCTAGGTGAAGGACGGCTTTCACACACACTTATCTCTCAGAAATGAGCATTTGGAGAGACGTTCGTTCATCTAGCACAAAGAGAACGGGTTGCAGGAGAAACTTTTACTCTGGTTTTTCAGTCTGTTTCCTAGTGCCGGTTTGAAATTCCTGCAGTTTTCTCTGTAAAACCGAGTTGGTGCTAGTACATCCACATATATATGTATGGAGAGGTGTTGGCTACTGAAAAGAAACTTTGTGTTCCCAACAAGCTAGGTGAAAATCGGCTTTCACACACAATTATCTCTCAGAACTGAGCATGTGGAGAGACGTTCTTTCATCTAGCACAAAGGGATCGGGTTTCAGGAGAAACTTTTACCCTGGTTTCTCAGTCTGTTTCCTAGTGCCGGTTTGAAGTTCCTGCAGTTTTCACTGTAAAACAGAGTTGGAGCTACTACCCCCATATATATATGTATGGATTGGAATTTGCACCTGAAAAGAAAATTTGTGTTCCAAACAAGTTTGTTGAAGGACGGCTTTCACACACACCTATCTCTCAGAGCTGAGCATGTGGAGAGACGTTCGTTCATCTAGCACAAAAGGGACGGTTTGCAGGAGAAAACCTTACTCTGGTTTCTCAGTCTGTTTCCTAGGTCCGGTTTGAAGTTCCTGCAGTTTTCACCGTAAAACCGAGTTGGAGCAAGTACATCCACATATATATGTATGGAGAGGAGTTTGCAACTTAAAAGAAACTTTGTGTTCCCAACAAGCTAGGTGAAGGATGGCTTTCACACACACATATCTCTCACAAGTGTGCATGTGGAGAGACGTTCGTTCATCTAGCACAAAGGTTACGGGTTACAGGTGAAACTTTTACTCTGGTTTCTCAGTCTGTTTCCTAGATCCGGTTTGAAGTTCCTGCAGTTTTCACTGTAAAACCGAGTTGGAGCTAGTACCTCCCCATATATATGTATGGAGAAGTGTTTGCAACTGATAAGAAAATATGTGTTCCCATCAAGCTAGGTGAAGTACGACTTTCACACACACTTATCTCTCAGAACTGAGCATGTGGAGAGACGTTCGTTCATATAGCACAAAGGGAACGGGTTGCAGTTGAAACTTTTATTCTGGATTCTCAATCTGTTTCCTAGTGTCGGTTTGAAGTTCCTGCAGTTTTCACTGTAAAACAAATTTGGAACTACTACCTCCCCATATATATGTATGGATTGGAGTTTGCACCTGGAAAGAAAATCTGTGTTCCCAACAAGTTTGTTGAAGGACGGCTTTCACACACAACTATCTCTCAGAACTGAGCATGTGGAGAGACGTTCGTTCATCTAGCACAAAGGGAACGTTTGGCTGGAGAAACTTTTACTCTGGTTTCTCAGGCTGATTCCTAGTTCCGGTTTGAAGTTCCTTCAGTTTTCACTTTAAAACGGAGTTGGAGCTAGTACATCCACATATATATGTTTGAAGTGGAGTTGGCAACTGAAAAGAAACTTAGTGTTCCCAACAAGCTAGGTGAAGGATGGCTTTCACACACACATATCTCTCACAACTGTGCATGTGGAGAGACGTTCGTTCATCTAGCACAAAGGGTACGGGTTACAGGAGAAAATTTTACTCTGGTTTCTCAGTCTGTTTCCTAGTGCCGTTTGGAAGTTCCTGCAGTTTTCACTGTAAAACAGAGTTGGAGCTAGAACCTCCCCATATATATGTATGGAGAAGTGTTTGCAACTGAAAAGAAACTTTGTGTTCCCAACAAGCTAGATGAAGGACGGCTTTCACACACACATATCTCTCAGAACTGAGCATGTGGAGAGACGTTCGTTCACATAGCACAAAGGGAAGGGGTTGCAGGAGAAACTTTACTCTGGATTCTCAGTCTGTTTCCTAGTGCCGGTTTGAAGTTCCTGCCGTTTTCACTGTAAAACCAAGTTGGAACTACTACCTCCCCATATATTTGTATGGATTGGAGTTTGCAACTGAAAAGAAAATCTGTGTTTCCAACAAGATAGTTGAAGGACGGCTTTCACACACACATATCTCTCAGAACTGAGCATGTGGAGAGACGTTCGTTCATCTAGCACAAAGGGAACGGGTTGCAGGAGAAACTTTTACTCTGGTTTTTCAGTCTGTTTCCTAGTGCCGGTTTGAAATTCCTGCAGTTTTCACTGTAAAACCGAGTTGGAGCTTGTACATCCACATATATATGTATGGAAAGGTGTTTGCAACTGAAAAGAAACATTGTGTTCCCAACAAGCTAGGTGAATAACGGCTTTCACACACAATTATCTCTCAGAACTGAGCATGTGGTGAGACGTTCTTTCATCTAGCACAAAGGGAACGGGTTTCAGGAGAAAATTTTACTCTGGTTTCTCAGTCTGTTTCCTAGTGCCGGTTTGAAGTTCCTGCAGTTTTCTCTGTAAAACCGAGTTGGAGCTAGTACCTCCCCATATAAATGTAAGGAGAAGTGTTTGAAACTGAAAAGAAAATTTGTGTTCCCAACAAGCTAGGTGAAGGACGGCTTTCACACACACTTATCTCTCAGAACTGAGCATGTGGATAGACGTTCGTTCATATAGCACAAAGGGATCGGGTTGCAGGAGAAACTTTTACTCTGGATTCTCAGTCTGTTTCCTAGTGCCTGTTTGAAGTTCCTGCAATTTTCACTGTAAAACCAAGTTGGAACTACTACCTACCCATATATATGTATGGATTGGTGTTTGCAACTGAAAAGAAAATTTGTGTTCCCAACAAGATAGGTGAAGGACGGCTTTCACACACACATATCTCTCAGAAATGAGCATGTGGAGAGACGTTCGTTCATCTAGCACAAAGGGAACGGGTTGCAGGAGAAACTTTTACTCTGGTTTTTCAGTCTGTTTCCTAGTGCCGGTTTGAAATTCCTGCAGTTTTCACTGTAAAACCGAGTTGGTGCTAGTACATCCACATATATATGTATGGAGAGGTGTTTGCTACTGAAAAGAAACTTTGTGTTCCCAACAAGCTAGGTGAAAAACGGCTTTCACACACAATTATCTCTCAGAACTGAGCATGTGGAGAGACGTTCTTTCATATAGCACGAAGGGAACGGGTTTCAGGAGAAACTTTTCCCTGGTTTCTCAGTCTGTTTCCTAGTGCCGGTTTGAAGTCCCTGCAGTTTTCACGGTAAAACAGAGTTGGAGCTACTACCTACCCATATATATGTATGGATTGGAATTTGCACTTGAAAAGAAAATTTGTGTTCCCAACAAGTATGTTGAAGGACGGCTTTCACACACACCTATCTCTCAGAACTGAGCATTTGGAGAGACGTTCGTTCATCTAGCACAAAGGGAACGGTTTGTTGGAGAAACTTTTACTCTGGTTTCTCAGTCTGTTTCCTAGTGCCGGTTTGAAGTTCCTGCAGTTTACACTGTAAAACCGAGTTGGAGCTAGTACCTCCCCATATATATGTATGGAGAAGTGTTTGCAACTGAAAAGAAACTTTGTGTTCCCATCAAGATAGGTGAAGTACGGCTTTCACACACACTTATCTCTCAGAACTGAGCATGTGGAGAGACGTTCGTTCATATAGCACAAAGGGAACGGGTTGCAGGAGAAACTTTTTTTCTGGATTCTCAGTCTGTTTCCTAGTGCCGGTTTGAAGTTCCTACAGTTTTCACTGTAAAACCGAGTTGGAGCTAGTACCTCCCCATATATATGTATGGAGAAGTGTTTGCAACTGAAAAGAAACTTTGTGTTCCCATCAAGCTAGGTGAAGGACGGCTTTCACACACACTTATCTCTCAGAACTGAGCATTTGGAGAGACGTTCGTTCACATAGCACAAAGGGAACGGGTTGCAGGAGAAACTTTTTCTCTGGATTCTCAGTCTGTTTCCTAGTGCCGGTTTGAAGTTCCTGCCTTTTTCACTGTAAAACCAAGTTGGAACTTCTACCTCCCCATATATATGTATGGATTGGAGTTTGCAAATGAAAAGAAAATTTGTGTTCCCAACAAGATAGTTGAAGGACGGCTTTCACACACACATATCTCTCAGAACTGAGCATGTGGAGAGACGTTCTTTCATCTAGCACAAAGGGAACGGGTTTCAGGAGAAAATTTTACTCTGGTTTCTCAGTCTGTTTCCTAGTGCCGGTTTGAAGTTCCTGCAGTTTTCTCTGTAAAACCGAGTTGGAGCTAGTACCTCCCCATATAAATGTAAGGAGAAGTGTTTGCAACTGAAAAGAAACTTTGTGTTCCCAACAAGCTAGGTGAAGGACGGCTTTCACACACACTTATTTCTCAGAACTGAGCATGTGGATAGACGTTCGTTCATATAGCACAAAGGGATCGGGTTGCAGGAGAAACTTTTACTCTGGATTCTCAGTCTGTTTCCTAGTGCCTGTTTGAAGTTCCTGCAATTTTCACTGTAAAACCGAGTTGGTGCTAGTACATCCACATATATATGTATGGAGAGGTGTTTGCAACTGAAAAGAAACTTTGTGTTCCCAACAAGCTAGGTGAAAAACGGCTTTCACACACAATTATCTCTCAGAACTGAGCATGTGGAGAGACGTTCTTTCATATAGCACGAAGGGAACGGGTTTCAGGAGAAACTTTTACCCTGGATTCTCAGTCTGTTTCCTAGTGCCGGTTTGAATTCCCAGCAGTTTTCACTGTAAAACACAGTTGGAGCTACTACCTACCCATATATATGTATGGATTGGAATTTGCACATGAAAAGAAAATTTGTGTTCCCAACAAGTTTGTTGAAGGACGGCTTTCACACACACCTATCTCTCAGAACTGAGCATGTGGAGAGACGTTCGTTCATCTAGCACAAAAGGAACGGTTTGCTGGAGAAACTTTTACTCTGGTTTTTCAATCTGTTTCCTAGTGCCGGTTTGAAGTTCCTGCAGTTTTCACTGTAAAACCGAGTTGGAGCTAGTACATCCACATATATATGTATGGAGAGGTGTTTGCTACTGAAAAGAAACTTTGTGTTCCCAACAAGCTAGGTGAAAAACGGCTTTCACACACAATTATCTCTCAGAACTGAGCATGTGGAGAGACGTTCTTTCATATAGCACGAAGGGAACGGGTTTCAGGAGAAACTTTTCCCTGGTTTCTCAGTCTGTTTCCTAGTGCCGGTTTGAAGTCCCTGCAGTTTTCACGGTAAAACAGAGTTGGAGCTACTACCTACCCATATATATGTATGGATTGGAATTTGCACTTGAAAAGAAAATTTGTGTTCCCAACAAGTATGTTGAAGGACGGCTTTCACACACACCTATCTCTCAGAACTGAGCATTTGGAGAGACGTTCGTTCATCTAGCACAAAGGGAAAGGTTTGTTGGAGAAACTTTTACTCTGGTTTCTCAGTCTGTTTCCTAGTGCCGGTTTGAAGTTCCTGCAGTTTACACTGTAAAACCGAGTTGGAGCTAGTACCTCCCCATATATATGTATGGAGAAGTGTTTGCAACTGAAAAGAAACTTTGTGTTCCCATCAAGATAGGTGAAGTACGGCTTTCACACACACTTATCTCTCAGAACTGAGCATGTGGAGAGACGTTCGTTCATATAGCACAAAGGGAACGGGTTGCAGGAGAAACTTTTTTTCTGGATTCTCAGTCTGTTTCCTAGTGCCGGTTTGAAGTTCCTACAGTTTTCACTGTAAAACCGAGTTGGAGCTAGTACCTCCCCATATATATGTATGGAGAAGTGTTTGCAACTGAAAAGAAACTTTGTGTTCCCATCAAGCTAGGTGAAGGACGGCTTTCACACACACTTATCTCTCAGAACTGAGCATTTGGAGAGACGTTCGTTCACATAGCACAAAGGGAACGGGTTGCAGGAGAAACTTTTACTCTGGATTCTCAGTCTGTTTCCTAGTGCCGGTTTGAAGTTCCTGCCGTTTTCACTGTAAAACCAAGTTGGAACTTCTACCTCCCCATATATATGTATGGATTGGAGTTTGCAAATGAAAAGAAAATTTGTGTTCCCAACAAGATAGTTGAAGGACGGCTTTCACACACACATATCTCTCAGAACTGAGCATGTGGAGAGACGTTCTTTCATCTAGCACAAAGGGAACGGGTTTCAGGAGAAAATTTTACTCTGGTTTCTCAGTCTGTTTCCTAGTGCCGGTTTGAAGTTCCTGCAGTTTTCTCTGTAAAACCGAGTTGGAGCTAGTACCTCCCCATATAAATGTAAGGAGAAGTGTTTGCAACTGAAAAGAAACTTTGTGTTCCCAACAAGCTAGGTGAAGGACGGCTTTCACACACACTTATTTCTCAGAACTGAGCATGTGGATAGACGTTCGTTCATATAGCACAAAGGGATCGGGTTGCAGGAGAAACTTTTACTCTGGATTCTCAGTCTGTTTCCTAGTGCCTGTTTGAAGTTCCTGCAATTTTCACTGTAAAACCGAGTTGGTGCTAGTACATCCACATATATATGTATGGAGAGGTGTTTGCAACTGAAAAGAAACTTTGTGTTCCCAACAAGCTAGGTGAAAAACGGCTTTCACACACAATTATCTCTCAGAACTGAGCATGTGGAGAGACGTTCTTTCATATAGCACGAAGGGAACGGGTTTCAGGAGAAACTTTTACCCTGGATTCTCAGTCTGTTTCCTAGTGCCGGTTTGAATTCCCAGCAGTTTTCACTGTAAAACACAGTTGGAGCTACTACCTACCCATATATATGTATGGATTGGAATTTGCACATGAAAAGAAAATTTGTGTTCCCAACAAGTTTGTTGAAGGACGGCTTTCACACACACCTATCTCTCAGAACTGAGCATGTGGAGAGACGTTCGTTCATCTAGCACAAAAGGAACGGTTTGCTGGAGAAACTTTTACTCTGGTTTTTCAATCTGTTTCCTAGTGCCGGTTTGAAGTTCCTGCAGTTTTCACTGTAAAACCGAGTTGGAGCTAGTACCTCCCCATATATATGTATGGAGAAGTGTTTGCAACTGAAAAGAATTTTTGTGTTCCCATCAAGATAGGTGAAGTACGGCTTTCACACACACTTATCTCTCAGAACTGAGCATGTGGAGAGACGTTCGTTCATATAGCACAAAGGGAACGTGTTGCAGGAGAAACTTTTATTCTGGATTCTCAGTCTGTTTCCTAGTGCCGGTTTGAAGTTCCTGCAGTTTTCACTGTAAAACCGAGTTGGAGCTAGTACCTCCCCATATATATGTATGGAGAAGTGTTTGCAACTGAAAAGAAACTTTGTGTTCCCATCAAGCTAGGTGAAGGACGGCTTTCACACACATTTATCTCTCAGAAATGAGCATGTGGAGAGAAGTTCTTTCACATAGCACAATGGGAACGGGATGCAGAAGAAACTTTTACTCTGGTTTCTCAGTCTGTTTCCTAGTGAGTGTTTGAAGTTCCTGCTCTTTTCACTGTAAAACCGGGTTGGAGCTAGTAATTCCCAATATATATATATGGAATGGAGTTTGCAACTGAAAAGAAACTTTGTTTTCCCTACAAGATAGGTGAAGGACAGCTTTCACACTCAGTTATCTCTCAGAATAGAGCATGTGGAGAGACGTTCTTTTATCTAGCACAAAGGGAATGGGTTGCAGGGAAACTTTTACCCTGGTTTCTCAGTCTTTTTCCTACTGACGGTTTGATGTTCCTGCTGTTTTCACTGTAAAATCTAGTTGGAGCTAGTACTTCCCGATATATATGTATGGAGTGGAATTTGCAACTGAAAAGAAACTTTGTGTTCCCAACAAGCTAGGTGAAGGACGGCTTTCACACACACATAAATCTCACAACTGAGCATGTGGAGAGACGTTCGTTCATCTAGCACAAAAGGAACGGTTTTCAGGAGAAACTTTTACTCTGGTTTCTCAGTCTGTTTCCTAGTGCCGGTTTGAAGTTCCTGCAGTTCTCCCTGTAAAACCGAGTTGGAAATGCTACCTCCCCATATGTATGTATGGATTGGAGTTTGCAACTAAAAAGAAAATTTGTGTTCCCAACAAGATAGGTGAAAGACGGCTTTCACACACACCTATCTCTCAGAACTGAGCATGTGGAGAGACGTTCGTTCATCTAGCACAAAAGGGACGGTTTGCAGGAGAAAACTTTATCTGGTTTCTCAGTCTGTTTCCTAGTGGCGGTTTGAAGTTCCTGCAGTTTTCACTGTAAAACCGCGTTGGATCTACTACCTCCCCATATGTATGTATGTATTGGAGATTGCAACTGAAAAGAAAATTTGTGTTCCCAACAAGATTTTTGAAGTACTGCTTTCACACACACCTGTGTATCAGAACTGAGCATGTGGAGAGACTTTCGTTCATCTAGCACAAAGGTAACTGGTTGCTGGGGAAACATTTACTCTGGTTTCTCAGTCTGTTTCCTTGTGCCGGTTTGAAGTTCCTGCAGTTTTCTCTGTAAAACCGAGTTGGAGCTATTACCTCCACATATATATGTATGGAGTGGATATTGCAACTGAAAAGAATCTCTGTGTTCCCAACAAGCTAGTTGAAGGCGGCTTTCACACAAAACTATCTCTCAGAACTGAGCATGTGGAGAGAAGTTCGTTCATCTAGCACAAAGGGAACGGGTTGCAGGAGAAACTTTTACTCTGGTTTCTCAGTCTGTTTCCTAGTGCTGGTTTAATATTCCTGCAGTTTTCTTTGTAAAACCGAGTTGGAAATGCTACCTCCCCATATGTATGTATGGATTGGAGTTTGCAACTAAAAAGAAAATTTGTGTTCCCAACAAGATAGGTGAAAGACGGCTTTCACACACACCTATCTCTCAGAACTGAGCATGTGGAGAGACGTTCGTTCATCTAGCACAAAAGGGACGGTTTGCAGGAGAAAACTTTATCTGGTTTCTCAGTCTGTTTCCTAGTGGCGGTTTGAAGTTCCTGCAGTTTTCACTGTAAAACCGCGTTGGATCTACTACCTCCCCATATGTATGTATGTATTGGAGATTGCAACTGAAAAGAAAATTTGTGTTCCCAACAAGATTTTTGAAGTACTGCTTTCACACACACCTGTGTATCAGAACTGAGCATGTGGAGAGACTTTCGTTCATCTAGCACAAAGGTAACTGGTTGCTGGGGAAACATTTACTCTGGTTTCTCAGTCTGTTTCCTTGTGCCGGTTTGAAGTTCCTGCAGTTTTCTCTGTAAAACCGAGTTGGAGCTATTACCTCCACATATATATGTATGGAGTGGATATTGCAACTGAAAAGAATCTCTGTGTTCCCAACAAGCTAGTTGAAGGCGGCTTTCACACAAAACTATCTCTCAGAACTGAGCATGTGGAGAGAAGTTCGTTCATCTAGCACAAAGGGAACGGGTTGCAGGAGAAACTTTTACTCTGGTTTCTCAGTCTGTTTCCTAGTGCTGGTTTAATATTCCTGCAGTTTTCTTTGTAAAACCGAGTTGAAACAACTACCTCCCCATATATATGTATGGATTGGAGTTTGCAACTGAAAAGAGAATTTGTGTTCCCAACAAGATTGGTGAAGGAAGGCTTTCACACACGCATATATCTCAGAACTGAGCATGTGGAGAGACGTTCGTTCATCTAGTAAAAAGGGAACGGGTTGCAGGAGAAACTTTTACTCAGTTTTCTCAGTCTGTTTCCTAGTGCCGTTTTGAAGTTCCTGCATTTTTCAATATAAAACCGAGTTGGAGCTAGTACCCCCCATTTATATGTACGGAGAAGTGTTTGCAACTGAAAAGAAACTTTGTGTCCCCAACAAGCTAGGTGAAGTACGGATTTCACACACAATTATGTCTCAGAAGTGAGCATGTGGAGAGACGTTCGTTCATCTAGCACAAAGGGAACGGATGCAGGGGAAACTTTTACTCTGGTTTCTCAGTCTGTTTCCTAGTGCCGGTTTGAAATTCCTGCTGTTTTCACTGTAAAACCGTGTTGGAGCTAGTACTTCCCGATATTTATGTATGGTGTGTAGTTTGCAACTGAAAAGAAACTTTGTGTTCCAAACAAGCTAGGTGAAGGACGGCTTTCACACACACATATATCTCACAACTGTGCATTTGGAGAGACGTTCGTTCATCTAGCTCAAATGGAACGGTTTGCAGGAGAAACTTTTACTCTGGATTCTCAGTCTGTTTCATAGTGCCGGTTTGAAGTTCCTGCAGTTTCACTGTAAAACCAAGTGGAGCTAGTACATCCCCATATATATGTATGGAGAGTTGTTTGCAACTGAAAAGAAACTTTTTGTTCCCAACAAGCTAGGTGAATGACGGCTTTCACACACACTTTTCTCTCAGAACTGAGCATGTGGAGAGACGTTCGTTCATCTAGCACAAAAGGAACAGTTTGCAGGAGAAACTTTTATTCTGGTTTCTCAGTCAGTTTCCTAGTGCCGGTTTGAAGTTCCTGCAGTTTTCACAGTAAAACCGAGTTGTAGCTAGTACCTCCCCGGATATATGTATGGAATGGAGTTTGCAAATAAAAGATACTTTGTGTTCCCAATAAGCTAGGTGAAGGACGGCTTTCACACACACTTATCTCTCAGAAATGTGCATGTGCAGAAACTTTCGTTCAACTAGCATAAAGGGAACGGGTTGCAGGAGAAAATTCTACTCTGGTATCTCACTCTGTTTCCTAGTTCCGGTTTGAAGTTCCTGAAGTTTTCACTGTAAAACCGAGTTGGAGCTAGTACCTCCCCATATATATGTATGGAGAGGGGTGTGCAACTGAAAAGTAACTTTGTGTTCCCAACAAGCTAGGTGAAAAACGGCTTTCACACACAATTATGTCTCAGAACTGAGCATGTGGAGAGACGTTCTTTCATCTAGCACAAAGGGAACGGGTTGCAGGAGAAAATTTTACTCTGGTTTCTCAGTCTGTTTCCTAGTGCCGGTTTGAAGTTCCTGCAGTTTTCTCTGTAAAACCGAGTTGGAGCTAGTACCTCGCCATATATATGTAAGGAGAAGTGTTTGCAACTGAAAAGAAACTTTGTGTTCCCAACAAGCTAGGTGAAGGACGGCTTTCACACACACTTATCTCTCAGAACTGAGCATGTGGATAGAAGTTCGTTCATATAGCACAAAGGGATCGGGTTGCCGGAGAAACTTTTACTCAGGATTCTCAGTCTGTTTCCTAGTGCCTGTTTGAAGTTCCTGCAATTTTCACTGTAAAACCAAGTTGGAACTACTACCTCCCCAGATATATGTATGGATTGGAGTTTGCAACTGAAAAGAAAATTTGTGTTCCCAACAAGATAGGTGAAGGACGGCTTTCACACGCACATATCTCTCAGAAATGAGCATGTGGAGAGACGTTCGTTCATCTAGCACAAAGGGAACGGGTTGCAGGAGAAACTTTTACTCTGGTTTTTCAGTCTGTTTCCTAGTGCCGGTTTGAAATTCCTGCAGTTTTCACTATAAAACCGTTTTGGTGCTAGTACATCCACATATATATGTATGGAGAGGTGTTTGCAACTGAAAAGAAACTTTGTGTTCCCAACAAGCTAGGTGAAAAACGGCTTTCACACACAATTATCTCTCAGAACTGAGCATGTGGAGAGACGTTCTTTCATATAGCAAGAAGGGAACGGGTTTCAGGAGAAACTTTTACCCTGGTTTCTCAGTCTGTTTCCTAGTGCCGGTTTGAAGTTCCTGCAGTTTTCACTGTAAAACCGAGTTGGAGCTAGTATTTCCCGATATATATGTATGGAGTGGAATTTGCAACTGAAAAGAAACTTTGTGTTCCCAACAAGCTAGGTGAAGGACGGCTTTCACACACACATAAATCTCACAACTGATCATGTGGAGAGACTTTCGTTCATCTAGCACCAAAGGAACGTTTTTCAGGAGAAACTTTTACTCTGGTTTCTCAGTCTGTTTCCTAGTGCCGGTTTGATGTTCCTGCAGTTTTCTTTGTAAAACCGAGTTGGAAATGCTACCTCCCCATATATATGTATGGATTGTAGTTTGCAACTAAAAAGAAAATTTGTGTTCCCAACAAGATAGGTGAAGGACGGCTTTCACACACACCTATCTCTCAGAACTGAGCATGTGGGGAGACGTTCGTTCATCTAGCACAAAAGGGACGGTTGGCAGGAGAAAACTTTACTCTGGTTTCTCAGTCTGTTTCCTAGTGGCGGTTTGAAGTTCCTGCAGTTTTAACTGTAAAACCGAGTTGGAGCTACTACCTCCCCATATGTATGTATGTATTGGAGATTGCAACTGAAAAGAAAATTTGTGTTCCCAACAAGATTTTTGAAGTACTGCTTTCACACACACCTGTGTATCAGAACTGAGCATGTGGAGAGACTTTCGTTCATCTAGCACAAAGGTAACTGGTTGCTGGGGAAACATTTACTCTGGTTTCTCAGTCTGTTTCCTAGGGCCGGTTTGAAGTTCCTGCTCTTTTCACTGTAAAACCGGGTTGGAGCTAGTACTTCCCAATATATATGTATGGAATGGAGTTTGCAACTGAAAAGAAACTTTGTTTTCCCTACAAGATAGGTGAAGGACAGCTTTCACACTCAGTTATCTCTCAGAATAGAGCATGTGGAGAGACGTTCTTTTATCTAGCACAAAGGGAATGGGTTGCAGGGAAACTTTTACTCTGGTCTCTCAGTCTTTTTCCTAGTGACGGTTTGATGTTCCTGCTCTTTTCACTGTAAAACCTAGTTGGAGCTAGTACTTCCCGATATATATGTATGGAGTGGAATTTGCAACTGAAAAGAAACTTTGTGTTCCCAACAATCTAGGTGAAGGACGGCTTTCACACACACATAAATCTCACAACTGAGCATGTGGAGAGACGTTCGTTCATGTAGCAAAAAAGAAACGGGTTTCAGGAGAAACTTTTACTCTGGTTTCTCAGTCTGTTTCCTAGTGCCGGTTTGAAGTTCCTGCAGTTTTAACTGTAAAACCGAGTTGGAGCTACTACCTCCCCATATGTATGTATGTATTGGAGATTGCAACTGAAAAGAAAATTTGTGTTCCCAACAAGATTTTTGAAGTACTGCTTTCACACACACCTATGTATCAGAACTGAGCATGTGGAGAGACGTTCGTTCATCTAGCACAAAAGTAACTGGTTGCTGGGGAAACATTTACTCTGGTTTCTCAGTCTGTTTCCTTTTGCCGGTTTGAAGTTCCTGCAGTTTTCTCTGTAAAACCGAGTTGGAGCTATTACCTCCACATATATATGTATGGAGTGGATTTTGCAACTGAAAAGAATCTTTGTGTTCCCAACAAGCTATTTGAAGGCGGCTTTCACACAATATTATCTCTCAGAACTGAGCATGTGGAGAGAAGTTCGTTCATCTAGCACAAAGGGAACGGGTTGCAGGAGAAACTTTTACTCTGGTTTCTCAGTCTGTTTCCTAGTGCTGGTTTAATGTTCCTGCAGTTTTCTTTGTAAAACCGAGTTGGAACAACTACCTCCCCATATATATGTATGGATTGGAGTTTGCAACTGAAAAGAAAATTTGTGTTCCCAACAAGATTGGTGAAGGACGGCTTTCACACACACATATATCTCAGAACTGAGCATGTGGAGAGACGTTCGTTCATCTAGTAAAAAGGGAACGGGTTGCAGGAGAAACTTTTACTCAGTTTTCTCAGTCTGTTTCCTAGTGCCGTTTTGAAGTTCCTGCATTTTTCACTATAAAACCGAGTTGGAGCTAGTACCCCCCATTTATATGTACGGAGAAGTTTTTGCAACTGAAAAGAAACTTTGTGTCCCCAACAAGCTAGGTGAAGTACGGATTTCACACACAATTATGTCTCAGAACTGAGCATGTGGAGAGACGTTCGTTCATCTAGCACAAAGGGAACGGATGCAGGGGAAACTATTACTCTGGTTTCTCAGTCTGTTTCCTAGTGCCGGTTTGAAATTCCTGCTGTTTTCACTGTAAAACCGTGTTGGAGCTAGTACTTCCCGATATGTATGTATGGTGTGTAATTTGCAACTGAAAAGAAACTTTGTGTTCCCAACAAGCTAGTTGAAGGACGGCTTTCACACACACATATATCTCACACCTGTGCATTTGGAGAGACGTTCGTTCATCTAGCACAAATGGAACGGTTTGCAGGAGAAACTTTTACTCTGGATTCTCAGTCTGTTTCATAGTGCCGGTTTGAAGTTCCTGCAGTTTTCACAGTAAAACCGAGTTGTAGCTAGTACCTCCCCGGATATATGTATGGAATGGGGTTGGCAACTTTAAAGATACTTTGTGTTCCCAATAAGCTAGGTGAAGGACGGCTTTCACACACACTTATCTCTCAGAAATGTGCATGTGCAGAAACGTTCGTTCAACTAGCATAAAGGGAACGGGTTGCTGGAGAAAATTCTACTCTGGTATCTCAGTCTGTTTCCTAGTTCCGGTTTGAAGTTCCTGCAGTTTTCACTGTAAAACCGAGTTGGAGCTAGAACCTCCCCATATATATGTATGGAGAGGTGTTTGCAACTGCAAAGAAACTTTGTGTTCCCAACAAGCTAGGTGAAGGACGGCTTTCACACACACTTATCTCTCAGAACTGAGCATGTGGAGGGACGTTCATTCATCTAGCAAAAAGGGAACGGGTTTCAGGAGAAACTTTTACTCTGGTTTCTCAGTCTGTTTCCTAGTGCTGGTTTAATGTTCCTGCAGTTTTCTTTGTAAAACCGAGTTGGAAATGCTACCTCCCCATATATATGTATGGATTGGAGTTTGCAACTAAAAAGAAAATTTGTGTTCCCAACAAGTTAGGTGAATGACGGCTTTCACACACACCTATCTCTCAGAACTGAGCATGTGGGGAGACGTTCGTTCATCTAGCACAAAAGGGACGGTTGGCAGGAGAAAACTTTACTCTGGTTTCTCAGTCTGTTTCCTAGTGGCGGTTTGAAGTTCCTGCAGTTTTAACTGTAAAACCGAGTTGGAGCTACTACCTCCCCATATGTATGTATGTATTGGAGATTGCAACTGAAAAGAAAATTTGTGTTCCCAACAAGATTTTTGAAGTACTGCTTTCACACACACCTGTGTATCAGAACTGAGCATGTGGAGAGACTTTCGTTCATCTAGCACAAAGGTAACTGGTTGCTGGGGAAACATTTACTCTATTTCTCAGTCTGTTTCCTAGTGACGGTTTGATGTTCCTGCTCTTTTCACTGTAAAACCTAGTTGGAGCTAGTACTTCCCGATATATATGTATGGAGTGGAATTTGCAACTGAAAAGAAACTTTGTTTTCCCTACAAGATAGGTGAAGGACAGCTTTCACACTCAGTTATCTCTCAGAATAGAGCATGTGGAGAGACGTTCTTTTATCTAGCACAAAGGGAATGGGTTGCAGGGAAACTTATACTCTGGTCTCTCAGTCTTTTTCCTAGTGACGGTTTGATGTTCCTGCTCTTTTCACTGTAAAACCTAGTTGGAGCTAGTACTTCCCGATATATATGTATGGAGTGGAATTTGCAACTGAAAAGAAACTTTGTGTTCCCAACAATCTAGGTGAAGGACGGCTTTCACACACACATAAATCTCACAACTGAGCATGTGGAGAGACGTTCGTTCATCTAGCACAAAAGGAACGGGTTTCAGGAGAAACTTTTACTCTGGTTTCTCAGTCTGTTTCCTAGTGCCGGTTTGAAGTTCCTGCAGTTTTAACTGTAAAACCGAGTTGGAGCTACTACCTCCCCATATGTATGTATGTATTGGAGATTGCAACTGAAAAGAAAATTTGTGTTCCCAACAAGATTTTTGAAGTACTGCTTTCACACACACCTATGTATCAGAACTGAGCATGTGGAGAGACGTTCGTTCATCTAGCACAAAAGTAACTGGTTGCTGGGGAAACATTTACTCTGGTTTCTCAGTCTGTTTCCTTGTGCCGGTATGAAGTTCCTGCAGTTTTCTCTGTAAAACCGAGTTGGAGCTATTACCTCCACATATATATGTATGGAGTGGATTTTGCAACTGAATAGAATCTTTGTGTTCCCAACAAGCTAGTTGAAGGCGGCTTTCACACAATATTATCTCTCAGAACTGAGCATGTGGAGAGAAGTTCGTTCATCTAGCACAAAGGGAACGGGTTGCAGGAGAAACTTTTACTCTGGTTTCTCAGTCTGTTTCCTAGTGCTGGTTTAATGTTCCTGCAGTTTTCTTTGTAAAACCGAGTTGGAACAACTACCTCCCCATATATATGTATGGATTGGAGTTTGCAACTGAAAAGAAAATTTGTGTTCCCAACAAGATTGGTGAAGGACGGCTTTCACACACACATATATCTCAGAACTGAGCATGTGGAGAGACGTTCGTTCATCTAGTAAAAAGGGAACGGGTTGCAGGAGAAACTTTTACTCAGCTTTCTCAGTCTGTTTCCTAGTGCCGTTTTGAAGTTCCTGCATTTTTCACTATAAAACCGAGTTGGAGCTAGTACCCCCCATTTATATGTACGGAGAAGTTTTTGCAACTGAAAAGAAACTTTGTGTCCCCAACAAGCTAGGTGAAGTACGGATTTCACACACAATTATGTCTCAGAACTGAGCATGTGGAGAGACGTTCGTTCATCTAGCACAAAGGGAACGGATGCAGGGGAAACTTTTACTCTGGTTTCTCAGTCTGTTTCCTAGTGCCGGTTTGAAATTCCTGCTGTTTTCACTGTAAAACCGTGTTGGAGCTAGTACTTCCCGATATGTATGTATGGTGTGTAATTTGCAACTGAAAAGAAACTTTGTGTTCCCAACAAGCTAGTTGAAGGACGGCTTTCACACACACATATATCTCACATCTGTGCATTTGGAGAGACGTTCGTTCATCTAGCACAAATGGAACGGTTTGCAGGAGAAACTTTTACTCTGGATTCTCAGTCTGTTTCATAGTGCCGGTTTGAAGTTCCTGCAGTTTTCACAGTAAAACCGAGTTGTAGCTAGTACCTCCCCGGATATATGTATGGAATGGAGTTGGCAACTTTAAAGATACTTTGTGTTCCCAATAAGCTAGGTGAAGGACGGCTTTCACACACACTTATCTCTCAGAAATGTGCATGTGCAGAAACGTTCGTTCAACTAGCATAAAGGGAACGGGTTGCTGGAGAAAATTCTACTCTGGTATCTCAGTCTGTTTCCTAGTTCCGGTTTGAAGTTCCTGCAGTTTTCACTGTAAAACCGAGTTGGAGCTAGTACCTCCCCATATATATGTATGGAGAGGTGTTTGCAACTGCAAAGAAACTTTGTGTTCCCAACAAGCTAGGTGAAGGACGGCTTTCACACACACTTATCTCTCAGAACTGAGCATGTGGAGGGACGTTCATTCATCTTGCAAAAAGGGAACGGGTTTCAGGAGAAACTTTTGCTCTGGTTTCTCAGTCTGCTTCCTAGTGCCGGTTTGAAGTTCCTGTTGTTTTCACTGTAAAACCGAGTTGGACCTAGTACCTCCCCATATATATGTATGGAGAGTTGTTTGCAACTGAAAAGAAAATTTGTGTTCCCAAAAAGCTATGTGAAGGGAGGCTTTCACAAACTCTTATCCTCGGAACTAAGCATGTGTCGAGACGTTCGTTCATCTAGCACAAAGGGAACGGGTTTCAGGAGAAAATTTTACTCTGGTTTCTCAGTCTGCTTCCTAGTGCCGGTTTGAAGTTCCTGCAGTTTTCACTGTAAAACCGAGTTGGAGCTAGTACTTCCCGATATATATGTATGAGGGTAGTTTGAACTGAAAAGAAACTTTGTGTTCCCAACTAGCTAGGTGAAGGAAGGCTTTCACTCACAATTTGTATCAGAATTGAGCATGTGGAGAGACGTTGGTTCATCTAGCACAAAGGGAACTGTTTGCAAGGAAACTTTTACTCTGGTCTCTGATTCTGTTTCCTAGTGCCGGTTTGAATTTCCAACATTTTTCACTGTAAAACCGAGTTGGAACTAGTACCTCCCCAGTTATATGTATGGAGTGGAGTTTGCAAGTGAAAAGAAACTTTGCGTTCCGAACAATCTAGGTGAAGTACGGCTTTACACACACATATCTCTCAGAACTGAGCATGTGGAGAGATGTTCGTTCATCTAGCACAAAGCGAACTGGTTGCAGGAGAAACTATTACTCTGGATTCTCATTCTGTTTCCTAGTGCCGGTTTGAAGTTCCTGCAGTTTTCACTGTAAAACCAAGTTGGTGCTACTACCTCCCCAAATATATTTATGGATTTTGGTTTGCAACTGAGAAGAAAATTTGTGTTCCCAACATGATTGTTGAAGGACGGCTTTCACACACAACTTTCCCTCCGAACTGAGCATATGGAGAGACGTTCGTTCATCTAGCACAAAGGGAACGGGTTGCTGGAGGAACTTTTATTCTGGTTTCTCAGTCTATTTCCTGGTGCCGAATTGAAGTTCCTGCAGTTTTCACTGTAAACCCGAGTTGGAGCTAGTACCTCCCCATATATATGTACTTATTGGAGATTGCAACAGAAAAGAAAATTTGTGTTCCCAGCAAGAATGGTGAAGGACGGCTTTCACACACACTTTTCTCTCAGAAAAGAGCATGTGGAGAGACGTTTGTTCATCTAGCACAAAGGGAACGGGTTGCAGGAGAAAATATTACTCTGGTTTCTCAGTCTGTTTCCTAGTGCCGGATTGAAGTTCCTGCAGTTTTCACTGTAAAACCGTGTTGGAGCTTGTACCTACCCATATATATGTATGGAGAGGTGTTTGCAACTGAAAAGAAAATTTGTCTTCCCAACAAGATTGTTGAAGGACGGCTTTCACACACACATATCACTCAGAACTGAGCATGTGGAGAGACGTTCGTTCATCTAGCACAAAGTGAACGGGTTGCAGGAGAAAATTTTACTCTGGTTTCTCAGTCTGTTTCCTAGTGCCGGTTTGAAGTTCCTGCAGTTTTCACTGTAAAACCAAGTTGGAAATAGTACCTCCCCATATATATGTATGGAGAGGTGGTTGCAACTGAAAAGAAACTTTGTGTTCCCAACAAGAATGTTGAAGGACGGCTTTCACACACAAGTTTCCCTCCGAACAGAGCATGTGGAGAGACGTTCGTTCATCTAGCACAAAGGAAACGGGTTGCTGGAGAAACTTTTACTCTGGTTTCTCAGTATGTTTCCTAGTGCCGGTTTTAAGTTCCTGCAGTATTCACTGTAAAACCGAGTTGGAGCTAGTACCTCCCCATATATATGTATGGAGAGGTGTTTGCAAATGAAAAGAAACTTTGTGTTCCCAACAAGCTATATGAAGGGAGGCATTCACACACACTTAACTCTCGGAAATGAGCATGTGGAGAGACGTTCGTTCATCTAGCACAAAGGGAACGGGTTGCAGGAGAAACTTTTACTCTGGTTTCTCTGTCTGTTTCCAAGTGCCGGTTTAATGTTCCTGCAGTTTTCATTGTCAAAACGAGTTGGAGCTAGTACCTCCCCATATATATGTATGGAGTGGAGTTTGCAACTGAAAAGAAACTTTGTGTTCCCATCAAGCTAGTTGAAGGACGGCTTTCACACACACTTACCTCACAGAACTGAGCATGTGGAGGACGTTCGTTCATCTAGCACAAATGGAACGGGTTGCAGGAGAAACTATTACTCTGGTTTCTCAGTCTGTTTCCTAGTGCCGGTTTGAAGTTCCTGCAGTTTTCCCTGTAAAACCGAGTTGGAGCTAGTACCTCCCCATATACATGTATGGAGAGGTGTTTGCAACTGAAAAGAAACTTTGTGTTCCCAAAAAGCTAGGTGAAGTACGGCTTTCACACACACTTATCTCTGAGAACTGAGAATGTGGAGAGACGTTCGTTCATCTAGCACAAAGGAAACGGTTTGCAGGAGAAACTTTTACTCTGGTTTCTCAGTCTGTTTCCTAGTGCCGTTTTGAAGTTCCTGCAGTTTTCACTGTAAAACCGAGTTGGAGCTAGTACCTCACCATATATATGTATGGAGAGGTGTTTGCAACTGACAGGAACCTTTGTGTTCCCAACAAGCTAGGTGAAGGACGGCTTTCACAGACACTTATCTCTCAGAACTTAGCATGAGTAGAGACGTTCGTTCATCTAGCACAAAAGGAAGGGCTTGCAGGAGAAACTTTTACTCTGGTTTCTCAGTCTGTTTCCTAGTGCCGGCTTGATGTTCCTGCTGTTTTCACTGTAAAACCGATTTGGAGCTAGTACTTCCTGATATATATGTATGAGGGGATTTTGAACTGAAAAGAAACTTTGTGTTCTCAACAAGCTAGGTGAAAGTAGGCTTTCACACACAGTTGTCTATCAGAATTGAGCATGTGGAGAGACATTCTTTCATCTAACACAAAAGGAACGGGTTGCAGGGAAACTTTTACTCTGGTCTCTGATTCTGTTTCCTAGTGCCGGTTTGAATTTCCAGCATTTTTCACTGTAAAAACGAGTTGGAGCTTGTATCTACCCAGATATATGTATGGAGTGGAGTTTTCAACTGAAAAGAAACTTTGCGTTCCGAACAAGCTAGGTGAAGGACGGCTTTTACACACACATATCTCTCAGAACTGAGCATGTGGAGAGACGTTCGTTCATCTAGCACAAAGCGAACGGGTTGCAGGAGAAACTTTACTCTGGTTTCTCATTCTGTTTCCTAGTGCCGGTTTGAAGTTCCTGCAGTTTTTAGTGTAAAACCAAGTTGGAGCTACTACCTCCCCATATATATTTATGGATTGTGGTTTTCAACTGAGAAGAAAATATTTGTTCCCTACAATATTTTTGAAGGACGGCTTTCACACACAAATTTCCCTCAGAACTTAGCATGTGGAGAGACGTTCGTTCATCTAACACAAAGGGAACGGTTTGCAGGAGAAACATTTACTCTGGTTTCTCAGTCTGTTTCCTAGTGCCAGTTTGAATTTCCTGCAGTATTCACTGTAAAACCGAGTTCGAGCTTGTACCTCCCCATATATATATATGGAGAGGTGTTTGCAACTGAAAAGAAACTTTGTGTTCCCCACACGCTAGGTGAAGGACGGCTTCCACACCCACTTATCTCTCAGAACTGAGCATGTGGAAAGAAGTTCGTTCACCTAGCACAATGGGAAATGGATGCAGGAGAAAATTTTACTCTGGATTCTCAGTCTGTTTCCTAGTGCCGGTTTGAAATTCCTGCTGTTTCACTGTAAAACCGAGTTGGAGCTAGTACTTCCCGATATATATGTGTGGATTGGAGTTTGCAAATGAAAAGAAACTATGTTTTCCATACAAGCTAGGTGAAGGACGGCTTTCACACACAGTTATCTCTCAGAATTGAACATGTGGAGAGACGTTCTTTCATCTAGCACAAAGGGAATGGGTTGCAGGGAAACTTTTACTCTGGTCTCTCAGTCTGTTTCCTAGTGCCGGAATGAAGTTCTTGCAGTTTTCACTGTAAAATCGATTTGGATCTATTACCTCAACATATATATGTATGGAGTGTAGTTTGCAACTGAAAAGAAAGTTTGTGTTCCCAACAAGCTAGGTGAAGGACGGCTTTCACACACACTTATCTCTCAGAACTGAGCATGTGGAGAGACGAACGTTCATCTAGCACAAATGGAATGGGTTGCAGGAGAAATTTTACTCTGGTTTCTCAGTATTTTTCCTAGTGCCGGTTTGACGTTCCTGCATTTTTCACTGTAAAACCGTGTTGGAACTTGTACCTACCCATATATATGTATGGAGAGGTGTTTGCAACTGAAAAGAAACATTGTGTTCCCAACAAGCTAGGTGAAGGATGGCTTTCACACACACATATCTCTCAGGACTTAGCATGTGGAGAGACGTTCGTTCATCTAGCACAAAGGGAACGGGTTGCCTGAGAAACATTTACTCTGGTTCTCAGTCTGTTTCCTAGTGCCGGTTTGATGTTCCTGCAGTTTTCACTGTAAAATCGAGTTGGAACTACTACCTCCCCGTATATATGTAAGGATTGGAGTTTGCAACTGAAAAGAAATTTTGTGTTCCCTACAAGCTTGGTGAAGGACGGCTTTCACACACAGTTTTCTCCCAGAATTGAGCATGTGGAGAGACGTTCGTTCATCTAGCGCAAAAGGAATGGGTTGCAGGCAAACATTTACTCTGGTCTCTCAGTCTGTTTCCTAGTGCCGGTTTGAATTTCCTGCAGTTTTCACTGTAAAACTGATTTGGATCTATTACCTCAACATATATATGTATGGAGTGAGTTTGCAACTGAAAAGAAACTATGTGTTCCCAACAAGATAAGTGAAGGACGGCTTTCACACACACTTATCTCTCAGAAATGAGCAAGTGGAGAGACGTTCGTTCATCTAGCACCAAGGGAACGGGTTGCAGGAGACACTTTTTCTCTGCTTCTCAGTCTGTTTCCTAGTGCCGGTTTGAAGTTCCTGCAGTTTTCACTGTCAAACCGAGTTGGAGATTGTACCTCCCCATATATATGTATGGAATGGGGTTTGCAACTGAAAAGAAACTTTGTGTTCCCAACAAGCTAGGTGAAGGACGGCTTTCACACACACTTATCACTCAGAACTGAGCAAGTGGAGAGACTTTCGTTCATCTAATACCAAGGGAACGGGTTGCAGGAGACACTTTTTCTCTGCTTTCTCAGTCTGTTTCCTAGTGCCGGTTTGAAGTTCCTGCAGATTTCACTGTCAAACCGTGTTGGAGCTTGTACCTTCCCATATATATGTATGGGATGGAGTTTGCAAGTGAAAAGAAACTTTGTGTTCCCAACAAGATAGGTGAAGGACGGCTTTCACACACACAGGTATCTCTCAGAACTGAGCAAGTGGAGAGACGTTCGTTCATCTAGCACCAAGGGAACGGGTTGCAGGAGACACTAATTCTCTGCTTTCTCAGTCTGTTTCCTAGTGCCGGTTTGAAGTTCCTGCAGTTTTCAGTGTAAAACCGAGTTGGAGTTTCTACCTCCCCATATATATGTATGGAATGGTGTTTGCAACTGAAAAGAAACTTTGTGTTCCCAACAAGCTAGGTGAAGTACGGCTTTCACACACACTTATCTCTCAGAACTGAGCAAGTGGAGAGACGTTCGTTCATCTAGCACCAAGGGAACGGTTTGCAGGAGACACCTATTTGCTGCTTTCTCAGTCTGTTTCTTAGTGCCGGTTTGAAGTTCCTGCAGTTTTCACTATAAAACCGAGTTGGAACTACTACCTCCCCATATATATGTATGGATTGGAGTTTGCAACTGAAAAGAAATTTTGTGTTCCCTACAAGCTAGGTGAAGGAAGGCTTTCACACACAGTTATCTCCCAGAATTGAGCATGTGGAGAGACGTTCGTTCATCTAGCGCAAAAGGAATTGGTTGCAGGCAAACTTTTACTCTGTTCTCTCAGTCTGTTTCCTAGTGCCGGTTTGAAGTTCCTGCAGTTTTCAGTGTAAAACCGAGTTGGAGCTTCTACCTCCCCATATATATGTAAGGAATGGAGTTTGCAACTGAAAAGAAACTTTGTGTTCCCAAAAAGCTAGGTGAAGTACGGCTTTCACACACACTTATCTCTCAGAACTGAGCAAGTGGAGAGACGTTCGTTCATCTAGCACCAAGGGAACGGTTTGCAGGAGACACCTTTTCGCTGCTTTCTCATTCTGTTTCCTAGTGCCGGTTTGAAGTTCCTGCAGTTTTCACTGTAAAACCGTTTTGGAGCTTGTACCTCCCCATATATATGTATGGAATGGTGTTTGCAACTGAAAAGAAAATTTGTGTTCCCAACAAGCTAGTTTAAGGACGGCTTTCACACACACTTATCTCTCAGAACTGAGCAAGTGGAGAGACGTTCGTTCATCTAGCACCAAGGGAACGGGTTGCAGGAGACACTTTTTCTCTGCTTTCTCAGTCTGTTTCCTTGTGCCGGTTTGAAGTTCCTGCAGTTTTCACTGTCAAACCGAGTTGGAGCTAGTACCTCCCCATATATATGTATGGAATGGAGTTTGCAACTGAAAAGAAACTTTGTGTTCCCAACAAGCCAGGTGAAGGACGGCTTTCACACACACTTATCTCTCAGAACTGAGCAAGTGGAGAGACGTTCGTTCACCTATCACCAAGGGAACGGGTTGCAGGAGACACTTTTTCTCTGCTTTCCCAGTCTGTTTCCTAGTGCCGGTTTGAAGTTCCTGCAGTTTTCACTGTCAAACCGAGTTGGAACTACTACCACCCCATATATATGTATGGATTGGAGATTGCAACTGAAAAGAAATTTTGTGTTCCCAACAAGAAAGGGGAAGGACGGCTTTCACACACACCTATCTATCAGAACTGAGCATGTGGAGAGACGTTCGTTCATCTAGCACAAAATGAACGGGTTGCAGGGGAAACTTTTACTCTGGATTCTCAGTATGTTTCCTAGAGCCGGTTTGAAGTTCCTGCAGTTTTCACTGTAAAACCGTGTTGGAGCTACTACCGCCCCATATATATGTATGGATTGGAGTTAGAGACTGAAAAGAAAATTTGTGTTCCCTGCAAGATTGTTGAAGTACGGATTTCAAACACATCTATCTCTCAGAACTGAGCATGTGGAGAGACGTTCGTTCATCTAGCACAAATGGAACGTGTTGCTCTAGAAACATTTACTCTGGTTTATCAGTCTGTTTCCTAGTGCCGGTTTGAAGTTCCTGCTGTTTTCACTGTATAACCGAGTTGGAGATAATGCTTCCCGATATATATGTATGGATTGGAGTTTGCAACTGAAAAGAAACTTTGTGTTCCCTACAAGTTAGGTGAAGGACGGCTTTCACACACAGTTATCTCTCAGAATTGAGCATGTGCAGAGACGTTCGTTCATCTAGCACAAAGGGAATGTGTTGCAGGCAAACTTTTACTCTGGTCTCTCAGTCTCTTTCCTAGTGCCGGTTTGAATTTCCTGCAGTTTTCACTGTAAAACTGATTTGGATCTATTACATCAACTTATATATGTATGGAGTGGTGTTTACAAATGAAAAGAATCTATGTGTTCCCAGCAAAATAGGTGAAGGACGGCTTTCACACACACTTATCACTCAGAACTGAGCATTTGGAGAGACGATCGTTCATCTAGCACAAAGGGAACGGGTTGCAGGAGAAACTTTTACTCTGGTTTCTCAGTCTGTTTCCTTATGCCGGTTTGACGTTCCTGCATTTTTCACTGTAAAACCGTGTTGGAGCTAGTACATGCCCATATATATGTATGGAGAGGTGTTTGCAACTGAAAAGAATACTTGTGTTCCCAACAAGATTGTTGAAGAACGGCTTTCACACACAGCTATCTCTCAAAACTTAGCATGTGGAGAGACGTTCGATCACCTAGCACAAATGGAACGGTTTGCTGTAGAAACTTTTACTCTGGTTTCTCAGTCTGTTTCCTAGTGCCGGTTTGAATTTTCTGCAGTTTTCACTGTAAAACAGTTTTGGAGCTAGTACCTCCACATATATATAAATGGAGTGGAGTTTGCAACTGAAAAGAAACTTTGTGTTCCCAACAAGCTAGGTGAAATTCGGCTTTCACACACACATATATCTCACAACTGTGCATGTGGGGAGACTTTCGTTCATCTAGCACAAAGGGAACGGATTGCATGAGAAACTTTTACTCTGGGTTCTCAGTCTGTTTCCTAGTGCCAGTTTGAATTTCCTGCAGTTTTCACTGTAAAACCGATTTGGAACTACTACCTCCCCATATATATGTATGGATTGGAGTTTACAGCTGAAAAGAAAATTTGTGTTCCCAATAAGAAAGGGGAAGGACTGCTTTCACACACACCTATCTCTCAGAATTGAGCATGTGGAGAGACGTTCGTTCATCTGGCACAAAATGAACGGGTTTCAGGGGAAACTTTTACTCTGGATTCTCAGTATGTTTCCTAGAGCCGGTTTGAACTTCCTGCAGTTTTCACTGTAAAACCGAGTTGGAGCTACTACCGCCCCATATATATGTATGGATTGGAATTAGAAACTGAAAAGATAATTTGTGTTCCCTACAAGATTTTTGAAGTACGGATTTCACACACAACTATCTCTCAGAACTGACCATGTGGAAAGACGTTCGTTCTTCTAGCACAAAGGGAACGGGTTGCCGGAGAAACTTTTACTCTGGTTTCTCAGTCTGTTTCCTAGTGCTGGTTTGAAGTTCCTGCAGTTTTCACTGTAAAAGCGAGTTGGAGCTAGTACCTCCACATATATATGTAGGGAGTGGATTTTGCAACTGAAAAGAAACTATGTGTTCCCATCAAGCTATGTGAAGGACGGCTTTCACACACACATATCTCTCACAAATTTGCATGTGGAGAGAAGTTCGTTCATCTATCACAAATGGAACGGGTTTCAGGAGAAACTTATACTCTGGTTTCTCAGTCTGTTTCCTAGTGCCGGTTTGAAGTTCCTGCAGTTTTCACTGTAAAACAAAGTTGGAACTAGAACCTACCCATATATATGTATGGAGAGGTGTTTGCAACTGAAAAGAAACTTTGTGTTCCCAACAAGCTAGGTGAAGGACGGCTTTCAATCACACATATCTCTCAGAACTGAGCATGTCGAGAGAAGTTCTTTCATCTATCACAAAGAGAACGAGTTGCCAGAGAAACTTTTGCTCTGGATTCTCAGTCTGTTTCCTAGTGCCTGATTGAAGTTCCTGCATTTTTCACTGTAAAACCGATTTGGATCTATTACCTCAACATATATATGTATGGAGTGGAGTTTGCAACTGAAAAGAAACTTTGTGTTCCCAACAAGCTACGTGAAGGATGGCATTCACACACACTTATTTCTCAGAACTGAGCATTTGGAGAGACGATCGTTCATCTAGCACAAAGGGAAAGGGTTGCTGGAGAAACTTTTACTCTGGTTTCTCAGTATGTTTCCTAGTGCCGGTTTGACGTTCCTGCAGTTTTCACTGTAACACCGTGTTGTAGCTAGTACCTGCCCATATATATGTATGGAGAGGTGTTTGCAACTGAAAAGAAAATTTGTGTTCCCAACAAGATTGTTGAAGGACGGCTTTCACACACAATTTTCTCTGAGAACTGAGCATGTGGAAAGACGTTCGTTCATCTAGCACAAAGGGAACGGGTTTCAGGAGAAACTTTTAATCTGGTTTCTCAGTCTGTTTCCTAGTGCCGGTTTGAAGTTCCTGCAGTTTTCACTGTAAAACCGTGTTGGAACTAATACATCCCCATATATATGTATGGATTGGAGATTGCAACTGAAAGGAAATTTGTGTTCCCAACAAGACAGGTTAAAAAAGGCTTTCACACACACCTGTCTCTCAGAAATGAGCATGTGGAGAGACGTTCGTTCATCTAGAAAAAGGGAACGGGTTCCAGGAGAAACTTTTACTCTGGTTTCTCAGCCTGTTTCCTAGTGCCGGTTTGAAATTCCTGCAGTTTTCACTGTAAAACCGAGTTGGAGATTGTACCTCTCCATATATATGTATGGAGAGAGGTTTGCAACTGAAAAGAAACTTTGTGTTCCCAACAAGCTAGGTGAAGGACGGCATTCACACAGACATCTCTCTGAAATGAGAATGTGGAGAGAAGTTCGTTCACCTCGCACAATGGGAACGGGATGCAGGAGAAACTTTTACTCTGGTTTCTCAGTCTGTTTCCTAGTGCCGTTTTGAAGTTCCTGCATTTTTCACTATAAAACCGAGTTGGAGCTAGTACCCCCCATTTATATGTACGGAGAAGTTTTTGCAACTGAAAAGAAACTTTGTGTCCCCAACAAGCTAGGTGAAGTACGGATTTCACACACAATTATGTCTCAGAACTGAGCATGTGGAGAGACGTTCGTTCATCTAGCACAAAGGGAACGGATGCAGGGGAAACTTTTACTCTGGTTTCTCAGTCTGTTTCCTAGTGCCGGTTTGAAATTCCTGCTGTTTTCACTGTAAAACCGTGTTGGAGCTAGTACTTCCCGATATGTATGTATGGTGTGTAATTTGCAACTGAAAAGAAACTTTGTGTTCCCAACAAGCTAGTTGAAGGACGGCTTTCACACACACATATATCTCACATCTGTGCATTTGGAGAGACGTTCGTTCATCTAGCACAAATGGAACGGTTTGCAGGAGAAACTTTTACTCTGGATTCTCAGTCTGTTTCATAGTGCCGGTTTGAAGTTCCTGCAGTTTTCACAGTAAAACCGAGTTGTAGCTAGTACCTCCCCGGATATATGTATGGAATGGAGTTGGCAACTTTAAAGATACTTTGTGTTCCCAATAAGCTAGGTGAAGGACGGCTTTCACACACACTTATCTCTCAGAAATGTGCATGTGCAGAAACGTTCGTTCAACTAGCATAAAGGGAACGGGTTGCTGGAGAAAATTCTACTCTGGTATCTCAGTCTGTTTCCTAGTTCCGGTTTGAAGTTCCTGCAGTTTTCACTGTAAAACCGAGTTGGAGCTAGTACCTCCCCATATATATGTATGGAGAGGTGTTTGCAACTGCAAAGAAACTTTGTGTTCCCAACAAGCTAGGTGAAGGACGGCTTTCACACACACTTATCTCTCAGAACTGAGCATGTGGAGGGACGTTCATTCATCTAGCAAAAAGGGAACGGGTTTCAGGAGAAACTTTTGCTCTGGTTTCTCAGTCTGCTTCCTAGTGCCGGTTTGAAGTTCCTGTTGTTTTCACTGTAAAACCGAGTTGGACCTAGTACCTCCCCATATATATGTATGGAGAGTTGTTTGCAACTGAAAAGAAAATTTGTGTTCCCAAAAAGCTATGTGAAGGGAGGCTTTCACAAACTCTTATCCTCGGAACTAAGCATGTGTAGAGACGTTCGTTCATCTAGCACAAAGGGAACGGGTTTCAGGAGAAAATTTTACTCTGGTTTCTCAGTCTGCTTCCTAGTGCCGGTTTGAAGTTCCTGCAGTTTTCACTGTAAAACCGAGTTGGAGCTAGTACTTCCCGATATATATGTATGAGGGTAGTTTGAACTGAAAAGAAACTTTGTGTTCCCAACTAGCTAGGTGAAGGAAGGCTTTCACTCACAGTTTGTATCAGAATTGAGCATGTGGAGAGACGTTGGTTCATCTAGCACAAAGGGAACTGTTTGCAAGGAAACTTTTACTCTGGTCTCTGATTCTGTTTCCTAGTGCCGGTTTGAATTTCCAACATTTTTCACTGTAAAACCGAGTTGGAACTAGTACCTCCCCAGTTATATGTATGGAGTGGAGTTTGCAAGTGAAAAGAAACTTTGCGTTCCGAACAATCTAGGTGAAGTACGGCTTTACACACACATATCTCTCAGAACTGAGCATGTGGAGAGATGTTCGTTCTTCTAGCACAAAGCGAACTGGTTGCAGGAGAAACTATTACTCTGGATTCTCATTCTGTTTCCTAGTGCCGGTTTGAAGTTCCTGCAGTTTTCACTGTAAAACCAAGTTGGTGCTACTACCTCCCCAAATATATTTATGGATTTTGGTTTGCAACTGAGAAGAAAATTTGTGTTCCCAACATGATTGTTGAAGGACGGCTTTCACACACAACTTTCCCTCCGAACTGAGCATATGGAGAGACGTTCGTTCATCTAGCACAAAGGGAACGGGTTGCTGGAGGAACTTTATTCTTGTTTCTCAGTCTATTTCCTGGTGCCGATTTGAAGTTCCTGCAGTTTTCACTGTAAACCCGAGTTGGAGCTAGTACCTCCCCATATATATGTATGGAGAGGTGTTTGTAACTGATAAGAAACTTTGTGTTCCCAACAAGCTATGTGAAGGTTGGCTTTCACACACACATATCTCTCAGAAGTGAGCATGTGGAGAGACTTTCTTTCATCTAGCACAAAGGGAACGGGTTTCAGGAGAAACTTTTACTCTGGTTTCTCAGTCTGTTTCCTAGTGCCGGTTTGAAGTTCCTGCAGTTTTCACTGAAAAACCGAGTTGGAGCTATTACCTCCCCATATATATGTACTTATTGGAGATTGCAACAGAAAAGAAAATTTGTGTTCCCAGCAAGAATGGTGAAGGACGGCTTTCACACACACTTTTCTCTCAGAAAAGAGCATGTGGAGAGACGTTCGTTCATCTAGCACAAAGGGAACGGGTTGCAGGAGAAAATATTACTCTGGTTTCTCAGTCTGTTTCCTAGTGCCGTATTGAAGTTCCTGCAGTTTTCAATGTAAAACCGTGTTGGAGCTTGTACCTACCCATATATATGTATGGAGAGGTGTTTGCAACTGAAAAGAAAATTTGTCTTCCCAACAAGATTGTTGAAGGACGGCTTTCACACACACATATCACTCAGAACTGAGCATGTGGAGAGACGTTCGTTCATCTAGCACAAAGTGAACGGGTTGCAGGAGAAAATTTTACTCTGGTTTCTCAGTCTGTTTCCTAGTGCCGGTTTGAAGTTCCTGCAGTTTTCACTGTAAAACCAAGTTGGAAATAGTACCTCCCCATATATATGTATGGAGAGGTGGTTGCAACTGAAAAGAAACTTTGTGTTCCCAACAAGAATGTTGAAGGACGGCTTTCACACACAAGTTTCCCTCCGAACAGAGCATGTGGAGAGACGTTCGTTCATCTAGCACAAAGGAAACGGGTTGCTGGAGAAACTTTTACTCTGGTTTCTCAGTATGTTTCCTAGTGCCGGTTTGAAGTTCCTGCAGTATTCACTGTAAAACCGAGTTGGAGCTAGTACCTCCCCATATATATGTATGGAGAGGTGTTTGCAAATGAAAAGAAACTTTGTGTTCCCAACAAGCTATATGAAGGGAGGCATTCACACACACTTAACTCTCGGAAATGAGCATGTGGAGAGACGTTCGTTCATCTAGCACAAAGGGAACGGGTTGCAGGAGAAACTTTTACTCTGGTTTCTCTGTCTGTTTCCAAGTGCCGGTTTAATGTTCCTGCAGTTTTCATTGTCAAAACGAGTTGGAGCTAGTACCTCCCCATATATATGTATGGAGTGGAGTTTGCAACTGAAAAGAAACTTTGTGTTCCCATCAAGCTAGTTGAAGGACGGCTTTCACACACACTTACCTCACAGAACTGAGCATGTGGAGGACGTTCGTTCATCTAGCACAAATGGAACGGGTTGCAGGAGAAACTATTACTCTGGTTTCTCAGTCTGTTTCCTAGTGCCGGTTTGAAGTTCCTGCAGTTTTCACTGTAAAACCGAGTTGGAGCTAGTACCTCACCATATATATGTATGGAGAGGTGTTTGCAACTGACAGGAAACTTTGTGTTCCCAACAAGCTAGGTGAAGGACGGCTTTCACAGACACTTATCTCTCAGAACTTAGCATGAGTAGAGACGTTCGTTCATCTAGCACAAAAGGAAGGGCTTGCAGGAGAAACTTTTACTCTGGTTTCTCAGTCTGTTTCCTAGTGCCGGCTTGATGTTCCTGCTGTTTTCACTGTAAAACCGAGTTGGAGCTAGTACTTCCTGATATATATGTATGAGGGGATTTTGAACTGAAAAGAAACTTTGTGTTCTCAACAAGCTAGGTGAAAGTAGGCTTTCACACACAGTTGTCTATCAGAATTGAGCATGTGGAGAGACATTCTTTCATCTAACACAAAAGGAACGGGTTGCAGGGAAACTTTTACTCTGGTCTCTGATTCTGTTTCCTAGTGCCGGTTTGAATTTCCAGCATTTTTCACTGTAAAAACGAGTTGGAGCTTGTATCTACCCAGATATATGTATGGAGTGGAGTTTTCAACTGAAAAGAAACTTTGCGTTCCGAACAAGCTAGGTGACGGACGGCTTTTACACACACATATCTCTCAGAACTGAGCATGTGGAGAGACGTTCGTTCATCTAGCACAAAGCGAACGGGTTGCAGGAGAAACTTTACTCTGGTTTCTCATTCTGTTTCCTAGTGCCGGTTTGAAGTTCCTGCAGTTTTTAGTGTAAAACCAAGTTGGAGCTACTACCTCCCCATATATATTTATGGATTGTGGTTTTCAACTGAGAAGAAAATATTTGTTCCCTACAATATTTTTGAAGGACGGCTTTCACACACAAATTTCCCTCAGAACTTAGCATGTGGAGAGACGTTCGTTCATCTAACACAAAGGGAACGGTTTGCAGGAGAAACATTTACTCTGGTTTCTCAGTCTGTTTCCTAGTGCCAGTTTGAATTTCCTGCAGTATTCACTGTAAAACCGAGTTCGAGCTTGTACCTCCCCATATATATATATGGAGAGGTGTTTGCAACTGAAAAGAAACTTTGTGTTCCCCACACGCTAGGTGAAGGACGGCTTCCACACCCACTTATCTCTCAGAACTGAGCATGTGGAAAGAAGTTCGTTCACCTAGCACAATGGGAAATGGATGCAGCGGAAAATTTTACTCTGGATTCTCAGTCTGTTTCCTAGTGCCGGTTTGAAATTAATGCTGTTTCACTGTAAAACCGAGTTGGAGCTAGTACTTCCCGATATATATGTGTGGATTGGAGTTTGCAAATGAAAAGAAACTATGTTTTCCATACAAGCTAGGTGAAGGACGGCTTTCACACACAGTTATCTCTCAGAATTGAACATGTGGAGAGACGTTCTTTCATCTAGCACAAAGGGAATGGGTTGCAGGGAAACTTTTACTCTGGTCTCTTAGTCTGTTTCCTAGTGCCGGAATGAAGTTCTTGCAGTTTTCACTGTAAAATCGATTTGGATCTATTACCTCAACATATATATGTATGGAGTGTAGTTTGCAACTGAAAAGAAAGTTTGTGTTCCCAACAAGCTAGGTGAAGGACGGCTTTCACACACACTTATCTCTCAGAACTGAGCATGTGGAGAGACGAACGTTCATCTAGCACAAATGGAATGGGTTGCAGGAGAAATTTTACTCTGGTTTCTCAGTATGTTTCCTAGTGCCGGTTTGACGTTCCTGCATTTTTCACTGTAAAACCGTGTAGGAACTTGTACCTACCCATATATATGTATGGAGAGGTGTTTGCAAATGAAAAGAAACATTGTGTTCCCAACAAGCTAGGTGAAGGATGGCTTTCACACACACATATCTCTCAGAACTTAGCATGTGGAGAGACGTTCGTTCATCTAGCACAAAGGGAACGGGTTGCCTGAGAAACATTTACTCTGGTTCTCAGTCTGTTTCCTAGTGCCGGTTTGAAGTTCCTGCAGTTTTCACTGTAAAATCGAGTTGGAACTACTCCCTCCCCGTATATATGTAAGGATTGGAGTTTGCAACTGAAAAGAAATTTTGTGTTCCCTACAAGCTTGGTGAAGGACGGCTTTCACACACAGTTTTCTCCCAGAATTGAGCATGTGGAGAGACGTTCGTTCATCTAGCGCAAAAGGAATGGGTTGCAGGCAAACATTTACTCTGGTCTCTCAGTCTGTTTCCTAGTGCCGGTTTGAATTTCCTGCAGTTTTCACTGTAAAACTGATTTGGATCTATTACCTCAACATATATATGTATGGAGTGAGTTTGCAACTGAAAAGAAACTATGTGTTCCCAACAAGATAAGTGAAGGACGGCTTTCACACACACTTATCTCTCAGAAATGAGCAAGTGGAGAGACGTTCGTTCATCTAGCACCAAGGGAACGGGTTGCAGGAGACACTTTTTCTCTGCTTCTCAGTCTGTTTCCTAGTGCCGGTTTGAAGTTCCTGCAGTTTTCACTGTCAAACCGAGTTGGAGATTGTACCTCCCCATATATATGTATGGAATGGGGTTTGCAACTGAAAAGAAACTTTGTGTTCCCAACAAGCTAGGTGAAGGACGGCTTTCACACACACTTATCACTCAGAACTGAGCAAGTGGAGAGACTTTCGTTCATCTAATACCAAGGGAACGGGTTGCAGGTGACACTTTTTCTCTGCTTTCTCAGTCTGTTTCCTAGTGCCGGTTTGAAGTTCCTGCAGATTTCACTGTCAAACCGTGTTGGAGCTTGTACCTCCCCATATATATGTATGGGATGGAGTTTGCAAGTGAAAAGAAACTTTGTGTTCCCAACAAGATAGGTGAAGGACGGCTTTCACACACACTTATCTCTCAGAACTGAGCAAGTGGAGAGACGTTCGTTCATCTAGCACCAAGGGAACGGGTTGCAGGAGACACTAATTCTCTGCTTTCTCAGTCTGTTTCCTAGTGCCGGTTTGAAGTTCCTGCAGTTTTCAGTGTAAAACCGAGTTGGAGTTTCTACCTCCCCATATATATGTATGGAATGGTGTTTGCAACTGAAAAGAAACTTTGTGTTCCCAACAAGCTAGGTGAAGTACGGCTTTCACACACACTTATCTCTCAGAACTGAGCAAGTGGAGAGACCTTCGTTCATCTAGCACCAAGGGAACGGTTTGCAGGAGACACCTATTTGCTGCTTTCTCAGTCTGTTTCTTAGTGCCGGTTTGAAGTTCCTGCAGTTTTCACTATAAAACCGAGTTGGAACTACTACCTCCCCATATATATGTATGGATTGGAGTTTGCAACTGAAAAGAAATTTTGTGTTCCCTACAAGCTAGGTGAAGGAAGGCTTTCACACACAGTTATCTCCCAGAATTGAGCATGTGGAGAGACGTTCGTTCATCTAGCGCAAAAGGAATTGGTTGCAGGCAAACTTTTACTCTGTTCTCTCAGTCTGTTTCCTAGTGCCGGTTTGAAGTTCCTGCAGTTTTCAGTGTAAAACCGAGTTGGAGCTTCTACCTCCCCATATATATGTAAGGAATGGAGTTTGCAACTGAAAAGAAACTTTGTGTTCCCAAAAAGCTAGGTGAAGTACGGCTTTCACACACACTTATCTCTCAGAACTGAGCAAGTGGAGAGACGTTCGTTCATCTAGCACCAAGGGAACGGTTTGCAGGAGACACCTTTTCGCTGCTTTCTCATTCTGTTTCCTAGTGCCGGTTTGAAGTTCCTGCAGTTTTCACTGTAAAACCGTTTTGGAGCTTGTACCTCCCCATATATATGTATGGAATGGTGTTTGCAACTGAAAAGAAAATTTGTGTTCCCAACAAGCTAGTTTAAGGACGGCTTTCACACACACTTATCTCTCAGAACTGAGCAAGTGGAGAGACGTTCGTTCATCTAGCACCAAGGGAACGGGTTGCAGGAGACACTTTTTCTCTGCTTTCTCAGTCTGTTTCCTTGTGCCGGTTTGAAGTTCCTGCAGTTTTCACTGTCAAACCGAGTTGGAGCTAGTACCTCCCCATATATATGTATGGAATGGAGTTTGCAACTGAAAAGAAACTTTGTGTTCCCAACAAGCCAGGTGAAGGACGGCTTTCACACACACTTATCTCTCAGAACTGAGCAAGTGGAGAGACGTTCGTTCACCTATCACCAAGGGAACGGGTTGCAGGAGACACTTTTTCTCTGCTTTCCCAGTCTGTTTCCTAGTGCCGGTTTGAAGTTCCTGCAGTTTTCACTGTCAAACCGAGTTGGAACTACTACCACCCCATATATATGTATGGATTGGAGATTGCAACTGAAAAGAAATTTTGTGTTCCCAACAAGAAAGGGGAAGGACGGCTTTCACACACACCTATCTATCAGAACTGAGCATGTGGAGAGACGTTCGTTCATCTAGCACAAAATGAACGGGTTGCAGGGGAAACTTTTACTCTGGATTCTCAGTATGTTTCCTAGAGCCGGTTTGAAGTTCCTGCAGTTTTCACTGTAAAACCGTGTTGGAGCTACTACCGCCCCATATATATGTATGGATTGGAGTTAGAGACTGAAAAGAAAATTTGTGTTCCCTGCAAGATTGTTGAAGTACGGATTTCAAACACATCTATCTCTCAGAACTGAGCATGTGGAGAGACGTTCGTTCATCTAGCACAAATGGAACGTGTTGCTCTAGAAACATTTACTCTGGTTTATCAGTCTGTTTCCTAGTGCCGGTTTGAAGTTCCTGCTGTTTTCACTGTATAACCGAGTTGGAGATAATGCTTCCCGATATATATGTATGGATTGGAGTTTGCAACTGAAAAGAAACTTTGTGTTCCCTACAAGTTAGGTGAAGGACGGCTTTCACACACAGTTATCTCTCAGAATTGAGCATGTGCAGAGACGTTCGTTCATCTAGCACAAAGGGAATGTGTTGCAGGCAAACTTTTACTCTGGTCTCTCAGTCTCTTTCCTAGTGCCGGTTTGAATTTCCTGCAGTTTTCACTGTAAAACTGATTTGGATCTATTACATCAACTTATATATGTATGGAGTGGTGTTTACAACTGAAAAGAATCTATGTGTTCCCAGCAAGATAGGTGAAGGACGGCTTTCACACACACTTATCACTCAGAACTGAGCATTTGGAGAGACGATCGTTCATCTAGCACAAAGGGAACGGGTTGCAGGAGAAACTTTTACTCTGGTTTCTCAGTCTGTTTCCTTATGCCGGTTTGACGTTCCTGCATTTTTCACTGTAAAACCGTGTTGGAGCTAGTACATGCCCATATATATGTATGGAGAGGTGTTTGCAACTGAAAAGAATACTTGTGTTCCCAACAAGATTGTTGAAGAACGGCTTTCACACACAGCTATCTCTCAAAATTTAGCATGTGGAGAGACGTTCGATCACCTAGCACAAATGGAACGGTTTGCTGTAGAAACTTTTACTCTGGTTTCTCAGTCTGTTTCCTAGTGCCGGTTTGAATTTTCTGCAGTTTTCACTGTAAAACAGTTTTGGAGCTAGTACCTCCACATATATATAAATGGAGTGGAGTTTGCAACTGAAAAGAAACTTTGTGTTCCCAACAAGCTAGGTGAAAGTCGGCTTTCACACACACATATATCTCACAACTGTGCATGTGGGGAGACTTTCGTTCATCTAGCACAAAGGGAACGGATTGCATGAGAAACTTTTACTCTGGGTTCTCAGTCTGTTTCCTAGTGCCAGTTTGAATTTCCTGCAGTTTTCACTGTAAAACCGATTTGGAACTACTACCTCCCCATATATATGTATGGATTGGAGTTTACAGCTGAAAAGAAAATTTGTGTTCCCAATAAGAAAGGGGAAGGACTGCTTTCACACACACCTATCTCTCAGAATTGAGCATGTGGAGAGACGTTCGTTCATCTGGCACAAAATGAACGGGTTTCAGGGGAAACTTTTACTCTGGATTCTCAGTATGTTTCCTAGAGCCGGTTTGAACTTCCTGCAGTTTTCACTGTAAAACCGAGTTGGAGCTACTACCGCCCCATATATATGTATGGATTGGAATTAGAAACTGAAAAGAAAATTTGTGTTCCCTACAAGATTTTTGAAGTACGGATTTCACACACAACTATCTCTCAGAACTGACCATGTGGAGAGACGTTCGTTCTTCTAGCACATAGGGAACGGGTTGCCGGAGAAACTTTTACTCTGGTTTCTCAGTCTGTTTCCTAGTGCCGGTTTGAAGTTCCTGCAGTTTTCACTGTAAAACCGAGTTGGAGCTAGTACCTCCACATATATATGTAGGGAGTGGATTTTGCAACTGAAAAGAAACTATGTGTTCCCAACAAGCTATGTGAAGGACGGCTTTCACTCACACATATCTCTCACAAATTTGCATGTGGAGAGAAGTTCGTTCATCTATCACAAATGGAACGGGTTTCAGGAGAAACTTTTACTCTGGTTTCTCAGTCTGTTTCCTAGTGCCGGTTTGAAGTTCCTGCAGTTTTCACTGTAAAACAAAGTTGGAACTAGAACCTACCCATATATATGTATGGAGAGGTGTTTGCAACTGAAAAGAAACTTTGTGTTCCCAACAAGCTAGGTGAAGGACGGCTTTCAATCACACATATCTCTCAGAACTGAGCATGTCGAGAGAAGTTCTTTCATCTATCACAAAGGGAACGAGTTGCCAGAGAAACTTTTGCTCTGGATTCTCAGTCTGTTTCCTAGTGCCTGATTGAAGTTCCTGCATTTTTCACTGTAAAACCGATTTGGATCTATTACCTCAACATATATATGTAAGGAGTGGAGTTTGCAACTGAAAAGAAACTTTGTGTTCCCAACAAGCTACGTGAAGGATGGCATTCACACACACTTATTTCTCAGAACTGAGCATTTGGAGAGACGATCGTTCATCTAGCACAAAGGGAAAGGGTTGCTGGAGAAACTTTTACTCTGGTTTCTCAGTATGTTTCCTAGTGCCGGTTTGACGTTCCTGCAGTTTTCACTGTAACACCGTGTTGTAGCTAGTACCTGCCCATATATATGTATGGAGAGGTGTTTGCAACTGAAAAGAAAATTTGTGTTCCCAACAAGATTGTTGAAGGACGGCTTTCACACACAATTTTCTCTGAGAACTGAGCATGTGGAAAGACGTTCGTTCATCTAGCACAAAGGGAACGGGTTGCAGGAGAAACTATTAATCTGGTTTCTCAGTCTGTTTCCTAGTGCCGGTTTGAAGTTCCTGCAGTTTTCACTGTAAAACCGTGTTGGAACTAATACATCCCCATATATATGTATGGATTGGAGATTGCAACTGAAAGGAAATTTGTGTTCCCAACAAGACAGGTTAAAAAAGGCTTTCACACACACCTGTCTCTCAGAACTGAGCATGTGGAGAGACGTTCGTTCATCTAGAAAAAGGGAACGGGTTCCAGGAGAAACTTTTACTCTGGTTTCTCAGCCTGTTTCCTAGTGCCGGTTTGAAATTCCTGCAGTTTTCACTGTAAAACCGAGTTGGAGATTGTACCTCTCCATATATATGTATGGAGAGAGGTTTGCAACTGAAAAGAAACTTTGTGTTCCCAACAAGCTAGGTGAAGGACGGCATTCACACAGACATCTCTCTGAAATGAGAATGTGGAGAGAAGTTCGTTCACCTCGCACAAAGGGAACGGGATGCAGGAGAAACTTTTACTCTGGTTTCTCAGTATGTTTCCTAGAGACGGTTGGTAGTTCCTGCTGTTTTCACTGTAAAACCGAGTTGGATCTAATACCTCCCCATATATATGTATGGAGTGGAGTTTGCAACTGAAAAGAACTTTGTGTTCCCAACAAGCTAGGTGAAGGACGGCTTTCACTCACACTTATCTTTCACAGCTGAGCATGTGGAGAGACGTTCGTTCATCTAGCACAAATGGAACGGTTTGCAGGATAAAATTTTACTCTGGTTTCTCAGTCTGTTTCCTTGTGCCGGTTGGAAGTTCCTGCAGTTTTCACTGTAAAATCGACGTGGAGCTAGTACCTCCCCAAATATATGTATGGAGAGGTGTTTGCAACTGAATAGAATCTTTGTGTTCTCAACAAGCTAGGTGAAGTACGGCTTTCACACACACTTATCTCTCAGAAATGAACATGTGGAGAGACGTTCGTTCATCTAGCACAAAGGGAACAGGTTGCAGGAGAAATTTTTCTTTGGATTCTCAGTATGTTTCCGAGTGCCGGGTTGAAGTTCCTGCAGTTTTCACTGTAAAACCGGATTGGAGCTAGCACCTCAACATATATATGTATGGTTTGGGGTTTGCAACTGAAAAGAAACTTTGTTATCCCAACATCCTAGGTGAAGGACTAATTTCACACACACTTATCTCTGAGAACTGAGCATGTGGAGAGACGTTCGTTCATCCAGCACAAAGGGAAATGTTTGCAGGGAAACTTTTACTCTGGTTTCTCAGTCTGTTTCCTAGTGCCAGTTTGAACTTCCTGCAGTTATCACTGTAAAAACGATTTGGATCTAGTACCTCCTCAAATATATGTATGGAGTGGAGTTTGCAACTGAAAAGAAACTTTGTGTTCCCAACAAGCTAGTTGAAAGACGGCTTTCACACACACTTATCTCTCAGATCTGAGCATGTGGAGAGACGTTCGTTCATCTAGCACAATGGGAACGTGTTGCAGTCGAAACTCTTACTCTGGTTTCTCAGTCTGTTTCCTAGTGCCGGTTAGAAGTTCCTGCATTTTTCACTGTAAAACCGAGTTGAAGAAAGTACTTCCCCATATATATGTATGGAGAGGTGTTTGCAACTGAAATGAAACTTTGTGTTCCCAACAAGCTAGTTGAAATACGGCTTTCATACACACATATCCCTCAGAACTGAGCATGTGGAGAGACGTTCGTTTATGTAGCACAAATGGAACTGGTTGCAGGAGAAATTTTACTCTGGTTTCTCACTCTGTTTCCTAGTGCCGGTTTGAAGTTCCAGCTGTTTTCACAGTAAAACCGTGTTGGAGCTAGTACTTCCCGATATATATGTATGGAGTGGAGTTTGCATCTGAAAAGAAACTTTGTTTTCCCAACAAGCTAGGTGAAGGACGGCTTTCACACACAATTATCTCTCAGAACTGAGCATGTGGAGAGACGATCATTCTTCTACCACAAAGGGAACGGGTTGCAGGAGAAACTTTTACTCTGGTTTCTCAGTCTTTTTCCTAGTGCCGGTTTGATGTTCCTGCAGTTTTCACTGTAAAACCGTGTTGGAGCTAGTACCTCCCCATATGTATGTATGGAGAGATGTTTGCAATTGAATAGAAAATTTGTATTCCCAACAAGATTTTTGAAGGACGGCTTTCACACACACCTATCTCTCAGAACTGAGCATGTGGAGAGACGTTCGTTCATCAAGCACAAAGGGAACGGGTTGCTGGAGAAACTTTTACTCTGGTTTCTCAGTCTGTTTCCTAGTGCTGGTTTGAAGTTCCTGCAGTTTTCACTGTAAAACCGAGTTGTAGCTAGTACCTCCACTTATATATGTATGGAGTGGAGTTGGCAACTGAAAAGAAACCATGTGTACCCAACAAGCTAGGTGAAGGACGGCTTTCACACACACATATCTCTCACAACTGTGCATGTGGAGAGACGTTCGTTCATCTAGCACAAACGGAACGGGTTGCAGGAGAAATTTTTACTCTGGTTTCTCAGTCTGTTTCCTAGTGCCGGTTTGAAGTTCCTTCAGTTTTCACTGTAAAACCGAGTTGGAACAAGTACCTCCACATATATATGTATGGAGAGGTGTTTGCAACTGAAAAGAAACTTTGTTTTCCCAACAAGCTATGTGAAGGACGGCTTTCATACACACTTATCTCTCAGAACTGAGCATGTGGAGATACGTTCGTTCATCTAGCACAAGGGGAACGGTTTGCCCGCGAAACTTTTACTCTGGTTTCTCAGTCTGTTTCCTAGTGCCGGTTTGAATTTCCTGCAGTTTTCACTGTAAAACCGAGTTGGATCTAGTACAACCCCATATATATGTATGGAGTGGTGTTTGCAACTGAAAAGGAACTTTGTGTTCCCAACAATCTAGTTGAAGTTCGGCTTTCACACACAATTATCTCTCAGATCTGAGCATGTGGAGAGACGTTCGTTCATCTAGCACAAATGGAACGTGTTGCAGGAGAAACTTTTACTCTGGTTTCTCAGTCTGTTTCCTAGTGCCTGTTTGATGTTCCTGCAGTTTTCACTGTAAAACCGAGTTGGAACTACTACCTCCCCATATATATGTATGGATTGGTGTTTGCAACTGAAAAGAAAATTTGTGTTACCAACAAGATAGGTGAAGGACGGCTTTCACACACACCTATCTCTCAGAACTGAGCATGTGGAGAGACGATCATTCTTCTACCACAAAAGGAACGGGTTGCAGGAGAAACTTTTACTCTGGTTTCTCAGTCTTTTTCCTAGTGCCGGTTTGACGTTCCTGCAGTTTTCACTGTAAAACCGTGTTGGAGCTAGTACCTCCCCATATGTATGTATGGAGAGATGTTTGGAATTGAATAGAAAATTTGTATTCCCAACAAGATTTTTGAAGGACGGCTTTCACACACACCTATCTCTCAGAACTGAGCATGTGGAGAGACGTTCGTTCATCAAGCACAAAGGGAACGGGTTGCTGGAGAAACTTTTACTCTGGTTTCTCAGTCTGTTTCCTAGTGCTGGTTTGAAGTTCCTGCAGTTTTCACTGTAAAACCGAGTTGTAGCTAGTACCTCCACTTATATATGTATGGAGTGGAGTTGGCAACTGAAAAGAAACTTTTTGTACCCAACAAGCTAGGTAAAGGACGGCTTTCACACACACATATCTCTCACAACTGTGCATGTGGAGAGACGTTCGTTCATCTAGCACAAACGGAACGGGTTGCAGGAGAAATTTTTACTCTGGTTTCTCAGTCTGTTTCCTAGTGCCGGTATGAAGTTCCTGCAGTTTTCACTGTAAAACCGAGTTGGAACAAGTACCTCCACATATATATGTATGGAGAGGTGTTTGCAACTGAAAAGAAACTTTGTTTTCCCAACAAGCTATGTGAAGGACGGCTTTCATACACACTTATCTCTAAAACTGAGCAATTGGAAAGAAGTTCGTTCACCTACCACAATGGGAACGGGATGCAGGAGAAATTTTTACTCTGGTTTCTCAGTCTGTTTCCTAGTGCCGGTTTGAAGTTCCTGCTCTTTTCACTGTAAAACCGAGTTGGAGCTAGTACTTACCGATATATATGTATGGAGTGGAATTTGCAACTGAAAAGAAACTTTGTGTTCCCTACATGCTAGGTGAAGGACGGCATTCACACACAGTTATCTCTCAGAATTGAGCATGTGGAGAGAAGTTCGCTCATCTATCACAAAGGGAATGGGTTGCAGGGAAACTTTTACTCTGGTTTCTCAGGATTTTTCTTAGTGCCGGTTTGAATTTCCTGCAGTTTTCACTCTAAAACTGACTTGGATCTATTTCCTCAACATATATATGAATGATGTGGAGTTTGCAACTGAAAAGAATCTTTGTGTTCCCAACAAGCTATGTGAAGTACGGCTTTCACACACACTTATCTCTCAGAACTGAGCATGTGGAGAGACAATCGTCCATCAAGCACAAAGGGAACGGGTTGCAGGAGAAACTTTTACTCTGGTTTCTCAGTCTGTTTCCTAGTGCCGGTTTGACGATCCTGCAGTTTTCACTGTAAAACAGTGTTGGAGCTTGTACCTCCCCATATATATGTATGGAGAGGTGTTTGCAACTGAAAAGAAACTTTGTGTTCCCAACAAGCTAGTTGAAGTTCGGCTTTCACACACAATTATCTCTCACATCTGAGCATGTGGAGAGACGTTCGTTCATCTAGCACAAATGGAACGTATTGCAGGAGAAACTTTTACTCTGGTTTCTCAGTCTGTTTCCTAGTGCCTGTTTGATGTTCCTGCAGTTTTCACTGTAAAACCGAGTTGGAACTACTACCTCCCCATATATATGTATGGATTGGTGTTTGCAACTGAAAAGAAAATTTGTGTTACCAACAAGATTGGTGAAGGACGGCTTTCACACACACCTATCTCTCAGAACTGAGCATGTGGAGAGACGTTCATTCATCTAGCACAAAAGGAACGGTTTGCAGGAGAAACTTTTAATCTGGTTTCTCAGTCGGTTTCCTAGTGCCAGTTTGAAGTTCCTGCATTTTTCACTGTAAATCCGAGTTGAAGCTACTACCTCCCCATATATATGTACGGATTGAAGTTTGCAACTGAAAAGAAAATTTGTGTTACCAACAAGATTGTTGAAGAACGGCTTTCTCACACAACTACCTCTCAGAACTGAGCATGTGGAGAGACGTTCTTTCATCTAGCACAAATGGAACTGGTTGCTGGAGAAACTTTTACTGTGGTTTCTCAGTCTGTTTCCTAGTGCCTGTTTGAAGTTCCTGCAGTTTTCACTGTAAAACTGAGTTGGAACTACTACCTCCCCATATATATGTATGGATTGGAGTTTGCAACTGAAAAGAAAATTTGTGTTCCCAACAAGATAGATGAAGGACGGCTTTCACACACACATATCTCCCAGAACTAAGCATGTGGAGAGACGTTCGTTCATCTAGCACAAATGGAACTGGTTGCAGGTGTAACTTTTACTCTGGTTTCTCAGTCTGTTGCCTAGTGCCGGTTTGATGTTCCTTCAGTATTCACTGTAAAATCGAGTTGGATCTTGTACCTCTCCATATATATGTATGGAGAGGTGTTTGCAACTGAAAAGAAACTTTGTGTTCCCAGCAAGCTAGGTGAAGTTCGGCTTTAACACACACTTATCTCTTAGAACTGAGCATTTGGAGAGAAGTTCGTTCACCTAGCACAATGGGAACGGGATGCAGGTGAAATTTTTACTCTGGTTTCTCAGTCTGTTTCCTAGTGCCGGTTTGAAGTTCCTGCTGTTTTCACTGTAAAACCGAGTTGGAGCTAGTACTTCCCGATATATATGTATGGAGTGGAGTTTGCAACTGGAAAGAAACTTTGTGTTCCCTATATGCTAGGTGAAGTACGGCATTCACACACAATTATCTCTCAGAATTGAGCATGTGGAGAGAAGTTCGCTCATCTATCACAAAGGGAATGGGTTGCAGGGAAACTTTTACTCTGGTTTCTCAGGTTTTTCTTAGTGCCGGTTTGAAGTTCCAGCAGTTTTCACTGTAAAACTGACTTGTATCTATTTCCTCAACATATATATGTATGAGGTGGAGTTTGCAACTGAAAAGAAACTTTGTGTTCCCAACAAGCTATGTGAAGTATGGCTTTCACACACACTTATCTCTCAGAACTGAGCATGTGGAGAGACGATCGTCCATCAAGCACAAAGGGAACGGGTTGCAGGAGAAACTTTTACTCTGGTTTCTCAGTCTGTTTAATAGTGCCGGGTTGACGTTCCTGCAGTTTTCACTGTAAAACAGTGTTGGAGCTTGTACCTCCCCCTATATATGTATGGAGAGGTGTTTGCAACTGAAGAGAAATTTTGTGTTCCCAACAAGATTGTTGAAGGACGGCATTCACACACATCAATCTCTCAGAAATGAGCATGTGGAGGGACTTTCGTTCATCTAGCTCAAAGGGAACGGGTTGCTGGAGAAACTTTTACTCTGGTTTCTCAGTCTGTTTCCTAGTGCCGGTTTGAAGTTAATGCAGTTTTCACAGTAAAACCGAGTTGGAGCTAGTACCTCCCCATATATATGTATGGATTGGAGTTTGCAACTGAAAAGAAAATTTGTGTTCCCAATAAGATAGGTGAAGGACGGTTTTCACACACAACTATCTCTCAGAACTGAGCATGTGGAGAGACGTTCGTTCATCTAGCACAAAGGGAACGGGATGCAGGAGAAACAATTACTCTGGTTTCTCAGACTCTTTCCTAGTGCCGGGTTGAAGTTCGTGCAGTTTTCACTGTAAAACCGAGTTGGAGCAAGTACCTCCCCAAATATATGTATGGAGAGGGGTTTCAACTGAAAAGAAATTTTGTGTTCCCAACATGTTATTTGTAAGACGGCTTTCACACACACTTATCCCTCAGAACTGAGCATGTGGAGAGACGTTCTTTCATCTATCACAAAGGGAACGGGTTGCCGTAGAAACTTTTACTCTGGTTTCTCAGTCTGTTTCCTAGTGCCGGTTTGAAATTCCTGCAGTTTTCACTGTAAAACCGATTTGGAGCTTGAACCCCCCATATATATGTATGGATTGGAGTTTGCAACTGAAAACAAACTTGGTGTTCCCAACAAGCTATTTGAAGGACGGCATTCACACACAATTATCTCTCAGAATTGAGCATGTGGAGAGATGTTCGTTCATCTAGCACAAAAAGAACGGGTTGCAGGAGAAACATTTACTCTGGTTTCTTAGTCTGTTTCCTAGTGCCGGTTTGAAGGTCCTGCATTTTTCACTGTAAGACCGAGTTGGAACTACTACCTCCCCACATATATGTATGGATTGGAGTTTGCAAATGAAAAGAAAATTTGAGTTCCCAACAAGATAGGTGAAGGACGGCTTTCACACACAATTATCACTCAGAACTGAGTATGTGGAGAGACGTTCGTTCATCTAGCACAAATGGAACGTGTTTCAGGAGAAACTTTTTCTCTGGTTTCTCAGTCTGTTTCCTAGTGCCGGTTTGAAGTTCCTGAAGTTTTCTCTTTAAAACCGAGTTGGAGCTTGTAACTCTCCATATATATGTATGGAGAGGTGTTTGCAACCGAAAAGAATCTTTGTGTTCCCAACAAGCTATGTGAAGGACGGCTTTCACACACACTTATCTCTCAGATCTAAGCATGTGGAGAGAAGTTCTTTCACCTAGCAAAATGGGAACGGGATGCAGGAAAAACTTTACTCTGGTTTCTCAGTCTGTTTCCTAGTGCCGAATTGAAGTTCGTGCAGTTTTCAGTGTAAAACCGAGTTGGAGCTAGTACCTCCCCATATATATGTATGGAGAGGGGTTTCAACTGAAAAGAAACTTTGTGTTCCCAACATGTTAGTTGTAAGACGGCTTTCACACACACTTATCCCTCAGAACTGAGCATGTGGAGAGACGTTCTTTCATCTAGCACAAAGGGAACGCGTTGCCGTAGAAACTTTTACTCTGGTTTCTCAGTCTGTTTCCTAGTGCCGGTTTGAAGTTCCTGCAGTTTTCACTGTAAAACCGATTTGGAGCTTGAACCCCCCATATATATGTATGGAGTGGAGTTTGCAACTGAAAAGTAACTTTGTGATCCCAACAAGCTTGATGAAGTACGGCTTTCACACACACATATCTCTCAGAACTGAGCATGTGGAGAGACGTTCGTTCATCTAGCACAAAGGGAACGGGTTGCCGGTGAAACGTTTATTCTGGTTTCTCATTCTGTTGCCTAGTGCCGGTTTGAAGTTCCTGCAGTTTTCATAGTAAAACCGAGTTGGAGCTAGTAAATCCCCATAAATATGTATGGATTGGAGTTTGCAACTGAAAAGAAAATTAGTGTTCCCACCATGATATATGAAGGAATGCTTTCACACACACCTATCTCTCAGAACTGAGCATGAGGAGAGACGTTCGTTCATCTAGCACAAAAGGAACGGGTTGCCGGAAAACTTTTACTCTGGTTTCTCAGTCTGTTCCCTAGTGCCGGGTTGAAGTTCCTGCAGTTTTCACTGTAAAACCGAGTTGGAGCTAGTACCTACCCATATATATGTATGGAGAGAGGTTTCACCTGAAAAGAAACTTTGTGTTCCCAACATGCTAGTTGAAAGACGGCTTTCACACACACTTATCCCTCAGAAATGAGCATGTGGAGAGACGTTCTTTCAACAAGCACAAAGGGAAACGGTTGCCATAGAAACTTTGACTCTGGTTTCTCAATCTGTTTCCTAGTGTCGGTTTGAAGTTCCTGCAGATTTCACTGTAAACCAGATTTGGATCTAGTACCGCCCCATATATATGTATGGAGTGGAATTTCCAACTGAAAATAAAATTTGTGTTCCCAACAAGAGAGTTGAAGGACGGTTTTAAACACACTTATCTCTCAGAACTGAGCATGTGGAGAGAAGTTCGTTCATCTAGCACAAAAGGAACGGTTTGACGGAAAACTTTTATTCTGGTTTCTCAGTCTGTTTCTTAGTGGCGGTTTGAAGTTCCTGCAGTTTTCACTGCAAAACCAAGTTGGAGCTAGTACCTCCCAATAAATATGTATGGAGCGGAGTTTGCAACTGAAAAGAAACTTTGTGTTCCCAACAAGCTAGTTGAAGGACGGCATTCACACACAATTATCTCTCAGAACTGAGCATTTGGAGAGACGTTCGTTCTTCTAGCACAAAGGGAACGGGTTGCATGAGAAACATTTACTCTGGTTTCTCAGTCTGTTTCCTAATGCCGGTTTGAAGTTCCTGCTGTTTTCATTGTAAAACCGAGTTGGAGCTAGTACTTCCCGATATATATGTATGGAGTGGAGTTTGCAACTGAAAAGAAACATTGTGTTCCCTACAAGCTAGGTGACGGACGACTTTCACACACAGTTATCTCTCAGAATTGAGCATATGGAAAGACGTTCGTTCATCTAGCACAAAAGGAATGGGTTGCAGGGAAATTTTTACTCTGGTCTCTCAGTCTGTTTCCTAGTGCCGGTTTGAAGTTCCTGCAGTTTTCACTGTAAAACCGAGTTGGAGCTTGTAACACCCCATATATATATGGAGTGGAGTTTGCAACTGAAAAGAAACTTTGTGTTCCCAACAAGCTAGTTGAAGTACGGCTTTCACACACAATTATCTCTCAGAAATGAACATGTGGAGAGAAGTTCGTTCATCTAGCACAAAGTGAACGGATTGCAGGGGAAACTTTTACTCTGGTTTCTCAGTCTTTTTCCTAGTGCCGGATTGAAGTTCCTGCAGTTTTCACTGTAAAACCGAGTTGGAAATACTACCAAACCATATATATGTATGGATTGTTGTTTGCAACTGAAAAGAAACTTTGTGTGCCCAACAAGATATGTGAAGGACGGCTTTCACACACAAATATCTCTCAGAACTGAGCATGTGGAGAGATTTTCGTTCATCTAGCACAAATGGAACGGGTTGCAGGAGAAACTTTTACTCTGGTTTCTTAGTCTGTCTCTTGTGCCGGTTTTAAGTTCCTGCAATTTTCACTGTAAAACCGAGCTGGAACTAATACCTCCCCATATATATGTATGGATTGGTGTTTGCAACTGAAAAGAAAATTTGTGTTACCAACAAGATAGGTGAAGGACTGCTTTCACACACACCTATCTCTCAGAACTGAGCATGTGGAGAGACGATCATTCTTCTACCACAAAGGGAACGGGTTGCAGGAGAAACTTTTACTCTGTTTTCTCAGTCTTTTTCCTAGTGCCGGTTTGACGTTCCTGCAGTTTTCACTGTAAAACCGTGTTGGAGTTAGTACCTCCCCATATGTATGTATGGAGAGATGTTTGCAATTGAATAGAAAATTTGTATTCCCAACAAGATTTTTGAAGGACGGCTTTCACACACACCTATCTCTCAGAACTGAGCATGTGGAGAGACGTTCGTTCATCAAGCACAAAGGGAACGGTTTGCTGGAGAAACTTTTATTCTGGTTTCTCTGTCTGTTTCCTAGTGCTGGTTTGAAGTACCTGCAGTTTTCACTGTAAAACCGAGTTGTAGCTAGTACCTCCACTTATATATGTATGGAGTGGAGTTGGCAACTGAAAAGAAACCTCGTGTACCCAACAAGCTAGGTGAAGGACGGCTTTCACACACACATATCTCTCACAACTGTGCATGTAGAGAGACGTTCGTTCATCTAGCACAAACGGAACGGGTTGCAGGAGAAATTTTTACTCTGGTTTCTCAGTCTGTTTCCTAGTGCCGGTTTGAAGTTCCTGCAGTTTTCACTGTAAAACCGAGTTGGGGATAGGACCTCCACATGTATATGTATGGAGTGGGGTTTGCAACTGAAAAGAAATTTTGTGTTCCCAACTTGCTATGTGAAGGACGGAATTCACACACACATATATCTCAGAACTGAGCATGTGGAGAGACTTTCGTTCATCTAGCACAAAGGAACGGGTTGCCGGTGAAACTTTTACTCTGGTTTCTCAGTCTGTTTCCTAGTGCCGGTTTGAAGTTCCTGCAGTTTTCACTGTAAAGCAGAGTTGGAACTACTACCTCCCCATATATATGTATGGATTGGAGTTTGCAACTGAAAAGAAAATTTGTGTTCCCAACAAGATAGATGAAGGACGGCATTCACACACACATATCTCTCAGAACTGAGCATGTGGAGAGAAGTTCGTTCATCTAGCACAAATGGAACGTGTTGCAGGTGTAACTTTTACTCTGGTTTCTCAGTCTGTTGCCTAGTGCCGGTTTGATGTTCCTGCAGTATTCACTGTAAAACCGAGTTGGATCTTGTACCTCTCCATATATATGTATGGAGAGGTGTTTGCAACTGAAAAGAAACTTAGTGTTCCCAGCAAGCTAGGTGAAGTACGGCTTTAACACACACTTATCTCTTAGAACTGAGCATTTGGAAAGAAGTTCGTTCACCTAACACAATGGGAACGGGATGCAGGAGAATTTTTTACTCTGGTTTCTCAGTCTGTTTCCTAGTGCCGGTTTGAAGTTCCTTCTGTTTTCACTGTAAAACCGAGTTGGAGCTAGTACTTTCCGATATATATGTATGGAGTGTAGTTTGCAACTGAAAAGAAACTTTGTGTTCCCTACATGCTAGGTGAAGGACGGCTTTCACACACACTTATCTCTCAGAACTGAGCATGTGGAGAGACGATCGTCCATCAAGCACAAAGGGAACGGGTTGCAGGAGAAACTTTTACTCTGGTTTCTCAGTCTGTTTCCTAGTGCCGGTTTGACGATCCTGCAGATTTAACTGTAAAACAGTGTTGGAGCTTGTACCTCCCCATATATATGTATGGAGAGGTGTTTGCAACTGGAAAGAAACTTTGTGTTCCCAACAAGCTAGTTGAAGTTCGGCTTTCACACACAATTATCTCTCACATCTGAGCATGTGGAGAGACGTTCGTTCATCTAGAACAAATGGAACGTATTGCAGGAGAAACTTTTACTCTGGTTTCTCAGTCTGTTTCCTAGTGCCTGTTTGAAGTTCCTGCAGTTTTCACTGTAAAACCGAGTTTGGGATAGTACCTCCACATGTATATGTATGGAGTGGAGTTTGCAACTGAAAAGAAATTTTGTGTTCCCTACATGCTAGTGAAGGACGGAATTCACACACACATATATCTCAGAACTGAGCATGTGGAGAGACGATCGTTCATCTAGCACAAACGAACGGGTTGCCGGTGAAACTTTTACTCTGGATTCTCAGTCTGTTTCCTAGTGCCGGTTTGAAGTTCCTGCAGTTTTCACTGTAAAACCGAGTTGGAACTTCTACCTCCCCATATATATGTATGGATTGGAGTTTGCAACTGAAAAGAAAATTTGTGTTCCCAACAAGATAGATGAAGGACGGCTTTCACACACACATATCTCTCAGAACTGAGCATGTGGAGAGACGTTTTTTCATCTAGCACAAATGGAACGGGTTGCAGGTGTAACTTTTACTCTGGTTCCTCAGTCTGTTGCCTAGTGCCGGTTTGATGTTCCTGCAGTATTCACTGTAAAATCGAGTTGGATCTTGTACCTCTCCATATATATGTATGGATTGGAGTTTGCAACTGAAAAGAAAATTTGTGTTCCCAATAAGATAGGTGAAGGACGGTTTTCACACACAACTATCTCTCAGATCTGAGCATGTGGAGAGACGTTCGTTCATCCAGCACAAAGGGAACGGGATGCAGGAGAAACTATTACTCTTGTTTCTCATACTCTTTCCTAGTGCCGGGTTGAAGTTCGTGCAGTTTTCACTGTAAAACCGAGTTGGAGCTAGTACCTCCCCATATATATGTATGGAGAGGGGTTTCAACTGAAAAGAAACTTTGTGTTCCCAACATGTTATTTGTAAGACGGCTTTCACACACACTTATCTCTCAGAACTGAGCATGTGGAGAGACGTTCTTTCATCTAGCACAAAGGGAACGGGTTGCCGTAGAAATTTTACTCTGGTTTCTCAGTCTGTTTCCTATTGCCGGTTTGAAGTTCCTGCAGTTTCACTTTAAAACCGATTTGGAGCTTGAACCCCCCATATATATGTATGGATTGGAGTTTGCAACTTAAAAGAAACTTGGTGTTCCCAACAAGCTATTTGAAGGACGGCATTCACACACAATTATCTCTCAGAACTGAGCATGTGGAGAGATGTTCGTTAATCTAGCACAAAATGAACGGGTTGCAGGAGAAATATTTACTCTGGTTTCTCAGTCTGTTTCCTAGTGCCGGTTTGAAGGTCCTGCATTTTTCACTGTAAGACCGAGTTGGAACTACTACCTCCCCACATATATGTATGGATTGGAGTTTGCAAATGAAAAGAAAATTTGTGTTCCCAACAAGATAGGTGAAGGACGGCTTTCACACACAATTATCACTCAGAACAGAGCATGTGGAGAGACGTTCGTTCATCTAGCACAAAGGGAACGTGTTTCAGGAGAAACTTTTTCTCTGGTTTCTCAGTCTGTTTCCTAGTGCCGGTTTGAAGTTCCTGAAGTTTTCACTTTAAAACCGAGTTGGAGCTTGTAACTCTCCATATATATGTATGGACAGGTGTTTGCAACCGAAAAGAATCTTTGTGTTCCCAACAAGCTATGTGAAGGACGGCTTTCACACACACTTGTCTCTCAGATCTAAGCATGTGGAGAGAATTTCTTTCACCTAGCAAAATGGGAACGGGAGGCAGGAAAAACTTTACTCTGGTTTCTCAGTCTGTTTCCTAGTGCCGGTTTGAAGTCCGTGCAGTTTTCAGTGTAAAACCGAGTTGGAGCTAGTACCTCCCCATATATATGTATGGAGAGGGGTTTCAACTGAAAAGAAACTTTGTGTTCCCAACACGTTAGTTGTAAGACGGCTTTCACACACACTTACCCCTCAGAACTGAGCATGTGGAGAGACGTTCTTTCATCTAGCACAAAGGGAACGCGTTGCCGTAGAAACTTTTACTCTGGTTTCTCAGTCTGTTTCCTAGTGCCGGTTTGAAGTTCCTGCAGTTTTCACTGTAAAACCGATTTGGAGCTTGAACCCCCCATATATATGTATGGAGTGGAGTTTGCAACTGAAAAGAAAATTTGTGATCCCAACAAGCTTGGTGAAGTACGGCTTTCACACACACATATCTCTCAGAACTGAGCATGTGGAGAGACGTTCGTTCATCTAGCACAAAGGGAACGGGTTGCCGGTGAAACTTTTATTCTGTTTTCTCAGTCTGTTGCCTAGTGCCGGTTTGAAGTTCCTGCAGTTTTCATAGTAAAACCGAGTTGGAGCTAGTAAATACCCATATATATGTATGGATTGGAGTTTGCAACTGAAAAGAATATTACTGTTCCCAACATGATATATGAAGGAAGGCATTCACACACACCTATCTCTCAGAACTGAGCATGAGGAGAGACGTTCGTTCATCTAGCACAAAAGGAACGGTTTGCCGGAAAACTTTTACTCTGGTTTCATAGTCTGTTCCCTAGTGCCGTGTTGAATTTCCTGCAGTTTTCACTGTAAAACCGAGTTGGAGCTAGTACCTACCCATATATATGTATGGAGAGGGGTTTCACCTGAAAAGAAACTTTGTGTTCCCAACATGCTAGTTGAAAGACGGCTTTCACACACACTTATCCCTCAGAAATGAGCATGTGGAGAGACTTTCTTTCATCTAGCACAAAGGGAAACGGTTGCCGTAGAAACTTTTACTCTGGTTTCTCAATCTGTTTCCTAGTGTCGGTTTGAAGTTCCTGCAGATTTCACTGTAAAACAGATTTGGATCTAGTACCGCCCCATATATATGTATGGAGTGGAATTTGCAACTGAATATAAAATTTGTGTTCCCAACAAGAGAGTTGAAGGACGGTTTTCAAACACACTTATCTCTCAGAACTGAGCATGTGTAGAGAAGTTCGTTCATCTAGCACAAAATGAACGGGTTAACGGAAAACTTTTATTCTGGTTTCTCAGTCTGTTTCCTAGTGCCTGTTTGAAGTTCCTGCAGTTTTCACCGCAAAACCGAGTTGGAGCTAGTACCTCCCAATAAATATGTATGGAGCGGAGTTTGCAACTGAAAAGAAACTTTGTGTTCCCAACAAGCTTGTTGAAGGACGGCATTCACACACAATTATCTCTCAGAACTGAGCATGTGGAAAGACGTTCGTTCATCTAGCACAAAAGGAATGGGTTGCAGGGAAATTTTTACTCTGGTCTCTCAGTCTGTTTCCTAGTGCCGGTTTGAAGTTCCTGCAGTTTTCACTGTAAAACCGAATTGGAGCTTGTAACACCCCATATATATATGGAGTGGAGTTTGCAACTGAAAAGAAACTTTGTGTTCAAAACTAGCTAGTTGAAATACGGCTTTCACACACAATTATCTCTCAGAAATGAACATGTGGAGAGAAGTTCGTTCATCTAGCACAAAGTGAACGGATTGCAGGGGAAACTTTTACTCTGGTTTCTCAGTCTGTTTCCTAGTGCCGGTTTGAAGTTCCTGCAGTTTTCACTGTAAAACCGATTTGGAGCTTGAACCCCCCATATATATGTATGGATTGGAGTTTGCAACTTAAAAGAAACTTGGTGTTCCCAACAAGCTATTTGAAGGACGGCATTCACACACAATTATCTCTCAGAACTGAGCATGTGGAGAGATGTTCGTTAATCTAGCACAAAAAGAACGGGTTGCAGGAGAAATATTTACTCTGGTTTCTCAGTCTGTTTCCTAGTGCCGGTTTGAAGGTCCTGCATTTTTCACTGTAAGACCGAGTTGGAACTACTACCTACCCACATATATGTATGGATTGGAGTTTGCAAATGAAAAGAAAATTTGTGTTCCCAACAAGATAGGTGAAGGACGGCTTTCACACACAATTATCACTCAGAACAGAGCATGTGGAGAGACGTTCGTTCATCTAGCACAAAGGGAACGTGTTTCAGGAGAAACTTTTTCTCTGGTTTCTCAGTCTGTTTCCTAGTGCCGGTTTGAAGTTCCTGAAGTTTTCACTTTAAAACCGAGTTGGAGCTTGTAACTCTCCATATATATGTATGGAGAGGTGTTTGCAACCGAAAAGAATCTTTGTGTTCCCAACAAGCTATGTGAAGGACGGCTTTCACACACACTTGTCTCTCAGATCTAAGCATGTGGAGAGAATTTCTTTCACCTAGCAAAATGGGAACGGGATGCAGGAAAAACTTTACTCTGGTTTCTCAGTCTGTTTCCTAGTGCCGGTTTGAAGTTCGTGCAGGTTTCAGTGTAAAACCGAGTTGGAGCTAGTACCTCCCCATATATATGTATGGAGAGGGGTTTCAACTGAAAAGAAACTTTGTGTTCCCAACATGTTAGTTGTAAGACGGCTTTCACACACACTTACCCCTCAGAACTGAGCATGTGGAGAGACGTTCTTTCATCTAGCACAAAGGGAACGCGTTGCCGTAGAAACTTTTACTCTGGTTTCTCAGTCTGTTTCCTAGTGCCGGTTTGAAGTTCCTGCAGTTTTCACTGTAAAACCGATTTGGAGCTTGAACCCCCCATATATATGTATGGAGTGGAGTTTGCAACTGAAAAGAAAATTTGTGATCCCAACAAGCTTGGTGAAGTACGGCTTTCACACACACATATCTCTCAGAACTGAGCATGTGGAGAGACGTTCGTTCATCTAGCACAAAGGGAACGGGTTGCCGGTGAAACTTTTATTCTGGTTTCTCAGTCTGTTGCCTAGTGCCGGTTTGAAGTTCCTGCAGTTTTCATAGTAAAACCGAGTTGGAGCTAGTAAATACCCATATATATGTATGGATTGGAGTTTGCAACTGAAAAGAATATTACTGTTCCCAACATGATATATGAAGGAAGGCATTCACACACACCTATCTCTCAGAACTGAGCATGAGGAGAGACGTTCGTTCATCTAGCACAAAAGGAACGGGTTGCCGGAAAACTTTTACTCTGGTTTCATAGTCTGTTCCCTAGTGCCGTGTTGAAGTTCCTGCAGTTTTCACTGTAAAACCGAGTTGGAGCTAGTACCTACCCATATATATGTATGGAGAGGGGTTTCACCTGAAAAGAAACTTTGTGTTCCCAACATGCTAGTTGAAAGACGGCTTTCACACACACTTATCCCTCAGAAATGAGCATGTGGAGAGACTTTCTTTCATCTAGCACAAAGGGAAACGGTTGCCGTAGAAACTTTTACTCTGGTTTCTCAATCTGTTTCCTAGTGTCGGTTTGAAGTTCCTGCAGATTTCACTGTAAAACAGATTTGGATCTAGTACCGCCCCATATATATGTATGGAGTGGAATTTGCAACTGAATATAAAATTTGTGTTCCCAACAAGAGAGTTGAAGGACGGTTTTCAAACACACTTATCTCTCAGAACTGAGCATGTGTAGAGAAGTTCGTTCATCTAGCACAAAAGGAACGGGTTGACGGAAAACTTTTATTCTGGTTTCTCAGTCTGTTTCCTAGTGCCTGTTTGAAGTTCCTGCAGTTTTCACCGCAAAACCGAGTTGGAGCTAGTACCTCCCAATAAATATGTATGGAGCGGAGTTTGCAACTGAAAAGAAACTTTGTGTTCCCAACAAGCTTGTTGAAGGACGGCATTCACACACAATTATCTCTCAGAACTGAGCATGTGGAGAGACGTTCGTTCATCTAGCACAAAGGGAACGGGTTGCAGGAGAAACATTTACTCTGGTTTCTCAGTCTGTTTCCTAATGCCGGTTTGAAGTTCCTGCTGTTTTCATTGTAAAACCGATTTGGAGCTAGTACTTCCCGATATATATGTATGGAGTGGAGTTTGCAACTGAAAAGAAACATTGTGTTCCCTACAAGCTAGGTGACGGACGGCTTTCACACACAGTTATCTCTCAGAATTGAGCATGTGGAAAGACGTTCGTTCATCTAGCACAAAAGGAATGGGTTGCAGGGAAATTTTTACTCTGGTCTCTCAGTCTGTTTCCTAGTGCCGGTTTGAAGTTCCTACAGTTTTCACTGTAAAACCGAGTTGGAGCTTGTAACACCCCATATATATATGGAGTGGAGTTTGCAACTGAAAAGAAACTTTGTGTTCAAAACTAGCTAGTTGAAATACGGCTTTCACACACAATTTTCTCTCAGAAATGAACATGTGGAGAGAAGTTCGTTCATCTAGCACAAAGTGAACGGATTGCAGGGGAAACTTTTACTCTGGTTTCTCAGTCTTTTTCCTAGTGCCGGATTGAAGTTCCTGCAGTTTTCACTGTAAAACCGAGTTGGAAATACTACCAAACCATATATATGTATGGATTGGTGTTTGCAACTGAAAAGAAACTTTGTGTTCCCAACAAGATATGTGAAGGACGGCTTTCACACACAAATATCTCTCAGAACTGAGCATGTGGAGAGATGTTCGTTCATCTAGCACAAAAAGAACGGGTTGCAGGAGAAATATTTACTCTGGTTTCTCAGTCTGTTTCCTAGTGCCGGTTTGAAGGTCCTGCATTTTTCACTGTAAGACCGAGTTGGAACTATTACCTCCCCACATATATGTATGGATTGGAGTTTGCAAATGAAAAGAAAATTTGTGTTCCCAACAAGATAGGTGAAGGACGGCTTTCACACACAATTATCACTCAGAACAGAGCATGTGGAGAGACGTTCGTTCATCTAGCACAAAGGGAACGTGTTTCAGGAGAAACTTTTTCTCTGGTTTCTCAGTCTGTTTCCTACTGCCGGTTTGAAGTTCATGAAGTTTTCACTTTAAAACCGAGTTGGAGCTTGTAACTCTCCATATATATGTATGGACAGGTGTTTGCAACCGAAAAGAATCTTTGTGTTCCCAACAAGCTATGTGAAGGACGGCTTTCACACACACTTGTCTCTCAGATCTAAGCATGTGGAGAGAATTTCTTTCACCTAGCAAAATGGGAACGGGATGCAGGAAAAACTTTACTCTGGTTTCTCAGTCTGTTTCCTAGTGCCGGTTTGAAGTTCGTGCAGGTTTCAGTGTAAAACCGAGTTGGAGCTAGTACCTCCACATATATATGTATGGAGAGGGGTTTCAACTGAAAAGAAACTTTGTGTTCCCAACATGTTAGTTGTAAGACGGCTTTCACACACACTTATCCCTCAGAACTGAGCATGTGGAGAGACGTTCTTTCATCTAGCACAAAGGGAACGCGTTGCCGTAGAAACTATTACTCTGGTTTCTCAGTCTGTTTCCTAGTGCCGGTTTGAAGTTCCTGCAGTTTTCACTGTAAAACCGATTTGGAGCTTGAACCCCCCATATATATGTATGGAGTGGAGTTTGCAACTGAAAAGAAAATTTGTGATCCCAACAAGCTTGGTGAAGTACGGCTTTCAAACACACATATCTCTCAGAACTGAGCATGTGGAGAGACGTTCGTTCATCTAGCACAAAGGGAACGGGTTGCCGGTGAAACTTTTATTCTGGTTTCTCAGTCTGTTGCCTAGTGCCGGTTTGAAGTTCCTGCAGTTTTCATAGTAAAACCGAGTTGGAGCTAGTAAATACCCATATATATATATGGATTGGAGTTTGCAACTGAAAAGAATATTACTGTTCCCAACATGATATATGAAGGAAGGCATTCACACACACGTATCTCTCAGAACTGAGCATGAGGAGAGACGTTCGTTCATCTAGCACAAAAGGAACGGTTTGCCGGAAAACTTTTACTCTGGTTTCTCAGTCTGTTCCCTAGTGCCGTGTTGAAGTTCCTGCAGTTTTCAATGTAAAACCGAGTTGGAGCTAGTACCTAACCATATATATGTATGGAGAGGGGTTTCACCTGAAAAGAAACTTTGTGTTCCCAACATGCTAGTTGAAAGACGGCTTTCACACACACTTATCCCTCAGAAATGAGCATGTGGAGAGACTTTCTTTCATCTAGCACGAAGGGAAACGGTTGCCGTAGAAACTTTTACTCTGGTTTCTCAATCTGTTTCCTAGTGTCGGTTTGAAGTTCCTGCAGATTTCACTGTAAAACAGATTTGGATCTAGTACCGCCCCATATATATGTATGGAGTGGAATTTGCAACTGAATATAAAATTTGTGTTCCCAACAAGAGTGTTGAAGGACGGTTTTCAAACACACTTATCTCTCAGAACTGAGCATGTGTAGAGAAGTTCGTTCATCTAGCACAAAAGGAACGGGTTGACGGAAAACTTTTATTCTGGTTTCTCAGTCTGTTTCTTAGTGGCGGTTTGAAGTTCCTGCAGTTTTCACTGCAAAACCAAGTTGGAGCTAGTACCTCCCAATAAATATGTATGGAGCGGAGTTTGCAACTGAAAAGAAACTTTGTGTTCCCAACAAGCTAGTTGAAGGACGGCATTCACACACAATTATCTCACAGAACTGAGCATGTGGAGAGACGTTCTTTCATCTAGCACAAAGGGAACGGGTTGCAGGAGAAACATTTACTCTGGTTTCTCAGTCTGTTTCCTAATGCCGGTTTGAAGTTCCTGCTGTTTTCATTGTAAAACGATTTGGAGCTAGTAATTCCCGATATATATGTATGGAGTGGAGTTTGCAAATTAAAAGAAACATTGTGTTCCCTACAAGCTAGGTGACGGACGGCTTTCACACACAGTTATCTCTCAGAATTTGGCATGTGGAAAGACGTTCGTTCATCTAGCACAAAAGGAATGGGTTGCAGGGAAATTTTTACTCTGGTCTCTCAGTCTGTTTCCTAGTGCCGGTTTGAAGTTCCTGCAGTTTTCACTGTAAAACCGAGTTGGAGATTGTAACACCCCATATATATATGGAGTGGAGTTTGCAACTGAAAAGAAACTTTGTATTCCCAACAAGCTAGTTGAAGTACGGCTTTCACACACAATTATCTCTCAGAAATGAACATGTTGAGAGAAGTTCGTTCATCTAGCACAAAGTGAATGGATTGCAAGGGAAACTTTTACTCTGGATTCTCAGTCTGTTTCCTAGTGCCGTTTTGAAGTTCCTGCAGATTTCACTGTAAAACAGATTTGGATCTAGTACCGCCCCATATATATGTATGGATTGGTGTTTGCAACTGAAAAGAAACTTTGAGTTCCCAACAAGATATGTGAAGGACGGCTTTCAAACACAAATATCTCTCAGAACTGAGCATGTGGAGAGAAGTTCGTTCATCTAGCACAAATGGAACGGGTTGCAGGAGAAACTTTTACTCTGGTTTCTCAGTCTGTCTCTTGTGCCGGTTTTAAGTTCCTGCAGTTTTCACTGTAAAACCGAGTTGGAGATAGTACTTCCCGGTATATAGGTATGGAGTGGAGTTTGCAACTGAAAAGGAACTTTGTGTTCCCAACAAGCTAGGTGAAGTACGGCTTTCACACTCAATTATCTCTCAGAAATGAGCATGAGGAGAGACGATCGTTCATCTAGCTCAAAGGGAACGGGTTGCAGGGGAAACTTTTACTCTGGTTTCTCAGTCTGTTTCCTAGTGCCGCTTGGAAGTTCCTGCAGTTTTCACTGTAAAACCGAGTTGGAGCTAGTAACTCCCCATAAATATGTATTGAGTGGAGTTTGAAACTGAAAAGAAACTTTGTGTTCAAAAAAAGCTAGCTGAAGTTCGGCTTTCACACACACGTATCTCTCACAACTGAGCATGTGGAGAGACGTTCTTTCATCTAGCACAATGGGAAACGGTTGCCGTAGAAACTTTTACTCTGGTTTCTCAATCTGTTTCCTAGTGTCGGTTTGAAGTTCCTGCAGATTTCACTGTAAAACAGATTTGGATCTAGTACCGCCCCATATATATGTATGGAGTGGAATTTGCAACTGAAAATAAAATTTGTGTTCCCAACAAGAGAGTTGAAGGACGGTTTTCAAACACACTTATCTCTCAGAACTGAGCATGTGGAGAGAAGTTCGTTCATCTAGCACAAAAGGAACGGGTTAACGGAAAACTTTTATTCTGGTTTCTCAGTCTGTTTCCTAGTGCCGGTTTGAAGTTCCTGCAGTTTTCACTGCAAAACCGAGTTGGAGCTAGTACCTCCCAATAAATATGTATGGAGCGGAGTTTGCAACTGAAAAGAAACTTTCTGTTCCCAACAAGCTAGTTGAAGGACGGCATTCACACACAATTATCTCTCAGAACTGAGCATGTGGAGAGACGTTCGTTCATCTAGCACAAAAGGAATGGGTTGCAGGGAAATTTTTACTCTGGTCTCTCAGTCTGTTTCCTAGTGCCGGTTTGAAGTTCCTGCAGTTTTCACTGTAAAACCGAGTTGTAGATTGTAACACCCCATATATATATGGAGTGGAGTTTGCAACTGAAAAGAAACTTTGTATTCCCAACAAGCTAGTTGAAGTACGGCTTTCACACACAATTATCTCTCAGAAATGAACATGTTGAGAGAAGTTCGTTCATCTAGCACAAAGTGAATGGATTGCAAGGGAAACTTTTACTCTGGTTTCTCAGTCTGTTTCCTAGTGCCGTTTTGAAGTTCCTGCAGTTTTCACTGTAAAACCGAGTTGGAAATACTACCAAACCATATATATGTATGGATTGGTGTTTGCAACTGAAAAGAAACTTTGAGTTCCCAACAAGATATGTGAAGGACGGCTTTCAAACACAAATATCTCTCAGAACTGAGCATGTGGAGAGAAGTTCGTTCATCTAGCACAAATGGAACGGGTTGCAGGAGAAACTTTTACTCTGGTTTCTCAGTCTGTCTCTTGTGCCGGTTTTAAGTTCCTGCTGTTTTCACTGTAAAACCGAGTTGGAGATAGTACTTCCCGGTATATAGGTATGGAGTGGAGTTTGCAACTGAAAAGGAACTTTGTGTTCCCAACAAGCTAGGTGAAGTACGGCTTTCACACTCACTTATCTCTCAGAAATGAGCATGAGGAGAGACGATCGTTCATCTAGCACAAATGGAACGGGTTGCAGGGGAAACTTTTACTCTGTTTTCTCAGTCTGTTTCCTAGTGCCGCTTGGAAGTTCCTGCAGTTTTCACTGTAAAACCGAGTTGGAGCTAGTAACTCCCCATAAATATGTATTGAGTGGAGTTTGCAACTGAAAAGAAACTTTGTGTTCAAAAAAAGCTAGCTGAAGTTCGGCTTTCACACACACGTATCTCTCACAACTGAGCATGTGGAGAGACGTTCTTTCATCTAGCACAAAGGGAAACGGTTGCCGTAGAAACTTTTACTCTGGTTTCTCAATCTGTTTCCTAGTGTCGGTTTGAAGTTCCTGCAGATTTCACTGTAAAACAGATTTGGATCTAGTACCGCCCCATATATATGTATGGAGTGGAATTTGCAACTGAAAATAAAATTTGTGTTCCCAACAAGAGAGTTGAAGGACGGTTTTCAAACACACTTATCTCTCGGAACTGAGCATGTGGAGAGAAGTTCGTTCATCTAGCACAAAAGGAACGGGTTAACGGAAAACTTTTATTCTGGTTTCTCAGTCTGTTTCCTAGTGCCGGTTTGAAGTTCCTGCAGTTTTCACTGCAAAACCGAGTTGGAGCTAGTACCTCCCAATAAATATGTATGGAGCGGAGTTTGCAACTGAAAAGAAACTTTCTGTTCCCAACAAGCTAGTTGAAGGACGGCATTCACACACAATTATCTCTCAGAACTGAGCATGTGGAGAGACGTTCGTTCATCTAGCACAAAAGGAATGGGTTGCAGGGAAATTTTTACTCTGGTCTCTCAGTCTGTTTCCTAGTGCCGGTTTGAAGTTCCTGCTGTTTTCACTGTAAAACCGAGTTGGAGATTGTAACACCCCATATATATATGGAGTGGAGTTTGCAACTGAAAAGAAACTTTGTATTCCCAACAAGCTAGTTGAAGTACGGCTTTCACACACAATTATCTCTCAGAAATGAACATGTTGAGAGAAGTTCGTTCATCTAGCACAAAGTGAATGGATTGCAAGGGAAACTTTTACTCTGGTTTCTCAGTCTGTTTCCTAGTGCCGTTTTGAAGTTCCTGCAGTTTTCACTGTAAAACCGAGTTGGAAATACTACCAAACCATATATATGTATGGATTGGTGTTTGCAACTGAAAAGAAACTTTGAGTTCCCAACAAGATATGTGAAGGACGGCTTTCAAACACAAATATCTCTCAGAACTGAGCATGTGGAGAGAAGTTCGTTCATCTAGCACAAATGGAACGGGTTGCAGGAGAAACTTTTACTCTGGTTTCTCAGTCTGTCTCTTGTGCCGGTTTTAAGTTCCTGCTGTTTTCACTGTAAAACCGAGTTGGAGATAGTACTTCCCGGTATATAGGTATGGAGTGGAGTTTGCAACTGAAAAGGAACTTTGTGTTCCCAACAAGCTAGGTGAAGTACGGCTTTCACACTCACTTATCTCTCAGAAATGAGCATGAGGAGAGACGATCGTTCATCTAGCACAAATGGAACGGGTTGCAGGGGAAACTTTTACTCTGTTTTCTCAGTCTGTTTCCTAGTGCCGCTTGGAAGTTCCTGCAGTTTTCACTGTAAAACCGAGTTGGAGCTAGTAACTCCCCATAAATATGTATTGAGTGGAGTTTGCAACTGAAAAGAAACTTTGTGTTCAAAAAAAGCTAGCTGAAGTTCGGCTTTCACACACACGTATCTCTCACAACTGAGCATGTGGAGAGACGTTCTTTCATCTAGCACAAAGGGAAACGGTTGCCGTAGAAACTTTTACTCTGGTTTCTCAATCTGTTTCCTAGTGTCGGTTTGAAGTTCCTGCAGATTTCACTGTAAAACAGATTTGGATCTAGTACCGCCCCATATATATGTATGGAGTGGAATTTGCAACTGAAAATAAAATTTGTGTTCCGAACAAGAGAGTTGAAGGACGGTTTTCAAACACACTTATCTCTCAGAACTGAGCATGTGGAGAGAAGTTCGTTCATCTAGCACAAAAGGAACGGGTTAACGGAAAACTTTTATTCTGGTTTCTCAGTCTGTTTCCTAGTGCCGGTTTGAAGTTCCTGCAGTTTTCACTGCAAAACCGAGTTGGAGCTAGTACCTCCCAATAAATATGTATGGAGCGGAGTTTGCAACTGAAAAGAAACTTTCTGTTCCCAACAAGCTAGTTGAAGGACGGCATTCACACACAATTATCTCTCAGAACTGAGCATGTGGAGAGACGTTCGTTCATCTAGCACAAAGGGAACGGGTTGCAGGAGAAACATTTACTCTGGTTTCTCAGTCTGTTTCCTAATGCCGGTTTGAAGTTCCTGCAGTTTTCATTGTAAAACCGAGTTGGAGCTAGTACTTCCCGATATATATGTATGGAGTGGAGTTTGCAACTGAAAAGAAACATTTTGTTCCCTACAAGCTAGGTGACGGACTGCTTTCACACACAGTTATCTCTCAGAATTGAGCATGTGGAAAGACGTTCGTTCATCTAGCACAAAAGGAATGGGTTGCAGGGAAATTTTTACTCTGGTCTCTCAGTCTGTTTCCTAGTGCCGGTTTGAAGTTCCTGCAGTTTTCACTGTAAAACCGAGTTGGAAATACTACCAAACCATATATATGTATGGATTGGTGTTTGCAACTGAAAAGAAACTTTGTGTTCCCAACAAGATATGTGAAGGACGGCTTTCACACACAAATATCTCTCAGAACTGAGCATGTGGAGGGAAGTTCGTTCATCTAGCACAAATGGAACGGGTTGCAGGAGAAACTTTTACTCTGGTTTCTCAGTCTGTCTCTTGTGCCGGTTTTAAGTTCCCGCTGTTTTCACTGTAAAACCGAGTTGGAGATAGTACTTCCCGATATATAGGTATGGAGTGGAGTTTGCAACTGAAAAGAAACTTTGTGTTCCCAACAAGCTAGGTGAAGAACGGCTTTCACACTCACTTATCTCTCAGAAATGAGCATGAGGAGAGACGATCGTTCATCTAGCTCAAAGGGAACGGGTTGCAGGGGAAACTTTTACTCTGGTTTCTCAGTCTGTTTCCTAGTGCCGCTTTGACGTTCCTGCAGTTTTCACTGTAAAACCCAGTTGGAGCTCGTACCTCCCCAAATATATGTATGGAGAGGTGTTTGCAACTGAAAATAAACTTTGTGTTCCCAACATGCTTGTTGAAGGACGACTTTCACACACACTTATCTCTCAGAACTGAGCATGTGGAGAGAATTTCGTTCATCTAGCACAAAGGGAACGTTATGCAGGAGTACAATTTACTCTGGTTTCTCAGTCTGTTTCCTAGTGCCGCTTGGAAGTTCTTGCAGTTTTCACTGTAAAACCGAATTGGAGCTAGAAACTCCCATAAATATGTATTGAGTGGAGTTTGAAACTGAAAAGAAACTTTGTGTTCCCAACAAGCTAGTTGAAGGACGGCATTAACACTCAATTCTCTCTCAGAACTGAGCATGTGGAGAGACGTTCTTTCATCTAGCACAAAGGGAACGGGTTGCAGGAGAAACATTTACTCTGGTTTCTCAGTCTGTTTCCTAATGCCGGTTTGAAGTTCCTGCTGTTTTCATTGTAAAACCGAGTTGGAGCTAGTACTTCCCGATAAATATGTATGGAGTGGAGTTTGCTACTGAAAAGAAACATTGTGTTCCCTAAAAGCTAGGTGACGAACGGCTTTCACACACAGTTATCTCTCAGAATTGAGCATTTGGAAAGACGTTCGTTCATCTAGCACAAAAGGAATGGGTTGCAGGGAAATTTTTACCCTGGTCTCTCAGTCTGTTTCCTAGTGCCGGTTTGAAGTTCCTGCAGTTTTCACTGTAAAACCGAGTTGGATCTTGTAACACCCCATATATATGTATGGAGTGGAGTTTGCAACTGAAAAGAAACTTTGTGTTCCCAAGAAGCTAGTTGAAGTACGGCTTTCACACACAATTATCTCTCAGAACTGAACATGTGGAGAGAAGTTCGTTCATCTAGCACAAAGTGAACGGATTGCAGGGGAAACTTTTACTCTGGTTTCTCAGTCTGTTTCCTAGTGCCGGTTTGAAGTTCCTGCAGTTTTCACTGTAAAACCGAGTTGGAACTACTACCAAACCATATATATGTATGGATTGGTGTTTGCAACTGAAAAGATTCTTTGTGTTCCCAACAAGATATGTGAAGGACGGCTTTCACACACAAATATCTCTCTGAACTGAGCATGTGGAGGGAAGTTCGTTCATCTAGCACAAATGGAACGGGTTGCAGGAGAAACTTTTACTCTGGTTTCTCAGTCTGTCTCTTGTGCCGGTTTTAAGTTCCTGCTGTTTTCACTGTAAAACCGAGTTGGAGATAGTACTTCCCGGTATATAGGTAATGAGTGGAGTTTGCAACTGAAAAGGAACTTTGTGTTCCCAACAAGCTAGGTGAAGTACGGCTTTCACACTCACTTATCTCTCAGAAATGAGCATTTGGAGAGACTTTCGTTCATCTTGCACAAAGGAACGGGTTACAGGAGAAACTTTTACTCTGGTTTCTAAGTCTGTTTCCTATTGTCAGTTTGAAGTTCCTGCAGTTTTCACTGTAAAACCGAGTTGGAGCTAGTAACTCCCCATAAATATGTATTGAGTGGAGTTATCACCTGAAAAGAAACTTTGTGTTCAAAAAAAGCTAGGTGAAGTTCGGCTTTCACACACACGTATCTCTCACAACTGAGCATGTGGAGAGACGTTCTTTCATCTAGCACAGAGGGAAACGGTTGCCGTAGAAACTTTTACTCTGGTTTCTCAATCTGTTTCCTAGTGTCGGTTTGAAGTTCCTGCAGATTTCACTGTAAAACAGTTTTGGATCTAGTACCGCCCCATATATATGTATGGAGTGGAATTTGCAACTGAAAATAAAATTTATGTTCCCAACAAGAGAGTTGAAGGACGGTTTTCAAACACACTTATCTCTCAGAACTGAGCAGGTGGAGAGAAGTTCGTTCATCTAGCACAAAAGGAACGGGTTGACGGAAAACTTTTATTCTGGTTTCTCAGTCTGTTTCCTAGTGCCGGTTTGAAGTTCCTGCAGTTTTCACTGCAAAACCGAGTTGGAGCTAGTACCTCCCAATAAATATGTATGGAGCGGAGTTTGCAACTGAAAAGAAACTTTGTGTTCCCAACAAGCTAGTTGAAGGACGGCATTCACACACAATTATCTCTCAGAACTGAGCATGTGGAGAGACGTTCGTTCATTTAGCACAAAGGGAATGGGTTGCAGGAGAAACATTTACTCTGGTTTCCCAGGCTGTTTCCTAGTGCCGGTTTGAAGTTCCTGCAGTTTTCACTGTAAAACCTAGTTGGAGCTTGTAACACCCCATATATATGTATGGAGTGGAGTTTGCAACTGAAAAGAAACTTTGTGTTCCCAAGAAGCTAGTTGAAGTACGGCTTTCACACACAATTATCTCTCAGAACTGAACATGTGGAGAGAAGTTCGTTCATCTAGCACAAAGTGAACGGATTGCAGGGGAAACTTTTACTCTGGTTTCTCAGTCTGTTTCCTAGTGCCGGTTTGAAGTTCCTGCAGTTTTCACTGTAAAACCGAGTTGGAACTACTACCAAACCATATATATGTATGGATTGGTGTTTGCAACTGAAAAGATTCTTTGTGTTCCCAACAAGGTATGTGAAGGACGGCTTTCACACACAAATATCTCTCTGAACTGAGCATGTGGAGGGAAGTTCGTTCATCTAGCACAAATGGAACGGGTTGCAGGAGAAACTTTTACTCTGGTTTCTCAGTCTGTCTCTTGTGCCGGTTTTAAGTTCCTGCTGTTTTCACTGTAAAACAGAGTTGGAGATAGTACTTCCCGGTATATAGGTAATGAGTGGAGTTTGCAACTGAAAAGGAACTTTGTGTTCCCAACAAGCTAGGTGAAGTACGGCTTTCACACTCACTTATCTCTCAGAAATGAGCATTTGGAGAGACTTTCGTTCATCTTGCACAAAGGAACGGGTTACAGGAGAAACTTTTACTCTGGTTTCTAAGTCTGTTTCCTATTGTCAGTTTGAAGTTCCTGCAGTTTTCACTGTAAAACCGAGTTGGAGCTAGTAACTCCCCATAAATATGTATTGAGTGGAGTTATCAACTGAAAAGAAACTTTGTGTTCAAAAAAAGCTAGGTGAAGTTCGGCTTTCACACACACGTATCTCTCACAACTGAGCATGTGGAGAGACGTTCTTTCATCTAGCACAGAGGGAAACGGTTGCCGTAGAAACTTTTACTCTGGTTTCTCAATCTGTTTCCTAGTGTCGGTTTGAAGTTCCTGCAGATTTCACTGTAAAACAGATTTGGATCTAATACCGCCCCATATATATGTATGGAGTGGAATTTGCAACTGAAAATAAAATTTGTGTTCCCAACAAGAGAGTTGAAGGACGGTTTTCAAACACACTTATCTCTCAGAACTGAGCATGTGTAGAGAAGTTCGTTCATCTAGCACAAAAGGAACGGGTTGACGGAAAACTTTTATTCTGGTTTCTCAGTCTGTTTCCTAATGCCGGTTTGAAGTTCCTGCTGTTTTCATTGTAAAACCGAGTTGGAGCTAGTACTTCCCGATATATATGTATGGAGTGGAGTTTGCAACTGAAAAGAAACATTGTGTTCCCTACAAGCTAGGTGACGGACGGCTTTCACACACAGTTATCTCTCAGAATTGAGCATGTGGAAAGACGTTCGTTCATCTAGCACAAAAGGAATGGGTTGCAGGGAAATTTTTACTCTGGTCTCTCAGTCTGTTTCCTAGTGCCGGTTTGAATTTCCTGCAGTTTTCACTGTAAAACCGATTTGGATCTTGTAACACCCCATATATATATGGAGTGGAGTTTGCAACTGAAAAGAAACTTTGTGTTCCCAACAAGCTAGTTGAAATACGGCTTTCACAAACAATTATCTCTCAGAAATGAACATGTGGAGAGAAGTTCGTTCATCTAGCACAAAGTGAACGGATTGCAGGGGAAACTTTTACTCTGGTTTCTCAGTCTTTTTCCTAGTGCCGGATTGAAGTTCCTGCAGTTTTCACTGTAAAACCGAGTTGGAAATACTACCAAACCATATATATGTATGGATTGGTGTTTGCAACTGAAAAGAAACTTTGTGTTCCCAACAAGATATGTGAAGGACGGCTTTCACACACAAATATCTCTCAGAACTGAGCATGTGGAGGGAAGTTCGTTCATCTAGCACAAATGGAACGGGTTGCAGGAGAAACTTTTACTCTGGTTTCTCAGTCTGTCTCTTGTGCCGGTATTAAGTTCCTGCAGTTTTCAATGTAAAACCGAGTTGGAACTAATACCTCCCCATATATATGTATTTAGAGGTGTTTGCAACTGAAAAGTAACTTTGTGATCCCAACAAGCTAGGTGAAGTACGGCTTTCACACACACATATCTCTCAGAACTGAGCATGTGGAGAGACGTTCGTTCATCTAGCACAAAGGGAACGGGTTGCCGGTGAAACTTTTATTCTGGTTTCTCAGTCTGTTTCCTAGTGCCGGTTTAAAGTTCCTGCAGTTTTCACTGTAAAACCGAGTTGAAACTAATACCTCCCCATATATATGTATGGATTGGAGTTGGCAACTGAAAAGAAAATATGTGTTCCCAACAAGATAGATGAAGGACGGCTTTCACACACACATATTTATCAGAGATGAACATGTGGAGAGACGTTCGTTAATCTAGCACAAAGGGAACGGTTTGCAGGAGAAACTTTACTTTGTTTTCTCAGTCTGTTGCCTAGTGCCGGTTTTAAGTTCCTGCAGTTTTCACAGTAAAACCGAGTTGGAGCTAGTAAATCCCCATATATATGTATGGATTGGAGTTTGCAACTGAAAAGAAAATTAGTGTTCCCAACAAGATATGTGAAGGAAGGCTTTCACACACACCTAACTCTCAGAACTGAGCATGTGGAGAGACGTTCGTTCATCTAGCACAAAAGGAACGGTTTGCCGGAAAAACTTATACTCTGGTTTCTCAGTCTGTTTCCTAGTGCCGTGTTGAAGTTCCTGCAGTTTTCACTGTAAAACCGAGTTTGAGCTAGTACCTACCCATATATATGTATGGAGAGGGGTTTCAACTGAAAAGAAACTTTGTGTTCCTAACATGCTAGTTGAAAGACGGCTTTCACACACAATTATTTCTCAGAACTGAGCATGTGGAGAGATGTTCGTTAATCTAGCACAAAAAGAACGGGTTGCAGGAGAAATATTTACTCTGGTTTCTCAGTCTGTTTCCTAGTGCCGGTTTGAAGGTCCTGCATTTTTCACTGTAAGACCGAGTTGGAACTACTACCTCCCCACATATATGTATGGATTGGAGTTTGCAAATGAAAAGAAAATTTGTGTTCCCAGCAAGATAGGTGAAGGACGGCTTTCACACACAATTATCACTCAGAACAGAGCATGTGGAGAGACGTTCGTTCATCTAGCACAAAGGGAACGTGTTTCAGGAGAAACTTTTTCTCTGGTTTCTCAGTCTGTTTCCTAGTGCCGGTTTGAAGTTCCTGAAGTTTTCACTTTAAAACCGAGTTGGAGCTTGTAACTCTCCATATATATGTATGGACAGGTGTTTGCAACCGAAAAGAATCTTTGTGTTCCCAACAAGCTATGTGAAGGACGGCTTTCACACACACTTGTCTCTCAGATCTAAGCATGTGGAGAGAATTTCTTTCACCTAGCAAAATGGGAACGGGATGCAGGAAAAACTTTACTCTGGTTTCTCAGTCTGTTTCCTAGTGCCGGTTTGAAGTTCGTGCAGTTTTCAGTGTAAAACCGAGTTGGAGCTAGTACCTCCCCATATATATGTATGGAGAGGGGTTTCAACTGAAAAGAAACTTTGTGTTCCCAACATGTTAGTTGAAAGACGGCTTTCACACACACTTACCCCTCAGAACTGAGCATGTGGAGAGACGTTCTTTCATCTAGCACAAAGGGAACGCGTTGCCGTAGAAACTTTTACTCTGGTTTCTCAGTCTGTTTCCTAGTGCCGGTTTGAAGTTCCTGCAGTTTTCACTGTAAAACCGATTTGGAGCTTGAACCCCCCATATATATGCATGGAGTGGAGTTTGCAACTGAAAAGAAAATTTGTGATCCCAACAAGCTTGGTGAAGTACGGCTTTCACACACACATATCTCTCAGAACTGAGCATGTGGAGAGACGTTCGTTCATCTAGCACAAAGGGAACGGGTTGCCGGTGAAACTTTTATTCTGGTTTCTCAGTCTGTTGCCTAGTGCCGGTTTGAAGTTCCTGCAGTTTTCATAGTAAAACCGAGTTGGAGCTAGTAAATACCCATATATATGTATGGATTGGAGTTTGCAACTGAAAAGAATATTACTGTTCCCAACATGATATATGAAGGAAGGCATTCACACACACCTATCTCTCAGAACTGAGCATGTGGAGAGACGTTCGTTCATCTAGCACAAAGGGAACGGGTTGCAGGAGAAACATTTACTCTGGTTTCTCAGTCTGTTTCCTAATGCCGGTTTGAAGTTCCTGCTGTTTTCATTGTAAAACCGAGTTGGAGCTAGTACTTCCCGATATATATGTATGGAGTGGAGTTTGCAACTGAAAAGAAACATTGTGTTCCCTACAAGCTAGGTGACGGACGGCTTTCACACACAGTTATCTCTCAGAATTTGGCATGTGGAAAGACGTTCGTTCATCTAGCACAAAAGGAATGGGTTGCAGGGAAATTTTTACTCTGGTCTCTCAGTCTGTTTCCTAGTGCCGGTTTGAAGTTCCTGCAGTTTTCACTGTAAAACCGAGTTGGAGCTTGTAACACCCCATATATATATGGAGTGGAGTTTGCAACAGAAAAGAAACTTTGTGTTCAAAACTAGCTAGTTGAATTACGGCTTTCACACACAATTATCTCTCAGAAATGAACATGTGGAGAGAAGTTCGTTCATCTAGCACAAAGTGAACGGATTGCAGGGGAAAATTTTACTCTGGTTTCTCAGTCTTTTTCCTAGTGCCGGATTGAAGTTCCTGCAGTTTTCACTGTAAAACCGAGTTGGAAATACTACCAAACCATATATATGTATGGAGCGGAGTTTGCAACTGAAAAGAAACTTTGTGTTCCCAACAAGCTAGTTGAAGGACGGCATTCACACACAATTATCTCTCAGAACTGAGCATGTGGAGAGACGTTCGTTCATCTAGCACAAAGGGAACGGGTTGCAGGAGAAATATTTACTCTGGTTTCTCAGTCTGTTTCCTAATGCCGGTTTGAAGTTCCTGCTGTTTTCATTGTAAAACGAGTTGGAGCTAGTAATTCCCGATATATATGTATGGATTGGAGTTTGCAACTGAAAAGAAACATTGTGTTCCCTACAAGCTAGGTGACGGACGGCTTTCACACACAGTTATCTCTCAGAATTTGGCATGTGGAAAGACGTTCTTTCATCTAGCACAAAAGGAATGGGTTGCAGGGAAATTTTTACTCTGGTCTCTCAGTCTGTTTCCTAGTGCCGGTTTGAAGTTCCTGCAGTTTTCACTGTAAAACCGAGTTGGAGATTGTAACACCCCATATATATATGGAGTGGAGTTTGCAACTGAAAAGAAACTTTGTATTCCCAACAAGCTAGTTGAAGTACGGCTTTCACACACAATTATCTCTCAGAAATGAACATGTTGAGAGAAGTTCGTTCATCTAGCACAAAGTGAATGGATTGCAAGGGAAACTTTTACTCTGGTTTCTCAGTCTGTTTCCTAGTGCCGTTTTGAAGTTCCTGCAGTTTTCACTGTAAAACCGAGTTGGAAATACTACCAACCCATATATATGTATGGATTGGTGTTTGCAACTGAAACGAAACTTTGAGTTCCCAACAAGATATGTGAAGGACGGCTTTCAAACACAAATATCTCTCAGAACTGAGCATGTGGAGAGAAGTTCGTTCATCTAGCACAAACGGAACGGGTTGCAGGAGAAACTTTTACTCTGGTTTCTCAGTCTGTCTCTTGTGCCGGTTTTAAGTTCCTGCAGTTTTCACTGTAAAACCGAGTTGGAGATAGTACTTCCCGGTATATAGGTATGGAGTGGAGTTTGCAACTGAAAAGGAACTTTGTGTTCCCAACAAGCTAGGTGAAGTACGGCTTTCACACTCACTTATCTCTCAGAAATGAGCATGAGGAGAGACGATCGTTCATCTAGCACAAATGGAACGGGTTACAGGGGAAACTTTTACTCTGTTTTCTCAGTCTGTTTCCTAGTGCCGCTTGGAAGTTCCTGCAGTTTTCACTGTAAAACCGAGTTGGAGCTAGTAACTCCCCATAAATATGTATTGAGTGGAGTTTGCAACTGAAAAGAAACTTTGTGTTCAAAAAAAGCTAGCTGAAGTTCGGCTTTCACACACACGTATCTCTCACAACTGAGCATGTGGAGAGACGTTCTTTCATCTAGCACAAATGGAAACGGTTGCCGTAGAAACTTTTACTCTGGTTTCTCAATCTGTTTCCTAGTGTCGGTTTGAAGTTCCTGCAGATTTCACTGTAAATCAGATTTGGATCTAGTACCGCCCCATATATTTGTATGGAGTGGAATTTGCAACTGAAAATAAAATTTGTGTTCCCAACAAGAGAGTTGAAGGACGGTTTTCAAACACACTTATCTCTCAGAACTGAGCATGTGGAGAGAAGTTCGTTCATCTAGCACAAAAGGAACGGGTTAACGGAAAACTTTTATTCTGGTTTCTCAGTCTGTTTCCTAGTGCCGGTTTGAAGTTCCTGCAGTTTTCACTGCAAAACCGAGTTGGAGCTAGTACCTCCCAATAAATATGTATGGAGCGGAGTTTGCAACTGAAAAGAAACTTTCTGTTCCCAACAAGCTAGTTGAAGGACGGCATTCACACACAATTATCTCTCAGAACTGAGCATGTGGAGAGACGTTCGTTCATCTAGCACAAAGGGAACGGGTTGCAGGAGAAACATTTACTCTGGTTTCTCAGTCTGTTTCCTAATGCCGGTTTGAAGTTCCTGCAGTTTTCATTGTAAAACCGAGTTGGAGCTAGTACTTCCCGATATATATGTATGGAGTGGAGTTTGCAACTGAAAAGAAACATTTTGTTCCCTACAAGCTAGGTGACGGACGGCTTTCACACACAGTTATCTCTCAGAATTGAGCATGTGGAAAGACGTTCGTTCATCTAGCACAAAAGGAATGTGTTGCCGGGAAATTTTTACTCTGGTCTCTCAGTCTGTTTCCTAGTGCCGGTTTGAAGTTCCTGCAGTTTTCACTGTAAAACCGAGTTGGAAATACTACCAAACCATATATATGTATGGATTGGTGTTTGCAACTGAAAAGAAACTTTGTGTTCCCAACAAGCTAGGTGAAGGACGGCTTTCACACACAAATATCTCTCAGAACTGAGCATGTGGAGAGACGTTCTTTCATCTAGCACAAAGGGAACGTTATGCAGGAGTACAATTTACTCTGGTTTCTCAGTCTGTTTCCTAGTGCCGCTTGGAAGTTCTTGCAGTTTTCACTGTAAAACCGAGTTGGAGCTAGAAACTCCCCATAAATATGTATTGAGTGGAGTTTGCAACTGAAAAGAAACTTTGTGTTCCCAACAAGCTAGTTGAAGGACGGCATTAACACACAATTATCTCTCAGAACTGAGCATGTGGAGAGACGTTCTTTCATCTAGCACAAAGGGAACGGGTTGCAGGAGAAACATTTACTCTGGTTTCTCAGTCTGTTTCCTAATGCCGGTTTGAAGTTCCTGCTGTTTTCATTGTAAAACCGAGTTGGAGCTAGTACTTCCCGATAAATATGTATGGAGTGGAGTTTGCTACTGAAAAGAAACATTGTGTTCCCTAAAAGCTAGGTGACGAATGGCTTTCACACACAGTTATCTCTCAGAATTGAGCATTTGGAAAGACGTTCGTTCATCTAGCACAAAAGGAATGGGTTGCAGGGAAATTTTTACTCTGGTCTCTCAGTCTGTTTCCTAGTGCCGGTTTGAAGTTCCTGCAGTTTTCACTGTAAAACCGAGTTGGAGCTTGTAACACCCCATATATATGTATGGAGTGGAGTTTGCAACTGAAAAGAAACTTTGTGTTCCCAACAAGCTAGTTGAAGTACGGCTTTCACACACAATTATCTCTCAGAACTGAACATGTGGAGAGAAGTTCGTTCATCTAGCACAAAATGAACAGATTGCAGGGGAAACTTTTACTCTGGTTTCTCAGTCTGTTTCCTAGTGCCGGTTTGAATTTCCTGCAGTTTTCACTGTAAAACCGAGTTGGAACTACTACCAAACCATATATATTTATGGATTGGTGTTTGCAACTGAAAAGATTCTTTGTGTTCCCAACAAGATATGTGAAGGACGGCTTTCACACACAAATATCTCTCTGAACTGAGCATGTGGAGGGAAGTTCGTTCATCTAGCACAAATGGAACGGGTTGCAGGAGAAACTTTTACTCTGGTTTCTCAGTCTGTCTCTTGTGCCGGTTTTAAGTTCCTGCTGTTTTCACTGTAAAACCGAGTTGGAGATAGTACTTCCCGGTATATAGGTAATGAGTGGAGTTTGCAACTGAAAAGGAACTTTGTGTTCCCAACAAGCTAGGTGAAGTACGGCTTTCACACTCACTTATCTCTCAGAAATGAGCATTTGGAGAGACTTTCGTTCATCTTGCACAAAGGAACGGGTTACAGGAGAAACTTTTACTCTGGTTTCTAAGTCTGTTTCCTATTGTCAGTTTGAAGTTCCTGCAGTTTTCACTGTAAAACCGAGTTGGAGCTAGTAACTCCCCATAAATAAGTATTGAGTGGAGTTTTCAACTGAAAAGAAACTTTGTGTTCAAAAAAAGCTAGGTGAAGTTCGGCTTTCACACACACGTATCTCTCACAACTGAGCATGTGGAGAGACGTTCTTTCATCTAGCACAAAGGGAAACGGTTGCCGTAGAAACTTTTACTCTGGTTTCTCAATCTGTTTCCTAGTGTCGGTTTGAAGTTCCTGCAGATTTCACTGTAAAACAGATTTGGATCTAGTACCGCCCCATATATATGTATGGAGTGGAATTTGCAACTGAACATAAAATTTGTGTTCCCAACAAGAGAGTTGAAGGACGGTTTTCAAACACACTTATCTCTCAGAACTGAGCAGGTGGAGAGAAGTTCGTTCATCTAGCACAAAAGGAACGGGTTGACGGAAAACTTTTATTCTGGTTTCTCAGTCTGTTTCCTAGTGCCGGTTTGAAGTTCCTGCAGTTTTCACTGCAAAACCGAGTTGGAGCTAGTACCTCCCAATAAATATGTATGGAGCGGAGTTTGCAACTGAAAAGAAACTTTGTGTTCCCAACAAGCTAGTTGGAGAACGGCATTCACACACAATTATCTCTCAGAACTGAGCATGTGGAGAGACGTTCGTTCATCTAGCACAAAGGGAACAGGTTGCAGGAGAAACATTTACTCTGGTTTCTCAGTCTGTTTCCTAATGCCGGTTTGAAGTTCCTGCTGTTTTCATTGTAAAACCGAGTTGGAGCTAGTACTTCCCGATATATATGTATGGAGTGGAGTTTGCAAATTAAAAGAAACATTGTGTTCCCTACAAGCTAGTGGAAATACGGCTTTCACAAACAATTATCTCTCAGAAATGAACATGTGGAGAGAAGTTCGTTCATCTAGCACAAAGTGAACGGATTGCAGGGGAAACTTTTACTCTGGTTTCTCAGTCTTTTTCCTAGTGCCGGATTGAAGTTCCTGCAGTTTTCACTGTAAAACCGAGTTGGAAATACTACCAAACCATATATATGTATGGATTGGTGTTTGCAACAGAAAAGAAACTTTGTGTTCCCAACAAGATATGTGAAGGACGGCTTTCACACACAAATATCTCTCAGAACTGAGCATGTGGAGGGAAGTTCGTTCATCTAGCACAAATGGAACGGGTTGCAGGAGAAACTTTTACTCTGGTTTCTCAGTCTGTCTCTTGTGCCGGTATTAAGTTCCTGCAGTTTTCAATGTAAAACAGAGTTGGAACTAATACCTCCCCATATATATGTATTTAGAGGTGTTTGCAACTGAAAAGTAACTTTGTGATCCCAACAAGCTAGGTGAAGTACGGCTTTCACACACACATATCTCTCAGAACTGAGCATGTGGAGAGACGTTCGTTCATCTAGCACAAAGGGAACGGGTTGCCGGTGAAACTTTTATTCTGGTTTCTCAGTCTGTTTCCTAGTGCCGGTTTAAAGTTCCTGAAGTTTTCACTGTAAAACCGAGTTGAAACTAATACCTCCCCATATATATGTATGGATTGGAGTTGGCAACTGAAAAGAAAATATGTGTTCCCAACAAGATAGATGAAGGACGGCTTTCACACACACATATTTATCAGAGATGAACATGTGGAGAGACGTTCGTTCATCTAGCACAAAGGGAACGGTTTGCAGGAGATACTTTACTTTGGTTTCTCAGTCTGTTGCCTAGTGCCTGTTTTAAGTTCCTGCAGTTTTCACAGTAAAACCGAGTTGGAGCTAGTAAATCCCCATATATATGTATGGATTGGAGTTTGCAACTGAAAAGAAAATTAGTGTTCCCAACAAGATATGTGAAGGAAGGCTTTCACACACACCTAACTCTCAGAAATGAGCATGTGGAGAGACGTTCGTTCATCTAGCACAAAAGGAACGGTTTGCCGGAAAAACTTATACTCTGGTTTCTCAGTCTGTTTCCTAGTGCCGTGTTGAAGTTCCTGCAGTTTTCACTGTAAAACCGAGTTGGAGCTAGTACCTACCCATATATATGTATGGAGAGGGGTTTCAACTGAAAAGAAACTTTGTGTTCCTAACATGCTAGTTGAAAGACGGCTTTCACACACACTTATCCCTCAGAACTGAGCATGTGGAGAGACGTTCTTTCATCTAGCACAAAGGGAACCGGTTGCCGTAGAAACTTTTTCTCTGGTTTCTCAATCTGTTTCCTAGTGTCGGTTTGAAGTTCCTGCAGTTTTCACTGTAAAACAGATTTGGATCTAGTACCGCCCCATATATATGTATGGAGTGGAATTTGCAACTGAAAATAAAATTTGTGTTCCCAACAAGAGAGTTGAAGGACGGCTTTCAAACACACTTATCTCTCAGAACTGAGCATGTGGAGAGAAGTTCGTTCATCTAGCACAAAAGGAACGGGTTGACGGAAAACTTTTATTCTGGTTTCTCAGTCTGTTTCCTAGTGCCGGTTTGAAGTTCCTGCAGTTTTCACTGCAAAACCGAGTTGGAGCTAGTACCTCCCAATAAATATGTATGGAGCAGAGTTTGCAACTGAAAAGAAACTTTGTGTTCCCAACAAGTTAGTTGAAGGACGGCATTCACACACAATTATCTCTCAGAACTGAGCATGTGGAGAGACGTTCGTTCATCTAGCACAAAGGGAACGGGTTGCAGGAGAAACATTTACTCTGGTTTCTCAGTCTGTTTCCTAATGCCGGTTTGAAGTTCCTGCTGTTTTCATTGTAAAACCGAGTTGGAGCTAGTACTTCCCGATATATATGTATGGATTGGAGTTTGCAACTGAAAAGAAACATTGTGTTCCCTACAAGCTAGGTGACGGACGGCTTTCACACACAGTTATCTCTCAGAATTTGGCATGTGGAAAGACGTTCGTTCATCTAGCACAAAAGGAATGGGTTGCAGGGAAATTTTTACTCTGGTCTCTCAGTCTGTTTCCTAGTGCCGGTTTGAATTTCCTGCAGTTTTCACTGTAAAACCGAGTTGGAGATCGTAACACCCCATATATATATGGAGTGGAGTATGCAACTGAAAAGAAACTTTGTGTTCCCAACAATCTAGGTGAAGAACGGCTTTCACACTCACTTATCTCTCAGAAATGAGCATGAGGAGAGACGATCTTTCATCTAGCACAAAGGGAACGGGTTGCAGGGGAAACTTTTACTCTGGTTTCTCAGTCTGTTTCCTAGTGCCGCTTTGACGTTCCTGCAGTTTTCACTGTAAAACCGAGTTGGAGCTCGTACCTCCCCAAATATATGTATGGAGAGGTGTTTGCAACTGAAAATAAACTTTGTGTTCCCAACATGCTTGTTGAAGGACGACATTCACACACACTTATCTCTCAGAAATGAGCATGTGGAGAGAATTTCGTTCATCTAGCACAAAGGGAACTTTATGCAGGAGTACAATTTACTCTGGTTTCTCAGTCTGTTTCCTAGTGCCGCTTGGAAGTTCCTGCAGTTTTCACTGTAAAACCGAGTTGGAGCTAGAAACTCCCCATAAATATGTATTGAGTGGAGTTTGCAACTGAAAAGAAACTTTGTGTTCAAAAAAAGCTAGGTGAAGTTCGGCTTTCACACACAAGTATCTCTCACAACTGAGCATGTGGAGAGACGTTCGTTCATCTAGCACAAAGGGAACGGGTTGCAGGAGAAACTATTACTCTGGTTTCTCAGTCTTTTTCCTAGTTCCGGTTTGAAGTTCCTGCAGTTTTCACTGTAAAACAGAGTTGGAGCTAGTACTTCCGCATATATATATATGGAGAGGTGTTTGCAACAGAAAAGAAATTTTGTGTTCCCAACAAGCTAGGTGAAGGACGGCTTTCACACACACTTATCTCTCAGAACTGAGCATGTGGGGAGATGTTCGTTCATCTAGCACCAAGGGAATGGTTTGCATGAGACACTTTTTCTCTGCTTTCTCAGGCTGTTTCCTAGTGCCGGTTTGAATTTCCTGCAATTTTCACTGTAACACAGAGTTTGAGCTTGTACCTCCCCATATATATGTATGGAATGGCGTTTGCAACTGAAAAGAAACTTTGTGTTCCCAACAAGCTAGGTGAAGGACGGCTTTCACACACAATTATCTCTTAGAACAGAGCATGTGGAGAGAAGTTCGTTCACCTAGAACAATGGGAACGGGATGCAGGAGAAACTTTTACTCTGGTTTCTCAGTCTGTTTCCTAGTACCGGTTTGAAGTTCCTGCAGTTTTCACTGCAAAACCGAGTTGGAGCTAGTACCTATCAATAAATATGTATGTAGTGGAGTTTGCAACTGAAAAGAAACTTTGTTTTCCCAACAAGCTAGTTGAAGGACGGCATTAACACACAATTATCTCTCAGAACTGAGCATGTGGAGAGACGTTCTTTCATCTAGCACAAAGGGAACGGGTTGCAGGGGAAACATTTACTCTGGTTTCTCAGTCTGTTTCCTAATGCCGGTTTGAAGTTCCTGCTGTTTTCATTGTAAAACCGAGTTGGAGCTAGTACTTCCCGATATATATGTATGGAGTGGAGTTTGCAACTGAAAAGAAACATTGTGTTCCCTAAAAGCTAGGTGACGAACGGCTTTCACACACAGTTATCTCTCAGAATTGAGCATTTGGAAAGACGTTCGTTCATCTAGCACAAAAGGAATGGGTTGCAGGGAAATTTTTACTCTGGTCTCTCAGTCTGTTTCCTAGTGCCGGTTTGAAGTTCCTGCAGTTTTCACTGTAAAAACGAGTTGGAGCTTGTAACACCCCATATATATGTATGGAGTGGAGTTTGCAACTGAAAAGAAACTTTGTGTTCCCAACAAGCTAGTTGAAGTACGGCTTTCACACACAATTATCTCTCAGACCTGAACATGTGGAGAGACGTTAGTTCATCTAGCACAAAGGGAACGGTTGCTGGAGAAACTTTTACTCTGGTTTCTCAGGCTGATTCCTAGTCCCGGTTTGAAGTTCCTTCAGTTTTCACTGTAAAACCGAGTTGGAGCTAGTACATCCACATATATATGTATGAAGTGGATTTGGCAACTGAAAAGAAACTTTGTGTTCCCAACAAGCTAGGTGAAGGATGGCTTTCACACACACATATCTCTCACAACTGTGCATGTGGAGAGACGTTCGTTCATCTAGCACAATGGGTACGGGTTACAGGAGAAAATTTTACTCTGGTTTCTCAGTCTGTTTCCTAGTGCCGTTTGGAAGTTCCTGCAGTTTTCACTGTAAAACCGAGTTGGAGCTAGAACCTCCCCATATATATGTATGGAGAAGTGTTTGCAACTGAAAAGAAACTTTGTGTTCCCAACAAGCTAGGTGAAGGACGGCTTTCACACACACATATCACTCAGAAATGAGCATGTGGAGAGACGTTCGTTCACATAGCACAAAGGGAAGGGGTTGCAGGAGAAACTTTTACTCTGGATTCTCAGTCTGTTTCCTAGTGCCGGTTTGAAGTTCCTGCAGTTTTCACTGCAAAACCGAGTTGGAGCTAGTACCTCCCAATAAATATGTATGGAGCAGAGTTTGCAACTGAAAAGAAACTTTGTGTTCCCAACAAGTTAGTTGAAGGACGGCATTCACACACAATTATCTCTCAGAACTGAGCATGTGGAGAGACGTTCGTTCATCTAGCACAAAGGGAAAGGGTTGCAGGAGAAACATTTACTCTGGTTTCTCAGTCTGTTTCCTAATGCCGGTTTGAAGTTCCTGCTGTTTTCATTGTAAAACCGAGTTGGAGCTAGTACTTCCCGATATATATGTATGGATTGGAGTTTGCAACTGAAAAGAAACATTGTGTTCCCTAAAAGCTAGGTGACGGACGGCATTCACACACAGTTATCTCTCAGAATTTGGCATGTGGAAAGACGTTCGTTCATCTAGCACAAAAGGAATGGGTTGCAGGGAAATTTTTACTCTGGTCTCTCAGTCTGTTTCCTAGTGCCGGTTTGAAGTTCCTGCAGTTTTCACTGTAAAACCGAGTTGGAGATCGTAACACCCCATATATATATGGAGTGGAGTTTGCAACTGAAAAGAAACTTTGTGTTCCCAACAAGCTAGGTGAAGAACGGCTTTCACACTCACTTATCTCTCAGAAATGAGCATGAGGAGAGACGATCGTTCATCTAGCACAAAGGGTACGGGTTGCAGGGGAAACTTTTACTCTGGTTTCTCAGTCTGTTTCCTAGTGCCGCTTTGACGTTCCTGCAGTTTTCACTGTAAAACCGAGTTGGAGCTCGTACCTCCCCAAATATATGTATGGAGAGGTGTTTGCAACTGAAAATAAACTTTGTGTTCCCAACATGCTTGTTGAAGGACGACTTTCACACACACTTATCTCTCAGAAATGAGCATGTGGAGAGAATTTCGTTCATCTAGCACAAAGGGAAAGTTATGCAGAAGTACAATTTACTCTGGTTTCTCAGTCTGTTTCCTAGTGCCGCTTGGAAGTTCCTGCAGTTTTCACTGTAAAACCGAGTTGGAGCTAGAAACTCCCCATAAATATGTATTGAGTGGTGTTTGCAACTGAAAAGAAACTTTGTGTTCAAAAAAAGCTAGGTGAAGTTCGGCTTTCACACACAAGTATCTCTCACAACTGAGCATGTGGAGAGACGTTCGTTCATCTAGCACAAAGGGAACGGGTTGCAGGAGAAACTATTACTCTGGTTTCTCAGTCTTTTTCCTAGTTCCGGTTTGAAGTTCCTGCAGTTTTCACTGTAAAACAGAGTTGGAGCTAGTACTTCCGCATATATATATATGGAGAGGTGTGTGCAACAGAAAAGAAATTTTGTGTTCCCAACAAGCTAGGTGAAGGACGGCTTTCACACACACTTATCTCTCAGAACTGAGCATGTGGGGAGATGTTCGTTCATCTAGCACCAAGGGAATGGTTTGCATGAGACACATTTTCTCTGCTTTCTCAGGCTGTTTCCTAGTGCCGGTTTGAATTTCCTGCAATTTTCACTGTAACACAGAGTTGGAGCTTGTACCTCCCCATATATATGTATGGAATGGCGTTTGCAACTGAAAAGAAACTTTGTGTTCCCAACAAGCTAGGTGAAGGACGGCTTTCACACACAATTATCTCTTAGAACAGAGCATGTGGAGAGAAGTTCGTTCACCTAGAACAATGGGAACGGGATGCAGGAGAAACTTTTACTCTGGTTTCTCAGTCTGTTTCCTAGTACCGGTTTGAAGTTCCTGCAGTTTTCACTGCAAAACCGAGTTGGAGCTAGTACCTATCAATAAATATGTACGTAGTGGAGTTTGCAACTGAAAAGAAACTTTGTTTTCCCAACAAGCTAGTTGAAGGACGGCATTAACACACAATTATCTCTCAGAACTGAGCATGTGGAGAGACGTTCTTTCATCTAGCACAAAGGGAACGGGTTGCAGGGGAAACATTTACTCTGGTTTCTCAGTCTGTTTCCTAATGCCGGTTTGAAGTTCCTGCTGTTTTCATTGTAAAACCGAGTTGGAGCTAGTACTTCCCGATATATATGTATGGAGTGGAGTTTGCAACTGAAAAGAAACATTGTGTTCCCTAAAAGCTAGGTGACGAACGGCTTTCACACACAGTTATCTCTCAGAATTGAGCATTTGGAAAGACGTTCGTTCATCTAGCACAAAAGGAATGGGTTGCAGGGAAATTTTTACTCTGGTCTCTCAGTCTGTTTCCTAGTGCCGGTTTGAAGTTCCTGCAGTTTTCACTGTAAAAACGAGTTGGAGCTTGTAACACCCCATATATATGTATGGAGTGGAGTTTGCAACTGAAAAGAAACTTTGTGTTCCCAACAAGCTAGTTGAAGTACGGCTTTCACACACAATTATCTCTCAGACCTGAACATGTGGAGAGACGTTAGTTCATCTAGCACAAAGGGAACGGTTGCTGGAGAAACTTTTACTCTGGTTTCTCAGGCTGATTCCTAGTCCCGGTTTGAAGTTCCTTCAGTTTTCACTGTAAAACCGAGTTGGAGCTAGTACATCCACATATATATGTATGAAGTGGATTTGGCAACTGAAAAGAAACTTTGTGTTCCCAACAAGCTAGGTGAAGGATGGCTTTCACACACACATATCTCTCACAACTGTGCATGTGGAGAGACGTTCGTTCATCTAGCACAAAGGGTACGGGTTACAGGAGAAAATTTTACTCTGGTTTCTCAGTCTGTTTCCTAGTGCCGTTTGGAAGTTCCTGCAGTTTTCACTGTAAAACCGAGTTGGAGCTAGAACCTCCCCATATATATGTATGGAGAAGTGTTTGCAACTGAAAAGAAACTTTGTGTTCCCAACAAGCTAGGTGAAGGACGGCTTTCACACACACATATCACTCAGAACTGAGCATGTGGAGAGACGTTCGTTCACATAGCACAAAGGGAAGGGGTTGCAGGAGAAACTTTTACTCTGGATTCTCAGTCTGTTTCCTAGTGCCGGTTTGAAGTTCCTGCCGTTTTCACTGTAAAACCAAGTTGGAACTACTACCTCCCCATATATTTGTATGGATTGGAGTTTGCAACTGAAAAGAAAATTTGAGTTTCCAACAAGATAGTTGAAGGACGGCTTTCACACACACATATCTCTCAGAACTGAGCATGTGGAGAGACGTTCGTTCATCTAGCACAAAGGGAACGGGTTGCAGGAGAAACTTTTACTCTGGTTTTTCAGTCTGTTTCCTAGTGCCAGTTTGAAATTCCTGCAGTTTTCACTGTAAAACCGAGTTGGAGCTAGTACATCCACATATATATGTATGGAGAGGTGTTTGCAACTGAAAAGAAACATTGTGTTCCCAACAAGCTAGGTGAAAATCGGCTTTCACACACAATTATCTCTCAGAACTGAGCATGTGGTGAGACGTTCTTTCATCTAGCGCAAAGGGAACGGGTTTCAGGAGAAAATTTTACTCTGGTTTCTCAGTCTGTTTCCTAGTGCCGGTTTGAAGTTCCTGCAGTTTTCTCTGCAAAACCGAGTTGGAGCTAGTACCTCCCCATATAAATGTAAGGAGTAATGTTTGCAACTGAAAAGAAAATTTTTGTTCCCAACAAGCTAGGTGAAGGACGGCTTTCACACACAATTATCTCTCAGAACTGAGCATGTGGATAGACGTTCGTTCATATAGCACAAAGGGATCGGGTTGCAGGAGAAACTTTTACTCTGGATTCTCAGTCTGTTTCCTAGTGCCTGTTTGAAGTTCCTGCAATTTTCACTGTAAAACCAAGTTGGAACTACGACCTCCCCATATATATGTATGGATTGGAGTTTGCAACTGAAAAGAAAATTTGTATTCCCAACAAGATAGGTGAAGGACGGCTTTCACACACACATATCTCTCAGAAATGAGCATGTGGAGAGACGTTCGTTCATCTAGCACAAAGGGAACGGGTTGCAGGAGAAACTTTTACTCTGGTTTTTCAGTCTGTTTCCTAGTGCCGGTTTGAAATTCCTGCAGTTTTCACTGTAAAACCGAGTTGGTGCTAGTACATCCACATATATATGTATGGAGAGGTGTTTGCTACTGAAAAGAAACTTTGTGTTCCCAACAAGCTAGGTGAAAAACGGCTTTCACACACAATTATCTCTCAGAACTGAGCATGTGGAGAGACGTTCTTTCATATAGCACGAAGGGAACGGGTTTCAGGAGAAACTTTTACCCTGGTTTCTCAGTCTGTTTCCTAGTGCCGGTTTGAAATCCCTGCAGTTTTCACTGTAAAACAGAGTTGGAGCTACTACCTACCCATATATATGTATGGATTGGAATTTGCACTTGAAAAGAAAATTTGTGTTCCCAACAATTTTGTTGAAGGACGGCTTTCACACACACCTATCTCTCAGAACTGAGCATGTGGAGAGACGTTCGTTCATCTAGCACAAAGGGAACGGTTTGTTGGAGAAACTTTTACTCTGGTTTCTCAGTCTGATTCCTAGTGCCGGTTTGAAGTTCCTGCAGTTTTCACTGTAAAACCGAGTTGGAGCTAGTACCTCCCCATATATATGTATGGAGAAGTGTTTGCAACTGAAAAGAAACTTTGTGTTCCCATCAAAATAGGTGAAGTACGGCTTTCACACACACTTATCTCTCAGAACTGAGCATGTGGAGAGACGTTCGTTCATATAGCACAAAGGGAACGGGTTGCAGGAGAAACTTTTTTCTGGATTCTCAGTCTGTTTCCTTGCCGGTTTGAAGTTCCTACAGTTTTCACTGTAAAACCGAGTTGGAGCTAGTACCTCCCCATATATATGTATGGAGAAGTGTTTGCAACTGAAAAGAAACTTTCTGTTCCCATCAAGCTAGGTGAAGGACGGCTTTCACACACACTTATCTCTCAGAACTGAGCATTTGGAGAGACGTTCGTTCACATAGCACAAAGGGAACGGGTTGCAGGAGAAACATTTACTCTGGATTCTCAGTCTGTTTCCTAGTGCCTGTTTGAAGTTCCTGCAATTTTCACTGTAAAACCATGTTGGAACTACTACCTCCCCATATATATGTATGGATTGGAGTTTGCAACTGAAAAGAAAATTTGTGTTCCCAACAAGGTAGGTGAAGGACGGCTTTCACACACACATATCTCTCAGAAATGAGCATGTGGAGAGACGTTCGTTCATCTAGCACAAAGGGAACGGGTTGCAGGAGAAACTTTTACTCTGGTTTTTCAGTCTGTTTCCTAGTGCCGGTTAGAAATTCCTGCAGTTTTCACTGTAAAACCGAGTTGGTGCTAGTACATCCACATATATATGTATGGAGAGGTGTTTGCAACTGAAAAGAATCTTTGTGTTCCCAACAAGCTAGGTGAAAAACGGCTTTCACACACAATTTTCTCTCAGAACTGAGCATGTGGAGAGACGTTCTTTCATATAGCACGAAGGGAACGGGTTTCAGGAGAAACTTTTACCCTGGTTTCTCAGTCTGTTTCCTAGTGCCGGTTTGAATTCCCTGCAGTTTTCACTTTAAAACAGAGTTGGAGCTACTACCTACCCATATATATGTATGGATTGGAATTTGCACTTGAAAAGAAAATTTGTGTTCCCAACAAGTTTGTTGAAGGACGGCTTTCACACACACCTATCTCTCAGAACTGAGCATGTGGAGAGACGTTCGTTCATCTAGCACAAAAGGAACGGTTTGCTGGAGAAACTTTTACTCTGGTTTCTCAATCTGTTTCCTAGTGCCGGTTTGAAGTTCCTGCAGTTTTCACTGTAAAACCGATTTGGAGCTAGTACCTCCCCATATATATGTATGGAGAAGTGTTTGCAACTGAAAAGAAACTTTGTGTTCCCATCAAGATAGGTGAAGTACGGCTTTCACACACACTTATCTCTCAGAACTGAGCATGTGGAGAGACGTTCGTTCATATAGCACAAAGGGAATGGGTTGCAGGAGAAACTTTTATTCTGGATTCTCAGTCTGTTTCCTAGTGCCGGTTTGAAGTTCCTGCAGTTTTCACTGTAAAACCGAGTTGGAGCTAGTTCCTCCCCATATATATGTATGGAGAAGTGTTTGCAACTGAAAAGAATCTTTGTGTTCCCATCAAGCTAGGTGAAGGACGGCTTTCACACACATGTATCTCTCAGAAATGAGCATGTGGAGAGCAGTTCTTTCACATAGCACAATGGGAACGGGATGCAGAAAAAACTTTTACACTGGTTTCTCAGTCTGTTTCCTAGTGAGTGTTTGAAGTTCCTGCTCTTTTCACTGTAAAACCGGGTTGGAGCTAGTAATTCCCAATATATATATATGGAATGGAGTTTGCAACTGAAAAGAAACTTTGTTTTCCCTACAAGATAGGTGAAGGACAGCTTTCACACTCAGTTATCTCTCAGAATAGAGCATGTGGAGAGACGTTCTTTTATCTAGCACAAAGGGAATGGGTTGCAGGGAAACTTTTACCCTGGTCTCTCAGTCTTTTTCCTAGTGACGGTTTGATGTTCCTGCTGTTTTCACTGTAAAATCTAGTTGGAGCTAGTACTTCCCGATATATATGTATGGAGTGGAATTTGCAACTGAAAAGAAACTTTGTGTTCCCAACAAGCTAGGTGAAGTACGGCTTTCACACACACATAAATCTCACAACTGATCATGTGGAGAGATGTTCGTTCATCTAGCACAAAAGGAACGGGTTTCAGGAGAAACTTTTACTCTGGTTTCTCAGTCTGTTTCCTAGTGCCGGTTTGAAGTTCCTGCAGTTCTCCCTGTAAAACCGAGTTGGAAATGCTACCTCCCCATATATATGTATGGATTGGAGTTTGCAACTAAAAAGAAAATTTGTGTTCCCAACAAGATATTTGAAGGACGGCTTTCACACACACCTATCTCTCAGAACTGAGCATGTGGAGAGACGTTCGTTCATCTAGCACAAAAGGGACGGTTTGCAGGAGAAAACTTTACTCTGGTTTCTCTGTCTGTTTCCTAGTGGCGGTTTGAAGTTCCTGCAGGTTTCACTGTAAAACCGAGTTGGATCTACTACCTCCCCATATGTATGTATGTATTGGAGATTGCAACTGAAAAGAAAATTTGTGTTCCCAACAAGATTTTTGAAGTACTGCTTTCACACACACCTGTGTATCAGAACTGAGCATGTGGAGAGACTTTCGTTCATCTAGCACAAAGGTAACTGGTTGCTGGGGAAACATTTACTCTGGTTTCTCAGTCTGTTTCCTTGTGCCGTTTTGAAGTTCCTGCAGTTTTCTCTGTAAAATCGAGTTGGAGCTATTACCTCCACATATATATGTATGGAGTGGATTTTGCAACTGAAAAGAATCTTTGAGTTCCCAACAAGCTAGTTGAAGGCGGCTTTCACACAAAACTATCTCTCAGAACTGAGCATGTGGAGAGAAGTTCGTTCATCTAGCACAAAGGGAACGGGTTGCAGGAGAAACTTTTACTCTGGTTTCTCAGTCTGTTTCCTAGTGCTGGTTTAATGTTCCTGCAGTTTTCTTTGTAAAACCGAGTTGGAACAACTACCTCCCCATATATATGTATGGATTGGAGTTTGCAACTGAAAAGAGAATTTGTGTTCCCAACAAGATTGGTGAAGGAAGGCTTTCACACACACATATATCTCAGAACTGAGCATGTGGAGAGACGTTCGTTCATCTAGTAAAAAGGGAACGGGTTGCAGGAGAAACTTTTTCTCAGTTTTCTCAGTCTGTTTCCTAGTGCCGTTTTGAAGTTCCTGCATTTTTCACTATAAAACCGAGTTGGAGCTAGTACCCCCCATTTATATGTACGGAGAAGTGTTTGCAACTGAAAAGAAACTTTGTGTCCCCAACAAGCTAGGTGAAGTACGGATTTCACACACAATTATGTCTCAGAAGTGAGCATGTGGAGAGACGTTCGTTCATCTAGCACAAAGGGAACGGATGCAGGGGAAACTTTTACTCTGGTTTCTCAGTCTGTTTCCTAGTGCCGGTTTGAAATTCCTGCTGTTTTCACTGTAAAACCGTGTTGGAGCTAGTACTTCCCGATATATATGTATGGTGTGTAGTTTGCAACTGAAAAGAAACTTTGTGTTCCAAACAAGCTAGGTGAAGGACGGCTTTCACACACACATATATCTCACAACTGTGCATTTGAAGAGACGTTCGTTCATCTAGCTCAAATGGAACGGTTTGCAGGAGAAACTTTTACTCTGGATTCTCAGTCTGTTTCATAGTGCCGGTTTGAAGTTCCTGCAGTTTCACTGTAAAACCAAGTGGAGATAGTACATCCCCATATATATGTATGGAGAGTTGTTTGCAACTGAAAAGAATCTTTTTGTTCCCAACAAGCTAGGTGAATGACGGCTTTCACACACACTTTTCTCTCAGAACTGAGCATGTGGAGAGACGTTCGTTCATCTAGCACAAAAGGAAAAGTTTGCAGGAGAAACTTTTATTCTGGTTTCTCAGTCTGTTTCCTAGTGCCGGTTTGAAGTTCCTGCAGTTTTCACAGTAAAACCGAGTTGTAGCTAGTACCTCCCCGGATATATGTAAGGAATGGAGTTTGCAAATAAAAGATACTTTGTGTTCCCAATAAGCTAGGTGAAGGACGGCTTTCACACACACATATCTCTCAGAAATGTGCATGTGCAGAAACGTTCGTTCAACTAGCATAAAGGGAACGGGTTGCAGGAGAAAATTCTACTCTGGTATCTCAGTCTGTTTCCTAGTTCCGGTTTGAAGTTCCTGAAATTTTCACTGTAAAACCGAGTTGGAGCTAGTACCTCCCCATATATATGTATGGAGAGGGGATTGCAACTGAAAAGTAACTTGGTGTTCCCAACAAGCTAGGTGAAAAACGGCTTTCACACACAATTATCTCTCAGAACTGAGCATGTGGAGAGACGTTCTTTCATCTAGCACAAAGGGAAAGGGTTTCAGGAGAAAATTTTACTCTGGTTTCTCAGTCTGTTTCCTAGTGCCGGTTTGAAGTTCCTGCAGTTTTCTCTGTAAAACCAATTGGAGCTAGTACCTCCCCATATATATGTAAGGAGAAGTGTTTGCAACTGAAAAGAAACTTTGTGTTCCCAACAAGCTAGGTGAAGGACGGCTTTCACACACACTTATCTCTCAGAACTGAGCATGTGGATAGACGTTCGTTCATATAGCACAAAGGGATCGGGTTGCAGGAGAAACTTTTACTCTGGATTCTCAGTCTGTTTCCTAGTGCCTGTTTGAAGTTCCTGCAATTTTCACTGTAAAACCAAGTTGGAACAACTACCTCCCCATATATATGTATGGATTGGAGTTTGCAACTGAAAAGAAAATTTGTGTTCCCAACAAGATAGGTGAAGGACGGCTTTCACACACACATATCTCTCAGAAATGAGCATGTGGAGAGACGTTCGTTCATCTAGCACAAAGGGAACGGGTTGCAGGAGAAACTTTTACTCTGGTTTTTCAGTCTGTTTCCTAGTGCCGGTTTGAAATTCCTGCAGTTTTCACTATAAAACCGAGTTGGTGCTAGTACATCCACATATATATGTATGGAGAGGTGTTGGCAACTGAAAAGAAACTTTGTGTTCCCAACAAGCTAGGTGAAAAACGGCTTTCACACACAATTATCTCTCAGAACTGAGCATGTGGAGAGACGTTCTTTCATATAGCACGAAGGGAACGGGTTTCAGGAGAAACTTTTACCCTGGTTTCTCAGTCTGTTTCCTAGTGCCGGTTTGAAGTTCCTGCAGTTTTCACTGTAAAACCGAGTTGGATCTTGTAACACCCCATATATATATGGAGTGGAGTTTGCAACTGAAAAGAAACTTTGTGTTCCCAACAAGCTAGTTGAAATACGGCTTTCACAAACAATTATCTCTCAGAAATGAACATGTGGAGAGAAGTTCGTTCATCTAGCACAAAGTGAACGGATTGCAGGGGAAACTTTTACTCTGGTTTCTCAGTCTTTTTCCTAGTGCCGCATTGAAGTTCCTGCA